>NW_027181881.1:12056073-13334407 GCF_029961685.1 Aristolochia californica
CAAAATTTTTCGATGAAGGGTGTGCTGAATACCCTTATGAATTCGAAAAATCGGTGTCCCCTCCTTCAGATTTCGGAAGTTTGGGGAGCTTTTTCCATAATCCCATACGGCCACCGCGTCCGAGGTTCGCGATCATCGGTGTCAGGAAACTCCCTTCGGGGATTCGAACTCACGACGTGGGAGCCCGCTCTGATACCAATTGTTATGGTCCCGGATCTGACACAAGGATTCATAGTTATGGTCCCAGATCTGCCACGGGTTATTGTAGGGAGACCACGTGGCATCGTAGGAAGACATGGAGAGGAGGTCGAAGATCAAGCCAAAGGGAAGCTTGAAAACCCTAGAACTTATAAAGAGAGCGCACACACCTGAGCTCATTGAGGAGAACTCAAAACCCCTTTTAACCTAAAATTAACCTAAAATCAATGCTTGTCTTTCTCATTACTCTTACCCCTTAAATAGGATTCACCCTTACAGGGTTTAAGATAAAATATTACAAAAATACCCCTATAAATAAAATATTCCAAAAATACCCATGTGGCCTAAAAATGAAATAAAATAATATAAATTAAATAAAAAAATTAAATATTAATTTTATTGTGTGCATAACAATCCCAACTGTGATATATTTTTAGAGTCAAATAAATTATGGTGTTCCAATCCGGGCATCGACTCTCATGGTGTCCCAATTGTGAAATTTTTGAGAGTCAAATAAATTATGGTATGAGAAAAGGTATTGAGGCCACCTCTTCTTCAATAAATAATGTCGCATCCAAAGAGACACAATAGCAACAACTAAAATGGGCTTGGGCCCATATAGCACGAACCAAAATAATCCTTGTAAAATTGACCCATGAAATAATCTAATGCAAATATATGTACCAAATAATGTGCTAACCAAGGAATAATCTGTCAATTCTTCAAAATAATAATCCAGCCAGAGAAAAATTTACAGAGTCGTGCCAAGTCAAATAGTAGACCAATATATCTAAACCGCTGCAGAAATATGTATAAGTTTTGGTCTAGACACATATACGGAGGCAAAAATAAGTGGCTCGAGTCAGGTTGACCTGGACCCGAGTTAACCTTGACCAAGTTGACTCAGTTCAAGTTGGTTTGTGTTGACTCGGTAGGACTTATGGGAGCATCCTTGGGTTGCTAGGTTGTTGGGTTGACCCGTGTTGGAAGATAAGCTTAAGCCCACACGACCAAGGAAGGCCCACTTATCTAAGACTCAGTTCGAGACTCAGTTCGAGTTGGCCTAGGTTGACTCGGTAAGATATAAGGGAGCATCCTCGGGTTGCTGGGTTGTTGGGTTGACCCACGTTGGAAGATAAGCTCAAGCCCACACGACCAATGAAGGCCCACTTATCTAAGATTATTATAAGATGGGCCACACGACCAAGGAAGACCCATAAAAAGTAGGACCCACAATGATTACCATGAGCTGGCATCCTTATCACATAAGTTTGAAGATCAAGAAGGACTCACAAAACTATCTTATCTTATGGTCTGTTATGGCCCTGGGGTTAAGTACCTATGCCTTCTGCTCCTAATAGGCCGGTCTTTTTGGAAGTATTGGCTAGGTGCATAACATTTGGTATCAGAACAGGCGCTACGTCCCGAGTTTGACTCCCCGCGTGCACGGGCGAGTGCACACCCCGGATGTGGCAGCCGTAAGGGATTATGGGATCCTGACCCGGCCCTCGTCGCTGTGTTATTGCCACTGTGGTCGTCGGCTTGGGAGGGCGGGGTGTACTGTTATGGTCCTGGGGTTAAGTACCTATGTCTTCCACTCCTAACAGGCCGGTCTTTTGGGATGTATTGGCTAGGTGCATAACATGGTCACGTCAAAGAAGAGTTTTAGTTTGAGTTATATTTATCTTTTATCTATATTGAGTTATGTAATTATGTTAGGACTTATCTTTAAGTGACTTTGGGTGTAATTGGTACAAGGGTAGTTTTACTGTAATTGGATTCTACTACCTTCCTCTATTATAAATAGAGGTTCTGATTACAACAAGTTATTGATGTCAATGAAGTATTTCACTTTTCCATAAATTCAACATGGAATCAGAGCAGGTTCTGTGAGTTGACTTGGTCAACTCACCGAGGTAAAGTGATCATTTTCTCTAAACCCTAAACCCTAAGTCTAGGTTCGTAGTTATTTTTTTCAGTCCCTACACCCATAGTTTGTTTTGCTTTTTTTACCTCTACACGTAGATTTTTATATTGAAAATTATATATTGACGGAAATATATTTCAGTCTACTTTCCAAAGAAAACATATTTGTACCAATCGGATTTATCTACAGAGAGATATCAATATTTTAATCAGCGAAGATCAGATTGCAAAAAGGTTCCAGTTACTGCAGTAATCTTCCGATTCCGAGGAATTTTTTGCTATCAATAACTAGACTTTATATGGAGGAATATATATATTAAAATAAATATATTTAAGTCTATTCTTTTACCTATTCAACCCATTTTTTATCTGAGTTATCTACAAAGATAAATCGATATTTGAAGCAGCAAATGTCAGATTGAAAAAGATGTTCGAGCAGCAGAAGAAAGCTTCAAATTCCGAGGTATTTTATGCTATCAAGAAAGAGACTTTATATGGAGAATTATATATCAAAAGAAATATACGTAAGTCTATTTTATTACCTATTCAACCAATCCTTAGTATTATCTGTTTATAAGGAGATATTGATCTTTATAGAGTCAATGGTCATTCTGGAAAAATAGGATAAACAGTATTTAGTTCGGTCAGATGACAAAGACATATTTTATCTTCCGAAATTATATTTTATTAAGTTATATTATATTTGGATGAAATTTATTTAGGTCTACTTTCAGAAGGAAAAAATTTCATGTCAATCTGATCTATATTGAAAGATATATTCGAATTGGAAGAATCAAAGGTCATGCTGGTATTTTGTTACATTGAAAATCCGAATTTAAAAAGATTGCTTTGTGTCACATTTTGAGTTGATATATCAGGATAATATCTCACTTGTCCCTAGTTTGAGGTCTTATTTATACATCTTTGTTATTTGGGCCTATTGCTACATCTATGATATTTGATTCAAACTGGGATCACTGCCATTACCTTATCTTGAGGGGGAGAAGTAGAATAAGTACAAGAAAGAGGTATTTTATTTTATATGTTGTGAATAAGTTTATGTGACCAAAATATTCAAGAAAGGGGGAGCACAAAAGATGAAGCTTGTACACCTAAGAAAATTTTTTTATATCAGATTATTTCATGGGTTCTTTTACAAAGTTTATTATTTGGTTCATGTTATATCTGTTGGAAGATGGTCGTTTTATATACAGTTGTTGCTATTATGTCTCTTTGGGGAAATTATTTCTAGGGTTCTCTTTCGAGTTATATATGACATTGGGAAACCATGACAGAGAAAATTATTATTACATCTATGTTATCCCCCCCTGTAATGGCTTTTATGTCTCCTACCACTTGAGAGTCGTTGTCCTGTGGAGGGACATAGTGGTGGACACTTCAGAGCAATGCCGATAGACACACTACCGATAGAAGATGGAGTGTGCCCTACATCCAACATTAGGACTAGAGTATGAAGCAATGGCTTCCCGTCTAGGAGTGATTTTTACTCACTTATATTATGCCACAGGGCCTCAATGAAGGATGCAACAGCGTGAGGGGAAGTATTGGAAGATGAAGACATATTGGAAGATGTACTATTTTATACAAAAATATTATATACATCATTTGCAGCAAGCTGGGAGTTCGTGTTGTTCTCTCACCCCCAGCTTGAGGGGGAGTGTTGGAAGATAAACTCAAGCCCACAGGACCAAGAAAGGCCCACTTATCTAAGATTATTATAAGATAGGCCTGTTATGGACTCCATAGCATCCCGAGTAATAAACAGGTGTAAAAATTAAATTATGGAATGTTCCTTTTTACGTATGTTGGTTTTGGTTATGGTTGGTTTGATTGTAATTTTTGTGAACTTAGTGACCCATGGGTCAGGTTTGTCATTCACGTCCCTAATCCTATTTATAGGGGAGAAGGGCTTAATGAAGAATTAAGCATTGAATCAAGTAGAAAGTTAGAGGTCGGATTCTCCCTCTTGAGGTCCAGGTCGAGCCTCCTTCAAGGCTCAATTCACTTTCACCATTCCACATTCCAAACACCGAAATCTCCTTCCCATGTCAACGACAAATCTGGAGGGAAGAGAAGGAAGAAGGGTGACGAGATCCATGGCCCGGGAAGATCCCAACAACTTGCTATCCGACAGGTCCACCCTTGGGGATTCCTCTTCCCCAGAGGATTTGTGTCAACTTATTGAGGAACAACGTCAAAGGTTAGAGGCACAACATCAAGCCATTGTCGATAATTGCCAGCACACTGCTGACCTTCAATCGGCACTGGCCGCCTTGAATGATTCCGTCCAGCAAATCCTCTGGCGACTGGATGAAGGTGTGGTTCGAGGGCCACCGCTGCCCAGAAGCTACACTCCTCTGGACAAGCACCACCATCACCACCCGCCACCACCACCACCACAGCTGCGCCCCCCACATCCCACAATGGGACCCCACACATGCCCCTAATTCGGTACCAAGGTATGTTAAATTGGATTTTTCGACATTTGATGGGTCTATAAACCCCTCGATCTGGTTACACCGATGTGACCAGATCTTTTACAATAAAATAATAGTTGTGGAGGACTGGGTCCAGTTAGCCGCATACCACATGCTCGATGAAGCGCTTCTATGGTTCCACCAGTTTAAGAATGAACATCTGGTTTACGATTGGGATTTATTTAAACAATCTTGCATGTTGAGTTTTTGTCCTCGTACCCGTAGTAATCCTTTGGGTGATTTGGTGAATTTAAAACAGACAGGAGCTATTGAATTGTACCAAAAGCACTTTCAGGAATGCTTGGCCCGAGCCAATAACTTTTTCAGGCCCTTGCAGTATGTTCATCTCTTTACTGCTGGCTTGATAGAGGCCTTGCGTCTAGAGGTAGAATTACATGACCCTTGAGACTTGGACCACGCTATGAACTTGGCCAGGACAATTGATGCTAAACAGTGCGTCCTTAAAGAGTCCCTGGTAAGAAGACCCTCTTGGCCAAGCAGGGCACCCACCAATGCCCCCTCCTCCTATTCAAGGACTACACGCCCTAGGTCAAATTCAGCACCCCGTGCAGACATTTCACCCTCCACACCACCAGCTCCATACATTAAAAAATTGTCCAGGTAGGAGATGGAACAGCGGTGGGCCAAGGGCCTTTGTTATAATTGTGATGAACAATATGTCCAGGGTCACCTATGCAAGAAGTTATTCTGTTTGGAGGTCTTCGATGACACAAATGAAGTTCAACCAGTGGAAGACAATGTTGAGGTAAAAAAGGACACACCTGCTATTTCACTCCATGCTATGACTAGCATGCACAGCTCCAACACAATGCAAGTTCGGGCGGGATTTCACCACCTCCAGTTACTGGCCTTAGTTGACTCCGGCAGCACCCACAACTTCATAAGTCTGCCAACCGCATAACAACTTGGGTTGGTAATTCAGCAAAACACCGACATATCCATCTCAGTGGCCAATGGGGCATAAATCTCCAGCGAGGGTATCTCTACAGCCACACCATTTTGTATTCAGGGGCACTCCTTTGTAGTCGATTTTTTGGTCATTTCACTGGCGGGGTTTGACTTGGTACTTGGAATTAAATGGCTCCAAATGTTGGGGCCTATCTTGTGGGATTTCAAATCACTTACCATGACGTTTACAACTGCCCAACGTTAGATTATCCTTCATGGCACACATGCTACTATGCCCTGTACTCTTCAGGAAATTTAGGTCCAGAGCGCTGAGCACTGTAAGTTAACTACTTTACTTACAGAATTTGGTGATTTATTTCAGTCCCCTACTGCCCTCCCGCCTACTCGCCATTGTGATCACCGCATAAGGTTGAAATTGGGGACTGAACCAGTGGTAGTCAAGCCTTACCGTTACCCCCACTTATAGAAGGATGAAATTGAGTGCCAATGCCAAACTATGCTCGCCCAAGAAATTATTCAGCCTAGCAGGTCTCCCTTTTCATCCCCCGTGTTACTGGTCAAGAAACATGACAGGTCTTGGTGCTTTTGTGTTGACTACAAGGAGCTCAATGCTCATACAATTAAATATAAATTTCCTATACCAGTGGTTGACGAGTTATTAGATGAATTACATGGAGCTACCTGATTGACAAAGTTGGATCTGAGGTCAGGTTATCATCAGATTCGGGTTCATCCATCCAATGTGGAGAAGACAGTGTTTAGGACGCACCATGGGCATTTTGAGTTTCTAGTCATGCCATTTGGTCTATCTAATGCCCCTTCCACTTTCCAGGCCCTCATGAATGAGGTATTTAACTCTCTCTTGAGGAAGTTTGTTTTTTTTTTTTTTATGATATCCTAGTATATAGCAAAAATTGGGATGAGCACCTTCATCATCTTCACCAAGTTTTTACTATCTTACATTCCTATCAGTTGGTTTTAAACCAATCCAAGTGTTCCATGGGCACACTCGAAGTGGCAAATCTGGGGCACGTTATATCAGTAGAGGGTGTGAAGGTCGACCAGAGTAAAATACATGCAGTCATCGACTGGCCTCTTCCCACATCCATCTCAGCATTAAGGGGTTTTTTGGGACTCGCTGGTTATTACCGAAAATTCATCCATAACAATGGACAGATTGCTGCTCCACTCAACAATTTCCTTAAGAAAAATGCATTTCTCTAGTATGAGACAACAACTTCTTCTTTTCAGCAATTGAAGGCAGCATTATCGTCAGTGTCGGTCTTGCAGCTACCAGACTTTGATGAATTGTTTGTGGTTAAATGTGATGCATCTGGTGGGGGTATCGGTGTAGTATTACAACAACATGGCCACCCGATAGCTTATTTCAGCTGACAGTTGGGCCAACACCATCACAAACTCGCTGCCTATGAAAGGGAATTGATCGGGTTAGCGAAACCCATCCAGCACTGGCGGCCCTATCTCTGGGGGTGCCCATTTCTCATACGGACCGATCATTGCAGCCTAAAGTATCTCCTTGAGCAGCGTCTTACCACCTCCCCCCAACAGCATTGATTGAGCAAATTGATGGGTTTCGATTTCACCGTTGAGAATAAACCGGGCTGTTTGAATGTGGGGGCAGATGCCTTGTCTCGGCGGGACATGCCAGAGCCACAATTACATGCTATCAGTTACCCCAGACTTCTTTTGTTGGACTCTATTCGGGATGAAACACAACAGCATCCAGCGCTCATTGAGTTATATCATAATATTGAGTAGGGTACCATGGATAGTCATTGGACAATCCAAGATCGACTTATATTATTCCAGAATAGGATTTATCTGCATCACACATCGCCACTCATTCACATCATCTTGTCCACTTTTCATGATAGCACACATGAGGGCAGGCAAAAAACATATTTCCATCTCAATCGGGATTTTTATGGGTGGGGCATGAAGAGAAGTGTCACTGACTATGTTATAGCTTGTCAGACTTGTCAGCGGAACAAAATCAAATCATTAAGTCCAACAAGGTTGCTCCAACCACTTTAGTTACTTTCACAGGTATGGTCCGATATTTCAATGGATTTCATCGATGGACTGCCGCCATCTTCCAGAAAATCATTTATTTTTGTAGTGGTTGACGGCTTCTCAAAATATGCCCATTTTTTGCCTATGGCGCATCCCTACCCAGTAGCTCACATCGCCTAGCTTTTCATGGATTATATTGTCCGATTACATGGGGTGCCTGCGTCCATTACTAGTGAAAGAGACACCATCTTCACCAGTAATTTTTGGAAGGAACTCTTCAAACTGCTAGGCACCAAGTTGGCTTTCTCTTCCGCCTACCACCCGCAGACCGATGGCCAGATAGAAGTCATCAACAGAACTATTGAGATTTACCTCCATTATTTTTTGGGAAACTCGCCTAAACGGTGGGTTAAGTGGCTGGCATGGGCAGAATTCTGTTATAATACTTCCTACCACAGTGCACTTGGCACAACTCCTTTCAAGGTAGTGTATGGTTGTGATCCACCCCGGCTCTTATCGTATGAACCTGGTTCTTCCAAGGTGGCCACTCTGGATCAGGCCCTAGCAGAAAGGGATGTTCTGCTCAATCAGGTGCGCACTCACCTCCAAGCAGCCCAACAAGCAATGAAACACTCTTATGATAAAAAACATCAGGAAGTGGTCTTCTCTCCAGGGGATTATGTGCGGCTTCGTCTCCAACACTACCGGCAACTATCTCTCATGGCCACAAAGCGTCACAAATTATCCCCAAAATTTTATGGGCCCTTTCAAGTGCTGGACCACATTGGCACAATCGCCTACCGCTTACAGCTACCCCCAGAGGCTAAGCTCCACAATGTTTTTCATGTCTCGCAATTGAAGGCCTTCCATGGCGACTCTCCATTACTCCACACACCTTTGCCACCACTGCAAGAGGGTTGGGTACTTTCTACTCCAGCTCAGGTGTTGCAAGCTCGCCGCATTCAGGGCAACTAGGAGATTCTATTGCAGTGGGCTGAGACAGACCCCATTGACACTACCTGGGAGCCCCTGGCGTCCTTCCGGGTTCTCTACCCCACATTCGAGCTTGAGGACAAGCTCTTTCTCCAAGAGGGGGGGGGGGGGGGTGATGATATGGACTCCATAGCATCCCAAGTAATAAACAGGAGTAGAAATTAAATTATGGAATGTTCCTTTTTATGTATGTTGGTTTTGGTTCTGGTTGGTTTGATTGTAATTTTTGTGAACTTAGTGACCCATGGGTCAGGTTTGTCATTCACGTCCCTAATCCTATTTATAGGGGAGAAGGGCTTAATGAAGAATTAAGCATTGAATCAAGTAGAAAGTTAGAGGTTGATTTCTCCCTCTTGAGGTCCAGGTCGAACCTCCTTCAAGGCTCAATTTGCTTTCACAATTCCACGTTCTAAACACCGAAATCTCCTTCCCACGTCAATGGCAAATCTGGAGGTAAGAGAAGGAAGAAGGGTGACGAGATCTATGGCCCGGGAAGATCCCAACAGGGCCATACGACCAAGGAAGGCCCACAAGATGGGCCGAAGCCTATAAGAAGTAGGACCCAAAATGATTACCATGAGCTGGCATCCTTATCACATAAGTTGGAAGATCAAGAAGGACTCACAAAAGTATCTTATCTTATGGTCACGTCAAAGAAGAGTTTTAGTTTGAGTTATGTTTATCTTTTATCTATATTGAGTTATTTAATTATGTTAGGACTTATCTTTAAGTGTTAGAGTTTGGGTGTAATTAGGACAATGATAGTTTTATTGTAATTGGAATCTACTACCTTCCTCTATTATAAATAGAGATTCATGTACTCTGATTACAACAAGTTATTGATGTCAATAAAGTATTTCACTTTTCCAAAAATTCAACAACCAGGTTCAATTCGGGTTGAATCAGGCGCTGGCCGATGCTGTTTTAATTTTTCCAAAACATCTAATTTTTCTACAGTATCTTCTTCCTTCTTACTCGGCCGAACAGAGCGGAACCAAAGATCTCGCAGCCTTCTTCTTACCCGATGCCGAACGACTTTCAGCGGAAATAATCCATATATAGCAACCAAGCTAGAGATGAAGATGAACCAGAAGAGTTTCTGAAAAAGGAAACAAAAGTTGGTTTGAAATAATTTTTTCGGATTTTGGACTCACTGGACATACCATGCTGGCTCCCAAGCAGCGCGGAATAGCAACGCAGACACAAGATCGGAAGAGAATCAGCGATGCCAGTAGAGGATGTAATTTTGGGGTCGGAATGGAAATTTTCCACAACAGTGCAATGCCGGTCTGTTTTTGCAGATTCTGATATCTTCGGAAGAAGAAAAAAATATGCTAGTAGCAGCAGAAAAACAGATATTGAAACTAGAGGAGTTTTCGTTCTTTCTCCCCTCAACGGAAGCTGTAATGGACAACAACTCCGTAACTCAGTCGAGGCTGGGGTCGTCGTTTCCTGCAACACCAACAGGGCTGAACAACAACGTGCTTTCCGAACAGAGTGGGCTTCTCGGTAGAACAATAAATCATGGCAGCAACAGAACGGCGATAATGCTTAATCCGAGCAGAGTCTGAATAATTCTCGGAATAGTGATGGCAGAGAGGTAGGAGACTCCTAGCACGGAGGTGGCTATGGATGTGCTGACGGTGGGTCTGTCGGAGAGACTTTTCCAGTGCCCCAGCCTTTTTACCAGTGACGAGTGACAGTGAAAGCAGAGACTTCTTTGGTAGAATAAGAAAAAAAACTAAGAAAACTAAGGCTCAAACAAGAGACTTCCAGGCTCAAATCAGTAGTTTCAATTAGAGAACCAAGAAAACTAATAACAAGATGAAGAAATACTAAGCAACGGCAGAACAAAGAAAAACCTTTACTTGAAAAATCAAAAGCTATAGTTGGGGGAAGAAAATAACAAGAAACAAGAAGAAAAAAGATTTAAAAGTCTACAAAGAAACCATAACTACGAGTCTTGAAAATCAATGCTCTGATACCATGTTGATTTTACGGACTTCATCGATTTAGCTCATGGAGAAAAAGAGAGAGACCCATTGGGAGAAAACTGGAGGAAGAAGAGGTTATGGACTTGATGTCTTAACCATCCCCCTAAAGCTCTATTTATATATTAATGAAACTATTGTATTACAATAATACCCCTAAACTTAGGGCTTAGGGTTTAGGGTTTTAACCTAGGAACTTTAATCTAATTACATCAATGCCATCTCTATGAGATGACTCTTTATTTACCATCTTGCCATAATTGTATGTGGGCCTATAAACCTTCTCCTTGATCTATGGGCCTTGAGCCCGTCTTCTATATCTCTTGGATGGATGGCTCTTCCTTGGTCTTATGGGCTTGAGCCCATCTTCCTACGCACTTGGATATGTAGGCCTTCCTTGGTCGTGTGGGCTTGGGTCCTATATTCCAACAACAATTGATTTTGGAATCCCGTGCAAACGGACAATATTCTCGAGGAAGACCTGCACCACTCTTGAGGCCGTATAGGGGTGTGCCATTGGAATAAAGTGAGCATACTTGAAGAATCAATCAACCACCACAAATAACACTGATTTTCTGGAAGTCTTGGGAAGACCATCGACAAAATCCATAGATATATCAGCCCAAACTTGTGTAGGGTGGGCGAAAGGTTGGAGGACTCCTACTGGATTCAAGTGTTTTGCCTTGTTGCACTGACATACTTGACAGGCTGTCACATATTCAATAATGGTTGCCTTCATAGCCTACCAATACAAGTCCTCCCGAATGCGATGTAATGTTTTTTGGACACCTTCGTGGGCGTTGTCATGGTAGGCAGATAGAATTGCTGCAATCAATAAGGAAGTGTGAGGTAAGTAGATACAATTTTTGTAGAAGATGAGATTGTCCTGGATGGACCATTTAGAGTCCATTTCGCCTTCTATGATTTGTTTGTAAAACTCCTAGAGGGCAGGAGTATTTTGAATTTCCTCCTTAACCAAATCTAACAAAAGAAAACGAGGCTGGCTCACTACATAGACGAGCTGCTAATCCTCTAGTCGCCTTGACAAAGCATCTGCCACCTTGTTTAATTTACTGGTTCGATACTCCACAGAAAAGTCAAAGCCCAACAACTTACTGATCCAATGATGTTGAGGAGAATGTTGTGGACTCCATAACAGGCTGAGTCATTCAGAGGCATCGTGGCTGAGTCATTGAGTATTGAGTCAATTGCTTTTATTTCACTTATTATTTCAATTTATTATTAAGTGTAGCCACATGGGTATTATTGTAATTTCTTCCTCTTAAACTCTTGGTATCGTGAACCCTACTTAGAGGGGAAAGGGAATGTTAAAAGACAAGTCTTGATTTTATCTAAACAAGGGATTGGAGTTCTCCTCTAACAAACCCTAGGATTGGAGTTCTCCATCATTGAACCCAAGGTCCAAGTCCCCTTCAACGAATCTGCTCTATCTCCTTGCTTCTTTTCTAAATCGTGGAAATCAGCACTGGATCCTTCTTCTCAGCGCCTTGTTACAAGATCCATGACCAGAGACCATAACAACTTGGTATCAGAGCAAGGTAACATGGGTGATTCATCCAGTAGTGATGAGCTGAGAGCAATGGTCATAAAGGTGCAGGGCACACAAGCCGAAAAGGAGGTGAGAATGACAAATCTCGGCCAGCAACTAGAACAACTCACAAGTATGGTTTCAGAGATTTTGGCTGGAAGAAATCCACCTCCAGATCAAAGGGGGGAAGACAACACGCACAGCAGACGAGGGGAGCAGTCCGTAGGGCACACTGGTTTCCCTGCACAGGGTGGAGGTATAGTGACCAGGTTGAATTTTTTTTTTCCAATCAAGGAACATCTGAATTTGATAAGGTGGGATTGACAACCTTCCACATGCTCGATGAAGTGCAATTGTGGGTTCATTAAGTAGAATTGGAAAGACTGGTGCTAGATTGGGAGGAATTTAAGGATTTATGCACCATAAGATTTGGGCCACCAGCATACATCAAGCCGTTGGTGGATTTGGTCCTATTGAGATAGACCAGATCCGTGAAACTGTATCAGAAACATTTTCAAGAAAAATTGGCTCGAGCAATTAGGATGGTTAGAGTCGACCAATAGGTAAGCTTGTTCACAGCAGGCCTTAATGAACCTTTGAGGTTAGAGGTGAAATTCCACGCACCTGCTGATTTGGCCCGAGCAATGAATTTAGCTCGAGCACTGGAAGCAAGACAAAAAAATTCAAAGTAGGAGGACTGTGCTAAGAACATAGACAATACTACCCAAAAAACTGGCCTGTTAGGAGCGGAAGGCATAGGTACTTAACCCCAGGACCATAACAGTACACTCTGCCGTCCCCAGCTAATGACCACGGCTGCCTTGAAACGACAACGAGGACCGGATTTGGATCCCATACTCCCCTCATGGTGCCCCGCCAGGGGCTTGTGGTCCACCTACGCATGTGGGGACTTGAAGTCGGGACGTAGCGCCTGCTCAGATGCCAAATGTTAAGAACCTAGCCAATACTACCCAAAAGATCGGCCTGTTAGGAGCGGAAGACATAAGTACTTAACCCGACCATAATAGACTGGTTGGCAGGGGGAGGAACAATTCTCCTAGTCTATAGGGGGGAGAAACACTGTGCCTCAAGTGACTTTTCCTACAGTGCTGCCACCCAAAAATACTTAGATTACTGATTTAACAACAGATACAAAGACCAGCAACCTAACATCCCAATATATAAAAATTATTGACCAGCTTAGAGATGGCTGATCACAGGGCAATGATGAACCCTACAGGGCAGGACACCAGTGTAAAAAGTTGTTTTGGTTGGAGTTAGATATCTTGGAAGAAGAGGAAATGAATGAAGGTCTAGGAGGAGGACAAACTAGTAATTTCTTTGCATGTCATTACTGGACAAAAGTCAACCAAAACAATGCAAGTGCGGGCAAGTGTTTAAGAATATGAACTAGTGGGGTTAATGGACTCGGGAAATACCCACAATTTCTTAAGTATAACGGCTGCTAAACACCTTCAACTTGGGATCTAGCCACACCCAATTATGACGGTTTCAGTTGCTAATGGAGAGAAAGTCCCTAGCTATGGGGTCAGCAAGGCGGTAAAATTTTCTATTGGTAACACTCATTTTACTACTGAAATTTTTGTCATACCATTAGCTCGATTTAATATGGTACTTGGAATCAAAAGGTTGCAAATCTAGGGCCCAATTTTGTGGGATTTTGCTGCCTTAACTATGAGTTTTGTGTCTAGAGGATGGCCAGTGTTGTTACAGGGCAGGCAGGCTGACATGACCCATCAGCTTCACCAGCTCCACAAACAAGACCTACCGAGCAGCACTTTAAAGAAGTTATTGGACGAATTTAAAGACTTGTTTTAGGAGCCTTCTGGGTTGCCTCCCTTCATGCATTGTGATCATAGAATTTGTTTGAAAACTGTATCCGAGGTAGTGGTGGTCCGACCATGTTGAATTTAGGATCTCTTTTCCAATATTCCGAGTAAGAGAAAGAAAAAAGAAAAAGAAGAAAAGGGAAGAAGAGCTTCCGGGTAGAGAGAAGAAAAAAGGAAAGAGAAAAAGAGGTGTGCACCAAGCAAAGAGGTAAAGAGAGATTAACTCAAGAAGGAGATGTGTAACTTGATTAATTCTGAATTACAACACCTCTATTTATAGTAGAGGAAGAGATGTGGGATTTTATTGCCTTAACTATGATTTTTGTGTCTAGAGGATGGCCAGTGTTGTTACAGGACAAACAGGCTAACATGACCCATCAGCTTCACCTGCTCCACAAACAAGACCTACCGGGCAGCACTTTAGAGAAGTAATTGGACGAATTTAAAGACTTGTTTTAGGAGCCTTCTGGGTTGCCTCCCTTCAGGCATTGTGATCATAGAATTTGTTTGAAAACTGTATCCGAGGTAGTGGTGGTCCAACCATGTTGAATTTAGGATCTCTTTTCCAATATTCCGAGTAAGAGAAATAAGAAAGAAAAAGAAGATAAGGGAAGAAGAGCTTTCGGGCAGAGAGAAGAAAAAAGAAAAGAGAAAAAGAGGTGTGCGCCAAGCAAAGAGGCAGAGAGAAATTAACTCTAGAAGGAGATGTGTAACTTGATTAATTCTGAATTACAACACCTCTATTCATAGTAGAGGAAGAGATAGAGTCCTTATACAATTAGCCTTTCAATTTCCTAATTACATTCCAACTCTAATCCTTGTGGGTCCCACATGATCTTCCAGCTCACATTGATAAGGTTGCTAGCTCGTGGTATCTTTGTGGGGCACACTTGATCTTCAAGTCTTCTAACTCATCTCAGCTTGTGCTTCTTAACTCCTTAACTCATTCTAGCTTGGGTGAGGACTCTTCTTGGTGTCCCACGTCCTCATGGTGGGACCCACCGACTCATGCACCATGGTGGGTCCCATATTGTAACACTCCCCCGCAAGTTGGGGGTGAGAAAACATCATAAATGCCCAGCTTGCTACATGTGGTAGACATAATCTTGTGAGTGACCGGCTTGGTGAGAATATCCGCAACTTGACTTTGTGATGATATATGCCTTAGAGATAAAAAACCTGCATGGAACTTTTCTCGTATAAAATAGCAGTCCACTTCAATATGCTTTGTTCTTTCATGGAAGACTGGATTTGATGTAATGTGTATTACTGCTTGATTATCACAATATAGATCCATCAGAGCTTCTTTGTAGAATCCCAATTCAGTGAGAAGAGATTTTATCCATAAGAGTTCACTAATAGTGTGTGCCATGGCTTTGAATTCTGCTTCTGAACTAGACCATGCTACAACATTTTGCTTCTTACTTTTCCATGTAACTAAATTCCCTCCAACCATCGTACAAAATCCCGAAGTAGATTTTTTGTCATCTGGAGATCCGACCCAATCCGAATCTGAGAATCCTTCGATGTTGAACTAACCATGGTTTTTATAGAGAAGCTCTCTTCTTGGAGCTTCTTTAAGATTTCGTAGTATCCATTCAAGTGCTTGTCAATGACTAAGTTGTGGCTTGTGCATGTATTGACTTACTACACTTACTGCATATGATATATATGGCCTTGTCACACACAGGTAAACAAGTCTTCCCACTAGTCTTTGATATTTCCCAATATCTACATCTTCTCCAATGCCTCTACATAATTTTGTATTCGAGTCCATAGGAGTGTCTGCTGGTTTGCATCTTATCATTCATGTCTCCTCTACTAGATCAAAGGCATACTTCCTTTGGGATAGCACAATCCCATGTCTGGATTGTAATACTTCAATACCCAAAAAATATTTGAGTAGTTCAAGATCCTTCGTCTTGAATTCAGCACATATTTTTTCCTTTATTTTCTGGATGCCCTAGGAATTGCTACCAGTTAAAAGGATATAATCAACATATATAGCCAGAATTACCTTACCTCTCGGTGTGTTTTCAATAAATACTGTGTGATCTCCAGAGCATCTGTAAAAGCCAGCTAGTATGAGGGCTTGACTAAATTTCTCAAACCTTGCCCGAGGGGACTGCTTTAGACCATACGAAGATTTTTTTAGGCAGCATATTGACTCCCCCTCAACCACATACCCAGGTGGTTGTTGCATATAAATTTCTTCTTTAATATTCCCATTCAGAAATGCATTTTTCACATCATTTTGATATATCAGCCATGATGAATTGGCCGCCAGAGATAATAATATACGTACCGAGTTCATTTCTTCCATTGGAGAGAAGGTTTCTTCATAATTAATTCCATAACACTGAGTATAACCTTTGGCAACTAATCGAGCCTTCAGTCATGCAATTGACCCATCCAGATTATGTTTGACAGTATAAACTCACTTGCAACCAACAAGTTTTTTATCTGTTGGAAGAGGAACCAGTGACCATGTCTGATTGTCATTATGTGCCTTCATTTCTTCATCCATTGCTACCTTCCACCCTGGATGTTGTAGAGCCTCTTGATAGGACTATGGAAGAGATATGGAGGAAATAGAAGAAAGACAACATAAAGTTGATAGGCGATGATGAGACACAAAATTTGAAATGGGGTTAGAAGGAGAAGGTCTAGTGGATGATCTAGCTTCTTTCCTTATAGTAATAGGACGAGTATAAGATTGAGAGCCAAAAATAACTGGTGGTGAAGGACTTAACTCTGTTGGATCTGTTAACTCGGTAGGTGTGATGTTGGCCACTTGCTCTAGGGGTTGAATAATATCTGTATCACGGGGCACAACCGGTTGAGGGGAACCTGGTACTGAGGACAGACCATGAGGAGCACTATCAAAATAAAATGAGGAGTATGTACTCTTGTGATATTTACTCAATTTACAAACCTATCAATGAAATTCTGACCGTACTTTAAGAGAAGGAAACATATAATGAAGAGACTGTGCAGATGGATGTCCCAACCAATTGAGCCATAAACATGTCCCATTTTCAATAGTGGAAACCATATTCATTTTTAGCACGTCCAAGTAGTAAAGCCCCCCTTGTTCATGGCCTCCACCGATCACATGCTTCGTTATAAGATCCTGAAGTGGGTGAGAAGGTAACATAGCATTTAAAATATTTTCTCAGCTGACTAACAGATAGTAGATTCAAAGGGAAAGTAAGAACGAAAAGCATATTAGTGAGCGGAATTGATGGTGTGATAGAAGTGGATCATTTCCCTTGGACTTTGGTTTGAGAACCGTCAACTATGGTAACAAACTTGTATGAAAGACTCGGAGATAGAGAATGTAATATATTTTTTGTTACCTGTAAGATGCTCGGATGCTCCTGAGTCAATTTGTTATGCACGCAATAACATTATTATTTTAGTGTTTTATTTAATTTACTTTATTTTATTTCAGTTTTAGGTCACAAGGGGTATTTTTGGAATATTTTATTAATAGGGATATTTTTGGAATATTTCATTAAACCCTAACAGGGTGAACCCTATTTAAGGGGTAAGAGTAATGAGAAACACAAGCATTGAAGTATTAAGAATTAGGTTAAATCTAGAGTAAAGAGGCCTAGAGTTCTCCTCAACGAGCTCTAGGGCTTTCAAGCTTCCCTTAGGCTTGATCTTCATTTTTCGTCTTCCCCATGTCTTCCTACTACCCCTATGGTAATGCTTGGAAGACCCGTAACCCGTGGCAGACCGCAGATCCTCCCAAAGAATCCACGTGTCAGATCCGGGACTGTAACAACTGGTATCAGAGCGGGAACACAAAGGATTATTCTATATCTCAAGAAGGAACACAAGCTCGCATGGAGAAGGTATACAATTCCGCGGACAAACTATGCAAAGAATTTGGAGAAGCACGAACATTATATGAAATTTTCATGGAATGTTGGCCAAGGGAGGCATGCGCTGCCGCAAAACAGGTCACACGACCTGAATTCTCCAAGCACAACAACGGCACAGAAGACGCAGCAGAAGCTCTCTCGGAGACACCATAATTTCAAAAACGGAAGGGGCTCACCCTTTCCCGATGGACGCCGTGCATATCTCCAAACCGAAGCTACAGCGGGGAGGTGATTTCCTAACAGAGGAAATTCCGAATTCGTCGGCACTTGAGGATTTGGGGGTGACCACAAATCCAAAATCGGAGGGAAATAGGAAATTTTTTCGGCGTCGTAGGCAAAATTTCCGATGGAATTTTCGCTGGTCTCTGTTCTGGGGGGGGGTCTGAGAAACAGAGGTTCTCTGTCTCGACAATGCTCCAGTGGCGAAGCCCCAACGGGCTTCTCTTCGCCACCTGTGAAGCAAGATAGCTCGTCGTCACCGTAATCGACTTTTCCACAAGGGATCTCGGTTCCGGGAGGCTGAGCAACGACAATTCACAAGTTTCTGAGAGCCCTCTGTCTCGGAAACTATCCAGGCAGCGAAGCCCCGACGGGCTGCGATTCACCACCGAAAAATCAGGCGACTCCGTCGGTGCTGGGAGAGAGGAAGGAGACGTCCATCGCCGGCCTTCGTCAGTGCCGTGAGGAAAGGATCCGCCGGCCGCAGAGTTCGGGAGCTGCCGAAGGAAGAAGATGAGCCCCGATTAAATTTTCCTAACTTGAAAAATGTAATCGGCCCGGTCCGCTGAGTTGCACGCCGGACCAGGGTTCCTGAACCGAGTCAACCCAGGTTAACTCGGATCGGCCCAAAAAATAAAAAATAAAAAAATAAAAAAATAAAAAATGGCGTTCATTAGGGGGGTCCTAACTATCGCGGATGCTACTTCGACACCGGTAGAGATGTCAGCATACAAATACTACTTCCGAGCTTGAGGACAAGCTCGTCTTCCAAGGGGGTGTAATGTTATGCACACAATAACATTATTATTTTAGTTGTTTTATTAAATTTACTTTATTTTATTTCAGTTTTAGGTCATAGGGGTATTTTTGGAATATTTTATTTATAGGGGTATTTTTGGAATATTTTATTTGTAGGGGTATTTTTAGAATATTTTATTGTAAACCCTAACCGGGTGAACCCTATTTAAGGGGTAAGAGTAATGAGAAAGAGAAGCATTGAAGTATTAAGAATTAGGTTAAATCTAGAGTAAAGAGGCTTAGAGTTCCCCTCAACGAGCTCTAGGTTTTTCAAGCTTCCCTTAGGCTTGATCTTTCAATCTTTGTCTCCCCATGTCTTCCTACTATCCCTACAGTAATGCATGGAAGACCCGTAACCCGTGCCAGACCCTAGATCCTCCCAAAGAATCCTTGTGTCAGATCCGGGACCGTAACACAATTATCCAGGATGAAGATGAGGCAGATAGCATACTTGAAGCAGTAGTGGCAGCAATAGTTGCGGAGGAACTAGGAGAAGAACCCAACATTCTCTTCATTTTCTGAAATAGCTCATACTCTTCATCAGTAATATTTTTCTGTGCTGCTGATTTTGTGGGCTTTTCTTCTTTTGTATCACTTACAAAGGCTTGATTAGCCCTTGTCACTTCTAACTGTCCATTGGCTTTATAGCATATTTCTTTATAATGACCATATTGTCCACAGTAACTGCATGGCTTGGAATCCTTGTAATAGCATTGATCTATAGTGTGGCCAAATTTCTTAAAATGAGTACATTCTTTCCCATCTGCTCTGCCAGCACCAGTCCTTCCACCTCTTCCTCTGTCTCCTCTATAACCTCTGCCTCGGCCTCAACCGTGATCAGATGATGATCCTCTATGATCAGAATACATAGCGGATGATACTTCAGTAATGGTGGAAGAAGTGTCTAAAATACGAAGTAGTGTTGCACATACATCATCAAACTTGGGGACAGCAGAAGCACTCAGAAGTTGACTCTTAGCAATCTCAAGATGGGTTTAATATTTGCAATGCAAATAGCAATAATTAAGGCTTCCTTCTGCTTGTCTTAGATAGAAATATTTGTGGTTGAAGGCTGAGCTAACTTTCACTCTTGAAGAGAGCCTCTAAAGTGGGCCAAGTACTCATGGGTATTTTCTCCATGTTTAGTATTCAAAATTCTTGGAGAATGTCATATAGTCTATGTAGAGTATCCGGGCAAGAGTGCAGTTCAGCACATGTCTCCCAAATTTTTTTAGCAGTGTCAAGATGAATGACATTGTTGGAGACAAGGTCTTCCATGTTGTTGATTAGCAAACTAATCACCAAGGTATTATTTTTCAACCATTTGTTATAAAAAATATTATCTTCATCAATAGGTGGTCCTTGGGTGGTGAGGTGACCAAGTAGGTCTTTTGTTATAAGGAACCTCCGAACCGATGTGGACCAACTCATAAAATTTGATACCCCACATAAGGGTATTGTGGTAATTCTCATTATATCACTTTTGATATTCATATTCTCTTCAGCCATGACAAGCCCTTCTTCAAAAAAATTGTAACAATAACACCAAGTAGTACTCTTCAAACAACTCAATGTATGGGGAACTTTATCCTTGATGCCAAATTATTATTCTGATTTTTCCTCTAATACCACACATAAGAGACTCAATAACAATCATCTATATCAGGAGACTCTTGTTCCCCTAAAAAAAAATCCAACAATCTGAACATGGACTAGTCTCGGTTACCAGAATTTTCAAACCGACAAAACTGTTTTGATAGCTTCTTCTAGATAGAGAGGCATGCATATCCACAATATAAAAAGTTGAAAGCATTCACATTCTAATCTTTAATTCATCTTCTAAATTTGGAAACCAGTAACATGAAGGAAAAAACTTAAGCACTTATCTCACGGTTTGTGATCTTTCTTCACAAAAGAGCCTTTTTTGAGTGGTGTTGATCATCACTTCTTTAGAGCATTCCTTTTGACGAGGGATCCTAAATTTAATGCTCTGATACCATGTTGAATTTAGGATCCCTTTTCCAATATTCTGAGCAATAGAAATAAGAAATAAAAAGAAGAAAAGGGAAGAAGAGCTCTCGGGTAGAGAGAAGAAAAAAGAAAAGAGAAAAAGAGGTGTGCGCCAAGCAAAGAGGGAGCGAGAGATTAACTCAAGAAGGAGATATGTAACTTGATTAATTTCGAATTACAACACCTATATTTATAGTAGAGGAAGAGATAGAGTCCTTATACAATTAGCCTTTCAATCTCCTAATTACATTCCAACTCTAACTCTCTAAGATAAGTCTATTAACTTAATCTACTAGAAGTCTAATATGAGATGACCTAGAACTCTTTCTTCAATCACGTGAATATAAGGGAGGAGGCTAGCACGTGGCCTTATCGTTGATCACACATGATCTTCCAGCTCATATTTGTAAGGTTTCCAGCTCATGGTATCTTTGTGGGTCCCACTTGATCTTCAAGTCTTCTAATGTTCGGTTCTTCCCGAGCCATGGATCTAGTCACCCTTCTTTCCTCTCTTCCCTCCATATTGGTTCTTGACACTAGAAGAGGATTCTTGTTTCTTGAACGTGGAAGGATGGAAATAGGAATGGAATGATTGAGCTTTGAAGGAAGCTCGATCTGGACCTTAGAGGGAGAATCCGACCTAGACCTCTGAGGGAGAATCTGACCTATTTAATTCTAATTTCTCAATACTTACTTTCCTTCACCTTGACGTCCCCATAAATAGGGTTGAGGACGGAAATACAAAATAGACCCATGGGTCAAATGGTTCATGCCATATTACATCTAAACCAAACCAAACCAAATTGAATTACATTAAAATTAAATTGACATAATTTAATTCCTATGCATGTGGATAACTCATGATGCTATGGAGTCCATAACAACACCCCCCCCCCCCCCCCCCCCCCCCCCCCCCCCCCTCCTGGAGAAAAAGCTTGTCCTCAAGCTCGAAGTAGGGGTAGAGGGTGCGTAACGCAACTAATGTCTCCTATGTCATGTCAGTGGGATCAACATCCGCCTCTTGCACTAGGATCTCCCAATCACCTTGAATGCGGTGAGCCTGTAATACCTGTGCTGGAGTAGAAAGGACAGGTCCCTCATGTAGTGGGGGTAGAAGTGTGTACAGAACAGGAGAGTCACCTTGGAAAGCCTTCAGTTGGGAGACGTGAAACACATTGTGAATCCTAGCCTCTGGCGGAAGCTGCAAGCGGTAGGCAACTGTACCAATGCCGTCCATTACCTGAAAGGGACCATAATACTTCGGAGAGAGCTTGTGGCATTTGGAGGCTGTTAGTGATACCTGCCTATAGTGTTGGAGAGCCAGCCATACATAATCTCCTGGAGAAACGAAGACTTCCCTGTGCTTCTTGTCATAATAAAACTTCATAGTATTTTGGGCCTCCTAGAGATGTGTGCGCACCTCAGTGAGCAAGGTGTCTCGTTTTGCTAATGGTTGGTCCAAAGTGGCGACCTTGATGATAAAAGGCTGGGTGGGTCTCTACCATAGACTACCTTGAATGGGGTTGTTTCGAGTGCGCTGTGGTAGGAGGTGTTGTAACAGAATTCAGCCTAGGCGAGCCACTTAACCCACCGTTTAGGTGAGTCCCCCACGAAAAAACGCAAATACATCTCAATTGTTTGGTTGACTACCTCTGTCTAACCATCAATCTGTGGATGGTAGGCTGAAGAGAATGCTAACGTTGTGCCCTGTAGCTTGAATAGTTCTTTCCAGAATGTACTGGTAAAGATGGCATTACTGTCACTTGTAATGGAAGTAGGCATCCCATGTAAACGGACAATATTATCCATAAAGAGCTGAGCTACGTGAGCTGCAGTGTAAGGATGCACCAGAGGTATGAAATGGCCATACTTTGAGAAACGATCAACCACTACAAATATAACAGATTTGCTGGACAATGAAGGAAGGCCATCTATGAAGTCCATGGAAATATCTGACCAGACTTGTGATGGTAGCTGAAGTGGTTGGAGCAACCCAGCTGGACTTAATGATTCAGCTTCATTCCGTTGACAAATCTAACAAGTTGCCGCATACCCCTCCAAGAAAATTCATGACTTATCCAGAAATATGTTTTTTTTCAACCCTCATGTGTACTATCATGGAAGGAGGCTAAAATGTTGTGAATCAGTGGTGACGTGTGGTGTAGAAAGATCCTGTTTTTGAAGAGGACCAGATTATCCTAAACCGTCCAATGGTTTTTCGCTCTCCCCTGCTGGATCTCATGATATAAAGCAATAATGTCTGGGTACTGTTGTGTCTCTTCCCAGATAGAATCCAACAAGAGCTCTGGGCTGACTTATGGCATGTAATTGCGGCTCTGGAATGTCCCGGTGAGATAAAGCATCAGCGCCCACATTAAAACTCCCAGGTTTATACTCCATAGTAAAGTCAAACCCCATAAGTTTACTTAACCGATGCTGCTGCAGTGAGGTAGTGAGGCGCTGCTCAAGCAAATACTTGAGGTTGCAATGATCTGTGCGAATCAGAAATGGGCGCCCCCAGAGATAAAGCCGCCAATGTTGTATAGCTTTCGCTAAGTCAATCAGTTCCCTCTCATAAGCTGCTAACTTGTGGTGGTGCTGGCCAAGTTGGCAGCTAAAATAAGCAATCGGGTGTCCCAGTTGGTGTAACACTGCACCAATACCGCCCCCAAAGCATCACATTCCACCAAAAATGACTCATCAAAGTCCGGTAGCTTGTTATGGACTCCATAGCATCACGAGTTATCCATAGGCATAGGAATTAAATTATGTCAATTTACTTTTTATGTAATTTCAATTCGGTTTGGTTTACTTTAATTGGTTTGGTTTATTTTGGGTTGGTTCAGTGTAATGTGGTGTGAACCACTTGACCTAATGGGTCATCTTTGTATTTTCGTCCTCAACCCTATTTAGGGGGACGTGAAGGAAAAGAGAGGCAAGTATTGAGAAAATTATATTTTACAGGTCTGATTCTCCCTCAGAGGCCAAGGTCGGATTCTCCCTTTGAGGTCCAAGGTTGAGCTTCCTCCAAAGCTCCTTCATTCTAAATTGACTTCCACCATTACTCGTTCAAGAAACAAGGTTTCTCTTCCAACGTCAAGATCATCCATGGAGGGAAGAGAGGAAAGAAGGGTGACTCGATCCATGGCAAGGGAAGAACCTAACATCTTGGTATCAGAGCGGGTTCCCATGTCGCGAGTTCGAGTCCCGGGGTACGCAAAGGCTGGATTAAAATTACTGGTAGGTTCAAAAGGGGCGACCTAGCGGAGGGGGCGACCTGGAGAACTGCGAAGGGGCACTAGGAGTAGGCCACCGCTAGAGTACCCCAATGTCGTTGCACCACCGTGGTCGTTGGCTCGCGAAGGTGGGGTGTGATGTTATGGTCCTGGGTTGAGTAAGTACCTATGTCTTCCGCTCCTAACAGGCCGGTCTTTTGGGTAGTATTGGCTAGGTGCTTAACATAGCTGCAAAACTAGGGCAGATGATAAGGCATCTTTCAACTGCTGAAAGGACTGAGCCGCTGTCTTGGACCAGGTAAAAGCATTTTTCTTGAGTAGGTTTTTGAGCAGTGCGGCAATCTGGCCATAGCTGCGAACAAATTTCCTATAGCACCCCGCTAGGCCCAAAAATCCCCTTAATGCTGTAATGGATGTGGGAGGAGGCCAATCTGTGACAGCCTGTATCTTACTCTGGTCTACATTCACCCCAACTACTGAAATAACGTGGCCCAAGTATGCCACTTCTGAAGTTGCCATAGAACATTTGGACTGATTTAAAACCAAATGATGTGAGTGGATAAGAGTAAATACTTGGTGAAGGTGCTGAAGATGCTCTTTCCAACTGTTGCTATATACCAAAATATCATTGAAAAATACCAGAACGTATTTCCTCAAGAGAGAGGAAAATACCTCATTCATGAGGGCCTGGAATGTGGAAGGCGCATTTGAGAGACCAAATGGCATTACAAGGAACTCGAAATGCCCATGGTGCGTGTGGAACGCAGTTTTCTCCACATCTGATGGATGAACTCAGATTTGATGATAGCCAGATTTTAAATCGAGTTTGGTAAAAATAGTAGCACCATGTAACTCATCTAGCAATTCATCCACCACTGGTATGAGAAATTTGTCTTTAATGGTATGTGCATTGAGTTGCCTGTAATCCACACAAAACCTCCATGACTTATCATGCTTGCAGACTAGTAATACCGGGGAGGAAAAAGGAGACCTACTGGGCTGAATAATCCCTTGGGCTAGCATCTTTTGGCACTGCCTTTCAATCTCAAAGTTTGTAAGTAATTCTCAAAGTTTGTAAGTAATTGAGATAACTTACAGTTGTCCGTGCTCTAGACCTGAACAACATGAAGGGCGCAGGGCACTGGTGCCTGGGTGCCATGCAATGTAATCTGACTATGGTCCTCTATGAAGGTCATGGTCAGAGCCTGAAATTCTCATAATATTGGCCCCAATAGTTGTAGCCATTTAATTCCCAGTACCAAATCAAATCCGGACAGGGGAATCACCAGAAAATCTGCAATAAATGCATGTCCCTCAATATCAAAGTGTGTGGCTGGAGAGATGCCCACACTGGTAATTTTAGCCCCATTGGCTACCGAGACAGAAAGGCCAGTCTGTTGCTGGACGACTAACCCAAGTTGTTTTGCCGCTGGCTGACTGATGAAATGATGTGTACTGCCAGAATCAACTAAAGCAAGTAACTTTAGATGATGTAATTGGGCTTTAACCTGCATGGTACTAGAACTGTAGAGCCCTCTTGGTCTGTCTCCACAATCTCCTCCTCTGGTAGTGTGTCTTCACCATCCTCCCACAAACATATACTGAATAATCTTTTGCATAGGTGACCTTGTACATACTATTCATCACAGTTAAAACAAAGGCTCTTGGCCTTTCTCTGATCCATTTCTTGTCTGTTGAGTTTTTTGAAGTAAGGACTTGGGGGAGTAGAGTTAGAGCTGTTTGGGCGTGGTGCTACACTGACTCCAGAACGTGGAGGTCCATAATATGGTGGTGGCACAGTGGCATTGTGCCTTCCTGGCCAAGCTGGTTTTCTGACCAATGAATCCTTCAAAACACGCTGCTTATGCTTAATTGACCTGGCTAAATTCATAGTGTGGTCCAAATCTGTAGGACCATGTAATTCAACTTCTAGCCGCAGAGCTTCTGTCAAACCAGCAGTAAAAATATGAACATACTAGGTGTGACTGACAAACTCATTAGCGTGGGCCAACCGTTCCTGGAAGGTTTTTTGATACACCTCTAGTGATCCAGTCTGCTTATAATTGATTAATTCACCCAATGGGTTGCTACTAGCTGGAGGACCAAACCTCACCATGCATGATTGTCTAAAGGTTTCCCAATCCTGAACAATTGGTTATTTCGGAATTGGTGGTACCATAGGAGCGCTTCATCGAGCATGTGATAGGCAACCAAATAAACTTTCTCATCCGTAGGTGTTTTTTTATGATAAAAGAATTGATCACAATTGGTTAACCAAATCAAGGGGTCCTTAGACCCATCATATGTAGGAAAGTCTAGTTTTAAATACCTGGGAACTGTATTTGGTCCCTGAGCGGTAGGCCCCATATGGGGATTGTGATGACGCATTGATGGTGGTGGGTGGTAGTGATGGTGGTCGGCCGGTGGAGAGTAGGCTGCCGACGGTTGTGCTCGTGTACCACTGACATCTAGTCATCGGAGGAGGACTAGGATGGCGGCATCCATGGGTTTGATGGCCTCACGCGGGTCAGCTATGGCCTGATGCTCCTCTTCTAGGGATTGAGCCTGAAGGTCTATCCTCTGGCGATTATCTTCAACTAATTGCCTCAAATCCTCAGGGGAAGAGGAATCCCCAACGGTGGACCTGACTGATACCAAGATGTTAGGTTCTTCCCGAGCCATAGATTGAGTCACCCTTATTTCCTCCCTTCCCTCTATATTGGTTCTTGACACTGGAAGAGGATTCTTATTTCTTGAACGTGGAATGATGGAAATAGGAATCGAATGTTTGAGCTTTGAAGGAAGCTCGACCTGGACCTCTGAGGGAGAATCCGACCTAGACCTCTGAGGGAGAATCTGGCCGACTTGTGCTTCTTAACTCCTTAACTCATGCTAGCTTGGGTGAGGACTCTTCTTGGTGTCCCAAGTCCTCATGGTGGGTCCCACCAGCTCGTACACCATGGTGGGTCCCACATTGTAACAAACCATACAGGTATCCACACCTCCAAAAGTATGAAATTGAACTTCAATGCAAAGTAATGCTGGAACAAGGCCTCTTTTGACTCAGCCAGTCACCATTCTCCTCTCTTTTCCTCCTCATCAAGAAACATGATGGTACTTGGAGATTTTGTGTGGACTACAGGGAGTTAAATGCAAAAATAGTAAAAGACAAGTTTACCATCCCCATAGTGGATGGTCTATTGGACGATTTGCATGGTTCTAAATTTTTTACCAATTTTGATTTACGATATGGTAATCACCAAGTACGAATGCATCCTCTAGATATTGAGAAAGCAGGATTCCCTACTCACCATGGAAATTTTGAATTCATGGTGACGCCATTCAGGTTATCTAATGTGCCTTCAATGTTTCAAGCCTTGATGAATGAGGTATTTTGAGACTATCTTTGAAAGTTTGTATTAGTCTTCTTTGATGATATTTTAATTTACAACACTTCAGGGGACCAACATTTGGAAAATTTACGTCTTGTTTTCCAACAACTCCCAACACATCATCTCTACTTGAAACACTCTATATGTTCATTTGGAAAGCCTCAAGTTGCATATCTTGGTCACATAATCTCGGCAGATGGTGTGACATTGGACCAAGAAAAATTTCAGCAGTCACAAATTGGCCACAACCGTACAACATCTCTGCCTTAAGAGGATTTTTGGGGTTAGCAGGATATTATTGGAAGTTCATAAAAAATTACAGCACGCTGGCCATACCCTTGACCAGTCTTCTCAAACGCAACACCTTCAAATGGAGCACAAAATGCTATAAACTCCTTCAATGAACTCAAACCGGCATTAGCTTTTGCCCCAATTATCAAATTACCTAACTTTGAGGCCTTATTTGTGGTAGAGTGTGACACTTCTGGAGGAGATATTGGGGCGGTTCTTCAACAAAATCAGGATCCCATTGCATATGTTAGTCGCCAATTAGCGGAACAACATTAGAAGTTACCTGCTTATGAAAGAGAGCTTATCGGCTTGGCCAAGGTTGTACAACATTGGTGGACATACTTATGGGGACACACCTTCCTCATCTGCACTGATCATTACAGCCTCAAATTTCTACTTTAGCAACGGATCTCTACTTCTCCACAAAAGCATTGGGCTTTGACTTTACAGTGGAACATAAGGCGGGGAAATTTAATTAGGTGGTTGATGCCTTATCAAGACGTCTAGAGGTACACAACAATTATATGTGATTAGTCTCTCCTTTTAGACTCCATTAAAGAGTAACATCAGAATACTCCAACACTCCAGGAGCTTTCTCATAAGATTACGGATGGGACAATGGATTCCAAGTGGTCTATCAGGGACAACATCATACTGTATGACAACCGCATATACTTGCCACACACTTCTTCCTTGATTGCAATTATCTTATCCACTTATCATGATAGCACCCATGAGGGGTGTTCAGAAGTGGTTGCATTGGATTCGGGCTGATTTTTATTGGAAGTGCATGAAGTCAGCAATTGTACAGTACATGACCTCCTATCAGGTATGCCCACGCAACATGGTAGAACATTTAAGCCCAACTGGTATCCTTCAACCACTCGCCCTTCCCACACAAGTTTGGGCTGATCTTTCCAAGGAATTCATTGATGGCCTTCCCTAAACTTCTGGCAAATCCATCCTCTTTGTGGTGGTTGACAAATTTTCAAAGTATTCTCACTTTATTCCATTGGCTCATCCATATACGGCTTCCCGAGTAGCTCAAGTGTTCTTAGAAAATATTGTTCATTTGCACGGCATTCCGGAGTCCATCGTGAGTGATCGAGATACAATCTTTACCAGTCACTTCTGGAAGGAGCTCTTCCGATTATGTTGTACCAAACTCAAATTTTCTTCTTCTTATCATCCTCAATCAGATGGCTAGACTGAGATTATCAATCGCATGGTGGAAATGTATTTACAGTGTTTTGTGGGTGACCACCCTAAACGATGGGTCGAATGGCTTCCATGGGCAGAATATTGCTACAAAACATCTTTTCATGCAACTTTACAAGCTACCCCTTTCCGGGTCCTCTACGGAAGGGATCCTCCATGGTTGTTCTCATATATGGCCGGCTCCACCCAAGTTGAAGCTCTTGACCAGGCACTATTGGACCATGATCAAGTGCTCCAAGACGCCACTCAATGCCTCAAGAAAGCTCAGGCTCGTATGAAGGACTACTATGACAGGGGACACAAAGGTGATTATGTGTGGCTTTGCCTCCACCCCTACCATCAACACTCCCTTGTTGGGCCCTGACACAAGCTCTCACCAAAATTTTTTGGGCCCTTCTCTATTCTCCAGTGCATTGGCCAAGTGGCTTACCTGCTATAGCTTCCACCTGACTCTCAACTTCACAATGTCCTTCATGTGTCCCTCCTCAAACCCTTTAGGGGTACAGTGCCACCACCACCTCCATTCTTACCTCCAGTGGTAGAAGGGTGAGTTATCCTCTCTCCAACCACAATTTTGCAAGCCAGACAAATTCATAATAAATGGGAGGTCCTCGTCTAGTGGGCTGACATAGATGAAGCGGTTGCCACATGGGAGGATGTGGAGACATTCTGCCACGCCTACCATGCCTTCGAGCTTGAGGACAAGCTCTTTCTCCAGGGGGGAGTGATGTTGTGGACTCCATAGCAGGCCAAGTCATACAGAGGCATTGTGGCTAAGTCATTGAGTATTGAGTCAATTGCTTTTATTTCACTTATTATTTTTATTTATTATTAAGTGTATTCATAGGGGTATTATTGTAATTTCTTCCTCTTAAACTCTTGGTGTTGTGAACCCTACTTAGAGGGGAAAGGGAATGATAAAAGACAAGTCATGATTTTACCTAAACACGAGATTAGAGTTCTCCTCTAACGAACCCTAGGATTGGAGTTCTCCTTCATTGAACCCAAGGTCCGGGTTCCCTTCAATGAATCTACTCTAACTGCATCCTTCTATTCTAAATCGTGGAACTCAGCACTAGATCCATCTTCTCAAGGTCGGGTTACAAGATCCATGACCAGGGACAATAACAGACAAGTAGTGAGGCGTTGTTCTAACAAAAAATTGAGACTATAATGGTCTGTATGTATAAAAAATGCACGCCTACACAAGTAAGGTCGTCAGTGTTGAAAACCCTTGGCCAAATCGATCAGTTCCCTTTCATAGGCTGCCAATTTATGATGCCTTTCTGCCAATTGTCTGCTTAAAAGTACAATTGGGTGGTTGTTTTGTTGAAGGACTGCCCAATGCCCCCACCGGAAGCATCACAACCACTACAAATAATTCATTGAAATTAGGTAGATCCAGAACTGGGGCGGACACGAGTGTTTTTTTAAGAGCTTGAAAGGAATACAATGCCACTTCACTCCAATTGAAGGAATTTTTCTTTAGGAGACTGGTCAATGGTGCTTCCAACTGCCCATAAGTCTTGATGATTTTTCTGTAGTATACGGCTCACCCCAAAAACCCTCTCAAAGCTGAAACAGTCTAAGGTTGTGGCCACTGGGAGATGGCTTGAATATTTTTGGAGCCCACAATCACTTCTACATCTAAAATAACATGGCCGAGATAGACCACTTGGGACTTGGCAAAGGACCATTTAGATTGTTTTAAATAGAGCTGGTGTGCCCGGAGTAATTGAAATACAATTTTTAAATCCTCTAAATGTTGGTCCCATGACTTGTTGTGAATTAATATATCATCAAAGAATACTAGCACAAATTTTTGGAGATAGTCTTAGAATACCTCGTTCATTAAGGCCTGGAAGGTAGATGGGGCGTTGGACAACCCAAACGGCATCACCACAAACTCAAAATGCTTGTGATGAGTGCAGAAGGCTGTTTTCTCGATGTCTGGAGGATTCATTCTAATTTGATGGTACCCCGATCGCAAGTCTAATTTTGTGAAAACCCATGAGCCATGCAATTCATCCAGAAGCTCATCCGCCACGAGTATAGGGAACTTATCCTTGACGGTTTTTTCATTCAATTATCTATAGTCCAAACAAAATCTCCACATGCCATCATGTTTCTTAACTAGAAGGACTAGTGAAGAGAATGGGGAATGGCTGCTTTGGGTAAGGCCCTGTTCCAGCATCACTCGGCACTGTCGCTTGATTTCATCTTTCTGGAGGTGTGGCTATCGGTAAGGTCTAACAACCACCACTTCTGAACCTGGTTTCAAACATGGTCACAACTCCTCAACGGTGGCAGACCCGAAGGTTCTTGAAACAAATCTTCAAATTTATTTAATAATTCTTCTACAGGTCGGTTTGGTGAAGATTAGTCTTGCAATAAATGAATGTGATGTGTCATATCATTCGGACTGCCATGCAACATAACTTGGTGACCCTCCAATAGAAAACTCATTGTCAAGGCAGAAAAATTGCATAATATAGGACCCAAAGTTTGCAATTACTTCACTCTAAGTACCATATCAAAACCAACTAAGGAATGACAAAGAATTCAGTAGTAAAGTTAGTAGGTCCAATAGAAAACATTACCAATTTTTTGACCCTATAACTCGGCAATTTCTCCCCATTATCCACTGAAACTGAGGTGATTGAGTGTGGTTGTGTCTAAAGTTGAAGATGCTGAGCAGCCGTGATGCTTAAAAAACTGTGGGTACTTCCGGAGTCCACTAACCCACTTGTGCCTGTTCTTGAACCATTGCCCGCACTTGCATTGTTTTGGCTGACTTCTAGCCAGTAAGTGCATGCAAAGAAATTGCTGGTTCATTCTCCTCTTAAGGTTCTTCATTCGTTTCATCTTCTTCTAATGTATCTAACTCCAACAAGAAATTTTTTTTGGATTGGTGTCCTATCATGTAGGGTTCATCACAATTATAACATAGGTTCCTTGCCCTTGGATCGGCCATCTCTGGTCTGGTTAACTTTCTTATGTATTGGGGTGTTGGGTTGCTGGACTTTGTATCTGCTACCAAACTATTAATCAGAGTATGTTTTGGGACCTGAGCCAAATTGTTCCTTCCCCCCTATGAACCTGTCGTGTAGGGTTCATCACTAAAGGGGTGTCTACCTTGCTTCCATTGCTCAAGTTGAATTCATTGCTTGGGCCAAATCAGTAGGTGTGTGGAGCTCCACCTCTAGCCTCAAAGACTCATTAAGGCCTGTTGTAAACAAACTTACATGTTGGTCAACTCTAACCATCCTGCTGGCCCGTGCACATTTTTTGGAAACTGTTTCTGATGAATTTCCACCGATCCAATCTGTCACAATAGGAGCAAATCCCCCAACGGATTGTTGTGGTTTGGATGTCTAAATCGTATAGTGCATACCTCCTTAAATTCCTCCCAATACAACACCAGTCTCTCTAATTCTACTTGATGAAACCACAGCTGCGCTTCATCGAGCATGTGGAAGGTGGCCAATCCCACCTTATCAAATTCAGCTATTCCTTGATTGGAAAAAAATTTATCACATCAGTGTAACCAAATTAGGGGGTCGTCAGACCCAGTGAAAGTGGGAAAATATAATTTTATGTACCTGGGCATTGTACCTCCACCCTGCGCAGGGGAACCTATGCACCCAATAGATTGCTCTCCCCGTCTGCTATATGAGTTGTTGTGGATGTCTTCCACCCTTCGATTTGAGACCGGATTAATTCCAGCCATTATCTCGGAAACTGTTACAGTCCCGCATTTGACACAAGGATTCGTTGGGAGGATCTTGGATCTACCATAGATTACCATATGGGTAGTAGGGATTTTAGAGAGACATGGAGAATGAAAACGAAAGATCAAGCCAAAGGGAAGCTTGAAAACCCTAGAGCTCGTTGAGGAGAACTCTAAGCCTCTTTACGCTAGATTTAACCTAATTCTTAATACTTCAATGCTTTTCTTTCTCATTACTCATAACCCTTAAATAGGGTTCGCCCTGTTAGGGTTTAAGATAAAATATTACAAAAATAACCCTATAAATAAAATATTCCAAAAATAACCTTGTAGCCTAAAAATGAAATAAATAAAGTAAATTAAAGAAAAAAACTAAAATAATAATGTTATTGCGTGAATAACATTACAACCCCCTTAGAAGACGAGTTTGTCCTCAAGCTCGGAAGTAGTGTCTGTATGCCGGTGTCTCCACCGGTGCCAAAGTAGTATCCGTGATAGCTATGACCCCCCCCCCCCCCCCCCCCCAGTCCGGCGCGAGACTCAGTGGACCGCGTCGAAATTTTGATAAGTTAGGAAAATTTAATCAGATCCCTTCTTCCTCATGCAACAGCTCCCGAACAGGGTAGAAGGCGGTAATTGCGGAAGCGTCGCCGATTGGTCATCTGCCGGAATGTCACCGATGGTTCTATTGGAATGTCGCTGATGGGTTTTCTGCTGGAATGTCGCTGACGGTCTTCTATGAAAATGTTCCCGACGATCTTTTGCTGGAATGTCGCCGAACAGGGCGGGAGGCGGTAATTGCGAAAGCGTTGCCGCTTGGTTGTCGATTGGAATTTCGCCAACGATTATGCTGGAATGTCGCCGACGAGTCTTCTACTGGAATGTCGCTAACGGTCTTCTACGAAAATGTCGCCGACGATCTTCTGTTGGAATGTCGACGATGGTTCTTCTGTTTGAATGTCACTGACGGGTGTTCTGCGGAAATATCGCCGACAGAATCTCCTACTTCTCCGATGGTGAACAACAGTCTGTTGGGGCTTCACCATTGGAAGAGTTGCTGAGACAAAGGGCTCTCGGACGTGTGAATCTCTGTTTCTCAGTCCCCCGGAATAGAGACCCTTGCGGAATTTTTGCCTACGGCGCCGACGGAGCCTCCTCTTCCTCCAGTGGCCCACAGGAAGAAGTCGAGGTGTTCCTACTGGAGGATTTTCCGTTGCCTGGTTCGCGTTCTGACACCCCTCTTCCCGTTGCCTTTTTTCCCCCAATGTCCTTCGTACCCTGCCGGCTACCAGATCGACGGACCCTGGTGGAAAGGTGTGGCAGTTGGGTGCCCGTAGAACTTTCTCCGACGGTGAACAGCACCCCTTGGGGGATTCTCAGTTGGCTGATTTTATTGTCGTTGCCAGTGGAATTCTGGTTTCCCATGATTAGGGGTTTGGGGTCTCCCCCAAACCTTCCGCAAGTGCTTTGGCCTGTAAACGGGTCAAAAATTTTGATTTTTTCGGCCCTTGGCTGTTGCCGGTCCGAGATAGCTTCTGCTACCTCTTGTGTGTCTATGTGGTCGGAGATTTGAGGTTGTGTGACCTGTTTTGCTGCAGCAACGAGTTTCTCCCTTGCATAACGTTCAATGGAAGCATCTAATCGTGCTCGTATTTCTTCCAATTCCTTACACATAGCAATCCATCTTTCTTGGGATATAGAATAACCCATTGTGTTCCCACTCTGATACCAGTTGTTACGGTCCCGGATCTGACACAAGGATTCGTTAGGAGGATTTTGGATCTACCACGGATTACCGTATTGATAGTAGGGATTGTAGGGAGACATGGAGAATGAAAACGAAAGATCAAGCCAAAAGGAAGCTTGAAAACGCTAGAGCTCATTGAGGACAACTCTAAGCCTCTTTATGCTAGATTTAACCTAATTCTTAATACTTGAATTCTTTTCTTTCTCATTACTCATAACCCTTCAATAGGGTTCGCCCTGTTAGGGTTTAAGATAAAATATTACAAAAATACCCCTATAAATAAAATATTCCAAAAATACCCATGTGGCCTAAAACTGAAATAAATAAAGTAAATTAAAGAAAACAACTAAAATAATAATGTTATTGCATGCATAACAGAAACCCTACTCATGATTTGTTCCAACTGCTGGTGATTCCTACTCATGATTTGTTCCAACTACTGGGCGAATTGCTAGCTAAATGTTGTCTCCCATGCTTGCATTCACACCTCATTTTTTGTCTGCATCTCTCTTGCAATTGCTCTCAACTTGTCACTACTAGATGAATCACCCATGTTAACCTGCTCTGATACCAAGTTGCTATGGACCTAGGTCATGGATCTTGTAACACGGCACTAAGAAGAAGAATTTAGGGTTTAGGGAATGAGTTCTTCTCTATCAAATCCTCTTGGTCACCCTAAGAATTAGAGTGGAGGAGAAGAATGAATCAGATTTTCTTAAGGGAACTTGTACCTTGAATTCAATGAAGGAGAACTCCAACCCTAGGGTTCATTAGAGGAGAACGCCAACCTTTGTTAACATAAATCAAGACTTGCCCTTTTCTCATTCCCTTTCCCCTCTAAGTAGGGGCTCACGACACCAAGAGTTCAAGAGAAAGAAATTATACGTATGCCCCTATGGTTACTCTACTAATAAATTGAAATATAAAGTGAAATAAAAGAAAATAACTCAATGACTCAGCCACGACACCTCTGAATGACTCGGCCTGCTATTGAGTCCACAACATTGTTCTCTAACCTCTCTCAGGCTGCAACTAATGATGCTCCTTCAAATCATTAAACCCTAATTATGATGCCACAAATATAAAGAGAAAACTAGGTCAACTGCAATATAAGAGTGAAACCCCCAAACCGTCTTTTATGAAACAATAGTCAATATATGTCGACTCAGTGTAAGGCGTTGATTAGGGCCCACAACTTAACATTGGCTTAATCTCCGAAGTCCTTCTTCGGATCATTTCCTTGAGCCAAATTTTTTGTGGTGTCTGGACGAATCAACCTGTTGTCCTGCCCTGTTCGGAAGCCAGCATTGGGAAGACGACGACACTGTTTTTGAAATAAAATTCGACCAAGTTAGGTAGATTGATTTTAATCCAGCGCCCATTCTACTGAGATACAGACCGAACTTTGCCAAGTCAACCCAACAACCCGAGCATTGCTTCCTCTATTCTACAAGGTTAACATGAGTCAACTTGGACCGAGTCAACTCGATCTAGATCGGCCTAACTCGGCCATCTCAACCTAGTCTCCTGACTCGATATGACTCATTTATTGACTCAAATTATTATTACTCTGTCAGTGTATTATTTGGTGCACAACTTTTGGATGCACTTTTTGAGGATTATTTCATATATCCTTATTAAGGACTTCCATTATTTGGTACGTGTTGTGTGGGCCCAGGCCCATTTCTGCTACTGCTATTGTGTCTCTCTGATTGAGACATTATTGAAGGAATTCTCAATTGCTAACTGTTGTCAGCATTGGTTATTCAGATGAAGAAGAAAGTATATGGTGGCCCCAACATATTATCTTCCGGTGATTTCCCATTGCCCTCTTATTATGTGTTAAAATTACTTCTAAGCAATGCCTATAGACCTACTATCTACAAAGGATAAGAGTGTGCCCAACATCCATCGTGAGTGAAGTCTATTATTCACCAAGACGTGTTTTTTTTAGCTACCCTGAGAAAGTGGGTAGTCTTTGTGCCCCACAGTTGGGCTACTTGTCCTCCTTTTAAATTGAGCGGAGAGTATTCCAGACTATGACCATTTGACTGGAGTATGGAGCTTTGTCATATGGCTAGGAGTATATCTTTCCCTCTTATATTATGCCAGTTGGTTCTCTTGGTAAAGAACAAAGAGATCACCAACTTGAAGGGGAGCGTTGGAAGATATGATGGACTGCCATTTTATATAGGAAGATCATATACACCATTTGTAGCAAGCTGGGCGTTTATGATGTTTTCTCACCCCCAACTTGAGGGGAAGTGTTCGAAGATGGGCTCAAGTCCACATGGCCAAGGAAGGCCCACACATCCAATTGTGTTAGAAGATGAGCTCAAGTCCACATGACCAAGGAAGACCCACACATTGTTATGGTCCTGTTATGGTCCTGGGTTAAGTACCTATGTCTTTCGCTCCTAACAGGCCGGTCTTTTGGGTATAATTGGCTAGGTGCTTAACATTTGGTATCAGAGCAACCGCTACGTCCCGACTTCGAATCCCCGCAATTACACGGCATAGGTGGACCGCACGCCCCTGGTGTGACGCCGATAGGGATTATGAGATCCCTCCATCGGCGATCGTTGTTGTGTTATTGACGTAGTGGTCGTTGGCTCGGGAGGGCGGGGTGTACTGTTATGGTCCGGGTTAAGTACTTATGTCTTCCGCTTCTAACAGGCCGGTCTTTTGGATAGTACTGGCTAGGTGCTTAACATTTGGTATCAGAGCAAGCGCTATGTCTTGACTTTGAATCCCCGTGATTACACAGTGTAGGTGGACCGAACACCCCCAGCGTGATGCCGGTAGGGATTATGGGATCCCTCCACTGGCGAGCATTGTTGTGTTATTGCCACCGTGGAGGTCGGCTCGGGAGGGCAAGGTGTACTGTTATGGTCCTGGGTTAAGTACTTATGTCTTCTGCTCCTAACAGGCCGGTCTTTTGGGTAGTATTGGCTAGGTACTTAACATTTAGATGTTATGGACTCAATAACACTGAGTCATCTACTTTACTTTTATTATTTATGTTGCTTTTAATTTCTAATTTTATTGATTTGTAATAAGACTTAAAGGTAGGGGTAGAATTGGGTTTTAATAACCCTAACCTATGTTGATTTTAATTACCCTATTTAAGGGGTAAGGATGGAGAAATAAAGCAAGTTCGGAATTAGCATAAATTCGAGTAATTTAGGTTCTTGCTAGGCTCCCTATTCTAGGGTTATTGGCGTGAACTCTCTCTGGTTGTTTGGTGAATACATTGGGAGGTATCTAGGGTGATCGTGAGAGGAGGAAGAAGAGGAATTACCTATCTCTTCTGACCTGCAAGAGAAGACTATCTCTTTCATAGAAATTCAAGAAAGGGAGAAGGGTTGGCGTGAGCTAACAGGGAAGGAGGACGGATTCTGGTTGCTGGATTGGTGTTGACATCAAGAGGTAATTCTTAATCTTGTTCCAAGTATTTAAGATTAGAATTCTATTTCATTTTACGTAAGGTACCAGTATTGCATGGTAGAGGAAACCCTACCTTGATGTGAATCATAAGAAAGGGGGTTCCACGTTGGGGCATCAAGGAGCTCCATTGATTCGCTGGTTTCATCCATACTTAAGAAAAGGAAACTCCTTTTCAAGGGAAATGAATTCAGCAAAGAGAACAGGTTGTTCTTGGATCATTACAGTGAGTAAAACCTTCTTAACGTGTTGGATTCATCTATACCTCGTCGAGTTACTAGTTCCATGGCTAGGGATCATAACAACTTGGTATCAGAGCCAGGTTAACCCGGCAGAGAGAAGCACCAATGAATACTTTGAATTTCTTGAAATAAAATTTGATACAGTCCTAGAGAGGTTCTCCAAAATTGATATCGATATGGAGACCTTGAAGGGAAGGATGGATAGCATGGAGACTGGTCTGACTAATGGCAAGAAATTTGCTGCTTTGGAAGAGAAGATCACTCTCAGTTTTGAAACCTTGAAAGGAAGGATGGATAGCATGGAGACTGGTCTGAGCACTGGCAAGAACCCAATTCCGGGGGACCATTCGTAGATCAGAGGGGGAGATGAGTTTACTAGACACACGAGTTTCTCGGGTCAGCAAGGACCCTTCATTCCGGGGGGACACCTAAACCAGGGGAGAGGCATTGTACCTCTCATTCCATATCAAAGAGGAGGGGACCATTCGTATAACACAGGGGGAGATGAATTTCCTGGGCACACGATTTTCTCGGGACAGCAAGGACCCCTCATTCCGGGGGAACACTTCTACCAGGGGGGAGGCACTGTTCTTAGGTATACTAAAATGGAATTCCCTACTTATAATGGGTTAGAAGACCCTTTGATATGGCTGTATCGATGAGAAAAATATTTTAGCCATCAGTGAGTCCCAACCTATGAATGAGTCAACGTGGTTGTTTTCCACTTACTAGGGGAAGCACAACTTTGGTACCAACTAGTTGAGGTTGATAGCGACATGGTAGATTGTGATGAATTTAAGCGACTGTGCTCTCTCCATTTTGGTCCTTTGGCTTATAGCAACCCTTTGGGAGATTTGGTTTTGTTACGCCAAACTGGGGCTGTGGAGCAATATCAAAAACTGTTCTAGGAAAAATTAGCACGAACCAACAGTAGGGTACAAGTGGATCAACAAGTTGCGCTGTTTACAGTAGGACTGACTAAGGCGTTAAAGCTTGAGGTGGAGCACTATGCACATGTTAACTTATCAATATAGCTCGTACTTTAGAACTACGACAGAAGGCACAGCACAGACGACCTCCATGGTCAGGGGAGCAGAGCGCTCCATCCACAGGGCAAGGGAAGCGCATTCCTCCGAGAAAAAAACTCGGGTATTACTTTGACAAGGGATCCGGGATCGAGTCATCCTACACTTCCTTAAATAAAAAAATTGACAAGTGCTGAGATGGCGGAATGGGGGGCTAAGAATTTGTGTTATAACTGTGATGAACCATATCGGGCTGGGCATCAGTGCAAAAGATTGTTTTTGATCGATAAGGTTGAAGATGAGGATATCGAGGTGACAAAGGAGATGATAGAGGAAGAACCACTGGACATCTCCTTGTATGCCATTACTAGGCAACAATCGGCCACAACTACGCAGTATGGGAGCGGCTCGACAACTTCCACAAGGTCTACCCAGCTTCCAAGCTTGAGGACAAGCTCGATCTCCAAGGGAGGGGTGTGGGGGGCAGATGTTATGAACTCAATAACATTGAGTCATCTAGTTTACTTTTATTATTTATGTTGCTTTTAATTTCTAATTTTATTGATTTGTAATAAGACTTAAAGGTAGGGGTAGAATTGGGTTTTACAACCCTAACCTATGTTGATGTTAATTACCCTATTTAAGGGGTAAGGATGGAGAAATAAAGCAAGTTTGAAATTAGCATAAACTAGGGTAATTTAGGTTCTTGCTAGGCTCCCTATTCTAGGGTTCTTGGTGTGAACTCTCTCTAGTTGTTTGGTGAATACATTGGGGGGTATCTAAGGTGATTGTGAGAGGAAGAAGAAGAGGAATTACCTTTCTCTTCCAAGCTGCAAGAGAAGACTATCTTTTTCACGAAAATTCCTGAAAGGGAGAAGGGTTGGCGTGAGCTAAACAGGAAGGAGGACGAATTCTGGTTGCCGGATTGGTGTTGACGTCAAGAGGTAATTCTTAATCTTGTTCCAAGTATTGAAGATTTGAATTATGTTTCTTTTTACATAAGGTACCAGTATTGCTTGGTAGAGGGAACCCTACCTTGACGTGAGTCATAAGAAAGGGGGTTCCACGTTGGGGCATCAAGGAGCTCCATTGATTCTCTGGTTTCATCCATAATTAAGAAAAGGAAACTCCTTTTCAAGGGAAACAAATTCAGCAAAGAGAACAGGTTGTTCTTGGATCATTACAATGAGTCAAACCCTCTTAACGTGCTGGATTCATCTATACCTCGCCGAGTTACTAGATCCATGGCTAAGGATCATAACACACATCCAAGAGAGGTGGAAGATGGGCTCAAGCCCACATACCAAGCAGAAGGCTCACATTTGGTGGCATGATGGTAAATAAAGAGTCATCTCATAAAGATATTAATGTAATTACATTAAGTTTTAGGGGTATAATTGTAATATAATAATTTATTCATCTATAAATTGAGCATCAGGGGGAGGGTTTGGACATAAGTCCATAACCTCATTCTTCCCCCTATTTTCTCCCAACATGCTGTCTCTTCTTTTCTCCATGAGCCAATCTATGGAGTCCTAAAAATCAACAAAGTTAGAACCCACTAGGAGGATTCAAAACCATGGGACGATCTGACCCATTTGAGCAAGAGAAGTCAAATCCATGGGAGGATTTTACCCCACCAATGTGAAAAAAACAAAACAAAAAAAAGATCCAAATCCACCTAAGGCTATTTTTGGAACAAAAAAAAAGGTTTTGACCCCTGTTGGGTGTACAATTTCAAAGTGTCATAACCAAATCTTTATGCTACGGGTTGAAATTTTTAAGTGCCCTGTCAGTAGAAAAAATAAGATTTATTATATTTTTATAATTTTTGGACCTAATTTTCACCTATTTTTTAAAATGCTAAAAACTACCCTCCCAAACTATCACACTTGTTTATAGAAGTTTTAGCCTCCTTCAAGCCTTGAGAGGAAGCAAAATTTGGAAGTTTTCTCTATTGAGCTAAATATTATGGTGTTTATCTTTTAAATCTTGATTGAATACTTAAAAATCAACTTCATAAATATGCGCCATGTACTTTTAAGATCATATTTAATTCAACCATTGTATTATGAGTAGTTGTGACTACCACTCAAAATCTGTTTGTGCAACCTTATTTATTTCTAAATAACACCTTACATGCTTATATGCTTATTTATTGGTGCAATTGAAAGGGATTTTACCAAATGCTTAAATTTGTAGATAAGATTTCAAATCCGAGTATTTACATGCTCAAAATTTGAGATAAATTGATTATACTTAGTTGGGTAAACTAAACTAGAGCTATAGCACTTTGAAATCTACTCTTGAACTATACATTGAAATCAAATATTACATTGAGTTGTTTTATTTTACATTGAAATCTTGTGGAGCACGTTAGCTTCTTACATTCATACACATCCACGGAAGAGAAAGCTATGCTTTTTGCTCCTACAGGAAATTCATAAGACAACCTTTAGACAACTATAAACTAAACAAATTATTGATTCCAAATTCCACAAACAAGATTTGCAATTGAAGCTACCCAAGTTAGGAACCCCCCTTTCACTTTTTTTTGGGGGATTTTGAGCTCTATCAGTATTATTTACAATCTTCCTGAACATTTTTATTACAAAATATAATTATTTTATTTTTATTTTAAATATAAAGGTATTAAAGTACTTTGTATCTAACAATCATAACTGTTGATTTTCAAGACTCCTTGGATTGGTTCGTGGAGAAAAGGAGAGAAGGTATATTGAGGAGAAAATAGGATGAAGAATGAGATTATGGACTTGTATTCGAACCCTTCCCCTGAAGCTCAATTTATAGATGAATAAAAGTACAATATTACAATCATGCCCTCCACTCTAGAAGAGTGAAGAAGAGATACAAAACTTAAACTAATTACATCAATGCCATCTTTATGAGGTGACATCTTAGTTACCACAATGCTAACTCTCTTGGACATGTGGGCTTGAGACCATCTTCTAACACTCCCCCTCAAGCCGGGGGTGAGAGAACTTCATAAACACCCAGCTTGTTGTAAATGGTGGATAGGATCTTCCCATATAAAATGGTAGTCCACTTAAACTACATCATATCTTCCAACATTATCCCTCAAGCTGGTAATCGCTTTGTTCTTTACCAAGAAATCCAGCATGCTATTACGTTCTTCCCTTGCCATGGATCGAGTCACCCTTCTTTCCTCTCTTCCCTCCATGGATGATCTTGACGTTGGAAGAGAATTCTTGTTTCTTGAACGAGTAATGGTGGAACTCAAATAGAATGAAGGAGCTTTGGAGGAAGCTCAACCTTGGACCTCAAAGGGAGAATCCGACCTCGACCTCTGAGGGAGAATCTGACCTATTAAATCTAATTTTCTCAATACTTGCCTCTCTTTTCCGTCATGTTCCCCTAAATAGGGTTGAGGACGGAAATACAAAGATGACCCATAGGTCAAGTGGTTCACGCAACATTAGACTGAACCAACCCAAAGTAAACCAAACCAAACAAAGTAAACCAAACCGAATTGAAATTACAAGAAAAGTAAATTGACATAATTTAATTCCTATGCCTATGGATAACTCGTGATGCTATGGATTCCATAACATCACCCCCCCCCCCCCCCCCCCCCCCCCCTGGAGAAAGAGCTTGTCCTCAAGCTCAAAGTATGGGTAGAGGGTGTGAAACGCTGCTAATGGCTCCCATGTCGTGTCACTGGGGTCAGCATCTGCCCATTGCACTAAGATATCCCAATCACCCTGAATACGGCGAGCTTGTAATACCTGTGCCGGGGTAGAAAGTATCCGTCCCTCATGGAGTGGAGGAAGCGGGGTGTGCAGCAAAGGTGAATCACCTTGGAAGGCCTTTAATTGTGAGACATGAAAGACGTTGTGAATTCTGGCCTCTGGCGGAAGCTGCAATCTGTAGGCCACTGTACCAATGCGGTCCATCACCTGAAAGGGACCATAATATTTAGGAGAGAGCCGGTGACATTTGGAGGCTGTCAATGACAACTGCCTGTAGAATTGGACACGCAACCAAACATAATCTCCAGGAGAAAAGAAGACTTCCCGGTGCTTCTTGTCATAATATTTTTTCATTGAATGTTGTGCCTCCTGAAGATGAGTGCACACCTCAGTGATGAATGTGTCTCTTTCAGCTAATGCTTGGTCCAAAGTGGTGACTTTAGAGGCCCCTGGTTCATAGGCTAAAAGACGGGGAGGTTCTCTACCATATACCACGTTGAATGGGGTTGTGCCAAGTGCGTTGTGGTAGGAGGTGTTGTAACAGAACTCAGCCCAGGCGAGCCACTTAACCCACCTCTTAGGTGAGTCCCCCACGAATTTCAATGGTTCTGTTGACGACCTCTGTCTGACCATCAGTCTGCGGATGGTAGGCTGAAGAAAAGGCTAACATTGTGCCCTGTAACTTGAAGAGTTCTTTCCAGATGGTCCTGGTAAAGATTGCATCCCTATCACTAGTAATTAAATTAGGCATCCCATGTAAGCGGACAATGTTATCCATAAAAATTTGAGCGACCTGAACTGCAGTGTAAGGATGCGCCAGAGGAATGAAATGCCCATACTTAGAGAAACGATCCACCACTACAAAGATAACAGATTTACCTGATGAAGAGGGAAGTCCATCTATGAAGTCGTTAGAAATATCAGACCAGACCTGTGACAGAAGCTAAAGTGGTTGGAACAACCCGGCTGGACTTAATGTTTTAGCTTTATTCCGTTGACAAGTCTGACAAGCTGCCACATAATCAGCTATACTGCGCTTCATGCCCCTCCAATAAACTTCCCTATTGATCCGGAAATATGTTTTTTGTCGGCCCTTATGTGTACTGTCATGGAAGGAGGTTAAAATGCTGTTAATCAGAGGGGATGTGTGGTGTAGAAAAATTCTATTTTTGTAGAGGACGAGTTTGTCCTGAACCCTTCAATTGTTTGCCGTTGTCCCCTGCTGGATGTCCTGGCTAAAGGAGATAATAGCCGGGTGCTGTTGTGCCTCTTCCCGTATAGAATCCAACAAGAGAGCTTTGGGCTGACTGATGGCATTTAATTGCGGCTCTGGAACGTCCCGACGAGATAATGCATCAGCCCCTACATTCAAACTTCCCGGTTTATACTCGACAGAAAAGTCAAACCCCATAAGTTTACTTAACCAATGCTGTTGTGGTTAAGTAGTGAGACGCTGCTCAAGAAGATACTTGAGGCTGCAATGATCAGTGCGAATAAAAAAAGAACATCCCCATAGATAAGGGCATCAATGCTGTATAGCTTTCGCCAATCCGATCAATTCCCTCTCATAAGCTGCCAACTTGTGGTGGTGATGTCCTAGTTGGCGGCTAAAATAAGCAATCGGGTGGCCCTGTTGGTGCAAAACTGCTCCAATACCGCCCCCCGAAGCATCACATTCCACTACAAACAACTCATCAAAATCAGGGAGCTGCAAAACTGGGGTTGATGATAAGGCGACTTTCAATTGCTGAAAGGAATGAGCTACTGTCTCTGACCAGGTAAAAGCATTTTTCTTGAGGAGATTGTTGAGCGAAGCTACAAGTTGGCCATAGCTATGAATAAATTTTCTATAATACCCAGCTAGGCCCAAAAATCCTCTTAAGGTTGTAATAGATGTAGGAATAGGCCAATCTGTGATCGCATGTATCTTACTCTGGTCTACCTTCACCCCCGCTGCTGAAATAACGTGGCCCAAGTATGCCACTTCTGATGTGCCCATAGAACATTTGGACCGATTTAAAACCAAATGATGTGAACATATAAGAGAAAGTACCTGGTGAAGGTCCTGAAGATGTTCTTCCCAGTTGTTGCTATAGATCAAAATATCGTCGAAAAATAATTTTCTCAAGAGATAAAAATAGCTCATTCATGAGGGCCTGGAAGGTGGAAGGCACATTTGACAGACTAAATGGCGTTACGAGGAACTCAAAATGGCCGTGCGAAATGCTGTTTTCTCCACATTTGATGGATGAACTCGGATTTGATGATAGCCAGATTTCAAATCGAGTTTAGTAAAAATAGTAGCTCCATGTAGCTCGTCTAACAGCTCATCCACCATTGGAATAGGAAATTTATCTTTAATCGTATGGGCATTGAGTTGTCGGTAATCCACACAGAACCTCCATGACTTATCATGCTTGTGGACTAGTAATACCGGTGAGGAAAAAGGAGACCTGCTGGTCTGAATAATACCCTGTGCTAACATCTGCTGGCATTGCCTTTCAATCTCATCCTTCTATAAGTGGGGGTAATGATACGGACGCACCACTACCAGCTCAGTACCCATTTTCAAACGGATACGGTGATCACATTGCCTAATTGGCGGTAAAGCAGTAGGGTCCTAAAAGATATCTTCAAATTCTGTAAGTAAGTGAGATAACTTACATGTGACTGTAGATTGGACTTGGGCAACCTGCAGTGCATAGGTGAGTGGTGCTTGTGTGACATGCAATATAATTTGATGTTGGTCCTCTATAAAAGACATGGTCAGAGCTTGGAAATCCCATAGTATTGGCCCCGACAATTGTAGCCATTTAATTCCGAGTACCAAATTGATTCCTGATAGTGGAATCACCAGAAAATCTGCAACAAATGCATGTCCCTCAATATCAAAGTGTGTGGCTGGCGATATGCCTACACTAGTAATTTTAGCCCCATTGGATACTGATACAGAAAGACCAATCTGTTACTGTACTACTAACCCAAGTTGTTATGCCGCCTGCTGACTGATGAAATTAAGTGTACTGCCCGAGTCAACTAAAGCCAGTAACTGTAAATGATGTAACTGTGCTTTAACCTGCATTTTTTTTTAACTGTGTAGACCAGTCATAGCATGAAGGGAAATCTCTAGACCTTCTTGGTCAGTTTCCACAAGTTCCTCCTCAGGTAGTATTTCTTCTCCATCCTCCCACAGACATATATTGAATAATCGTTTGCAGTAGTGTCCAATGAGATATTGTTCATCACATTTAAAACAGAGGCCCTTGGCCTTTCTCTGCTTCATTTCCTGTCTAGTAAGTTTTTTGAAGTAAGGAGCAGGTGGAGCCGAATTAGAGATGTCTGGGCATGGGGCTGCACTGTCTCTCAATCGTGGAAGTCCATACGAAGGGTTTGGCGCTAAGGCATTGTGCCTCCCTGGCCAAGCTGGTTTTCTGACCAGTGACTCCTTTAGGACACGCTGCTTGTGCTCAATAGCTCTGGCTAAATTCATAGCGTGGTCTAAATCTGTAGAAGCATGTAATTCAACTTCTAAGCTCATAGCTTCTATCAAGCCAACAGTAAAAATATGAACATACTATGTGTGGCTAACAAATTGGTTTGCTCGGGCTAACCTTTCCTGGAAGGTCTTTTGGTACACCACTAGTGATCCAGTTTGTTTGTAATTGATTAATTCTCCCAATGGATTGCTACTAGCCAGAGGATCAAATCTCATCATGCAAGACTGTCTAAAAGTTGCCCAATCCTAAACCACTTGGTCATTTCGGAATTGGTGGTACCATAGAAGCGCTTCATCGAGCATGTGGTAGGCGGCCAAATACAGTTTCTCATCCGCAGGTGTTTTTTGATGATAAAAGAACTGATCACACTTGGCTAACCAAATCAAAGGGTCCTTAGACCCATCATATGTAGGAAAGTCAAGTTTTAAATACCTGGGCACAGTGTTTGGTCCGTGAACGGCAGGCCCCAGATGGGGATGGTGTTGACGCATTGGTGGTTGTGGGGGAGGTGGTGGGTGGAATTGATGGTGGTCGGCCTATGGAGAGTAGGCAGCTGGTGGTTGGGCTCGTGTATCATGGTCCTGTTGTCGCCGGAGGAGAGCTTGGATGGCAGCATCCATTGATTTTATTACCTCACGCAAATCAGTGGTTGTTTGATGCACCTTTTCCAGGGCATGAGCCTAGTTATTTGTCCTCTGCCTAGTATCTTCCACTAACTGTCTCAAATCATCAGGGGAAGAGGAATCCCCAAGGGTGGACCTATCTGATACCAAGATGTTAGGTTCTTCCCTTCTTTCCTCTCTTCCCTCCATGGATGATCTTGACGTTGGAAGAGAATTCTTGTTTCTTGAACGAGTAATGGTGGAACTCAAATAGAACGAATGAGCTTTGGAGGAAGCTCAACCTTGGACCTCAAAGGGAGAATCCGACCTAGACCTTTGAGGGAGAATCTGACTTGTTAAATCTAATTTTCTCAATACTTGCTTCTCTTTTCCTTCACGTCCCCCTAAATAGGGTTGAGGACGGAAATACAAAGATGACCCATAGGTCAAGTGGTTCACGCCACATTACACTGAACCAACCCAAAGTAAACCAAACCAAATTGAAATTACATGAAAAGTAAATTGACATAATTTAATTCCTATGCCTATGGATAACTTGTGATGCTATGGAGTCCATAACACATGCACAATATAATGGTGAGAGAAGAAAAATCACCCCTAGTTGTATGTTATGGACTCCATAGCATCCCGAGTTATCAATAGATGTAGGAATTAAATTATGCTATTTCCTTTTTTGTGTATGTTGAATTTGGTTTGGTTTGGTTTGAATGTAATTTTGCGTGAACCATGTGACCCATTGGTCAAAGTTGTAATTTGTTATGGTCCTGGGTTAAGTACCTATGCTTTCCGCTCCTAACAGGCCGGTCTTTTGGGTAGTATTGGCTAGGTGCTTAACATTTGGTATCAGAGCGGGTTCCCACGTTGTGAGTTCGAGTACCGGGACGTGCAAAGGGCAAATTAAAATACTGGTAGGTCCTTGTGATAAGCCCTGGGTCGGGCCAGTGTCGTTGCGCGGGCTCAAAGGCTGGATTAAAATACTGGTAGGTCACATCTAGGTATTATCGCGGATGGGCCAGTGTCGTTGCGCTGCCATGGTTGTCGGCTCATGAAGGTGGGGTGTGTTGTTATGGTCCTAGGCCAGTGTCGAGAGCCCTCTGTCTTGGAAACTATCCAAGCGGGCGAAGCCCCGACGGGCTGCGATTCGCCACCGAAAAATCAGGCGACTCCGTCGGTGCCGGGAGAGAGGAAGGAGACATCCATCGCCGGCCTTCGTTGGTGCCGTGAGGAAAGAATCCGCCGGCCGCAGCGTTCGAGAGCTGTCGAAGGAAGAAGTTGACTCCCGAATAAATTTTCCCAACTTAGGAAAATTTAATCGGCCCGGTCCGCTGAGTCGCTCGTTGGACCGGGTTCCAGAACCGAGTCAACCCAGGTTAACTCAGACCGGCCCAAAAAAAAAAAGTGGGCAAACAGAGTGGGGGTCATAGCTATCGCGGATGCTACAACGGCACCGGTAGAGACGTCAGCATATAGACACAACTTCCGAGCTTGAGGACAAGCTCGTCTTCCAAGGGGGGTGTAATGTTATGCACGCAATAACATTATTATTTTAGTGTTTTCTTTAATTTACTTTATTTTATTTCAGTTTTAGGTCATAGGGGTATTTTTGGAATATTTTATTTATAGGGGTATTTTTGGAATATTTTATTCATAGGGATATTTCTATAATATTTTATTAAACCCTAACAGGGTGAACCCTATTTAAGGGGTAAGAGTAATGAGAAAAGAAAGCATTGAAGTATTAAGAATTAGGTTAAATTTAGCGTAGAGAGGCTTAGAGTTCTCCTCAACGAGCTCTAGGATTTTCAAGCTTTCCTTTGGCTTTATCTTCATTTTCATCTTCCCCATGTCTTCCTACTACCCCTACGGTAATGCCTGGAAGACCCGTAACCCGTGGCAGACCCCAGATCCTCCCAAAGAATCCACGTGTCAGATCCGGGACCGTAACAACTGGTATTAGAGCGGGAACACAATGGATTATTCTATATCTCAAGAAGGAACACTAGCTCGCATGGAGAAGGTATACAATTCTGCGGACAAACTATGCAAAGAATTTAGAGAAGCACGAGCATTATATGAAATTTTCATGGAATGCTGGACAAGAGAGCCAACGCTGCCGCAAAACAGGTCACACGACCTGAATTCTCCGAGCACGACAGCGGCACAGAAGAAGACGCAGAAGCTCTCTCGGACGAACAGAAGACTGTCTCGAGAAAGCTCTCCAAAAATCCAAAATTCGACGGGGGAGACACCGAAATTTAAAAAACGGAAGGGGCTCACCCTTTCCCAATGGACGCCGTGCGTATCTCCGAACCGAAGCTACAGCGGGGAGGTGATTTCCTAACAGAGGAAATTCCAAAATCGTCGGCACCGGAGGATTTGGGGGTGACCGAAAATCCGAAATTGGAGGGGAATAGGAAATTCCGTCGGCACCGTAGGCAAAATTTCTGACAAAATTTCCGCTGGTCTCTGTTCCGAGGGGCTGAGAAACAGAGGTGCTCTGTCTCGGCAATGCTCCCAGTGGCGAAGCCCCAACGAGCTTCTCTTCGTCACCGGCGGAGTAGGATAGATCGTCGGTGCCGTAATCAACTTTTTTGCAAGGGTTCTCGGTTCTGGGAGGCTGAGCAATGACAATTCACAAGTTTCTGAGAGCCCTCTATCTCGGAAACTATTCAGGCGACGAAGCCCCGACGGGCTACGATTCGCCACCGAAAAATCAGGCGACTCCGTCGGTGCCGGGAGAGAGGAAGGAGACGTCCGTCACCGGCCTTCGTCGGTGCCGTGAGGAAAGAATCCGCCGGCCGCAACATTCGGGAGCTGCCGAAAGAAGAAGACAACTCCCGATTAAATTTTCCTAACTTAGGAAAATTTAATCGGCCCGGTCCGCTGAGTCGCACGCCGGACCGGGTTCTGGAACCGAGTCAACCCAGGTTAACTCGGACCGGCCCAAAAAAAAAAAAAAAGTGGGCAAACAAAGGGGTGGTCATAGCTATCGCGGATGCTACTACAGCACCGGTGGAGACGTCGGCATATAGACACTACTTCCGAGCTTGAGGACAAGTTCATCTTCCAAGGGGGGTGTAATGTTATGCATGCAATAACATTATTATTTTAGTGTTTTCTTTAATTTACTTTATTTTATTTCAGTTTTAGTTCATAGGGGTATTTTTGGAATATTATATTTATAAGGGTATTTTTGGAATTATTTATTAATAGGGATATTTTTGGAATATTTTATTCATAGGGATATTTCTGTAATATTTTATTAAACCCTAACAGGGTGAACCCTATTTAAGGGGTAAGAGTAATGAGAAAAGAAAGCATTGAAGTATTAAGAATTAGGTTAAATTTAACGTAGAGAGGCTTAGAGTTCTCCTCAACGAGCACTAGGGTTTTCAAGCTTCCCTTTGGCTTGATCTTCATTTTCATCTTCCTCATGTCTTCCTACTACCCCTACGGTAATGCCTGGAGGACCCGTAACCCGTGGCAGACCCTAGATCCTCCCAAAGAATCCATGTGTCAGATCTGGGACCCAGGATCTTTTGGTTACAGGTCTTCCAGGCATTACCGCAGGGGTAGTAGGAAGACATGGGGAAGATGAAAACAAAGATCAAGCCAAAGGGAATCTTGAAAACCCTAGAGCTCATTGAGGAGAAGTCTAAGCCTCTCTACGCTAAATTTATCCTAATTCTTAATACTTCAATGCCTTCTCTTCTCATTACTCTTACCCCTTAAAAAGGGTTCACCCTGTTAGGGTTTAATAAAATATTACAGAAATATCCCTATGAATAAAATATTCCAAAAATATCTCTATTAATAAATAATTCCAAAAATACCCCTATAAATAAAATATTCCAAAAATACCCCTATGACCTAAAACTGAAATAAAATAAAGTAAATTAAAGAAAACACTAAAATAATAATGTTATTGCATGCATAACATTACACCCCCTTGGAAGACGACCTTGTCCTCAAGCTCGGAAGTAGTGTCTGTATGCTGATGTCTCCACCGGTGCCGTAGTAGCATCCGCGATAGCTATGACCCCCCCTCTGTTTGCCCACTTTTTTTTTTTTTTTTTTTTTGGGCCGGTCCGAGTTAACCTTGGTTGACTCGGTTCCGGAACCCGGTCCGGCGTGCGACTCAGCAGACCGGGCCGATTAAATTTTCCTAAGTTAGGAAAATTTAATTGGGAGTTGTCTTCTTCCTTCGGCAGCTCCCGAACGCTGCAGCCGGTGGATTCTTTCCTCATGGCACCGACGAAGGCCAGCGACGGACGTCTCCTTCCTCTCTCCCGGCACCGACGAAGTCACCTGATTTTTCGGTGGCAAATCGCAGCCCGTTGGGGCTTCGCTGCCTGGATAGTTTCCGAGACAGAGGGCTCTTGGAAACTTCTGAATCATCGTTGCTCAGCCTCCCGGAATCGAGATCCCTTGCGGAAAAGTCGATTACGGCGCCGACGATCTATCCTGCTTCGCCGGTGGCGAAGAGAAGCCCGTTGGCAGACCCCAGATTCTCCCAAAGAATCCACGTGTCAGATCCGGGACACGGACCGGCCTTCTGCTCCTAACAGGCCAGTCTTTTGGGTAGTGTTGGCTAGGTGCTTAACATAATTTCGTCCCCGAACCTATTTATTGGGACAAAGAGCTGAATGAATATTAAACATTGAATCATTTAGGTTTAGCCAGGTCGGATTCTCCCTCAGAGGTCCAGGTGGAGCCTCCTCAAGGTTCAATCCATTTCCACCATGACATGTTCTAAGAAGTGGAGTTCTCTTCCAGCATCAACAGCCAATCTGGAGGGAAGAGAGGGAAGAAGGGTGACGAGATCCATGGCTGGGAAGATCCCAACACCGTATGACAAAGTTCCATACTTCAGGAAAAATGGTCATAGTCTGAAACACTCTCCACCTAATTTCATAGGCGAAAAAGTAGCCCAACTGTAGGGCACATATTCTGCTCACTTTCTAAGGGTAGCTCCAAAAAACACATCTTGGGTGAACGATGTTAGGAACACTCCTATACTGTAGGTAGTGGGTCTATAGGCATTGCTCAGAAGTGATTTTAATAATAAGAGGGTAATGGAAATAAGACGATGGGGCTACCATGTGGTTTCTTCATTAGAATTGTGAAGTTGGGTCCTAGGCCCATCCCAAAATGACTAGCCAACTTAGGAAGCCTCTTTCCCAACTAATAAATTCAAGATCTTTGTACTCACTAATTCATGTGGGACTATTCTTTAACACTCCCCCTTCACGTGTAGGTCCTCTTTTGTGTCTCTACATAATAAGAGGGTAATGGGAATAAGATGATGGGGCTACCATGTGTTTTCTTCATCAGAATTGTGAAGGCGGGTCAAGGCCCATCCCGAAATGACTAGCCAACTTAGGAAGCCTATTTCCCAACTAATAAACTCAAGATCTTTGTACTCACTAATTCATGTGGGACTATTCTTTAACACTCACCCTCATGAGTAGGTCCTCTTTTGTGGCTCTACATGTGGATAATTTGGGTGGATACCCCACATAAGAGTACTTGCTTTGATACCATGTAAATTTCTGAAAAAGAGAAAAACGTCATTGACTTGTTGTAATCTGAGTACATGAGCCCCTATTTATAATAGAGAAAATTAATAGAGTCCAATTATAATTGAAGTACTCTTATCCCAATTACACCCAGAGTCTAACACTTAAAGATAAGTCCTAGCATAATTAAACAACTCAACATAAATAGAAGATGAACATAACTAAAACACCTTTTAACCGAGACTCTTTTGTGAGACCTCCTTCTATGAGACTCCTATAAGATTCCACCATATTAATTCTAGCTCAATGAGACTTCTTATTGTGAGAGTCATGTAAGAGCCTTCCATATCTTCTCTTCAACAAGAATAACCAATGTTGACAACAGTTAGCAACCGAGAAGTCCTTCTTTATTAATAATGCCTTAGTCAAAGAGACACAACAGCAGCATCGAATATGGGCCAAAGCCCAAATAACACGTACCAAATAATAAAAGTCAAAAGGACACATAAAATAATCCATTGCAAGTCCATCAAAAATTTATTCACCAAATAATATGATGACCGAGTAATAAGCTATCAATTAATTCCAAATAATACTCCAGCCGAAGACAAGACACCGAGTCAGACTGAGGCAAGCGATCGAGTCGAGTGGATTCAGATATCAAACCAATATAGCCGAGTCACAAGAGGAATCAAAAGAGTACTCGAGACCCGGACCAGTATAATAGACGCAGAGAACAAGTGGACGGAGTTCGAGTTGAGCTGAGTTAGGTCTGAGTTGACCCTACTTGCTAGGTAAAGCCTAGCATAACAGAATCAGTCTGGTCTCCCGCTCATTGGGTTAACCTGGCAGATTAAAAATAGTATGGGTTTCTACAGATTAAACTAAACTTGGTAGCTTAAACCTTACCCTGTGAAGAACAACACTTCTTCTCTCCCAGCAAGCAAAAATAGAAACCTCTCTTCTCAAAAGATTAAATTCAAGATGACGATTAGAGGAGTTTCAGGAAAAGCAGCAGCAAGATCAAGATCAAAATTTTTGAAATCAATCGGCAATAAATCAATAGATAATAATGCGGATTAGTAAAGCATGTATATCAGCCTGTAGGCAGAACATCAATCCCGAGCATGAACACAGATGAACCAACGAGTCTCTGTAAGTGGCAATGGAGCTAGCGCAAGGAGACAAGCCAATGCGAGATATTCTGAAATAAATGAATCAAGGAGAGAGAGGATTAAATAGCAATACAAATAACTCCAAATTATTTTCCGGACAAACGAGTAGAAATAGAGAAGATGAGAGAAATTTCCACAAAAAATAGAAGCAATGTCGACCTTCTGAACATAGCTTCTATTGATTGAGAGCAATGATTCGGTGACACTGATTCATGATCTTTCTGAACAATGATGACAGCCAATGAAAACAGCGGTGATGGCAAGTTCCAGTGAAGACAATGATGGCAAGTTGGTCGCCAAAGTTATTTGCAGAAGGAGAGATCAGTCAGCCAGCAGTGCAAAAGTTATTTGGTGGCTGATAGAGGCAACAAACAGATTACTAGAAATATGGTGATGTGGTGTTCTGTCATAGGCAACCAAATAAAACCTATACTCCAAAAAATATATGTAGTGGTGCGAGTAAGGATCGATCCCACAAAGAGTGATTAGTCTAATTTTATGATCGGTGAACAAGGATGGAGGGGTTCGAGTATAACGAAAACACTTTTAAAAAAAACAACTTAGAAATAATTCAAATTAAAAGAATCAAAATCAATCAAAGGCACAAACCTTGGTCTAAGTCAACATCCACCATTGGAATTTCACAACTGATTATCGATGCAAGCATATATCAATTTGCACTTGAGTATTCACCGTTGCAACTATCTTCCTATCTCTCCTTTCGTAGTTAATTAGAAAACAAGTGATCCAATTAACCCTAACTACTAAACAACCCAAGACAAAACACTAAAGGTTTAATCTAGCAGTAGCCTTAAGAATTAGAGAGATCGATCAAGCTAAACAACACAAGCACAACTGGCTGTATTTAATTTAGTCCAGCATTCTTCTCAAGATCTAATAATTCCTGACGCAGCAAATCATCAAATCTCGATTGCTTCACAGGTTAGAGGGATCAAACAATTACGGATTTGATATGTAACCTAGCAGTAGATTGCAATGAGTAATAAACTAGTTGGCCTTATAGTGATTAAATGAGACAATCATGAAAGAAAACTATAGAAGAACATCAGATACTCAAAACATAAATTGAACGATGAAAACAAATCTGATCTCACAGTTGTATTGATTCTGATGGCTTCAATTTCCTTTGACCAAGTCTGAAAGTTTAGCCACACAGGGCCATGAAGAAATCTGAAAGAAAAAACTAGAAAAAAGAGAGAGGAAAAGATGGAGAAGAGAAAATGAGGTCCAGGGCACCAAACTCCTTCTCTCCTTTTTTTTTCCCTTCTTTCTCCTGGTTTAGGGTCTTTCTTTTCGTGCATCCAATCTGGGTCATAGTGCACGTGCGGCGACTTCAAGCCCGGTATCGACCTAGATGCAGCCAGTATCGGCCAAAATTAATAAAATTTAAGTTGTAGAACGTTTTATTGGCGTTCCATAGAATCTTTAATTGTCTCCATCAGAGCTCGGATGAGAGATGTATGCCCAAATTACAAAGCCATTTGCAAATTGTCCAACATCGCCCAATTAACTTCGTTATGCACTTAACGCCTCCATTTGCATCCTAAATCAAAATATAAGAATAATGAGTATATTTAGGCACCAAATATTTATAAAAACCTATACATTAAGGGAGAAAAATATGACATTTTTCATTCTCATCAATTTCCCCCCACACTTAGCTTTTGCTTGTCCTAGGGCAAAACTCAAATTCACTTTCCCAAAAACACCAAGGTTGTAACGCCATCACAAAGAACAACCAAGCTCTTCAAAGTTCATAACATATCATGAAAAAAAATTCTTAAACAACTTACAATTACTTAGTAAGAATTTTCATTCAAAGATGGAATAAGCTAAATAAGTAGACCCTCACAGAAATAAACACTTGACTCTCATGTGTTTGAAGGGTATGTGTTTCTCTCAAATTCATTCCAATGAAAATGATCTATTATAGGCTTGCATATCTTCTCATTCTCCACCACTCAGATCACATGCATAACACAAATCTTAAGGATTTTTCAAGGTTTTTAATGGGGTTTAGGATCAAGGCGGGAAATATTTGGGAATGTAGCTCAAAAGCCATCGAAACTAGTGGAGTAAAAATGAATCAACTCAAGATCGAATATATAAGACAGGTAAAACCAATCACTCCACTCAAGTGCTTCTTAAATTTGTATCTATCTCATATAAATAGACTTCTTTCTTGGAAATTTAGAAGGAATTATGAACATGAATAGTTTGTAACTTTAAAAGTCATTCCCTCCATCACTTCCTTTCTTCTTTTCTTTTTCTCTTCTCTTTTTTTTCCAAAAATGGAACTCATGAATTGAGGATGAAAACATGTTCTATTTCACCAGTCATAGCCATACCAAAAATCCAGACACCTCCACACTTACTTCTTGCACACCCATACGAACCATAATGATGAACAATGCTCCGCTAGCTCTACGACTTGGGTAAAGTTTTTTTTTTTTTTTCAGGTTTAAAGCATGTAAGGTGGGTTCACAAAAAAAAAAAAAACAATAAAGCTCAAAGGGGTTCAACAAAGGGAAAAAATTAATTACAAGGTAGGCTATGTCACTTATGTAGCTTATAACAAAGAGGGCCTTAATCATGTTCATGCATGCATGTGTCAATGTGACCTCAAAGAGAATAAAAGCAATTTCTAGAGAAACAAATCCATGGAAGAATATCTCTCATGAAAGAAAATAGTTAGAAGATAAATATACTGATAGATTTTAGTCTTTGTCTATTATGGTCCTGGGTTAAGTACCTAACCCAGGACCATAACATCACACCCACGGCGGCCTACACTGGAGATGGCCCACTTCTGACGATGACCCACTCTAGCGACGACCCTAAGCTGCGGGAACACACTCAAGTCGCCCCTTCTGCTTATAGCGATGTCCCATGGTGTGGGAACACACTCTGGTCGCCCCTTCCACTAGGTCACCCCCTCCACCTAGGGCTACACACCTCCACACGCCGCTTGCAGAACACAGGAATTGAACCCACGACGTAGCACTAGCTCTGATACCAAATTTTAAGCACCTAGCCAATACTACCCAAAAGACCAGCCTATTAGGAGCGGAAGGCATAAGTACTTAACCCCAGGACCATAACACTGTCATCTGGCCTAACTAAACATTGTTTCTCCTTTTTTTTCGAGCATGACCATTGACTCTTCTAAGATCAATATCTCCTTATAAAAAACTCAGATAGAGAATTGGTTGAATAGGTAAGAAAATATACTTACAAATATTTATTTTGATATATAATTCTTTATATAAATTCTCGCTCTTGATGACATAAAATAACTCAGACGTTAAAGCATTCTGCTGCTACTCGAACCTTTTCTTCAATCTAAACTTTGCTGCTTCAAATATCGATTTCTCTTCGTAGATAAATTTGATTGAAAATTGGTTGAATATGTAAGAAAATAAATTTAAAGATATTTATATATATATATATATATATATCCATATAAATTCTAGTTTTTGATTGCATAAAATACCTCAAAAGTTGAAGCTTTCTGCTACTGCTCGAACCTCTTTAACAATTTGTCCTTTTCTCATTCAAATATCTATTTTTCATTTTAGATAACTCTAATTGGAAGAAACATTTTTTCCTTGGAAAGTAGACTCAAATATCTTTTTGACAATATATAATTTTCAATGTTAAAATCTCAGTATAGATGTGAAAAATGCAAACCAAACTACAAGTGTAGGGACTGAAAAAAAAATAACTACGACCTAGACTTAGGGTTTAGGGTTTAGATAAAAGTATCTCATTATCTTTGTGGGTTGACAAAGTCAATTCACAAAACCTGCTCTGATACCATGTTGACTTTATGGAAAAATAAATACTTCATTAACTTATTATAATCAGAGTACTTGAACCTCTATTTATAATAGAGGAAGGTAGTAGAGTCCAATTACAATAAAACTACCTTTGTCCCAATAACACACAAACTCTAACACTTAATTAAATAACTAAATATAGATAAAAGACAAACATAACTCAAACTTGAACTCTTCTAGGATGTGACCATAAGATAAATATGCATTTGTGAGTCCTTCTTGATCTTCCAACTTAAGTGATAAGGATGCCAACTTGGGTAATCATGTTGGGCCCTACTTCTTATGTGCTTGGGCCCATCTTGTGGGCCTATCTTCCAACAAGGTTGAATTTCTAGAAAAGAGAAATACTTCACGGACTTGTTTTAATTTGAGTACAAACATATATTTATAATAGAGGAAACAAGTAGAGTCCAATTACAATTAAACTAACCTTATCTCAATTACATCCAAATTTAAATACTAAAAGATAAGTCCTAGAACAGTTGAATAATTGAACATAAATAGAAGAGTAACATAACTATTGACTAAGACTCTTCAATGAGACCTCCTCATGTGAGACTCTTGTAAGACTCCACCATATTAATTTTGGTTTTGTGAGACTTCTTGTTGTTAAGTTGTGGAGCTTAAACAATGCCTTGCGCTGAGTAGGTACACGGATGCCCTAGTTTTCTCTTTATATTCAGGGGACACCGCTATTAGGGTTTAATGATTATCATCTGAGGAGCATCAATTACGGTCGAGAAAGGTTAGAGAAAACACCTATAAGTGTGTGATTTCTCTTGTAAACTATTTCATCTTCAAAGTGGATTACTATAGTTGCGGAAGACAAGACGTAGTCTCACCTTGAGTCGAACCTGTACAAATCTTGTTAATATTTTTGTGCTTATTTTTTCTTTCTTCTGGGATTATTATCATTGCTCCCGTTAGTTTGGAACTAGGGCGTCTAATTCCTAACAAGTGGCATTAGAGCTTTGGTTCGTGATTGAGAGCAATGGCTGGTGGAGAACGATAAGCACTTGGAATCAACAAGTTTGATGGTATGGATTTTTCTTTTTGTAGGATGCAGATCAAAGATTATCTGTACAATAAAAAGTTGCACACACCACTTCTGGATATGACACCAGATGGTATGAAAGATGATGAGTGGAATCTCCTCGATAGACAGGTGTTGGGAGTAATTCAGTTAACAATGTCGAAGAACATTGCTCACAACATGGTGTCAGAGAAAACCATAGTGGGGATGATGAAGATTATGTTCGACAAGTATGAGAAGCCTTCCGCAAATAATACGTACATCTCATGAAATAACTCTTCAGTTTAAAGATGACTGAAAATACATCAATGGCATCACATTTGAATGAGTTTAGTATGATTGTCAATCAATTGACCTCCGTTCAAATTAAATTTGATGATGATGTTCATACTTTAATTCTTTTGGCATCGCTGCCAAATTGTTAGGAGCCTATGAGAGCCACGGAAAGCAACTCTGTAGGCAATGGGAAGTTGATTTTTAATGATGTTCGAGATACCGTTCTCATGGAGGAATTTCGTAGAAAGGACTCCAGAGCATCATCGACATCTAATTCTGCCCTAAATGTTGATACTAGGGGCAGGAACTTCGAGAGAAATTCCTATAAGGGCAATGGTGGAGGAAAGTCAAGGAATGTAGAATACTGGAATTGTGGCAAGTCTGATCAAATAAATAAGAACTGTAGAGCACCGAAGAAGGATGAAAAGAAAAGCGATGCTGCAAATGTGGTGACTGAAGAGGTACAAGATGTTTTACTCTTGTCCGCTAATAATATCCCTATTGACTCTTTGGTGTTCGATTTCGGAGCTTCTTTTCACACCACTACGCATCGTGAGATCATTGAGAATTATGTTATTGGAGATCACAGGAAGGTTTATCTTACTGATGGAGAACCTTTAGATATGGTAGGTATTGGTAATGTCAGTTTGAGGATGTTAAACGGGATAGTGTGGAAAATTCACAAGGTGAGACATGTACCAAAACTCATGCATAATTTGATCTCAGTAGGGCATCTTGATGATGAGGGTCATAATATGACTTTTAATGGTGCTGCCTGGAAAGTCACTAAGGGAGTCATGGTTGTTGCATGAGGAGTTGAAACTGGAACCATTTACATCACTTCCAGTTGCAGAGACACGGTAGCATTTGTGGATTCAGTTACTAATTTTGATTTGTGGCATTATAGGCTTGGTCACATTAGTGAGAAGGGAATGAAAGTGCTTCAATCCAAAGGGAAGCTACCATGATTGAAAACTGTAAAAAACAATTTGTGTGAAGGCTATATGTTTGGCAAGCAGAAAAGGGTTAGCTTTTATAAGGCTGGAAAGAAGCAAAAGACAGAAAAATGTGAGCTAGTTCACACTGATGTATGAGGGCCTTCAACTATTGCCTACCTTGGTGGTTCTAAATATTGTGTGACATTTATTGATGATACAAGTAGAAAGGTATGGGTTTATTTCCTGAAGAAAAAAATCTGATGTCTTTGATACAGTCAAGAGATGGAGAGCAATGGTTGAGAATGAGACATATTTGAAGGTGAAGTGTTTGCAGTCAAATAATGGGGGATAATACATAGATGATGATTTCAAGCGGTATTGTGTTGATAATGGAATCAAGATGAAGAAGTCCATTCCTGGAAAACCTCAACAGAATGGTGCAGAAAAGAGGATGAATAGGACTTTGAACGATCGTGTTAGGAGCATGAGATTACACGTGGGAATGCCAAAGATGTTCTGGTTTGAGGCTATTAGCACCGCTGCCTATTTTATCAACAAAGGTCATTCAACACCATTGGATTGCAAAATACCAGAAGAGGTTTGGAGCGGCAAAGAGATAAACCTTTTTCTTGAAAATTTTTGGTTGTGTTTCTTATATTCATATTGATTCTACTGTTAAAAGTAAACTTGATGCTAAATCTAAGATATGTTTCTTTATTGGCTATGGTGGCACCGAGTTTTCTGGGATGACCAAAGTCGCAAGGTTATCAGGACCAAGGACGTGATCTTCAATGAAAGTGCCCTGTATAAAGAGAGGTTGAAAAAAGAGTCTAAGAGCTCAAGTGATTAAGCCAACAAGCCTGAAGTGATTCAGTTGAGATCTTTTAATTATTGAGATGGAGAATATTGCTCAGGAAAACAAAGAAAATATACGCCCAGAAGTAAATCAAAAAATTCCTATGACTAAGCTCAGGAAATCTGTGTTATAGTCCTAGGTTAAGTGTTTGGCTTTCCGCTACCTACCAGGCCGGTCTTTTGGGTAGTATTGGCTAGGTGCTTAACATTTGGTATCAGAGCATGGTAACACAGGGGATTCTAGTAATGACGAGTTATGAGAGTTGGTGGTTAGAGAGCAGAATGTGCAGGCAGAGGCACAGACAGAAAATGAGAGAAGGTTCGCTCAAATCATCCAACAGTTGGAACAAATCCCAGGCCTGAATCTCCATATCGATAGACTCTCAGGTATGCTTGGGAATCTTCCAGCTGGAAGAAACTCAACCCCAAAACAAAGAGGAGAGGACAAATCACACAGCAGAGGGGGACCATTTTACAAGACACACTAGTTTCCCTGTGCAGACTAGAAATTTCAACCAGGGAGGAAACACTGTATCTAGGTATACAAAATTGGATTTTTCTAATTTTACAGGGTCAGACGACTAGAAATTTCAACCAGGAAGGAAACACCGTATCTAGGTATAAAAAATTGGATTTTTATAATTTTACTGGGTCAGACGACCCCTTGATTTGGTTACATAGGTGCAAAAAAAAATTTCTCCATCAAAGAACAGCAGAAATTGATAAGGTGGGATTGGCCGGCTTTCACATGATAGATGTTGAGGACTCAATAGCTAACCGAGTCATCCAAAGGAGACGCACTGAATTACTGAGTTAATTGATTTATTTCCATATTGTTTTCAATTTTTTTTATGCATTATTTTAAGTTAAATTGCTATAGGGGCAGAATTGTAAAATTAAACCCTTAAAACTATGTTGGCATCAACCCTACCTAGAGGGGGAGGAGAATGAGAAAAAGGCAACTCTTGAATTAGGTTAAACAGGGTTTGGAGTTCTCCTTGACGAGCTTTAGGGTTTGTGGGTCTCCTTGACGAGCTCCAGGTCCAAGTTCCCTCTTGAATATGAGTTTCTTCTTTCTCTCTTTTGATTTTTGTTTTACCTTGCTCCTTACTAAAAAAAAGGGGGGAGGGGGAGGGGGTGTCTTTCCCTTTTTCGAGGTCAATCAGAGCCTTCAGCCTCTCATCCGTCCACAGCAGCAAGAGAGGGTCTCTCTCTCTCTTTCCAAGCAAAGATAGAGGTTTTCTAGCCCCTATACCGAGAGCATCCAAAATAAGAGGTTGTTCAGCCTCAAAGCCAGCAAGCAGCAAAGTTAGGGACTCCTAACCTTTGATCCGAGGATTGTCCAAGTAAGAGGCTTTTCAGCCCCTAACCCGAACAGCAGCAGGAGGGTTCTCACCCCTCTCAGCCATGAACAGCAAGGGGCTCTTCCTCACCTATCCGAGCAGCAGCAGCAGTAGTAGCAGCAAGGGCTCCCTACCCCTTACCGAGAACAATAGTCTAGCTGCAAAAAGGAGGCTGCTTTCCTCCTATTCGAGAGCAGCAGCTCTCTCTCCCAACACTGGATTTACCAATCCCACACCGAGTTACTCAATCCATGACAAGGGACCATAACACTCGATGAAGCGTAACTTTGGTTTCATCAAGTCGAGCTGGACAACTGGTGCTGGATTGGGAGGAGTTCAAATAATTATGCACTATATAGTTCGGTCCTCCAGCCCACAGCAACCCGTTGGGGGATTTGGTGTTGTTAAGATAGACTGGCTTAGTGGAACTATATAACAAATAGTTCCAAGAAAAATTGGCCCAAGCCAGTCGGATGGTTCGCGTAGACCAGCAGGTCAATTTATTTACACCTGGCCTTATTGAGTCCTTAAGGTTAGAGGTGGAGCTCCATGCATCTGCTGATTTGGTTCGAGCAATGAATTTAGCTCAAGCACTTGAAATAAGCCTAAAAGTTCAAAATCGGAGGACAGTTTGGCAAGGGGAACGGAAAAATTTCACTGGTTGGCAAGGGAGGCAAAATACTTCACCTCAGGTGACCTTTCCAGCAATGCACCCACCCAAAAATAATCCAATTACTACTTTGGCAGAAGATATATGCCCTAGCAACTCACCAGCCCAATATATCTGAAAATTAACAAGTTTGGAGATGGCTGATAGCAGGGCAAAGAACTTGTGTACAACTATGATGAACTATATAGGGCATGTTGTTATGGACTCCATAGCATCCAGAGTAGCAAGTAGACATAGAGGGTGACTTATGTAATTTTCTTATTTTCTCTTAGAGGCATTGATGTAATTTCCCTTGAGAACTATGGCTTTATGTTGGTTGTGTAAGGGACGTCCTGATCTTTATAAGGGCTTAATTTGAATGTAAGAGGAAGCATTTAAGCATAGTGTAAATGAGATTGGGTTCTCTCTCTCACGAGGCCTAAGGGTGGAGCTCCTTCAAAAGCTCAAAACCTCACAGCGATCCTTCCTGTTCATCATCTTCCTCCCTATGTTAGGTCCGGGCATATCAACTGGTATCAGAGTGGGAACACAATGAGCCATTCTATATCCCTAGTAGAATGGATGGCGATGAAAAGAGAAATATCCCTAGAAGAATGGATGGCGATGAAAAGAGAAATATCCCTAGAAGAATGGATGGCGATGCACAGAGAAATCAGAGAAATGCAGTGGATTGGCATTGAAGAGGAAAAAATTTAGGAAAGGCGTGCAGTCTAAGTGAAAAAAATTCTTGCAAGGAAGCAACTGGCTTCCGCAGAAAATGTCATACGACTTGAAATCTCCGATCAGGAAAGACACACTGAGGCAGTCGATCGAGAAGCTTTCTCGGATGGGATAACAGGTCGCCAACAAGACAAATGAACCTTTTTGTCCTATTTACTAGATGAAGTCCCTGCAGAAGAGGCATACGCTATTTTAGACGAGCAGAAAAGCCATGCCTCTGAAACTTTCAAAATTTCCCCGCAAGGAGATCCAAAGCCAGACAGCGAGGACCAAGATTTGGGGCATTCGGTAGGGTTTTCTAGCAAAACATCGTCGGTATTGAACGATACTGGTACGACCCCAAATCCGACTACGGGGGCCTAAAAAATCTCCAAGAAGGAGCCTGGAAATCTGAAATCGGAGGGGTATGTGGCCACAATCTCTTTGGTCAAAGCTGATTTGGGTTCGACCTCCCAAAATCCATTCTCGTGGCCAGCAGAAAATTTTCCCGCACAGTAGACGGATGTATTCCAATCTGACTCTGTCATGGCAAATTAGTTAGGCCATCCTTCCTCTGTCTCCAAAAATCTACAAGCACCGACAGAAACAAGAGTCCACCGAAAAAAGAGGAAACACTGTCAAAACAAATACGGTGGGCTCCGGCATCCGAATTCTCATTCTCAACCTCAACCTTGCCCTCGAAAGACCATCGGGAAACCATCTCCACTGAAATTGGGGTTAAGCTTCTGAAACGTCATCTATTTTTAGGTCAAATCGGTGGTTCCATGCAGTTGAAGGGCCTCCAAGAGGCTGAGCAAGGGAGGCAAAATACTTTACCTTAGGTGACCTTTCCAGCAGTGCAACAGCCCAAAAATAATCCAATTACTACTTTGGCAGAAGATATATGCCCTAGCAACTCACCAGCCCAATATATCCAAATATTAATAAGTTTGGAGATGGTTGATAGTAGTGCAAACAACCTGTGTTACAACTATGATGAACCGTATAGGGCATGCCACCAATGTAAATGGTTATTTTGGCTAGAAGAAGATGAAGAACCAAAACCATAAATGAGTGATGGTCCTACAGAGGAGGATGCACTAGAAATCTCTCTAAATGCCATTACAGGGCAGAAATCTGCCAAAACTATGCAAGTCAGGGCACTGGTGATGGACCAAGAACTTGTGGGACTTGTGGACTTGGGAAGTACACAATTTTGTCAGCTTAATGGGTTCTCAACACCTTCAACTACATATCCTTCCCTCCAACAACCACGGTTTTGGTTGCCAATGGAGAGAAAATCCCTAGCTATGGGATCAGCAAAGCGGTAAAGTTTTCGATTGGTATGACTCCCTTTCATTCAGATTTTTTTTCTCATACCTTTAGCCGAGTTTGATATGGTACTGGGTATTAAATGGTTTCAAACCTTGGGCCCCATTTTGCGGGACTTCTCAACTTTAACTATGAGTTTTGCAACGGGTGAACGTGTTAGGTTCTTCCCTTGCCATGGATCGAGTCACCCTTCTTTCCTCTCTTCCCTCTATGGATGATCTTGACGTTGGAAGAGAATGCTTGTTTCTTGAACGAGTAATGGTGGAACTCAATTAGAACGAAGGAGCTTTGGAGGAAGCTCAACCTTGGACCTCAAAGGGAGAATCCGACCTAGACCTCTGAGGGAGAATCTGACCTGTAAAATATAATTTTCTCAATACTTGCCTCTCTTCTCCTTCACGTCCCCATAAATAGGGTTGAGGACGGAAATACAAAGATGACCCATAGGCCAAGTGGTTCACACCACATTACACTGAACCAACCGAAAGTAAACCAAACCAAATAAAGTAAACCAAACCGAATTGAAATTACATGAAAAGTAAATTGACATAATTTAATTCCTATGCCTATGGATAACTCATGATGCTATGGAGTCCATAACATCACCCCCCCCCCCCCCCCCACCTGGAGAAAGAGATTGTCCTCAAGCTCAAAGTATGGTAGAGGGTGTGAAACGCTGCTAATGGCTCCCATGTCGTGTCACTGGGGTCAGCATCTGCCCATTGTACTAAGATCTCCCAATCACCCTGAATACGGCGAGTTTTTAATACCTGTGCCAGGGTAGAAAGTACATGTGCCTCATGGAGTGGGGGCAGCGGGGTGTGCAACGAAGGCGAATCACCTTGGAAGGCCTTTAATTGTGAGATATGAAAGACGTTGTGAATTCTGGCCTCTGGTGGAAGCTGCAATCTGTAGGCTACTATCCCAATGTGGTCCATCACCTGAAAGGGACCATAATATTTAGGAGAGAGCTTGTGACATTTGAAGGCTGTCAACGACAGCTGCCTGTAGTTTTGGAGACGCAACCAAACATAATCTCCAGTAGAAAAGAAGACTTCCCGGTGCTTCTTGTCATAATACTTTTTCATAGAATGTTGTGCCTCATGTAGAGGAGTGTGCACCTCAGTGATAAATGTGTCTCTTTCAGCTAATGCTTGGTCCAAAGTGGCGACTTTAGAGGCCCTTGGTTCATAGGCTAAAAGACGGGGAGGTTCTCTACCATATACCACCTTGAATGGGGTTGTGCCGAGTGCGCTGTGGTAGGAGGTGTTGTAACAGAACTCAGCCCAAGCAAGCCACTTAACCCACCTCTTAGGTGAGTCCCCCACGAAACAGCGGAGATACATTTCAATGGTTATGTTGACGACCTCTGTCTGACCATCAATCTGCGGATGGTAGGCTGAAGAAAAGGCTAACGTTGTGCCCTGTAACTTGAAGAGTTCTTTCCAGAAGGTACTTGTAAAGATTGCATCCCTATCACTGGTAATTGAATTAGGCATCCCATGTAAGCGGACAATGTTATCCATAAAAAGTTGAGCGACCTGAGTTGCAGTGTAAGGATGCGCCAGAGGAATGAAATGCCCATACTTAGAGAAATGATCCACCACTACAAACATAACAGATTTACCCGACGAAGAGGGAAGTTCATCTATGAAGTCCATAGAAATGTTAGACCAGACCTGTGACGGAAGCTGAAGTGGTTGGAGCAACCCAGCTGGACTTAATGTTTCAGCTTTATTCCGTTGACAAGTCTTACAAGCCGCCACATAATCAGCTAAATTGCGCTTCATGCCCCTCCAATAAAATTCCCAACTGATCCGGAAATATGTTTTTTGTCGGCCCTCATGTGTACTATCATGGAAGGAGGCTAAAATGTTGTTAATCAAAGGGGATGAGTGGTGTAGAAAAATTCTGTTTTTGTAGAGGACGAGTTTGTCCTGAACCCTCCAATTGTTTGCCGTTGTCCCCTATTGGATGTCCTGGCATAAGGAGATAATATCTGGGTACTATTGTGCCTCTTACCATATAGAATCCAACAAGAGAGGTCTGGGCTAACTGATGGCATTTAATTGCGGCTCTGGAACGTCCCGGCGAGATAATGCATCAGCCCCTACACTCAAACTTCCCGGTTTATACTCGGTAGAAAAGTCAAACCCCATAAGCTTACTTAACCAATGCTGTTGTGGTGAAGTAGTGAGACGCTGCTCAAGAAGATACTTGAGGCTGCAATGATCAGTGCGAATAAAAAAAGAACGTCCCCATAGATAAGGGCGCCAATGTTGTATAGCTTTCGCCAATCCGATCAATTCCCTCTCATAAGCTGCCAACTTGTGGTGGTGTTGGCCCAGTTGACGGCTAAAATAAGCAATCCGGTGGCCCTATTGGTGCAACACTGCGCCAATACCGGCCCCCGAAGCATCACATTCCACTACAAACGATTCATCAAAGTCGGGGAGCTGTAAAATTGGGCATTGCTAAAAGGAATGAGCTGTTGTCTCTGGCCAGGTAAAAGCATTTTTCTTGAGGAGATTGTTGAGCGGAGCTGCAAGCTGGCCATAGCTACGAATAAATTTTCTATAATATCCAGCTAGGCCCAAAAATCCTCTTAAGGCTGTAATAGATGTAGGAATAGGCCAATCTATGACCGCCTATATCTTACTCTGGTCTACCTTCACCCCCGCTGCTGGAATAACGTGGCCCAAGTATGCCACTTCTGATGTGCCCAAAGAACATTTGGACCGATTTAAAACCAAATTATGTGAACGTATAAGAGAAAATACCTGGTGAAGGTGCTGAAGATGTTCTTCCTAGTTGTTGCTATAGACCAAAATCTCGTCAAAAAATACCAATACGTATCTTCTCAAGAGAGAGGAAAATACCTCATTCATGAGGGCCTGGAAGGTGGAAGGCGCATTTGACAGACCAAATGGCATTACAAGAAATTCAAAATGGCCGTGATGCGTGCGGAACGTTGTTTTCTCCTCATCTAATGGATGAACTCGGATTTGATGATAGCCAAATTTCAAATCGAGTTTAGTAAAACTAGTAGCTCCATCTAGCTCGTCTAACAGCTCATCCACCACTGGAATAGGAAATTTATCTTTAATTGTATGGGCATTGAGTTGTCGGTAATCCACACAGAACCTCCATGACTTATCATGTTTGCGGACTAGTAATACCGGTGAGGAAAAAGGAGACCTGCTGGGCTGAATAATACCCTATGCTAACATCTGCTGGCACTGCCTTCAATCGCATCCTTCTATAAGTGGGGGTAACGATACGGACGCACCACTACCGGCTCAATACCCGTTTTCAAACGGATACGGTGATCACAGTGCCTAATTGGCGGTAAGGCAGTAGGGTCTTGAAAGATATCTTCAAATTCTGTAAGTAAGTGAGATAACTTACATGTGTTTGTGGACTGGACCTGGGCAACCTGTAGTGCGCACGTGAGTGGTGCTTGTGTTCCATGCAATATAATCTGATGTTGGTCCTCTATAAAAGACATGGTTAGAGCTTGGAAATCCCATAGTATTGGTCCCAACAATTGTAGCCATTTAATTCCTAGTACCAAATCGAATCCTGACAGTGGAATCACCAGAAAATCTGCAACAAATGCATGTCCCTCAATATCAAAGTGTGTGGCTGGTGATATGCCTACACTAGTAATTTTAGCCCATTGGCTACTAATACAGAAAGACCAGTCTGTTGCTGTACTACTAACCCAAGTTGTTCTACTGCCTGCTGACTGATGAAATTATGTGTACTGCCCGAGTCAACTAAAGCTAATAACTGTAAATAATGTAATTGGGCTTTAACCTGCATTGTGCTTGAACTGCGTAGACCAGTCATAGCATGAAGGGAAATCTCTTGACCTTCTTGGTCAGCTTCCACAATTTCCTCCTCTGGTGGTATTTCTTCTCCATCCTCCCACAGACTGTTAGGATCCTCACGAGCCATGGATCTTGTCACCCTCCTCTCTTCTCTTCCTTCCATTACCTTGCTTGACGTTGAGATGGAATGAAGGGTTGAAGGGAATTGAATTTCGGAAAGGAGAACTGGGGGAAAAACGAAAAAGAGCTTGAAGGAGCTCTTGACCTGTTATCTAAATTACGTTAACTAAAGTGAACTCAATTGATAATCTTCATTACCCTAGCCATCCCCTTAAATAGGGTGGAGGACGTCCAAAACCCTAAAGACCTCTTGGGTCAATGGTTCAAACCAATAAATGCTAAACCAACCCAAACCAAAGACAAAACCAAACCAAGAAACAATTACATGGAAATTGAAAAACACATTCATTAATTCATACGCCTGTTGGTAACTCGTGATGCTATAGAGTCCATAACATCACCCCCCCCTCCTGGAGAAAGAGCTTGTCCTCAAGCTCGAAGGAAGGATATAAAAGTTGAAATGCTGATAACGGCTCCCATGTGGTGTCACTGGGATCGGCATCTGCCCACTGGACTAGAATTTCCCAATCCCCTTGAATGTGGCGTGCTTGTATTACCTGAGCCGGAATAGAAAGGACTTTGCCCTCATGTAGTGGCGGCAGTGGAGTGTGCAGTAGGGGCGAGTCACCCTGGAAGGGCTTCAATTGGGAGACGTGAAATACATTGTGGATCTTTGCTTCCGGTGGTAGCTGCAAGCGGTATGCCACGGGCCCAATTTGGTCCAATATCGGAAATGGACCATAATATTTTGGAGACAGCTTATGGCACTTGGCTGTAGTCAGGGACAGCTGGCGGTAGTGTTAAAGCTTTAACCACATATAGTCTCCAGGGCAATAAGATGCCTCCCGGTGCTTCTTATCATAAAGCGTTTCATAGAGTGTTGGGCCGTCTGAAGATGTGTACATACCTCAGTGAGCATAGCATCTCGTACAGCTAATGCTTGGTCCAAAGTGACGACTTTGGATGCCCCCGGTTCATATGGTAACAAACGAGGTGGATCTCTGCCATAAACTACCCTGAAAGGAGTAGTACCCAGTGTTGTGTGGTAAGATGTGTTATAGCAAAATTCTGCCCATGAAAGCCATTTCACCCATCTTCTAGGTGCGACTCCCACAAAACAACGAAGGTACATTTCAATCGTGCGATTGACAACCTCTGTTTGGCCGTCCGTTTGTGGATGATAGGCAGACAAAAATGCCAATTGGGTGCCCTGTAATTTGAATAATTCATTCCAAAAGAGACTGGTAAAAATGGCATCCCTGTCACTGATAATGGATGAGGGAATTCCATGTAATCTGATGATGTTGTCCATAAATAATTGAACGACCTGAGCAGCAGTATATGGATGCGCCAAAGCAAGGAAGTGCCCATATTTTGAAAACCGATCAACGACGACGAATATCACCGATTTACCTGATGAAATGGGAAGACCAACAATGAAGTCCATGGAAATATCAAACCAGATTTGAGATGGTAGTTGCAGAGGTTGCAGTAGGCCGGTTGGACTTAAAGATTCGGCCTTGTTTCTTTGACAAATCTGACAAGCAGCTACATAATCAGTAATTGTGCTCTTCATGCCCTTCTAGTAAAAGTCCCGACTGATTGGGAAATATGTTTTCTGTCGACCTTCATGTGTGCTATCATGGATAGAGGACAGGATGGTGTGAAGAAGTGGGGATGTATTAAGCAAAAAGATCCTATTTTTGTAGAGAATGAGACGATCCTGAATCGTCCAATGAGGAGCAGCTGTCCCCTGTTGAATATCCTGATATAATGACATGAGATCTAGATATTGATTTACTTCCTCACGAATAGAATCTAATAGCAGTGCATGTGGGTGACTGATAGCATAAATTTGAGTGGCGGAAATATCCTGACGTGATAAGGCATCAGCCCCCAAATTCGAACTACCTGGCTTATAATGAACCGTAAAATCAAAGCCCATGAGTTTAGTTAACCAATGCTACTGTGGGGATGTGGTGAGGCACTGTTCAAGAAGATACTTGAGGCTGCAATGATCTGTACGAATGAGAAATGGTCTTCCCCAAAGATAAGGTCGCCAATGTTGGACAACCTTGGCTAATCCAATCAATTCCCTCTCATATGCAGCTAACTTATGGTGGTGTTGTCCCAACTGACGGCTGAAATAAGCAATGGGGTGTCCCAATTGTTGTAACACTGCCCCTATACCTCCCCCGGAGGCATCACATTCCACCACAAATTCTGCCTCAAAATCTGGTAATTGTAGGACTGGCGCTGAGGCTAAGGCCTCCTTTAACAGGTTAAAGGCCTGTTCTGCTGAAGAAGACCAGTGGAAGGCATTTTTTTTAGCAGGTTGTTGAGTGGTGCTACTATCTGGCCATAAGATTGGATAAATTTTCTATAATATCCCGTTAAGCCCAAAAATCCCTTTAATGTTGTGGTGGAGGTGGGAACTGGCCAATCTGTAACTGCCTGTATCTTGCTCTGGTCAACTTTCACGCCCACAACTGATATGACATAGCCCAAATATGCCACCTCAGATGTACCCATAGAACATTTCGATTTATTCAAAACCAAATGATGAGAGCGTAGAATGGTAAATACCTGGTGGAGTTGGTGGAGATGTTCTTCCCAATTTTTGCTGTAGACCAGAATGTCATAAAAAAAGACTAACACATAGTGGCGCAGAAGTGATGAAAAGACCTCATTCATGAGGGCCTGAAAGGTGGATGGTGCATTGGAGAGACCGAAGGGCATGACAAGGAACTCGAAATGACCGTGATGTGTGCGGAAAGCAGTCTTCTCCACATCCGCCTGGTGAACTCGTATTTGATGATAGCCCGATTTCAAATCTAATTTGGTAAAAATTGTAGCACCATGTAACTCATCCAGCAACTCATGCACGACTGGAATGGGGAACTTGTCCTTAACTGTGTGCAAGTTGAGTTGCCTATAGTCGACACAAAATCTCCAAGATTTATCTTTTTTACGTACCAGTAACACTGGTGAGGAGAAAGGAGATCGACTGGGCTGGATCGCACCTGGAGCGAGCATATGCATGCACTGTCGTTCTATTTCATCTTTCTAGATATGCGGGTAACGATATGGCCGCATCACTACTGGATCAGTTCCCAACTTTATACAAATGCGGTGATCACAATGACGCACTGGTGGTAGACCTGTAGGGTCATTAAATAAATCCGCAAATGCTATAAGTAAAGGCACTAACTAATCATCACCCGTGTGTTGAATATGCAAAGTGTGAAGTGCGTTAGGGACCTGTGCCACAATGCCTTGTAATGTAATCTGGCCCTGTGGTGCTGAAAATGTCATAGTCCGAGCCTGAAAGTCCCATAATATCGGTCCTAATAACTGGAGCCATTTGACCCCAAGTACCAAATCAAATCCAGCCAATGGAATGACTAGTAAATCTGCCTGAAAGGAATGCCCTTCAATGGTGAAAGGGGTGTTAGCACATAACCCCACGCGAGCAATTTTGGCCCCATTGGCCACTGAAACTGAGAGTCCCCTTTGTTGTTGAATTTCCAATCCCATTGTTGCGTGGCTGGTTCACTGATAAAATTATGTGTGCTGCCCGAATCAACTAAAGCAAGAAGCATGAGATGATGTAACCTGGCCTTTACCTGCATGGTATTAGAACTACGCAGGCCATGCATGGCATGGAGGGAGAGCTCTGCTTCCTGTTGTACCTCTTCAACAATTTCATTTTCAAGAATCTCTTCTGAATCTTCGTCCAACAATTCAATACTGAATAAACGTTTACAGGTATGTCCGGGCAGGAATTATTCGTCACAATTAAAACATAGGCCCTTTGCCTTTCGAGCGTCCATTTCCTGTTTAGTCAAAAATTTACGTGGCATAGAGTGTGGAGGCACACTAGTAGCCTGATCTGCTAGGTTAGGGGCAGAGGACCCAAAACGTGGACCAAATGCAGTACCCTGTATTCTGTTTTGCCAAAATGGTTTTCTTTGTAAAGACTCTTTCAGAACTCTCTGTTTGTGCTCCACAACCCTGGCATAATTCATTGCTGAGTCCAAATTTGTCGGACCCAGTAATTCCACTTCCAATCTGACTGCCTCTGTCAATCCATCATTAAAAATCTGAACATGTAGGTGAGGAGGAACAAATTCACTAGCTCTGGCCAACCTTTCTTGGAACATTTTTTGGTAAACTTCTAAGGTGCTGGCCTGTTTGTAGTTGATCAATTCCCCCAATGGGTTGCTGCTAGCTGGAGGTCCGAACCTCAACTGGCAAGCATGTTTAAAGTGCAGCCAATCCTGAATGGAATGGACATTTCGGTAGTGATGGAACCACATGAGCGCTTCATCGAGCATGTGGTAGGCGGCCAAAGTAACCTTGTCCATTTCCACCGTTTGTTGATGATAAAAGAATTGTTCACATTTCATGAACCACAGTAAAGGATCTTTAGAGCCATCATATGTAGGAAAGTTAAGTTTAGAGTACCTAGGAACCGTTGATGGTGCTTGTGCATGAGTGGTCATTGAACCCATTGGTTGGTGCAGGGGTGGATTTGGTGGTGGCGTGAATTGTTGGTGGGGAATTGGTTGTGGTTGAAAATTGGTTGCTGGTGGTGGCGTTGGTGCTTGAAGTGCAGCAAGTTGTCAGAGGATGGATTGTAGAGATGATTCCAGAGTTTGTAAGGTAGTATTGATGTGAGAAATTTTAGTACCTTGAAGAGTGGATCGTTGTTGAAGTTCTGAAAGGACTTGACGTATGTCCTCTGGAGAAGAGGAATCACCGAGGGTGGACCTATCTGATACCACATTGTTAGGATCCTCACGAGCCATGGATCTTGTCACCCTCCACTCTTCTCTTCCTTCCATTACCTTGCTTGACATTGAGATGGAATGAAGGGTTGAAGGGAATTGAATTTCGGAAAGGAGAATTGGGGGAAAAATGGAAGAGAGCTTGAAGGAGCTCTTGACCTATTATCTAAATTACGTTAACTAAAGTGAACTCAATTGATAATCTTCATTACCCTAGCCGTCCCCTTAAATAGGGTGGAGGACGTCCAAAACCCTAAAGACCTCTTGGGTCAATGGTTCAAACCAATAAATGCTAAACCAACCCAAACCAAAGACAAAACCAAACCAAGAAACAATTACATGGAAATTGAAAAACACATTCATTAATTCTTACGCCTGTTGGTAACTCGTGATGCTATAGAGTCCATAACACAGACATATACCAAATTATCGTTTGCAGTGGTGTCCAATGACATATTGCTCATCACAGTTAAAACAGAGACCCTTGGCCTCTCTCTGGTCCATTTCCTGTCTAGTAAGTTTTTTGAAGTAAGGAACAAGTGGAGCCAAATTAGAGATGTCTGGGCATGGGGCTGCACTGTCTCTAAATCTTGGAGGTCCATTGGAAGGGTTTGGCACTAAGGCATTGTGCCTCCCTGGCCAAGCTAGTTTTCTTACCAGTGACTCCTTTAGAATACGCTACTTGTGCTCAATTGCCCTGGCTAAATTCATAGCATGGTCTAAATCTGAAGGAGCATGTAATACAACTTCTAATCTCAGAGCTTTTGTCAAACCAACAGTAAAAATATGGACATACTGTGTGTGGCTGACAAACTGGTTTACTCGAACTAACCTTTCCTGGAAGGTTTTTTGGTACACCTCTAGCGATCCAGTTTGTTTGTAATTGATTAATTCTCCCAATGGATTGCTACTAGCTGGAGGACCAAATCTCATCATGCAAGACTATCTAAAAGTTGCCCAATCCTAAACCACTTGGTCATTTCAGAATTGGTGGTACCATAGAAGTGCTTCATCGAGCATGTGGTAGGCGACCAAATACACTTTTTCATCCACAAGTGTTTTTGGATGATAAAAGAACTGATCACACTTGGCTAACCAAATCAAAGGGTCCTTAGACCCATCATACGTAGGAAAGTCAAGTTTTAAATACCTGGGCACAGTGTTTGGTCCTTGAACGGCAGGCCTCAGATGGGGATGGTGTTTATGCATTGGTGGTTGTGGGGGAGGTGGTGGAGAGTATGCAACTGGTGGTTGGGCTTGTCTATCATGGTCCTCTTGTCATCGGAGGAGAGCTTGGATGGCAGCATCCATTGATATTATTGCCTCATGCAAATCAGAAGTTGTTTGACGCACCTCTTCCAGGGCATGAGCCTAGTTATCTATCCTCTGCCTAGTATCTTCCACTAACTGTCTCAAATCGTTAGGGGAAGAGGAATCCCCAAGGGTGGACCTGTCTAATACCAAGATGTTAGGTTCTTCCCTTGCCATGGATCGAGTCACCCTTCTTACCTCTCTTCCCTCCATGGATGATCTTGATGTTGGAAGAGAATTCTTGTTTCATGAACGAGTAATGGTGGAACTCAATTAGAATGAAGGAGATTTGGAGGAAGCTCAACCTTGGACCTCAAAGGGAGAATTCGACCTAGACCTTTGAGGGAGAATCTGACCTGTAAAATATAATTTTCTCAATACTTGCCTCTCTTCTCCTTCACGTCCCCCTAAATAGGGTTGAGGACAGAAATACAAAGATGACCCATAGGTCAAGTGGTTCATGCCACATTACACTGAACCAACCAAAAGTAAACCAAACCAAATAAAGTAAACCAAACCAAATTGAAATTACATGAAAAGTAAATTGACATAATTTAATTCCTATGCCTATGGATAACTCGTGATACTATGGAGTCCATAACAGAACACCAAGTGTTGTTACAGGGCAGTCAAGTTGACAAGCCACATCACATTCATACCCTCGACAAAAAGGACCAACCAGACTGCACTTTAGACAAACTCCTAGATGAGTTCTCAGACCTATTCCAAGAGCCTTTAGGGCTGCCTCAAATGGGACCAACCGACCTCACTTTAGACAAACTCCTAGACGAGTTCTCAGCCCTGTTCCAAGAGCCTTCAAGGCTGCCTCCTTTGAGGCATTGTGATCATTGGATCTGTTTAAAACCCTGATCAGATGTGGTGGTTGTTAGACCATACTGGTATCCCACCTCCAAAAAGATAAAATAGAATAGTAGTGCCACACAATGCTGCAATAGGTCCTTATTCGCAGCAATCGTTCCCCATTCTCTTCACTAGTCCTCCTCGTTAAGAAACATGATGGCACATGGAGATTTTGTGTCGATTGTAGGGAATTGAATGCCCAAACTATAAAGGATAAGTTCCCTATACCTATGGTGGAGGAGCTCCTGGATGAATTACATGGCTCATGGGTATTCACCAAATTGGACATGCGCTTAGGTTATCATCAGCTACGTATGAATCCTTCCAACATCGAGAAAACTGCCTTCCGTACTCTTCACAATCATTTTGAATTTGTTGTGATGCCATTTGGGTTATTAAACGCCCCATCCACTTTTCAATCGTTAATGAACTAGATATTCCAAAAATATCTCCGAAGTTTTGTGCTTGTATTTTTTTTTTATGATATACTCCTTTATAGCAAGTCCGGGGATCAGCATTTAGAGGATTTACGTTTTCTGTTTCAATTGTTACGAGCCCACCAAATTTATTTAAAGAAATCTAAATGCTCTTTTTCCAAGTCCCACATGACCTATCTTGGCTATATTATTTCACATGTAGGGTCACAATTGATTCCAAGAAGATTCAAACCATTTCCGATTGGCCACAACCTCCAAATAAAACTTCTTTGAGAGGGTTTTGGGGGTTAGCTGGATACTACTGAAAGTTCATAAAAAACTATGGGCCGTTGGCAGCACCATTGTCTAGCCTCCTCAACAAAAATTCTTTTATTTGGAAGGAACAGGCCACACAGTCCTTCAAAGATCTCAAACAAGCTCTCACCTCCGCACCAGTTCTGCAACTCCCAAATTTTGAGGAATTATTTGTGGACGAGTCTGATGCGTTCGGAGGGGGGGCATTGGGGCCATCCGACAATAGCACTCCTACCCCATTGCATATTTCAGCATGCAATTGGCAGCAGGAATCACAAATTGGCAGTATATGAATGGGAATTAATCGGATTGGCTAAAGTTGTCCAACACTGGCGACCTTACTTTTGGGGCAGTGCATTTCTCATCAGCACTGATCATTACAATCTTAAATTTTTGCTTGAGTAGCGCCTCATTACTTCTCCTCAACAGCATTGGATTAGTAAATTGATAGGGTTTGACTTTTCCATGGAGCACCGCTCCGGGAGGTTAAACAAGGCTAAAGATGCCTTGTCACGACGTTTGGAGAATCAACAGCTCATCTTTGCCATCAGCCAGCCTCTTTTTCTCCTCTTAGACTTGGTTAAGGAGGAAAATACCAATAATCCTTTCCTAAAAGAGCTGCACACAAAAATAACAGAGGGGTCAATGGACTCTAAGTGGTTACTCTAGGATTCTATTATTTGAAACAGCAAGAGCATCTATGTACCACACACTTCCAATTTGATTGCAGCAATCCTCTCTGCCCACCATGATGGTACACATGAAAGCATCCAGAAAACATTGCATTGTGCGGGAAGATTTCTATTGACAGGCCATGAAGCCCACCATTGCAGTATATGTCATAGCATGCCAAGTCTATCAATGCAACAAGGTTGACCACTTAAGTCCTGCGGGTCTTCTCCAGTCTCTCGTGCACTCTACACAAGTTTGGGCTGATATCTCTATGGATTTCGTATATGGTCTTCCCAAAACATCAGGAAAATATGTATTATTTGTGGTGGTGGATAGGTTCTCCAGGTATGCTCATTTTATTCCAATGGCACATCCATATACAGCAGCCAGAGTGGCACAGACCTTCCTCGAGCATTTTGTCCATTTGCATGGCATTCTGAAATCGATTGTCAATGGTCAGGATGTGGTTTTTACAAGAACTTTTTGGTGGGAACTTTTTCGTCTATACGGCACCAAGCTGAAATTTTCCTCATCCTATCATCCTAAAAAAAAAAAAAACCAAACAGAGGTGGTTAACTGCACCACGGATATGTATCTAAGGTGCCTTGTGGGCGATCGTCCTAAAAACTAGGTTCAATGGCTACCGTGGGCTGAGTATTGTTAAAACACTTCTTCCACACAGCCTTGTAGTCTACTCCATTCTGAGTTCTATACGGCCAGGGATCCTCCTCGGCTTCTATCTTATACTCCGGGCTCCACCCGAGTGGAAGCAGTTGATTAGGCACTTCTTGACCCAGAGCAAGTGCTATAGAATATTACTGAGCACCTCCAGAGGGCACAAGTTCGTATGAAAGACTTTTATGATAAAGGGCACAAGGACATCTAATACAAGGAAGGGGACTATGTCTAGCTTCACCTACAACCTCACAGACAACACTCAATTGCAGGGCCTAGCACCATAAACTCTTCGCAAAATACTTTGGGCCTTTCTCTATTATTCAGTGAGTGGGACAGGTTGCCTATCCGTTGAAACTTCCACCCACGGCCAAGCTTCACGATGTATTTCATGTCTCCCTACTGAAACCCTTTTAGGGCCCAGCCCCTCCTACAACTCCATTCCTTCCTCCGTTGGACAACAGACGGGTTATCCTTACTCTAGCCACGTTGTTGCATGCCCAACTTATTAATGACCATGTTATGGTCCCTTGCCATGGATCAAGTAACTCGGCATGAGATTGGTGAATCCAGAGTTTTAAGAGAGTTGCTGCTCTCGGTTAAGAGGAAAACATCCTCCTTTTTGCAGATGCTCTCAGTAGAGACCTGGAGAGTGTTAGGCTCTCTAGCCATAGATCGAGTCACCCGGCGATCTCCTCTAGCTTCCAGATTGAATGACGAAGAAGGGAAGGATTTGGGGTTCTTGGAACGCCCAATGATATAGGGACGTGAGCCTTTGAAGGAGCTCCAACCTTAGGCCTCTTTAGAGAGAGAACCTGATCTCATTTAGACTAATGATCAATGCTTGTTTTCATTCCATCACTTGACGCCCTAAATAGGTCAAGGAAAACATCAAAGTTTCTATAATTATAATTAGACCCTTATGGAACTTCAAATTACAATTAAACCCCTAAGGTACTGAAATACAAGTTATTCGATCTCTTCTCTTCTCCGGTTAGCCACTCTTGATGCTATGGAGTCCATAACATCACCCCCCTCCTGAAGAAAGAACTTGTCCTCAAGCTCGAAAGTGGGGAATAGAGTCTGGAAGGACTCGAGTGTCTCCCAAGAGGCTTCTATCAATTCCTTGTCAGTCCACCGAACCAGCACTTCCCAAGCGTTGTTCACTCACCTGGTTTGAAGGATCTGAGCGGGCGTGGGCATGGACCTGCCATCTTTGAGAGGAGGCAGAGGGGTATGCAGCAGTGGTGAGTCTCCCTTGAACGGCTTGAGACGGGAGATGTGGAAGACATCATGGAGCTTGGCGTCTGGTGGTAGTTTCAAACGATACACCACAGTGCCAATACGCTGCATGACTAGGAATGGCCCATAAAATTTTGGAGAAAGCTTATGGCGTTTGATGGCGACAAGAGATAGTTGGCGGTATGGTTGAAGTTTGAGCCAAACAAATTCTCCAGGTGCAAAGGAAAGGGGATGATGTCCTTTGTCATAAGTATGCTTCATAGTTGCTTGCGAACGTTGTAACTGAAGGTGGACTTGCGCAAGCATTGCATCTCTGTAGGCTAATGCTTGGTCCAATGCCGCTACCCGAGAAGACCCCGGTTCATAAGAAAGTAGGCGCGGAGGTTCGGATCCATAAACAACTCGGAAAGGGGTAGTACCCAGTGCGGTGTGGTATGAGGTATTATAACAATACTCCGCCCATGCTAACCAATGAACCCACTGTCGGGGTGTCCCCCACAAAGCACCGCAAATACATCGCCAATGTGCGGTTAACCACCTCTGTCTGGCCGTCTGTTTAAGGGTGGTATGCTGAAGAAAAAGCTAACTTAGAGTCATGGAGCTTAAATAGTTCCCCCCAGAATTTACTGGTGAAGATAGCATCACGGTCACTGGTGATGGTCTCTGGAAGGCCATGGAGACGGACAATATTATCCATGAAGAGCTGAGCGACTTGTGTTGCTGTATACGGATGGCTGAGGGCCATAAAGTGGGCATATTTCGAGAACCGGTCTACCACAACAAGAATAACAGATTTCCCCACAGAAGGAGGAAGACCATCGATAAAATCCATTGAGAGATCTGCCCATACCTGTGAAGGAAGTTGAAGTGGCTGTAGCAAGCCGGTGGGTTGTAGGGATTCAGACTTATTCCTCTGACAGACCTAGCATGATGCAACATATTCAACAATGATCCGCTTCATACCTCTCCAATAAAACTCCCGACTGAGGCGGAAGTATGTCTTCTGCTGGCCCTCATGTGTACTATCATGAAAGGAGGCAATAATGGCAGGAAGGAGTACCGACGAAGGATGAAGATATATGTGTCCTTTATATAGAATGAGACCGTCCTGTAGTGTCCAGTTCTTGTCCTTGGAATGGTTTTCGATTTGAGCTTGTAATTCAAGGAGATCTAGATGATGGCTAGTATCCTGACGGATTGTGTCCAACAAAGGGGACTTGGGGTGGCTCAGTGCGTGCAAGTGTGAATCCCCTAGTTCTCTGCGGGACAAGGCGTCTACTGCCCGGTTGAGATAACCCGGTTTGTATTCCACCTGAAAATGGAATCCCATTAATTTGCTGAGCCAATGTTGTTGTGGGGATGTAGTAAGGCGCTGCTCCAATAAGTATTTGAGGCTACAGTGGTCTATTTGGATCACAAAAGGTCTACCCCACAAATACGGCCGCCAATGCTGCACGGCTTTGGCCAAACCGATGAGTTCCCGTTCATAAGTGGCTAACTTGTGATGGTGAGGAGCGAGATGGCGGCTGAAATAGGCAATGGGGTGACCCTGTTGCTGCAAGACGGCACCTATCCCTCCCCCGGATGCATCGCATTCGATGATGAAAGTTTCGGAAAAGTTGGGTAATTGGAGAACTGGTGCTGACGCTAATGCCTGATTTAAGTTGTTAAACGAGGAGTCTGCCAACTGAGACCACTGAAAGGCATGCTTCTTCAGTAAATTATGTAATGGCGCTGCCAGGTGACCATATTCTTTGATAAATTTTCTATAATACCCTACGAGACCAAGGAACCCTTTCAAAGCTGTAACGGAGTGAGGTGTGGGCCAATCCATAACCAATTGTATCTTGCTGAAATCTGGTTCCACCCCAGATGCCGAGATCACATGCCCCAAATAAACTACTTCAGATGTGGCAAAGTCACATTTGGCACTATTGAGAAATAAATGGTGTGCTCGGAGAATTGTGAAAACCTGTCTCAATTGGTGCAAATGTGCTTCCCAAGTTTTGCTATAGACCAGTATATCGTCAAAAAAAACTAAGACATGCTTCCGTAAGAAAGGGCGAAATACCTGGTTCATAAGCGCTTGAAAGGTGGACGGGGCATTGGATAGCCCAAATGGCATCACCAAGAACTCGTAGTGACCATGGTGGGTGCGGAAGGCAGTTTTTTCGATATCCTCCAAATAAACCCAAATCTGATGGTAGCCAGATTTCAAGTCCAACTTTGTAAATAATTGAGAGCCGTGTAGCTCATCCAATAATTCATCGACCACTGGAATTGGAAATTTATCTTTGATGGTGCAAGCATTGAGTTCACGGTAATCCACACAAAAGCGCCAAGATTTATCTGATTTCTTTACCAGTAATACCGGGGAAGAAAAAGGAGAATGACTAGGCTGAATAATACCTTGTTGGAGCAATTGTTGACATTGTCTTTCTATCTCATCTTTTTGCACATGGGGATAGTGGTAGGGACGCACTACCACTGGTTCGGTGCCCATTTTCAAATGAATTCTGTGATCACACTCTCGTATAGGAGGAAGGTCGGCAGGGTCCTGAAATAAATCAGCATATTCTGCCAGCAATGAAGCTAAGTTATCCCCTTTTGAAGGATCCAACGAAAGTGTTTGGAGGCTGCATGGCCGCTGGGTGCTATTGTCCTGGAGGGTGATCGGATGGGTGTCCTATTTAAAACTCATGGTAAGGGATTGGAAATCCCATAAGATCAGACCCAATCGTTGTAGCCATTTAATACCCAATACGAGGTCAAACCCAGCCAGCAGTATGACCAAAAAATCTGCTACAAAGGAGTGACCTTCAATAGTAAAGGGCACTGCTGAACCAAAACCCACAGTGGTGACCTTGTCACCATTAGCCACTGAGACTGATATTCCTGATTTCTGCTGTAGTGATAACCCCAACTGTTGTGCTGCCTGGCTGCTTATAAAATTATGTGTGCTGCATGAGTCCACGAGTGCGAGCAGGAGATGATGGTTCATGGTGGCATGGACCTGCATGGTATTGGTGCTCTGCAGGCCTGTCATAGCATGGAGGGAGATTTCTGGTGTTTCCTCCTCGGTTTGGTCCATATCCTCCTGAAAGTCATCCTCTAAGGGGTCTTCTATTTCTACCCAAAATAGTCTTTTGCATTGATGGCCCTTGACGAATTTTTCATCACAATTGAAACATAGACCCTGAGCCCTTCTCTGATCAATTTATGCTTTGGTCAGACGTTTGATAAATCCCGGTGGGGGTGTAAAGGCTGGTGGTGGTGGTGGTGAGGGGTGGTTGGGAGGAGGCCTGGGGTGAGTGGAATAAGGACCATGGGACTGTGGGCGAGGTGGCCAAGGGGGACGTTTGTTTAAGGACTCACGGAAGAGGCGCTGTTTGGTGTCCAATGCTCTTGCCAAATTCATGGCGTGGGCTAGTGAGGTGGGGGCTTCCAATTCCACTTCTAGGTGAAGGGGTTCTACCAGGCCAGCCATGAACAAATTGACATAAAGTTCAGGTCGGACCAAATGACTTGCACGAGCAAGTTTTTCTTGGAACAATTTATGATATTGTTCTATAGTGCCAAGCTGTTTTAGATTGACCAAATCCCCAACTGGGTTGCTGCGAAGCGGAGGACCAAACCGTAGCATACAATTTTCTTTGAAAAATTCCCAGTCATAGACCACAAACTCGTTTTTGAATTGATGAAACCACATAAGCGCTTCATCGAGCATGTGGAAGGCAGCTAATTGAACCTTGCCTTCGGGCAGAGTTCCTTGATTGGAAAAGAAATGATCACACCTGTGCAACCACATTAAAGGGTCGGAGGACCCATCATACGTTGGAAAATCAAGCTTTGTGTACCTTGGCACAGTAGGGGGTGCTGGATTGAGGCCCCCACAAGGTGGAGGTGTTTGGCGCAGGGGAGGAGGTGGAGGCGTTGGATGAGGGTTGAGATGATATGTTGGGCGTGAGAAGGATGCCATCTGGACTGAAAGCTGGGTAAAGCCTTCCTCCATGCGTGACAGCAACATCTGGAATTTTCCCTCCAGGCCATTGATTTGAGATTGTAGATCAGCATGGTTCTCTTCCACAAAATTTTGAATTTCTGCAGGGGAAGAGGAATCACCAAGGGTGGTCCTATCTGATACCACGATGTTAGGCTCTCTAGCCATGGATCGAGTCACCCGGCGATCTCCTCTAGCTTCCAGATTGAATGATGAAGAAGGGAAGGATTTGGGGTTCTTGGAACGTCCAATGATGAAGGGACGTGAGACTTTGAAGGAGCTCCAACCTTAGGCCTCTTTAGAGAGAGAACCTGATCTCATTTAGACTAATGATCAATGCTTGTTTTCATTCCATCACTTGACGCCCTAAATAGGTCAAGGAAAACATCAAAGGTTCTATAATTACAATTAGACCCTTATGGAACTTCAAATTACAATTAAAACCCTAAGGTACTGAAATACAAGTTATTCGATCTCTTCTCTTCTCCGGTTAGCCACTCTTGATGATATGGAGTCCATAACAGAGAGGCCTTGTGGTTGCTGGATTAGAGGTAAAATATCCTCCTTTTTTCAGCTATGCTACTGTTCTTGGTAAGGTTTGGGAAGCCACTTGCTGCTCACAGAAAGGAGGGGAATGGCCCCTTGCTGCTCACGGCTGAGAGGGATTAGGACCCTTCCAGCTGTTGTCCGGGTTAGGGGCTGAAAAGACTCTAACTTGGGCAGTTCACAGATTATAGGTTAGGAGTCCCTAACCTTGTTGTTCTTTGGCTTAGAGGATGAAGAACCTCTGGCCTTGCTACTCTCGGTATAGGATCTGGAAAGCCTCTATCTTTGCTCGAAAAGGAGAAGGGAAAGCCTCTCTTGCTATTGTGCACTGATTAGAGCCTAAAGGCCTCTTGTTGAGCTCAGAAAAGAGGAAGAAATCCCTTCTTGTTCTCAGTGAAGATCAATGTAAACAAAAAATCAAAGAGAGAATAAAGAAATTCATATTCAAGAGGGAACCTGGACCTAGAGCTCATCAAGGAGACCTCCAAACCTGTTATGCCCGGGATCTAACACAGGGAGGAAGAAGATGAAGGTGAAGAATCGTTGGGAAGTTTTGAGCCTTCGAAGGGAGCTCAACCTTGGACCTCAGAGAGGGTGAATCCAACCTTGGACCTCGAAAGGGAGAATCCGACCTTGCTAACAACTAATTGGATTAATGCTTGCTCTCTTACTCAGCCCGACCTCCCTATAAAAGGATTAGGGAATGTATACACACAGAGGCCTAAATCGAAGCCCACAAGTCTTAAGGAAATTACATAAAAACCCTTCTAATACATAAACTGGAAAATGTATTAATTAAACCCTACTATGGGGTCCATAACATCACTCCCCTCCTGGAGAACGAGCTTTCCCTCAAACTTGAAGGTAGGTTTGCTTGCTTGTGCCGCCGTCTCCATCCATGCACAAGCGTCAACCACAGTATCAGCATCAGCCCACTGGACTACAAAAGTAGAGCAACCAAGCAGAGGAGCAAAATATTTTTTTAACGGTAGGAAAGCGTGCCAAATGTCACTACATCTCACCCAACAGCAACGTTGTGCTCCCTCAGTCCTAGACTGGTGTGAAAGAGCCCCTCACGGTACCCCCCCCCCCCCCCCCCCCCCCCCCTTTGCAAAGTTGGACTGCCTACCCATTGCCAGCGTGGCAACAACAACATCATGACCAGTCCCTGGGAAGGAGTAGACTCAGCAGCACTGACCCCCTCCAGTTGCTGCACCAGGAAATAGTAACAAACCCATTAGCCTTAGCTTCTGGCTTACTAACCTTAGTTGCAGGAACTTCATCATCATCAGAATCAATCTCAGATTCAGAGCTGCTAGCTGGTTTTGCCTTCTTCAAGTTTCTAGCAGATCCATTTTTTGGGCAACAACCTCCTCTTCTTCAGATTCAGTTGAAATATCCTCTAAGCTGCTTGTCTCTTTCTTCTTTTTAGGCACAACTTCAAAAACAGGTTTGCCTTTCTTGCTACCCTTTTGCACCTGAATTGCAGCCTCTACTTCTCGTTTCTACTTTTTGGCAGTAACCTGTTTCTCAAGTGCGGCCTTTGCTTCTCTCTTACTCTTCTTTTCAGATATTGCTGGAGAAACTTCCATGGGAGTTGCAGCAACATTTGCAAAAGAACCCTTCAGACTTTTCTCCTTCCTTGCCCGTGCAGGAATTCTTCCAAGCTCACCCCCCGACATGCCATTTCCAGCAATAACATTTGGGGCCTCGAAAACAAAATCCTATTTTCCATACGCAAGTCCATACTAGGAGCCAACAAATTTTCCATTGATGAATGCATGCAAGACATGTCCACTGGAGGTCACCCTCAGTGTCACTTCATTGTTGAAGATTGGATTGCTCTTTTCAATCCACACAGGAGTCATGTATCGCAAGTAGTCACTAGCATCTCTGGTGACTATGATTTGGTCAATGAGACGAGATGCGGTGAAAGAATCAAGGCCAGCCCAGCCTTTAAGAACCTCAGCTAGACGTTCAGGTCTCCACACCCACCTCAATTGCTAAGGCTGATCCGCAGCCATATTAGGCTGCTTGACCTTGACTGAAGTCGGAGTGCTTACCTTTGCTTTGTGGTATATTTCTGCGGAGCAATAGGGCAAAATGCAAACAGACCATTCAGGTACCAAGTATTGGTTTCCATGGAAAGTGATGTGTTAAGCACCTAGCCAATACTACCCAAAAGACCGGCCTGTTAGGAGTGGAAGACATAGGTACTTAACCCAGGACCATAACATCACACCCCACCTTCGCGAGCCGACGACCACAGTGGAGTAACGACACTGGCCCAACCCGGTGGCCTACTCTAGCGACAGCCTACTCCTAGTGCCCCTTTGCAGTTCTCCAGGTCACCCCCTCCGCTAAATCGCCCCTTCCAAACCTACCAGTAATTTTAATCCAGCCTTTGCACTCATGGGACTCGAACTCGCAACGTGGGAGCCCGCTCTGATACCAAGTTGTTACGGTCCCGGGTCATGGATCGAGTAACACGGCGTGGGATTTGTGAATCTAGCACTCAAAATTTACTCACTTCACGTCAAGGGTCTGTGTATGAGTATTTCTCCTTAACCAGTGCTTGGCCAGGAGGAAAGATCCTCTTTTGAGGGTCCTACCGAGTTGTTGTGCTAGGTAAAAGACCCCACAACAATGCTGACCTTGCTAGAGCAAGGTGCTCTCTTTTCTTGGTCACGGCAAAGAGGGTTTGGCCCTCTTTGTTGCTGCTCTAGCTAAGAATGCAATCCTTCTTTCTTAAATAACTTGAAACATGAGTTTGGGATAGATTAATACCTCTTCTTTGATGCTATGATCAGCTCCCACGTTGCACCAGGATTTGCTCAAGATTTGAGGATAAAAATCCTCACTTTGCTGATTGGTAAGGGAGGAATTGGGCCTCTCTTGCTGCTGCTGCCAAGAGGGAGGATAGACCTCCTCTTTGGGCTTGGAAAAGGGGCAGGAAGCTTCTTTTCTTAGTAGGGATGATGGTGGATGAATTTGGGTGAAGATGGATGGCAATGGAGGGTGAAGGAAAGCTTGGATTTTTGGAGTAAACCCTAAACTCGAGATCAAGAGGTGATCTCAACCTATATAGACTAGGTTATTCTAAAATCTCAAAGCTTGCCTATTTCATTCATACCTATCCCTTAAATAGGGAGTTTTAGGGTTAGGGTTACAATAATTCCCCATAATGCCCTTACATATAAAGTAATTAGAAATAACTCCTACTTAAAATAGTATAAGAAATAAATCCTACTTAAAAAAATATAAGAAATAAATCCTAATCAAAGAAATATAAGAATTAAATCCTATTGAGTTAGTTGTTGTTGTCTTCTTCGTTGTGTGACTCGGCGTGCTATTGAGTCCACAACATCTGCCTCCCCATGGAGAAAGAGCTTGTCCTCAAGCTCAAAAGTTGGGTAGACTTGTTTGAAGATGTCCACACGTTCCCATGTTACAGCGTTGGGGTCAGTGTCCGTCCACTGAACGAGAATCTCCCAATGATCATTGGTCAGTCATGCACGTAACACCGTAGCTGGGTTAAGAATAACCTCGCCATGATCAACCGGTGGTAGGAATGGAGTGGATGTAGGTTGTGCTCCAGAATGCGGCTTCAAAAGAGAGACATGAAACACATCGTGAATTCTGGCTATGTCCGGTAATTTGAGTTGATAGGCGACTGGTCCCACGCGTCGAAGAATGGGAAATGGCCCAAAAAATCTGGGTGAGAGCTTATGACGTGGAGGTCCCACTAGAGACTGTTGACGGTAGGGCTGGAGTCGTAGCCACACATACTTTCCAACCTCAAAAGAGACCTCACAGTGGCCTCTATCGTATACATCCTTCATCCGAGCTAGGGCACGTCGTAGCCGTTCTGTGATATTCTGTAGCAGTAGATCCCTGTCTATGAGTGCCTGATCAATCGTGTCCACACGGGTGGACCCTGGGTTGTACGAGAGGAGGCAAGGTGGATCCCGACCATATATAACCTGAAAAGGAGTGGACTGCAATGCAGAGTAGAACGAAGTGTTGTAACAGTATTCGGCCCATGGAAGCCATTGAACCCATTGCCGCGGACGATCCCCCACCAAGCACCGTAGATACATCTCGATGGTGCGGTTCACCACCTCAGTCTGCCCGTCTGTCTATGGATGATAGGTGGAGGAGAACTTCAATTTCGTCCCACTCAAGCGAAACAGTTCCCGCCAAAAGGTGCTCGTGAAAATTGCATCTCTGTCACTCACAACGGATTCTGGAATGCCATGTAAGCGGACTATCTGCTCCAGGAAAGTCTGAGCAACCCGTGTTGCTGTATATGGATGACCCATCGGTATAAAATGCCCTTACTTGGAGAATCGATCAACCACTACGAAAAGTACGGATTTGCCGGCTGACAGGGGTAGGCCTTCCACAAAATCCATTGAAATGTCAGCCCAAACCTGCGTAGGAAGGGCCAGAGGCTGGAGAAGACCGGCTGGACTCAAGTGCTCGGCTTTGTTGCACTGGCATACCTGACAGTCGCCCACATAAGTCGCAATAGAGGGTTTCATGGCTTGCCAGTAAAAATCAGCTCGAATTCTGTGCAAGGTCTTCTGGATCCCCTCGTGTGTACTGTCGTGGTAGGCCGAGAGAATAGCTGGAATCAACTCGGACTCAGGTGGAAGGAAAATCCGATGCTTGAAATAAATAAGTGAATCCTGGATGGACCACTTCACATTCATTGTCCCTTCTGAGATCTGCTGATGCAGTTCCTACAATGCACAGTTAGTAGCATGTGCTTCTCGCACCAACTCCATAATGAGAAATCTCAGCTGGCTGATAGAATAGACCGATTGCTGATCTTCAAAACACCATGACAAGGCATCTGCCACCTTATTTAATCTCCCCGCACGATATTCCACCAAGAAGTCAAACCCCAACAACTTACTGATCCAGTGCTGTTGTGGCGACGTCGTCAAACGCTATTCTAGTAAGAATTTAAGGCTGTAGTGATCTGTGTGTATGAGAAAAGCCCAGCCCCAGAGATAAAGCCTCCAATGTTGGACCACTTTGGCCAACCCAATCAATTCGTGCTCATAGGCTGCCAGTTTGTGATGACGGACTGCCAACTATCTGCTAAAATAAGCAATAGGATGGCCCAACTGCTATAAAACGGCCCCCATGCCCACGCCCGAGTGTCACACTCTACCATGAACAATTCGTCAAAGTTGGGAAGTTGTAATACTGGCGCAGATGCGAGGGCAGCTTTGAGTGCCACAAATGACGTGGTGGCCCCCTCATTCCAAATAAAGGATTTTTTCTTGAGTAAACTCGTCAATGGTGTTGCCACTGGCCCATAGTTTTGAATAAATTTTGCGGTAGTAGCCCGCAAGACCCAGAAAACCCCATAATGCAGAACACGACTGTGGTTGCGGCCACTCGTGAATAGCTCGGATCTTCTCGGGATCCACCGTAACCCCCACATGTGAGATAATGTGTCCCAGATATCCCACATGTGAAGCCGCAAAAGAACACTTGGAGTGTTTCAAATAGAGCTGATGTGCTCTTAACAAGTCAATAACAATCCTCAAGTGTGCCAAGTGCTCCTCAACCGACTTGCTATATATCAAAATATCATCAAAAAATACAAGAACAAATTTTCGAAGATAGGGGCTAAATACCTCGTTCATCAAAGCTTGAAAAGTGGAGGGTGCATTGGATAACCTGAACGGCATGACAACGAACTCAAAGTGGCCATGGTGCGTGCGGAACGCCGTCTTCTCGATATCAGAGGGGTGCATCCGGACCTGATGGTATCCTGAACGGAGGTCGAGTTTAGTGAATAACCACGACCCATGTAACCCATCCAGAAGCTCATCCACTACCGGAATCGGGAAGTTGTCTTTTGCTGGCTGCACGTAAAACTCCCAATAATCCATGCAGAACCTCCATGTCCCATCATGTTTCTTCACAAGTAAGACGGGTGAAGAGAACAGGGAGTGGCTGGGACGAATAAGACCATGTTTCAACATCTCATGGTACTGACGCTCTATCTTGTCCTTCTGAAGGTGTGGGTAACGGTATGGTCACACGACCACTACCTCAGAACCTGGTTTCAGACAAATCCTGTGGTCACAGTGCCTCATGGGAGGCAACCCCAAAGGCTCCTGGAAGAGGTCATAGAACTCCTCAACCAGACCATCACTAGTACTGTCAGGCTGATCCTGTGTCTGCAAAGTGTGTATGCGGTGGGCCCTATCCACCTGACAGCCCTGTAAGAGCACCCGACTTTCGGCCAAATCAAAGCTCATGGTTAAAGCCGAAAAGTCCCACAAAATGGGCCCCAATGTTTGTAACCATTTAATGCCTAAAACCATATCAAATCCCACTAGGGGAATAACAAAAACACTCCGCATTAAATGAAGTAAATCCAATGGAAAAAGTTACCGCCTTACTAATCCCATAGTTAGGGACCTTCTCGCCATTGGCCACTGAGACGGTGGCTATCGGATGAGTGTGTATCTGGAGCTGGAGATGTTGTACTGCTGTCAAAATCAGAAAATTGTGTGTACTCCCCGAGTCGACTAGTCCCACCAGTTCTCGGTCGATGACATGAGCTCAGACTTGCATTGTAGTAGGCGATTTCTGCCCAGTAATAGCAAGCAAGGATATCTCTGGCGGTTCCTCCTCGATAATATCCTCTGGTTCCTCTGGATCCTCTGAATCCTCCATCTCGAGCCAAAATAATCGTTTACATTAGTGTCTGACCCGATACTTCTCATCGCTGTTATAACAGAGATTTTTGGGCCGCCTTTCTGCCATCTCCGTACTCGTCAATTTTTTTATAATGCTCGGTAGGGAATTACCAGGGCGGGGATCGGCTACCCGAGTCATAGTCGGAGTGTGTCTGGATGGTGCTGTTGTAGATGCTCCCTGAGATGAATTATAGCGGCGCCCTTACCACGTGGAGGAAGTGTTCCTCTCACTCGACCAACCCGGCTTATGTTGCTGCAACTGTTGTCGTTGTTCCATTGCTCGGGCCATATTATGGCATGAGCTAGATCCGTGGGCATAAGGAGTTCTACCTCTAGCCGTAAATACTCATTGAGACCTGCTGTGAATAAGGAGACCTGCTGGTCAACCAATACCCTCTCTCCAGCACGAGCCAACTTTTCCTAGAAGAGTTTTTGATAGTGTTCCACCGAACCCGTTTGTCTCAATAGGACTAACTCTCCCAAGGGGTTGCTGTTGGCAGGAGGCCCAAATCTAACTGTGCATAGATTTTTAAATTCACCCCAAGTCATTCCCGGTCTCTCTTTCTCTACTTGAGTCACCCATAACATGGCTTCATCTGTCATATGGAAAGAGGCTAGTTGCACCTTATCCCATTCAATAGTCCCTTGGTTAAAAAAAAAATTTCACATCTATGCAACCAAATTACGGAATCCATAGAACCATTGAAAGAGGGAAACCCAGGACCATAACATGATGGCGGCATCAGTTGTGGTGTTCACATTGCACAAGAAAGCTGCACAAGAACCTTCTTCAGTGGACACAATGGCAGCAACTCCATTGCCACTGTCAGTGGTTACATTATCACCGTGAGTGAGAACTCTCTCCCTAGACGTGAGGACTGCATGAAGTTGCTTCAAGTGACCCCATTTAAGCTGATTCAAGTGACCGTATTCATCAAGGGTTGCATCATAGTCATAGTATGTGGAGATATATGGACCTCCTGTTGTTCGCCCAAAGTTTGTGCCACCATGGTACATGTAATAGTTTTGGAAGACTCCACCAGTCTGGAAGAACCTTGCCACAGCGAAGGCTACGTCTGTCGCCCTCATGTGTGGGTCATTCTCTCTCCCAAGCCTTGAACCAGCCAGTCCAGTTCTCAGTCCACATCTTCGGAGTGTTGGGATTAGTCGGAGTGAAGTTGTCACAATACCATCCATTTCAAATGTTGATCATTGGAACAGGAGCATCTGCTTGCTGGCACATAATCCATGGGATGCCTATATCAAATGAATCAGCCATGGATGCACACCACTGAAGATACTTCATCCCAGCTTCTCTATAGTATTTCTGAACCTTTACGTAGTCGTTCTCAATCTGAGCGAGAATGATGGGACCTCCTTGTGAAGCAAACAGCTATTGTTGCTTTGTCATGTCCACTATCAAAGTGGTGAAGTTTTGCATTTTGTTCTTGAACATCTCATTGTCTGTTCTAAGCACCATACCAGCACCATACCAGGCATTTGATGCAGCCAAGAATTAAGCCCAACATTGTCAAGTAGATCTAGAACAAACTCACTACTGCTGGTCCCATCAATAGAAAAACAATTCATCCACAGAATTATCTCAACCATGCTCTGGATACCCAACAAAAGTTTAACACCTACAGGCACTGGTTGAATAATTTTGACTAATAGTGGATGAGCATCATACAATTCATCCAAAAAAATGAACACAACTGTTTTAAAGGGACTATTACTGATGGAACAAGGACCAGAAACAGTCACACTGATGTAGAGTTCATCCACAACTAAATAATTGCTTCCAGCAAAATGGATATTCCTCCACAAACAAAATGTCAGCACCTTGTTGTCAAATTGACTACCCAAAAGAATTCTATCTCCCTTCAGCAAAGAATATGATACAGGCCTTCCATCCCTGCGTGCAGCAAAAATTGAAAGAGGTGCAAGGCTGCTGGTCTCAGCCGTATAGAAATAAAACAACCTCCAAAAACAATTTCGTGGCTGAACAACATACACGGGATCCAGAAAATTAAACCCCACAACATCAATTGGACAACTCACATTCGCACAAATACGGTGTTCCTCCACAGAAAAACAAAGCCGCTCAAAAAAAAATTCAACACAAAATTGAGGTTGCTGATACTTACCCCCCCCCCCTCCAATTGGGAACTTGTGTTCTCTCTGGTCTGCCGAGAAGTGGATTGCGAGTGGGAGGTGGTGGCCGGGAGTCAAATCCCACCGGACTTGGTTCCGACGGTGCCGACGGAACCGCCTCTGTGTCCGGTGGCGAAGGGCAGCCCTTTGGGGCTTCGCCGCTTGGGGATTTTCCGAGACAGAGGGCTCAGAATACCCTTCCAATGTCCCAAATTTAGAGTTCCCGTTGTCTAATTTTGGAAGAGTGGAATCCGATTTCTGAATTGTAGGCTCCCTCTCGTCTAATTTCCCTGATTCGGAAATCAATTTGGTCTGGCCAGTCGTTGGAGTTCCCTGCTCAGCCCGATTGAAATTTCTTGGTTGGTGGCCTTTCTGCCCGTCCAAGACAACTTCTCGATCAATTGTCTCTCGTTGCTTCATTGCAAAATAATACTTCACGTAGGCTGCACACCATTTCTGTATTCTTTTTGCTCCAATGCTTATTGCAGCCATTTCTCTGATTTGTCTGCACATCGCCATCCATTCGTCTTCTTGGCTCATCGTGTTCCCTCTCTGATACCAAATGTTATGCCTAGGATCTAACACAGGGAGGAAGAAGATGAAGGTGAAGAATCGTTGGGAGGTTTTGAGCCTTCGAAGGGAGCTCAACCCTACACCTCAGAGAGGGAGAATCTGACCTTGGACCGCGAAAGGGAGAATCCGACCTTGCTAACAACTAATTGGATTAATGCTTGCTCTCTTACTCAGCCCGACCTCCCTATAAAAGGATTAGGGAATGCATACACACAGAGGCCTAAACCGAAGGCCACTAGTTTTAAGGAAATTACATAAAAACCCTTCTAATACATAAACTGAAAAATACATTAATTAAACCCTGCTATGGGGTCCATAACAAAACCCTAGAGCTCGTCAAGGAGAACTCTGAACCCTGTTTAACCTAATTCAAGACTTGCCTTTTCTCATTCTCCTTCCCCTCTAGGTAGGGTTGATGCCAACATAGTTTAGGGTTTAAATTTATAATTCTGCCCTTGCGGTATTTTAACTTAAATAATGCATTAAAACTAATTTAAAATAGTATGGAAATAAAGCAATTAACTCAGTGCGCCTCCTTTGGATGACTCGGTTAGTTATTGAGTCCTCAACAGACCAGTGGGAGATTCTTGTCCAATGGACGGCCACCAAACCAGAAGCAACTACATGGGAACAGTTTGACAACTTCAAGTAGGTCTACCAGCTTATGAGCTTGAGGACAAGTTCTTTCTCCAAGAAGGGGGGGGGGGGGGGGGGGGGCGAGAGAGTTGCCACTGAGTCACTGAGTTAATTGCTTTTATTTTCATATTGTTTTTAATATCTTTTTGATTAATTTTTTAAGTTAGAATGTCGCAGGGGTAGAAGTATAAATTTTAAACCATAAACTTTGTTTATGTCAACCCTACTTAGAGGGGAAAGAGAATGAGAAAAAGACAAGTCTGATTTTAGGTTAAACAGGGTAGAGAGTTCTCCTTGACGAGTTCTAGGGTTTGGAGTTCTCCTTGATGAGCTCTAGGTTCAGGTTCCCTCTTGAATATGATTTTTTCTCTTTCCCTTTTTTATTTCCCTTTTTCTATAATCCCTTACCGAGAGCAACAAGAGGTTTCTAGCCCTCCCTTTCCATGAGCAAAAAGAGGTTTACTAATCTTTTTTTTCGAGTTCAAGAAGAGGTTCCTCTACCTCTTAACCGAGAGCAACAACACCTTTCAGTGCTGAATTCGTCCTTCAAAATTCTGGATTCACCAATCCCACACCAAGTTACTCGATCCATGGCAAGGGACCACAACTCTCTGGTATCAGAGTCACTACTTACGTTGTGACTTCGAATCCCAGAGGGGGTGACCTAGAGGTATCTCTAGAGTGGGTCGTCGCTAGAGTGGGCTGCCATGGATGTTGGCTCTTAGCAGAGGAGCTTGTTTGAACGCCGGCTCATAAGAACTTGAGGGCAAGCTCTTTCTCCAAGGGGTATGTGATGTTATGGTCCTGGGTTAAGTGCTTTCCACTTCCTACTAGGCCGGTCTTTTGGGTTATTTTGGCTAGGTGCTTAACAATCTTCCTGAACTAATAGAGCACCACAGAGGTACTCCCCTACACTGAATTATATTTTTTTGACTGATTAAGGTGAACCAGAGAATCGTTCAAGTTGATGAATCAACCAAGTGGGAGTTGTCCATGAAGGATGAGATGGATTCATTGTTATCCAATCAGACATGGTAGTTGAACGAAGAAGGCCTTGTAGAAAAAATGGGTGTACCGAATAAAAGATGGACATGATGGTAGCAAGTGGTACAAGGCAAGACTGGTGGTAAAGGGCTTTCAACAAAAAAGAATGTAGTGACTACACTAAGATTTTCTTTGTAGTAGTGAAATTGACTAATATTAGAATAGTGCTTAGACTAGTGGCAAATGAAGACTTGAACTTAAAGCATTTGGATGAAAAGACAACATTTCTTCATGTTGATTTGGAGGAAGAAATTTACATGATACATCCACAGGGTTTCAAAGCACAAGGAAACGGGAAAATAGTGTGCAAACTTAAAAAAACCTGGTATGGTCTTATACAATTTCCAAGACAATGGTATAAAAATTTTGACATCTTTATGAGTAGTAGTGGTTTCTTGAGGTGCCAGATGGATCATTGTTGTTATGTGAAGAAGCTTGATGACTCCTACATCATCCTACTGCTATATGTTGATGACATGTTGATAGCAGGTGCTTGAAAATAGGAAATAGATAAGTTGAAAAGGGAGTTGTCCAAGATGTTTGAAATTAAGGATTTGGGTGCTATAAAATAAATCCTTGGGATGAGGATTACTAGGGACATTGATGTCTTGAAACTGTCACAAGAAGAATATGTGAAGAAGATGCTTAGAAGATTCAACATGAATGATGTAAAACCAATGAGTGCTACTTTGGCTAGTCACTTTAGGCTATCTAAGGATCAGTCACCTCCAACAGAACAGGAACGTGCCAACATGGCCAATGTGCCTTAAGATTTTGCTATTGGCAGTTATACCATGGTGTGCACTAGACCAGACATAGCTCATGTAGTAGGAGTTGAGAGCAGATAAATGAGTAATCTGGGTAAACAACATGGGAAAAATGTGTTGTATTGTAACAGTCAGAGTGCTATTCATTTAGCAAAGAATCTTGTTTATCTTGCCAGAACAAAGCACAGACAAGTGCATTATCACTTCATCAAATCGGCTTTGGAGTATGGAGTCTTAGCACTTGAGAAGATTCAAGGAAGTTAGAATTCATCTGTTATGTTGACAAAGACTGTTACGATTGAGAAACTAAAGTTGTGTGCAACTTCAATTGGGCTTCTCTCTGAGGATTGAGAAGTTTTTGCCGATGCAGAGGAGATATTGATGATGGATTAGTCTTCAAGTGGGAGATTGTTAAGTTGTGGAACCTATTCAATGTCCTACACTGAGTCGATTCATGGATGACCTAGTTTTCTCTTTATATTGAGGGGGAGGGGGGTGTTAAGTTCCCTTGCCATGGATTGAGTCACCCGACGATCTCCTCTTGATTCCATATTGTAATCCATTCTTAGGTGAAGCTTGGGATATTTTGAATGACCTATGATTGAGAGAGATCAAGCTTTTCGAAGGAAGCTTACAACTTGGACCTCATTGGAGAGAGAATCTGATCTCTGGCTAAACTATTGATCAATTGCTTAATTCCATTCAAGAACCTGTCATCCATATAAGAGAGGATTAGGGTTGACGCACACAAGCAAAGGCCAATCAATGGGCCACAAAATATAAGGAAATTACATCTAACCCGGCTATTTGCTTAAACCTGAAATTTACATAATTTAGCCCCTATGTCTACTAGTAAATCTAGATGCTATGGAGTCCATAACATCACCCCCCCCCCCCCCCCCCCCCCCTCTTGGAGAAAGAGTTTGTCCTCAACCTCAGGGTTAGGGTAGAGTGTTCAAAATTCTTCTAACGGTTCCCAAGAGGCTTCCACTGGATCCGTCTCAACCCAATGGACTAAAATTTCCCAAGCGCCCTAGACTCAACGAGCTTGGAAGACATGAGAATGAGTGGGCAAATGTTAGGATCCTCATGATCCGTGGATCTTGTCACCCTCCTCACTTCTCTTCCTTCCATTACCTTGCTTGACGTTGACATAGAATGATGGAATGATGTAGATTGAATTTCGAAAAAGAGAATTTCGCAAAGGGATTGGGGAAAAATGGAAGAGAGCTTGGAGGAGCTCTCGACCTATTTACCTAATTTACTCTAGCTAAAGTATACTCAATTGCTATCTGCTCATTAACCTAGCCGTCCCTTTAAATAGGGTTGAGGATGCCCAAACACTTTAGACCCCTGGTTCAAATCAATAAATGCTAAACCAACCCAAACCAAAGACAAACCCAAACCAGAAATAATTACATGGAAATTGAAAATCACATTAATTAATTCCTATGCCTGTTGGTAACTCGTGATGCTATAGAGTCCATAACATCACCCCCCTCCTGGAGAAAGAGTTTGTCCTCAACCTCGAAGGATGGATATAGAAGTCGAAATGCCGATAACATCTCCCATGTGGTGTCACTTGGGTCGGCATCTACCCACTGGACGAGAATTTCCCAATCACCCTGAATGTGGCATGCGTTTAAAACCTGAACTGGAATAGAAAGGATTCTGCCCTCATGTAGTGGTGGCAACGGAGTGTGCAGTAGGGGCGAGTCACCCTGGAATGGCTTCAATTGGGAGACGTAAAATAAATTATGGATCTTTGCTTCCGATGGTAGCTGCAAGTGGTATGCCACGGACCCAATTTTGTCCAACACCTGAAATGGACCATAATATTTTGGAGACAGCTTATGGCGCTTAGATGCAGTCAGGGACAGCTGTCAGTAGTGTTGTAGCTTTAACCACACATAGTCGTCGGGGAAATAAGATACCTCCCGGTGCTTCTTCTCATAATAGAGCTTCATAAAGTGTTGGGCCTCCTGTAGATGAGTACGTACCTCAGTGATCATAGCATCTCTTTTAGCTAACGCCTGGTCCAAAGTGATAACTTTGGATGCCCCATGTTCATATGGTAACAGATGAGGTGGATCTCTGCCATAAATGACCCTGAAAGGAGTAGTTCTCAGTGCTATGTGGTAAGATGTGCTATAGCAAAATTCTACCCATGAAAACCATTTCACCCATCATCTAGGTGTGTCCCCCACAAAACAATGAAGATACATTTCAATAGTGTGATTGACGACCTCTGTTTGTCTGTCCGTTTGTGGATGATATGCAGACGAAAATGTCAATTGGGTGCCGTGTAATTTGAATAATTCCTTCCAAAAGATACTGGAAAACATGGCATCCCTGTCACTGATAATGGATGTGGGAATTCAGTGTAATCGGACAATGTTGTCCACAAATAATTGAGCGACCTGAGCAGCAGTATATGGATGCACCTGTTGTGGACTCAATAGCACACCGAGTCACACAACGAAGAAGACAACAACAACTCACTCAATAGGATTTAATTCTTATAATTCTTTGAGTAGGATTTATTTCTTATATTGTTTTAAGTAGGATTTATTTCTTATATTATTTTAAGTAGGAGTTATTTCTAATTACTTTATATGTAAGGGCATTATGGGGAATTATTGTAACCCTAACCCTAAAACTCCCTATTTAAGGGATAGGTATGAATGAAATAGGTAAGCTTTGAGATTTTAGAATAACCTAGTCTAAATAGGTTGAGATCACCTCTTGATCTCGAGTTTAGTGTTTACTCCAAAAATCCAACCTATCCTTCACCCTCCATTGCCATCCATCTTCACCCAAATTCATCTACCATCATCCCTAATAAGAAAAGGAGCTTCCTGCCCCTTTTCCCAGCCCAAAGAGGAGGTCTATCCTCCCTCTTGGCAGCAGCAGCAAGAGAGGCCCAATTCCTCCCTTACCAAGAAGCAAAGTGAGGATTTTTATCCTCAAATCTTGAGCAAATCCTCGTGCAACGTGGGAGCTGATCATAGCATCAAAGAAGAGGTATTAATCTATCCCAAACTCATGTTTCAAGTTATTTAAGAAAGAAGGATTGCATTCTTAGCTAGAGCAGCAACAAAGAGGGCCAAACCCTCTTTGTCGTGACCAAGACAAGAGAGCACCTTGCTCTAGCAAGGTCAGCATTGCTGTGGGGTCTTCTACCTAGCACAAAAACTCGGTAGGACCCTCAAAAGAGGATCTTTCCTCCTGGCCAAGCACTGGTTAACGAGAAATACTCATACACATACCCTTGATGTGAAGTGAGTAAATTCTGAGTGCTGGATTCACAAATCCCACGCCGTGTCCTCGATCCATGACCCGGGACCGTAACAACTTGGTATCAGAGCAGGGTAACATGGGGGATCATATCAGCAATGAAGAAATCCAAATCAGGATACAAAAGATAGAAGATAGCCTTGAAACAGCACAACCAGTGTTGGGAAAGGTTTGTGGTTTGGAAGAAGAGATGAGCCGAATCATTAGCATGCTACAGGAGTTGAGGACAGAGAGACATCAGAGTCCAAAGGTGTGAGAGGTTGCTCAACCATATCACAGAAGAGGGGAGCAGTGGCCTGGGCACACTGTTGTCCAGGCACCTCAGCTTGGAGGCACAATCCCAAGGTACACCAAGTAAGAGTTTCCCTCTTTCAATGGTTCTGTGGATCCCATAATTTGGTTGCATAGATGTGAAAAAAAAAATTTGAACCAAGGGACTACTGAATGGGATAAGGTGCAATTAGCCTCTTTCCATATGACAGATGAAGCCATGTTATGGGTGACTCGAGTAGAGAAAGAGAGACCAGGAATGACTTGGGGCAAATTTAAAAATCTATGCACAGTTAGATTTGGGCCTCCCGCCAACAGCAACCCCTTGGGAGAGTTAGTCCTATTGAGACAAACGGGTTCGGTGGAACACTATCAAAAACTCTTCCAGGAAAATTTAGCTCGTGCTGGAGAGAGGGTATTGGTTGACCAGCAATGGAGTATTTACGGCTAGAGGTAGAACTCCTTATGCCCACGGATCTAGCTCATGCCATGAATATGGCCCGAGCAATGGAACAACGACAACAGTTGCAGCAATGTAAGTCGGGTTGGTCGAGTGAGAGGAACACTTCCTCCACGTGGCAAGGGCGCCACTATAATTCATCTCAGGGAGCATCTACAGCAGCACCACCCAGACACACTCCGACTACGACTCGGGTAGCCGATCCCCACCCAGGTAATTCCCTACTGAGCTTTATAAAAAAATTGACGAGTGCGGAGATGGCAGAAAGGCGGTCCAAAAATCTCTGTTATAACTGCGATGAGCAGTATCAGGTCAGACACCAATGTAAACGATTATTTTGGCTCGAGATGGAGGATTCAGAGGATCCAGAGGAACCAGAGAATATTATCAAGGAGGAACCACCAGAGATATCCTTGCATGCTATTACTGGGCAGAAATCGCCTACTACAATGCTAGTCCGAGCTCATGTCATCGACCGAGAACTGGTGGGACTAGTTGACTCGGGGAGTACACACAATTTTCTGAGTTTGACAACTGCACAGCATCTCCAGCTCCAGATACACACTCATCTGACAGCCACCGTCTCAGTGGCCAATGGCGAGAAGGTTCCTAGCTATGGGATTAGTAAGGCGGTAACTTTTTCCATTGGATTTACTTCATTTAATGAGGAATTTTTTTTTATTCCCCTAGCGGGATTTGATATGGTTTTAGGCATTAAATGGTTACAAACATTGGGGCCCATTCTGTGGGACTTTTCGGCTTTAACCATGAGCTTTGATTTGGCCGGAAGTCGGGTGCTCTTACAAGGCTGTCAGGTGGATAGGGCCACCGCATACACACTTTGCAGACTCAGGATCAGCCTGACAGTACTAGTGATGGTCTAGTTGAGGAGTTCTATGACCTCTTCCAGGAGCCTTCGGGGTTGCCTCCCATTAGGCACTATGACCACAAGATCTGTCTAAAACTAGGTTCTGAGGTAGTGGTCATGCGACCATACCTTTACCCACACCTTCAGAAGGACGAGATAGAGCGTCAGTGCCATGAGATGTTGAAACAGGGTCTTATTCATCCCAGCCGCTCCCCGTTCTCTTCACCCATCTTACTTGTGAAGAAACATGATGGGACATGGAGGTTCTGCGTGGATTATCGGGAGTTGAACGTGCAGACAGTAAAAGACAAGTTCCCGATTCTGGTAGTGGATGAGCTTCTGGATGAGTTACATGGGTCGTGGTTATTCACTAAACTCGACCTCCGTTCGGGATACCATCAGGTCCGGATGCACCCCTCTGATATCAAGAAGACGGCGTTCTGCACGTACCATGGCCACTTTGAGTTCGTCGTCATGCCATTCGGGTTATCCAATGCACCCTCCACTTTTCAAGCTTTGATGAATGAGGTATTTAGCCCCTATCTTCGAAAATTTGTTCTTGTATTTTTCGATGATATTTTGATATATATCAAGTCGGTTGAGGAGCACTTGGCACACTTGAAGATTGTTTTCGACTTGTTAAGAGCACATCAGCTCTATTTGAAACACTCCAAGTGTTCTTTTGCGGCTTCACATGTGGGATATCTGGAACACATTATCTCACATGAGGGGGTTATGGTGGATCCCGAGATGATTCGAGCTATTCACGAGTGGCCGCAACCATAGTCGTGTTCTGTATTGTGGGGTTTTCTGGGTCTTGCGGGCTACTACCGCAAATTTATTTAGAACTATGGGCCAGTGGCAGCACCATTGACGAGTTTACTCAAGAAAAATTCCTTTATTTGGAAAGAGGGGGCCACCACGTCATTTGTGGCACTCAAAGTTGCCCTCACATCCACGCCAGTATTACAACTTCCCAACTTCGACGAATTGTTCATGGTAGAGTGCGACGCTTCGGGCATGGGCATGGGGGCCGTTTTACAGCAGCTGGGCCATCCTTTTGCTTATTTTAGCAGATAGTTGGCAGTCCGCCATCACAAACTGGCAGCCTATGAGCGCGAATTGATTGGGTTGGCCAAAGCGGTCCAAAATTGGAGGCCTTATCTCTGGGGCCGGGCTTTTCTCATACGCACGGATCACTACAGCCTTAAATTCTTACTAGAATAGCGTTTGACGAAGTCGCCACAGCAACAATGGATCAGTAAGTTGTTGGGGTTTGACTTCTCAGTGGAGAATCTTGCGGGGAGATAAAATAAGGTGGCAGATGCCTTGTCACGGTGTTTTGAAGATCAGCAGTCGGTCTATTCTATCAGCCAGCCGAGATTTCTCATTATGGACTTGGTGCGAGAAGCACATGCTACAAACCCTGCACTGCAGGAACTGCATTAGCAGATCTCAGAAGGGACAATGAATGTGAAGTGGTCCATCTAGGATTCACTTATTTATTACAAGCATCGGATTTTCCTTCCACCTGAGTCCGAGTTGATTCCAGCTATTCTCTCGGCCTACCACGACAGTACACACGAGGGGATCCAAAAGACCTTGCACAGAATTTGAGCTGATTTTTACTGGCAAGCCATGAAACCCTCTATTGCGACTTATGTGGGCGACTGTCAGGTATGCCAGCGCAACAAAGCCGAGCACTTGAGTCCAGCCGGTCTTCTCCAGACTCTGGCCCTTCCTACGCAGATTTGGGCCGACATTTCAATGGATTTTGTGGAAGGCTTACCCCTGTCAGCCGGCAAATCCATACTTTTCGTAGTGGTTGATCGATTCTCCAAGTACGGGCATTTTATACCGATGGCTCATCCGTATACAGCAACACGGGTTGCTCAGACTTTCCTGAAGCAGATAGTCCGCTTACATTGCATTCCAGAATCCATTGTGAGTGACAGAGATGCAGTTTTCACGAGCACCTTTTGGCGGGAACTGTTTCGCTTGAGTGGGACAAAATTGAAGTTCTCCTCCGCCTATCATCCACAGACAGACGAGAAGACTGAGGTGGTGAACCGCACCATCGAGATGTATCTACGGTGCTTGGTGGGGGATCATCCGCGGCAATGGGTTCAATGGCTTCCGTGGGTTGAATACTGTTACAACACTGCGTTCCACTCTGCATTGCAATCCACTCCTTTTCGGGTTATATATGGCCAGGTTCCACCTCGCCTCCTCTCGTACAACCCAGGGTCCACCCGTGTGGACACGATTGATCAGGCACTCATAGACAGGGATCTACTGGTACAGAATATCACAAAATGGCTACGACGTGCCCAAGATCAGATGAAGGACGTATACGAGAGAGGCCACCGTGAGGTCTCTTTTGAGGTTGGAAAGTATGTGTGGCTACGGCTCCAACCCTACCGTCAGTAGTCTCTAGCGGGACCTCCACGTCATAAGCTCTTACCCAGATTTTTTGGGTCGTTTCCAATTCTTTGACACGTATGACCAGTCGCCTATCAACTCAAATTACCGGACACAGCCAGAATTCACGATGTGTTTCATGTCTCTCTTTTGAAGCCGCATTCCAGAGCACAGCCTACATCCACTCCATTCCTACCAGCGGTTGATCATGGCAAGGTTATTCTTAACCCAGCTGCGGTATTACATGCACGACTGACCAATGATCAATGGGAGATTCTCGTTCAGTGGACGGACACTGACCCCGACACTGCAACATGGGAACGTGTGGACATCTTCAAACAAGTCTACCCAACTTTTGAGCTTGAGGACAAGCTCTTTCTCCATGGGGAGGCAGATGTTGTGGACTCAATAGCACACCGAGTCACACAACGAAGAAGACAACAAAATCTCACTCAATAGGATTTAATTCTTATAATTCTTTGAGTAGGATTTATTTCTTATATTGTTTTAAGTAGGATTTATTTCTTATATTGTTTTAAGTAGGAGTTATTTCTAATTACTTTATATGTAAGGGCATTATGGGGAATTATTGTAACCCTAACCCTAAAACTCCCTATTTAAGGGATAGGTATGAATGAAATAGGTAAGCTTTGAGATTTTAGAATAACCTAGTCTAAATAGGTTGAGATCACCTCTTGATCTCGAGTTTAGGGTTTACTCCAAAAATCCAACCTATCCTTCACCCTCCATTGCCATCCATCTTCACCCAAATTCATCCACCATCATCCCTACTAAGAAAAGGAGCTTCCTGCCCCTTTTCCAAGCCCAAAGAGGAGGTCTATCCTCCCTCTTGGCGGTAGCAGCAGCAAGGGAGGCCCAATTCCTCCCTTACCAAGCAGCAAAGTGAGGATTTTTATCCTCAAATCTTGAGCAAATCCTGGTGCAACGTGGGAGCTGATCATAGCATCAAAGAAGAGGTATTAATCTATCCCAAACTCGTGTTTCAAGTTATTTAAAAAGAAGGATTTCATTCTTAGCTAGAGCAGCAACAAAGAGGGCCAGACCCTCTTTGCCGTGACCAAAAAAAGAGAGCACCTTGCTCTAGAAAGGTTAGCATTGCTGTGGGGTCTTCTACCTAGCACAACAACTCGGTAGCACGCTCAAAAGAGGATCTTTCCTCCTGGCCAAGTATTGGTTAAGGAGAAATACTCATACACAAACCCTTGACGTGAAGTGAGTAAATTCTGAGTGCTAGATTCACAAATCCCATGCCGTGTTACTCGATCCATGACCCGGGACCGTAACAGCGCCAAAGCAATGAAGTGACCATATTTTGAAAACCGACCAATTATGACGAATATCACAGATTTACCTGATGAAACAGGAAGGCCAGCAATGAAGTCCATTGAAATGTTAGACCAGATTTGAGATGGTAGTTGCAGAGGTTGCAGTAGTTCGCAAGGACTTAAAGATTCGGGCTTGTTTCGTTGACAAATCTGACAAGCAGCTACATAATCAGCAATTGTGCTCTTCATGCCCTTCCAGTAAAAGTCCCGACTGATTCGGAAATATGTTTTCTGTCGACCCTCATGTGTGCTATCATGGATAGAGGACAGGATGGTGTGAAGAAGTGGGGACGTATGATTCATAAAAATCCTGTTTTTGTAGAGTGTGAGACGATCCTGAATCGTCCAATGAGGAGCTGCTATCCCCTGTTGAATATCATGATATAATGATAGCAGATCTAGATATTGATGTACTTCCTCATGAATAGAATCTAGCACCAGTGAACGTGGGTGACTGATAGCATAAACTTGTGTGGTTGAAATATCCCGACGTGATAAAGCATCAGTTGTTAGGCTCTCTAGCCATGGATCGAGTCACCCGGCGATCTCCTCTAGCTTCCAGATTGAATGATGAGGAAGGGAAGGATTTGGGGTTCTTGGAACGCCCAATGGTGAAGGACGTGAGCCTTGAAAGGAGCTCTCACGTTAGGCCTCTTTTGAGAGAGAACCTGATCTCATTTAGACTAATACTCAATGCTTGTCTTCATTACTTCACTTGACGCCCTAAATAGGTCAAGGAAAACATCAAAGGTTCTATAATTACAATTAGACCCTTATGGAACTTCAAATTACAATTAAACCCCTAAGATATTGAAATACAAGTTTACTCCATCTATTCTCTTCTCCGGTTAGCCACTCTTGATGCTATGGAGTCCATAACATCACCCCCCTCCTGAAGAAAGAGCTTGTCCTCAAGCTCGAAAGTGGGAAATAGAGTCTGGAAGGACTCGAGGGTCTCCCAAGAGGCTTCTATCAATTCCTTGTCAGTCCACCGAACCAACACTTCCCAAGCGTTGTTAACTCGCCTGGCTTGAAGGATCTGAGCAGGCGTGGGCATGGACCTGCCATCTTTGAGAGGAGGCAAAGGGGTATGCAGCAGTGGTGAGTCTCCCTTGAATGGCTTGAGAAGGGAGACGTGGAAGACGTCATGGAGCTTGGCGTCTGGTGGTAGTTTCAAACGATACGCCACAGTGCCAATACGTTGCGTGATCTGGAATGGCCCATAAAATTTTGGAGAGAGCTTATGGCGTTTGATGGCTGCTAGAGAAAGTTGGCGATATGGCTGAAGTTTGAGCCAAACAAATTCTCCAGGTGCAAAGGTAAGGGGACGGTGTCCTTTGTCATAAGTATGCTTCATAGTTGCTTGTGCACGTTGTAACTGAAGGCGGACTTGAGCAAGCATTGCATCTCTGTCGGCCAAGGCCTGGTCCAATGCTTCTACCCGAGAAGACCCCATTTCATAAGAAAGTAGTCGCGGAGGTTCGCGTCCATAAACAACTTGAAAAGGGGTAGTACCCAAGGCGGTGTGGTATGAGGTATTATAACAATACTCCGCCCATGCTAACCAACGAACCCACAATCGGGGTGTGTCCCCCACAAAGCACCGCAAATACATACCCAAGGTGCGGTTAACCACCTCTGTCTGGCCGTCTGTTTGAGGGTGGTATGCTGAAGAAAAAGCTAACTTAGAACCATGGAGCTTAAAGAGTTCCCCCCAGAATTTACTGGTGAAGATAGCATCACGGTCGCTGGTGATGGTCTCCGGAAGGCCATGGAGACGGACAATATTATCCATGAAGAGCTGAGCGACCTGTGTGGCTGTATACGGATGGCTGAGGGCCATAAAGTGGGCATATTTGGAGAACCGGTCTACCACAACAAAAATAACAGATTTCCCTACAGAAGGAGGAAGACCATCGATAAAATCCATTGATAGATCTGCCCATACCTGTGAAGGAAGTGGAAGTGGCTGGAGCAAGCCGGCTGGTTGTAAGGATTCTGACTTATTCCTCTGACAGATCTGGCACGCTGCAACATACTCCACAATGACCCGCTTCATACCGCTCCAATAAAATTCCCGACTGAGGCGGAAGTATGTTTTCTGCTGGCCCTCATGTGTACTATCATGAAAGGAGGCAATAATGGCAGGAATGAGTACCGACGAAGGATGAAGATATATGCGTCCTATATACAGAATGAGACCGTCCTGTAGTGTCCAGTTCTTGTCCTTGGAATGGTTTGCGATTTGAGCTTGTAACTCAAGGAGATCTGGATGATGGCTAGTATCCTGACGGATTGTGTCCAGCAAGGGCGACTTGGGGTGGCTCAATGCGTGCAAGTGTGACTCCTCTAGTTCCCGGCGTGACAAAGCGTCTGCTGCCCTGTTGAGATAACCCGGTTTGTATTCCACCTGAAAATCGAATCCCATTAATTTGCTGAGCCAATGTTGTTGTGGGGAGGTAGTAAGGCGCTGCTCCAATAAATATTTGAGGCTACATTGGTCTGTCCGGATCACAAAAGGTCTGCCCCACAGATACGGCCTCCAATGCTGCACCGCTTTGGCCAAACCGATAAGTTCCCTTTCATACGTGGCTAACTTGTGAAGGTGAGGAGCGAGATGGCGGCTGAAATAGGCAATAGGGTGACCCTGTTGCTGCAAGACGGCACCAATCCCTCCCCCGGATGCATCGCATTCTATAATGAAATGTTCGGCAAAGTTGGGCAATTGGAGAACTGGTGCTGACGCTAATGCCTGTTTTAAGTTGTTAAATGAGGAGTCTGCCAACTGAGACCACTGAAAGGCATGTTTCTTCAGTAAATTATGCAATGGTGCTGCCAGGTGACCGTAGTCTTTGATAAATTTTCTATAATACCCTGCGAGACCAAGGAACCCTTTCAAAGCAGTAACGGTGTGAGGTGTGGGCCAATCCATCACCGATTGTATCTTGCTGAAGTCTGGTTTCACCCCGGATGCTGATATCACATGCCCCAAATAAGCTACTTCGGATGTGGCAAAGTCACATTTGGCACGATTGAGAAATAAATGGTGTGCTCGGAGAATGGTGAAAACCTGTCTCAATTGATGCAAGTGTGCTGCCCAAGTTTTGCTATAGACCAGTATATCGTCAAAAAAAACTAAGACATGCTTCCGTAAGAAAGGGCGAAATACCTGGTTCATAAGCGCTTGAAAGGTGGACGGGGCATTGGATAGCCCAAATGGCATCACCAAGAACTCGTAGTGACCATGGTGGGTGCGGAAGGCAGTTTTTTCGATATCCTCTGAATAAACCCGAATCTGATGGTAGCCTGATTTTAAGTCCAACTTTGTAAATAATTGAGAGCCGTGTAACTCATCCAATAATTCATCGACCACTGGAATTGGAAATTTATCTTTGATGGTGCGAGCATTGAGGTCACGGTAATCCACACAAAAGCGCCAAGATTTATCTGATTTCTTTACCAGTAATACCGGGGATGAAAAAGGAGAACGACTAGGCTGAATAATACCTTGTTGTAGCATTTGTTGACATTGACGTTCTATCTCATCTTTTTGCACATGGGGATAGCGGTAGGGACGCACTACCACTGGTTCTGTGCCCATCTTCAAACGAATTCTGTGATCACACACTCTGATAGGAGGAAGGTCAGCAGGTGCCTGAAATAAATCAGCATATTCGGCCAACAATGAAGCTAAGTTATCCCCTTTTGAAGTATCCACCGAAAGTGTGTGGAGGCTGCATGGCCTCTGGGCGCTATTGCCATGGAGGGTGATCGGATGGGTGTCCTGGTTAAAACTCATGGTTAGGGATTGGAAATCCCATAAGATCGGACCCAAGCGTTGTAGCCATTTAATGCCCAAGACAAGGTCAAACCCAGCCAACGGTATGACCAAAAAATCTGCTACAAAGGAGTGACCTTCAATAGTAAAGGGCACTGCTGAACCGAACCCCACGGTGGTGACCTTGTCACCATTAGCCACTGAGACTGATATGCCTGATTTCTGCTGTAGTGATAAACCCAACTGTTGTGCTGCCTGGCTGCTTATAAAATTATGTGTGCTGCCTGAGTCCACGAGTGCTAGCAGAATATGATGTTTCAAGGTGGCATGGACCTGCATGGTATTTGTGCTATGCAGGCCGGTCATGGCATGGAGGGAGATTTCTGGTGTTTCCTCCTCGGTTTGGTCCATATCCTCCTGAAAGTCATCCTCTGAGGGGTCTTCTATTTCTACCCAAAATAGTCTTTTGCATAGATGGCCCTTGACGAATTTCTCATCACAATTGAAACATAGGCCTTGAGCCCTCCTCTGATCAATTTCGGCTTTTGTCAGACGTTTGATAAAACCAGGTGGGGGTGTAAAGGCTGGTGGTGGTGGTGATGGTTGGGTGGGAGGAGGCCTGGGGTGAGTGGGATAAGGGCCATGGGGCTGTGGGCGAGGTTGCCAAGGAGGACGTTTGTTTAAGAACTCACGGAAGAGGCGCTGTTTGGTGTCCAATGCTCTTGCCAAATTCATTGCGTGGGCTAGGGAGGTGGGGGCTTCCAATTCCACTTCTAGGCGAAGGGGTTCTACCAGGCCAGCCGTGAACAAATTCACATAAAGTTCAGGTCGGACCAAATGACTTGCACGAGCAAGTTTTTCTTGGAACAATTTCTGATATTGTTCTATAGTTCCACTCTGTTTTAGATTGACCAAATCCCCAACTGGGTTGCTGCGAAGCGGAGGACCAAACCGTAGCATACAATTTTCTTTAAAAAATTCCCAATCATAGACCATGAATTCGTTTTTGAATTGATGAAACCACATAAGCGCTTCATCGAGCATGTGGAAGGCGGCCAATTGAACCTTGCCTTCGGGCAGAGTTCCTTGATTGGAAAAGAAATGATCACACCTGTGCAACCACATTAAAGGGTCGGAGGACCCATCATACGTTGGAAAATCAAGCTTTGTGTATCTTGGCACGGTAGGAGGGGCTGGATTGAGGCCCCCACGAGGTTGAGGTGTTTGGCGCAGGGGAGGAGGTGGAGGTGTTGGAAGAGGGTTGAGGGGATCTGCTGGACGTGAGGAGGATGCCATCTGGACTGAGAGCTGGGTGAAGCCTTCCTCCATGCGTGACAGCAACATCTGGAATTTTCCCTCCAAGCCATTGATTTGAGATTGTAGACCAGCATGGTTTTCTTCCACAAAATTTAGAATTTCTGCAGGTGAAGAGGAATCACCAAGGGTGGTCCTATCTGATACCACGTTGTTAGGCTCTCTAGCCATGGATCGAGTCACCCGGCGATCTCCTCTAGCTTCCAGATTGAATGATGAGGAAGGGAAGGATTTGGGGTTCTTGGAACGCCCAATGGTGAAGGACGTGAGCCTTGAAAGGAGCTCTCACGTTAGGCCTCTTTTGAGAGAGAACCTGATCTCATTTAGACTAATACTCAATGCTTGTCTTCATTACTTCACTTGACGCCCTAAATAGGTCAAGGAAAACATCAAAGGTTCTATAATTACAATTAGACCCTTATGGAACTTCAAATTACAATTAAACCCCTAAGATATTGAAATACAAGTTTACTCCATCTATTCTCTTCTCCGGTTAGCCACTCTTGATGCTATGGAGTCCATAACATCAGTCCCCAAATTCGAACTACCCGGCTTATAGTGAACCGTAAAATCGAAGCCCATGAGTTTAGTTAACCAATGCTGCTGTGGGGATGTGGTTAGGCGTTGTTCAAGTAGATACTTGAGGCTGCAATGATCTGTACGAATGAGAAATGGTCGTCCCCAGAAATAAGGTCGCCAATGTTGGACAACCTTGGCTAGCCCAATCGATTCCCTCTCATATGCAGCCAACTTATGGTGGTGTTGTCCCAACTGACGGCTGAAATAAGCAATGGGGTGTCCCATTTGTTGTAACACTGCCCCTATACCTCCCCCGGATGCATCACATTCCACCACAAATTCTCCCTCAAAATCTGGTAATTGTAGGACTGGCACTGAGGCTAAGGCCTCCTTTAACAGGTGAAAGGCTTGTTCTATTGAAGGAGACCAGTGGAAGGCATGTTTTTTGAGAAGGTTGTTGAGTGGTGCTGCTATCTGGCCATAAGATTGGATAAATTTTCTGTAATATCCTGCTAGGCCCAAAAATCCCCTTAATGAGGTGATGGAGGTGGGAATCGGCCAATCTGTTATTGCTTGTATCTTGCTCTGGTCAACTTTCACTCCCACAGCTGATATGACGTGGCCCAAATATGCCACCTCAGATGTACCCATAGAACATTTGGATTTATTCAAAACCAAATGATGAGAGTGTAGAATGGTAAATACTTGATGGAGGTGTTGGAGATGTTCTTCCCAACTTTTGTTGTAGACCAGAATGTCATAAAAAAATACTAACACATAGTTGCGCAAAAGCGATGAAAATACCTCATTCATGAGGGTCTGAAAGGTGGAAGGTGCATTGGAGAGACCGAAGGGCATGACGAGGAACTCGAAATGACCGTGATGTGTGTGGAATGCCATTTTCTCCACATCAGCCAGGTGAACTCTTATTTGATGATAGCCCGATTTCAAATCTAACTTGGTAAAAATTGTAGCACCATGTACTCATCCAGCAACTCGTCCACGAATGGAATGGGGAACTTGTCTTTAATTGTTTGCAAGTTGAGTTGCCTATAGTCAACACAAAACCTCCATGATTTATCCTTTTTCAGTACTAGTAACACTGGTGAGGAAAAAGGAGATCGACTGGCCTGGATCACTCCCTGAGCGAACATATGCATGCACTGTCGTTCTATTTCATCTTTCTGTATATGCGGGTAATGATAAGGCCGCACCACTACTGGATCAGTTCCCAACTTTAAACAAATGTGGTGATTGCAGTGATGCACTAGTGGTAGACCCGTAGGGTCGTTAAATAAATCCGCAAATGCTGTAAGTAAAGGAGCTAACTGACCATCACCATTGTGTTGAAGCTGTAAAGTGTGAAGTGCGTTAGGGACCTGTGCCACAATACCTTGTAATGTAATCTGGCCTTGTGGTGCTGTAAATGTCATAGTCCAAGCCTGAAAGTCCCATAATATAGGTCCTAATAACTGAAGCCATTTGACCCCGAGCACCAAATCAAATCCAGCCAAGGGAATGACTAGTAAGTCGGCCTGAAAGGAATGTCCCTCAATGGTGAAAGGGGTGTTTGTACATGACCCCACACTTTCAATTCTAGCCCCATTGGCCACTAAAACTGAGAGACCCCTTTGCTGTTGAATTTCCAATCCCAATTATTGCGCTGCTGGTTCACTGATAAAATTATGGGTGCTGCCCAAATCAACTAAAGCAAGTAGCATGAGATGGTGTAACCTGGCCTTTACCTGCATGGTATTAGAACTATGCAGGCCATGCATGGCATGGAGGGAGAGTTCTGGTTCTAGCTGTACCTCTCCAACAAATTCATTTTCAGGAAGCTCTTTTGAATCTTCTTCCAATAGTTCAATACTGAATAAGCATTTACAGGTATGTCCTGGAAGGAATTGTTCATCACAATTAAAACATAGGCCCTTGGCCTTTCTAGCTTCCATTTCCTGTTTAGTCAAAAATTTATGTGGCATAGTGTGTGGAGGCACACTGGTAGACTGATCTGCTCGGTTAGGGGCAGAGGACTCAAAACGTGGACCAGATGCAGTACCCTGTGTTCTGTTGTTCCAAAATGGTTTTCGGTGTAAAGATTCTTTTAGAACTCTCTGTTTGTGTTCCACAGCTCTGGCATAATTCATTGCTGAGTCCAAATTTGTCGGACCCAGTAATTCCACTTCCAATCTAACCGCCTCTGTCAATCCAGCATTAAAAATCTGAACATGTAGGTGAGGAGGAACAAATTCACTGGCTCGGGCCAACCTTTCTTGGAAAATTTTTTGGTACACTTCTAAGGTGCCTGTCTGTTTATAGTTGATCAATTCCCCCACTGGGTTGCTGCTAGTTGGAGGTCCAAACCTCAACTGGCAAGCATATTTAAAGTGCTGCCAATCCTGAGTGGAATGGACATTTTGGTAGTGATGGAACCACATGAGCGCTTCATCGAGCAGGTGGTAGGCGGCCGATGTAACCTTGTCCATTTCCACCATTTGTTGATGATAGAAGAATTGTTCACATTTCGTGAACCACAGTAAAGGATCTTTAGAGCCATCATATGTAGGAAAGTTAAGTTTAAAGTACCTTGGAACCGTGGTTGGTCCTTGTGCATGAGTGGCCAAGGGAACAGGTGGTTGGCGTAGTGGTGGATTTGGTGGTGGTGTGAATTGTTGGTGATGTACTGGTTGTGGTTGAAAATTGGTGGCTGGTGGTGGCGTTGGTGCTTGAATTGCAGCAAGTTGTCAGATGACTATTTGGAGAGATGATTCCAGCTTATGTAATGTATTATGGATGTGAGAAATTTCAGTACCTTGAAGAGTGGATCGTTGTTGAAGTTCTGAAAGTACTTGACGTATGTCCTCTGGAGAAGAGGAATCACCGAGGGTGGACCTATCTGATACCATGTTGTTAGGATCCTCACGAGCCATGGATCTTGTCACCCTCCTCTCTTCTCTTCCTTCCATTACCTTGCTTGATGTTGAGATAGAATGATGGAATGATGAAGATTGAATTTTGGAAAAGAGAATTTCGAAAAGGGATTGGGGAAAAATGGGAGAGAGCTTGGAGGAGCTCTCGGCCTGTTTACCTAATTTACTCTAGATAAAGTATACTAAATTGCTATCTTCTCATTACCCTAGCCATCCCCTTAAATAGGGTTGAGGACGCCCAAACACTTTAGACCCCTTGGGTTAATGGTTCAAATCAATAAATGCTAAACCAACCCAAACCAAAGACAAATCCAAACCAGAAACGATTACATGGAAATTGAAAATCACATTAATTAATTCCTACACCTGTTGGTAACTCATTATGCTATAGAGTCCATAATAACAAAACATGACCATCCTATAGCGGTGACAAAGGGGTGTGCAACATAGGCGTGTCTCCCTTGAACGGCGTCAACAAGGAGACATGGAAGACATCATGAATCTTGGCATCGAGGGGTAGCTTCAGGCGGTAAGCCATGCTGCCAATACGTTCCAAAATCTGGAATGACCCATAGAATTTTGATGAAAGTTTGTGTCTTTTGGATGCGGTCAGGGACAGCTAGTGGAAATGTTGAAGGCGAAGCTAGACATAGTCTCCCGGTGCATAAGATATGTCACGATGGCCCTTGTCATATGTGTTCTTCATAAGAGCATGAGCTTGTTGTAAGTGTTCTTTGACCTGGTCGATCATACGATCCCTCTCCCCCAATGCTTGGTCTAGAGCAGCCACTCGAGAAGAGCCAGCACTATAAGATAAGAGACGAGGTGGGTCTCGGCCATAAACCACACTGAAGGGTGTAGTCTTGAGTGCTGTGTGGTAGGAAGTATTGTAATAAAACTCAGCCCAGGCTAGCCAATGGACCCAATTTTTAGGTTTATCCCCCACAAAGTAACGCAAATACATCTCAATGGTCTAGTTGACAACCTCTGTTTGCCCATCTGTCTGAGGGTGGTAAGCTGAAGAGAAAGCCAATTTGGTGCCATGTAAATGGAAAAGCTCCTTCCAAAAGGTGCTAGTGAACACTGCATCTCTGTCACTGGTGATGGACTCCGGTAAGACATGAAGTCAGACAATCTGGTCCATGAAAATCTGAGCTACATGGGGTGTTGTATATGGATGCGACAGAGGAATGAAGTGACCATACATTGAGAAATGATCCCCCACGACCAATATAAAAGATTTAGCGGAGGACTTCGATAGGCCATCAATGAAATCCATGGAGACATCCGCCCATACCTGAGAAGGGAGCTAGAGAGGCTAAAGCAAGCCTACAGAGCTTAATGATTAGGTTTTGTTCCGTTGGCAGACCTGGCATGCGGAGACATAGTCAGTTACCATGTGTTTCATTCCTTTCCAATAGAAGTCACGACTAATCTGGAAATACGTCTTTTGCTAGCCTTCATGAGTGCCGTCGTGATAGATCGATATGATGGTGGTGAGTAAAGCTGACGTCGGACGTAGATAAAGCCGAGTCTTGTACAGTATGAGACGGTCTTGGATGGCCCAGTTGTTGTCCATGGTCTGCTGCTCAATGTTGTTAAACAAGGCTAAGAGTTCAGGATTTTGTTGAATTTCTTCCCAAAGGGAATCCAGCAACAGGAACCGTGGTTGACTAATGGCATGGAGTTGTGGCTCCAAAACCTCCCTGCATGATAAGGCATCGGCCCCCTTGTTAAGTTGTTTCGGTTTATATTCCACCTTAAAATTGAAGCCCATCAATTTACTAAGCCAATGTTGTTGAGGGGAAGTGGTAAGGCATTGCTCCAATAAGTACTTCAAGCTACAGTGGTCGGTGCGGGTAAGGAAGTGTCGACTCCAAATATATGGCTGCCAATGCTGAATGGCTTTGGCTAAGCCGATCAGTTCATGTTCATATGCTGCTAATTTGTGGTGGTGTTGTGCAAGGTGCCTGCTGAAATATGCAATTGGATGGCCCTTGTTGAATTTAGGATTCCTTTTCCATGATTTCGAACAAGGGAAAGAATAAAGAAAAAGATAAAAAAGGAAGGAAAGCTCTTGGGTAGAGAGAAGAAAAAATAAAAGGGGAAGAAGAGGTTGTGCCAAGCAAAGAGAGAGAGAGAGAGAGAAACCAACTCGGGATTGAATGTGTGACTTGATTAATTCTGAATTACAAAACCTCTATTTATACTAGAGGAGAGGAGGTAGAGTCTTTATACAACTTGTCATTCATTCCTAATTACATTCCAACTCTAACTCTTTAATATAAGTCTATTCAAACTAAACTACTAGAAAACTAACTTGAGTTGAACTAGGAATCCTTCATTATTTACGTGAATATAAGGGATAAGCAACCTCATAGCCTTACCCTTGTGGGCCCCTCATGATCTCCCAGTGGACCTTGATAAGAGTGCCAGCTCGTGAGATATTTATGGGTCCCACTTGATCTACAAGTCTTCTAACTCAATTCAGCTTGTGCTTCTTTATCCCTTAACTCGTGCTTGCTTTGGGTAAGGACACTTCTTGGTGTCCCACGTCCTCATGGTGGGTCCCACCAGCTTGAGCACCATGTTGGGTCTCACATTGTAACACTCCCCCTCAAGCTGGGGGTGAGAAGACATCATAAACGCCCAGCTTGCTACATATGGTAGAAATAATCTTGTGAGTGACCGATTTGGTGAGAATGTTTGCAACTTGATTTTGTGATGATATGTGCTTTAGAGATAAGAGACCAGCTTGGAATTTTTCTCGTATAAAGTGGCAATCTACCTCAATATGCTTTGTCCTCTCATGGAAGACCGGATTCGATGTAATGTATTGCTGCTTTATTATCACAATATAGATCCATTGGAGCTTCATTATAGAATCCCAATTCAGTGAGAAGAGATCTTACCCATAAGAGTTCACTAACAGTGTGTGCCATGGCTCTGTATTATGCTTCTACACTTGATCGTGCTACTACATTTTGTTTTTTTTATTCCATGTAACCAAATTTCCTCCAACAATCGTGCAAAATCCTGAAGTAGATTTTCTATCATTTGGGGATCCAGCCCAGTCTGCATCTAAGAATCCCTCGATGTTGAAGTGACCATGATTTTTATAGAGGAGTCCCCTTCCAAGGGCTCCTTTTAGATAATGTAGTATCCTCTCAAGTGCTAGTTAATGACTAAGTTGTGGATTGTGCATGTAGTGACTTACCACACTTACTGCGTATCTAATGTCTAGCCTCATTACACACAGGTAAATAAGTCATCCCACTACCCTTTGATATTTACCAATATCTACATTTTCTCTAGTGCCTCCACATAATTTTTTATTTGCATCCATAGGAGTGTCTACCTGTTTTTATCCCATCATCCATGTTTCTACTAGTAGACCAAGGGCATATTTTCTTTGGGATAGAACAATCCCATGTCTGGATTGTAAGACCTCAATACCCAAAAAATATTTCAGTAATCCAAGATCCTTCGTCTTGAATTCAGCACATATTCTTTCTTTTATTTTTTGAATGCCCTCAGAGTCACTCCCAGTTAAAATAATATCAACAACATAAACAGCTAGAATCACCTTGCCTCTAGCTGTGTTCTCAATAAATATTGAGTGATCTGCAGAGCATCTGTAAAAGCCAGCCCGTATGATGGCTTGAGTAAATTTATCAAACCATGCCCGTGGGGATTGCTTTAGTCCATATAAAGATTTTTTAAGGTGACATACGGACTCCCCCTCAACCACATATCCAGGTGGTTGTTGCATATAAATCTCTTCTTTGATATCACCATTGATAAATACATTTTTAACATCTAGTTGATATATTGGCCATGATGAATTGGCTACTAAAGATAATAATATACGTACCGAGGTCATTTTTTCCATTGGAGAGAATGTTTCATCATAATCAATGCCATAGCATTGAGTGTAACCTTTTTCAACCAATCGTGCAATAGTCCCATCCGGATTATGTTTTACTGTATAAACCCACTTGCAACCAACGGGTTTTTTATCTGTAGGTAGAGGAATCAGTGACCATGTGTGATTATCATTGAGTGCCTTCATTTCTTCATCCATTGCTGCCTTCCACCATGAATGTTGTAGAGCCTCCTGATATGACTGTGGAATAGATATGGAGGAAATAGAAGAAAGAAACTAACAACATAAAGGTGAGAGGCGATGATGAGACACAAAATTGGAAATAGGATGAGAAGTAGAAGGTTGAGCGTATGATCGAGGTTCCTTTCGTATAGCAATAGGACGAGTATCAAATTGAGGACCAAAAATGATTGGTGATGAAGGACTTACCTCTGGTGGATATGATAACTCGGCAGGTGTGGTATAGGCCACTAGCTTTAGGGGATGAACAATCTCTGTATCAAGAGGCACAACCGGTTGATAAGAACTTGGTACTGATGACATACCAAGAGGAGCGCTATCAGAATAATATGAGTCTTCAAAAAATGTTACATCCCTGGACACAAATAAGCGTTGCAAAGAAGGACTATAACAAACATAACCCTTTTGTGTGCGAGAGTATCCCAAAACAATACACTTGATAGATTTAGGATCAAGTTTGTTGTGTCTAGGCAATGTATTATGAACAAAACATTGACAACCAAAGACTTTCAATGGTAATGAAAACGGGTCATCATGTGGTAATAGTTTAGAGTAGGGAGATTTATTTCCAAGAAAGGTAGACGGTAGACGATTTATAAGAAAACACGTTGTAAGGACAGCATGGGGCCAATAAAAGTATGGAACTTTCACGGCATATAAAAGACCTCGAGCTACCTCAAGAATATGACAATTTTTCCTTTCGGCTACTCCATTTTGTTGAGGACTGTAGACACACGATGTTTGATGGCCCCATTTCCATGGATCATCCACCAGACATTCTCCTCCCTATTTCTGATCGGAGAAGGTGAAGATAACTGAGATTGGGGAAGCTCACCCTGGACCTCAAAGGGAGAATCCGACCTTGCTACAACTACTTTGATTAATGCTTGATTTCATACAGACTGGCATCCTCCTTATAACAAGAAGGCCATGACGCTTACACTTCCCAAGAAATGATGTCCCTACATTTCCCAAGCCATTCCCTTGACGTTTACTCTTCCCCAAAGCATACACTTCCCAAGACATCATTTCCCAAGCCATGACCCTAACACTTCCCAAGCCATGACGTGGCCCACACTCCTACCGCAATATTACATTAGACGACATAACTTGAAAGCGAGCCACCTAAATCCTACGTGTAGCAATGACTCCAGATGCTATGGAGTCCATAACATCACTCCCCTCCTAGAGAACGAGCTCGCCCTCAAGCTCAAAGGTAGATCTGCTGGTCCATGCCGATGATTGGATCCATGCACAAGTGGACAAGAAGCAGCACAACAGCAGCGTCCCTGATTGAAAAAGAAAGCAAAGTGTGCAAGTGCCACAACCTCAATCTCTGTAGTCATTGAACCTGTGAAAGCAATCTCGGCCACATCCATGTGACTAGTTAGAACAGAACCAGCACGGCCCATATGCACGCAGCAGGGCCGCAAAAATTTGAAGTGGCAAGAGTGGTTCCCCTAGAGAACCATCGCGGATACATGTGACCGAAAATTCAGACGAGCCGGGAGGTAATGGAAGTATACTAGGAAGCCCACTGCATAGTTGGTCTACATCACCATTATCAGCAGGAAATCCAGAGGTCCAGGAATCCAACCAGTTGTGCCTTCTCCATCATCCAGACAACACAAGCTGCTGCTCACGATCCGGTATACCAGCAAACACCTCACTGTGGTTGACATGATTGGTTGCAGTAGTGTCACAGCTGCAGCATTGTCACTCTGGCCAGACTCTGCCCCGACTTCAATAATGTTCCCATCAACAGTGAGAAAAATCATGCCCCACATCAAAAAATTCAAATTCTGGTAAAGAGAACCACCATCCGTGGAAGATACCCTATCTACCAACAACGCCGTAAATGCGAAGGAAGGAAGACAATCTGTAGCAAGGACAAGCCGTCTGCCACCTATAATTTGGGCAAAGGTTGAATTTTCCGGGCGGGGCTCCGCTGCATGATAAATTTGAGGTTGTAGTTGCGGCTGAGGTGCTCGTTATACTGCCATATCATCAACATCTTGAAATATCAGCACCCTCTTGAACGCCAAAGCTATACGAATTGAACATGCAGGCATAACAGAAATGATGTGTGGTGCTGTCCCTGTCCTACTAGAATGAGTTACCTTCTTCAGAGGAGTATCAGGTGTGCGTTCCGCAATAGATAATTGTGTTGCTGAAATTACTGCTGCGAGTATTCCCAGAAATGGCAGCACTGAGCGCAGTGATCGATGCCTGATTCTGACATGAGAACTAGGTTAATTATAATAGAATAGCCCTTATAATTGTGTTATAGGTGGTTATTTATCGATTTTCAAATGAAACGTGCATTTATTGAATTTGGCATTAATCACTGCTTATATTGCATATTTTTCTCTCCTGGATTATATTTCATTGCTTTTAGGGTTTATTTCTTCCGAAAATAATTTTTATGGATTCAATTATGGAATTTCAGGAGAATTTTGGTGGAGAAGGAGATATTTACAAAAATGCCATTAGTGAAAGGGAGAGATATTTTTAGGGCAAAATTTTTTTGAGAGGAGAGAGCTCGGGGGGAGAAAGAGAAGAACCCGCTGATCGAAAGAAGAGAGACCCGAGAGGATTTCCTTTCCAGCCGTCGTTCATCACGCGCCACCGTCGTCCACCATCGTCCGACAACAGAGAACATACCCGAGGAGAGCTCGAGTGAGTCTCCATCACAACGAGTTTGACACTGCCATTTTCTGCTTGCCAGGCCGAGAGGTGACCCGAGAGGGCTCCTCCGGTGCCTATCCCGCATTCCAACCATCTCCAGTGTCGATTACGCATTTCTGACCACTTCCCGAGCCTAGTCCGACTCTGACCGAGACTCAAGAGAGCCGATCAGAGGATTTCGCTTCCATCTCATCTTCTGCCGCACCACCTCCTCCGGCGCTAATTTTGATTCCTCTTCGCTGGTGTCGAATCCACTTCCGGCCGCTCGTTCCTGCAACCCAAAGCCACAAATTTCTAGAAATTGCAGCAACCGTGAGAACAGAATTGCTGCCTAAGAGAGAGGAAGAAGAAGGGGAGTAATCCATTATTTTGTAATTTAATTAGTTTCCTATAGTTTGAACTTAGGTTTGAATGCTTATTAAATTTGGTTTGAGAATTGATGTTTATCGAATATTTGTTCTCCGAATTTTCTGAGTAATTAGCAATTTAGAATAGGATTATAATTTAGGTTGGATTCTGGTATTATAATCCGATCTTTGTCCTTAACTCTAGGCGCTTGAGAGGGGCTAGACGCAAGGATTGAGAATCTGGATTCGTGGTTACGTGGCACTCGAGAGAGGCTCGAATCACGATAAAATCCAAAGTTGACGTTTCCTGTTGTGCAAGTAGTTAATTAGATCATTGTTTGATAATTTAGGATATAATCAGTGTTTAGTTTAGATTAATTCATCATATTTGGTTAGGCTAGTTGACTGAAGAATACACAAAATTCAGTCCTCCCTGTGGATATGACCCTCACTTCCCGCTCGATTACATGAACAATTCATACGCTTGTGAGGTATAAAAGCTGATGTAATTAAATTTCAAATCAAGTTTTTGGCGCCGTTGCCGGGGAGGCACTTATTAAGTGTATTTCTTTGTTCTCCATGGTTAGGTTAGATTTATTTTTCTGCTTTCATAATTTTATGTTTTTATTTTATCTTGATGATTTTGTATGGAGTTATTTTTATTTCTTCTAGTTAGTTTGTATTTTCAGTAGTTAGTTTGTTAGCATAATTTGATAGTTTTTTTTTTTTGTGTTTTTATGCACGGGCGCCGCTCCCTAGGTGAACCATTAGCTCCCTTTGTTGAAGAGGTAGAACATATTTGTAGGAAAACACCAGAAGTCAAGTTAGGAACTACCATGGCCAATCAGGATGAACCATTACAGTTACCTCCAGCAGGTGACCGTAGAGCCCTGAAGGATTATTCTATCCCATCCAGCTTCACATCACCTTCTTGCATTATATTGCCACCCACTACTGCTTCCAGTTATGAGTTGAAACCGGGTGTGATCCAACTCCTCCCTACATTCTATGGGTTGGAGAAGGAGGACCCTTATTACCACATCAAGGAATTCTTAGATATCTATGCGACTTTCAAATTCCAGAATTTCTCAGATGACTATATCTGGTTAAGACTTTTTCCATTTTCACTTAAGGATAAGGCCAAGTCTTGTCTTAATTCCTTAGAGGTGGGTAGCATTACTTCATGGGACACATTAGTCATGAAACTTTTGTCCAAGTACTTACCCGTTCAAAGAACTACAGGCCTCAGGAGAGAAATCTCAAACTTTATGTAGCAGGAGGGTGAACACTTTTTTTAGGCTTGGGAGAAATGGAAGGATTTGATCCGTAGGTGTCCGCATCATGGGTTTGAGAAATGGCATTTAGTGCAATACTTTTATCAAGGTCTTACATCCCAGGTTAGATCCATGGTAGATGCAATGAGTGGTAGGAGTTTGATGGGTAAGAGTGCTAGTGAGGCATGGAACTTCTTTGAAACTTTGAGTGATCAATCTCAGCAATGGGTTTCATCATTTAATGTTGATAGGAGATCCCACGAAGCCAAAAGATGTGGTCCAAAAGAGGGGGTCTCTACGAGGTTAATAAAACACCCATGCTCATGGCCAAGATTGAGGGGTTGACTAGAAAAATTGATACCCTTATGGTGTCCAAGAGTTCACCTGCTCCTAACCCATCTACTGTCGGTGCCATATGCTCTAGTTCATCTCATCCCACACAAATGTGTCTATCTAGTTCATCCTACCCGGAGCTCATTGAGGACTTGAATGCAGTTCAGAATTTTCATAGACCAAACTGGAACAATCATTTTTCAGAAACATATAATCTGGGTTGGGCTAGGCACCCAAATTTCTCATGGTCCAAGGACCCTCCAGGGTTTACTCAACCCCAAGCTCCGCGGCCACACTTCACTCAACAGCCATTGATTCCACAAAAACCTTCACTTGAGGATACACTTCAATTATTCATGCAGAATACACAATCCTTCATTGCTAAACTTGAAATGCAACTGAGTCAGTTGGTCAACCACATGAGTGAACAGGCACAAAATAGACTCCCGAGTCAAACCATTCCTAACCCCAAAAGCACACATGAGAGTAGGTCGAGTTCCAATCCCCGCCACGAGCAAGCCAAAGCCATAACCACCCTTAGGAGTGGTCGTGAGTTGAACAATGGGGTAGGGACCACTAAGTCTAAGGAGTTAAAGGATGACAATGGGGGCACATCATTGAGTGAAGAACCTCCAAGTTCTCCACCAACAGCCAGGTAGATCCCTAACCAAGTCCCACCAGCTCCTTATCCACAGTGGTTATCGGACCCACCTAGGAAAGGAGATAGCATACATGAAACGTTGGAACTGTTTAGTAAGGTTCACATTAACATTGCACTTCTTGATGCTATTAGGCAAGTCCCTGCTTATGCCCGATTTTTGAAAAACCTTTGTACACAGAAGAAAAAACAACATATTAACAAAATGGTCTTTCTTACTGGGAAGGTAAGCTCAATTCTGAAGCACAACACTCCTCCTAAAGTTAAAGATCCTGGATGCCCCACAATTTCATGTGCCATTGGTGAACATACAATCCAGAGAGCTCTTCTTGACTTAGGGGCAAGTGTGAATTTGCTTCCTTTCTTTGTGTACCAGCAATTAGCTTTGGGGGAATTGAAACCTACTCCTATCACACTTCAACTAACTGACCATTCTGTCAAGATACCACGAGGAATAGTTGAAGATGTGTTGATAAAAGTGGACAATTTTTTATTCCCGGTTGATTTCATTTTTCTTGATACAGAACCAGTAGTCAATGTGACCAACCAAATTCCTGTCATCCTAGGACGTCCCTTCTGAGCCAAATCTCATGTTGTGATTCATTGTAAAAGTGGTGAGTTGGAGTTGTCTTTTGGAAATTTTAAGGTCTTGTTGAATGTGTTTAATGCCTGGCACCATCCACTTGAGTATGATGATCTGAGTCCTGCATTTAAGATAAAGACTGTTATGCTTGATGACGAATCCACTCTTGAATCTTTTGAGTCTTACATAACATCTTTAGACATGGACTATTTTTATGAGGAAACATATTTCTGAGAGGTTGACTCTTTACTCAGTTTTGTACCTCTGTTGGAGGAAGCTTATGAGGTTTTCACAACTGATCATCAACAAGATCTTCATCTTGACTTGGACAAACCTCTTGAAACTTCAAAGCTAGATCTTAAGCCACTTCCTCCCACATTGAAGTATGCGTTCTTGGGGCCCATGAACTCATTGCCAGTCATTATTGCCTCTGATTTGAGTACTGAGTAGGAGGAACAATTGATTGAAGTTTTACAAGCACACAGAGATGCATTTGGGTGAACTCTTGATGCCTTAAAAGGGATTAGCCCCTCCATATGCATGCATCATATTCATTTGGAGGAGGGGACTAAAGCGTAACATGAGATGCAGCGTAGGTTAAATCCCCATATGCAGGAGGTTGTGAGAGAAAAAGTCATCAGTTTGCTTGTGTCAGGCATCATTTACCCTATTTCTGATAGCACCTGGGTGAGTCCAATTCAAGTTGTCCCTAAGAAAGGGGGGATAACGATAATGAAAAATGAGAGTGGTGAATTGATTCTCACAAGAAGTACCACCAAGTGGCGTTTTTGAATTGACTATAGAAAACTTAATTCTGCCACTAGGAAGGATCACTTCCCACTACCTTTCATTGATCAGATGCTAGAGCGATTGGCCAGCCAAAGTTTTTATTGCTTCTTAGATGGATACTCCGGCTACAATCAAATTCCCATTGCTCCAAAAGACCAGGAAAAGACCACATTCACGTGTCCATTTGGCACCTTTGCTTACAGACTCATGCCTTTTGGTTTATGCAATGCGCCCACCACTTTCTAACAGTGCATGATGAGTATCTTTTCTGACATGATTGGTGACTTTTTAGAGGTCTTTATGGATGACTTTTCTATGTTTGGCTCTAGCTTTGAGACATGTCTGCACAATCTTTCACTCGTATTGTCCCGTTGCATTAAGTCCAATATAGTCTTGAATTGGGAGAAATACCACTTCATGGTAAAAGAAGGAATTGTTTTAGGACATGTAGTGTCTGAGCAAGGTATAGAAGTGGACAAAGCCAAGGTTGACCTAAATGCCAATCTGCCACCACCTACTTCTGTAAAGGGGGTGCGTTCTTTCCTTGGCCATGCTGGGTTCTATAGGCGCTTCATTAAGGACTTTAGCAAAATTTCTCGTCCTTTGAACAATTTGCTTGCTCAAGATGTTGCTTTTGCCTTTGATGATGCTTGTATTCATGCTTTTGAGACACTGAAGAAATGTTTGTCTACTGCACCCATTGTCCAACCCCCTACTTGGTCTTTGCCTTTTGAGTTGATGTGTGATGCCTCTGATTATACATTGGGGGCTGTTTTGGGGCAAAAGGCGGATAAAATTCCCTGTGTCATTCAGTATGCTAGCCGCACTCTTCATGATGCTCAATTGAATTACACTACAACTGAGAAGGAGTTGCTAGCTATTGTGTTTGACTTGAATAAATTCAGATCATATCTGTTAGGGTCAAAGGTTATAGTGTTCACTGATCATTCTGCTTTGAGGTACTTATTACCCATCAAGGACACTAAACCTTGCTTGATTAGATAGATCTTGCAATTCCAAGAATTTGACCTTGAGATTCGAGATAAGAAGGGTTGTGAGAATGTTGTTTCTGATCATCTATCTAGGATATGTGTAGCACCTCAGGAAGGATCCTTTAAATCATTGCTTCCCTGATGAACAACTTCTCCAAGTATCCCAGTTGCCTTGGTTTGCTGACATAGTCAAGTATCTTGTAACTCGTAAGATTCCTGATTATTGGAGTAAACAAGATCGATTGAAATTCTTTTCCCAAGTCAAACATTTTTTTTGGGATGACCCTTATTTGTTCAAGGTGTGTCCAGACCAAGTCATTAGGCGTTGTGTACCTGAGCAAGACTTTGCCAACATTCTTGAATTTTGTCATTCCCACGCATGTGGTGGACATTTTGGTGCTAGAAAGACCGCGGCTAAAGTCTTGCAATGTGATTTCTATTGGCCTTCATTATTTAGAGATGCCCATGAGTTTTGTTGTGTGTGTGATAAATGCTAACAGACTGGTTGTTTGTCAAGGAAGAACATGATGCCTCTTAACCCCAATCTTAATGTTGAATTGTTTGATGCGTGGGGTATTGACTTCATGGGTCCTTTTCCTGTCTCATTCGGCTATCAATACATCCTTGTTGCTGTTGAGTATGTCTCTAGATGGATTGAAGCTATTGCATGTAAGACAAATGATCACAAAGTGGTGGTAAAGTTTTTAAAAGAAAACATCTTTAATCGGTTTGGTACCCCGAGAGCGATCATCAGAGATGGGGGATCTCATTTTTGTAACAGAGCATTTGAGACCTTGTTGAAGAAATACTCCATCACTCATCGGGTGTCCAATCCGTACCACCTGCAAACTTGTGAGCATGTGGAAATCTCTAATAGGGAGATCAAATGGATTTTGGATAAGTCGGTTCACTTTGATAGGAAAGATTGGTCCACTCGATTGGACGATGCTTTATGGGCCTATTGAACCGCTTATAAGACTCCTATTGGGATGTCTCCATTTCGTCTAGTGTTCGGCAAAGCATGTCATCTACCTGTTGAGTTTGAGCATAGAGCTTATCGGGCCATTAAGGCTTTGAATTTTGATCTGGCTCAAGCGGGTGAGGAGAGGAAATTGCAATTGAATGAGTTGGAGGAGATACGTTATGATGCTTATGAGAATGCCAAATTGTATAAGGAACAAACAAAGCTTTTACATGATTAATTTATTTTTTGCAAGTCTTTTACTATTGGGCATAATGTTTTACTTTATAACTCACGATTGTATTTGTTTCCAAGGAAGCTGAGATCCAGGTGGTCAAGTCCATTTGAGGTTACATAGTTGTTTCCTCTTGGCGTTGTTGATATCCATAATCACAAAGAAGGGTCGGTCTTCAAAGTTAACGGTCAGAGGCTCAAACCGTACCTTGAGAATGTCCCCACACCGGAGGAGGTGATGGTGATTTTCTTGGAGGAACCTGTCCATTTGTCTTGACTGTGTCAGAGTCTTGCTTACGACTATAAACTTAGTACATTGTGGGCAATCCCCACGTTTCTATCCCTCTGTACATTACAGTTTTTATTTTTGGTTTATTCATTCTTATTGGGATAACCTTTGGTGTACTCTGGTCTTGATTGATTGGAGGTCCCCCGGCGATGCCGGCCCTGTCATGGACTCGGGGTACTCTCTTGACGGCTGAGAGTGTAAATGGTTCCGGTAGTCGATGACCAGACTATTGGTCCCTAGTTTGAGAGGTTTGTACTCAAACAACTGTTCTGGGATTGACCAGTTCGAACTTGAAGTATTGAATGAAAACCTTATGGTGAGTAACTCAAGGACTTGTGTTCAGCGCATGATTCCTGCTGCCTTCAGTGGCCAGTCACACAGAGATTTCTTCAAAGTGTGATGTGGGATAGCGGTTTCATCTACGGATGATTACCTACGGGTACAGCTGATACGAGTAAACCTTCTTTGAGGGAGACTATGTATCATTCCTGGGGGTCTTTATTGATTCTTCGGTATTATTGTTGATGACCAAACACATATGGTCTCACCTATGAATTTAGGAGCCCTGAGGGAGCTTAACCCTTACTCTGCTGGAGTATAACCAGCAAAGTTGTGAATCAACTGGAGTATAATCAGATATTTTAGTGATTGTTAGTTGGTTTGTTTTAACTTTTCCCGTTGAGGACAATCTCAGGTTTAGGTTTGGGAGGGATGAAGAGGAGGGACTGCTCTTTCGAGTCTTAGCAATGATTTTCTTTTGATTTTTGTTCATGGTTTTCAAATTACTCCTCTTAATATGTGGTTAACTTTAGTAGAGTTAAAATAAGTTGCTCAAATGTGTTTCTTAGTATGTGGAAAACTGTGTAGAATATGCATATTAGAAATTTGATATCATTTGTTGTGATCCATGAGAATTCAGTGGGATAACTTACTATTGCATTAGACTTGGAACTTAGTTGCAAAAAAGAACATGTAAATCTAATGTTGATCTATGTTAGTCTGAATAGTCTTGTATGCTTATTTGATCTTATTCTTTTTTATATCTCAGTGAAATTCTTTGTTGTAATGTATGAATGGAAACGGAAATGCTCTTGCTTGCAAAAGACAGATAACCTCAGAAACTGCCTGGGCAAACCCAGGGACATGCACCAGAACAGTCAGTTATTTAAAAAATAAGTGCATGTGCAGTGAGGACGCATACAAAATGGCTGTAATACCAAAAGTATTCAGTGAAAAAAAATTATTATGCTGGTAATAGCAAAAAATGGGTTTAAATCTGGAAGCAATGAGTTTCCTTAACTTTGATAAAGAATTGTAAGTTGAAATAAGTTGCAGGTCAAGATTGAAATATGTATACTTCTTTTGTGAGATTGTTAGACAACAGGGTTACTCTACTATTTTCTCTTAATTGTGATATGACCAGGATTTTTTTATTATTTGTTGCCTCTTTGTTCGGTTGGAGTCATTGTTTATGATTCATTGGTTCAGGTGGAGTACCCATGAGTGTATTTGGATTGAAAATGTGTTATATTTTACACAGGTTTTCAAATTGAACAGGGTTTCAAATGATTTTCAGACATTTTACGATACTAAGTGTTAGTCATATGCTAATGTCTTGTGGACTCAATAGCACACCGAGTCACACAACGAAGGAAGCAACAACAACTCACTCAATTGGATTTATTTCTTATATTGCTTTGAGTAGCATTTATTTCTTATAATGTTTTAAGTAGGAGATATTTCTACTTACTTTTATATGTAGGGGCATTATGGGGAATTATTGTAACCCTAACCCTAAAACTCCATGACGTGATCTATTTAAGGGAAAGGAATGAATGAAATAGGGAATTTTTGAGATTTTAGAATAACCTAGTGTAAACAGGTTGAGATCACCTCTTGATCTCGAGTTTAGGGTTTACTCCAAAAATCCAACCTATCCTTCACCCTCCATCCTCATCCAAATTCTTCCATCTTCATCCTTCATCATCCATACTAAGAAGAGGTGCTTCCTGCCCCTTTTCCGAGCCCAAAGAGAGGGTCTTGCCTCCTTCTCAACATCAACAATCAGTAAGGGTTCTAACCCTCTTGACGAGCAGAAAAAGGAAGGATTTTCTGGTTCTCCACGTGAAGAGCTGGTGCATCCCTTCCTAGCTTGGAAGCATCACTGAAACCTAGCCTCAACGTCTACCAAGGTGAGCCAAGGGCTACACATAAGCTAAGGCTTCAATCCTAGCACGAACAGCAACCAAATCAGGGTTGAAACCCTAATTTACATGAGCAAGAAAAGGTATTTCTTCCATTATCTCTCCACCTGAATTATTTCCATTCTAGCTATAACTTTAGCACTAGATGGGTTCATGAAAAGGGGGACTGATCACTGGTGGAAGATTAGCCAAAGAAGGGATCTTCAACCCTCCTTACCGAGTCTAGAAACTCAATACCAGTGCTGGATTCACAAATCCCACGCCGTGTTACTCGATCCATGACCCGAGACCGTAATAACTTGGTTTCAGAGCAGGGTAACAAGGGGGATGCTCTCAGTAATGAAGAAATCCAAATCAGGATACAAAAGATAGAAGATAGCCTTAAAACAGCACGACCAATGTTGGGGAAGGTTTGTGGTTTGGAGGAAGAGATGAGCCAAGTCATCAGCATGCTAACGGAGTTGAGGGTAGGGAGGCATCAGAGTCCAAAGGTGAGAGAGGTTGCTCAACCATATCACAGAAGAGGGGACCAGTGGCCTGGACGCACTGCTGTCCAAGGACCCCAGCATGGAGGCACAGTTCCAAGGTACACCAAGTTAGAGTTTTCCTCTTTCAATAGTTCAGTTGATCCCTTAATTTGGTTGCATGGATGTGAAAGTTATTTTTGAACCAAGTGACTACTGAATGGGATAAGGTGCAACTAGCCTCTTTCCATATCACATATGAAGCCATGTTATGGGTTACTCAAGTAGAGAAAGAGAGACCAGGGATGACTTGAGGAGAATTTAAAAATCTATGCACAGTTAGATTTGGCTCTCCCGCCAATAGCAACCCCCAAGGGGAGTTAGTCCTATTGTGACAAACTAGTTCGGTGGAACAATATCAAAAACTGTTCCAGGAAAAGTTGGCTCGTGCTGGTGAGAGAGTATTGGTTGACCAATACGTCTCCCTATTCATAGTGGGTCTCAATGAGTATGGCTAGAGGTAGAACTCCTTATGCCTATGGATTTAGCTCATGCAAAGAATATGGCTCGAGCAATGGAACAACGACAACAGTTGCAGCAACGTAAGCCAGGTTGGTCTGGTGAGAGGAACACTTCCTCCATGTGGCAAGGGCGCCGCCATACTTCATCTCAAGGAGCATCTCTAGCAGCCCCATCCAAACACACTCTGAATACTACTCGGGTAGCCGATCCCCACCCTAGTAATCCCCTACCAAGCTTTATAAAAAAATTAACGAGTGTGGAGATGGCAGAAAGGCGGTCAAAAAATTTATGTTATAACTGGATGAGCAGTATCAGATAGGGCACCAATGTAAACAATTTTTTTGGCTCGAGGTGGAGGATTCAGAGGATCCAAATGTTATGCACGCAATAACATTATTATTTTAGTTTTTTTCTTTAATTTACTTTATTTATTTCAATTTTAGGCCATAGGGGTATTTTTTTAATATTTTATCTTAAACCCTAACAGGGCGAACCCTATTTAAGGGTTATGAGTAATGAGAAAGAAAAGCATTGAAGTATTAAGAATTAGGTTAAATCTAGCCTAAAGAGGCTTCGAGTTCTCCTCAATGAGCTCTAGGGTTTTCAAGTTTCCCTTTGGCGTGATCTTTCGTTTTCGTTCTCCATGTCTCCCTACAATCCCTACTATTCATACTGTAATCTATGGCAGATCCAAGATCCTCCCAACGAATCCTTGTGTCAAATCCGGGACCGTAACAACTTGGTATCAGAGCAGGGTAACATGGGGGATAATATCAACAATGAAGAAATCCAAATCAGGATACAAAAGATAGAAGATAGTCTTGAAACAGCACAATCAGTGTTGGGAAAGGTTTATGGTTTGGAAGAAGAGATGAACCGAGTCATCAGCATGCTACAGGAGTTGAGGACAGAGAGACATCAGAGTCTAGAGTTGAGAGAGGTTGCTCCACTAGATCACAGAAGAGGGGAGCAATGGCCTGGGCGCACTATTGTCCAAGGACCTCAGCATGGAGGCACAGTCCCAAGGTACACCAAGTTAGAGTTTCCCTCTTTCAATGATTTTGTGGATCCCTAAATTTGGTTGCATAGATGTGAAAAAAAAATTTTGAACCAAGGGACTACTGAATGGGATAAGATGCAACTAGCCTCTTTCCATATGACAGATGAAGTCATGTTATGGGTTACTCAAGTAGAGAAAGAGAGACCGGGAATGACTTGGGGAGAATTTAAAAATCTATGCATAGTTAGATTTGGGCCTCCCGCCAACAGCAACCCCCTGGGAGAGTCCTATTGAGACGAACGGGTTCGGTGGAACAATATCAAAAACTATTCCAGGAAAAGTTGGCACGTGTTGGTGAGAGGGTATTGGTTGACCAGCAGGTCTCCTTATTCACAGAAGGTCTCAATGAGTATTTACGGCTAGAGGTAGAACTCCTTATGGCCACGGATTTAGCTCATGCCATGAATATGGCCCGAGAAATGGAACAACGACAACAGCTGCAGCAACGTCAGTCGGGTTGGTCGAGCGAGAGGAATACTTCCTCCACGTGGCAAGGGTGCCGCTATAATTCAACTCTGGGAGCATCTACAAGAGCACCATCCAGACACACTCCGACTACGACTCCGGTAGCCGATCCCCGCCCTGGTAATTCCCTACCAAGCTTTCTAAAAAAATTAACGAGTGCGGAGATGGCAGAAAGGTTGTCCAAAAATTTATGTTATAATTGCAATGAGCAGTATCGAGTTGGACACCAATGTAAACGATTGTTTTGGCTCGAGGTGGAGGATTCGGAGGATCCAGAGGAGCCAGCGGATATTGTCGAGGAGGAACCACCAGAGATATCCTTGCATGCTATTACTAGGCAGAAATCGCCTACTACAATGCAAGTCCGAGCTCATGTCATCGACCGAGAACTGGTGGGACTGTAACAACTGGTATCAGAGCGGGAACACAATGGGTTATTTTATATCCAAAGAAAGATGGATTTCTATGGATAAGGAATTGGAAGAAATACGAGCACAATTAGATGCTTCCATTGAACGTTATGCAAGGGAGGAACTCGTTGCTGTAGCAAAACAGGTCACACGACCTCAAATCTCCGACCACAAAGGTGCACAAGAGGTAGCAGAAGCTATCTCAGATGAGGCAACAGGCCAAGGGCCGAAAAATCAAAATTTTTGTCCCATTTACCGGTCGAAGCACTTGCGGAAGGTTTGGGGGTGACCCCAAACCCCTTATCACAAGAAACCAGAATTCCACTAGCGACGGCAATAAAATCAGCCAGCAGAACAGCCCCTAAGGGGTATTGTTCACCGTCAGAGAAAGTTCTACATGCACCCAACCGCCACACCTTTCCGCCGGGGTCCGTTAATCTGGCAGCCAGCATGGTGCAGATGTTATGGACTCTATAGCATCACGAGTTACCAACAGGCATAGGAATTAATGAATGTGTTTTTCAATTTCCATGTAATTGTTTCTTGGTTTGGTTTTGTCTTTGGTTTGGGTTGGTTTAGCATTTATTGGTTTGAACCATTGACCCAAGAGGTCTTTAGGGTATTGGACGTCCTCCACCCTATTTAAAGGGACGGCTAGGGTAATGAGAATTATCAATTGAGTTCACTTTAGTTAACGTAATTTAGATAAACAGGTCAAGAGCTCCTTCAAGCTCTCTTCCGTTTTTCCCCCAATTCTCCTTTCCGAAATTCGATTCCCTTCAACCCTCATTCCATCTCAATGTCAAGCAAGGTAATGGAAGGAAGAGAAGAGAGGAGGGTGACAAGATCCATGGCTCGTGAGGATCTTAACAACGTGGTATCAGACAGGTCCACCCTCGGTGATTCCTCTTCTCCAGAGGACATACGTCAAGTCCTTTCAGAACTTCAACAACGATCCACTCTTCAAGGTACTGAAATTTCTCACATCAATACTACCTTACAAACACTGGAATCATCTCTACAAACCATCCTCCGACAACTTGCTGCACTTCAAGCACCAACGCCACCACCAGCAACCAATTTTCAACCACAACCAGTTCCCCACCAACAATTCACGCCACCACCAAATCCACCCCTGTGCCAACCAATGGGTTCAATGACCACTCACGCACAAGGACCATCAACGGTTCCCAGGTACTTTAAACTTAACTTTCCTACATATGATGGCTCTAAAGATCCTTTACTGTGGTTCACGAAATGTGAACAATTCTTCCATCATCAACAAACGGTGGAAATGGACAAGGTTACTTTGGCCGCCTACCACATGCTCGATGAAGCGCTCATGTGGTTCCATCACTACCGCAATGTCCATTCCATTCAGGATTGACTGCACTTTAAACATGCTTGCCAGTTGAGGTTCGGACCTCCAGCTAGCAGCAACCCAGTGGGGGAATTGATCAACTACAAACAGACCAGCACCTTAGAAGTTTACCAAAAATCGTTCCAAGAAAGGTTGGCCAGAGCTAGTGAATTTGTTCCTCCTCACCTACATGTTCAAATTTTTAATGCTGGATTGACAGAGGCAGTCAGATTGGAAGTGGAATTACTTGGTCCGACGAATTTAGACTCAGCAATGAATTATGCCAGAGCTGTGGAACACAAACAGAGAGTTCTAAAAGAGTCTTTACAAAGAAAACCATTTTGGCAAAACAGAATACAGGGTACTGCATCTGGTCCACGTTTTGGGTCCTCTGCCCCTAACCGAGCAGATCAGGCTACTAGTGTGCCTCCACACTCTATGCCATGTAAATTTTTGACTAAACAGGAAATGGACGATTGAAAGGCAAAGGGCCTATGTTTTAATTGTGACGAACAATTCCTGCCCGGACATACCTGTAAACGTTTATTCAGTATTGAATTGTTGGAAGAAGATTCAGAAGAGCTTCTTGAAAATTAAATTGTTGAAGAGGTACAACAGGAAGCAGAGCTCTCCCTCCATGCCATGCATGGCCTGCGTAGTTCTAATACCATGCAGGTAAAGGCAGGTTAAATCACATCATGCTACTTGCTTTAGTTGATTCGGGCAGCACACATAATTTTATCAATGAACCAGCCATGCAACAATTGGGATTGGAAATTCAACAACAAAGGGGACTCTCAGTTTCAGTGGCCAATGGGGCCAAAATTGCTAGTGTGGGGTTATGTGCTAACACCCCTTTCACCATTGAGGGGCATTCCTTTCAGGCAGATTTACTAGTCATTCCATTGGCTGGATTTGATTTGGTGCTCGGGGTCAAATGGCTCCAGTTATTAGGACCGATATTATGGGACTTTCAGGCTCGGACTATGACATTTTCAGCACCACGGGGCCAGATTACATTACAAGGCATTGTGGCACAGGTCCCTAACGCACTTCACACTTTGCATATTCAACACACGGGTGATGATGAGTTAGCTCCTTTACTTACAGCATTTGCGGATTTATTTAATGACCCTACAGGTCTACCATCAGTGCGTCATTGCGATCACCGCATTCGTTTAAAGTTGGAAACTGATCCAGTAGTGGTGCGGCCTTATCGTTACCCGCATATCCAGAAAGATGAAATAGAACGACAGTGCATACATATGCTCGCTCAGGGTGTGATCTAGCCCAGTCGATCTCCTTTCTCCTCACCAGTGTTACTTGTACGTAAAAAAGATAAATCTTGGAGATTTTGTGTCGACTATAGGCAATTCAACTTGCACACAATTAAGGACAAGTTCCCCATTCCAGTCGTGGATGAGTTGCTGGATGAGTTACATGGTGATACAATTTTTACCAAATTAGATTTGAAATCGGGCTATCATCAAATACGAGTTCACCAGGCGGATGTGGAGAAGACTGCCTTTCGCACACATCACGGTCATTTTGAGTTTCTCGTCATGCCCTTCGGTCTCTCCAATGCACCATCCACCTTTCAGGCCCTCATGGATGAGGTCTTTTCATCACTTCTGCGCCACTATGTGTTAGTCTTTTTTTATGACATTCTGGTCTACAGCAAAAATTTGGAAGAACATCTCCACCACCTCCATCAGGTATTTACCATTCTACGCTCTCATCATTTGGTTTTGAATAAATTGAAATGTTCCATGGGTACATCTGAGGTGGCATATTTGGGCCACGTCATATCAGTTGTGGGCGTGAAAGTTGACCAGAGCAAGATACAGGCAGTTACAGATTGGCCGGTTCCCACCTCCACCACAGCATTAAAGGGATTTTTGGGATTAGCGGGATATTATAGAAAATTTATCCAATCTTATGGCCAGATAGCAGCACCACTCAACAACCTGCTCAAAAAAAAATGCCTTCCACTGGTCTTCTTCAGCAGAACAGGCCTTTAACCTGTTAAAGGAGGCCTTAGCCTCAGCGCCAGTCCTACAATTACCAGATTTTGAGGCAGAATTTGTGGTGGAATGTGATGCCTCCGGGGAAGGTATAGAGGCAGTGTTACAACAATTGGGACACCCCATTGCTTATTTCAGCCGTCAGTTGGGACAACACCACCATAAGTTAGCTGCATATGAGAGGGAATTGATTGGGTTAGCCAAGGTTGTCCAACATTGGCGACCTTATCTTTGGGGACGACTGTTTCTCATTCGTATAGATCATTGCCGCCTCAAGTATCTTCTTGAACAGCACCTCACCACATCCCCACAGCAGCATTGGTTAACTAAACTGAAGGGCTTTGATTTTACGGTTCATTATAAGCCAGGTAGTTCGAATTTGGGGGTTGATGCCTTATCACGTCGGGATATTTCCGCCACACAAATTTATGCTATCAGTCACCCACATGCACTGCTATTAGATTCTACTCGTGAGGAAGTACATCAATATCTGGATCTCATGTCATTATATCAGGATATTCAACAGGGGACAGCTGGTCCTCATTGGACGATTCAGGATCGTCTCATTCTCTACAAAAACAGGATCTTTTTGCATAATACATCCCCACTTCTTCACACCATCCTGTCCTCTATCCATGATAGCACACATGAGGGTCGACCGAAAACATATTTTTGAATTAGTCGGGACTTTTACTGGAAGGGCATGAAGAGTACAATTGTTGATTATGTAGCTGCTTGTCGGATTTGTCAAAGAAACAAGGCCGAATCTTTAAGTCCGACCGGCCTACTGCAACCTCTGCAACTACCATCTCAAATCTGGTCTGATATTTTCATGGACTTCATTGCTGGACTTCCCATTTCATCAGGTAAATCGGTGATATTCGTCGTCGTTGATCGGTTTTCAAAATATGGGCACTTCCTTGCTTTGGCGCATCCATATACTGCAGCTCAGGTCGCTCAATTATTTATGGACAACATTGTTCGATTACATGGAATTCCCTCATCCATTATCAGTGACACGGATGCCATTTTTACTAGTCTCTTTTGGAATGAATTATTCAAATTACAGGGCACCCAATTGGCATTTTCGTCTGCCTATCATCCACAAACGGACGGCCAAACAGAGGTTGTCAATCGTACGATTGAAATGTATCTTCGTTGTTTTGTGGGGGACGCACCTAGAAGATGGGTGAAATGGCTTTCATGGGCAGAATTTTGCTATAACACATCTTACCACACAGCACTGGGTACTACTCCTTTCAGGGTAGTTTATGGCAGAGATCCACCTCGTTTGTTACCATATGAACCAGGGGCATCCAAAGTCGTCACTTTGGACCAAGCATTAGCTGAACGAGACGCTATGCTCACTGAGGTACGTACACATCTGCAGGAGGCCCAACACTCTATGAAACGCTTTTATGATAAGAAGCACTGGGAGGCATCTTATTGCCCTGGAGACTATGTGTGGTTAAAGCTTGAACACTACCGCCAGCTGTCTTTGACTGCAGCCAAGCGCCATAAGCTGTCTCCAAAATATTATGGTCCATTTCCGATATTGGACCAAATTGGGCCCGTGGAATACCGCTTGCAGCTACCACCGGAAGCAAAGATCCACAATGTATTTCACGTCTCCCAATTGAAGCCCTTCCAGGGTGACTAGCCCCTACTGCACACTCCACTGCCGCCACTACATGAGGGCAGAGTCCTTTCTATTCCGGTTCAGGTAATACAAGCACACCACATTCAAGGGGATTGGGAAATTCTAGTCCAGTGGGCAGATGCCAATCCCAGTAACACCACATGAGAGCCGTTATCAGCATTTCTACTTTTATATCCTTCCTTCGAGCTTGAGGACAAGCTCTTTCTCCAGGAGGGGGGTGATGTTATGGACTCTATAGCATCACGAGTTACCAACAGGTGTAGGAATTAATGAATGTGTTTTTCAATTTCCATGTAATTTTTTCTTGGTTTGGTTTTGTCTTTGGTTTGGGTTGGTTTATCATTTATTGGTTTGAACCATTGACCCAAGAGGGGATGGCTAGGGTAATGAGAATTATCAATTGAGTTCACTTTAGTTAATGTAATTTAGATAAACAAGTCAAGAGCTCCTTCAAGCTCTCTTCCGTTTTCCCCCCAATTCTCCCTTCCGAAATTCAATTCCCTTCAACCCCTCATTCCATCTCAACGTCAAGCAAGGTAATGAAAGGAAGAGAAGAGAGGAGGGTGACAAGATCCATGGCTCGTGAGGATCCTAACAGCGGATCACATTGGGGGAAAAAGGCAATGGGAAAAAGGGGCGCCAGAACACCTCTCAAACCAGGCAATAGAAAATCCTCCAACAGGGACACCTCGACGTCCTCCTGTGGGCCACCGGAGGAAGAGGAGGCTCCGTTGGTGCCGTAGGCGAAAATTCTGCAAGGGTCTCTATTCCGAGGGGTAGAGAAACAGAGATTCACACGTCCGAGAGCCAAGTGTCTCAGCAACTCTTCCAGTGGCGAAGCCCCAACGGGCTACCGTTCACCACCGGAGAAGCAAGAGATTTCGTCGGCAATATTTCCGCAAAAGACCCGTCGGCGACATTCAAACAGAAGAACCATCAGTGACATTCCAACAAAAGTTCGTCGGTGACATTTCCGCAGAAGACCATCAGCGACATTCCAGCAGAAGACCTGTCGGCGACATTCCAGCATCTGACACGTGGATTCTTTGGGAGGATCTGCAATTTGCCACGGTTTACGGGTCTTCCAAACATTACCATAGGGGTAGTAGGAAGACATGGGGAAGACGAAAATGAAGATCAAGCCAAAGGGAAGCTTGATACCCTAGAGATCGTTGAGGAGAACTCTAAACCTCTTACGCTAAATTTAACCTAATTCTTAATACTTCAATGCTTTCTTTTTCATTACTCTTACCCCTTAAATAGGGTTCACCCTGTTAGGGTTTAATAAAATATTACAGAAATATCCCTATGAATAAAATATTCTAAAAATATCCCTATTAATAAATAATTCCAAAAATACCCCTATGACCTAAAACTGAAATAAAATAAAGTAAATTAAATAAAACAACTAAAATAATAATGTTATTGCATGCATAACATTACACCCTTCTTGGAAGACGAGCTTGTCCTCAAGCTCGGAAGTAGTGTCTGTATGCCGATGTCTTCACCGGTGCTGAAGTAGCATCCGCGATAGCTATGATGCCCCCTCTGCTTGCCCACTTTTTTTTTTTTTTTCTGGGCCGGTCCGAGTTAACCTGGGTTGACTCGGTTCAGGAACCCGGTCCGGCGCACAACTCAGCTTCGTGCGCTGATGAAATTTTCCTAACTTAGGAAAATTTGAATTGAACCATCTTCTTCCTCCTTCGACGAAAATTTCGTCGACGATTCTTCAGAAATTGAAATTCGGCATTATCCTCCTGCCGATCCCGAGCATAGCGGCCGTCGGACATTGCAGGAACCTCGGCTCCTTCCCTCACGGCACCGATAAAGGCGGGCGACGGTCGTATGCCATCCTCACAGCTCTGAACAGGGTGGAAAGTTCGTGGTTGAACAGCATACAGGGGATCCAGAAATTGAAATCCCACAGCTGCAATTCGAAGATCCACATCCGCACAGGTATTGTGCTCATCCACAGAAACACAAAGCCCCTCAAAAAAAAAATTTCCGATACACTGTCCCCCCCCCCCCCCCCCCCCCCCCCAATTTGGAACAATGGTTTGCTCTATTTTGCCGAGAGGTGGATTGAGTGTGGGAGGTGGTGGCCGGAAGTCGAATCCCACCGAAGTTGTGTATGACGGCGCCAACGGAGTCGCCTTCGTGTCCGGTGGTGAAGAGTAGCCGTTTTGGGCGTCGCCGCCAGGTAATTTTTTGAGACCGAGGGCTCTCGGAAACACACCCCTATCAGAAGAATCGCCGGAATACACCGGGCTGGCCGTGGGGAGGGGTTTAGGGAGGCGGAACCCCCACCCTTGATTACCAACGGGAAATTTTTCCCCTTCCGTGCGAACCAAAAATTTGTCCCCTCCCGTGCATAACGGACTATGGCTGTGTGCTTGACTTGCCGTGAGCAGGGGACGACTGATTTCTGTTGCTTTTCTGCGTCCGCCCCTCGCAACGAAATTTTTGATTTTTTTGGCCATGGGCTGTTCTGCCCGTCCGAGATACAGATTTGAGGTCGTATGACCTGTTTTGCTGCAACAACAAGTTTCTCCCTTCCATAATGTTCAATGGAAGCATCTAACCGTGCTCGTATTTTCTCCAATTCCTTACCCATAGTGATCCATCTTTCTTGGGATATAGAATAACCCATTGTGTTCCCGCTCTGATACCAGTTGTTACAGTCCCGGATCTGACACGTGGATTCTTTGGGAGGATCTGCAATCTGCCACGGGTTATGGGTCTTCCAAACATTACCATAGGGGTAGTAGGAAGACATGGGGAAGACGAAAATGAAGATCAAGCCAAAGGGAAGCTTGATACCCTAGAGCTCGTTGAGGAGAACTCTAAACCTCTTACGCTAAATTTAACCTAATTCTTAATACTTCAATGCTTTCTTTTTTCATTACTCTTACCCCTTAAATAGGGTTCACCCTGTTAGGGTTTAATAAAATATTACAAAAATATCCCTATGAATAAAATATTCTAAAAATATCCCTATTAATAAATAATTCCAAAAATACCCCTATGACCTAAAACTGAAATAAAATAAAGTAAATTAAATAAAACAACTAAAATAATAATGTTATTGCGTGCATAACATGACATTCCAGCAGAAGACCTGTCGGCGACATTCCAGCAGAACCGTCGGCGACATTCCAGTAGACAACCAAGCGGCGATGCTTCTGCAATTACCGCCTCCCACCCTATTCGGCGAAATTTCAACAAAAGAATCATTGGTGACATTCCAGCAGAAAATCGTCGGTGACATTTTCGCAGAAGACCATCAGCGACATTCCAGCAGAAGACCCGTCGGCGACATTCCAGCAGACGACCAATCGACGACGCTTCCGCAATTACCACCTCCCACCCTATTCGGGATCTGCTGTAGGAGGAAGAAGGGATCCAATTAAATTTTCCTAACTTAGGAAAATTTAATCGGCGCGGTCTGCTGAGTCTCGCACGGGACCGAGCTGACTGCATCGAGTTAACTCAGGCCAACTCGGTCTAATCCTATTTATAAAAAAAATAAAAATAAAAAAATCCTAATTTGGGCATCTAGAGGGGGGTCATAGCTATCGCGGATGCTACTTTGGCAACAGTGGAGACGTTGGCATACAGACACTACTTTGGAGCTTGAGATCACCTCTTGATCTCAAGTTTAGGGTTTACTCCAAAAATCCAACCTATCCTTCACCCACCCATTGCCTTCCATCTGTACCCAAATTCATCCCTCATCATCCATACTAAGAAGAGGAGCTTCATGCCCCTTTTCCAAGCCCAGAGAGAGGGTTCTCCCTCTTCATCAACGTCATCAACCATCAAGGGGTCTAACCCTCTTCACGAGCAGCAAGTAGAGAATTTTCTGGTCATTCATGTGAAGGAGCTTAATTGCTGTTCCTATCTTGGCGCCAGCAAGGAAAGAGAGGATAATAATTCATTCACGTGGCCAAGGCTTGCTACAACCCAGGTGTGCATCTCTTGACGTGCTACAACCAAATCAGGGTTGAAACCCTGATTTTCGTGAGAAGAAAAAGGTAATTCTTTCTTACTTTATTGTGGTCAACATTGATGGATTAAATTCATATATCTTGCAATCAATATATTGCATTCATCAAGAGGCTTGTCCACGTGAGAGAAAACTAGCAAGGAAGAGTTTTTTTTTCACCCTCATACCGAGTCCAGCAACTCAGTACCAGTGCTGAATTCACAAATCACAGGCCGTGTTACTGTTATAGACTCCATAGCATCACGAGTTATCCATAGGCATAGGAATTAAATTATGTCAATTTACTCCTCCGACGACAAGAGGACCATGATACACAAGCCCAACCACCAGCTGCATACTCTCCACCACCTCCCCCACAACCACCAATGTGTCAACACCATCCCCATCTGGGGCCTGCCGTTCAAGGACCAAACACTGTGCCCAAGTATTTAAAACTTGACTTTCCTACGTATGATGGGTCTAAGGACCCTTTGATTTGGTTAGCCAAGTGTTATCAGTTCTTATATCATCAAAAAACACATGCGATTGAAAAAGTGTATTTGGCCGCCTACCACATGCTCGATGAAGCGCTTCTATGGTACCACCAATTCCGAAATGACCAAGTGGTTCAGGATTGGGCAACTTTTAGACAGTCTTGCATGATGAGATTTGGTCCTCCAGCTAGTAGCAATCCATTGGGAGAATTAATCAATTACAAACAAACTGGATCAAAAAACCTTCTAGGAAAGGTTAGCTCGAGCAAACCAGTTTGTCAGCCACACATAGTATGTCCATATTTTTACTGTTGGTTTGATAGAAGCTCTGACATTAGAAGTTGAATTACATGCTCCTTCAGATTTAGATCACGCTATGAATTTAGCCAGGGCAATTGAGCACAAACAGCGTGTTCTAAAGGAGTCACTGGTCATAAAACCAGCTTGGCCAAGGAGGCACAATGCCTCAGTGCCAAACCCTTCCTATGGACCTCCAAGATTTAGAGACAGTGCAGCCTCACGCCCAGACATCTCTAATTCGGCTCCACCTGCTCCTTACTTCAAAAAACTTACTAGACAGGAAATGGACCAGAGAAAGGCCAAGGGTCTTTGTTTTAACTGTGATGAATAGTATGTCATTGGACACCACTGCAAACGATTATTCAGTATATGTCTGTGGGAGGATGGAGAAGAAATACCACTAGAGGAGGAAATTGTGGAAACTGACCAAGAAGGTCCAGAGATTTCCCTTCATGCTATGACTGGTCTACTCATTTCAAGCACAATGCAGGTTAAAGCCCAATTACATCATTTACAGTTACTGGCTTTAGTTGACTTGGGCAGTACACATAATTTCATCAGTCAGCAGGTGGTAGAACAACTTGGGTTAGTAGTACAGCAACAAACTGGTCTTTCTGTATCAGTAGCCAATGGACCTAAAATTACTAGTGTAGGCATATCACCAGCCACACACTTTGATATTGAGGGGCATGCATTTGTTGCAGATTTTCTGGTGATTCCACTGTCAGGATTCGATTTGGTACTAGGAATTAAATGGTTACAATTGTTGGGATCAATACTATGGGATTTCCAAGCTCTAACCATGTCTTTTATAGAGGACCAACATCAGATTATGTTGCATGGCACACAAGCACCACTCACTTGCGCACTACAGGTTGCCTAGGTCCAGTCCACAAACACATGTAAGTTATCTCACTTACTTATAGAATTTGAAGATATCTTTCAAGACCCTACTGCCTTACCGCCAATTAGGCACAGTGATCACCGTATCCGTTTGAAAATGGGTACTGAGCCGGTAGTGGTGCATCCGTATCGTTACCCCCACTTACAGAAGGATGAGATTGAAAGGCAGTGCCAGTAGATGTTAGCACAGGGTATTATTCAGCCCAGCAGGTCTCCTTTTTCCTCACCGGTATTACTAGCCCGCAAACATGATAAGTCATGGAGGTTCTAAGTGGATTACCGACAACTCAATTCCCATACGATTAAAGATAAATTTCCTATTCCGGTGGTGGACGAGCTATTAGACGAGCTACATGGAGCTACTATTTTTACTAAACTCGATTTGAAATCTGGCTATCATCAAATCCGAGTTCATCCATCAGATGTGGAGAAAACAGCGTTCCGCACGCATCACGGCCATTTTGAATTCCTCGTAATGCCATTTGGTCTGTCAAATACGCCTTCCACCTTCCAGGCCTCATGAATGAGGTATTTTCCTCTCTCTTGAGAAGATACGTATTGGTATTTTTTGACGATATTTTGGTATATAGCAACAGCTGGGAAGAACATCTTCAGCACCTTCACTAGGCATTTTCTCTTATACGTTCACATCATTTGGTTTTAAATCAGTCAAAATGTTCTATGGGCACATCAGAAGTGGCATACTTGGGCCACGTTATTTCAGTAGCAGGAGTGAAGGTAGACCAGAGTAAGATATAGGCTGTCACAGATTGGCCTATTCCTACATCTATTACAGCCTTAAGAGGATTTTTGGGCCTAGCTGGATATTATAGAAAATTTATTCGTAGCTATGGCCAGTTTGCTGCTCCGCTCAACAATCTCCTCAACAAAAATGCTTTTACCTGGTCAGCGACAGTAGCTCATTCCTTTCAGCCATTGAAAGATGCCTTATCATCAGCCCCAGTTTTGCAGCTCCCCAACTTTGATGAGTCGTTTGTAGTGGAATGTGACGCTTTGGGGGGCGGTATTGGCGCAGTGTTGCACCAACAGGGCCACCCGATTGCTTATTTTAGCCGTCAACTGGGCCAACACCTCCAGCAGTTGGCAGCTTGTGAGAGGGAATTGATCGGATTTGCGAAAGCTATACAGCATTGGCGCCCTTATCTATGGGGATGTTCTTTTTTTATTCGCACATATCATTGTAGATTCAAGTATCTTCTTGAGCAGTGTCTCACTACTTCACCACAACAGCATTGGTTAAGTAAGCTTATGGGGTTTGACTTTTCTGTAAACCGGGAAGTTTGAATGTAGGGGCTAATGCATTATCTCGTTGGGACGTTCCAGAGCCGCAATTAAATGCCATCAGTCAGCCCAGAGCTCTCTTGTTGGATTCTATACGGGAAGAGGCACAACAGTACCCGGGATATTATCTCCTTATGCCAGGACATCCAGCAGGGGACAGCGGCAAACAATTGGAGGGTTCAGGACAATCTCGCCCTCTACAAAAACAGAATTTTTCTACACCACACATCCCCTCTGATTAACAGCATTTTAGCCTCCTTCCATGCCAGTACACATGAGGGCAACAAAAAACATATTTCCGGATCAGTAGGGAATTTTATTGGAGGGGCATGAAGCGCAGTATAGCTGATTATGTGGCGGCTTGTTAGACTTGTCAACGGAATAAAGCTGAAACATTAAGTCCAGCTGGGTTGCTCCAACCACTTTAGCTTTCGTCACAGGTCTGGTCTGATATTTCTATGGACCTCATAGATGGACTTCCCTCTTTTCGTCGGGTAAATCTGTTATCCTTGTAGTGGTGGATCATTTCTCTAAGTATGGGCAATTCATTCCTCTGGTGCATCCTTACACTGCAACTCAGGTCGCTCAACTTTTTATGGATAACATTGTCCGCTTACATGGGATGCCTAATTCAATTACCAGTGATAGGGATGCAATCTTTACAAGTATCTTCTGGAAAGAACTCTTCAAGTTACAGGGCACAATGTTAGCCATTTCTTCAGCCTACCATCCACAGACTGATGGTCAAACAGAGGTCGTCAATAGAACCATTGACATGTATCTCTGCTGTATCGTGGGGGACTTACCTAAGAGGTGGGTTAAGTGGCTTGCCTGGGCTGAGTTCTGTTACAACACCTCCTACCACAGCGCACTCGGCACAACCCCATTCAAGGTAGTATATGGTAGAGAACCTCCCCATCTTTTACCCTATGAACCAGAGGCCTCTAAAGTCGCCACTTTGGACCAAGCATTAGCTGAAAGAGACACATTTATCACTAAGGTGCGCACTCATCTATAGGAGGCACAACATTCTATGAAAAAATATTATGACAAGAAGCACCGGGAAGTCTTGTTTTTTCCTGGAGATTATGTTTGGTTGCGTCTCCAACACTACAGGCAGCTGTCATTGACAGCCTCCAAATGTCACAAGCTCTCTCCTAAATATTATGGTCCCTTTCAGGTGATGGACCACATTGGGACAGTGGCCTACAGATTGTAGCTTCCGCCAGAGGCCAGAATTCACAACGTCTTTCATGTCTCACAATTAAAGGCCTTCCAAGGTGATTCGCCTTTGCTGCACACCCCGCTACCCCCACTTCATGAGGGATGTGTACTTTCTACCCCGGCACAGGTATTACAAACTCGCCGTATTCAGGGTGATTGGGAGATCTTAGTGCAATGGGCAGATGCTGACCCCAGTGACACGACATGGGAGCCATTAGCGGTGTTTCGCACCCTCTACACATACTTTGAGCTTGAGGACAAGCTCTTTCTCCAGGGGGGGTGATATTATGGACTTCATAGCATCACGAGTTATCCATAGGCATAGGAATTAAATTATGTCAATTTACTTCTCATGTAATTTCAATTCGGTTTGGTTTACTTTATTTGGTTTGGTTTACTTTGGGTTGGTTCAGTGTAATGTGGCGTGAACCACTTGACCTATGGGTCATCTTTGTATTTCCGTCCTCAACCCTATTTAGGGGGACGTGAAGGAGAAGAGAGGCAAGTATTGAGAAAATTAAATTTTACAGGTCAAATTCTCCCTCAGAGGTCTAGGTCGGATTCTCCCTTTGAGGTCCAAGGTTGAGCTTCCTCCAAAGCTTCTTCTTTCTAATTGAGTTCCACCGTTACTCGTTCAAGAAACAAGAATTCTCTTCCAACGTCAAGATCATCCATGGAGGGAAGAGAGGAAAGAAGGGTGACTCGATCCATGGCAACGGAAGAACCTAACAGTTACTCAATCCATGACCCGGGACCATAACACCAGAGGAGCCAGAGGATATTATCGAGGAGGAACCACCGGAGATATCCTTGCATGCTATTACTGGGTAGAAATTGCCTACTACAATGCAAGTCTGAGCTCATGTCATCGACCGAGAACTAGTGGGACTAGTCGACTCGGGGAGCACACAATATTTTGAGTTTGACAGCTGTACAGCACCTCCATCTCCAGATACACACTCATCCGACAGCCACCTTCTCAGTGGCCAATGGGGGAAAGGTCCCTTGCTATGATATTAGTAAGGCAGTAACTTTTTCCATTGGCTCTACTTCGTTTAATGCTGAATTTTTTATTATTCCTCTGGCTGGATTTGATATGGTATTAGGCATTGAATGGTTACAAATGTTGGGGCCCATTCTGTGGCACATTTAAGCTTTAACCATGAGCTTTGATTTTTCTGGGAGTCGGGTGCTCTTACAGGGCTGTTAGGTGGACAGGGCCCACCACATGCACACTTTGTAGACACAAGAACAGCCTGACAGTACTAGTGATGGTCTGGTTGAGGAGTTCTCTGACCTCTTCCAGGAGCCATTGGGTTTGCCTCCCCTGAGGCACTGTGACCACAGGATCTGTCTAAAACCAGGATCTGAGGTAGTGGTAGTGTGACCGTACCGTTACCCACACCTTCAGAAGGATGAGATAGAGAATCAGTACCAGGAGATGTTGAAACAGGGTCTTATTCATCCCAGTCTCTCCCCGTTCTCTTCACCCGCCTTACTTGTGAAGAAACATGATGGGACATGGAGGTTCTGCATGGATTATCAGGAGTTGAACGTGCAGACAGTAAAAGACAAGTTTCCGATTCCAGTAGTGGATGAGCTCCTGGATGAGTTACATGGGTCGTGGTTATTCACTAAACTCGACCTCCGTTTGGGATACCATGAGGTCCGGATGCACCCCTCTGATATCGAGAAGATGGTGTTCCGCACACACCATGGCCACTTTGAGTTCATTGTCATGCCGTTCGGGTTATCAGATGCACCCTCCACTATGCAAGATCTGATGAACGAGGTATTTAGCCGCTATCTTTAAAAATTTGTTCTTGTCTTTTTCGATGATATTCTTATATATAGCAAGTCGGTTGAGGAGCACTTGGCACACTTGAGGATTGTTTTCAACTTGTTACGAGCACATCAGCTCTATTTGAAACATTCCAAGTGTTCTTTTGTGGCTTCACATGTGGGGTATTTGGGATACATTATCTCAGATGAAGGGGTTACGGTGGATCCCGAGAAGATTCGAGTTATTCACGAGTGGCGGCAACCTCATTCTTGTTCTGCATTACTGGATTTTTTGGGTCTTGCGGGCTTCTACCGCAAATTTATTAAGAACTATGGGCCAATGGCAGCACCATTGACCAGTCTACTCAAGAAAAATTCCTTTATTTGGAATGAGGAGGCCACCAAGTCACTTGCGGCACTCAAAGCTGACCTCACATCTGTGCCAGTATTACAAGTTCCAAACTTTGACGAATTGTTCATGGTAGAGTGTGATGCTTTGGGCATGGGCATTGGGGCCGTTTTACAGCAGCTGGGCCATCCTATTGCTTATTTTAGCAGACAGTTGGCAGTCCGTCATCACAAGCTGGCAGCCTATGAGCATGAATTAATTGTGTTGGCCAAGGTGGTCCAACATTGGAGGCCTTGTCTCTAGGGCCGGGATTTTCTCATACGCACGGACCACTACAGCCTTAAATTCCTATTAGAACAGCATTTGTCAACGACGCCACAGTAGCACTGGATCAGTAAGTTGTTGGGGCTTGACTTCTTGGTGGAATATCGTGCGGGGAGATTAAATAAGGTGGCAGATGCCTTGTCACAGTGTTTTGAGGATTAGCAGTTGGTCTATTCGATCAGCCAGCAGAGATTTCTCATTCTGGACTTGGTGAGAGACGCACATGCCACTGACCCTGGACTGCAAGAACTGCATCAGAAAATTTTGGAAGGTACAATGAATTCGAAGTAGTCCATCCAGGATTCACTTATTTATTACAAGCAACGGCTTTTCCTTCCACCGGAGTCCGAGTTGATTCCAGCTATTCTCTCGGCCTACCATGACAGTACACACGAGGGGATACAAAAGACCTTGCACAGAATTCTAGCTGATTTTTACTGGCAAGCCATGAAACCCTCTATTGCAACTTATGTGGGTGACTGTCAGGTCTGCCAGTACAACAAAACCATGCACTTGAGTCCAGCTGGTCTTCTCTAGCCTCTAGCCCTTCCTACGCAGGTTTGGGCCAACATTTTGATGGATTTTGTGGAAGGTCTACCCCTGTCCTCCGGCAAATCCGTACTTTTCGTGGTGGTTGATAGATTCTCCAAGTACGGACATTTTATACCACTGGCTCATCCTTATATAGCAACACGTGTTGCTCAGACTTTACTGAAGCAGACAGTCCGCTTACATGGCATTCCAGAATACATTGTGAGTGACAGAGATGCAGTTTTCACGAGCACCTTTTGGCGGGAACTTTTTCACGTGAGCGGGACAAAATTGAAGTTCTCCTCCGCCTATCATCCACAGAAAAATGGGCAGACAGAGGTGGTGAACCACACCATCGAGATGTATCTATGGTGCTTGGTGGGTGATCGTCCACGGCAATGGGTTCAATGGCTTCCATGGGCTGAATACTGTTACAACACTTCGTTCCGCTATGCCTTGTAATCCACTCTTTTTCAGGTTATAAATGGCCGGGATCCACCTTGCCTTCTCTCGTATAACCCAGGGTCCACCCGTGTGGACGTGATTGATTAGGCACTCATGGACCGGGATCTGCTACTACAGAATATCACAGAACGGCTACGACGCGCCCAAGATCAGATGAAGGATGTCTACGACAAGTCCATCGTGAGGTCTCTTTTGAGGTTGGGGCGTATGTGTGGCTACGGCTCCAGCTCTATCGTCAGCAGTCTCTTGTGGGACCTCCACATCATAAGCTTTCTCCCAGATTTTTTGGGCCGTTTCCCATTCTTCAACGCGTGGGACCAGTCGCCTATCAGCTCAAATTACCGGACACGGCCAAAATACATGATGTGTTTCATGTCTCTCTTTTGAAGCCACATTCCAGGGTGCAGCCTACATCCACTTCATTCCTACCACCGGTTGATAATGGCAAGGTTATTCTTAACCCAGCTGCGGTGTTACACGTGTGTTTAACCAATGACCATTGGGAGATTCTCGTTCAGTGGACGGACACTGACCCCGACGCTGCAACATGGGAACGTGTGGACATCTTCAAACAGGTCTACCCAGCTTTTGAGCTTGAGGACAAGCTCTTTCTCCATGGGGAGGCAGATGTTGTAGATTAATAGCACACTGAGTCACACAACGAAGGAGGCAACAACAACTCACTCAATAGGATTTATTTCTTATATTGCTTTGAGTAGGATTTATTTCTTATAATGTTTTAAGTATGAATTATTTCTAATTACTTTTATATGTAGGGGCATTATGGGGAATTATTGTAACCCTAACCCCAAAACTTCATGACGTGATCTATTTAAGGGAAAGGAATGAATAAAATAGGGAAGCTTTGAGATTTTAGAATAACCTAGTGTAAACAAGTTGAGATCACCTCTTGATCTTGAGTTTAGGGTTTACTCCAAAAATCCAACCTATCCTTCACCCTCCATCCTCATCCAAATTCGTCCATCTTCATCCTTCATCATCCATACTAAGAAGAGGAGCTTCCTGCCCCTTTTTCGAGCCCAAAGAGGGGGTCTTCCCTCCTTCACAACGTCAACAATCAGCAAGGGTTCTAACCCTCTTGATGAACAGAAAAAGGAAGGATTTTCTGGTTCTCCACGTGAAGAGCTGGTGCATCCCTTCCTAGCTTGGAAGCATCATTGAAACCTAGCCTCAGTGTCTACCAAGGTGAGCCAAGGGCTACACATAAGCTAGGGCTTCAATCCTAGCACGAGCAGCAACCAAATCAGGGTTGAAACCCTGATTTAAGTGAGCAAGAAAAGGTATTTCTTCCATTATCTCTCCACCAGAATTATTTCCATTCTAGCTATAACTTTAGCACTAGAGTGGGTTCATGAAAATGGGGACTGATCACGGGTGGAAGATTAGCATAAGAAGGGATCTTTAACCCTCCTTACCGAGTCCAGCAACTCAGTACCAGTGCTGGATTCACAAATCCCACGCCATGTTACTCGATCCATGACCTGAGACCGTAACATAATGAGGAGTATATTTTCTTCAATTTTCTTTTTATATTGTTGATTTAGATGAATTTTGTGGGTAAATTCCATGCAAACCCTGACGAGATACAACTCGTCCACTACCGTAAAGTAGGGGTTTAACGACTTGTTGCATACGGTAAATGCAATCTTGTTCCCTACGAAAGAAGCATTTTGTTTGCCTAGGCTTAATTTTGGTTCTGTTGTTGTTTGCTAGGGACTAGTAAAGATTTAGGTTTGGGTGTGTGGTAGATGCCTGATTCTGACATGAGAACTAGGTTAATTATAATAGAATGGCCCTTATAATTGTGTTATAGGTGGTTATTTATCGGTTTTCAAATGAAACGTGCATTTATTGAATTTGGCATTAATCACTGCTTATATGGCATATTTTTCTCTCCTGAATTATATTTCATTGCTTTTAGGGTTTATATCTTCCTGAAATGATTTTTATGGATTCAATTATGGAATTTCAGGATAATTTTGGTGGAGAAGGAGATATTTACAAAAATGCCATTAGTGAAAGAGAGAGATATTTTTAGGGCAAAATCGTTTTGAGAGGAGAGAGTTTGGGGGGAGAAAGAGAAGCACTAGCCGACCGAAAGAAGAGAGACCCGAGAGGATTTTGCTTCCAGCCGTCGTTCATCGCGCGCCACCGTCGTCCACCACCGTCTGGTAACCGAGAACAGACCCGAGGATAGCTCGAGACAGTCTCCATCACGGCGAGTTTGACACTACCATTTTCTACTCGCCAGGCTTAGAGGTGACCCGATGTTAGGTTCTTCCTGAGCCATGGATCAAGTCACCTTTCTTTCCTCTCTTCCCTCCATATTGAATCTTGACGCTGGAAGAGGATTCTTGTTTCTTGAACATGGAATGATGGAATTCGGAATGGAATGTCTAAGCTTTGAAGGAAGCTCGACCTGGACTTCAAAGGGAGCATCCGACCTAGGCCTCTGAGGGAGAATCTGACCTATTTAATTCTAATTTTCTCAATACTTACTTTCCTTCACCTTGACGTCCCCATAAATAGGGTTGAGGATGGAAATACAAATTGACCCATGGGTCAATTGGTTCATGCCATATTACATCTAGACCAAACCAAACCAAATGGAATTACATTAAAAGTAAATTGACATAATTTAATTCCTATGCATGTGGATAAATCATGATGCTATGGAGTCCATAACATCACCCCCTCCTGGAGAAAGAGCTTGTCCTCAAGCTCGAAATAGGGGTAGAGGGTTCAAAACGACGCTAATGGCTCCCATGTTGTATCACTGGGATCAGCATCAGCCCATTGCACTAGGATCTCCCGACCACCCTGAATGCGGTGAACCTGTAACATATGTGCTGGAGTAAAAAGAACACGCCCCACATGTAGTGGGGGCAGAGGTGTGTGCAGCAAGGGAGAGTCACCTTGGAAGGCCTTCAGTTGTGAGACATGAAACACATTGTGAATCCTGGCCTCTGGTGGAAGCTGCAAGCGGTAGGCAACTGTACCAATGCGGTCCATTACCTGAAAGGGAACATAATATTTCAGAGAGAGCTTGTGGCATTTGGAGGCTGTTAGTGACAGCTGCCTGTAGTGTTGGAGATGCAGCCATACATAATCTCCTGGAGAAAAGAGGACTTCCCGGTGCTTCTTGTCATAATAAAACTTCATAGTATTTTGGGCCTCCTAGAGATGAGTGCGCACCTCGGTGAGCAAGGTGTCTATTTCTGCTAACGCTTGGTCCAACGTGGCGACCTTGGAGGCACCTGGTTCATCTGATAAAAGGCTGGGTGGGTCTCTACCATATACTACCTTGAATGGGGTAGTTCCGAGTGTGTTGTGGTAGGAGGTGTTGTAATAGAATTCAGCCCAGGAGAGCCACTTAACCCACCGTTTAGGTGAGTCCCCCACGAAACAACGAAGATACATCTCAATTGTCCAGTTGATGACCTCTGTCTAACCATCAGTCTGTGGATGGTAGGCGGAAGAGAATGCTAACGTTGTGCCCTGACAATATTATCCATAAAGAGCTGAGCTACGTGAGCTGCAGTGTAAGGATGCGCCAAAGGTAGGAAATGGCCATACTTTGAGAAACGATCAACCACTACAAAGATAACAAATTTGTCGGACGTTGAAGGAAGGCCATCTATGAAGTCCATGGAAATATCTTACCAGACTTGTGATGGCAGCTGAAGTGGTTGGAGCAACCCTACTGGACTTAATGATTCAACTTTATTCCGTTAACAAATCTGACAAGCCGCCACATAATCGGCTATACTACGCTTCATACCCCTCCAATAAAATTCCTAACTTATTTGGAAATATGTTTTTTGTCAGCCCTCATGTGTACTATCGTGGAAGGAGGCTAAAATGTTGGGAATAAGTGGGGATATGTGGTGTAGAAAGATCCTATTTTGGAAGACGACCAGACTATCCTGAACCATCCAATGTTTTTCCGATCTCCCCTATTGGATCTCATGATATAAAGTAATCATTTACGGATACTGTTGTGTCTCCTTCCGAATAGAATCCAACAAGAGAGCTCTGGGCTGACTGATGGTATGTAATTGTGGCTCTGGAATGTCCCGGCGAGATAAAGCATCAGCCCCCACATTCAAACTCCCAGGTTTATACTCCACGATAAAGTCAAACCCCATAAGTTTACTTAACCAGTGCTGTTGTGGTGAGGTAGTGAGGCGCTACTCAAGCTAGTACTTGAGGCTGCAATGATCGGTGCAAATCAGAAATGGGTGCCCCCAGAGATAAGGCCGCCAATGCTGTATTGATTTAGCTAAACCGATCAGTTCCCTCTCATAAGCTACTAACTTGTGGTGGTGTTGGCCAAGTTGGCGGCTAAAATAAGTGATCGGGTGTCCTTGTTAATGTAACACTGCACCAATACCGCCCCCCGAAGCATCACATTCCACCACAAATGACTCATCAAAGTCCGGTAGCTGCAAAACCGGTGCGGATGATAAGGCCTCTTTCAACTACTGAAAGGAATGAGCCACTGTCTCGAACCAGGTAAAGGCATTTTTCTTGAGTAGGTTGTTGAGCGGTGCTCCAATCTGGGGATAGCTACGAAAAAATTTCCTGTAATACCCAGCTAGGCCCAAAAATCCCCTTAAGGCAGTAATGGAGGTGGGAGGAGGCCAATCTGTGACGGCCTGAATCTTACTCTAGTCTACTGATGTGAAATTTTATTTACATCGGCTTTTATACCTCGCAAGCATACGAATCGTTCATGTAATCTTGCGGGAAATGAGGGTCATATCCACAGGGAGGACTGAATTTTATGTATTCTTCAATCAACTAGCCTAACCAAATATGATGATTTAATCTGAACTAAACACTAATTATATCCTAAATTATCAAGCAATAATCTAATTAACTACTTGCACAATAGGAAACGTGAACTCTGGATTTTACCGTGATTCGTGCCTCTCGAGCGCCACGTAACCACGAATCTGGATTCTCAATCCTTGCGTCTAGCCCCTCTCGGGCGCCTAGAGTTAATGATAGAGATTGGATTACAATAGAATGCAGAGAATCAATTTGCTATTGTGATGATGCTAAAATTATCAACTCTGGATTTTATCGTGATTCGTGCCTCTCTCAAGTTCCACGTAATCACGAATCTGATTTCTCAATCCTTGCATCTAGCCCCTCTCGGGCGCATAGAGTGAAAGACAGAAATCGGATTAAAATACCAAAATCCAACCTAAATTACAATTCTACCCTAACTAGCTAATTTAATCAAAAATCCGAAAAACAAATATTCGATAAATATTAATTCTCAAATAAAATTTAATAAACATTCAAAACCTAAGTTCAAACTATAGGAAAATTAAATTACAAAATGATGGATTACTCCCCTTCTCCTTCCTCTCACTTGGGCAGCACAGCTCATTCTCACGGGTGCTGCAATTTCCAAAAATTGATGGCTTCGGGTTGCAAGAGCGAGTGGACGGAGATAGAGACGAGACCAGCGAAAAAGGATAGAAACCCACGGATGGAGGTGGTGCGGCAGACGACGGAATGGAGCCGAAGTCCTCTGACCGGCTCTCTCGAGTCTTAGTAGGAGTTGGAATAGCTTCAGAAATGGTCGGAAATGGGTAATCGACGCCGGAGGATGGTCAGGATGCGGAATCGGCACCGGAGGAGCCCTCTCGGGTCACCTCTCAGCCTGGTGAGCAGAAACTGGTAGTGTCGAACTCACCGCGATGGAGACTCTCTCAAGCTCTCCTCGGGTCCGTTCTCGATTGCCGAACGACAGTGGCGCGGTGAACAACGGCTGGAAATCCTCTCGGGTCTCCCTTCTTTCTGTCAGCGGCCTCCCCTGTTTCAGTCGACCGTCTCCCCTTTTCAATATGATTTCCCCTAAAAAAATCACCTCCCCCACTAATGGCATTTATGTAAATATCTTATGAAATTCCATAATTAAATCCATAAAAATCATTTCAGGAAGAAATAAACCCTAAAAACAATGAAATATCATTCAGGAGAGAAAAAATATGCAATATAAGCATTGATTAATGCCAAATTAAATAAATGAATGTTTCAAGTGAAAATGGATAAATAACCACTTATAACACAATTATAAGGGTTATTCAATTATAATTAACCTAGTTCACATGTCAGAATCTGGCATCTATCACACCCCCAAACCTAAGACTTTGCTAGTCCCTAGCAAAACAACAACAAAACCAAAATTAAGCCTAGGAAAACAAAATGCCACTTTCATAGGGAACACGATTGCATTTAGCGCATGCAACAAGCTGTTAAACGCCTACTTTACAATAGTGAACGAGTTGTGTCTCGTGAGGGTTTGCATGGAATTTACCCACAAAATTCATCTAAATCAACAATATAAAAAGAAAACTGAAGAAAATTTACTCCTCATTAGCATATGACTAACACTTAGTATCGTAAAATATCTGAAAATCATTTGAAACCCTGCTCAATTTGAAAACCTGTGTAAAATATAGCACATTATCAATCCAAATACACTCATTGTTACTCCACCTGAACCATTGTGACCCATAAGCAATTACTTCAACAGAACAAAGAGGCAACAAATAACAATAAAATCCTGGTCACATCACAATTAAGAGAAAATAGTAGAGTAAGCCTGTTGTCTGATAATCTCACAAAAGAAGTATACAAATTTCAATTTTGACCTGCAACTTCTTTCAACTTACAATTCATCATCAAAGTTAAGGAAACTCATTGCTTCCAAATTTAAACCCATTTTTCGCAATTACTAGCGCATTTTCGCTATTACCAGCGTAATTTTTGTTTCACTGAATACTTTTGGTATTACCACCATTTTGTATTCGTCTTCACTGCACATGCACTTATTTGTAAGTAATCGACTGTTCCAGTGCATGTCCTTGGGTTTGCCCAGGCTGTTTCTGAGGTTATTTGTCTTTTGCAAGCAAGAGAATTTCCATTTGCATTTATACATTACAACAAGGAATTTCACTCAGAAATAAAATAAAAAAATAAATAAAATAAGATCAAATAGGCATACAAAACTATTCAGACTAACATAGATTAACACTAGATTTACATGTTCTCTTTTACAACTAAGTTCCAAGTCTAATGCAATAGTAAGTTATCCTATTGAATTCTCATGGATCACAACAAATGATATCAGATTTCTAATAGGCATATTCTACACAGTTTTACAAAAAAAATTGAAACACCTTTGAGCAACTTATTTTAACTCTACTAAAGTTAACCACATACTAAGAGGAGTAATTTGAAAACCACGAAAAAAATCAAAAGAAAATCATTGCTAAGACATAAAAGAGCCGTTCCCACCCCCCCCCCCCCCCCCCCCCCCCCCCCCCCCCCCACCCCCAACCTAAACCTGACATTGTCCACCAACAAACCAACTATCAATCATTAAAATATCTGATTATACTCCAGCTGACTCACAACTTAGCTGGTTATACTCCAGCAGAGTAAGGGTTAAGCTCCCTCAAGGCTCCTAAATCCATAGGTGGGACCATATGTGTTTGGTCATCAACAATAATACCGAAGAGTCAATAAAGACCCCCAAGAATGATACATTAGTCTCCCTGGAAGAAGGATTACTCGTATCAGTCGTACCCGTAGGTAATCATCTGTAGATGAAACCGCTATCCCACATCACACTTTGAAGAAATCTACGTGTGACTAGCCACTGAAGACTGCAGGAATCACGCCCTGAACACAAGTCCTTGAGTTACTCACCATAAGGTTTTCATTCAATACTTCAAGATCGAACTGGTCAATCCCAGAACGGTTGTTTGAGTACAGACTTCTCAAACTAGGGACCAAAATTCTGGTCATTGACTACCGGAACCATTTATGCTCTCATTCGGCAAGAGAGTACCCCAGTCCATGACGGGGCCGGCATCGCCGGGGGACCTCCAATCAATCAAGACCAGAGTACGCCAAAGGTTATACCAATAAGAATGAATAAACCAAAAATAAAACTGTAATGTACAAAGGGATAGAAACGTGGGGATTGCCCACAATGTGCTAAGTTTATAGTCGTAAGCAAGACTCTGACACAGTCAAGATGAAAGGACAAGTTCCTCCAAGAAAATCACCATCACCTCCTCCGGTGTGGGGACATTCTCAAGATACGGTTTGAGCCTCTGACCGTTAACTTTGAAAACCGACCCTTCTCCGTGATTGCGGATCTCAACAGTGCCATGAGGAAACACCTGTGTAACCTCAAATGGATCGGACCACCTGGATCTTAGCTTCCCTGGAAACATATGCAATCGTGAGCTATAAAGTAAAACATTCTGCCCAACAGTAAAAGACTTGCGAAAAATAGATTTATCATGTAAAAGCTTTGTTCGCTTCTTATACAGTTTGGCATTCTCATAAGCATCATGACGTATTTCCTCCAACTCATTCAATTGCAATTTCCTCTCCTCACCCGCTTGAGTCAAATCAAAATTCAAAGCCTTAATGGCCCAATAAGCTCTATGCTCAAGCTCAACAGGTAGATGACATGTTTTTCCAAACACTAGGCGAAATGGAGACATCCCAATAGGAGTCTCATAAGCGGTTCAATAGGCCCATAAAGCATCGTCCAATCGAGTGGACCAATCTTTCCTATCAAAGCAAACTGACTTCTCCAAAATCCGTTTGATCTCCCTATTAGTGATTTCCACTTGACCACAAGTTTGCGGGTGGTACGGAGTGGACACCCGATGAGTGATAGAGTATTTCTTCAACAAGGTCTCAAATGCTCTATTACAAAAATGAGATCCCCTTCACTGATGATCGCTCTCGGGGTACCAAACCGATTAAAGATGTTTTCTTTTAAAAACTTTACCACCACTTTGTGATCATTTGTCTTACATGCAATTGCTTCAATCCATCTAGAGACATATTCAATAGCAACAAGGATGTATTGATAGCCGAACGAGACAAGAAAAGGACCCTTGAAGTCAATACCCCACACATCAAACAATTCTATAATAAGAATAGGGTTAAGAGGCATCATGTTCTTCCAAGACAAACAACCAGTCCGGTGCCATCTATCATGCACACGACAAAACTCATGGGCATCTCTAAATAATGAAGGCCAATAGAAACCACATTGCAAGACTTTAGCCGTGGTCTTTCTTGCACCAAAATGTCCACGACATACGTGGGAATGACAAAATTCAAGAATGTTAGCAAAGTCTTGCTCAGGTACACAACGCCTAATGACTTGGTCAGGACACACCTTGAACAAATAAGGGTCATCCCAAAAAGATTGTTTGACTTGGGAAAAGAATTTCAACCGATCTTGTTTACTCCAATAATCAGGAATCTTACGAGTTACAAGATAGTTGACTATGTCAGCAAACCAAGGCAACTGAGATACTTGGAGAAGTTGTTCATCAGGGAAGGAATCATTTAAAGGATGGGATCCTTCCTGAGGTGCTACACAGATCCTAGATAGATGATCAGCAACAACATTCTCACAACCCTTCTTATCTAGAATCTCAAGGTCAAATTCATGCAATTGCAAGATCCATCTAATCAAGAGAGGTTTAGTGTCCTTGATGGATAATAAGTACTTCAAAACAGAATGATCAGTGAACACTATAACCTTTGACCCTAACAGATAGGATCTGAATTTGATCAAGGCAAACACAACAACTAGCAACTCCTTCTCAATGGTATTGTAATTCAATTGAGCATCATGAAGAGTGCAGCTAGCATACTGAATGACACAGGGAATTTTATTCGTCTTTTGCCCCAAAACTGCCCCCAATGCATAATCAAAGGCATCACACATCAACTCAAAAGACAAAGACCAAGAAGGGGGTTGGACATTGGGTGCAGTGGACAAACATTTCTTCAGTGTCTCAAAAGCATGAATACAGGCATCATCAAAGGCAAAAGCAATATCTTGAGCAAGCAAATTCGTCAAAGGATGAGAAATTTTGCTAAAGTCCTTAATGAAGCAACTATAGAACCCAGCATGGCCAAGGAAAGAATGCACCCTCTTCATAGAAGAAGGTGGTGGCAGATTGGCAATTAGGTCAACCTTGGCTATGTCCACTTCTACACCCCGCTAAGACACTACATGTCCTAAAACAATTCTTTCTTTTATATTGATGTGGCATTTCTCCCAATTCAAGACTAAATTGGACTTAATGCAACGGGACAATACGAGTGAAATATTGTGCAGACATGTCTCAAGGCTAGAGCCAAACACATAAAAATCATCCATAAAGACCTCTAAAAAGTCACCAATCATGTCAAAAAAGATACTCATCATGCACTGCTGGAAAGTGGCGGGCGCATTGCATAAACCAAAAGGCATGCGTCTGTAAGCATAGGTGCCAAACGGACACGTGAATGTGGTCTTTTCCTGGTCTTCTGGAGCAATGGGAATTTGATTGTAGCCAGAGTATCCATCTAAGAAGCAATAAAAATTGTGGGTGGCCAATCGCTCTAACACCTAATCAATGAAAGGTAGTGGGAAGTGATCCTTCCTAGAGGCGGAATTAAGTTTTCTATAGTCAATGCAGACACGCCACTTGGTGGTAGTTCTTGTGGGAATCAATTCACCGCTCTCATTTTTCATTATCGTTATCCCTCCTTTCTTAGGGACAACTTGAATTGGACTCACCCAGGTGCTATCAGAAATAGGGTAAATGATGTCTGTCACAAGCAACCTGATGACTTCTTCTCTCACAACCTCCAGCATATGGGGATTTAACCTACATTGCATCTCATGTGAGGCTTTAGTCCCCTCCTCCAAATGAATACGATGCATGCATATGGAGGGGCTAGTCCATTTTAAGGCATCAAGAGTCCACCCTAATGCCTCTCTGTGTACTTGTAAAACTTCAGTCAATTATTCCTCCTGCTCAGTACTCAAATCAGAGGCAATAATGACTGGCAATGAGTTCATGGGCCCCAAGAATTCATACTTCAACGTGGGAGGAATTGGCTTAAGATCTAGCTTGGAAGTTTCAAGAGGTTTGTCCAAGTCAAGATGAAGATCCTGTGGATGATCAGTTGTGACAACCTCATAAGCTTCCTCCAACAGAGGTACAGAACTGAGTAAAGAGTCAATCTCTCGGAAATATGTTTCCTCATCAAAATAGTCCATGTCTAAAGATGTTATGCAAAACTCAAAAGATTCAAGAGTGGATTCGTCATCGAGCATAACAGTCTCTATCTTAAATGCAGGACTCAGATCATCAGACTCAAGTGGATGGTGCCCGGCATTAAACACATTCAACAAGACCTTAAAATTTCCAAAAGACAACTCCAACTCACCACTTTTACAATGAATGAAAGCATTAGATGTGGCTAAGAAGGGACGTCCTAGGAACATTGACTACTGGTTCTATATCAAGAACAATGAAATCAACCAGGAACAGAAATTTGTCCACTTTTATCAAAACATCTTCAACTATTCCTCGTGGTATCTTGACAGAACGGTCAGCTAGTTGAAGTGTGATGGGGGTAGGCTTCAATTCCCCCAAACCTAATTGTTGGTACACAAAGAAAGGAAGCAAATTCATACTTGCCCCTAAGTCAAGAAGAGCTCTCTGGATGCTATGTTCACCAATGACACATGAAATTGTGGGGCATCCAGGATCTTTAACTTTAGGAGGAGTGTTGTGCTTCAGAATTGAGCTTACATTCTCAGTAAGAAAGACTTTTTTGTTAACATGTTGTTTTCTCTTCTGTGTACAAAGGTCTTTCAAAAATCGGGCATAGGCAGGGAGTTGCCTAATAGCATCAAGAAGTGGAATGTTAATGTGAACCTTACTAAACAGTTCCAACGTTTCATGCATGTTATCTCCTTTCCTACATGGGCCCGATAACCTCTGCAGATAAGGAGCTGGTGGGACTTGGTTAGGGATCTGCCTCACTATTGGTGGAGAACTTGGAGGCTCCTCACTCAATGATGTGTCCCCATTGTCATCCTTTGACTCGTTAGACTTAGTGCTCCCTACCCCATTGTTCAACTCACGACCACTCCTAAGGGTGTTATGGCTTTGGCTTGCTCGTGGTGGGGATTGGAATTCGACCCACTCTCATATGTGCTTTTGGGGTTAGGAATGGTTTGACTTGGGAGTAAATTTTGTTTCTATTCACTCATGTGGCTGGCCAACTGACTCACTTGCATTTCAAGTTTAGCAATGAAGGACTGTGTATTCTGCATGAATAATTGAAGTGTATCCTCAAGTGAAGGTTTTTTTGGAATCAATGGTTGTTGAGTGAAGAGTGAACCCGGAGCTTGGCTTTGAGTAAACCCTGGAGGACCTCCAACCTGTGGGCCCTTGGACCATGAGAAATTTGGGTGCCTTGCCCAACCCGGATTATATGTTTCCGAAAAAGGATCGTTCCAGTTTGGTCTATGAAAATTCTGGACAGCATTCAAGTCCTCAATGAGCTCCAGGTAGGATGAACTAGATGGACACATTTGTGTGGGATGAGATGAACTAGAGCATATGGCGCAGACAGTAGATGGGTTAGGAGCAGGTGAACTCTTGGACACCATAAGGGCATCAATTTTTCTAGTCAACCCCTCAATCTTGGCCATGAGCATGGGTGTTTCACTAACCTCGTAGAGACCCCCTCTTTTGGCTTCGTGGGATCTCATGTCAACATTAAATGATGAACCCCATTGCTGAGATTGATCACTCAACATTTCTAAGAAGTCCCACGCCTCACTAGCACTCTTACCCATCAAACTCCCACCACTTGTTGCATCTACCATGGATCTAACCTGGGGTGTAAGACCTTGATAAAAGTATTGCACTAAATGCCATTTCTCAAACCCATGATGTGGACACCTACGGATCAAATCCTTCCATTTCTCCCAAGCCTCATAAAAGTGTTCACCTTCCTGTTGCATAAAGTTGGAGATTTCTCTTCTGAGGCCTGTAGTTCTCTGAATGGGAAAGTACTTGGACAAAAAATTTGTGACTAATGTGTCCCATGAACTAATGCTGCCCATCTCCAAGGAATTAAGCCAAGACTTGGCCTTATCCTTAAGTGAAAATGGAAAAAGTCTTAACCAGATATCATCTGAGAAATTCTGGAATTTGAAAGTTGCACAAATATCTAAGAATTCCTTGATGTGGTAATAAGGGTCCTCCTTCTCCAACCCATAGAATGTAGGGAGGATTTGGATCACACCCGGTTTCAACTCATAACTGGTGGCAGTAGTGGGTGGCAATATAATGCAAGAAGGTGATGTGAAGTAGGATGGGATAGAATAACCCCTCAGGGCTCTACAGTCACCGGCTGCAGGTAACTGTAATGGTTCACCCTGATTGGCCATGGTAGCTCCTAACAAGACTTCTAGTGTTTCCTAAAAATATGTTCTACCTCTTCAATAAAGGGAGCTAATGGTTCACCTAGGGAGCGGTGGTCGTGCATAAAAACACAAAAAGAAACAAAACTATCAAAATTATGCTAACAAACTAACTACTGAAAATGCGAACTAACTAGAAGAAATAACAATAACTCCATACAAAATCATCAAGATAAAATTATTAAAGAAAAAAAAAATCTAACCTAAGACCATGGAGAACAACGACATACACTTAATATGTGCCTCCCCGGCAACGATGCTAAAAACTTGATGTGAAATTTTGTTTACATCGGCTATTATACCTCGCAAGCGTATGAATCATTCATGTAATCTAGCGGGAAACGAGGGTCATATCCACAGGGAGGACTAAATTTTATGTATTCTTCAGTCAACTAGCCTAACCAAATATGATGAATTAATTTGAACTAAACACTAATTATATCCTAAATTATCAAGCAATAACTAATTAACTACTTGCACAATAGGAAACTTCATCTTTGGATTTTACCGTGATTCGTGCCTCTGTTATGGACTCAATAGCACACCGAGTCACTCAGAGGAGGAGACAACGACTCACCAAGTCACCTAATTTTACTTTTATTACTTATGTTTCTTTTAATTTCGAATTTGATTTATTATGTAATAAGACTTGAAGGTAGGGGTATAGTTGGGATTTATAAACCTAACCCTAACCTATCTTGGCATGAATGACCCTATTTAAAGGGTAAGGAATGAGAAATAAGGTAAGTTCGGATTTAGAGTAAAATAGAGTAATTAGGTTCTTGCTAGGTTCCCTATCCTAGGGTTCTTGGCTTGAACTATCCTTGGTGGTTTGTTGCATCCATTGGGGAGTCTTTGAGGAGATCTTGGAAGGAAAAGGAGGAGGAATCAGCCTTCTCTTCCATGCTACAATAGTCATCCATCTCTTCCACGAACCAGCAGTGATGGAAGGAGGATTTGCGTGAGCCTTAGCATCAAGAAAGGGATTTTCGAGTTGCTAATTGAAGGAGGTCTTCAAGAGGTATTTTTATCTATCTTTTCCGAGTTTAGAAGAGCTAGAGACTGCCCTCTTTACATTCAGCATTGGTAGTTGCACGAATTCAGAAACCTACTCATTGACGTGAGGTATAAAGTGGGGTTTCATAATTGGATCCTTAAAATAGTCTCTTGATTGAATTGGTGCATCTATAATTGAGAAAAGGAAACTCCTTTTCGATTATAACGTGTGAGGGAAGAAAAAGAGAGTTTCTTTTCACAAAAACGTGTTAAGAAACCCTCTAACAGTGCTGGATCCTTATTTGACTCACCGAGTTACTAGATCCATGGCTAGGGACCATATCAACTTGGTATCAGAGCAGGGTAACTTGGCAGATATCAGCAGCCATGAATTGCTTGAAGCTATCCTTAAAGGCAATGCAGATAATGAGAAAAGATTTGCTGAATTGGAGGAGAGGTTCTCTAAGGTTGATATTGGTATGGAGACCTTGAATGGAAGAATGGACAGCATGGAGACTGGTTTGACTTCTGGAAGGAACACAACTCCAGAGCAAAGAAGAGGGGACCATTCATATAACAGAGGGGGAGATGAGATTATGAGGCGCACGAGTTTCTCTGGCCAACAAGGACCCTTCATCCCAGGTGGACCCTTCAACCAGGGGGGAGGCACTGTACCATGCCAGCAAGGACCCTTCATCCCGGGGGGACCCTTCCACTAAGGAGGAGGCACAGTACCTAGGTACACTAAACTTGAATTTCCCACTTATAATGGGTCAGAAGACCCTTTGGTATGGCTATATCATTGCGAAAAATTTTTTGCCCATCAACGAGTACCAGCATATGATAAAGTGGAGATGGTTGTTTTCCACTTACTGGGAGAAGCACAACTCTAGTATCAGCAAGTTGAGGTGGATAGACCAGTTGTGGAGTGGGAAGAATTTAAGAATTTATGCTCTCTTCATTTTGGTCCTCCAGCATACAGCAATCCCTTAGGTGATTTGGTTCTGCTACGACAAACTGGTTCCGTGGAGCAATATCAAAAACTATTCCAGGAAAATTTAGCATGAGCAAACGGTATGGTATGAGTGGACCAACAAGTGGCGTTATTTACAGCAAGCCTGACAGAAGCATTAAAGCTTGACGTGGAGCTCTATGCACCGATTACATTATCACATGCGATGAATATTGCCCGTGCTTTAGAACTGCAGCAGAAGGCCCTGCACAGACGACCCACATGGTCAGGGGAGAGGAGCACTTCCTCCACCTGGCAGAGCAAACGCAATTATCATCAGGGGGTTCAGACCACAACACCTCCTCCCAGACACACACCGAGCACCACTTTACTAGGGGATACAAAATCGAGCAGTCATCCACCACAGTACATAAAGAAATTTACAAGTGCTGAGATGATGGAGAGGAGGTCCAAATATCTGTGTTACAACTGTGATGAACCATTTTGGGTTGGTCATCAGTGCAAAAGATTATTTTTAATTGATACGGTTGAAGATGATGATATCGAGGTGACCGAAGATATGATAGAGGAAGCATGTTATGGACTCCATAGCATCAACAGTGGCTAACCGGAGAAGAGAAGAGATGGAATAACTTGTATTTCAGTACCTTAGGGGTTTAATTGTAATTTGAAGTTCCATAAGGGTCTACTTGTAATTATAGAACCTTTGATGTTTTCCTTGACCTATTTAGGGTGTCAAGTGATGGAATGAAAACAAGCATTGATCATTAGTCTAAATGAGATCAGGTTCTCTCTCTAAAGAGGCCTAAGGTTGGAGCTCCTTCAAAGGCTCACGTCCCTTCATCATTGGGCGTTCCAAGAACCCCAAATCCTTCCCTTCTTCGTCATTCAATCTAGAAGCTAGAGGAGATCGCCCGAGTGACTCGATCCATGGCTAGAGAGCCTAACATTGTGGTATCAGATAGGACCACCCTTGGTGATTCCTCTTTCCCTGCAGAAATTCAAAATTTTGTGGAAGAGAACCATGCTGATCTACAATCTCAAATCAATGGCCTGGAGGGAAAATTCCAGATGTTGCTGTCACGCACGAAGGAAGGCTTTACCCAGCTTTCAATCCAGATGGCATCCTCCTCATGCCCAGCAGATCATCTCAACCCTCATCCAACGCCTCCACCTCCTCCCCTGCGCCAAACACCTCCACCTCGTGGGGGCCTCAATCCAGCACCCCCTACCGTGCCAAGGTACACAAAGCTTGATTTTCCAACGTATGATGGGTCCTTCGACCCTTTAATGTGGTTGCACAGGTGTGATCATTTCTTTTCCAATCAAGGAACTCTGCTCGAAGGCAAGGTTCAATTAGTCGCCTTCCACATGCTCGATGAAGCGCTTATGTGGTTTCATCAATTCAAAAACGAGTTTGTGGTCTATGATTGGGAATTTTTCAAAGAAAATTGTATGCTACGGTTTGGTCCTCCGCTTCGCAGCAACCCAGTTGGGGATTTGGTCAATCTAAAACAGCTTGGCACTACAGAACAATATCAGAAATTGTTTCAAGAAAAACTTGCTCGTGCAAGTCATTTGGTCCGACCTGAACTTTATGTCAATTTGTTCATGGCTGGCCTGGTAGAACCCCTTCACCTAGAAGTGGAATTGGAAGCCCCCACCTCACTAGCCCACGCCATGAATTTGGCAAGAGCATTGGACACCAAACAGCGCCTCTTCCGTGAGTCCTTAAACAAACGTCCCCCTTGGCCACCTCGCCCACAGCCCCATGGTCCTTATTCCAGTCACCCCAGGCCTCCTCCCAACCACCCCTCACCACCACCACCACCAGCCTTTACACCCCCACCGGGATTTATCAAACGTCTGACAAAAGCAAAAATTGATCAGAGAAGGGCTCAGGGCCTATGTTTCAATTGTGATGAAAAATTCGTCAAGGGCCATCAATGCAAAAGACTATTTTGGGTAGAAATAGAAGACCCCTCAGAGGATGACTTTTAGGAGGATATGGACCAAACCGAGGAGGAAACACCAGAAATCTCCCTCCATGCCATGACAGGCCTGCAGAGCACCAATACCATGCAGGTCCATGCCACCATGAACCATCATATCCTGCTCGTACTCGTGGACTCAGGCAGCACACATAATTTTATAAGCAGCCAGGCAGCACAACATTTGGGGTTATCACTACAGCAGAAATCAGGAATATCAGTCTCAGTGGCTAATGGTGACAAGGTCACCACTGTGGGTTTCGGTTCAGCAGTGCCCTTTACTATTGAAGGTCACTCCTTTGTAGCAGATTTTTTGGTCATACCGCTGGTTGGGTTTGACCTCGTATTGGGCATTAAATGGCTACAGCGATAGGGTCCGATCTTATGGGATTTCCAATCCCTTACCATGAGTTTTAAACAGGACACCCATCCGATCACCCTCCAGGGCAATAGCGCCCAGCGGCCATGCAGCCTCCAAACACTTTCGTAGGATCCTTCAAAAGGGGATAACTTAGCTTCATTGTTGGCAGAATATGCTAATTTATTTCAGGACCCTGCCGACCTTCCTCCTATACGAGAGTGTGATCACAGAATTCGTTTGAAAATGGGCACCGAACCAGTGGTAGTGCGTCCCTACCGCTATCCCCATGTGCAAAAAGATGAGATAGAAAGATAATGTCAACAAATGCTCCAACAAGGTATTATTCAACCTAGTCATTCTCCTTTTTCTTCCCCGATATTGCTGGTAAAGAAATCAGATAAATCTTGGCACTTTTGTGTGGATTACCGTGAACTCAATGCTCGCACCATCAAAGATAAATTTCCAATTCCAGTGGTCGATGAATTATTGGATGAGCTACACGGCTCTCAATTATTTACAAAGTTGGACTTGAAATCTGGCTACCATCAGATTCGGGTTTATTTGGAGGATATCGAAAAAACTACCTTCCGCACCCACCATGATCACTACGAGTTCTTGGTGATGCAATTTGGGCTATCCAATGCCCCGTCCACCTTTCAAGCGCTTATGAACCAGGTATTTCGCCCTTTCTTACGGAAGCATGTCTTAGTTTTTTTTGACGATATACTGGTCTATAGCAAAACTTGGGAAGCACATTTGCACCAATTGCGATAGGTTTTCACAATTCTCCGAGCACACCATTTATTTCTCAATCGTGCCAAATGTGACTTTGCCACATCCGAAGTACCTTATTTGGGGCATGTGATCTCAACATCTGGGGTGAAACCAGATTTCAGCAAGATACAATCGGTTATGGATTGGCCCACACCTCACTCCGTTATAGCTTTAAAAGGGTTCCTTGGTCTCGCAGGGTATTATAGAAAATTTATCAAAGAATATGGTCACCTGGCAGCGCCATTGCACAATTTACTGAAGAAGCATGCCTTTCAGTGGTCTCAGTTGGCAGACTCATCGTTTAACAACTTAAAACAGGCATTAGCGTCAGCACCAGTTTTCCAATTGCCCAACTCTGCCTAAAATTTCATCATTGAATGCGATGCATCCGGGGGAGGGATAGGTGTCGTCTTGCAGCAACAGGGTCACCCCATTGCCTATTTCAGCCGCCATCTGGCTCCTCACCATCACAAGTTAGCCACTTATGAAAGGGAACTCATCGGTTTGGCCAAAGCCGTGCAGCATTGGCGGCCGTATCTATGGGGCAGACCTTTTGTCATCCGGAAAGACCACTGTAGCCTCAAATACTTATTGGAGCAGCGCCTTACTACATCCCCACAACAACATTGGCTCAGCAAATTAATGGGATTCGATTTTCAGGTGGAATACAAACCGGGTTATCTCAACCGGGCAGCAGACGCCTTGTCCCGCAGAGAACTAGGGGATTCACACTTGCACGCACTGAGCCACCCCAAGTCCCCTTTGCTGGACACAATCCGTCAGGATACTAGCCATCATCCAGATCTCCTTGAATTACAAGCTCAAATCGAAAACCATTCCAAGGACAAGAACTGGACACTACAGGACGGTCTCATTCTATATAAAGGACGCATATATCTTCATCCTTCGTCGGTACTCCTTCCTACCATTATTGCCTCCTTTCATGATAGTACACATGAGGGCCAGCAGAAGACATACTTCCGCCTTAGTCGGGAGTTTTATTGGAGAGGTATGAAGCGGATCATTGCTGAATATGTTGCATCGTTCAGGTCTGTCAGAGGAATAAGTCTGAATCCTTACAACCCGCCGGCTTGCTATAGCCACTTCAACTTCCTTCACAGGTATGGGCAGATCTCTCAATGGATTTTATCGATGGTCTTCCTCCTTCTGCAGGGAAATCTGTTATTCTTGTTGTGGTAGACCGGTTCTCAAAATATGCCCACTTTATGGCCCTCAGCCATCCGTTTACAGCAACACAAGTCGCTCAGCTCTTCATGGATAATATTATCCGTCTCCATGGCCTTCCAGAGACCATCACCAGCGACCGTGATGCTATATTCACCAGTAAATTCTGGGGGGAACTATTTAAGCTCCTTGGCTCTAAGTTAGCTTTTTCTTCAGCATACCACCCTCAAACAGACGGCCAGACAGAGGTGGTTAATCGCACATTAGCGATGTATTTACGGTGCTTTGTGGGGGACACACCCCGACAGTGGTTCGTTGGTTAGCATGGGCGGAGTATTGTTATAATACCTCATACCACACCGCACTGGGTACTACCCCTTTTCGAGTTGTTTATGGACGCGAACCTCCGCGCCTACTTTCTTATGAACTGGGGTCTTCTCGGGTAACGGCATTGGACCAAGCATTAGCCGACAGAGATGCAATGCTTGTGCAAGTTCGCCTTCAGTTACAACGTTCACAAGCAACTATGAAGCATACTTATGACAAAGGACATCGTCCCCTTTCCTTTGCACCTGGAGAATTTGTTTGGCTCAAACTTCAACCATACCGCCAACTATCTCTTGCCGCCATCAAACGCCATAAGCTTTCTCCAAAATTTTATGGGCCATTCCAGGTCATGCAGCGTATTGGCACTGTGGCGTATCGTTTGAAACTACCACCAGACGCCAAGCTCCATGACGTCTTCCGCGTCTCCCTTCTCAAGCCGTTCAAGGGAGACTCACCACTTCTGCATACCCCTCTGCCTCCTCTCAAAGATGGCAGGTCCATGCCCACGCCCGCTCAGATCCTTCAAGCCAGGTGAGTGAACAACACTTGGGAAGTGCTGGTTCGGTGGACTGACAAGGAATTGATAGAAGCCTCTTGGGAGACACTCGAGTCCTTCCAGACTCTATTCCCCACTTTCAAGCTTAAGGACAAGCTCTTTCTTCAGGAGGGGGGTGATGTTATGGACTCCATAGCATCAAGAGTGGCTAACCAGAGAAGAGAAGAGATGGAATAACTTGTATTTCAGTACCTTAGGGGTTTAATTATAATTTGAAGTTCCATAAGGGTCTAATTGTAATTATAGAACCTTTGATGTTTTCCTTGACCTATTTAGGGTGTCAAGTGATGGAATGAAAACAAGCATTGATCATTAGTCTAAATGAGATCAGGTTCTCTCTCTAAAGAGGCCTAAGGTTGGAGCTCCTTCAAAGGCTCACGTCCCTTCATCATTGGGCGTTCCAAGAACCCCAAATCCTTCCCTTCTTCGTCATTCAATCTAGAAGCTAGAGGAGATCGCCGGGTGACTCGATCCATGGTTAGAGAGCCTAACAAAGCACCACCGGAAATTTCCTTACATGCAAGTCAAAGCTCAGATCTTCGATTGGGAACTCATGGGCCTGGTGGACTCTGGGAGCACCCACAATTTTCTTAGTTTAACGGTGGTCCAGCACCTGTAGTTACAGATTCTTCCCCATCCGACAGCCACAGTCTCAGTGGCCAATGGGGAGAAGGTTCCTAGCTACGGAATCAGCAAGGCGGTAAATTTTACTATTGGCACTACTTTGTTTCTATCATGAGTTTTTTGTTATTCCTCTGGCTGGTTTTTGATATGGTATTGGGAATCAAATGGTTACAAACGTTGGGGCCCATTTTGTGGGACTTTTCTGCATTGACAATGAGTTTTGTCCTACGTGGTAGCCAAGTGCTCCTACAAGGAAGTCAGACAGAAACACAGCAGCACTTTCATTCTGTGACTGCCCCGGATAATTCAGCAGGCAGTATTGATGGCATGATTGATGAATTCTCCGACCTTTTTTGTGAGCCTACAGGGCTCCCCCCGCTCAGACAGTGTGATCACCGTATATGTTTGAAACCAGGGTCAGATGTGGTAGTTATTCATCCATATCGGTACCCTCACCTCCAGAAAGATGAGATTGAAAGACAGTGTCAAGCGATGCTACAACAGGGCCTTATTCGTAGTAGTAGGTCCCCCTTCTCTTCACCAGTTCTACTCATGAAGAAACATGATGGGACTTGGCACTTTTGTGTTGATTATCGTGAGTTGAACACGCTGACAGTAAAAGACAAATTTCCCATTCCGGTGGTGGAGGAGCTCCTCGATGAGCTATATCGATCGTGGGTCTTCAAAAAATTAGACTTACGGTCTGGGTATCATCAGATTCACATGCATCCAGTAGATATTGAAAAGATGGCATTCCGAACACATCACGGCCACTTTGAATTTGTGGTCATGCCTTTTGGGCTATCAAATGCTCCTTGTACTTTCCAACAGCTGATGAATGAGGTATTTAGCTCTTATCTTCGAAAATTTGTGCTTGTTTTTTTTATGATATACTCATATATAGAAAATCTCAAGATGACCACTTAGCACATTTGAGAATTGTATTTGATTTATTGCGAGCACACCAATTATATTTGAAGAAGTCCAAATGCTCATTTGGGGCATCTCATGTTGCTTACCTGGTCCACATTATTTCCCATGAGGGGGTCATTGTTGATCCCGAGAAGATTCAGGCCATTAGTGAATGGCCACAGCCTCAGTCTTGCTCAGAAGTACACGGATTCTTGGGTTTGGCAGGCTATTACTGGAAATTTATTCGGAGTTTTGGTCTGTTGGCAGCACCTTTGACAAACCTCCTTAAAAAGAATTCCTTTCAGTGGAATTAGGAGGCTTCCATGGCATTTGACGCACTCAAGAATGCTCTTGCATCTACACCGGTGTGACAGCTTCCAAATTTTGATGACTTGTTTGTGATAGAATGTGATGCTTCTGGTGGGACATTGGGGCCGTGTTGCATCAGAACTCCCACCCCATTGCTTATTTCAGTCGACAGTTGGCCTCTCGTTATCAGAAATTGGTTGCATATGAACGCGAACTGATCGGGTTGGCCAAGGTGGTCCAACACTAGTGGCCATATGTATGGGGATGCACTTTTCTCATCCGCACTGATCATTATAGTCTCAAGTTCTTACTTGAGCAGCGTCTCACGACGTCACCACAGCAACATTGGATTAGTAAGTTGATGGGCTTTGATTTCTCAGTGGAGTATCATGCGGGCAGATTAAACAAGGCGGCGGATGCCTTGTCCAGACATTTTGAACATCAACAGCTCATCTATGCCATCAGCCAGCCGCATTTTCTCATTCTAGACATGGTCCATGATGCGCATGCCACACTTACAGTAGTACTTGCACCAAAAAATTTCCAATGGGGAGATGGATTCCAAATGGTCCATTCAGGATTCACTAATTTGCTATAAGCAGCGGATTTACCTTCCGACCACGTCCGAGTTGATTCCAGCCATTCTCTCGGCTTATCATGATTCTACCCATGAGGGCTTACAGAAGACGTTGTGGCATATTCGGGCGGATTTCTATTGGCCGGCTATGAAGTCCTCCATTACTACATATGTCTCCGATTGTCATGTATGTCAAAGGAACAAATCAGATCATCTGAATCCTGTAGGTCTTCTCCAGCCTCTCACTCTCCCTACTCAGGTATGGGCAGATATTTCAATGGACTTCGTGGAGGGTCCTCCCCTCTCAGCCGGGAAGTCTGTTTTGTTTGTGGTGGTTGATCGCTTCTCCAAGTATGGTCATTTTATTCCGATGGCTCACCCCTACACGGCAGCCCGCGTGGCTCAGACCTTCTTCGAGCATATTGTACGCTTACATGGCATTCCTGAATCTATTGTGAGTGATCGGGACGCGATTTTCACGAGTACTTTTTGGAGGGAACTATTTCGACTGAGTGGCATGCAATTGAAATTTTCCTCCGCATATCACCCTCAGGCGGATGGCCAAACCAAGGTGGTTAATCTGACCATCGAGATGTATCTCCGGTGCTTAGTGGAAGATCAATCGAAACAGTGGGTTCAATATCTACCCTGGGCAGAATACTGTTATAACACTTCATTCCACTCGGCCTTGTAGTCCTCTCCTTTCTGGGTTCTTTATGGGAGGGACCCCCAAGGCTTGTCTCTTATACCAGAGGCACCATCCGCGTGGATGCCATTGATGAGGCATTCATGGATCGAGATCAGGTGTTGAAGATGTTTACAGACCTGCTACAAAAGGCTCAGGACCGGATGACTACAGCTTACAACAAGAGCCACCGGGGTGTCTCATACGCGGTTGGGGACTATGAGTGGCTATGTCTTTGGCAGTACCGACAGCACTCTCTCGCCGGGCCAGCGCGCCATAAGCTATCCCCCAAGTACTTTGGGCCCTTTGCCATTATTCGATGCGTGGGGCCGGTGGCGTATCAACTAAAATTTCCAGACACAGCGAAGCTGCATGATGTGTTTCATGTCTCACTACTGAAACCTCACAAGGGGCCAGCCCCTTCTTCTCCACCATTCCTTCCTCCAGTGGACAATGGCCACGTCATTCTGACACCCTATGCGGTGTTACAGGTGCGTGTGACGAATGACAAGTGGGACATCCTCGTGCAATGGCCCGCTACAGACCCCGAGGCAATGACATGGGAGCTGTTAGAGACCTTCAAATAGGTCTATCCAGCTTATGAGCTTGAGGACAAGCTCTTTCTCCAAGGGGAGGCAGATGTTATGGACTCAATAGCACACCGAGTCACTCAGAGGAGGAGACAATGACTCACCAAGTCACCTAATTTTACTTTTATTACTTATATTGCTTTTAATTTCGAATTTGATTGATTACGTAATAAGACTTGAAGGTAGGGGTATAGCTGGGATTTATAAACCTAACCCTAACCTATCTTTGTGTGAATGATCCTATTTAAAGGGTAAGGAATGAGAAATAAGGTAAGTTCGAATTTAGAGTAAAATAGAGTAATTAGGTTCTTGCTAGGTTCCCTATCCTAGGGTTCTTGGCTTGAACTATCCTTGGTGGTTTGTTGCATCCATTGGGGAGTCTTTGAAGAGATCTTGGAAGGAAAATGAGGAGGAATCAGCCTTCTCCTCCATCCTACAATAGTCATCCATCTCTTCCAGGAACCAGCAGTAAGGGAAGAAGGATTTACGTGAGCCTTAGCATCAAGAAAGGGATTTTTGAGTTGCTGATTGAAGGATGTCTTCAAGAGGTATTTTTATCTATCTTTTCCGAGTTTAGAAGAGCTAGAGACTACCCTCTTTACATTCAGCATTGGTAGTTGCATGAATTCAGAAACCCTACTCATTGACGTGAGGTATAAAGTGGGGTTTCATAATTGGATCCTTAAAACAGTCTCTTGATTGAATTGGTGCATCTATAATTGAGAAAAGGAAACTCCATTTCCATTATAATGTGTGGGGGAAGAAAAAGAGAGTTTCTTTTCACAAAAACGTGTTAAGAAACCCTCAAACAGTGCTAGACCCTTATTTGACTCACCGAGTTACTAGATCCATGGCTAGGGACCATAACAGCCTCTCTCGAGCGCCACATAACCACGAATCTGGATTCTCAATTCTTGCATCTAGCCCCTCTCGGGCACCTAGAGTTAATGACAGAGATCGGATTACAATAGAATGCAAAGAATCAATTTCCTATTGTGATGATGCTAAAATTATCAACTCTAGATTTTACCGTGATTCGTGCCTCTCTCGAGTGCCATGTAATCACAAATCCGATTTCTCAATCCTTGCGCCTAGCCCCTCTCCGGTGCATAGAGTGAAAGACAGAAATTGGATTAAAATACCAAAATCCAACATAAATTACAATCCTACCCTAACTAGCTAATTTAATCAAATATCCGAAAAACAAATATTCGATAAACATTAATTCTCAAATCAAATTTAATAAACATTCAAAACCTAAGTTCAAACTATAGGAAAATTAAATTAAAAAATGAAGGATTACTCCCCTTCTCCTTCCTCTCGCTCGGGCAGCACAGCTCGTTCTCACGGGTGCTGCAATTTCCAGAAATTGATGGCTTCGGGTTGCAAGAGCGAGTGGTCGGAGATAGAGACGACGTCGGCGAAGAAGGATAGAAACCCACTGATGGAGGTGGTACGGCGGACGATGGAATGGAGCCGAAGTCCTCTGACTGGCTCTCTCGAATCTCGGTCAAAGTCGGAATAGCTTCGAAAATGGTCGAAAATGGGTAATCGATGCCGAAGGATGGTCAGAATGCGAAATCGGCACCGGAGGAGCCCTCTCGGGCCACCTCTTGGCCTGGCAAGCAGAAACTGGCAGTGTCGAACTCGCCGCGACGGAGACTCTCTCGAGCTCTCCTCGGGTCTGTTCTCAGTTGCCGAACGACGATGGACGACGGTGTCACAGCGAACAACGGCTGGAAATCCTCTCCGGTCTCCCTTCTTTCAGTCGACGGCCTCCCCTATTTTGGTCGACCGTCTCCCCTTTTCAATACGATTTCTGCTAAAAAAATACCTCCCCCACTAATGGCATTTCTGTAAATATCTTCTTCTCCACACAAAATTCTTTTGAAATTTCATAATTAAATCCATAAAAATCATTTCAGGAAGAAATAAACCCTAAAAACAATGAAATATCATTCAGGAGAGAAAAATATGCAATATAAGCAGTGATTAATGCCAAATTCAATAATTGCACGTTTCAAGTGAAAACCGATAAATAACCACTTATAACACAATTATAAGGGTTATTCAATTATAATTAACCTAGTTTTCATGTCAGAATCTGGCATCTATCAGGTCTACCTTCACCCCAACTGCTAAAATAACGTGGCCCAAGTATGCCACTTCTGAGGTACCCATAGAACATTTGGACTGGTTTAAAACCAAATGATGTGAGCGGAGAAGAGTAAATACTTGGTGAAGGTGCTGAAGATGCTCCCAACTATTGCTATATACCAAAATATCATCAAAAAATGCCAAAACGTATTTCCTCAAGAGAGAGGAAAATACCTCATTCATGAGGACCTGGAATGTGGAAGGCGCATTTGAGAGACCAAATGGCATCACGAGGAACTCGAAATGCCCGTGGTGTGTGCGGAACACAATTTTCTCCACATCTGATGGATGAACACGGATTTGATGATAGCCATACTTTAAATCTAGCTTGGTAAATATAGTAGCAACATGTAACTCATCTAGCAACTCGTCCACCACTGGTATGGGAAATTTGTCTTTAATGGTGTGCGCATTGAGTTCCTGTGATCCACACAAAACCTCCATGACTTATCATGCTTGCGGACCATTAATATCGGGGAGGAAAAAGGAGATCTGCTTGGCTGAATAATACCATGGGCGAGCATATTTTGGCACTGCCTTTCAATCTCATCCTTCTATATGTGGGGGTAACAATAAGGACGCACCACTACAGGTTCAGTGCCCGTTTCAAACGGATGCGGTGATCATAGTGCCTAATAGGCAGTAGAGCAGTAGGTTCCTAAAATATATCCTCGAAGTCTGTGAGTAAATGAGATAACTTACAGTTGTCGGTGTTATGGACTTGAACAATCTGAATTGCGTAGGGCACTGGTACTTGGGTGCCATGCAATGTAATCTGACGGTGGTCCTCTATGAAGGTCATGGTCAGAGCTTGAAAATCCCATTAAATATGCCCCAACAAGTTTAGCCATTTAATTCCAAGTACCAAATCAAATTTGGACAGTGGAATCACCAGGAAATCTGCAATAAAGGCATGTCCCTCAATATCAAAGTGTGTGGCTAGAGAGATGCCCACACTGGTAATTTTAGCCACATTGGCTACTGAGACAGAAAGCCCTTTCTGTTGCTGGAAGACTAACCCAAGTTGTTCGACAGTTGGTTGACTGATGAAATTATGTGTGCTGCCAGAGTCAACTAAAACAAGTAGTTGTAGATGATGTAACTGGGCTTTAACTTGCATGGTATTAGAACTGCGCAGACCAATCATGGCATGAAGGGAAATCTCTCGACCTCTTGGTCTGTCTCCACAATCTCTTCCTCTGGTAGTATGTCCTCACAATCCTCCCACAGACATATACTGAATAATCTTTTGCATATGTGACCCTGGACATACTGTTCATCATAGTTAAAACAAAGCCCTTGGCTTTTCTCTGATCCATTTCTTGTTTGTTCAGTTTTTTGAAGTAAGGAGCTGGTGGAAAAGAGTTAGAACTGTCTGGGCGTAGTGTTGCACAGGCTCCAGAACGTGGAGGCCCAGAATATGGTGTTGGCACAATGGCATTGTGCCCTAGCCAAGCTGGTTTTCTGACCAGTGAATCCTTCATAACTCACTGGTTATTCTCAATTGACCTGGCTAAGTTCATAGGGTTGTCCAAATCTGTAGGACCTTGTAATTCAACTTCCAGCCGCAGAGCTTCTGTCAAACCAGCAGTAAAGATGTGAACATACTAGGTGTGACTGACAAACTCATTAGCTCAGGCCAACCGTTCCTGGAAGGTCTTTTGATACACCTCTAGTGATCCATTCTGCTTATAATTGATTAATTTGCCCAATGGATTGCTACTAGTTGGAGGACCATACTTCATCATGCATGATTGTTTAAAGGTTGCCCAATCTTGAACCAATTGGTCATTTCGGAATTGGTGGTACCATAGGAGCGCTTCATCGAGCATGTGGTATGCGGCCAAATAAACCTTCTCATCCGCCGGTGTTTTTTGATGATAAAAGAATTGATCACACTTGGTTAACTAAATCAAGGGGTCCTTAGACCCATCATATGTAGGAAAATCGAGTTTGAAATAACTGGGAACCGTATTTGGTCCCTGTGTGGCAGGCCCCAAATGGGGATTTTTATGGCGCATTGGTGGTGGTGGAGGAGGTGGTGGCTGGTAGTGATGGTGGTCGGCCGGTGGAGAGTAGACTGCCAGTGGTGGTGCTCGTAGACCACTATCTTCTTGTCTCTGGAGGAGGGCTTGGATGGCAGCGTCCATGGATTTGATGGCCTCACGTAGGTTAGAAGTGGTCTGACGTACTTCTTCCAGGGATTGAGCCTGAACATCTGTCCTATGGCGAGTATCTTCAACTAATTGCAGCAAATCCTCAGGGAAAGAGGAATCCCCAAGGGTGAACTTGTCTGATACCAAGATGTTAGGTTCTTCCCGAGCTATGGATCGAGTCACCCTTCTTTCCTCTCTTCCCTCCATATTGAATCTTGATGCTGGAAGAGGATTCTTGTTTCTTGAACGTGGAATGATGGAATTCGGAATGGAATTCGGAATGTAATTCGGAATGGAATGACTGAGCTTTGAAGGAAGCTCGACCTGGACTGCAGAGGAAGAATCCGACCTAGACCTCTGAGGGAGAATCTGACCTGTTTAATTCTAATTTTCTCAATACTTACTTTCCTTCACCTTTGCGTCCCCATAAATAGGGTTGAGGACGGAAATACAAATTAACCCATGGGTCAATTGGTTCATGCCATATTACATCTAGACCAAACCAAACCAAACTAAAACAAACCAAACCAAATGGAATTACATTAAAAGTAAATTGACATAATTTAATTCCTATGTCTGTGGATAACTTGTGATGCTATGGATACACAACACCTAAGAGGGCTCCTCCGGTGCCGATTCAGCATTCCAACCTTCCTCCGGTGTCGATTACGCATTTCCAACCACTTCCCGAGCCTAGTCCGACTCCGACCGAGACTCGAGAGAGCCGGTCAAAGGATTTCCCTTCCATCTCGTCTTCTGCCGCACCACCTCCTCCGGTGCTAATTTCGATTCCTCTTCGCCGGCATCACCTCCACTTCTGGCCACTCGCTCCTGCAACCTGAAGCCCCTAATTTCTAGAAATCGCAACAACTGTGAGAATGGAATTGTTGCCTGAGCAAGAGGAAGAAGAAGGGGAGTAATCCATCATTTTGTAATTTCATTAGTTTTCTATAGTTTGAACTTAGGTTTGAATGCTTATTAAATTTGATTTGAGAGTTGATGTTTATCAATATGTCATTTATCTCAGCATTATTATATCACATGAGGGGGTCACTATTGATATCGAGAAGATTCAGATAATTCATGATTGGCCACAACCTCAGTCTTGCTCAGCTTTGCGAGGATTTTTGGGTCTAGCCAGATACTATTGCAAATTCATTCAGAATTAAGATCCATTGGCAGCACCTTTGACCAGTCTCCTCAAGAAAAATTCCTTTCATTGGAATGAGGAGGCCACACAGTCCATTGAGGCCCTCAAAACAGCTCTCGCCTCCACCCCTGTCTTATAGCTTCCCAATTTTGAAGACTTATTTGTGGTTCAATTTTACGCTTCTAGTGGGGGCATTGGGGCCTTCTTACAGCACCAGTCATATCCCATTGCATATTTCAGCCAGTAGTTGGCAATTCTTCATCACAAATTGGCAGCGTATGAATGGGAATTAGTAGGGTTGGCCAAGGCGGTCCAACACTGTGGCCCTTACTTATGGGGTCATGCATTTCTCATCCTTAATGATCACTATAGCCTTAAATTCTTACTTGAACAACGTCTCATGACTTCACCACAGCAGCATTGGATCAGTAAGTTGATGGGATTTGACTTTTCGATGGAGTACCATTATGGGAGATTAAACTAGGCAGCATATGCCTTGTCATGGTGTTTTGAACATCAGCATCTCATATATGCGATCAGCCAGCCTCGTTTCCTCATCCTAGACTTGGTGAGAGAAGCGCATGCCACTCTTCCGGTACTAGAGTAGCTACACAAAAAAATTACAGAGGGGACAATGGAGTCTAAGTGGTCCATCCAAGATTCACTTATTTGCTACAAACAATGGATTTATCTTCCCCACACTTCTGAGTTGATTCCAGCCATCCTCTCTGCATACCATGACAGCACACATGAAGGTATTCAGAAAACTTTGCAATGTATTCGCGCAGATTTTTATTGGCAAGCCATGAAAACCTCCATTGCAACATATGTCTCAGCATGTCAGGTATGTCAATGAAACAAATCTGACCACTTAAGTCCAGAAGGTCTTCTACAACCTCTCGCCCTCCCTACACAGGTATGGGCCGATATTTCAATGGACTTTGTTGAGGGTCTTCCACAATCAGTCAAAAAATCAGTACTATTTGTGGTGGTCGATCGGTTTTCCAAGTATGCACATTTTATTTCTATCGCTCATCCATATACAACATCCGAGTAGCACAGACTTTCCTTGAGCATATTGTCCGATTACATGGCATTCCAAAATCAATTATCAGTGATCGGGACGCGGTATTCACAGCACTTTTTGGCAGGAAATTGAAATTCTCCTTCGCATATCATCCTCAGACAGATGGACAAACCGGGGTGGTTAACCACACCATCAAAATATATCTACGGTGCCTTGTGGGCGATCGTCCAAAGCAATGGGTTCAATAGCTACCGTGGTCGGAATACTATTACAATACTTCGTTCCACTCCACCTTGCAATCCACTCCTTTCAAGGTTCTTTATGGTCGGGACCCCCCTCGCCTTCTCTCTTATACTCCAGGGTCCACCCGTGTGGATGCCATTGATTAGGCACTCATGGATCACAACCAGGTTTTAAAGAATATTGTCGAATGCCTACGGCAAGCTCAAGTTCATATGAAAGATGTCTACGACAAGGGACTTCAAGACTTCTCGTACGAGGTAAGGGACTATGTTTGGTTACACCTACAACCATACCCCCAGCAGTCCCTTGCGGGACCACCACGCCATTAGCTCTCCCCCAATTATTTTGGGCCTTTCTCCATTATTCGCCGCGTGGGACCAGTAGCCTATCAACTACAACTGCCAACCACGGCCAAGCTACATGATGTGTTTCATGTCTCTCTCTTGAAACCATATACGGGGTTACAGCATACATCCACTCCGTTCCTTCCTCCAGTGGACAACGGACAGACACGTCATTCTTACACCAGCCGCAGTGTTACACGCCCGTTTGGTCAATGACCAATGGGAGATTCTAGTCCAGTGGACAACTACAAAACCTGAAGCACCTACATGGGAGCAGTTGGACATCTTCAAACAGGTCTACCCGGCTTACGAGCTTGAGGACAAGCTCTTTCTCCAAGGGGAGGCAGATGTTGTAGACTCAATAGCTAACTGAGTCATACAACAGAGGCGCACTGAGTTACAGAGTTAATAGTTTTCTTTCCACATTGTTTTAAATTCGTTTTTCATTCATTATTTAAGTTAAATTGCCATAGGGGCAGAATTGTAATATTTAACTCTAAAACTAGGGCGACATCAAGCCTACTTAGGGGGCAAAGGAATGAGAAAAGGGCAAGCATTGAATTAGGTAAACAAGGTTTGGAGTTCTTCTTGACGAGCTCTAGGGTTTGGAGGTCTCCTTGTTGAGCTCTAGGTCCAGGTTCCCTTAGAATTTGAATATCTTTCTCTCATCTTTGATTATTGTTTTCCATTGATCTATACCGAGGAAGAGAGCGGAGTTGTTGTCCCTTTTCCAAGTTCAAAGAGAAGCTTCAGCCTCCTTTTCATCATCAGCAGTAAGAGAGGGATTCTACCCTCCTTTCCGAGCAAGAAGTGAGGATTCTCCATCCTCTTATCACGAGCAGCACTGGTGTAAGGGATTGAAGCATCGAGACCTAAAAGAAGAAGGTAAAGATCCTCTAATACATGATCCAAAAGTTATACAAGATAGGAGCTTTCCAGCCCTATCATGAGCAGCAACCAAGAGGGTTCCAAACCCTCTTTTCCGTGATCAAAGGACGAGTCTTTCTTCTCCTATCCGAGCAGCAGCAGTAAGGGCTCTCTGCCCTTACCTTAAAACAGTAGATTAGCCTCATAAAGAGAGCTCCTTTCCTTCAATTCGAGATCAGCACAAAGAATGGATTTTCTTCTTCCTTAACGAGGCCAGCAACTCACATACAGTGCTAGATTCTCAAATCCCACGCCGAGTTACTCGATCCATGACTAGGGACCATAACATGCCATAGTTGAGCCTCAGATGTAATGGATGAAATAGCAGTTACTGGTGGAAGTAAAATAGTATTAACCCCCTTTTTCATGGCCGCCACCAATCACCTATTTCGTAGCTAGATCCTGAAATATACACGAAGATGGTGAGAAGGTGACAGAACAATTCAATTGTTTGGTTAATCGACTAACAGAGAAAATATTTAGTGGAAATTGAGGAACAAATAACACATCTTGGAGAGGAATAAAGGCAGTAAGAGAGGAGGAACCCTTTCCAAGCACCTGGTTTGGGAACCATTAGAAATAGTGAAAATTTTATGAGGAAGATATGGAGACAATGAATGAAGCATGTGTTTATTACCTGACAAGTGTTCAGAAGCCCCGGAGTCGATGATCCAAGAGGAAGGGGTTGAAGCGAAAGAAAGCATACCTGAGGCAATGGTAGTGGCAGCAATAGGTCCTAGAGGAGTAGAGGACTGATCCAATAAGGATTTTAGCTTCTGAATTGCAGCATAGTCTTCTGTAGAAATAGTCACATCCCTGGAATGAGAATTAGTCTTATCCTTCTTTTTCTCAACATTAACTGAGGCTGGATTGGTTGTCGCCCAATCAGGCTTGCCATGGAGTTTCCAGCATGAATCCACAAGGTGGTTATGACCACCACAGTAATTTCACAATCGAGGCTCAGTGCGGGAATGGGTCGGACCCGTTCGACCACCTCTATTGCAGCCTCCTCTTGTATTTTTGTCGCGTCCTCGAAATGGGGATGATGTACCCCTATTACCAAAGAACATAGTTGATGGAGCATCAATCAGAGAAGGAAGAGATGGATCAGGAATCCGTAACAATGTAGCACTAATGTCATCAAAAGAGGGAAAGGCAGAGGAACTAAGAAGCTGAGTCTTAGCCACCTCTAGATACATCTTAATATTGGTAAGGCCAATAGCCGCTGCTAGAGCCTCGCACTATTTTTCTTGGATAGCAATGTCGGTAGAGTATAGTTGAGCAATTTTCCATTCTTGGAGATGGCCACAAAATCGGGCCAGAAACTTATGAATATTATCTCCTTGTATGGTAGCCAGCATACTTTAGAAAACATCATATACTCTTTGCAAGGAGGTGGTACTGGAATAGAGCTTAGCACATGTGTCCCAAATATCCTTGGAAGATTTCAAGTGGACCACATTGTTAGTGACATGTTGTTAGTAAGCCAACTGATAACCTGTTATGGACTCCATAACATCTAGAGTTGCTAGTCGAAGAAGAGGATAAATTGTGTAATTTGCTCTTAGCCCTTGCTTAGGCCCTTGTGCATCTTTCCCTAATTCCCTATATAGGGACATCAGATTAATGAGAAGAGTAAGCATTACTCCAATTTAGTCTAAACGAGATCAGGTACTCTCTCACACAAGGCCTAAGGGTGGAGCTCCTTCAAAAGCTCACATTCTTCAAGCATAGGTCATTCCAAACATCTGAAATCCTTCCCTCCCTCATCATTCAATCTGGAAGCCAAAGGAGATCGTTGGGTGAACCGATCCATTGCTAGAGAACCTAACATCATGGTATCAGACATGACCACCATAGGCGATTCCTCTTCCCCTACTGATATTTTGAATTATGTGGAAGAAAATCGTGTTGAAATGCAATCCCGGGTTGACGCTATGAACCAGGAGATTTTCGATCTCAAGGAAAATTTCCAACACATGATGGTTTGTATGGAGGATGGGTTTGTTACGGTCCCAAGTCATGGATCGAGTAACACGGCGTGGGATTTGTGAATCTAGCACTCAAAATTTACTCACTTCACGTCAAGGGTCTGTGTATGAGTATTTCTCCTTAACCAATGCTTGGCCAGGAGGAAAGATCCTCTTTTGAGGGTCCTACCGAGTTGTTGGGCTAGGTAGAAGACCCCACAACAATGCTGACCTTGCTAGAGCAAGGTGCTCTCTTTTCTTGGTCACGGCAAAGAGGGTTTGGCCCTCTTTGTTGCTTCTCTAGCTAAGAATGCAATCCTTCTTTCTTAAATAACTTGAAACACGAGTTTGGGATAGATTAATACCTCTTCTTTGATGCTATGATCAGCTCCCACGTTGCACCAGGAATTGCTCAAGATTTGAGGATAAAAATCCTCACTTTGCTGCTTGGTAAGGGAGGAATTGGGCCTCTCTTGTTGCTGCTGCCAAGAAGGAGGATAGACCTCCTCTTTGGCCTCGGAAAAGGGGCAGGAAGCTCCTTTTCTTAATAGGGATGATGGTGGATGAATTTGGGTGAAGATGGATGGCAATGGAGGGTGAATGATAGGCTGGATTTTTGGAGTAAACCCTGAACTCGGGATCAAGAGGTGATCCCAACCTATTTAGACTAGGTTATTCTAAAATCTCAAAGCTTACCTATTTCATTCATACCTATCCCTTAAATAGGGAGTTTTAGGGTTAGGGTTACAATAATTCCCCATAATGCCCTTACATAAAAAGTAATTAGAAATAACTCCTACTTAAAACAATATAAGAAATAAATCCTACTTAAAACAATATTAGAAATAAATCCTACTCAAAGAAATATAAGAATTAAATCCTATTGAGTGAATTATTGTTGTCTTCTTCATTGTGTGACTCGGTGTGCTATTGAGTCCAAAACATTTGCCTCCCCATGGAGAAAGAGCTTGTCCTCAAGCTCAAAAGCTGGGTAAACTTGTTTGAAGATGTCCACACGTTCCCATGTTGCAGCATCGGGGTCAGTGTCCGTCCACTGAACGAGAATCTCCCAATGATCATTGGTCAGTCGTGCACGTAACACAGCAGCTGGGTTAAGAATAACCTCGCCATGATCAACTAGTGGTAGGAATGGAGTGGATGTAGGTTGTGCTCCGGAATGCGGCTTCAAAAGAGAGACATGAAACACATCGTGAATTTTGGCGGTGTCCAGTAATTTGAGTTGATAGGCGACTGGTCCCATGCGTCGAAGAATGGGAAACGGCCCAAAAAATCGGGGTGAGAGCTTATGACGTGGAGGTCCCGCTAGAGACTGCTGACGGTAGGGCTGGAGCCGTATCCACACATACTTTCTAACCTCAAAAGATACCTCACGGTGGCCTCTGTCGTATACATCCTTCATCCGACCTTGGGCACGTCGTAGCCGTTCTGTGATATTCTGTAGCAGTAGATCCCTGTCTATGAGTGCCTGATCAATCGTGTCCACGCGGGTGGACCCTGGGTTGTACGAGAGGAGGCGAGGTGGATCCCGGCCATATATAACCCGAAAAGGAGTGGATTGCAATGCAGAGTGGAACGAAGTGTTGTAACAATATTCGGCCCACGGAAGCCATTGAACCCATTGCCGAGGACGATCCCCCACCAAGCACCGTAGATACATCTCGATGGTGCGGTTCACCACCTCAGTCTACCCGTCTGTCTATGGATGATAGGCGGAGGAGAACTTCAATTTCGTCCCACTCAAGCGAAACAGTTCCCGCCAAAAGGTGCTCGTGAAAACTGCATCTCTGTCACTCACAATGGATTCTGGAATGCCATGTAAGCGGACTATCTGCTCCAGGAAAGTCTGAGCAACCCGTGTTGCTGTATACGGATGAGCCATCGGTATAAAATGCCCGTACTTGGAGAATCGATCAACCACTACGAAAAGTACGGATTTGCCGGCTGACAGGGGTAGGCCTTCCACAAAATCCATTGAAATGTCAGCCCAAACCTGCGTTGGAAGGGCCAGAGGCTGGAGAAGACCGGCTGGACTCAAGTGCTCGGCTTTGTTGCGCTGGCATACCTGACAGTCGCCAACATAAGTCGCAATAGAGGCTTTCATGGCTTGCCAGTAAAAATCAGCTCGAATTCTGTGCAAGGTCTTCTGGATCCCCTCGTGTGTACTGTCGTGGTAGGCCGAGAGAATAGCTGGAATCAACTCGGACTCAGGTGGAAGGAAAATCTGATGCTTATAATAAATAAGTGAATCCTGGATGGACCACTTCACATTCATTCCCTTCTAAGATCTGTTGATGCAGTTCCTGCAGTGCAGGGATAGTAGCATGTGCTTCTCGCACCAAGTCCATAATGAGAAATCTCGACTGGCTGATAGAATAGACCGACTGCTGATCTTCAAAACACCGTGACAAGGCATCTGCCGCCTTATTTAATCTCCCCGCATGATACTCCACCGAGAAGTCAAACCCCAACAACTTACTGATCCAGTGTTGTTGTGGCGATGTCGTCAAACGCTGTTCTAGTAAGAATTTAAGGCTGTAGTGATCCGTGCGTATGAGAAAAGCCCGGCCCCAGAGATAAGGCCTCCAATGTTGGACCGCTTTGGCCAACCCAATCAATCCGCGCTCATAGGCTGCCAGTTTGTAATGGCGGACTGCCAACTGTCTGCTAAAATAAGCAATAGGATGGCCCAGCTGCTGTAAAATGGCCCCCATGCCCACGCCCAAAGCGTCGCACTCTACCACGAACAATTCGTCGAAGTTGGGAAGTTGTAATACTGGCGCGGATGCGAGGGCAGCTTTGAGTGCCACAAACGACGTGGTGGCCCCCTCATTCCAAATAAAGGAATTTTTCTTGAGTAAACTCGTCAATGGTGCTGCCACTAGCCCATAGTTCTAAATAAATTTATGGTAGTAGCCCGCAAGACCCAAAAAACCCCGTAATGCAGAACACGACTGTGGTTACGGCCACTCGTGAATAGCTCGGATCTTCTCGGGATCCACCGTAACCCCCTCATGTGAGATAATGTGTCCGAGATATCCCACGTGTGAAGCCGCAAAAGAACACTTGGAGTGTTTCAAATAGAGCTGATGTGCTCTTAACAAGTCGAAAACAATCCTCAAGTGTGCCAAGTGCTCCTCAACCGACTTGCTATATATCAAAATATCATCGAAAAATACAAGAAAAAATTTTCAAAGATAGGGGCTAAATACCTCGTTCATCAAAGCTTGAAAAGTGGAGGGTGCATTGGATAACCCGAACGGCATGACGACGAACTCAAAGTGGCCATGGTGCGTGCGGAACGCCGTCTTCTCGATATCAGAGGAGTGCATCCGGACCTGATGGTATCCCGAACGGAGGTCGAGTTTAGTGAATAACCACGACCCATGTAACTCATCCAGAAGCACATCCACTACCGGAATCGGGAACTTGTCTTTTACTGTCTGCACGTTCAACTCCCGATAATCCACGCAGAACCTCCATGTCCCATCATGTTTCTTCACAAGTAAGACGGGTGAAGAGAACGGGGAGCGGCTAGGATGAATAAGACCTTGTTTCAACATCTCATGGCACTGACGCTCTATCTCGTCCTTCTGAAGGTGTGGGTAACGGTATGGTCGCACGACCACTACCTCAGAACCTGGTTTCAGACAGATCCTATGGTCACAGTGCCTCATGGGAGGCAACCCCGAAGGCTCCTGGAAGAGGTCATAGAACTCCTCAACCAGACCATCACTTGTACTGTCAGGCTGATCCTGTGTCTGCAAAGTGTGTATGCGGTGGGCCCTGTCCACCTGACAGCCCTGTAAGAGCACCCGACTTCCGGCCAAATCAAAGCTCATGGTTAAAGCCGAAAAGTCCCACAGAATGGGCCCCAATGTTTGTAACCATTTAATGCCTAAAACCATATCAAATCCTGCTAGGGTAATAACAAAAAATTCCGCATTAAATGAAGTAAATCCAATGGAAAAAGTTACTGCCTTACTAATCCCATAGCTAGAGACCTTCTCGCCATTGGCCACTGAGATGGTGGCTGTCGGATGAGTGTGTATCTGAAGCTGGAGATGCTGTGCGGCTGTCAAACTCAGAAAATTGTGTGTACTCCCCGAGTCGACTAGTCCCACCAGTTCTCGGTCAATGACATGAGCTCGGACTTGCATTGTAGTAGGCGATTTCTGCCCAGTAATAGCATGCAAGGATATCTCTGGTGGTTCCTCCTCGATAATATCCTCTGGTTCCTCTGGATCCTCTGAATCCTCCATCTCGAGCCAAAATAATCGTTTACATTGGTGTCCGACCCGATACTGCTCATCGCAGTTATAACAGAGATTTTTGGACCGCCTTTCTGCCATCTCCGCACTCGTCAATTTTTTTATAAAGCTCGGTAGGGAATTACCAGGGCGGGGATCGGCTACCCGAGTCGTAGTCGGAGTGTGTCTGGATGGTGCTGTTGTAGATGTTCCCTGAGATGAATTATAGCGGCGCCCTTGCCACATGGAGGAAGTGTTCCTCTCACTCGACCAACCCGGCTTACGTTGCTGCAACTGTTGTCGTTGTTCCATTGCTCGGGCCATATTCATGGCATGAGCTAGATCCGTGGGCATAAGGAGTTCTACCTCTAGCCGTAAATACTCATTGAGACCTGCTGTGAATAAGGAGACCTGCTGGTCAACCAATACCCTCTCTCCAGCACGAGCCAACTTTTCCTGGAAGAGTTTTTGATAGTGTTCCACCGAACCCGTTTGTCTCAATAGGACTAACTCTCCCAAGGGGTTGCTGTTGGCGGGAGGCCCAAATCTAACTGTGCATAGATTTTTAAATTCTCCCCAAGTCATTCCCGGTCTCTCTTTCTCTACTTGAGTCACCCATAACATGGCTTCATCTGTCATATGGAAAGAGGCTAGTTGCACCTTATCCTATTCAGTAGTCCCTTGGTTCAAAAAAAAAATTTTCACATCTATGCAACCAAATTATGGGATCCACAGAACCATTGAAAGAGGGAAACTCTAACTTGGTGTACCTTGGGATTGTGCCTCCATGCTGAGGTGCTTGGACAGTGGTGCGCCCAGGCCACTGCTCCCCTCTTCTGTGATATGGTTGAGCAACCTCTCTCACCTCTGGACTCTCATGTCTCTCTGTCCTCAACTCCTGTAGCATCTAATGATTCGGCTCATCTCTTTTTCCAAACCACAAACCTTTCCCAACACTGGTTGTGCTGTTTCAAGGCTATCTTCTATCTTTTGTATCCTGATTTGGATTTCTTCATTGCTGATATTATCCCCCATGTTACCCTGCTCTGATACCAAGTTGTTACGGTCCCGAGTCATGGATCGAGTAACACGGCGTGGGATTTGTGAATCCAGCACTCAGAATTTACTCACTTCATGTCAAGGGTCTGTGTATGAGTATTTCTCCTTAACCAATGCTTGGCCAGGAGGAAAGATCCTCTTTTGAGGGTCCTAACGAGTTGTTGTGCTAGGTAGAAGACCCCACAACAATGCTGACCTTGCTAGAGCAAGGTGCTCTCTTTTCTTGGTCACGGCAAAGAGGGTTTGGCCCTCTTTGTTGCTGCTCTAGCTAAGAATGCAATCCTTCTTTCTTAAATAACTTGAAATACAAGTTTGGGATAGATTAATACCTCTTCTTTGATGCTATGATCAGCTCCCACGTTGTACCAGGAATTGCTCAAGATTTGAGGATAAAAATCCTCACTTTGCTGCTTGGTAAGGGAGGTATTGGGCCTCTCTTGTTGCTGCTGCCAAGAAGGAGGATAGACCTCCTCTTTGGCCTCGGAAAAGGGGCAGGAAGCTCCTTTTCTTAATAGGGATGATGGTGGATGAATTTGGGTGAAGATGGATGGCAATGGAGGGTGAATGATAGGTTGGATTTTTGGAGTAAACCCTAAACTCGGGATCAAGAGGTGATCCCAACCTATTTAGACTAGGTTATTCTAAAATCTCAAAGCTTACCTATTTCATTCATACCTATCCCTTAAATAGGGAGTTTTAGGGTTAGGGTTACAATAATTCCCCATAATGCCCTTACATAAAAAGTAATTAGAAATAACTCCTACTTAAAACAATATAAGAAATAAATCCTACTTAAAAAAATATTAGAAATAAATCCTACTCAAAGAAATATAAGAATTAAATCCTATTGAGTGAGTTGTTGTTGTCTTCTTCGTTGTGTGACTCGGTGTGCTATTGAGTCCACAACAGGGTTTGCCAGGATAACAGCGCAGCTGGGTTCTTCCTCCCGGCATGCCGACAACCCCCCCGCCGTCACCGTCCCCCTCCACCACCTCCTCATTTGCGCCACACACCTCCTCTTCATGGGGGCGCCCAGGGCCCAGCACATCCGACGGTACTCAGGTACACTAAGCTCGACTTTCCCACTTATGATGGGTCTTTAGACCCTTTGATTTGGTTACACAGGTGTGACCATTTCTTTTACAACATAAGAACCCAGCCCAAGAACAGGATTCAATTAGCTGCCTTCCACATGCTCGATGAAGCGTTTCTATGGTACCATCAGTTTAAAAATGAGAACCATGTGTATGATTGGGGATTTTTTAAAGATTCTTGCATGCTACGGTTTGGTCCTCCAGCACGCAGACCCCCTAGGCGATCTGGTCAATCTCAATCAAACCGGGACTATTGCACAGTACCAGAAATCGTTCCAGGAAAAGCTTGCCCGCGCCAGTCATTTGGTGTGCCCAGATCAGTATGTCCACTTGTTTACTGTTGGACTCGTTGAGGCACTCTGCCTCGAGGTGGAATTGCAGGATCCCCCTTCTTTAGCCCATGCCATGAACTTGGCACGCACACTGGATACCAAGCAGCATATCTTCAAAGACTCACTGGGCCAGAGGCCCCCATGGCCAGGCTGAGCACCCACTGGTGTTCCATCTCAATTCTCAACTCTCCACCCCCCGCCCACCACTTCATATACGCCATCACAACCTTCCCCCACCACAATTTATCAAACCTCTTACTAAAACCGAAATGGACCAAAGACGAGCTCAAGGGCTGTGTTTCAATTGTAATGAGAATATATGAATGGCCATTTGTGCAAAAGACTCTTTTGGTTAGAAGTGGATGATCCTGCAGAGGGTGTCTTACCGGAGGAGGAGGACGAACCGGAAGTGGAGGAACCTGCCATTTCCCTCCACACCATGACTGGATTGCACAGCACAAACACCATGCAGGTCCACGCCACCATCAAGCATCTCATGTTACTGGCACTGGTTGACTCAGGCAGCACCCATAATTTCCTCAGCCAACCAGCAGGCCGGTAGTTGGGCTTACCACTTCAGTAAAATTCGGGTATTTCAGTCTCTGTGGCTAATGGGGACAAGGTTACCAGTGTGGGGTTCTATTCAACAGTCCCATTTGTTATTGAGGGGCACACCTTTGTTGTGGATTTCTTGGTCATACCACTTGCATGCTTCGATCTAATCTTGGGAATTAAATGGTTGTGTTATGGACTCAATAACACTGAGTCATCTACTTTAATTTTATTATTTATGTTGCTTTTAATTTTGAATTTTATTGATTTGTAATAAGACTTAAAGGTAGGGGTAGAATTGGGTTTTATAACCCTAATCTATGTTGATGTTAATTACCCTATTTAAGGGGTAAGGATGGAGAAATAAAGTAAGTTCGGAATTAGCATAAACTAGGGTAATTTAGGTTCTTCCCGAGCTCCCTTGCTAGGGTTCTTGGCGAAAGTCTTTTCTGGGTTTTCTTGGGTTGATTGGTGATTTCGTGGGTGCCTTGGGTGAGTGATAAAGGAAGAGAAAAGGGGGTAATCTCTACCTGACGTGGTGGAGAGAGGCCTTGGTGTTTTCACCAAACTAAGGAGGAAGAAGAGTTGCGTGAACCCCTTCTTCAGTCAAGGCGACGGCAGAGGAGTTGATGGTTGGAGGTCTCTCGAGAGAAGGTTAAACCTTACCCAATTCCAAGCTGGAAAAAGGGATTTGCTTCACTAACGGAACCAGGAGGAAGGGGAAGGAATTTCGTGGTTCACTGTTGCAAGAAGAAGACCTCTTCATCCCTCACGGAAAAATAGAGGAGAAGAATTTTGAATTCTGGCTGACGTGGTATTCAAAGAGGTAACATAGATTTATTTTCCTAAGTTCAGCATGTTTGAATTTTGTTTTAATTTACCTACATGAATAGTGGTTGAATCCATACGTGAGAGAAAAGAAATCCTGTTTTCAACTTAGAGTGGTTGGAGACAAAATTCTTGGTTCCTTACAGTGTTTAAAACCATGTAACGTGCTGGATTTAGTAGTGACTCGCCGAGTTACTAGATCCATGGCTAGGGACCATAACAGGTTGTAGGGGTTGAGTCTGATTTTATGGGATTTCCAGTCCCTTACCATGAGTTTCACACAGGCCAGTCAACCACTCACACTCCATGGCAACCACGCTCAGCTACCATGCACTCTCCAGACTCTCTCCGCTGGTGAGTCAGATCGAGATCACTTGACCTCACTATTGGCTGAATTCACAGACTAATTTCAGGACCCAGCTGCCCTTCCACCCATACGTGCTTGTGATCATCGTATTCGGTTGAAGATGGGCAGCGAACCAGTAGTCGTGCGCCCCTACCATTATCCACATATGCAGAAAGATGAGATAGAACGGCAATGTCAATAGATGTTAGCTCATGGTATTATTCAGCCCAACCCTTCACCCTTTTCTTCCCCGATTTTGTTGGTGAAAAAACATGAACATTCTTGGCGCTTTTGTGTGGATTACCGCGAGATCAACACTCACACAGTCAAGGATAAATTCTCTATTCCGGTGGTGGATGAATTATTGGATGAGTTACATGGGGCACAACTATTTACCAAGCTCGACCTAAAATCCGGGTACCATCAAATTCAGGTCCATTCTGATGACGTGGAGAAAATAGTCTTCCGCACACATCACGGTCACTTCGAGTTCTTAGTGATGCCATTTAGGCTTTCCAACACCCCTTCCACATTTCAAGCGCTCATGAATGAGGTATTTAGCCACTTTTGACGTAAATTTGTACTCATCTTCTTTGATGATATCTTGGTTTATAGAAAAACTAGGGAAGACCACCTACAACAATTGAGACAGGTATTCACACTCCCCCATGCCCACCACCTATTTCTCAACCGGTCCAAATGTGACCTCGGTACTTCAGAAGTTGCTTATTTGGGGCATGTTATCTCTGCCTCTGGTGTCAAGCACGACTTCAGCAAGATACAGGCAGTTATTGATTGGCCCACTCCGCAATCACTTACGGCCTTAAAGGGATTTTTAGGCCTTGTAGGCTATTACAGGAAATTTATACGCGAGTATGGTCAAATTGCAGCTCCATTGAACAACTTACTCAAGCGTAATGCCTTCCAGTGATCTACTCTTGCCGAGTCCTCCTTCCAGCCGTTAAAACAGGCCTTAGCTTCAGCCCTAGTTCTACAGCTGCCCAACTTTGCTGAGGCTTTTGTTATGGAATGCGATGCTTCAGGGGGAGGCATTGGTGTCGTCTTACAGCAACAGGGACACCCCATTGCTTATTTCATCCTCCATCTTGCTCCACACCACCACAAGTTAGCCACATATGAACGGGAACTCATCGGCTTAGCCAAAGCTATTAAGCATTGGTGTCCTTATCTATGGGTAGGCCATTAGTGATCCAGACAGACCACTGTAATCTAAAATACTTATTGGAACAACGACTGACTACGTCACCGCAGCAACATTGGTTAAGCAAGTTAATGGAGTTTGATTTTCAAGTGGAGTACAAACCTGGCCATCTCAATAGGGGGCAGATGCATTATCCCACAGGGAAGTGGGGGACTCCCACCTTCACACAATTAGCCAACCACGATCCCTTTTGCTCGACTCCATCCGCTAGGATATTCAGCACCACCTAGAGCTACTTCAGTTGTATGATAAAATCGACCACCATTCCATGGATAGCCACTGGGCAATTCAGGACTGCCTCATCCTCTATAAGCGTCGCATCTATCTTCATCCGACCTCTGCACTCATTCCCAGCATTATTTCATCAATTCACGACAGTACACATGAGGGCCAGCAGAAAATGTACTTCCATCTTAGTCATGATTTTTATTGGAGGGTATGAAATGGATGATAGCTAAGTATGTCACCGCCTGCCAGGTCTATCAACGGAACAAACCAGAATCATTACAGCCCGTCGGCCTACTCCAACCACTTCAGCTTCCATCACAAGTATGGGCTAATCTCTCCATTAATTTTATTGATGGGCTTCCCCCTTCTTCGGGCAAATCCCTTATTCTCATAGTGGTAGATCAGTTCTCAAAATATGCGCACTTTATGGCTCTCACCCATCCCTATACAGCGACCCAAGTCACTCAGCTTTTCATGGATCACATTGTCCGCCTTCACAACCTCCCAGAGTCCATCACCAAAGACCGCGATGTCGTCTTCACCAGTAAATTCTGGAGTGAACTCTTCAAGTTACACGACATGAAGTTAGCCTTCTCTTCCGCCTACCACCCTCAGACAAATGGGCAAACCGATGTGGTCAATCGTACTATGGAAATGTATTTGAGGTGCTTTGTTGGTGACTCTCCCCGGCATTGGGTCAGATGGTTGGCTTGGGCCAAGTACTACTATAACACATCATACCACACCGCCATGGGTACCACTCCCTTCCGGGTAGTCTATGGCAGAGACCCCCCGCATCTATTATCCTATGAACCTGGGTCCTCTCGGGTCACGACGCTGGACCTGGCTTTAGAGGAAAGGGATAAAATGCTTGTCGAGGTCAGAACTCATTTGCAGCAGTCTCGGGCTACTATGAAACACTCATATGACAAAGGCCATCGTCCCCTTTTCTTTGCTCTAGGAGATTATGTCTGGCTGAAACTCCAAGCAGACCGATAGCTTTCACTTGCAGCCACCAAATTCCATAAACTTTTCCCAAGTTCTATGGTCCCTTCCAGGTGCTACACCGTATCGGCAATGTGGCTTATCTCTTGCAGCTCCCACTGGATGCCAAGCTCCATGACGTGTTCCATGTCTCCCTCCTCAAGCCATTCAAGGGCAACTCTCCACTGCCACCTATCCAAGAAGGCCGGTCTATTCCTACTCCAACGCAGGTACTTCAACCCCACCATGGTCAGGACTCATGGGAGGTACTAGTTCAGTGGACTGATGAAGACCTGGTCAAAGCCTCTTGGGAGCCCCTTGAGTCCTTCCAGACCCTATATCCCACTTTTGAACTTGAGGACAAGCTCTTTCTTCAGGAGGGGGGTGATGTTATGGACTCCATAACATCTAGAGTGGCTAGTCGAAGAAGAGGATAAATTGTGTAATTTGCACTTTTAATTCATTAGTAGGTTTTCTTGTAATTTGGTTGAACTTTATGGCCCTCGCTTAGGCCCTTGTGCGTCTTTCCCTAATTCCCTATATAGGGACGTCAGATTAATGAGAAGAGTAAGCATTACTCCAATTTAGTCTAAACGAGATCAAGTATTCTCTCTCACGAGGCCTAAGGGTGGAGCTCCTTCAAAAGCTCACGTTCTTCAAGCATAGATCTTTCCAAGCATCTGAAATCCTTCCCTCCCTCGTCATCCAATCTAGAAGCCAGAGGAGATCGACGGGTGACACGATCCATGGCTAGAGTACCTAACATAACCATGTTATCGTTTTTTACCCATTTATAGTCGACTTCATCTTCTTCACCAATCGGAGGAGGAATTTTGATAACAGGACTGAGAAGGTCACAAGTAATGAAAACCCTCCATACCGATTGTGACCAGTTGAGGTAATTGAAAAGACCTCTTAGTGGAATTGTAGTAATTCGGAGTATGCCACTCCTATTACTCATATGTCCACTATGCATGTTGACACAAATCAACTAGTGAAGCCAATTTTCAAAGGGAATCAAATAACAATTACACAACGTAATTTGAAGCACCCATAGACCAAATTAGCCACCAAAAATAAGTAGAGAATATTTTTACAAGAATAAGCACCAAATCATGGAAAAATTGGTGCTTTTGTCAAGTGATAACAAGAACCAGCCACTACTCAACTTCTCTTATATTTATCAAAAAAATAGAGAGAAAAGAATAGATGCAACTTTTATCCTTAATCTAAACTCAACCACAAAACCGAGAGCAACTTTAGACAAGGCCTGTCTTGGCAAACCGAGAGCAATTTCTTGGCAAAAATAAATTCCAACTCATGGGAATACTTCAACACAAAAAAAGATTCAATTGCCAAAGTTCAAACGCAAAAATAATAGGGGTAAGTGAGTGCTGAAATTTCATCAAACATATAACGGTTTGTTATGGTCCCGGATCTGACACATGGATTCGTAGGGAGGAAGAAGAGAAAGACGAAAATCAAGCCAAAGGGAAGCTTGAAAACCCTAGGTTCATTAAGGAGAATGCACACCCCTGAGCTCATTGAGGAGAACTCAAAACCTTGTTTAACCTAAATCAATGCTTTTCTTTTCTCATTACTCTTACCTCTTAAATAGGGTTCACCCTTACAAGGTTTAAGATAAAATATTACAAAAATACCCTTGTAAATAAAATATTCCAAAAATACCCCTATGGCTTATTAATTCTTTAACTGAAATAAAATAAAGTAAATTAAAGAAAAATAATTAAAATAATAATGTTATTATGTGCATAATATTGCACCCCCTGGAAGAAAGAGCTTGTTCTCAAGCTCGAAGGTAGGGTCTGCTTGCCCGTGCCGACGTCTCCATCCGTTCGCAAGTATCAAATACGGTATCTGTGTCAGCCCTCTAGACTACAAAATAAAATTGGAGCATCCAACCAGAGAAGCAATTTTTTTTTTACACTGCCAGCCTCACTTGTTGTAGCATACCCCAATACGAATAAGAAACCGAAAAAAAGTTGAACGATCACCTGTGCCAAACTAGTAACTTCTGCTTTGACATTAACAACCTTTGTGGAATCTGCCCCAACAGTTGCCTCATTGGCAAAATACAATGTCCCCGATAACCTCAGTCTTTGGACCTAGTACATGTTCAGCAAATTGCCCTGCATACTCAACAGAAGTATTATGGTCGTAAGCACTAAGCATGATATCAAGATATCATCGTGGTCTACTACTTTGTCAAGATCCACCAATTCAAGGTTGCTCCTTTGGTGAAACTTCTCGTCCATATCAAGAACATATGCACACCCCCACTCTTCCCTGAATTCAGCTGGACACTGGCATTTACTGCCCTCAGCCTTCTGACAAGCTGAGAAGGAATGTCCATCTTGAGTAGCATGCCAACAACCTCCATTGTTTAGCTTGCATCGTCCAAGCCCACTTGCTTCACAATGGCTATAGCCATCCCCCTTGAACTGCACTCCTTCTACCAAGGAACACTCACAGACTCTACCAAGGAATTGCACTCCATTGCATGCATAACACGGTCATCCAACAACATAACACACTCTCATGAGTAATGTTAGATTATAGAATTCAAAGCAACATATGCTGGAATCCCATATCAACAATGTTTGATTCCCATTACATAAAAGTAACTGAATCCAAATAACAAACCCAAAAAAACAATCATCGAATAATCATGTAATTTTGCTACAAGATGATCAAGACTACAATATCCTTTTAGTCATACAAGTTAGATCTTCAAAATGTTTATGAGATTATCTTGCCTTGACGTGAATCGAAAATTCAAGAAGAGGGAAAAAAATTGAAACCGTAAAGATAGAATATGAAAAAAAAAACAGATTTTACCTATCTCTTCATAGCAGAACTCCTTCTTCTATACACAAATAGATGACATAACTACTTGAATAGGGATCCTAATGTTACGATCCCGGATCAGACACAACGATTCGTAGGGAGGAAGAGAGAAGAGAAGAAAATCAAGCCAAAGGGGAGCTTGAAAACCCTAAGTTCTTTGAGGAGATTGCACACCCCTGAGCTCATTGAGGAGAACATAAAACCCTTGTTTAACCTAAATCAATACTTGCTTTTTTTTCTCATTACTCTTACCCCTTAAATAGGGTTCACCCTTACAAGGTTCAAAATAAAATATAAAAAAAATGCCCTTGTGACCTATTAATTCTTTAACTGAAATAAAATAAAGTAAAGTAAAGAAAAATAATTAATTAGACTCTAAATAACTTAGCAATGTTATTACGTGCATAACATTACAACCCCCCCCCCCCCTTGGAGAAAGAGTTTGTCCTCAAGCTCAAAGGTAGGATTTGTTTGCCGACGTCTCCCTCTGTTCCCAAGTAGCATCCGCTGTATCTGGGTCAGCCCTCTGGATGACAAAACTGGAGCATTCCACCCGAGAAGCATTTTTTTCCAACACTGCCAGTATCACTTGCTGTAGCACACCCCAATACGGTTAAGCAACCAAACAACAAGTTGAACTATCACCTGCTCCAAACTGGCAACTTATGTTTTGACATTAACAGCCTTGTGTGATCTGCCCCAATGGTTGCCTCATTGGCAAAATACAGCATGTCCCAGGAAACCTCAGTAACCTGATTGAGCTGATTCCTAATTACTGTTGGCTGCCCAAGTTCATCCAGTGGTCCTTTACTTGTCAATGCATACATTGCTGCTATTGTGCTACAAAAAATAAAAAACAATGCAGAGGGCACAATAGTCTTGTCGGCCAATTGGCATTGTGGATGATCGTGTAGCATAGCAACCAAAATATGTTGGAGGTTTGACTTGGCAGAAGCAATGTTGCTGGAATTGGACTGAGAAGTTGGTGCAAAGACCATCCAGTGAGGTAGAGAAATTTGTGTTCCATTTTCAGACAAAGCATTCACCAGACTGCCCATTATCATGTTGACCACCAGCTTCATTTTAGCTCCATTAGCAACCTCCCCCAAATAGAAAGAGTTCTTCCCCGTGACATCGAATACAGGAACTACTTTCTCATACAGCGCCTTCATAGCAACAGAAATTGCAACAGGTGGACCTATGCCCATTACAGAAGGGTCAACACCAACAATAGTAAAATTCCTGAATACACTAAGAATTGGTAATGCTTTCTGCTCTGCAACTGATTTTCTCATAAAGGGGATTGCACCAGTGCCCTCACTTACTTGGCTCAAGTTACCAGTAGTGGTCGTGCCATCCTTTTTGAAAACAATCTTCAGCTTAGCTCGGTCGGACACAAATGCATTATGTTAGCAACCATCATCCACATAAAACACAACATTTTTCTCCTTCTGATTTTTAGTGTCAATGACCTTTGTAGCCACTGATGTAGTTTCTGCAGCAGCTTGCTTATGGGAGAGAACAACAGCGTGGTCTTGCTCCTGCCTAGTGACACCAATTCGATGAGGAACAAATTCAGAAGTAATACCCAGAGGAAGAAAATTTGGAGCTTGCTAGAAATTCTTTATCTTAGGGTGGATTGAGCCGTCCCACACCATAGGATTTGCGGTCATTGAATCTAATCCAGCTCCAAGTCCTATGTCATCGAAGCCAGCCTGTATAGCTGCAGCAGTAGCAGTAACAGCCTGTAGGCTAGAAGAACCTTGTTGTTTCACAGTTCTAATTGGCACCGTTTCTGGAAAACCAGCATAGAATGCTTGCATCCTGCAAACCCGCATGCCAACATGGGCTGGAAAACCAGCAGAGTCATCTAAGGATGCATGATAATCCAACCCCAAAACTAAGACTGTCAAAGACCAAAAAAAATTTCTGGAGCATCTGCGCAATTACAGCCAAAGAGTCATTTAAATTTCCAGAATTAACAACACCTGTTTCATGCTGCATTGCCACTGTTTTCAGCACTAGTTTCTGCACTGCCACAACAACTTTGTTTTCTTGGCTGTCTGGCAGCACTGTTTTCTGCACTGGCACAACAGATGTCATTTGGTGGAAGAACCCATTAGCCTCTTCATGTGGCATGTTAGGTGCATACCCTGCTACAATGAGAACAGCCACCCTGTAGTCACAGGTTTCATTCGTTGGAGCCCGTCCAAGTTCATCACATTGGCCAGCATGTTGTATACATAATATATAAACAATAGCTTTTAGTAAGCCACTGTCATCACTGAATAATCTTAAAAATGCAGAGTACTTTTTGTTACAAAAATCCAATTCCATATCCACATAACGGGCTGCTGAACTTTGTGTGTTTAACTTCTGCACACAAGCCCCATTGCCAACAGGTTGGGAACAGAATTTGAAATCCCTTGGAAGGTCAAGTGCTGGAACAATAGGTGGAAATCTGCATCCTCCATGTGATGGTGCAGGCTGTCCTAGTTTTTCTTTTAATCCTGGTGTAGTTGCCTGCAAAACATTTTGAGATCAGATTCATTGTTTGAGATCCATCAGGTTCATTCCAGCTCCATCAGTTTCATCAATACTAGCATAACCTCCAATAAGAAGAGATGCCATGAAGGAACTAACAAGAGAAATTCTTTCGGTTGCATTATATACATCTGGCTACTTCTCAAATATCTTCCTGATTTGTTGACCTATGAATCTTTCATATGCACAAGACCCAGTAAGTTGAGACAATGCTAACACTCCCCCAACAGTTCTCTCCATCTCTCGGCACTATGAAGTGGTACTTCTGTCCATCCATATAGGTGACTCTTTGGTGGAAAAGCATCACTCAACTGGGTTTAAAGAACTCCATGTAGTGGAACTTCCTTTCTTCCAATAAACACTTCCATGTAGTTGGCCGCTGCAAGAGATAACTACTATTTTTCCAAAGTCCAGCTTTGATTTGACAAATCCTCCAAGTATGAGATCCAAAGCCTCAACCCACATCCACTTTCTAAAGGGTCACGGTAGACTCCATCCTTTGTCTTGTAATGTGGTAAATCCTTTTTATCAATTTTTATTTGTTGTTGGTGTGCCCCTTTCTGCACTGCAATAGCAGTAGCAAGTTGAAAATTCGTTAGACTGTTCAACCCAGCAGTCTCTCTAGGTTTTCCCAACTTGGCTACCATCTCATTTCCATAACTCTCATTTGGTTGAAGAATTTTTACAAACAATGGCCAACCAGCATACATGGGACCAACAAAATTAAGCACAACGATTTCAAATTGACAATGAACAGATGCATTGGTGTTGTTCTCATCAACAGAAAAATAAAACATCACCCATAGAATTTTTACCATTCCTGGAATCCCCAAAAAATTCCTATCTTGCATTTCAGACCAAAAAATCGGAATTCCTTAAAATTGGCTTTGTTTCTCTGCTTCACGGAACAGAAAACTCTCAGCCCCAAAATTTGAGTAGCGTTGTTGCTGCTCAGGCCATTTAAACCCCATCATCCCTAAGGAAGAATCATTTTGGTATACAAATCGAGGGCGTTTCAGAAACATACCCCAAAATGTGTTGAATTTGGTTTCCCGCTGATCTACCGAGAGCGAGATTGAGAAGGAGAGTTCTAAAGCCAAAGCCCACCAGACATTTTTTTGACGTAGCCTCCCCTTTTTTTGATGGTGAACGGTAGCCACACGATGCTTTTCCACTCGGTGAAGCTTGGTGAAGTTAGGGCAACATTTTTTCGAGATAGAGGTATCTCGGAATTTTCTCCTTCTTCTGTTTAGGGAGACATTTTTCTTCCCGTGAGAAGGGATTTTTTGAGGTCGAACCCAAATCCACCATTACAGTTGAGTTTTTGGCAGAATACCCGTCCGATTTTGGCTTTCCAAGGGCTCGGGACTGTTACACTGGATTGCCCTGATCAGAGATTGTGTTTAATGGAAGAGGCACGCCATGCTACTTCCAATGATAAACACCTTGCGCATATTTCTTCCAATAGATCGTGCATGGCAATTCATTTTTGTTAAGACGGAGAATCACTCATTGTCTTCCCGCTCTGATACCAGTTGTTATGATCCCAGATCTGACACAACGATTCGTAGGAAGTAAGAGAGAAGAAAAGAAAATCAAGCCGAAGGGGAGCTTAAAAACCCTAGGTTCTTTGAGGAGAACGCACACCCCTGAGCTTGTTGAGGAGAACTCAAAACCCTTGTTTAACCTAAATCAATACTTGCCTTTTTTTCTCATTACTCTTACCCCTTAAATAGGGTTCACCCTTACAAAGTTCAAAATAAAATATTACAAAAATGCCCTTGTGGCCTATTAATTTTTTAATTGAAATAAAATAAAGTAAAGTAAAGAAAAATAATTAATTAGACTCTAAATAACTTAGCAATGTTATTACGTGTATAACACCTAACCTCCAAGCTCTGATACCATGTAGAAGTTAGGACCCCATGAGAATGACTCTAGGTTAACATGGAAGAAGAAGGAGAGAAGAGAGAGAAGAGGGAGAAAGGAGAAGGACGTTAGAGAGGAGAGTTTGTATTAAGGGAAAGAGAGAATGTGTCAAGGGACAAGAGAGGGTGGTTGAACGTTTTCTCAAAGAGAGGAGAAGGCTTGAATGCCTTACCTCTTAGCCAATGCTCTTATTTGTAGTGTTACAAATCCCTTAGGGTTACAACTCAATAGATTAAAAGACATACTAAGATAATGTATTTACATCTTCATGCCATCTTTATGGAACATACCATCAATAACCACTTTACCACTCCTTTGACGTGTGGGCTTTTAGCCTTGAGCTTGTGGGCTTGAACCCATCTTCTAATAACTGCTAAATGATAAGTTATTTATTTACATATAATATTTTAAATTATTTTTTGGAAAAAAATATTTTTCTACTAAATTGTATACATTTCTTAGAAAAAATAAGTTTTTCACTAATAGTACTTATTTCTTAAAAAAATTTAAATTTCATTGCTAAAGATTAAGATACTCTTTTCCATTATAAAATAAATATTTTAAATATTTCATAGTAAAATTTTTTGCTGCTAAATAATATAAATTTCTTGGTGAAATTAAAAATTTTCTGCTAGTAATATAAATTTCTCATTGATATTTAAACTTCCTCGCTAAAGGTTAACTTATTTGTTCATGTTATAAAATAAATATTTTCAATTACTTTTGATAATATTTTTTTGATAAATAATATAAATTTCTCGATCAAATTTATATTTTAATTAATAGTATACATTTCTTAGTGAAAAATAAATTTCACCACTAAAGATTTAGATATTTTCTTACGTTATAATTATTTTCTTGAGAAATAATCTACATTTCTTTATCAAATTTAAATTTCCCTAATAAAGGTTAAGATATTCCTTTATTCTATAAAATAAATATTTTATATTATTTCTTAGTGAATTATTTGCTGCTAAATAGTATGTATTTCTTAGTAAAATTTAAATTTTGTCATTTTAGTAGGTCTTTCGTTGTGAAAATTAAATTTTATCGCTAAAGGTTATTATATTCATTTTTTATAAAAATAAATATTTAAAATTATTTTTTGGAAAAATATTGTTGGTCGCTAACAATTATATTTTTTTTGGTGGGAAATATTTACCAGTAAAAAAAATTTTCCAATCAGAAATTCCATATTTGCACCTTTTTCGACAATACTTTCATCAGGGAAATTGAAAGTTTGTTAATAAAAGTCACTTTTATATGCTCAATTAAATTTATCATTAATATTTTTAAAAAAAATTAGCATTGCAAGTAAAATTTTCTCGTGAAAAAAATCATTACAGTAATTATTTTTATTTATACTAGGGGTGGTAGAGAGAGAATTAGGTTTTAGAAGTTTATTGCTAAAGGGATGGATTAGGGAGGAAGCAAGTGACGTGAGACTATAGTTTGATAATTTGGGAATCCGCTAATATGGGTTTTGCAAAGGTTTGAAGGTGAGGAGTAGTCTTGTGCTTAAGCATATCATTTTTGGTCTAACCCGCTCAACATGAAAAGCTAAAAGGTAAGCATTTTGGGACTGGGACTATTTAGTTTTGTAAATAAATTAAGGTTTATGGTTTATGTGATGAATGAAGCTTGGAGGCTATGATTGAATAATTCAAAGGTGTTGGAGAGAGGGTAGGATAGGTGATTTAGGGTTTAGGGTGTAGGAGTTGGAGTTCAAAGAGTTTTGCGAAAAAAATGTCAAATAAAGGGCTCGTTTTAGAGAATAGATTAAAGAAGAAGACGGTGACTGGTCTAATGAGATGATAAATGTATATTTGGGGGGCTAAGGGTGGTTGGAGAGTGGTTTAGAGTGGTAGAGGGACTAGGTTTATAGTATGGAGGGCTTAGGAAGGCTAATAGAGTAGATAGAGAACTTATTAAGAAGGGAGGTCGCCAATCTCCTAACTTAATCTTACTTGCCTAATCTATTCTAGAACTCTAATTTTAGGACTAATGACTATAGTCTTACTAGACCTTTGGAGTATAATAATGGGGACAAGGTGCTCGGCTACTATGGTGGAATGACTAATGATAAATAATGGAAGGAATGGAGAGCACTACTAAGAACTCTTACCATTACCGAAGGTCGTCCTCCTTAGAGGAACAAATAAGTTGGTGAGACTCTGTATATTGGATAGAAGCCCTTGAATCAGGGATTAGCTGACTTGGGTGGCTGAAGCCGATAAATTAGCCAAAGTTAAGACACGAGTTATATTTATTGATGATTACAAGGCTTATATAGTTCCTTTTTGCAAACAAGAGTAGAGTTGTTTGTTGTGGACTCAATAGCACACCGAGTCACACAACGAAGAAGACAACAACAACTCACTCAATAGGATTTAATTCTTATATTTCTTTGAGTATGATTTATTTCTTATATTGTTTTAAGTAGGAGTTATTTCTAATTACTTAAATGTAAGGGCATTATGGGGAATTATTGTAACCCTAACCCTAAAACTTCTTGACGTGACCTATTTAAGGGAAAGGTATGAATGAAATAGGTAAACTTTGAGATTTTAGAATAACCTAGTCTAAACAGGTTGAGATCACCTCTTGATCTCGAGTTTAGGGTTTACTCCAAAAATCCAAGCTATCCTTCACCCCCCATTACCATCCATCTTCACCCAAATTCATCCTTCATCATCCATACTAAGAAAAGGAGCTTTCTGCCCCTTTTCTGAGGTCAAAGAGAGGGTTTCCCCTCTTCATCAACGTCAGCCACCATCAAGGGTTCTAACCCTCTTGATGAGCAGCAAGGTGGAGAATTTTCTGGTCCTTCACGTGAAGGAGTTTAATTGCTGCTCCTAGCTTGGCGCCAGCAAGGGAAGAGAGGAGAATAATCCATTCACTTGGGCCAAGGCTTACTACCAACCAGGTGTTGCATCCCTTGACGTGCTACAACCAAATCAGGTTTGAAACCCTGATTTTCGTGAGCAAGGAAAGGTATTCTTCCATACTTTATTCTGGTCAACATTGGGTGGCTTAAATTCATATATCTAGCTATATACATATTGCATTCATCAAGAGGCTTGTCCACGTGAGAGAAAACCAGCAAGGAAGAGTTTTTTTCACCCTCATACTGAGTCCAGCAACTCAGTACTAGTGTTGGATTCACAAATCCCACGCCGTGTTACTCGATCCATGACCCGTAACAACTTGGTATCGGACCAGGGTTACATGGGGGATAATATCAGTAATGAAGAAATCCAAATCAGGATACAAAAGATAGAAGATAGCCTTGAAACAGCACAACCAATGTTGGGAAAGGTTTGTGGTTTGGAAGAAGAGATGAGCCGAGTCATTAGCATGTTACAGGAGTTCAGGATAGAGAGACATCAGAGTCCAGAGGTGAGAGAGGTTGCTCAACCATATCACAGAAGAGGGGAGCAGTGGCCTGGGCGCACTGCTGTCTAAGGACCTCAGCATGGAGGCACAATCCTAAGGTACACCAAGTTGGAGTTTCCCTCTTTCAATGGTTCTGTGGATCCCTTAATTTGGTTGCATAGATGTGAAAAAAAATTTGAACCAAGGGATTACTAAATGGGATAAGGTGCAACTAGCCCCTTTCCATATGATAGATGAAGCCATATTATGGGTGACTCAAGTAGAGAAAGAGAGACCGGGAATGACTTGGGGAGAATTTAAAAATCTATGCACAGTAAGATTTGGGCCTCCTGCCAACATCAACCCCCTGGGAGAGTTAGTCCTATTGAGACGAACGGGTTCGGTGGAACAATATCAAAAACTATTCCAGGAAAAGTTGGCTCGTACTGGTGAGAGGGTATTGGTTGACCAGAAGGTCTCCTTATTCACAGCAGGTCTCAATGAGTATTTATGGCTAGAGGTAGAACTCCTTATGCCCACGGATCTAACTCATGCCATGAATATGGCCCGAGCAATGGAACAACGATAACAACTCCAACAACGTAAGTCGGGTTGGTCGAGTGAGAGGAACACTTCCTCCACATGGCAAGGGCGCCGCTATAATTCATCTCAAGGAGCAACTACAACAGCACCATCTAGACACACTCTGACTACGACTCGGGTAGCCGATCCCCGCCCTGGTAATCCATACCGAGCTTTATAAAAAAATTGATGAGTGCGGAGATAGCAGAAAGGCGGTCCAAAAATCTATGTTATAATTGCAATGAGCAGTATCGGGTTGGACACCAATGTAAACGATTGTTTTGGCTCGAGGTGGAGGATCCAGAGGAGCCAGAGGATATTATCGAGGAGGAACCACCAGAGCTATCCTTGCATGCTATTACAGGGCAGAAATCGCCTACTACAATGCAAGTCCGAGCTCATGTCATCGATCGAGAACTGGTGGGACTAGTTGACTCGGGGAGTACACACAATTTTCTGAGTTTGACAGCCACACTGCATCTCCAGCTCCAGATACACACTCATCCGACAACCACCGTCTCAGTGGCCAATGGCGAGAAGGTCCCTAGCTATGGGATTAGTAAGGCGGTAACTTTTTCCATTGGATTTAATTCATTTAATGCGGAATTTTTTGTTATTCCCCTGGCGGGATTTGATATGGTATTAGGCATTAAATGGTTACAAACGTTGGGGTCCATTTTGTGGGACTTTTTGGCTTTAACCATGAGCTTTGATTTGGTCGAAAGTCGGGTGCTCTTACAGGGCTATCAGGTGGACAGGGCCCACCGCATGCACACTTTACAGACACAGGATCAGCCTGACAGTACTAGTGATGGTTTGGTTGAGGAGTTCTCTGACCTCTTCCAGGAACCTTCAGGGTTGCCTCCTATGAGGCACTGTGACCACATGATCTGTCTAAAACCAGGTTTTGAGGTGGTGGTCGTGCGACCATACCGTTACCCACACCTTCAGAAGGACGAGATAGAGCGCCAGTGCCATGAGATATTGTAACAGGGTCTTATTCGTCCCAGCCGCTCCCCGTTCTCTTCACCCGTCTTACTTGTGATGAAACATGATGGGACATGGAGGCTCTACGTGGATTATCGGGAGTTGAACGTGCAGATAGTAAAAGACAAGTTCCCGATTCTGGTAGTGGATGAGCTTTTGGATGAGTTACATGGGTCGTGGTTATTCACTAAACTCAACCTCCTTTCGGGATACCATCAGGTCCGGATGCACCCCTCTGATATCAAGAAGACGGTGTTCCACACGCACCATGGCCACTTTGAGTTCGTCGTGATGTCGTTCGGGTTATCCAATGCACCCTTCACTTTTCAAGCTTTGATGAATGAGGTATTTAGCCCCTATCTTCGAAAATTTGTTCTTGTATTTTTCGATGATATTTTGATATATAGCAAGTCGGTTGAGGAGCACTTGGCACACTTGAGGATTGTTTTCAACTTGTTAAGAGCACATCAGCTCTATTTGAAATATTCCAAGTGTTCTTTTGCGGCTTCACATTTGGGGTATCTGGGACACATTATTTCACATGAGGGGGTTACGGTGGATCCTGAGAAGATCCGAGCTATTCACGAGTGGCCACAACCACAGTCGTGTTCTGCATTACGGGGTTTTCTGGGTCTTGCGGACTACTACCACAAATTTATTCAAAACTATGGGCCAATGGCAGCACCATTGACGAGTTTACTCAAGAAAAATTCCTTTATTTGGAATGAGGGGGCCACCACATCATTTGTGGCACTCAAAGCTGCCCTCGCATCCACGCTAGTATTACAACTTCCCAACTTTGACGAATTTTTTCGTGGTAGAGTGTGACGCTTCGGACGTGGGCATTGGAGCCTTTTTACAGCAGTTGGGCCATCCTATTGCGTATTTTAGCAGACAGTTGGCAGTCCGTCATCACAAGCTGGCAGCCTATGAGCACGAATTGATTGGGTTGGCCAAAGGGGTCCAACATTGGAGGCCTTATCTCTGGGGCCGGGCTTTTCTCATACGCACGGATCACTACAGCCTTAAATTCCTACTAGAATAGCGTTTGACGACGTCGCCACAGCAGCACTAGATCAGTAAGTTGTTGGGTTTTGGCTTCTCGTTGGAGTATCGTGCGGGGAGATTAAATAAGGCGGCAGATGCCTTGTCACGGTGCTTTGAAGATCAGCAGTCGATCTATTCTATCAGCCAGCCGAGATTTCTCATTCTGGACTTGGTGCAAGACGCACATGCCACTAACCTTGCACTGCAGGAACTGCATCAGAAGATCTCGGAAGGGACAATGAATTTGAAGTAGTTCATCCAAGATTCACTTATTTATTACAAGCAGTGGATTTTCTTTCCACCTGAGTCCGATTTGATTCCACCTATTCTCTCGGCCTACCATGACAGTACACACGAGGGGATCCAGAAGACCTTGCATAGAATTCGAGCTGATTTTTATTGGCAAGCCATGAAACCCTCCATTTCGACTTATGTGGGCAACTGTCAGGTATGCAACGCAACAAAGCCGAGCACTTGAGTCCAGCCGGTCTTCTCCAGCCTCTGGCCCTTCCTACGCAGGTTTGGGCGGACATTTCAATGGATTTTGTGGAAGGCCTACCCCTGTCATTCGGCAAATCCGTACTTTTCGTAATGGTTGATAGATTCTCCAAGTACGGGCATTTTATACCGATGACTCATCCGTATACAGCAACACGGGTTGCTCAGACTTTCCTGGAGTAGATAGTCCGCTTACATGGAATTCCAGAATCCATTGTGAGTGACAGAGATGCAGTTTTCACGAGCACCTTTTGGCGGGAAGTATTTAGCTTGAGTGGGACGAAATCGAAGTTCTCCTCCGCCTATCATCCACAGACAGACAGGCAGACTGAGGTGGTGAACCGCACCATCGAGATGTATCTACGGTTCTTGGTGGGGGATCGTCCGCGGCAAAGGGTTCAATGGCTTCCGTGGGCCAAATACTGTTACAACACTTCGTTCCACTCTGCCTTGCAATCCACTCCTTTCTGGGATGCACCTCGCGTTCTCTCGTACAAAACAGGGTCCACCTGTGTGGATGTAATTGATCAGGCACTCATAGACCGGGATCTGCTGCTACAGAATATCACAGAACGGCTACGATGCACCCAAGCTCTAATGAAGGATGTATACGACAGAGGCCACCGTGACGCCTCTTTTGAGGTTGAGGAGTATGTGTGGCTATGGCTCCAACCCTACCGTCAGTAGTCTCTTGCGGGACCTCCACGTCATAAGCCCTCTCCCAGATTTTTTGGGCCATTTCCCATTCTTCGACGCGTGGGACCAGTCGCCTATCAACTCAAATTACCAGACATAGCCAGAATTCACGATGTGTTTCATGTCTCTCTTTTGAAGCCGCATTCCAGAGCACAGCCTACATCCACTCCATTCCTACCACCGGTTGATAATGGCAAGGTTATTCTTAACCCAGCTGCGGTGTTATGCGCGTGGCTGACCAATGACCATTGGGAGATTCTCGTTCAGTGGACGGACACTGACCCTGACGCTACAACATGGGAACATGTGGACATCTTCAAACAAGTCTACCCAGCTTTTGAGCTTGAGGACAAGCTCTTTCTCCATGGGGAGGCAGATGTTGTGGACTCAATAGCACAACGAAGAAGACAACAACAACTCACTCAATAGGATTTAATTCTTATATTTCTTTGAGTAGGATTTATTTCTTATATTGTTTTAAGTAGGAGTTATTTCTAATTACTTTATATGTAAGGGTATTATGGGGAATTATTGTAACCCTAACCCTAAAAGTCCTTGACGTTACCTATTTAAGGGAAAGGTATGAATGAAATAGGTAAGCTTTGAGATTTTAGAATAACCTAGTTTAAACAGGTTGAGATCACCTATTGATATCGAGTTTAGGGTTTACTCCAAAAATCCAACCTATCCTTCACCCCCCATTGCCATCTATCTTCACCCAAATTCATCCCTCATCATCCATACTAAGAAAAGGAGCTTCCTGGCCCTTTTCTGAGCTCAAAGAGAGGGTTTCCCCTCTTCATCAACGTCAGCCACCATCAAGGGTTCTAACCCTCTTGACGAGCAGCAAGGTGGAGAATTTTCTAGTCCTTCACGTGAAGGAGTTTAATTGCTGCTCCTAGCTTGGCGCCAGCAAGGGAAGATAGGAGAATAATCCATTCACTTGGACCAAGGCTTACTACCAACCAGGTGTTGCATCCCTTGACGTGCTACAACCAAATCAGGTTTGAAACCCTGATTTTCGTGAACAAGGAAAGGTATTCTTCCTTACTTTATTCTGGTCAACATTGGGTGGATTAAATTCATATATCTAGCTATATACATATTGCATTCATCAAGAGGTTTGTCCACGTGAGAGAAAACCAGCAAGGAAGAGTTTTTTTCACCCTCATATTGAGTCCAGCAACTCAGTACTAGTGTTGGATTCACAAATCCCACGCCGTGTTACTCGATCCTTGACCCGGGACCATAACATTGTTTCTACAGTTTCTCCTAAGTGGGACTAAGAGTTGGAAGTCCCCTTCCGTTAATGCTAAACAAGATCTAGATTTCATTATATTTTCTGTTGTTGAGTTGGCTCCCCGTCTAGAGTCGGTATCTAGATATTATTACCCTTGCTTGGCTACCACCTCCTTCTCTTGGACTATTTGATCTATAAGAGCAGGTTCCTCTCCTTTGCCTCACCATGGTTGGCACCATATTTCTAGGGTTATACTCTCAGGGTTTGTTTAGAACCCATGGAAAAAACAAACAGAGAAATTGATTATTATTATTTCTAAAATAGTTAACAAAAATGAGATATATCGTTTTCACTAACTATTTTTAGGAATAATAACGGTCAAGGTTCCAAACATACCCTCAGTTTTGCCCCCTCTTTCTTGATGCTACTTGTCTCTTCCTCATTGTTGACCTTCTTTTCCACCTTGGACTTTATTATTGAACATAATTAACTCAGTTCATGTCCTGATGTCGTTAGGGAGTGTCAAACTTCATGTCATGTACATGATCATCCATGACTCAGGAGTTCATGTCCCAAGAGTAAACGGCGGAAAGTGTTTTTTGCCAGATTTTGAGAATCATGTACATGAAACTATCGCGGGGCTCTCTCTGTCGTACACCCTCGCTCATTTTCTGCCATTTCGTTCCCGCAGCTCTCTCTCATTCCCGTAGCCCTCTCTCGTTCTCTGCTCCCTCTCTCGTCTCCCTCTCTACGGCGTCCATCTCTCGCTACGAACGTCCTTTCATTTAGTTCCTTTCTCTCCCACTCTCTTCTGTCTCGGTCGCCTTCTTCCTCTCGCATTTTCTTCTCCCTTTTCCCTTCTTTCTTCTCCCTCTCGCTTCTCCCTTCTTTCTCTCGGCCAACCTCTCCCTTCTCCAACCCGAAATACCTCTCGCCTTTGGGAAACTGGTCACCGAGTGCTTTCTCGAGTTTTGAGCGTGCAACTCCCATGACCATGAACAACGTCAGAAGAGCATGAGAATGAAGCGATTTCCCTCAGCAACACCGTATCTTGCACCATGAAAGTACAGACAGAAAACCCTTGCCGTCTCAAATTGGGGTTTTAGGGTTTCAGAAAAAGTAAATCAACAGTGGAGGACGACGCAATCGAGCTCGATGGAGGAAATTAAAATTATTGTATTATATTAGTGATTTATTTATTCATTATATATATATATATATATATATTAATTTTTTTATTAATTTAGTGATTTATTTATTCATTATATTTATTTTTTAATGTCTATATTCCTTATTTAGTTAGTCATTATATTTATTTTTAATTACTGTATTATATTAGTGATTTAATAGTGGTAATTAAAATACTATTAAATCAAACATTTGATCAATTATTTTGGTTTAATTAACCCATTTTTATAATTAATAAAACCAATGGTTTAAATTTAACAAAAAATATTAATAATTAATAATACATAAAAATATATAGTGTGTTAAAGTAAATATTTGATCAATTCTTTTTGTTTAATCATTCATTGTTTATGTTAAAGTATATCTTATGTTATTAATAAATTAATAACTTAATTTATTATATTCGTTTATGTTATTTTTAACTTTATTTTTTATTATTAATGCACAATAACATATCTAATTCAATTAATAAATATATTAATATATTTTAATTATACATTAAATAAGTTATCCGTGTGGTAATAATGATTATTTTACCTAATTTGGGGTTCGGGGATTATGTTGTAATTATAAGTGTACTATACAGGTTTAGGGATTCTCTTGTTTTTATTCTTTTCTAATGAGTAGGCACTATTCACTAGAAATTGTTTTCCTGTACATGAAGGCGTCAACACTAACACCAAGTGCGAAGATGATCTCCATGTACATGACTGACATGATCTTCATGTTGGACATGAACTTGAACTTCAAAAATCCATTTGGGGGACTAACCCCCCCCTTAGTGGACATAGTTAAGTCCAAAAAGACTTATGATTCAATTTTAGTAGACTCAAGTAGGAGCTCAACTTTTTTATTTTTTATTATCTGATTATCTGCCCCTTGTGACCAACATGACCTAATCCATGATACATTTGAGGTTCACCACCCCAAACGGTCAAGTCAACTTGTTTTTTATTTTTTATTTTGTTTTATCTGGTCTTTTACCTATGTACCCTAGACAAGATATCGGTGATTCAACCAAGTCTAAGGGGGAGTTAGCCAACAAAACGGATTTTTGAAATTCATGTCAATCATCTACATGAACTTCATCTTCGCACTTGGTGTCAGTGTTGACGACTTCATGTGCACTGGAAAATAGTTTCTAGTGTTAGTGCCCCAACATAAGAAAAACATAAAAAACAAGAGAATCCCTAAACCCTTGCCGTACACTTAATTACAACATAATTCTTAAACCCCAAATGAGGTAAAACAACCATTATTACTACACGAATAAGTTATTTATTGTATAATTAAATATATTAATATATTTATTAATTGAATTAAATATTTTACTGTGCACTAATATGGTAATTACATGAGCCAATGAAATACACACATGATTAATTACAAGTAATAAATAAATAACGTTATAAATACCAAAAACGAAAGTAATACATTTAGTTATTAATTTATTAATAATAAATGATATACTTTGACCTAAAAATGAATGATTTAAGAGAAAAAATTGATCTAATCATAATTTTAACACACTATATATTTGTACATAATATATTTTATGTATTATTAATTAATAATATATTGTCACAAAATTTAAAACCATTGGTTTAATTAATTATAGCAATGGGATATTTAAGCCAAAATAATTTATCAAATATTTATTTTAATAATATTTTAATTATGACTATTAAATCACTATTTTAATATAGTAATTATAAAATAAATATATTAAATAATTAATTAATTATTTTATAAATAAAAATTATAAATTAGTGATTTTTATGACGATAGTTTAATTTTTCCTAACTTAGGAAAAATTAAACCATCGTCGTCTTCCTCAGAGGCGAGCCAGTGGGCAATGGCAACGGCGGCACTCCGACGATACACCGAGAGGAAGAAGAGAAGCAGGGAGGCCGAGAGGCTCTTTAACAAATGCTCAGCCTCATGTGCTCTGTGATAGAGGTTGAGAGCGAGAGGAGAGGGAGGATGGCAGATGGGGGGGGAGGGTGGTGAAGAGTGGGACACTGAGAGAGAAGAGAAGCCATCGTCGAGGGAGGAAGGCCTCCCACTCGACCTCCGTTGCAGAGCCTCTTGGCCTCCCGTACTCTGCGACGGAGATCGAGAGGGAGAGACCATAGAGAGGGAGACCGGAGAGGGACGATGGAGACGAGAGAGGAAGTAGAGAGCTCGGGGTTTAGTGAGACGAGAGAGGGGGTGCAGGAACGAAATGAGCAGATTGTGTGAGAGGGTGTGCGGCAGAGAGAGAGGGGTGCACTCGTTTCATGTACATGAATGCCAAAATTGGGCGGAAATCACTTTCCATCATTTACGCTTTGGACATGATCTCTTGAGTCATGTTAGTCATGTACATGACTTGAAGTCTGGCTCTCCTCGAAGGGGGGTTTAGTGCCCCAAAGTGGATTCTTGAAGATCAAGTCATGTCCAACATGAAGATCATGTCATGTCATGTACATGAAGATCAGGTAAGAATTTGTGCTAGTGTTGACGCCTTCATGTACAGGAAAACAGTTTCCAGTGAATAGTGCCCACTAATTAGAAAAACATAAAAAACAAGAGAATCCCTAAACCTGTACAGTACACTTATATTTACAACATAATCCTCGAACCCCAAATTGGGTAAACCATCATTATTACTACACGAGTAACTTATTTAATGTATAATTAAAATATATTAATATATTTATTAATTGAATTAGATGTGTTATTGTGCATTAATACAGTAATTACGTGAAGCAATGAAATACGCACATGATTAATTATAATATAGCCTAAAAATGAATGTTTTAAGAGGAAAAATTGATTTAATCATAACTTTAATACACTATATATTTGTACGTAATATTACCACTATTAAATCACTAATATAATACAATAAATAAAAATAAATATAATGAGTAAATAAAGAATTATTTTATTAAAAATGAAATATGCATAGTATTAATTGATAATATATTTTCAAAAAATTAAAATTAATCAATTGATCAAATACATATTGTAATTATATTTTATTTATCAGACTTAAATATCTAGTTTAATATAGTAATAAAATTTAATAAATATAATATATAAATAAATATACAACTTTATTACTAATGTAATAGAGTTTTATTCTAATAAGCAGTTTGTGATTAGCATTAAAATCATCAAATTACAAGTTTAGTACATAAGAACAATACATGTTCAAATACAATAAAAGATACACTCATCAGTTATCATTCCACATACAAGTCGCTATGTCATCTCGAAATTGTGCGGCTCTTGTGGATTCTAATGCACGCTGCCTCCGAAAGCTTGTTACTTGGGTATCCTCTTCCACAAGACCATCGCTATCATCGCTGTCTGTATCGTCCGTTGCACGTAATTGAACCCCATCGCCTCCTCCACCAAACTCATCATCCGAATCATCATCTTCCAAATTAAATATATCATTGTAATCCTCTGTACGTATATAATTGTGCAATATGCAACAAGCAATGACAATTTTTGTCTGCACCTTAAAAGAAAATGGAGGAGTGCCTTTCAATATTTGAAATCGAGCTTTTAAAGCACCAAAAGTTCTCCCAATAGTATTCCGAAAAGACGAGTGTCTTCGATTGAATAATTCTTTTTCATTCTTAGGAATATTATCTCCAAATTCTTGCAAATGATATCGAGTTCCTCAATATGGAGCCAAAAATCCTCGTACATTTGCATAACCAGCATCGACTAGATAATATTTACCTACAATACTAAATATTTTCTACATTAAATAATTAAAGATAAAATAGATAAAATATTACTGCATAAAATATATTATTTACCTTCAGGTACAAATAGTCTATTTCGGCGAGTCAATGCGTCCTTCAGTACACGAGAATCAGCTGCTGATCCCTCCCATCCAGCTAGTACATAAGTGAATTGCATGTCGAATGTACATGCTGCCATTACATTTTGTGAGAGATAACCCTTTCTGTTCCAGAACCTTGGTTGTTCTTCAAGCGGGATGTTTGCTTTGATATGTGTTCCATCAATAGCCCCAATACAATCCTAATTATATAAGCGGGGCCATTAGTATTGACTAAATTTGTATAGTAATCTAAATAGAGGGCAAGTGATGTTACCTTGAAGTATGGATAAAACATTGAATTGTTTAAAATCCTCGAGTGTGTGCGTTCTGAAGGCTGTTTGATATAATCAGAGTGAAGTTTGAGGATAGCATCCAACACCTTGTTGAAATATTTACTTATGGACCAATTCGATCTATCAAACATCTCCGCTGTGACACTATAGGCTTGTTGTTGACCAACAGTTAGGAGGAAATAGGCAAGTTGTTCTTCCACTGAGATGGTCTTTGTCGCTGATAAAAACCCTCTGGTATTAAGTATTGTTGCCAATTTGTGAAATACAATTTGATTCATCCTGTAAACTTTTGGAAATTTAACAGGAGATTTCTCTAAGGCCTTTTGCAAATACAACGGACCATTCATCCCATAAGAACGTGGTACACCTCTGTTGCTAGGGCATAGATAGTATTTTACTATGACGACAATCATAAATGCCAATCCAATCATAATTACATCCATATCTTCTTCTGTCATAATATCCATGAGAATCTGCAAATTTAAACTTCTAAATAGTCATAAACAAAAATAATAGCTAATCTTTAATCATAACCTATTCATCCAAACTCAATAATCATATTCACATCAATACTCATCCACCATATTATCCACATAATATATTAAGACAACAAACATATAAAATAGAAACTTTAACCATACTGATAAGTCTAGCACGTTATAATTCAAACATCGTCTTTAATACATAACAATCTTCTCAAAAAAGATATTGTACTTAAAACGCATTACAATTACTTGTTTGCACAATAATTAAGCCACTTAACCCGCTCCGCCACTGTCATTTTTAAAAACAAGGTCTTCTTACTTGGCGTATTTATCCATTCAGGAGCGTCATACTTCAGTGCCTCTGACAGGTCCAGAATTTCCATGAGGGCATTGACCCAAGGTTCTTCGACATCGCGTTCCTTATACTCCATAACACATTTCATAGCATCAACGATCTGGCCAACTACATCAATTAATTGTCTATTGTCTTCAGTGGGCAATTCGCTTCTCTTTCTACGACAACGTGAAGATGGCCCTTTAGTTCCACAAGATTGATCCGCTGTCGAATCATTTCCACTATTGAATTGCGGTGGAGTTCCCATAACTATGTCAACATTGTCAAGCTCATCCATCAGGATAGGAGCCGACTCATCATGGATAATTTCATCACACAGATCTATAGGAGTTTTACTACCATTCCCTACGACTGTTGTGTTTCCGACTACAATAGCCAATTTGTCGTAAAGGGGGCAACCTTGTTGTCTATACTTCTCAGCCTCTTTATGCTCCTACAAGAATAAAACATCATTCTTAGTAATGCGAAACAATACAAACTGTTTTACAAAATATCATGATTTACTGACCTTAATGTAGTCTTGCCATACAGAATGACATGCAGTAACTTGTTGTGTGGTTGCATCCCAACCGAACCCACTAGTGTTGAGACAGCTCATTACCGTTTGGTATGTTTTCTTCCATGATCTTGTTCGATTCTTAAGCTGCTCAATAGTTTTTTTATTGACAGCGTCTTCATTGAACTTACTGACACATTCCGTATATACCTCGTGCTTCTAAACACCATTGGGCAACTTGTTCCCCATATATACCTGCTCGACTAAAAGATCGAGCATTTTGTTGTCTTCTTCAAAGCTCCAAAGTCATATGGTCGACCACTTGGTTGTTTTCTTGCAGCCATTTTCAATCTAAATCCGAGATAGTCCTCATGGAAAAAACTTTATTAGACTACCATTACCCGTCACGAAACAAAAACCACAAATAAGAAAATACCATGTGGTGGATATTTATAACACCCGAATCTCCTCACCACATGGCAAAAACATTCCATAGCACTTCAAAATTTTTAAACAACATTCTAAAACAATCCAAAACTAATCAACTATTTCCATTGGAGATGCAAAACAATGCAAACACACAAACACACACACACACATCAAGTCAAAATTCACCGAACAACCCTGGTAGATCCCCATATGACTTCACAATCACTACGAACTGTACCTCGTCAGTGATGGGGCTCGGGTTTCGTTTGCTAATGGACGCCCTTGTAGGCGACTCAACCTTGTTTGAATTGGACTAAACACCGTAAACCGTAATTGAGAACCTTAAAAACCCTAGACCCTAAACCCTAACCCTAGACCTCATAGCTTCAAAACCTCCTAAACCCTAACCCTAGACCCCATAGCTCCAAAACCTCCTAAACCCTAACCCTAGACCCCATAGCTCCAAAACCTCGTAAACCCTATACCCCAAACCCTAATTCCAGAAGTTAAACAAAAAACCCTAGATCTTAACAACCCTAAAAGCCCCAAGCCCTAAACCCTAAACCCTATCACCCATTAAACCTTAGCTGAAAAAAATTGAAAAAAAAAACCTAAACCCTAATTCCATAACCTAAACCCTAACAATACCATAAATCCTTAACCCTAAAAACTTAACCCCTAAATACAAAGCACCAAACCCTAAAAACACTAAACCCTAACCCTAATAAAAATTTTAGACCCTAATCCGTAACACTAAATCCCACAATTATGCACAATTACCCCCAAATTAGACACTGAACTAAAATTAAATCAAATACAACACTCATTTAATCAGAAAAAAATTAGGGTTTAGTCATACCTTCTGAAATTTGGGGAAAACCGAAGTCGACGACTGAAATCAAAGCCGAACTGGGAAAATCGATGCTGAATCGAAGTGGAAATTTAGAAATCGAAGCCCAATGTCAAAATCGAAGAAAACCAAAACTGAATTAGGGGAAATCGCAGGAAATCAGAGGGAATTTTGGGGGAAAAGATATGAGCGAGAGGGAGAAGGGAGTGAGATGCCGCAAGGGGGAGGGAGAAGAGACAATGAGAAGAGAGGGAAGCCGAGAGGGATAAGAGAGAGGGAGAAACGAGCGAGAGGTTCAGAGGGAGAACTAGTTCGAGATGGAGAAGGATGCCGGAAGGACCCTCGCAGCGAGAGACGGAGGTAACAGAGAGGGAGACCGGAGAGAGACGGCGGAGACGAGAGAGCGAGCAGAGAGCTCGGGCTTCACGGAGATGACAGAGGGCTGCGGGAACGAGAGTGGCTGTGTGCGGGAATGAAACGATCAAAATGAAAAAAAAACAGAGATGGTCGAGCCAGAGAGAGCCCGCGCGAGAGAGTCAAGTGGATGATTCTCAAAATCGGGCGGAAAGCACTTTTCGCCCGTTACTCTTGAGACATGAACTCTTGGTTCATGTATATTCATGTACATGACATGAATTTTGGCGCCCCCTAACGACATCAGGATATGAACTGCGTAATGCGCTTGAAGATCATGTCGAGAGAGCCGTCGTCGAGGGAGGAAGGCCTCCCACTCGACCTCCGTTGCAGAGCCTCTCGGCCTCCCGTACTCTGCGACGGAGATCGAGAGGGAGAGACCATAAAGAGGGAGACCAGAGAGGGACGATGGAGACGAGAGAGGAAGTAGAGAGCTCGGGGTCTAGGGAGACGAGAGAGGGGTGCGGGAACGAAATGAGCAGATTGTGTGAGAGGGTGTGCGGTAGAGAAAGAGGGGTGCACTCGTTTCATGTACATGAATGCCAAAATTGGGCGGAAATCACTTTCCATCATTTACGCATTGGACATGATCTCTTGAGTCATGTTAGTCATGTACATGACTTGAAGTCTGGCTCTCCTCGAAAGGGGGGTTAGTGCCCCAAATGGATTCTTGAAGATCAAGTTCATGTCCAACATGAAGATCATGTCAGTCATGTAGTGTTGACGACTTCATGTGCACTGGAAAACAGTTTCCAGTGTTAGTGCCCCAACATGAGAAAAACATAAAAAACAAGAGAATCTCTAAACTTTTACAGTGCACTTAATTACAACATAATCCTTAAACCCCAAATTAGGTAAAACAACCATTATTACTACACGAATAAGTTATTTAATGTATAATTAAATATATTAATATATTTATTAATTGAATTAGATATTTTATTATGCATTAATATGGTAATTACATGAGCCAATGAAATACGTATATGATTAATTATAAATAATAAATAAATAACGTTATAAATAAAAAAATGAAAGTAATACATTAAGTTATTAATTTATTAATAACATATGATATACTTTAACCTAAAAATGAATAATTTAAGAGAAAAAATTGATCTATTCATAACTTTAACACACAATATATTTGTACATAATATATTTTATGTATTATTAATTAATAATATATTATCACAAATTTTAAAACCATTGGTTTAATTAACTATAGCAATCGGATAATTATGCCAAAATAATTTATCAATTATTTATTTTAAAAATATTTTAATTATGAATATTAAATCACTATTTTAATATAGTAATTGTAAAATAAAAATAATTATTTTATAAATAAAAATTATAAATTAATGATTTTTATGAAGATAGTTTAATTTTTCCTAACTTAGGAAAAATTAAACATCTTCGTCTTCCTCCGTAGTGAGCCAGTGGGTAACAGCGATGGCGACTAGGACGGGCTAGGCAAAGGCGACGGTCGGCGACGGCGGCGGGCAATGCCGACAGAGGCTGTGCTCCGACGGTACGTCGAGAGGGAGAAGAGAGGGAGGCCGAGAAGCTCTGCAATAGAGCTCGACCTCCCGTGCTCTGCGGGAACGAGAGAGGGAGCAGAGAATGAGAGAGGGCTGCGGGAACAGAGAAGAGCAAGGGCTGCGGGAATGGAGACGAGAGAGGGCTGCGGGAATGCAATGGCAGAGAGGTGTGCGGCAGAGAGAGCCCCGAAAGACAGCCCCGCGCAAGAGTCATGTAGATGATTCTCAAAATCGGGCGAAAAGCGCTTTCCGCCGTTTACTCTTGGGACATGCACTCCTGATTCATGTATATTCATGTACATGACATAAATTTGGGCGCCCCCTAATGACACCAGGACATGAACTGTGTAATGCGCATGAAGATCATGTCCTGAATCATGTGCACTAACCCCCCCCTAATGACCTCAGGATATGAATTGAGTAATTCGGCTGAAGTTCATGCCCTGAGTCAAGTTGACTAAACCCCCCTAAGTTTGGTTCAAGTTTCATAATAGTACTTAAGGTTAGTGCCCCAAATGGATTCTTGAAGATCAAGTTCATGTCCAACATGAAGATCATGTCAGTCATGTACATGAAGATCATCTTCGCATTTGGTGTTAGTGTTGACAACTTCATGTGCACTGGAAAATAGTTTCCGGTGTTAGTGCCCCAACATGAGAAAAACATAAAAAACAAGAAAATCTCTAAACCTTTACAATACACTTAATTACAATATAATCTTTAAACTCCAAATTAGGTAAAACAACCATTATTACTACACGAATAAATTATTTAATGTATAATTAAATATATTAATATATTTATTAATTGAATTAGATATATTATTATGCATTAATATGGTAATTATATGAGCCAATGAAATACGCACATGATTAATTACAAATAATAAATAAATAACGTGGAGTTATTAATAACATTATAAATAACGTGGAGTTATTAATAACGTTATAAATAAAAAAATGAAAGTAATACGTGGAGTTATTAATAACATATGATATACTTTAACCTAAAAATGAATAATTTAAGAGAAAAAATTGATCTAATCATAAATTTAACACACTATATAATAATATATTATCACAAAAATTAAAACCATTGGTTTAATTAACTATAGCAAGTGGATAATTATGCCAGGATAATTTATCAAATATGTATTTTAAAAATATTTTAATTATGACTATTAAATCACTATTTGTAATATAATAATTATAAAATAAATGTATTAAATAAATAAAAATAATTATTTTATAAATAAATTTTATAAATTAATGACGATAGTTTTAAACTATCGTCGTCTTCCTCAGGGTCGTCGTCTTCGTCAGGGGCGAGCCAGCGGGCAACGACGACGGCGACGGGCCAGTGGGCAACGGCGACGGCGGTGGGCAACGCTGATAGAGGTGGCGCTCCGACGGTACGCAGAGAGGGAGAAGAGAGGGTGGCCGAGAAGTCCAAATGTCAAAATCGAAGAAAAACGAAACTGAAACAAGGGAAATCGCAAGAAATTGGAAGGTCTTTTGGGGGAAAAAATGATAATGTGAGGGAGAAGGGAGTGAGATGCCGAAAGGGAGAAGAGAGGGAGAAGAGACAGAGAGATAAGAGAGAGGGAGAAGCGAGCGGGAGGTTCAGAGGGAGAGCGAGTCCGAGAAAGAGAAGGACGCCGAAAGAACATTTGCAGTGAGAGATGGAGGCAGTAGAGAGGGAGATCAGAGAGGGACGACGGAGACGAGAGAGCGAGCAGAGAGCTCAGGCTTCACGAAGACGACAGAGGGCTGCGGGAACGAGAGTGTCTGTGCGGGAACGAAACGAGCGAAATGAAAAAAAAAAGAGCGAGACGGTCGAGCCAGAGAGAGCCCGCTCGAGAGAATCAAGTGGATGATTCTCAAAATTGGGAGGAAAACACTTTTCGCCCGTTATTCTTGAGACATGAACTCTTGATTCATATATATTCATGTACATGACATGAATTTCGGTGCCCCCTAACGACATCAGGACATGAACTGTGTAATGCGCATGAAGATCATGTCCTGAGTCATGTGCACTAACCCCCCCTAACTACTACTTTACCCTCAAAGTTAAAGATTCTGTTAGGTGTTATTGAGATCAGGCCATACTAAAAATATGGCATTTAAATGACTGCATTTAAAAGTATGACATCTAATAAGGTCATATTTACAATTTTGCCCTTAAAAAATTGCAATTCTCATCTCATGAGGGGTCTACCAATTTTCTCTTACCAGCTTCTCACCGCATTATTATAATGAGGCCTTTCCGCTGTCATCTTTTCGATATTTTTGGTCTGTCATTTCATTTTCCCGCTCTCCCCTTTCGTTTGAACTAGACTACAACAAAATCTGGGCAAAAGGTTGCAACCGACCTCCAGTCTCCACTCCAAGTTCAGGATCCCAGACGGAGTTGCAGATTTTGTACCGTTTTCAGCTTCTCTATATTTGAAACATGGTTTTACCATTCGTCTTCCCTCCTCAGCTCCGGGACCTTGAAGAAGACACTGATGACGTTCGCCTCTCCGTCCAAAACCCAGTTGACATCGCTGCCTGCTCTCCTTCTCATCTCGAGGAGTTCGTTAAAGGTCATAATTTGCTTCTAATTTATCAGATATTGTAACTCGTCCATTTCATTTTCTTTTCTCTTTCCACTCTCAATTTTTGTTCCGGTTTTTTCTACAAAGGTGTGGTCTTCGATCTCTCGGACAAGGAGCTGTTCTGCGTGGAAGAACAAGGTGTCTTCGATCGTGTATACTCCCTTATAAGAGATTTCTCTCTACTGACCCCAATTTTGAAATCTAATATTCTGGAGAGCCTCCGGTCCAATCTAAGCGTTCTCCTACCCAATGTTGACTCCCTCTCTCGGGCATCTACGTCGTCGCCTTTCCGTGATGGAAACGCGTTCACAGACCATGTTGGTTCCTACCGAAATGCACTTAAAATATACACGTTCTTTCTTCTCAATGTAGCCCTTTCTGAAGAATGTAATAGCAACCCTAGTAATAACACAGGCAAGGTAAAAATATCTTGCTCTTGCCATTCGTTTCTCATGCTATCCTTTCATATTTTTATTCCATGAAAAACTTCAATTTAGGATGCTTCTGTTGTTAGGCAACACAAAGCCGTAAAAACCAAAGTACGACTTCGTGGAATTGGGAAATCCAGAGATGTCGTACACTTAAATTGATTGCCAGTTCTCTGGAGATTAATCTTTCATTGCTCTTTGGATCGTCGAATTTGGACGAGAACTATCTATCTTATGTTACCAAGTACGTCAAGTTGCGATTTCCCTTTGTATTTTCTAACTTGGAGTTCTTAATTTTACTAGTTGCGTCCAAGTGATTCTTCATTTCTTTTATTCTCTTTAGGTCTGCGTTCTCAATGTTTGAGAATGCCAGTATGCTGCGAGATGTGGAAACAAAAGAATCTTTATGTCGCATAATAGGCACCTGTGCCACGAAATACCACTACACCATGCAGTCTTGTGCTTCTATCTTGCACATACTACACAAACTTGATTTTGTTATATCACATGTAGCGGATGCGGTCGCTGAGGCTGTAAAGAAATATGGTGATGGAAGCTTGGCAATTTCTCTTATCCGAGAGATTGGCAGAACAAACCCAAGAGACTATGTGAGGGACACTGCTGGAGCCGACAATATTGGAAGATTTCTTGTCGAGCTGGCTGATAGGTTACCAAAGTTAGTCTCCACTAACATTGGGATCTTGATTCCACACTTCGGGGGAGAATCTTATAAGATAAGAAATGCCCTTGTCAGCGTGTTGGGTAAATTGGTTGCTAAGGCATTTAATGATGTGGAAGGAGATGTTAGCTCCAAATCTGTTCTGTTACGAAGCAAGCAAGCAATGTTAGAAATTTTGCTTGAAAGGTGTAAAGATGTCTCAGCATATACAAGGAGTCGGGTACTTCAAGTATGGGCTGAGTTGTGTGAACGATATTCAGTTCCAATAGGACTGTGGAATGAACTTGCCTTGGTTGCTTCAGGGAGACTGGAGGATAAGACTGCAATAGTGAGAAAATCGGCACTTAATCTACTCATAATGATGTTGCAACATAACCCATTTGGGCCACAACTCCGAATTGCTTCTTTTGGAGCAACCTTGGAGAAGTACAAGGAGAAGTTGCAAGGAATGGAGCCTGAAGGAAAATCTGTAGATTATGTTGCAAATGGTTTTCCAACTGATAATGAGACCTCTGAAATAGAAAGTGAGCTTGACCAAGTTAAGTCTGGGGCAGCAGAATGGCAGGAGAGTGTCAGTGATAGTTGTGTCCCTTCTGTAGTTACTGAAGAGCCTATCGGATCAAGATTAGCAGATTTTCGGAATTTAGAAGAGACAAGGGCCTTGGTTGCTTCACTTGAGGCAGGTTTGAGGTTTTCAAAATGCATGTCCTCTAATATGCCAGTTCTGGTTCAATTGCTTGCTTCCTCTTGTGCCACTGATGTTGAGAGTGCAATTAATCTCCTGATGAGAAGTAGACAGTTTCACATAGATGGGTCAGAGGCTTGTTTACATAAAATATTATCACTCGTAAGGCTTCTTATTATTTTTTATCTCTTTTTGTAAGTTTTGCAGACTCTCTATTCCAGTGCAAGGCTCACCTATGCTAGCTTTTCAGGTATTTTCTCAAGATAAGTCAATCTATGGAGCTGTGGAGGTAGCATTCATCACTATATATATAAAGAAGAGTCCTTTAGAAACTGCTCATAGCCTGTTGAACCTTGCAATTGAGTCTAATATTGGTGATCTTGCTGCTTTAGAACACATAGTGAGCTCACTGGCATCCAAAGGGGATATTTCTGTCACCACGGTATGTTTCTATTATTTGACCTGTTGATTGGAGCTATTACACTTCTTAAATTTGGATTATAATCCTATTGGCACCACCTTGGCTAATGACATTGATATTTTAACATCAAATTGTCTGCTTACTATGTCTCTATTTTTTAATCATACTGATTTTTTGTATTTTAGACATGCGTTATTATCTTTATCAAAGAAGCTATCACAATTTATCAGATTTGCTTTTCTGTTTGCTGGTTTTGAAATATCTATCCGAATATTAAGATCTGTCTTTGATTTTCATGCATCATAGACTATTTGTTGTTATCGACATGTCCTATAGTGAGCATGAATCTCATGAGATTGTGAATTAGCCACTTTTCAAATTTTCAGTGAATAGTTTCTCATAATTACTCTGTCCTCATCATCTGCTTCCAGCAACAACAGCTTCACTTTTTTGAACTATGTTAGGTCAACCAAAATGATGTCTTGTCATTGCTCTATATTATGAAATGCAGGAACCTTTTTCATATAAGACATCAATGTGACCTTGCTTTTCTATATGTCCATCTTAATTTCCTCCGGACATCTCCATTAGACTTGGTTCTTCATGTCTTTGTGATTATGGCAGCCGTATGAAATGTACACTCTGGATTGTTTGTTCTTATTCTGAATAGACAAAATCGTTTTCTAAGCTCCATCAGTAGACATATGCGCTCTTTGAAAAGCATCAAACCTCTAGAACTATGTCACCTGGAGATAATTTGCATTTTCACTTTTTTCGTCCTCTTCCTTTCACTTTCTGCTCTTGAAATCCCTGATCTATTTCCTTAGTAGTTAATTTAAGAAATGGATTGGGCATTTATCTCTTAATGGCTCAAGTCTCACCAGCATCCAGGAAATACAAAACTGCCAAGGAGTGAATTTGAACAAGTGTGTGGGACTATCTGTTTCTTACCTAGGTTTTTCATGGTTTAAAAAAAAGAACTTCTTTTGCTTTTATTTTGAAGCAGTTACTCTTAAGTAGAATTGATATGGATTGAGTTTTTAAGTTACTAATTTTCATATTGAGTCCAGTTTCGGGAGTAAATGATTGTTTTCCAGATGATGACTGATCTGAGCTTTGAGAAAAAATCAGTTGATGACAGATGATTATTATATGTTGAATTGGTAATCAGGTGACAGATGATTATGATATGTTGATTATTCATCAAAGCTATAAATAGCAAAGAACCAGAGAATTCTTCATGAAAAATATGAATAGCAACTGATCAGAGAATTGTTTCAAAGATGCTCAAATGAAAAAAACATGAATTATTTGGATTTTAGTTTAAGTAGTACAAGAACTTCTATCAGTTATTGCTGCTTTAGGCATCTGTACTGCCAATGATAGCCAGGTTGCGATTTTGTTCCTCCATATAAATTGATCAGACTTGAAATTTCGCTTTCATGAAGTGTTCACAAGATAATAAATAATCTCAAATAATCCAATCCAATATGATGAAGGAATATGAACATTCAATCAAATCTCTCTGAAAAACCTGCTGTTGTCCCTTTCGGTTGTCAGACTTGCAAATCCCAACCTTTGGAAAGAGAAAGGGATTAACTTAGGTCACTTGTATGGGAGAGGAGAGAGAGGAGGAGAGTATAGTCAAGGGCGTTGGTAGAGGGACACAATTGGCAGAAAATGACTGGAATTAGGGTTGATGTCTATTCCCTTGCATACTTTTCATTTTATAGTCTCTACCCTTTACAAACCCTAGTCTACTCGTTACAAACTAGGAATATGAACTTCTAACCGTTACAAACGAGGAAAGTCAAAACTGAGAAACACCCAACTTAAGTGACCTGCTAGGAGACCTATTAGAGCTAACTAGGACAACTTCCTAAGTGGGAGAGGAAGCAACTAAGAAGGAGATGTTCAAGTTCCTCTCAACTTGTGCCTACTTTGATCGCCTTATATATCTTCTTAGCTAATGACTCCCTTATCCCCTTACATCCTTTTTGCTCAAATACGCTCTAAAAATAAAAAAAAACGTATATCAGCTGCTAACACAGATGTGCAAAGAATTCTTTCTAAATGATGTCTGTTGGAGCTATCCTATTCAAGTTAGAAAAGGTTTAAATTAATTTAACAATTTCTCTAGAAACATTTAAATTACTTTCAAGATAAGTGTCAAATGATCTACCTGTCCTTTTTCCATCATAGAATGAGAAGTTTTTCTTGTATTTTGCTTACAGATTTCAGCACTATGGGATTTCTTCAGCTTTAATGTCAATGGGGTGACAGCAGAGCAAAGCCGAGGAGCTCTGTCAGTTCTCTGTATGGTAGCAAAATCATCTCCTGGGATTTTGAGTTCCCACTTGCAGGACATTATTGACATTGGGTTTGGTAGGTGGGCGAGGAAGGAACCTTTGCTTGCTGAAACAGCTTGTCTTGCGCTTGAACGGCTGTCAGAAGCAGATAGGAACAAACTGATGTCCACCAATGGTAGCAGAGTAATTGGTATTCTTCAAACATTAATTACAGGCTTTGGACTCCCAGTGAGTATCTGGTATGCTGCTGCAGACAAAGCTTTAAGCGTGATATATTCTCTCCATCCAACTCCTGAAATCATAGCAGCTGACATGTTGAAAAAGTCTCTCCATTTTGTATTTGATTTTGGAGAAGAGGATGGACCACCAAGTGATCTTGAGGGTAGGGACATCTCTACAGTGAAAGTATCCAAGCTCAGCAGATTCTTATTTCTCACTAGTCAGATTGCACTGAGACAGCTGCTTTATATTGAATTTTGTGTTAGAAAGTTACAGAAACAGAGAATGAAGAGTGACAGGTCAATTTCCATATCTCACGACATTGATTCAGCTGAAGGAGCTGTGAAGGTTAGGAGGAATTGAAGCATGTGTTCCACGTGTCGTCTTTTCCAGATTTCTTTATCTTTTATCCAATAGAATGGAATTTAAATTCTGACCTTTGTTTTCCTTCATATCTGCAGGAGAGTGGTATAAATGCTGAATTGGGTATTGCTGCCTCTGAAGATGCAATACTTGATGTTCTATCTGAAAGAGCAGAGAAAGAAATTGTATCATATGGTTCTGTCGAGAAGAATTTAATTGGGTATTGTGCACCTTTTATTTCAAAACTGTGTCGGAGTTTTACGTTGATGCAAAAGGTGATTGCCTTTAGTCCTGTTTTGGATGAGTACAGGGAATTAGATCATTTGACTGGTTAGCACTTATCTTAGGAATTATCATATGTAAATCATGCAAAGTAGGAGGCTTTTCAATTATAATTTGAGGTGGTCTCTGCAAGTTGATTAGTCAGAATGACAGGATTGGAAGCATTACAGTGAATTTGAGTCAGAAACCCTCTGATGGATATCTCAGATCAACAATCTGATGTGTTGAGACATATTTAACTCTTTGACACTGTAATATGATTCATCCCTGTCAGATCATTCTTCACTTTGGACATGAATACTTTTATCACAGGCTGGAGAAAGACAAACTGATTTTTCCTTCCACTGTTTTTTAGTTTCCTGAACTTCAGGCTTCTGGAATGCTGGCTCTATGTAGATTAATGATAATTGACGCAAGCTTTTGGTAAGCTCTTACCTGTTTTTACATCAAACCAGCTCAGATATTAACTGTTACTTTTAGTAATCTAACTATATCGATTTCAGTGAAGCAAATCTTCAACTGCTGTTCACTGTAGTGGAGAATGCTCCATCTGAAATTGTGCGTTCCAACTGCACTATTGCTTTAGGAGATTTGGCTGTTCGTTTTCCTAATCTCTTGGAACCTTGGACGGAGAATGTTTATGCCCGACTGCAAGATCCATCTGCTAATGTTCGGAAAAATGCTGTTCTGGTGATTTCGCATCTTATATTGAATGACATGATGAAGGTACATGAACCTGGCTAAGCAAAGCTGATATCCTCTTTTTATCTCCTAACCTGATTCTAACTTCTTGAACTTCATGATTAGGTCAAAGGTTATATAAATGAAATGGCATTGAGGTTGGAAGATGAGGATGAAAGGATTTCGAATCTTGCAAAACTCTTCTTTCATGAATTATCAAAGAAAGGTAAATTTTATACTGCTACTTGAGTCTCAGTATTATTGAGGTTATCCTGAGTCCTTTCTGGTTGCAGGGAGCAATCCAATTTACAATCTACTTCCTGACATCCTTGGTCGATTTTCCAATCAAAATCTCAAGGAAGAACAATTCTGCAACATTATGCAGTTCTTAATTGGTTCTATCAAGAAGGTACACAAATGCGACTTAGTTTTTGCTCAGGAGAGGCTTCCTTTCACCTAAAATTGACTCTGGCATCTGCCATGTTTAGGACAAGCAAATGGAATCACTTGTTGAGAAGCTTTGCAACAGGTTTTGTGGAGTTACAGGTCATGTGCTATTCATTCCCATTCTAACAAATATTTTATCTTGCAATCCAAACTTATCCTGGGGCAGGTCGCTTATAATTAGCTACTCTTAACTAAAAGTTGCACATGCTGTTAATTTATGGGGTTTTCCTTTCTTCTGGTTCCAATTTTTGAGCTACTTAAAAATCTTAAAGACATAACCAGATCAAGCAAACGTGGTTGGATTTCTCTCTATTTTGATATTTGTTGGGGTTTTCCTTTTACAGATCACAAACAGTGGGAATACATTTCCTATTGTCTTTCTCAGCTGACACTTACTGAAAAGGGAACTAGAAAGCTCATGGAATCCTTTAAATCATATGAACATGTTCTCGCTGAGGATACTGTAATGGACCATTTTAGGAACATTATCAATAAGGTACTGGCTATACTGGAATATCCAGTATCCTGGTTTCTTTTGCTTCAGTTATTTTTTTAAAATGTATAATCCCCCCAATGATATCATCTTTAATATTTTGATGTTTTAGGGTAAAAAGTATGCAAAGCCTGAGCTTAAGGCTTGTATGGAGGAATTTGAAGAGAAACTCTATAAAGTCCACATAGAGAAGAAAGAGCAAGAGGCAACAGCTAGAAATGCTGAACTGCACCAACAGAAACTTCATAGCTTGATGGACCATAAAATTGTCAAGGATACTGATGGAGCTCAAACTGGGGAAGATGACACAGAAGGTATTCATTGCAACTACATGTATTTCATTGATTTGATTGAGTTCTAAGTGGTCCCACTTATTAGGGCCATACCGGACCAAATTTGGACCAGATATAGCACCATCCGAATCCAATCCGTTTACAATTAGATGTTTGAACTCTCAAGTACATAAACTATTCAAAACGGCTATTCCATTCTGACTCCGTCGAGTTGTATCTGGATTAGAATACTATCTGGCTATGAAGACATGAAAAAAATGGTAAATAACACATTAAAAAATAAGGCAACAAAGCTACATGAAAAAACTAATTCTTTTAAAGCCTTAAATGTGCAGTTGTAATTAAGAATTCAGTGTTCCCCAATATTATGATATTATCACACATTTCTTCGTGCCCATTCATGCAAAATAAAATTTAAACATATATAACTAAGTAATGGTCAACTAATATGTACTGTTGAATATACATCCAATGGCTGAGTTTTTGGATGCAGATATTTATTGGTTTTGGATCTCTTGGTCTCAGTTCTGCACAGGAGCCCTTCTGGATATTTTATTGGATATCTGATTAAGTATCACTGGTCTTATTTCAGATAATATCTGAAACATCTGATTTGGATTTGAATCGTATCTGGCTTATATTCACTTCGATTTACAGCCTGATGATCTATTTTGCATTGTTCTCTTGAATTCAACATGGCAGCTTGCTGTTTCCTACATTTTGGTTTCATTCCACTTCCTCTTTTTGCATTATTGAAAAATCTAAATCCTGTGATCAGTTACACTAATTTCGATCTGCTGTTCCAGCCCTGTAAAAGTTACTGTGGTCATGTAATTAGTCCTTTCCATTAGATAACATGGCAACTGTAGCGTGTAGTGGAGCTTGCCATAAGTTCATATAGTTCATTCACATTTTCGAGCTGAAATTTATTTAACTACACCTTATTCTCTTGAGATTCTTGGGGTAGGTTAACGATTGGAATTTGGGTTGCAGATGGAGCTGGTGTGGTGATTAACCCTACCCTAGATGGGAAAACACCTGAAACTCAGGTTGAAAGTTTGCGTGAATCTACTGTTGTTGCAGACACGGAAACAGGCAATGTGGAAGTTCAATCACTGAATTCTTGGAAAGGTAATGTCTTTGGTCTTGCATTCTTATTGATTAATTTTCAAGAGTACTTGTACCAAGGATTATGCTATTGATTCAGGTATGAGCAAATCCAGAGCAAAGAAGAGGACTTCCAAGTAAAAAAGAGTAATCATGGCACTTTGGTCATCTGTTGAACCTGGTCAAGCAAGTGAACTTATTGCTCTCTCTAACCATATCTGTTAGAATGCAGATATCAAAATGGTGCTCCGTAGTAGAACTTGAAGAATCCTTTTTTGTTTGGCTGAAGTTCACCCCCCTTTTTCCTCTTATTGGGGTTGGTACGAGATCAAATGGTGGGAGTCAACAATGTAAAATACATGAAACAAAAAATCATCTCTTGAGTTGGGGTAACTAGATAATTTATGAGAATTGATGTGCCTCATAAAGAGTTTTATTTTTTCTTGGGTTTTGTTTTAGAACCTGTTTACGGTGTGTTACGGTCCCAGATCTGACACAAGGATTTTTTGGGAGGATTTGGGATCTGCCACGGGTTATGGGTCTTCCAGGCATTACCGTAGGGGTAGTAGGAAGACATGGGGAAGATGAAAACGAAAGATCAACCCTAAGGGAAGCTTATAACCCTAGAGTTCGTTGAGGAGAACTTTAAGCCTCTCTACGCTAGATTTAACCTAATTTTTAATACTTTAATGCTTCATTTTTCTCATTATTCTTACCTTTTAAATAGGGTTTACCCTGTTAGGGTTTAATAAAATATTATAGAAATATCCCTATGAATAAAATATTTTAAAAATATTCTTATTAATAAATAATTCCAAAAATACCATTATGGCCTAAAACTGAAATAAAATAAAGTAAATTAAATAAAACAATTAAAATAATAATGTTATTGCGTGCATAACATTACACCCCCTTTGGAAGACGAACTTGTCCTCAAGTTCGGAAGTAGTGTCGGTATGTTGATTCTCCACCAGTGCCAAAGTAGCATCCGTGATAGCTATGACCCTCTTCAGGACGCCATTTTTTCTTTGGCCCGGTCCGAGTTAATCTGGGTTGACTCGGTTCAGGAACTCGGTTCAGCGCACGACCCCCCTTCTGGATGCCATTTTTTTTTTGGGCCGGTCCGAGATAACCTAGGTTGACTCGGTTCAGGAACCCGGTCCGGTGTGCGACTCAGCGGACCGGGCCGATTAAATTTTCCTAAGTTAGGAAAATTTAATTGGGAGTCGTCTTCTTCCTTCGGCTCCCGAACTCTGCGGTCGGCGGTTTCGTTCCTCACGACACCGACAAAGTCCGGCGACGACCGTCTCTTTCCTCTCTTTCGGCACCAACGGAATCGCCTGATGTTCTGGTGGCGAATCGCAGCCTGTAGGGGCTTCGCCGCCTGGATAGTTTTCGAGACAGAGGGGTCTCGGAAACTTGTGTATCGTCGTTGCTCAGCCTCCCGGAATCGAGATCCCTTGCGAAAAAGTTGCTTACGGCGCCGACGAACTATCCTGCTTCGTCGGTGCCGACGAGAAGCCTGTTGGGGCTTTGCTGCTCGGAGCATTGCCGAGACAGAGAACCTCTGTTTCTCAGCCCCCCGGAACAGTGCCCAGCGGAAATTCCGTCGAAAATTTCACCTACGGCGCCAACAGAATTTTCTATTCCCCTCCGATTTCAGATTTTCAGTCATCCCAAAATCCTCCGGTGCTGACGATTTCGGGATTTCCTCTGTTAGGAAATCACCTCCCCGCTGTAGCTTCGGTGTGGAGATACGCATGACGTCCATTGGGAAAGGGTGAGCCTCTTCCGTTTTTGAAATTCCGGTGTATCTGCCGTCAGATTTTGGATTTTTGGAGAGCTTTCTCGAAACAGTCTTTTGTTTGTCCGAGAGAGCTTCTGCGTCTTCTGTGCGGCTGTCGTGCTCGGCGAATTCAGGTCGTGTGACCTGTTTTACGCTAGCGCGTTGCTCCCTTGTCCAACATTCCATGAAAATTTCATATAATGCTCGTGCTTCTCCAAATTCTTTGCATAGTTTATCCGCGGAATTGTATACCTTCTCCATGCGAGCTTGTGTTCCTTCTTGAGATATAGAATAATTCATTGTGTTCCCGCTTTGAAACCAGTTGTTACGGTCCCGGATCTGACACAAGGATTCTTTGGGAGGATCTGAGATTTGCCACGGGTTACAGGTCTTCCAGGCATTACCGTAGGGGTAGTAGGAAGACATGGGGAAGATGAAAACGAAAGATCAAGCCTAAGGGAAGCTTATAACCCTAAAGCTCGTTGAGGAGAACTCTAAGCCTCTCTACGCTAGATTTAACCTAATTCTTAATACTTCAATGCTTCCTTTTTCTCATTACTCTTACCCTTTAAATAGGGTTCACCCTGTTAGGGTTTAATAAAATATTATAGAAATATCCCTATTAAAAAATAATTCCAAAAATACCCTTATGGCCTAAAACTGAAGTAAAATAAAGTAAATTAAATAAAATAACTAAAATAATAATGTTATTGTGTGCATAACACAGTGTGATATGAACTCAAGATTAATGCTAAAATGTACAAGAACTGGCAATAGGGCTGAGGACTAAGCCAAAGTTGTTGTAGCATTCTATATTTTGCCTTATATTGCATCATCAAAGGATTGGCTTCAATCATATCAAATCACTTGTTTTACCAAATTAATACGCACAACTATTTTTTGCAAGAATGTTGAAATTTCAACCAATCTTTTGTAATGTTGATTCATAGGATTTTGTTGGCACATGTTTAAGAGTCTATGAGTGAGAGAGTAGAGAAGAAAGAAGTGGCGGAGAGGAGGGAGATGGAAAACTCGAAGGAGTGGTGAGGGAGAGAGAACTTGAGTGAGAGACAAGAGGTTTGGAGGACTATGGTTTCTTGAATAAGAATTTGATCCTCTTCCTTGACTTTTATATATTGATTTGCAACTAAATTATTACATAAATAGCTGTTAATCTAAAGGTTGTAACTAAAGGACAAATATAAATCTAACTATAAATATGCTATCCTTGTCTTCTAACACTCCCCTTTAAGTTGGTGGATTAAATATATTATACACTTCCAACTTGAGGTCCTTGAAACAACATGTTTTGAAAACATATCATCAATCTATCCTTGAGATGAGACATACTCAAGGCTATGACACTTGCTTGTAGCTTATCTTTGATAAAGTGATAGCCGATCTCAATTTGGTTTTATTAATTCATGGATGATCAGGTTGGAGGCAATGTGGATTATTGATATCACAATGGAGTTTTATTGGAGTATGTTATGGTCCCTAGTCATGGATCGAATAACTCAACATGGGAATTGAGAATCCAGCACTGTAAGTGAGTTGCTGGCCTCGATAAGGAAGAAGAAAAATCCTTTTTTTGTGCTGATCTCGAATGGGAGAAAAACAACTCTCTTTATGAGGCTAATCTGTTGTTTTAGGGTAAGGGTAGAGAGCCCTTACTGCTGCTGCTCGGATAGGAGGAGAAGAACTCCTCTTTTGATCACGGAAAAGAGGGTTTGGAACCCTCTTGGTTGTTGCTTGTGATAGGGCTGGAAATCTCCTATCTTGTATAACTTTTGGATCACGTATTAGGGGTTCCTTACCTCCTTCTTGCTGGTCTTGATACTTCAATTCCTTGCACTAGTGCTGCTCGTGATAAGAGGATGGGGAATCCTCTCTTCTTGCTCGAAAAGGAGGGTAGAGTCCCTCTCGTGCTGCTGATGATGAAAAGGAGGCTGAAGCCTCTGTTTGAACTCGAAAAAGGGGACAACAACCCCCTTCTCTTCTTCGGTATGGATCAAAGGAATAGCAATCAAAAGATGAGAGAAGGATAATCAGATTCTAAGGGAACCTAGACTTGGAGCTCGTCAAGGAGATCTCCAAACCCTAGAGCTCGTCAAAGAAAACTTCAAACCTTGTTTACCTAATTCAATGCTTGCCCTTTTCTCATTCCTTTGCCCCCTAAGTAGGCTTGACGTCCCCCCTAGTTTTAGGGTTAAATATTACAATTCTCTCCCTATGGCAATTTAACTTAAATAATGCATGAAAAACGAATTTAAAACAATATGGAAAGAAAACTATTAACTCTATAACTCAGTGCGCCTCCGTTGTATGACTCGGTTAGCTATTGAGTCCTCAACATCTACTTCCCCTTGGAGAAAGAGCTTGTCCTCAAGCTTGTAAGCTGGGTATACCTGTTGGAAGGTGTCCAACTATTCCCATGTAGCTGCGTCAGGTTCTGTAGTTGTGCACTGGACTAGAATCTCCAACAGGTCATTGACCAAATGGGCATGTAACACCGCGGCGGGTGTAAGAATGAGGTGGCCATTGTCCACTGGAGAAAGGAACAGAGTGGATGTAGGCGGTGACCCCATATATGGTTTCAGGAGGGATACATGAAACACATCATGTAGCTTGGCAGTGGCTAGAAGTTGTAGTTGATAGGCCGCCGGCCTCACACGTCGAATAGTGAAGAAAGGCCCAAAATATTTGAAGGAGAGCTTACGGCGTGGTGGTCCCGCAATGGACTGCTAGCTGTACGGTTGTATGTGTAACCAAACATAGTCCATTACCTCGTACGAGACGTCTCAGTGTCCCTTGTCGTAGACATCTTTCATGTGAACTTGAGCTCGCTGTAGGCATTCTGCAATATTCTATAACACCTGGTCGCGATCTATGAGTGCCTGATCAATGGCGTCCACACGCGTGGACCCTGGAGTATAAGAGAGAAACCGAGAAAAGCCATAAAGAACACTGAAAGGAGTGGATTGCAAAGTTGAGTGGAATGAAGTGTTGTAACAGTATTCAGCCTACGGTAGCCATTGAACCTAGTGCTTTAGATGATCGCCCACAAGGCACTGTAGATACATTTCGAAGGTGCGGTTAACCACCTCGGTTTGGCCATCTGTCTGAGGATGATATGAGGAAGAAAATTTCAATTTCGTGCCGCTCAAACGAAAAAATTCCCTCCAGAAAGTGCTGATGAATACCGCATCCCGATCACTGACAATAGATTCTGGAATGCCATGTAATTGGACAATATGCTCAAGGAAAGTCTGTGCTACCCGTGACGCTGTATATGGATGAGCCATAGGAATAAAATGTGCATACTTGAAGAACCGATCAGCCACCACAAATAGTACTGATTTTTCAGCTGACTGTGGAAGACCCTCCACAAAGTCCATCGAAATATCAGCCCATACCTGTGTAGGGAGGGCGAGAGGTTGTAGAAGACCTGCTAGACTTAAGTGGTCAGCTTTGTTGCTTTGACACACCTGGCATGCTAAGACATATGTCGCAATGGAGGTCTTCATGGCTTGCTAATAAAAATCTGCTCGAATACGCTGTAAAGTTTGTTGAATACCTTCATGTGAGCTGTCATGGTATGCAGAGAGGATGGCTGGAATCAACTTAGAAGTGTGGGGAAGATAAATCCGCTGTTTGTAGCAAATAAGTGAATCCTGGATAGACCACTAGCATCCATTCTCCCTTCTGTAATTTTTCTATGGAGGTCCTGTTGGACAGTATCAGTGGCTTGGGCTTCTCTCACCAAGTCTAGGATGAGGAAACGAGGTTGGTTGATCGCATATGTGAGCTGCTAATGTTCAAAATGCTGTGACAAGGCATCCATTGCCTTGTTTAATCTCCCCGAATAGTACTCAATCGAAAAATCAAATCCCATCAACTTATTGATTCAATGCTGCTGTGGCGAGGTCGTGAGACGCTGTTCCAGTAAGAATTTAAGGCTACAATGATCAGTATGGATGATAAATGAACAACCCCATTAGTAAGGGCGCCAGTGTTGGACCGCCTTGGCCAACCCTATTAATTCCCATTCATATGCTGCCAATTTGTGACGAACTGCCAACTGCCGGCAGAAATATGCAATGGGGTGTGATTGTTGCTGTAAGATGACCCCAATGCCCCCATTAGAAGCGTCGCACTCAACCACAAATAAGTCTCCAAAATTCGGAAGCTGTAAAATAGGGGTGGAGGCGAGAGCACTTTTGTGGGCCTCAAAGGACTGTGCGGCCTCCTAGTTCCAATGAAAGAAATTCTTCTTGAGGAGACTGGTCCAAGGTGCTGCCAAAGGAAAGTAATTCTGAATGACTTTGCGGTAGTAGCCGGCTACACCCAAAAATCCTCGCAAAGCTGAGCAAGATTAAAGTTGTGGCCAATCATGAATTACTTGAATCTTCTCAGGATCAAAAGTGACCCCCTCATGTGATATAATATGGCTGAGATAAGTGACATGTGATGCTGCAAAAGAGCATTGGGATTTTGTTGTGGTCTCTGACCATGGATCGAGTTATCCTATGAAGGGAGAGATTTTTTGGAGCTTCCAAACCTGTCTCTGGTTTTCGACTTCTCTCTGGACGACCTATGGTTGCCGGTGAGATGTAATATGAACTAGAAATGTGAAGGAGAGAAGAAATTGAAACGAAAGGAAGGAATTAAGGCTCGTCAAAGGGAGCCTTCACCTGGGGTTCTAGGGGAACGCCAACCCTGGTTCCTTTGGGAGAATGCATATCCCTTAAGTTCTTTCTTACCTTTCTCATTCCATCTTGATGCCTAATAAACCAAGGCTCAAGTATTTTGTTTCAGATTATTACAACTCTGTCATCACGACTAGGGGTGGCATCGAGCCGAGCCGAGCCCGAACCTGCCTATGTTCGAGCCGAGCTTGATTTAAATATTTCGAGCCGAGCTTCGAGCCGAGCCTCGTCTCGAGCCTAAAATTGTTATCGAGCTCGAGCCCAAAAATCTTAGCCGAACTCGAGCCTCTACATACATTTAAAAATTTTCAAAAAATATATATCAAATTAATTATATATAAAATTATACATATATTTTACATAAAATTGGACATAACCTCTACAAAAAATTAAGCATAACCTATACATATAATACATGTATAAGATTGAGGCATAACCTCTTCTTAAAATTGAATATAATCTATGTATATAATACCTGTATAAAATTCGGCATAACCTCTTCTTAAAATTGAATATAATCTATGTATATAATACCTGTATAAAATTCGGCATGACCTCTACTTAAAATTGGACATAATCAATGTACATAATACCTGCATAAACACTCCATAAACACTCCATAAACACTCCATAAATACTCCATAAATACTCCATAAACACTCCATAAATACTCCATAAACACTCCATAAAATTATCTATACATTCCATAAACACTTCATAAAATAGTCTAAACACTTCATACACTGCATAATATTATAAATAAACTTCATACAATAATCAAACACAACAAAATTAAATAAAATATCACTATCAATTTACAATCACCCAAATAAAAACTATAAATCCATTATAAAATTACAAACTATAATTGTTTCTCTTAATGCTAGAAAATAATATACATCCCTGCATGAGCAAAATCTCCACCTACGACAAAAACAAAAAAATAAAATTAGTTATTGTCAGATAAAAAAATACTCTTCCATTACTAGTTACTAAATGTCGTTAAAAATATTAAAATTACCATGATGAGAGAAACATGACAAATCATGTAGCTGATAGCATTATCTCTACACTCTTCTTCTCAGGCTGTAATCATAAAACAAAATTTTAATAAATAAAACTAAAAAATATACTAAAAAATATCATAATAAAGAATTGATCAAAGAAATTCACCTTTTGATTTTTCTTTACACCGTGAAGAACCCGAATCCAATCACTGCCACAAATCAAAGCTTGAACTGTACTTGGTGCCAAGGAAGAACGATATGAGTTTATTACTCTACCACCAGCACTAAATGTAGACTCTGAAGCTACTGTGGATATGGGAATTACAAGGATGTCTGCTGCCATCTTAGATAATACTCGAAATTTCATCTGATTCACTTTCCACCATTCTAAAACATCAAAATCATATTGTGAAGTTTCCTCACAACTATATACACCTTCTTCAAGATAAATTTCCAATTCTGACCTTGGTAAATTAACTGCATCCTTTTGTTTCATATAACTCATCAACTTTGACCAACCTGAACTTGATGAAGGCCTACGACTTGTGGAAACACCCATAGAGCTACTAGTACTTGAAACAATCTCTTCATTTCTAATATCCACATTATATATGGATACATATTCATCGTAGATCTCATATAAGGTGCGTCGAACTAAATTTATATTCATTGTAGCTTCCTCCATAGAATATATCACTGGAAAACACATTTTGATCAACTTTAATTTGACCCTTGGATCCAAAACTGAAGCAACAACCATCAATAAATTGCATTCACCCCAATACTTCTCAAATTTCTCTTTCATTCTACTAACCATTGTCCTAATGAAAACATTTTCATTTGTAGAATGAAAATCCAGAACTTCTTTTACCTTATATACCTCACTAAGGTACAAATTAGAAGTAGGGTAGTCACTCCCAGAAATTATATTTGTAACTGCATTAAAAACTTCTAAAATCTCACACACCATGTCAACTTTTTCCCATTCATCAAAACTTGGCAAACAATCATATGTTGGTTCTCTAACTTTAAATCTAGAGAATGCATCTTTGAATTTTAATGCAGAAGACAACATATCATAAGTAGAGTTCCAACGAGTTGGACAATCAATAACCAACCTCTTTTCACCAAGTTCTAATTGTTGTACAATTTCAGAAAAAGTGCGAAGTCTAGCCTCAGACAGATTTATGAATTTGACACTTTCACGCACATTATCAATGATATCTTTAATCTGAACAAGACCATCTTGGACTAATAAATTCAAAATATGAGCACAACAACGCACATGAAATAACTTTCCACCACACACCAAATTTTTTTTCCTTGAAAAATCTTGTTTCAAAACTCTGATACAAACATCATTATATGCAGCATTATCAACTGAAATACTAAAAACTTTATTTTCAATCTCCCACTCTTTCAAACACTTGTAAATAGCATCTGTTATATCAACGCCACGAGGAGGAGGAGGAACATGCACAAAACTCAAGACTCGTTTTTGCAGCTTCCAATTACTGTCAATAAAATGCCCAGTAATAACCATGTATTCAATTTTTTGATTTTGAGACTTCCAAAGATCCGTGGTAAGACTAATCTTGTTAATCTCTTTTAACAAAATTTTCAATTTCTTTTTCTCTGCCTCATACACCTCCATACACTCCTTCTTAATAGTCTTCCTGGATATTTTCTCATAATTCATATTTGCCATCTTCATTACAAAATTAAATCCCTGCTCTTCTACTATCATGAATGGATGCTCATGCATAAGAATCCAATGAACAATGACTACTCTCATTTTAGCTTGATCATAATTTCCTCCAAAATCCATAAAAGGAAGTCCAGATGGACTCTGATCAACATTAGACCCCGCTCCCACTGGTTGAAAGTTTAAGGTTTTTTGTTTTCTCATTGCCACTTTTCTACTAGTGCAACGTTTCAAATGTCGACTCATATGTGTGGTCACTCCACTACTAATAACACTCAAATTGATTTTACAATGAACACACTGAGCCTTTTTTGTACCATTAAGTGATATTTCTTTGAATTCCAACCACACATGAGACTTTTTTTGTCTTTTGGAGGTATGAGTAGAATCACCTTCATCCTCATTTATAGTAATTTCATCTGGGCCCACTTCTATGACAGAGGGTAGTGACTCTGGTGGAGTTGAGTCACTATTTATAGTTACACTAGAACTAGTGTTAATTATTGATGTCAATTGAGGAGGTGTTGACATTCTTACTTCTACAAAAAAACAAAATTACAAATTAAAAACATAAAGAAAAGAAAGTTATCCGAACAACAAAGATCCTACACATAATTTAAGATACTTGTTTATTCTTAGAGGAAGGTACGTGACATTGTGACAATCGGGAACGACCCTTGTCTTTCAATGCAGCGGGGTCTCTTTGAGCCAGTAGCCCTGCACCCAATAGTTTCCAGTCCAATATACCGATCCTTTTTTTATATATAAATTTGAAAACTTCTAAGATAAGGAAATAAGCACACCAACATTCTCTTCTAATATTCTGATGAAATTCAACCTCAATACCAAGAAATTAATGATAAAAATGAAAAAAAATGAAATTCAACCTCAATACCCCACTATACCAAGAACAGCAGTGGATATAAGTTCAATGAGAATTAAGAAAGAAGGACAAAAACTAACTTTTTTTATTCTTTTTTATAATAAAGAGAAGTTGGATGCAATTAAGAAAGCTCCTGATTCCATTAACTATAATAGAGTATTATTGAACAGAATATGTTATTAACACTCAAAATCATGAAATAAAATTTCATTGCTAAAATATATCAAGTAACAATTTGAATACCATTGCTGTTTATTGCTGAAATATATGATAAACATACAAAATTTTATAAGAGGCCAGACACCTAAAAATAAGAAGGCAAAAAAGAAACAAGATCCCACAACATAAAAATATTTGAAAGTCTAGAATAATAACTTCATTTATGAAGAACAATGGAATTTGAGCAAAAAAATCATTGACAACCAACCAACTATTTTCCAAACATTATAGCAATTGAGCTTAGTAAGTCATTCTGAGATATACAAAAACATAACAAATGACAAAGTGGGGGATTTTTCTCCCCCACCCTTCCTTTCCTTCTTGAATGTTAGCTCAGTATGAAGTTTCCTGGCTCTCAGCCAGCTAGAATGCAATTGATGGCACACTGAAGCAAAAAAATAAATTAAGAGAATAAAATAGGTCAACCTTATACAATCTGTATAAAATGATCTTTCTTACATTCTACCCTTAAATCAAGAACTCACCATTTCAAAAAATCAAACAGTATCAACACTCAAAATCATGAAATAAAATTCATACCAGTTTTCTTACAATGATTTCTTCCCGAGTGTATTTGAACTGTCAGCTGGAAATATCGGAAAAAAAAAACAGAGCTGAGTTTGCTTACAGAGTGTGCAGTTCGGATATCCAAAAAATCTTTCCAATAATGAAGCACTGCTGAGAAACGAAGCTCAGAAACGAAGCCGAGAAACGAAGCTGAGAAACGAAGAGAGAGTTAGAGATTTTTTAGGTTAGCTCGGCGACGAAAAAAAAACAGAAAGATTAAATAAAAATCTTACCTCCTTCCGTCGGACCGTCGATTTCGTCTCGTCGGCGAAGAAAAGCTTGGATGAAGAAATCGCAGAGGAAGACGAGAAAGAAATCTTTGAGGACGGAAGACAGAAATCGTAGAGGAATAAATCGAGGAATCGAAGAGGGAGAGGGAGAACGAGGGATTTGAAGACCAAATCCCCCATTTCCCCTGAATACCTGCCGACGGACAGCGATTTTCGCAAGAAATCACGCTGAAATGGCATGGGAATGGCAGACGGAGGTATGGGTTTCGCAGAGAAATTTCCCGAATCGAAGAGGTATCCCGATCCCCGATCCCGAATCGCTCGTTATATTAACGAGTCGGCTCGCGAGCCGACGAGCCGAACCGGGCTCTGTTCGAGCTCGACTCGTTAATGTAAACGAGCCCATCCCTAAGTTTGAGCTCGGCTCGAACTCGAAATATAACGTTTCGAACCGAGCCGAAACCGAGCCGAACTCGAGCGGCTCGCGAGCTGGCTCGGTTCGAAGCCACCCTTAATCACGGCTACCTGATTTAAACAAAAACAATCAAACTAACATCAACTCGCTAAACTGAGTCATGTCCTGAACTCACTAAGCTCTGCACTGCTCCACTGAGTCACGTCCTGAGTCTCTGACTCGTCCGCGTTGCCTCTGGACTACTCGTTGTGCTATGGAATCCACAACATCACTCCCCTCCTGGAAAAGGAGGTTGTATGCAAACTCGAAGGCGGGGTAGACATGTTTGAAGACGTCAAAGTCCTCCCACGTTGCATTGGTGGAGTCATTGGGAGACCACTGAATCAACACCTCTCGTCGCTGGGAATTCTGACGTGCCTGCAAGAGAGTATACGGCAGCAAAGAAATCTGGCCATCTTCCATGGGTGGTAAAGCAGGAGGGTGGGTAGGGGCACTGCCATTGAAGGGCTTGAGTAAAGACACATGAAACACGTCATGTATCCTGGCATCAGCAGGCAAATGTAGCCTATATGCAACGTCCCCAATCTTGTGAGTAATCTGGAATGGCCCGAAATATTTGTTGGAGAGTTTGTGCCGGCGGCCTGTAATAGACGCTTGGCGGTAGTGCTGGAGTATGAGCCAAACAAAATCACCGATATTTTAGTGAATGTCCCGGCGACCTTATCATAATAAGTTTTCATACGAGCTTGAGCTTGTCTGAGGCGTTGGCAAATAACCTCCAATAATTGATCTCTATTAAGGAGTGCTGTATCCACTGCATCTACTCAGGTGGAGCCATGGTCATAGGAAAGGATACGTGGAGGATACATTATCCGAAATGGAGTGTCCTTTAGTGTTGTGTGGAAAGAAGTGTTGTATGAATACTCTACCCAGGGAAGGCAATCCACCCATTTCTTCGGTTGGTCACCTACCAAGCACCTTAAATACATGGCTAAGGTGCGATTAAGTACTTCAGTCTGGCCATCAGATTGTGGGTGATAGGTTGAAGAGAAATGCAGTGTGGTGTTGTTATGGACTCCATAGCATCACGAGTTATCAACAGGCGTAGGAATTAAATTATGTTGTTTTCCTTTTCTTGTAATTCAATTTGGTTTGATTTGGTTAGATGTAATGTGGCATGAACTAGTTGACCCATGGGTCTAACTTGTATCTCCGTCCTCAACCCTATTTATGGAGACGTCAAGGTGAATGAAAGCAAGCCTTGAGAAAATTAGAATTAAACAGGTCGGATTCTCCCTCAGTGGTCCAGGTCGGATTCTCCCTCTGAGGTCCAGGTCGAGCTTCCTTCAAAGCTCAATCATTCCATTCCGAATTCCACCATTCCACGTTCCAGAAACAAGAATTCTCTTCTAGCGTCAATATTCAATATGGAAGGAAGAGAGGAAAGAAGGGTGACTCGATCCATGGCTCAGGAAGATCCCAACATCTTGGTATCAGATAGGTCCACCCTTGGGGATTCCTCTTTCCCTGAGGATTTGCGGCAATTACTTGAGGACAATCGTCAGAGGACAGAGGTTCAAGCTCAATCCCTTCACAAAGTGTGTTAGATCACATCTGACCTATGTGAGGCTTTCAAATCAATGGACACAACAATCTAAGCCATCCTTCGACGACATGAAGACAGTGGCCTTCGAGCTCCGCCGCCGACAGCCTACTCTCCGCCGGCCTACCTCCATCAGTACCAGCCACCAGCCACCACCGCCTCCTCCACCACCACTGTGCCACAACAATCCCCCTATGGGCCCTTCCGCACAGGAACCAAATTCAGTTCCCAGGTATTTTAAACTGGACTTTCCTACATATGATGGGTCTAAGGACCCCTTGATTTGGTTAACAAAGTGTGACCAGTTCTTTTATCAACGAAAAACACCGGTGGATGACAAGGTTCATTTGGCCGCATACCACATGCTCGATGAAGCACTCCTATGGTACCACCAATTCTGAAATGATCATTTGGTTTAGGATTAGGCGACCTTTAGACAATCTTGCATGATGAGGTTTGGTCCTCTAGCTAGTAGCAATCCATTGGGAGAATTGATGAATTATAAACAGACTGGGTCACTAGAGGCATACCAAAAGACCTTCCAGGAACGTTTGGCTCGCGCTAGTGAGTTTGTCAAGCCCTCCCAGTATGTTCACATATTTACTGCTGGTTTGATAGAAGCTCTGCGTCTGGAAGTTGAATTACATGGTCCTACAGAATTGGACCATGCTATGAATTTTCCTAGGGCAATCGAGCATAAGCAGCGAGTTCTGAAGGAATCACTGGTCAGAAAACCAGTTTGGCCAAGCAGGCACAATGCCACTGCGCCAGCACCCTATTCAAGGTCTCCACGTTCTGTAGCCAGTGCAACACCTCGTACAGAAAGTTCTAACTCTTTGCCACCAACCCCTTACTTCAAAAAATTGAATAGACAGGAGATGGAACAGAGAAAAAGGCCAAGGGCCTTTGTTTTAACTGTGATGAACAGTATGTCCAAGGTCACATATGCAAAAAATTATTCAATGTGGTGTTGTGTGAGGATTGTGAGGACATACTACCAGAGGAAGACATTGTGGAGACAGAATAAGAGGGTCCAGAGATTTCACTTCATGCCATGACTAGCCTGTGCAGTTCTAACACCATGCAAGTTCAGGCCCAATTGCATCATCTACAATTACTAGCTTTAGTTGACTCTGGCAGCACGCATAACTTCATCAGTCAGCCTGCGATAGAACAACTTGGGTTAGTAATCCAGTAGCAGACAGGCCTCTCCGTCTCAGTGGCCAATGGGGCCAAAATTGCCAGTGTGGGAATATCTACAACCACCCACTTTGATATTGAGTGACACTCCTTTATTGCAGAGTTCTTGGTGATTCCAGTAGCAGGATTTGATTTGGTACTTGGAGTTAAATGGCTCCAACTATTGGGGTCTATTTTGTGGAATTTTCAGGCTCTGACCATGACCTTCATAGAGGACCAGCGTCAGATCACATTGCATGGCACCCAAGCACCAGTGCCCTGCGCGCTTTAGGCCTTTCAGGTCTAGAGCACCGACAACTATAAGTTGTCTCAATTACTTACAGACTTTGATGATATATTTCATGAACCTACTGCTCTTCTGCCTATTAGCCACTGTGATCACCGCATCCGATTGAAGATGGGAACTGAACCTGTGGTAGTTCGGCCTTACCGTTACCCCCACCTATAGAAGGATGAAATTGAGAGACAGTGCCAAAATATGCTCGCCCAGGGAACTATTCAGCCAAGCAGGTCTCCTTTCTCATCCCCTGTATTACTGGTTAGAAAGCATGATAAGTCATGGAGGTTTTGTATGAACTACATGCAACTCAATGCTTATACAATTAAAGACAAATTTCCAATCTGAGTGCTGGACGAGTTTCTGGATGAGTTACACGGTGCCACTATATTTACCAAGTTGGATCTGAAGTTTGGCTATCATCAGATCCGCGTTCATCCTTCAGATGTGGAGCAGACAACGTTCTGCATGCACCACGGTCATTTCAACTTCCTCGTGATGCCATTTGGTGTCTCCAATGCGCCTTCCACATTCCAGGGCCTCATGAATGAGTTATTTTCCTCTCTTGTGGAAATATGTTTTGGTATTTTTTGATGATATATTGGTGTATAACAAAAATTGGGACGAGCATCTTCAGCACCTTTACTAGGTATTTACTCTTCTCCACTCCCATCATTTGGTTTTAAATAAGTCCAAATGTTCTATGGGCACCTTCGAAGTGGCATAGCTGGGCCACATTATTTCAGCAGTTGGGGTGAAGGTTGACCGGAGTAAGATTAAGGCCGTCACCGATTGGCCTACTCCCACCTCCATTACAGCCTTAAGGGGATTTTTGGGCCTCATTGGGTATTATAGGAAATTTATCCGCAGCTATGGCCAGATTGCAGCACCGCTCAACAACCTACTCAAGAAAAATGCATTCACCTGGTCCGAGACAACGGCTCATTCCTTTCAGCAGTTGAAAGAAGCCTTATCATCAGTGGCAGTTTTGCAGCTACCGAACTTTGATAGTTATTTGTGGTGGAATGTGATGCATCGGGCGGCTGTATCGGGGCAATGTTACATCAACAAGGACACTTGATCGCTTATTTCAGCCGCCAGCTTGGCCAACACCATCACAAGTTAGCAGCTTATGAGAGGGAATTGATCGGTTTAGCTAAGGCAATACAGCATTGGCGGCCTTATCTCTGGGGGTGCCCATTTCTGATTCGCACTGATCATTACAGCCTCAAGTATCTTCTTGAGCAACGCCTCACCACCTCCCCTCAGCAGCACTGGTTAAGTAAACTGATGGAGTTTGATTTTAACGTGGAGTATTAACTTGAGTGTTTGAATGTGGGGGCCGATGCTTTATCTCACCGAGACGTTCCAGAGCCGCACTTACATGCTATCAGTCAGCCCAGAGCTCTCTTGTTGGATTCTATTAGGGAGAAGACACAACAGTATCTGGAACTTATTGCATTATATCATGAGATTCAGCAGGGGACATTAGAGAAACATTGGATGATCCAGGATCATCTTATCCTATTCAAAAACCGGATTTTTATGCACCACACGTCACCACTTATTCACAACATTCTACCCTCTTTCCATGATAGTACACATGAGGGCCAACAAAAAACATATTTTCGGATCAGTCGGGCCTTTTATTGGAAGGGTATGAAGCGCAATATAGCAAATTATGTAACGGCTTGCCAGATTTGTCAACGGAATAAAGCTGAATCATTAAGTCCAGCCGGGTTGCTCCAACCACTTCAGCTAGCGTCACAAGTCTGGTCAGATATTTCCATGGACTTCATTGATGGCCTTCCCTCTTCGTCCAACAAATCCGTTATATTTGTAGTGGTTGATCATTTCTCAAAGTATGGCCATTTCCTCCCTCTGGCTCATCCTTACAACAGCTCATGTACCTCAGCTATTCATGGATAATATTGTCTGATTACATGGGATGCCTACCTCCATTACCAGTGACAGAAACACCATCTTTACCAGTGCATTCTAGAAAGAACTATTCAAGCTATAAGGCACAACGTTGGCGTTCTCTTCCGCCTACCATCCACAGACAGATGGACAGACCGAGGTCATCAATCAGATGATTGAGATGTATCTTCTTTGTTTCGTAGGGGATTCACCTAAATGGTGGGTTAAGTGGCTCACCTGGGCTAAATTCTGTCACAACACCTCCTCTCACAGCGCACTCGGAACTACTCCATTCAAGGTAGTATATGGCAGAGATCCGCCTCAACTTTTATCGTATGAACTAGGTGCATCCAAGGTAGCCACTTTGGACCAAGCTTTAGCAGAAAGGGACGCCATGCTTAGTGAGGTGCGCACTCATCTCCAGGAGGCTCAACATACTATGAAATTATATTATGATAAGAAGCACTGATAAATATTCTTTTCTCCAGGAGATTATGTATGGCTGCATCTCCAACATTACAGGCAGCTTTCATTGACAACCTCCAAATGCCACAAGCTCTCTCTGAAGTATTATGGTCCCTTTCCGGTGATGGACAACATTGGCACTGTCACCTACAGCTTGCAGCTTCCGCCAGAGGCAAAGATCCACAATGTGTTTCACGTTTCCCAACTGAAGGCCTTCCAGGGTGACTCTCTCTTGCTGCACACCCCTCTGTCACCACTACATGAGGCACATGTCCTTTCTACTCCAGCGCAGGTGTTGCAGGCTTGTCGCATTCAGGGCAATTGGGAGATACTAGTGCACTGGGCTGATGCTGAGCCCAGTGACACTACATGGGAGTCCTTAGCAGCTTTCAGAGCCCTATACCTCTCTTTCAAGCTTGAGGACAAACTCTTTCTCCAGGAGGGGGGTGATGTTATGGACTCCATAGCATCACGAGTTATCAACAGGCGTAGGAATTAAATTATGTTATTTTCCTTTTCATGTAATTCAATTTGGTTTGGTTTGGTTCAGATGTAATGTGGCATGAACTAGTTGACCCATGGGTCTAACTTGTATCTCCGTCCTCAACCCTATTTATGGGTACATCAAGGTGAATGAAAGAAAGCATTGAGAAAATTAGAATTAAATAGGTCGGATTCTCCATCAGAGGTCCCGGTCGGATTCTCCCTCTGAGGTCCAGGTCGAGCTTCCTTCAAAGCTCAATCATTCCATTCATAACTCCACCATTCCACGTTCCAGAAACAAGAATTCTCTTCCAGCGTCAATATTCAATATGGAGGGAAGAGAGGAAAGAAGGGTGACTCGATCCATGGCTCGGGAAGATCCCAATAGGTGCAGCAAAATTTAAAGAGATCCCGCAAGAAGTGACTTGTAAAAACAACATCTCGGTCACTGACAATGGACTCCAGAATTCCATGGAGTCGGACAATGTGTTTAAAGAAAATGTGGGCTACCGACGCTGCTGTGTACGGATGTTCCATGGGAATGAAGTGACTGTACCTAGAGAACGGTCTACTACCACCAAAATAATGGATTTCCCTAAAGACTTGGGAAGACCCTCAATAAAATCCATAGATAAGTCTACCTATACCTATGTGGGAAGCTGTAGCGGCTATAGAACCTTGCAGGTGATAAATACTCCATCTTGTTGCGTTGACAGACCTGGCACACAACGACATAGGCTGCAATGGAGGCTCTCATACCCTCCCAATAAAACTCTTTGCGTAACCAAAATAGGGTCTTTCGAATTCCTTCATGATGACTGTCATGATACACTGATACTATCTAGTCAATGAGAGGAGAAGATGGTGGCAAATATATGCGATGCTGAAAGTGAATGAAGTCGTTCTGCAACGTCCAGGTTGAGCCCATAGTGCCAGTGAATTTTCTGCTGTAAGTGTTGGAGTTCTTGGGCACGACGGTGTGCCCCCCGGATGGGGTCTAATAGGACTCGCCTCAGGTGACTGATGGCAGCTAATTGTGGTAAGTCCTTAGACCTGCATGATAGCGCATCGGCTGCTGCATTTAGTGTGCTGGCTTTGTGTTCCATAGAAAAATCGAATCTGACCAACTTACTAATCCACTGTTGCTGAGGAGATGTAGAAATACGCTGATCCAACAGATACTTCACACTGTAATGGTCCGTGCGGATGAGAAATTCGTGGCCCCATAGATACGGCCTCCAGTGTCGGACTGCTTTTGCCAAGCCAATCAGCTTGTGTTCATATGCTAGTAACTTGGGTGTCTTCACTCCATACAAATGCATTTCGATGCCGCAAGTTAGATAAGGGTGCTGCTAGGGCCACATAGTTCAAAATGAATTTCCGATAAAAGCTGGCTAAGCCCAAAAAACCCCTCAAGGCTGAGACATGCTGTGGTGTTGGCCATTGTGTCACTACTGTAATTTTTCCCGGGTCCACTGTGACCCCTGATGCAGTAATAATGTGGCCCAAATAAGCCACCTGTGGCTGCCCAAACGTACACTTGGTTCCCTTCAGATAAAGTCTATGTGCTCTTATGAGTTGAAAAACCATGTGTAGATGCTCCAAATGTTGAGGTAATGACTTGCTAAAAATCAGTATGTTATAAAAAAAACTAACACAAATTTGCGTAGATAGTCAGTAAATACCTCGATCATTAAGGCCTGAAATGTTGACAGAGCATTGAAGAGACCGAAGGGCATGACCAAAAATTCAAAGTGGCCATGATGTGTCTGGAAGGCTGTTTTATAAATATCGTGAAAAGACATACAGACCTGGTGGTAGCCTGAGCGCAAATCTAACTTGCTGAAAATTTGAGCTCCATGAAGTTCATCCAATAACTCATCTACAACCGGAATAGGGAACTTGTCTTTAATAGTTTTGGAGTCAATTCCCTATAATCGACACAAAATATCCAAGTGTTGTCTTGTTTCTTGACTAATAAGACCGGTGAAGAAAAGGGGAAGGTACTTCTGCGTATTAAGCCTTGCTCCAACATCTGTTTGCATTGCTTTTTTATCTTGTCCTTTTGGAGATGGGGGTACCGATAAGGGCGCACCACTACAGCCTCAGACCCAGCCTTCAATGCAATTATATGGTCACACTGTCTGAGAGGTGGAAGACCTGTTGGAGCCTGAAATACATCATCATACGCTTCCAACAATTTTTGTAAATTTGACACTGATGGTTGCTGCTGCTGTATGACATGTAGGTGTGGAGGGATTTCAGTCTTGCTCCCCTGAAATGTATACTTCTGGCCAGCAATATCAAAGCTCATAATTAATGCTTGGAAATCCCATAAAATTGGTGCCAAAGTTTGTAGCCATTTAATACCAAGAACCATGTCAAACCCTGTGAGGGGAATGATCAGAAATTTTGCTTCAAATGGATTACCCTCAATGGAAAATAACACTGCCCTGCTAATCCCAAAACTCATGAGTTTTGCACCATTAGCCACTGACACTGAAGCGGCCGAGCGTGTCTGCACTGGTAAGTGCAACTGCTGGGCTGCATTGAAGCTAATAAAATTATGGGTACTCCCAGAATCAACCAGACTGAGGAGTGGTTGATCATTGACAAGGACGCATAATTGCATTGTCTTGGTAGATTGTAGACCGGTAATGGCATGGAGGGAAATTTCAGGATCTGGTTGTTTGACCACTGGCTCTGGGCTCTATTCTTCTGCCACTGTCACTTCATCATTGTCCACTTCTAACCAAAACAATTTTGGGCATTGATGTCCGAAGGTATATTTTTCATCACAATTGTAGCATAATTCACAGGACCTTCGGTCATCCATTTCTGCCCTGTTTAATTTCTGGATGAAGGTGGATTGAGGTGGGCTGGTTTTGGGCAACTGAGGGGAGCTAGTAGTGGCTGCATTGGTCCATGGTGGTGCTGTGTGGGATGTGGCTGTAGACTGGCAGCCTCCCTGCCATGGAGGTCTGCATGACTGAAATTTGTGCTTGGCTTCAAGAGCTCTTGCCAAATTCATCGCTCTAGCCAAATTGGTTGAAGCCAGAAGCTCCACTTCCAGGCAAAGGGCCTCTGTCAGGCCTGCTGTAAACAAGCTAACTTGCTGGTCCACTCTGATGACCTTGTTTGCCATGGCTAATTTCTCTTGGAAGGCCTTTTGGTATTGTTCCACTGTGCCCGTTTGCCTTAACAACACCAAGTCCCCTAGGGGATTGTTTTGAGCTGGCGGGCCAAAGCTGATGGAGAACAAGTCCTTGAATTCCTGCCAATCCAAGTCGGGATATTCCAATTCTATCTGATGGCCCCATAGCTGCGCTTCGTTGAGCATATGGAAGGCGTCCAATCCAACTTTTTCACTGTCTGCAGTGCGTTAGTGAGAAAAACATTTCTCACACCGATAGAGCCATATCAGTAGGTCCTCTGATCCCTTAAAAACTGGAAATTCCAATTTGGTGTACCTCGAGATTGTCCCTCCACTGGGACTAAAATTTCCCCCTATTACTGGAAGTTCTGTGCGTCCAACGTATGGAGGCCCTTGTTTGGGTGCAGGGCTCCTCCCCCCATCCCGTGGGTTGGTGCTTCTTCCCCCAACAATATCATATATTTGTTGTGAATTTTTTTCAAATTGAACTTGTACCTGTTGGGCCACTCGACTGTCCAGTAATGCAACCAGACGTTCTTCGGTTTCCCCAGCTTTGGCGTTGTTGTGCTCCCTCTTAGCGTGCATCATCTCTCTGAACCCAGCCAACAAATCAGCGTTGGTTGATGATTCTCCCATATTGACCTGCTCTGATGCCAATGTGTTGTGGTCTCTGACCATGGATCAAGTTATCCTACCAAGGGAGAGATTTTTTGGAGCTTCTGAACCTGTCTCTGGTTTCCGACTTCTCTCTGGACGACCTATGGTTGCTGGTGAGATGTAATACAAACTGGAAATGTGAAGGAGAGATGAAATCAAAACGGAAGGAAGGAATTAAGGCTTGTCAAAGGGAGCATTAACCTTGGGTTCCAGGGGAATGCAGACCCTAGTTCCTATGGGAGAACGCAGATCCCTTAAGTTCTTTCTTACCTTTTTCATTCCATCTCGATGCCTAATAAACCAAGGCTCAAGTATTTTGTTTCAGATTATTACAACTCTGCCATCACGGCTACCTGTTTTAGACAAAAGCAATCAAAATAACATCAACTTGCCAAACTGAGTCACGTCCTGAACTCACTAAGCTCTACTCCACTCCCTAAGTCACGTCCTGAACTCGCTAAGCTCTACTCTGCTCCACTGAGTCACGTCCTGAGTCTCTGACTCATCCGCGTTGCCTCTGGACTACCGTTGTGCTATGGAATCCACAATAGATTTCTTCAAATAGAGCTGATGTGCTTGTAACAATTCAAACATAATTTGCAAATGCACTAAATGATCTTCTCCGGACTTGCTATATATGAGTATATCATAAAAAAAACAAGTAGGAATTTCTAAAGATAGTTGCTAAATACCTCATTCATTAGTGCTTGAAAAGTGGAGGGTGCATTTGATAAGCCGAACGACATGACCACAAATTCAAAATGGCCGTGATGTGTGCGGAAGGCTGTCTTCTCAATGTCAGAGGGGTGCATATGAAGCTAATGATATCCAGAGCGTAAATCCAGTTTAGTAAAGACCCACGCATGTAATTCATCCAGGAGCTCCTCGACTACCAAAATAGGAAACTTATCCTTCACTGTCTGAGCATTTAACTCCCGATAATCAATACAAAATCTCCATGTGCCATCATGTTTCTTCACGAGCAATACGGGTGGAGAGAACGTGGACTGGCTGCTGCGAATAAGGCCCTGTTGTAACATAGCCTGGCACTGTTGCTTGATTTCATCTTTCTGTAGGTGTGGATACCAATACGGTTGAACTACCACCACATCAGAACCTGGTTTTAAACAGATCCTATGATCACAGTGCCTCAAGGGAGGCAATCCTGAAGGATAATGGAGGAGGTCAGAAAACTCGTCAATAATATTTTCAATAGTGCTGTCCTGTTGATCCTGTGTGGGTATGGTATGAAGGTGGTGGTGTTTGTCCACCTGATTGCCCTGTAATAGCACTCGGCTACCGCTCAATAAAAAACTCATAGAATTTCCATAGAATGGGTCCCAATGTTTGCAACCATTTGATGCCTAACACTATGTCAAAGACCGCCAAAGGTATGGCAAAATTTTTTAAATGAAATAAAGTAGTACCAATGGAAAATTTTACCCCTTTGTTGATCCCGTAGCTAGGGACTTTCTCCCCATTGGCCACTTAAACTGTGGTGTAGGATGTGGAAGGAACTGTAACTGAAGATGCTGAGCAGCTGTTAAGCTAAGAAAATTGTGTGTACTTCCCGAGTCCACTAGTCCCACTAGTTCCTGGTCGAGGACTTGAGCTCTGACTTGCATAGTTTTGGCAAATTTCTGCCCAATAATAGCATGCAAAGAAATTGCTGGTGGTTTCTCCTCAATAATATTACCAGTATCTTTTGTATCATCTATTTCATCCACTTCAAGCCAAAACAACCTTTTACTTTGGTGACCTGCCCTGTACGGTTCATCACAGTTGTAGCACAGATTCTTGGACCTCTGTTCTGCCATCTCAGAACTTGTTAATTTTTTTATATACTAAGGTGGAGGATTACTAGAGCGCGTGTCGGCTGCCAGAGTAGTAATCAGATTGTTTCTGGGAGGAGGTAATGCCAGATGTGGCACTTGAGGAGATGTATTTCGTCGCCCTTGCCAAGTGGAGGAAGTGTTCTGTTCCCCTTGCCAAATAGGCCTACGATGCTGAAGCCGTTGCCGTTGTTCCATTGCCCGAGCCAAATCTGAAGGGAAATGAAGTTCTACCTCTAACCTCAGAGATTCATTAAGGCCTGCTGTAAATAAGTGGACCTGCTGGTCGACTTGTACCAACTGGCCAGCGAGAGCCAATTTTTCTTGGAACTGTTTTTGATACAGTTCAACAGACCCGGTTTGTCTCAACATTACCAAATCTCCCAAGGGGTTACTATCATGGGAGGGCCAAATCTGATTGTGCATAATTCTTTAAATTCATTCCAATCCAGCACTAATCTTTCCAGTTCCAACTGGTGAAACCATAGTTGTGCCTCCTCTAACATATGGAAGGAGGCAAATGCCACCTTATCAAACTTAGTAGTCCCTTGATTTAAAAAAAAATTCTATCATCTATGCAACCACAACTGACCCAGTAAAGGTAGAAAAATCTAATTTTGTGTACCTTGGTATTGTACCTCCTCTCTGCGGTGCCTGGACGGTAGTGCACCCAGCTAATTGCTCCTCCCTTGGGTCTAGAATAGAGCGTCTCTCTGCCATGAAACCAGAAAGCATGTAAACGTTGGATACTTGCTTGTGTTTCCTCATGTTTATCTTCCATTTTTTTTTTTTTAAGATTTCAAGTTCTTCCTTGCTGGATGTATCCCCCATGTTACTTGGCGTGGGAATTGAGAACCCAACACTGTAAGTTAGTTGTTGGACTCGGTAAGGAAGAAGAAAAATCCTTTCTTTGTGGTGATCTCAGATTGGAGAAAAAGAACTCTCTTTATGAGGCTAATTTGCTATTTTAGGATAAGGGCAGAGAGCTCTTACTGCTTCTACTCGGATAGGAGAAGAAGGACTCCTCTTTTGATCAAGGAAAAGAGGGTTTGGAACCCTCTTGGTTGCTGCTTGTCATAGGGCTGGAAAGCTCCTATCTTGTATAACTTTTGGATCACGTATTAGGAGTTCCTTAACTTCTTCTTGTTGGTCTTGATACTTCAATTCCTTTCACCAGTGCTGCTTGTGATAAGAGGATGGAGAATCCTCTCTTCTTGCTCGAAAAGTAGGGTAGAGTCCCTCTCTTGTTGCTGATGATGAAAAGGAGGGTGCAGCCTCTGTTTGAATTCGGAAAAAGGGACAACAACTCCCTTCTCTTCTTCAGTATGGATCAATGGACACCGAGTCATCCAGAGGCGTGTTATGGACTCAATAACACTGAGTCATCTACTTTACATTTATTATTTATGTTGCTTTTAATTTCAAATTTTATTGATTTGTAATAAGACTTAAAGGTAGGGGTAGAATTGGGTTTTATAACCCTAACTATATTGATGTTAATTACCCTATTTAAGGGGTAAGGATGGAGAAATAAAGCAAGTTCGGAATTAGCATAAACTAGGGTAATTTAGGTTCTTGCTAGGCTCCCTATTCTAGGGTTCTTGCTAGGCTCCCTATTCTAGGGTTCTTGGTGTGAACTCTCTTGGTGGTTTGCTGCATCCATTGGGGAGTCTTTGAGGAGATCTTGGAAGGAAAAGGAAGATGAATCACCCTTCTCTTCCAAGCTCCAAGAGCAATCTACCTCTGCCATGAACCAGCAGCAAGAGGGGGAGGTTTGCATGAGCCTTATCATCAAAGGAGGAGGCTTTTGATTTGCTGGTTGGAGGAGATCTTCAAGAGGTATTTATGATTACCTTTTTCGTGTTTGGAAAGGTCTTCTCTGGTCTCTTTTACGTATAAGACAGTAGATGCATGGTTTTAGGGATTTATACCTATTTACGTGAGTTATAAAATAGGGGTTTCATATCTGAGTGGTTAAACATTCCTTTAACTTGCTGGTTGCATCTATAATTGAGAAAAGGAAACTCCTTTTCAATCCTAATGTAAACGGAGAAGTAGAAGAGAGTTCTTTTCACAAAAAAAACGTGTTAAGAAACCCTCCAACAGTGCTGGATCCTTATTCAACTCGTCGAGTTACTAGATCCATGGCTAGGGACCATAACAACTTGGCATTAGAGCAGGGTAACCCGGTAGAGAGAAGCACCATTGAATACTTTGAATTACTTGAAAGAAAATTTGATACAATCCTAGAGAGGTTCTCCAAAATTGATATCGATATGGAGACCTTGAAGGGAAGGATGGATAGCATGGAGACTAGTCTGACTACTGGCAAGAAATTTGCTGCATTGGACGAGAAGTTCACTCTCAGTTTGGAAAGCTTGAAAGGAAGGATGGATAGAATGGACACTGGTCTGAGTACTGGCAAGAACCCAATTTTGTGGGAGCATTCGCAGATCAGAGGGGGAGATGAGTTTACTAGACACATGAGTTTCTCGGGTCAGCAAGGACCCTTCATTCTGGGGGGACACCTCAACCAAGGGTGAGGCACTGTACCTCTCATTCTAGATCAGAGAGGAGGGGACCATTCGTATAATAGAGGGGGAGATGAATTTCCTAGGCGCACGAGTTTCATGGGACAACAAAGACCCAACATTCCGGCGGTACACTTCTACCAGGGGGGAGGCACTTTTCTGAGGTATACTAAAATGGAATTCCCTACTTATAATGGGTCAGAAGACCCTTTGATATGGCTATATCGATGCGAAACATTTTTTAGCCATCAGCGAGTCCCAGCCTATCATCGAGTCAATGTGGTTGTTTTCTACTTACTAGGGGAAGCACACCTTTGGTACCAGCTAGTTGAGGTTGATAGCGATGTGGTAGATTGGGATGAATTTAAGCGACTGTGCTCTCTCAGTTTTGGTCCTCTGTCTTACAGCAACCCTTTGGGAGATTTTTTTTTGTTATGCCAAACTGGGGATGTGGAGCAATATTAAAAACAGTTCCAGGAAAAATTAACACGAGCCAGCAGTATGGTACAAGTGGATCAACAAGTTGCGTTGTTTACAGCAGGGCTGACTGAGGCCTTAAAGCTTGAGGTGGAGCTATATGCACCTGTTAACTTATCCAGTGCTATGAATATAGCTCGTGCTTTAGAACTGTGACAGAAGGCACAACACATACTACCTCCATCGTCAGGGGAGCGGAGCACTCCATCCATGAGGCAAGGGGAGCGCATTCCTCTGAGAAACAACCCGAGTATTACTTTTACAGGGGATACGAGATCTAGTCATCCTACACCTCCTTATATTAAAAAATTGACAAGTGCTGATATGGCGGAACGACGGGCTAGGAATTTGTGTTACAACTGTGATGAACCATATCGGGCTGGGCATCAGTGCAAAAGATTGTTTTTGATCAATAAGATTGAAGATGAGGATATCGAGGTGACAGAGGATATGATAGAGGAAGAAGGCAGCAATCGGCCACAACTACGCATCATGGGAGTAGCTCGACAATTTCCACTAGGTCTACCCAACTTCCGAGCTTGAGGACAAGCCCGATCTCCAAGGGGGGCCAGATGTTATGGACTCAATCACACTGAGTCATCTACTTAACTTTTATTATTTATGTTGCTTTTAATTTCGAATTTTATTGATTTGTAATAAGACTTAAAGGTAGGGTAGAATTGGGTTTTATAACCCCTACCTATGTTGATATTAATTACCCTATTTAAGGGGTAAGGATGGAGAAATAAAGCAAGTTCGGAATTGGCATAAACTAGGGTAATTTAGGTTCTTGCTAGGCTCCCTATTCTAGGGTTCTTAGCGTGAACTCTCTTGGTGGTTTGCTGCATCCATTGGGGAGTCTTTGAGGAAATCTTGGAAGGAAAAGGAAGAGGAATCACCCTTCTCTTCCAAGCTGCAAGAGCAATCTACCTCTGCCATGAACTAGCAGCACGAGGGGGAGGTTTGCGTGAGCCTTATCATCAAAGGAGGAGGGTTTTGAGTTTCTGGTTGGAGGAGATCTTCTAGGGGTATTTCTGATTACCTTTTCCGTGTTTGGAAAGGTCTTCTCTGGTCTCTTTTACGTATAAAATAGTAGATGCATGGTTTTAGGGATTTATACCTGTTGACGTGAGTTATAAAATAGGGGTTTCATACCTGAGTGGTTAAACATTCCTTTAACTTGCTGGTTGCATCTATAATTGAGAAAAGGAAACTCCTTTTCAATCCTAACATAAAAGGAGAAGTAGAAGAGAGTTCTTTTCACAGAAAAACATGTTAAAAAACCCTCCAACAGTGTTGGATCCTTATTCAACTCGTCAAGTTACTAGATCCATGGCTAGGGACCATAACAACTTGGTATTAAAGTAGGGTAACCCGACAAAGAGAAGTACCATTGAATACTATGAATTTCTTGAAAGAAATTTTGATACAATCCTAGAGAGGTTCTCCAAAATTGATATGGAGACCTTGAAGGGAAGGATGGATAGCATGGAGACTGGTCTGACTACTGGCAAGAAATTTGCTGCATTAGATGAGAAGTTCACTCTCAGTTTGGAAAGCTTGAAAGGAAGGATGGATAGCAGGGAGACTGGTTTGAGCACTGGCAAGAACCCAATTCTGGGGGACCATTCGCAGATCAGAGGGGGAGATGAGTTTACTGGACACACGAGTTTCTCGGGTCAGCAAGGACCCTTCATTCCGGGGGAACACCTCAACCAGGGGTGAGGCACTGTACCTCTCATTCCAGATCAGAGAGGAGGGGATCATAGAGGGGGAGATGAATTTCCTAGGCGCACGAGTTTCACGGGATAGCAAGGACCCCACATTCCGGCGGGACACTTCTACCAGGGGGGAGGTACTGTTCCGAGGTATACTAAAATGGAATTCCGTACTTATAATGGGTTAGAATACCCTTTGATATGGTTGTATCAATGAGAAAAGTTTTTAGCCATCAGCGTGTCCCAGCCTATGACCGAGTCAACGTGGCTTTTTTCCACTTACTAGGGGAAGCACACCTTTGGTTCCAGCTAGTTGAGGTTGATAGCGACGTGGTAGATTGGGATGAATTTAAGCGACTGTGCTCTCTCCGTTTTGGTCCTCCGACTTACAGCAACCCATTGGGAGATTTGTTTTTGTTACGCCAAACTGAGACCGTGGAGCAATATCAAAAAATGTTCCAGGAAAAATTAGCACGAGCTAGCAGTATGGTACAAGTGGATCAGCAAGTTGCTCTATTTACAGTAGGGCTGACTGAGGCATTAAAGTTTGAGGTGGAGCTCTATACACCTGTTAACTTATCCAGCGCTATGAATATAGCTCGTGCTTTAGAATTGCGACAGAAGGCACAACACAGACGACCTCCATGGTCAGAGGAGCGGAGCGCTCCATCCACGAGGCAAGGGGAGCGCATTCCTCCGAGAAACAACCCGGGTATTACTTTTACAGGGGATCCGAGATCTATTCATCCTACACCTCCTTAGATAAAAAAAATTGACAAGTGCTGATATGGTGGAACGATGGGCTAGGAATTTGTGTTACAACTGTGATGAACCATATCGGGCTGGGCATCAGTGGAAAAGATTGTTTTTGATCGATAAGGTTGAACATGAGGATATCGAGGTGACAAAGGATATGATAGAGGATGAAGGCAGCAATCGGCCACAACTACGCAGCATGGGAGTAGCTCGACAACTTCCACCAGGTCTACCCAGCTTTTGAGCTTGAGGACAAGCCCGATCTCCAAGGGGGGACCAGATGTTATGGACTCAATAACACTGAGTCATCTACTTAACTTTTATTATTTATGTTGCTTTTAATTTTGAATTTTATTGATTTTTAATAAGACTTAAAGGTAGGGGTAGAATTGGGTTTTATAACCCTAACCTATGTTGATGTTATTTACCCTATTTAAGGGGTAAGGATGGAGAAATAAAGCAAGTTCGGAATTGGCATAAACTAGGGTAATTTAGGTTCTTGCTAGGTGTTATGGACTCTATAGCATCACGAGTTACCAACAGGCGTAGGAATTAATGAATGTGTTTTTCAATTTCCATGTAATTGTTTCTTGGTTTGGTTTTGTCTTTGGTTTGGGTTGGTTTAGCATTTATTGGTTTGAACCATTGACCCAAGAGGTCTTTAGGGTTTTGGACGACCTCAACCCTATTTAAGGGGACGGCTAGGGTAATGAGAATTATGAATTGAGTTCACTTTAGCTAGCGTAATTTAGATAAATAGGTCAAGAGCTCCTTCAAGCTCTCTTCTATTTCTCCCCCAATTCTCCTTTCCGAAATTCAATTCCCATCAACCCCTCATTCCATCTCAACGTCAAGCAAGGTAATGGAAGGAAGAGAAGAGAGGAGGGTGACAAGATCCATGGATCGTGAGGATCCTAACAACGTGGTATCAGACAGGTCCACCCTCGGTGATTCCTCTTCTCCAGAGGACATACGTCAAGTACTTTCAGAACTTCAACAACGATCCACTCTTCAAGGTACTGAAATTTCTCACATCAATAATACCTTACAAACACTGGAATCATCTCTACAAACCATCCTCCGACAACTTGCTGCACTTCAAGCACCAACGCCACCACCAGCAACCAATTTTCAACCACAACTAGTTCCCCACCAACAATTCACGCCACCACCAAATCCACCTTGCGCCAACCAATGGGTTCAATGGCCACTCACGCACAAGGACCATCAACGGTTCCCAGGTACTTTAAACTTAACTTTCCTACATATGATGGCTCTAAAGATCCTTTACTGTGGTTCATGAAATGTGAACAATTCTTCCATCATCAACTAACGGTAGAAATGGAAAAGGTTACTTTGGCCGCCTACCACATGCTTGATGAAGCGCTCATGTGGTTCCATCACTACCAAAATGTCCATTCCATTCAAGATTGGCTGCACTTTAAACATGCTTGCCAGTTGAGGTTCGGACCTCCAGCTAGCAGCAACCCAGTGGGGGAATTGATCAACTATAAACAGACTAGCACCTTAGAAGTTTACCAAAAAACGTTCCAAGAAAGGTTGGCCCGAGCTAGTGAATTTGTTCCTCCTCACCTACATGTTCAGATTTTTAATGCTGGATTGACAGAGGCAATTAGATTGGAAGTGGAATTACTTGGTCCGACAGATTTGGACTCAGCAATGAATTATGCCAGAGCTGTGGAACACAAACAAAGAGTTCTAAAAGAGTCTTTACAGCGAAAACCATTTTGGAACAACAGAATACAGAGTACTGCATTTGGGCCACGTTTTGGGTCCTCTACCCCTAACCGAGCAGATCAGGCTACCAATGTGCCTCCACAGACTATGCCACGTAAATTTTTGACTAAACAGGAAATGGACGCTCGAAAGGCAAAGGGCCTATGTTTTAATTGTGACGAACAATTCCTGCCAGGCCATACTTGTAAACGCTTATTCAGTATTGAACTGTTGGAAGAAGATTCAGAAGAGCTTATTGAAAATGAAATTGTTGAAGAGGTACAACAAGAATCAGAGCTCTCCCTCCATGCCATGCATTGCCGGCGTACTTCTAATACCATGCAGGTAAAGGCTAGGTTACATGATCTCATGCTACTTGCTTTAGTTGATTCGGGCAGCACACATAATTTTATTAGTGAACCAGCCGCGCAACAATTGGGATTGGCCATTCAACAACAAAGGGGACTCTCAGTTTCTGTGGCCAATGGGGCCAAAATTGCTAGTGGGGTTATGTGTTAACACCCCTTTCACCATTGAAGGGCATTCATTTCAGGCAGATTTATTAGTCATTCCATTGGCTGGATTTGATTTGGTGCTCGGGGTCAAATGGCTCCAGTTATTAGGACCGATATTATGGGACTTTCAGGCTCGGACTATGACATTTTCAGCACCATAGGCCCAGATTACATTACAAGGCATTGTGGCACAGGTACCTAACACACTTCACACTTTGCAGATTCAACACACTGGTGATGTTTAGTTAGTTCCTTTACTTACAGCATTTGCGGATTTATTTAATGACCCTATGGGTCTACCACCAGTGCATCATTGCTATCACCGCATTCGTTTAAAGTTGGGAACTGATCCAGTAGTGGTGTGGCCTTATCATTACCCGCATATCCAGAAAGATGAAATAGAACGACAGTGCATGCATATGCTCGCTCAGGGTGTGATCCAGCCCAATCGATCTCCTTTCTCCTCACCAGTGTTACTTGTACGTAAAAAAGATAAATCTTGGAGATTTTGTGTCAACTATAGGCAACTCAACTTGCACACTGTTAAGGACAAGTTCCCCATTCCAGTCGTGGACGAGTTGCTGGATGAGTTACATGGTGCTACAATTTTTACCAAATTAGATTTGAAATCGGGCTATCATCAAATACGAGTTCACCCGGCGGATGTGGAGAAGATTGCCTTCCGCACACATCACGGTCATTTCAAGTTCGTCGTCATGCCCTTCGGTCCCTCCAATGCACCCTTCACCTTTCAGGCCCTCATGAATGAGGATTTTTCATCACTTCTGTGCAACTATGTGTTAGTCTTTTTTGATGACATTTTGGTCTACAGCAAAAATTGGGAAGAATATCTCCACCACTTCCATCAGGTATTTACCATTCTACGCTCTCATCATTTGGTTTTGAATAAAAAAAAATGTTCTATGGGTACATCTGAGGTGGCATATTTGGGCCATGTCATATCAGCTGTGGGCGTGAAAGTTGACCAGAGCAAGATACAAGCAGTTACAGATTGGCCGATTCCCACCTCCATCACAACATTAAAGGGATTTTTGGGCTTAGCGGGATATTATAGAAAATTATCCAATCTTATGGCCAGATAGCAGCACCACTCAACAACCTGCTCAAAAAAATGCCTTCCACTGGTCTTCTTTAGCAGAACATGCCTTTAACCTGTTAAAGGAGACCTTAGCCTCAGCGCCAGTCCTACAATTACCAGATTTTGAGGGAGACTTTGTGGTGGAATGTGATGCCTCCGGGGGAGGTATTGGGGCAGTGTTACAACAATTGGGACACCCCATTGCTTATTTCAGCCGTCAGTTGGGACAACACCACCATAAGTTAGCTGCATATGAGAGGGAATTGATTGGGTTAGCCAAGGCTGTCCAACATTGGCGACCTTATCTTTGGGGATGACCGTTTCTCATTCATACAGATCATTGCAGCCTCAAGTATCTTCTTGAACAGCGCCTCACCACATCCCCACAACAGCATTGGTTAACTAAACTGAAGGGCTTCGATTTTACGGTTCATTATAAGCCAGGTAGTTCGAATTTGGGGGCTGAAGCCTTATCACGTCGGGATATTTCCGCCACACAAATTTATGCTATCAGTCACCCACGTGCACTGGTATTAGATTCTATTCGTGAGGAAGTAAATCAATATGCGGATCTCATGTCATTATATCAGGATATTCAACAGGGAACAGTTGCTCCTCATTGGACGATTCAGGATCGTCTCATTCTCTACAAAAATAGGATCTTTTTGCATAATACATCCCCACTTCTTCACACCATCTTGTCTTCTATCCATGATAGCTCACATGAGGCTCGACATAAAACATATTTCTGAATCAGTCGGGACTTTTACTGGAAGGGCATGAAGAGCACAATTGCTGATTATGTAGCTGCTTGTCAGATTTGTCAAAGAAACAAGGCCAAATCTTTAAGTCCGGCCGGCCTACTGTAACCTTTGCAACTACCATCTCAAATTTGGTCTGATATTTCCATGGACTTCATTGCTGGACTTCCCATTTCATCAGGTAAATCGGTAATATTCGTTGTCGTTGATCGGTTTTCAAAATATGGGCACTTCATTGCTTTGGCGCATCCATATACTGCTACTCAGGTCTCTCAATTATTTATGGACAACATTGTCCGATTACATGGAATTCCCTCATCCATTATCAGTGACAGGGATGCCATTTTTACCAGTATCTTTTGGAAGGAATTATTCAAATTACAAGGCACCCAATTGGCATTTTCGTCTGCCTAGCATCCACAAACGGACGGCCAAACAGAGGTTGTCAATCGCACGATTGAAATGTATCTTCGTTGTTTTGTGGGGGACGCACCTAGAAGATGGGTGAAATGGCTTTCATGGGCAGAATTTTGCTATAACACATCTTACCACACAACACTGGGCACTACTCCTTTCAGGGTAGTTTATGGCAGAGATCCACCTCGTCTGTTACCATATGAACCTCGGGCATCCAAAGTCGTCACTTTGGACCAAGCATTAGCTGAAAGAGACGCTATGCTCACTGAGGTACGTACACATCTACAAGAGGCCCAACACTCTATGAAACGCTTTTATGATAAAAAGCACCGAGAGGCATCTTATTTCCCTGGAGACTATGTGTGGTTAAAGCTTCAACACTACCACCAGCTGTCCCTGACTGCATCAAAGCGCCATAAGCTGTCTCCAAAATATTATGGTCCATTTCAGATATTGGACAAAATTGGGCCCGGGGCATACCGCTTGCAGCTACCACCGGAATCAAAGATCCACAATGTCTTTCACGTCTCCCAATTGAAGTCCTTCCAGGGTGACTCGCCCCTACTGTACACTCCAGTGCCGCGACTACATGAGGGCAGAGTCCTTTCTATTCCAGCTCAGGTAATACAAGCACGCCACATTCAAGGTGATGGGGAAATTCTTGTCCAGTGGGCAGATGCCGATCCCAGTGACACCACATGGGAGCCATTATCAGCATTTCGACTTTTATATCCTTCATTCAAGCTTGAGGACAAGCTCTTTCTCCAGGAGGGGGGTGATGTTATGGACTCTATAGCATCACGAGTTACCAACAGGCGTAGGAATTAATGAATGTGTTTTTCAATTTCCATGTAATTGTTTCTTGGTTTGGTTTTGTCTTTGGTTTGGGTTGGTTTAGCATTTATTGGTTTGAACCATTGACCCAAGAGGTCTTTAGGGTTTTGGACGTCCTCAACCCTATTTAAGGGGACAGCTAGGGTAATGAGAATTATGAATTGAGTTCACTTTAGCTAGCGTAATTTAGATAAACAGGTCAAGAGCTCCTGCAAGCTCTCTTCCGTTTTCCCCCAATTCTCCTTTCTGAAATTCAATTCCCATCAACCCCTCATTCCATCTCAACGTCAAGCAAGGTAATGGAAGGAAGAGAAGAGAGGTGGGTGACAAGATCCATGGCTCGTGAGGATCCTAACACTAGGCTCCCTATTCTAGGGTTCTTGGCGTGAACTCTCTTGGTGGTTTGCTGCATCCATTGGGGAGTCTTTGAGGAGATCTTGAAAGGAAAAGAAAGAGGAATCACCCTTCTCTTCCAAGCTGCAAGATCAATCTACCTCTACCATGAACCAGCAGCAAGAGGGGGAGGTTTGCGTGAGCCTTATCATCAAAGGAGGAGGCTTTTGAGTTTCTGGTTGGAGGATATCTTCAAGAGGTATTTCTGATTACCTTTTCGGTGTTTGGAAAGGTCTTCTCTGGTCTCTTTTACGTATAAGATAGTAGATGCATGGTTTTAGGGATTTATACCTGTTGACGTGAGTTATAAAATAGGGGTTTCATATCTGAGTAGTTAAACATTCCTTTAACTTGCTGGTTGCATCTATAATTGAGAAAAGGAAACTCCTTTTCAATCATAACATAAAAGGAGAAGTAGAAGAGAGTTGTTTTCACAAAAAAACGTGTTAAGAAACCCTCAAACAGTGCTGAATCCTTATTGAGCTCATCGAGTTACTAGATTCATGGCTAGGGAACATAACAAGGCGACACAGCTGAGTTGGTAACTCGTTAGGAATTATGTGTTCAATTTATTTAAGTATTGGGTATGTTGTAAGCCGGAATGGCACTTGTGTAAAAACTCTATCTTCGGGTTTGCCTTGGCGTGATTAGGCTTAAGTGGCCTCACAGGGTTAAGAGGGAATTAAGTAAAATTTACCTCAAGGATCAGCGTTCTCCTCTAAGGAACCAAGGGTCTGCGTTCCCCTTGAGGAACCCAAGGTTTAGGTCTCCCTTTGATGAGTCTGGTTTCCCTTCTCTACTCGATTCTCAGTTTATTCCTCCCTATCCTCATTCCATTTCGTTTTTCAATCACAATTCATCATCATAGGTCGATCAAGAAGATCAAGGCGTCCTGGTTTTGCCCCCGAGTTGCAATAAGATCTCTCCCTTTGTCAAATCACATGGTCCATGGTCAATGACCACAACATCTTGGTAACAGAGCAGGTCAGTATGGGAGAGTCATCCAACAACGAGGAATTTCTAGTCAACATCAGAGAAATGATACACATAGGGCAAGAAGAGAGTGAGGGGCGTCTAGTTGCGTTGGTGGACAACAGAGTTTCTCACCAGGTAAATGCACAAGTTCAAGTTTTATCTAATAAGATAGATGAATGGATGGGGGTAAGAAACCAAACCCCGGGAGAAGCCCTGCAACCACACAAGGGGAACATTTTTTTGGACGAACTGAGCATCCAACAAATGGCATGGGTTTAGGTCCAGGTGGAGGGACCATCCCGAGATATACAAAATTGGACTTTCCAATTTTTAAGGGGTCTGAGGACCCTTTGATTTGGCTTTATAGGTGTGAGAAATTTTTTTCTTTCCAATGGACGGCTGAAATAGACAAGGAGGGGTTGGCCGCCTTCCACATGCTCGATGAAGCGCAGCTATGGGGCCATCAGTTAGAAGTGGAGAATCTGAATTTAGACTGGGAGGACTTTAAAGTGCTGTGTACAATTCGGTTTGGGCCACCTGCCAAAAGCAACCCATTGGGGGATTTAGTGCTGCTACGCCAAACAGGTAGTGTCAAGCACTATCATAAATTATTCCAAGAAAAATTGACCAGGGCCAGCAAGATTGTCAGAGTGGATCAACAGGTGGGGTTATTTACAGCAGGCTTGACAAAGTCCCTACGTTTAGAAGTGGAACTCCTTGCCCCTCCTAATTTAGCACGAGCAATGAATTTTGCCAGACCATTAGAAGCCAAACAGAAAATTCAAGGCCTAATTGTCAAGGAGGGAGATCTAGTGCTGGAACCCCATCCACAGGTCAACCATGGCACACTAATGTTCCTGCAGGCGCCCCTATAACCCCTAAGCCCAGTCTATCTCAACCAGCATTCATCAGAAAATTGAACATGGTAGAGATGGAAGAACGAAGGTCCAAAGGTTTATGTTATAATTGTGATGAGCAATACATGTTTGGGTATCAATGCAAAAAATTATTTTGGTTGGAGGTAGATGATGAGGAGGAACCAGCTCCAGAGGTGAAAGAAACAATGCAAGTATGTGCCATGGTCACCGCCCAACCACTCTTAAGTCTAGTGGACTCAGGTAGTACTCATAATTTTTTGAGTTTCACTACTGCCCAGCATTTAAATCTTCAGGTTCAACCTCAGCCAATAGCTTCGATTTCAGTGGCTAATGGAGAAAAGGTTCCAAGTTATGGGGCTAGCAAGGCAGTTCTATTTTCGATTGAAGGTCACCAATTTTCTACAGAATTTCTCATCATACCACTAGCTGGATTTGATATGGTTTTGGGCATTAAATGGCTCCAAACGTTGGGACTATACTATGGGACTTCGATGCCTTGACCATGAGTTTTGAGTTGGTAGGTGACAGGTCATTTTACAAGGTTGTAAGGCTAACGTTCCAGCACATTTACATGTACTTCAGCAATAGCACCATCCACCAACCACCTTAGAATTTTTTTGGATGAGTTTATTGACCTTTTTCAGGAACCTATAGCTCTACCACCATTGAAACACTGTGACCGTCGGATTTGTTTGAAGGCTGGCTCCGAAGTGGTAGTTGTCCGCCCTTATCACTACCCACACCTGCAAAAGGATGAAATAGAAAGGCAATGCAAACTTATGCTCGAACAAGGCCTCATCCGACTGAGTAAGTCCCCTTTCTCTTCTCCAGTCTTATTGTTCAAGAAACAAGACAACACTTGAAGGTTTTGCGTGGACTACAACGAATTAAATGCCAAGACTGTCAAGGACAAGTTTCCTATACGAGTAGTGGATGAGTTACTAGATGAATTACATGGAGCTCAATTTTTCACTAAGTTGGACTTGCGTTCTGGTTATCATCAAGTTCGCATGTATTCTCTGGATATAGAAAAGACATCATTCTGTACTCATCATGGCCACTTTGAATTCATCGTGATGCTCTTCAATCTCTCCAATGCTCCATCCACGTTCCAGGCATTAATGAACGAGGTATTTATTGACTATCTCCGAAAATGTTTTTTAGTATTCTTTGATGATATCTTAATTTTCAGCAAGTCATGGCCTCAACATCTAGAACATATCCGCCTGGTTTTCCAACTTATTCGAGCCCATCACCTTTACCTGAAGATGACCAAGTATACATTTGGTAGCAAACATGTGGCTTATTTGGGGCACATCATTACTGCATTAGGAGTTACAGTGGACCCAAAAAAAATTGCAGCTACACAGTGGCCTCAACCGAGAAATATTTCAGCTTTACAGGGTTTTTTGGGCTTAGCAGGATATATTCGAAAGTTCATTTCCAATTATGGCCCCCTAGCAGCTCCATTATCAAACTTGCTAAGATGTAATGCCTTTCGTTTGAAATGAAGAGACGAGCACAACTTTCACAACACTCAAGCAAGCTCTGGCCACTGCACCTGTTTTACAGTTACCAGATTTTGAGGATGTGTTTGTAGTGAAATGTGATGCCTCAGGAGGAGGTATTGGGGTGGTGCTGCAACAATCTCAGCACCCAATTGCCTATTTCAGCTGTCAACTAGCACTCCACCACCACATATTACCCCCTACGAATGTGAACTCATTGGCTTAGCTAAGGTGGTCCACCACTGGAGACCTTATTTATGAGGCAAATATTTTTCATACGCACTGACCACTACAGTTTGGAATATTTGTTGGATCAGCACATCTCCACTTCTCCTCAACAACATTGGATTAGTAAATTAATGGGGTTTGATTTTAAGGTGGAATATAAGGCAGGTAGATTGAATACTGCAGTTGATGCCCTCTCACGCAAATCAGAAGCTTCAGCTCAAGTGTGTGCCATTAGTCATCCCACCCCTTTACTATTGGACTCCATAAAAGAGGAACATAGAAGCACGCCAGAATTGCAAGAACTGAGTCACCAAATTGCCGTAGGAACAAAGCACCCCCACTGGTCCCTTCATGACAATCTCATTTTTTTAAAAGCGCATTTATTTATCCATCTTTTCTCCTATAGTGGCCAAGGTGTTGTCATATTATCATAACAGTTATCATGAAGTAATTCAGAAAACATTATTCAGATCAGAGGAGATTTTTATTGGGCAGGTATGAAAGACTCCATTGCATCATATGTCGCTGCTTGTCAAGTGTGTTAGAGAAACAAGGCAAATCATTTAAGCCCTGCAGGGGTGCTGCAACCGCTCGAGCTTCCCACTCAGATTTGGTGGGATATTTCTATGGATTTTATTGAGGGTCTTTCGAAGTCTGCCGGGAAATCTATTATTTTTGTGGTAGTGGACAAATTCTCAAAATATGCACACTTCATTCCATTGGAGCATCATTATACAGTGGCCACAGTAGCACAAGTATTTTCACATCTATTGTTCGCCTACACGGTATTTTGGAATCAATTGTCAGTGATCGGGATGTCGTCATTCTTAGTCAATTCTAGAGAGATCTCTTCAAGTTATGTGGCACCAAACTCAATTATTCTTCAGCGTATCACCCTCAATCGGACAGCCAGACAGAGGTAGTGAACTGCACCATTGAAATGTATTTACGGTGTCTGGTCGGAGACCGCCCTAAGTGATGGGTGGAATGCATTCCTTGGGCGGAATTCTGCTACAATACTTCCTTCCACACTGCCTTATAGGACACACCATTCCAGATAGTATATGGCTGGGATCCCACTCGTTTACTTTCTTATGTTATGGGTTCCACCAGAGTGGATGCCGTTGACCAAGCTATGCTAGACTAAGATCAATTGTTGGCATGTACTATCCAACGCTTTAGACAAGCTCAAGCACGGACGAAGGAATATTATGATCAGTGTCACAGAGACATTCAGTACAATCAGGGTGACATTGTGTGGCTACATCTCCAGCCTTACCGTCAAACTTCTTAGGCGGGCAGTCGACACAAGCTTTTTCCAAAATATTTTGAGTCCTTCAAAATTACTCAGTGGGAGGTTAAAGTCGCATATAAGCTTCAGCTTCCTCCGGACTCCAAGCTCCACGATGTTTTTTCATGTCTCACTCCTCAAGCCATTAAAAGGCACCGACCCACCTCCCAGTTCCTCTTTACCACCCATTGAGGACGAACATGTTACTCTCATGCCAACCAAGATTTTGCAGGCTCGCTAGAATCAACATAGAAAGGAAAGTTTAGTTCAGTGGTCTCACACCAATGCCACCAATGCCACTTGGGAGGACTTCGATGTCTTTCAGTAGGTCTACCCTGCATTCGAGCTTGTGGACAAGCTAGTTTTTCGAGAGGGACGTGATGTTGTGGACTCGATAGGGGACCGAGTCATCCATAGGCGACACAACTGGGCTGGTAACTCGTTAGGAATTATGTGTTCATTTTATTTAAATATTGGGTATGTTGTAAGCCGGAATTTGGGTTTGCCTTCGCGTGATTAGGTTTAAGTGGCCTCATGGGGGTAAGAGGGAATTAAGCAGAATTTACCTCAAGGATCAGTGTTCTCCTCTAAGGAACCTAGGGTCGGCGGGTTCAGGTCTCCCTTTGACAAGCCTGGTTTCCCTTCTCCACTCAATTCTTAGTTCATTCCTCCCTATCCTCATTCCATTCCGTTTTTTCAATCACAATTCATTATCATAGATCGATCAGGAAGATCAAGGCATCCTGGTTCCGCCCCCGAGTTGCAAGAAGATCTCTCCCTTCGTCGAATCACAGGGTCCATGGTCAGAGACCACAACAATGAACCTCTATTTATAATAGAGGAAGGTAGTAGAGTCCAATTACAATAAAACTACCCTTGTCCCAATTAATCCCAAAATCTAACGCTTAAAGATAAGTCCTAACATAATTAAATAACTCAATATAGATAAAAGACAAACATAACTTAAACTAAAACTCTTCTTTGATGTGACCATAAGATAAGATACTTTTGTGAGTCCTTCTTGATCTTTCAACTGATATGATAAGGATGCCAGCTCATGGTAATCATTGTGGGTCCTACTTCTTATGGGTTTGGGCCCATCTTGTGGGCCTTCCTTGGTCGTTTGGGCTTGAGCTTTTCTTCCAACACTCGCCCTCAAGCTGGGGGTGAGCGAATAACATAAACTCCCAGCTTGCTACAAATGATGTATAGAATATTTTTGTATAAAATGGCACATCTTCCAATATGTCTTCATCTCCCAACATTCCCCTTCACGCTGTAGCATCCTTCCATGAGGCCATGCTGGCATAATATAATTGAGAGTAAAAATCACGCCTAGCCAGTAAGCCATTGCTTTATAATCCAGTCCTAATGCAGGATATAGGGCACCCTCCGTCTTCTAACGGTAGTGTCTATCAGCATTGCTCTAAAGTGTCCACCACCGTGTCCCTCCATAGGACAACAACTCTCAAGTGGTAGGAGTCATAAAAGCCATTACAGGGGGGGGGGGGGGTGATAAGCACCTGGCCAATACATCCCCAAAGACTGGCTTGTTAGGAGCGGAAGGCATAGGTACTTAACCCAGGACCATAACAGTACCTTTACGAGCTAACGTCCACGGCAGCGTAACACTTAGCGATGGAGTCTGGGTCAGGAGCCCATACTCCCTTATGGGCACTATGTCTGGGATTCATGATCGCCCACGATGGGACTCCCGTCAGGATTCGAACTCGTGACGTTGCACCAGATCTGATACCAAATAATAAGCACCTAACCAATACATCCCAAAAGACTGACCTGTTAGGAGCAGAAGGCATAGATACCTAACTCAGGATCATAAAATGTTAAGTCTAGCCACTACTATCCAAAAGACCGGCCTGGTAGGTAGCGAAAAGCCAAGTACTTAACCTAGGACCGCAACATCACACGCCCCTTGGGGAGAGAGCTTTTCCTCAAGATCGCCCATACGAGCCCAAGCCCAAGCTCCCTTGTTGCGAGCCAAGGTCCGGTGGCCCACTCTAGCGACGGCCCACTCTAGCGACACTGGCCCTAACCACTTGGACCTACCAGTAATTTTAATCCAGCATCTAGGTCGCCTCCTCCTCTTAGGTACCCCCCTCCGGGATTCAAACTCGCAACGTAAGCGCAGGCTCTGATACCAAATGTTAAGTACCTAGCCAATACTATCCAAATGACCGGCGGAAAGCCAAGTACTTAACCCAGGACCACAACAGGGGGGGGGGGGGGGATAACATAGATGTAATAATAAGTTCCTCCATCATGGTTTTTAAACCGTGATATTTTTTGACAGTGCCTATCATGGTTTCCCAACTGTGATAGTTTTTTATGGGGTATCCTCCATAATGGTTTCCCAACCGTGATATTTTTTGACGGGGTAAAATAAATGATGATATGAGGTCACCTATACTTCAATAATAATGTCCCCAAAGAGACATAATAGCAGAAGCTGTATATAACACGACCATCTTCCTACACAAATAACACGAACCAAATAATAAACTTTGTAAAAGAACCCATGAAATAATCCGATATAAAAATTTCTTCTTAGATGAACATGCATCATCTTTTGTGCTCCCCATTTCTTGAATATTTTTGTCTCATAAACTTATTCACAACATATGAAATAAAATACCTCTTTCTTGTACTTTTGTACTTCTCCCCCTCAAGCTGGGAGGTAATGGTAGTGATCCCAGCTTGAACCAAATATCATAGATGTAGCAATAGGCCAAAATAATAGAGATGTTTAAATAAGGCCTCAAATCATGGATAAGTGAGATATTTTCCTGATATATCAACTCAAAAAGTGACACAAAACAATCGGCTTAAATTCGGATTTTCAATGTAACAGAATACCAGCATGACCTTTGTTTCTTCCAATGCTAATATTTCTTTAAATATAGATCAGATTAACATGAAATTTTTTCAATATGAAAGTAGACTTAAATGCCTTTGATCCAAGTATAACTTCACTTCATAAAATATAATTATCAGAAGATAAATAATCTGATAGACTTCAGTCTCTGTCATCAGGCCGAACTAAGTACTGTTTCTCCTTTTTTTCCAGAATGACCACTGACTCTTCCAAGAACAAAATATCCTTATAAAAAAATCATACAGAGAATTGGTTGAATAGGTAAGAAAATAGACTTATGTATATTTATTTTGATATATAATTCTCCATATAAAGTCTTTTTCTTGATAGCATAAAATACCTCGGAAGTTTAGGCTTTCTACTGCTGCTCGAACCTCTTTTTCAATCTGACCTCTGCTGCTTCAAATATCGATTTCTCTTTATAGACAACTCAGATAAAAAATTGGTTGAATAGGTAAAAGAATAGACTTACAAATAGTTTTTTCATATATATTTCTCCATATAAAGTCTAGTTCTTGATAGCAAAAAGTACCTGAAAATCTGATGATTGCTACTGCTACACGAACCTTTTTTGCAATCTAACCTTCGCTCATACAAATATCGACATCTCTCTGTAGATAACTCCGATTGGAAAAAATCATTTTTCTTTGGAAATTATGCTCAAATATATTTTTGTCACTATATAATTTATAATATGAAAAACTACGTATAGTGGTAAAAAATGCAAAGAAATCTATGGGAATAGGGACTGAAAAAAATAACTACAAACCAAGACTTAGGGTTTAGGGTTTAGGGTTTAGGGGAAAGGATCACTTTACCTCCATGATTTGACCAAGTCAATTCACAGAACCTGCTCTGATGCCATTGTTACGGTCCCGGGTCATGGATCGAGTAACACGGCGTGGGATTTGTGAATCTAGCACTCAGAATTTACTTACTTCACGTCAAGGGTCTGTGTATGAGTATTTCTCCTTAACCAGTGCTTGGCCAGGAGGAAAGATCCTCTTTTGAGGGTCCTACCAAGTTGTTGTGCTAGGTAGAAGACCCCACAACAATGCTGTCCTTGCTAGAGCAAGGTGCTCTTTTTTTTTGGTGACGGCAAAGAGGGTTTGGCCCTCTTTGTTGCTGCTCTAGCCAACAATGCAATCCTTCTTTCTTAAATAACTTGAAACACTAGTTTGGGATAGATTAATACCTCTTCTTTGATGCTATGATCAGCTCCCACGTTGCACCAGGATTTTCTCAAGATTTGACGATAAAAATCCTCACTTTGCTGCTTGGTAAGGGAGGAATTCGGCCTCTCTTGCTGCTGCTGCCAAGAGGGAGGATAGACCTCCTCTTTGGGCTTGGAAAAGGGGCAGCAAGCTTCTTTTCTTAGTAGGGATGATGATGGATGAATTTGGGTGAAGATGGATGGCAATGGAGGGTGAAGGATAGGTTGGATTTTTGGAGTAAACCCTAAACTCGAGATCAAGAGGTGATCTCAACCTATTTAGACTAGGTTATTCTAAAATCTCAAAGCTTCCTATTTCATTCATACCTATCCCTTAAATAGGGAGTTTTAGGGTTAGGGTTACAATAATTCCCCATAATGCCCTTAAATATAAAGTAATTAGAAATAACTCCTACTTAAAACAATATAAGAAATAAATCCTACTCAAAGAAATATAAGAATTAAATCCTATTGAGTGAGTTGTTGTTGTCTTCTTCGTTGTGTGACTCGGTGTGCTATTGAGTCCACAACATTTGCCTCCCCATGGAGAAAGAGCTTGTCCTCAAGCTCAAAAGCTGGGTAGACTTGTTTGAAGATGTCCACACGTTCCCATGTTGCAGCGTCGGGGTTAGTGTCCGTCCACTGAACGAGAATCTCCCAATGATCATTGGTCAGCCGTGCACGTAACACTGCAGCTGGGTTAAGAATAACCTCGCCATGATCAATCGGTGGTAGGAATGGAGTGGATGTAGGCTGTGCTCCGGAATGCGGCTTCAAAAGAGAGACATGAAACACATCGTGAATTCTGGTTGTGTCCGGTAATTTGAGTTGATAGGCGACTGGTCCCACGCGTCGAAGAATGGGAAACGGCCCCAAAAATCTGGGTGAGAGCTTATGACGTGGAGGTCCCGCTAGAGACTGCTGACGGTAGGGCTGGAGCCGTAGCCACATATACTTTTCAACCTCAAAAGAGACCTCACGGTGGCCTCTGTCATATACATCCTTCATCTGAGCTTGGGCACGTCTTAGCCGTTCTGTGATATTCTATAGCAGTAGATCCCTGTCTATGAGTGCCTGATCAATCGTGTCCACGCGGGTGGACCCTGGGTTGTACAAGAGGAGGCGAGGTGGATCCCGGCCATATATAACCAGAAAAGGAGTGGATTGCAATGCAGAGTGGAACGAAGTATTGTAACAGTATTCGGCCCACGGAAGCCATTGAACCCATTACCGTGGACGATCCCCCACCAAGCACTGTAAATACATCTCGATGGTGCGATTCACCACCTCAGTCTGCCCGTCTGTCTGTGGATGATAGGCGGAGGAGAACTTCAATTTTGTCCTACTCAAGCGAAACAATTCCCGCCAAAAGGTGCTCGTGAAAACTGCATCTCTGTCACTCACAATGGATTCTGGAATGCCATGTAAGCAGACTATCTGCTCCAGGAAAGTCTGAGCAACCCATGTTGCTGTATACGAATGAGCCATCAGTATAAAATACCCGTACTTGGAGAATCGATCAACCACTACGAAAAGTACGGATTTGTCGGCTGACAGGGGTAGGCCTTCCACAAAATCCATTGAAATGTCGGCCCAAACCTGCGTAAGAAGGGCCAGAGGCTGGAGAAGACCGGCTGGACTCAAGTGCTCAGCTTTGTTGCACTGGCATACCTGACAGTCGCCCACATAAGTCGCAATAGAGGGTTTCATGGCTTGCCAGTAAAAATCAGCTCGAATTTTGTGCAAGGTCTTCTGGATCCCCTCGTGTGTACTGTCGTGGTAGGCTGAGAGAGTAGCTGGAATCAACTCGGACTCAAGTGGAAGGAAAATCTGATGCTTGTAATAAATAAGTGAATCTTGGATGGACCACTTCACATTCATTGTCCCTTCTGAGATCTTCTGATGCAGTTCCTGCAGTGCAGGGTTAGTAGCCTGTGCTTCTCGCACCAAGTCCATAATGAGAAATCTCGGCTGACTGATAGAATAGACCGACTGCTGATCTTCAAAACACCGTGACAAGGCATCTGCCACCTTATTTAATCTCCTCACATGATACTCCACCGAGAAGTCAAACCCCAACAACTTACTGATCCAGTGCTTCTGTGGCGACGTCGTCAAACGTTGTTCTAGTAAGAATTTAAGGCTGTAGTGATCCGTGCGTATGAGAAAAGCCCGGCCCCAGAGATAAGGCCTCCAATGTTGGACCGCTTTGGCCAACCCAATCAATTCGCACTCATAGGCTGCCAGTTTGTGATGGCAGACTGCCAACTGTCTACTAAAATAAGCAATAGGATGGCCCAGCTGCTGTAAAACGGCCCCCATGCCCACGCCCGAAGCGTCGCACTCTACCATGAACAATTTGTCGAAGTTGGGAAGTTGTAATACTGGCACGGATGCGAGGGCAGCTTTGAGTGCCACAAATGACGTGGTGGCCCCCTCATTCCAAATAAAGGAATTTTTCTTGAGTAAACTCGTCAATGGTGCTGCCACTGGCCCATAGTTTTGAATAAATTTGCGGTAGTAGCCCGCAAGACCCAAAAAACCCCGTAATGCAGAACACGACTGTGGTTGCGGCTACTCGTGAATAGCTCGGATCTTCTCGGGATCCACCGTAACCCCCTCATGTGAGATAATGTGTCCCAGGTATCCACATGTGAAGCCGCAATGGAACACTTGGAGTGTTTCAAATAGAGCTGATGTGCTCTTAACAAGTCAAAAACAATCCTCAAGTGTGCCAAGTACTCCTCAACCGACTTGCTATATATCAAAATATCATCAAAAAATACAAGAACAAATTTTCGAAGATAGGGGCTAAATACCTCGTTCTTCAAAGCTTGAAAAGTGGAGGGTGCATTGGATAACCCGAACGACATGACGACGAACTCAAAGTGGCCATGGTGCGTGCGGAACACCGTCTTCTCGATATCAGAGGGGTGCATCCGGACCTGATGGTATCCCGAACGGAGGTCGAGTTTAGTGAATAACCACGACCCATGTAACTCATCCAGAAGCTCATCCACTACCGGAATCGGGAACTTGTCTTTTACTGTCTACACGTTCAACTCCCGATAATCCACGCAGAACCTCCATGTCCCATCATGTTTCTTCACAAGTAAGATGGGTGAAGAGAACGGGGAGCGGCTGGGATGAATAAGACCTTGTTTCAACATCTCATGGCACTGATGCTCTATCTCGTCCTTCTGAAGGTGTGGGTAACGGTATGGTCGCACGACCACTACCTCAGAACCTGGTTTCAGACAGATCTTGTGGTCACAGTGCCTCATGGGAGGCAACCCCGAAGGCTCCTGGAAGAGGTCATAGAACTTCTCAACCAGACCATCACTAGTACTGGCAGGCTGATCCTGTGTCTGCAAAGTGTGTATGCGGTGGGTCCTGTCCACCTGACAGCCCTGTAAGAGCACCCGACTTCCGGCCAAATCAAAGCTCATGGTTAAAGCCAAAAAGTCCCACAGAATGGGCCCCAATATTTGTAACCATTTAATGCCTAAAACCATATCAAATCCCGCTAGGGGAATAACAAAAAATTCCGCATTAAATGAAGTAAATATAATGGAAAAAGTTACTGCCTTACTAATCCCATAGCTAGGGACCTTCTCGCCATTGGCCACTGAGACGGTGGCTGTCGGATGAGTGTGTATCTGGAGCTGGAGATGCTGTGCGGCTGTCAAACTCAGAAAATTGTGTGTACTCCTTGAGTCAACTAGTCCCACCAGTTCTCGGTCGATGACATGAGCTCGGACTTGCATTGTAGTAGGCGATTTCTGCCCAGTAGTAGCATGCAAGGATATCTCTGGTGGTTCCTCCTCGATAATATCCTCTGGTTCCTCTGGATCCTCTGAATCCTCCATCTCGAGCCAAAATAATCGTTTACATTGGTGTCCAACCCGATACTGCTCATCGCAGTTATAACAGAGATTTTTGGACCACCTTTCTGCCATCTCCGCACTCGTCAATTTTTTTATAAAGCTCCGTAGGGAATTACCAGGGCGGGGATCGGCTACCCGAGTTGTAGTCGGAGTGTGTCTGGATGGTGCTGTTGTAGATGCTCCCTGAGATGAATTATAGCGGCGCCCTTGCCACGTGGAGGAAGTGTTCCTCTCACTCGACCAACCCGGCTTACGTTGCTGCAACCATTGTCGTTGTTCCATTGCTCGGGCCATATTCATGGCATGAGCTAGATCCGTGGGCATAAGGAGTTCTACCTCTAGCCGTAAATACTCATTGAGACCTGCTGTGAATAAGGAGACCTGTTGGTCAACCAATACCCTCTCTCCAGCACGAGCCAACTTTTCCTGGAAGAGTTTTTGATAGTGTTCCATTGAACCCGTTTGTCTCAATAGGACTAACTCGCCCAAGGGGTTGCTATTGGCGGGAGGCCCAAATCTAACTGTGCATAGATTTTTAAATTCGCCCCAAGTCATTCCCGGTCTCTCTTTCTCTACTTGAGTCACCCATAACATGGCTTCATTTGTCATATGGAAAGAGGCTAGTTGCACCTTATCCCATTCAGTAGTCCCTTGGTTCAAATTTTTTTTTTCACATCTATGCAACCAAAGTACGGGATCCACAAAACCATTGAAAGAGGGAAACTCTAACTTGGTGTACCTTGGGATTGTGCCTCCATGCTGAGGTGCTTGGACAACAGTGCACCCAGGCCACTGCTCCCCTCTTCTGTGATATGGTTGAGCAACCTCTCGTACCTCTGGACTCTGATGTCTCTCTGTCCTACTCTCCTGTAGCATGCTAATGATTCGGCTCATCTCTTCTTCCAAACCACAAACCTTTCCCAACACTGGTTGTGCTGTTTCAAGGCTATCTTCTATCTTTTGTATCCTGATTTAGATTTCTTCATTGCTGATATGATCCCCCATGTTACCCTGCTCTGATACCAAGTTGTTACGGTCCCGGGTCATGGATCGAGTAACACGGCGTGGGATTTGTGAATCCAGCACTCAGAATTTACTCACTTCACGTCAAGGGTCTGTGTATGAGTATTTCTCCTTAACCAGTGCTTGGCCAGGAGGAAAGATCCTCTTTTGAGGGTCCTACTGAGTTGTTGCGCTAGGTAGAAGACCCCACAGCAATGCCGTCCTTGCTAGAGCAAGGTGCTCTCTTTTTTTGGTCACGGCTAAGAGGGTTTGGCCCTCTTTGTTGCTGCTCTAGCTAAGAATGCAATCCTTCTTTCTTAAATAACTTGAAACACGAGTTTGGGATAGATTAATACCTCCTTTGATGCTATGATTAGCTCCCACGTTGCACCAGGATTTTCTCAAGATTTGACGATAAAAATACTCACTTTGCTGCTTGGTAAGGGAGGAATTCGGCCTCTCTTGCTGCTGCTGCTGAGAGGGAGGATATACCTCCTCTTTGGGCTTGGAAAAGGGGCAGCAAGCTCCTTTTCTTAGTAGGGATGATGGTGGATGAATTTGGGTGAAGATGGATAGCAATGGAGGGTGAAGGATAGGTTGAATTTTTGGAGTAAACCCTAAACTCGAGATCAAGAGGTGATCTCAACCTATTTAGACTAGGTTATTCTAAAATCTCAAAGCTTCCTATTTCATTCATACCTATCCCTTAAATAGGGAGTTTTAGGGTTAGGGTTACAATAATTCCCCATAATGCCCTTACATATAAAGTAATTAGAAATAACTCCTACTTAAAACAATATAAGAAATAAATCCTACTCAAAGAAATATAAGAATTAAATCCTATTGAGTGAGTTGTTGTTGTCTTCTTCGTTGTGTGACTCGGTGTGCTATTGAGTCCACAACAGCCATGATGAATTTATGAAAAAGAGAAATACTTCATTGACTTCATGTACTTGTTGTAATAAGAGTACGTGAACCTCTATTTATAATAGAGGAAGGTAGTAGAGTCCAATTACAATAAAACTACCCTTGTCCCATTTACACCCAAACTCTAACACTTAAAGATAAGTCCTAACATAATTAAATAACTCAATATAGATAAAAGACAAATTTAAATACAACTAAAACTCTTATTTGACGTGACCGTAAGATAAAATACTTTTGTGAGTCCTTCTTGATCTTCCAACTGATGTGAGAAGGATGCCAGCTCATGTTAATCATTGTGGGTCCTACTTCTTATGGTCTTGGGCCCATCTTATAAATAATCTTAGATAGTGGGCCTTTCTTGGTCGTGTGGGCTAGAGCTTATCTTCCAACATAGCTATGAAAAATGAGAGAAGGATAATCAGATTCTAAGGGAACCTGGACCTGGAGCTCGTCAAGGAGACCTCCAAACCCTAGAGCTCGTCAAGGAGACCTCCAAACCCTAGAGCTCGTCAAGGAGAACTCCAAACCCTGTTTACCTAATTCAATGGTTGCCCTTTTCTCATTCCTTTGTCCCCTAAGTAGGCTTGTCGTCCCCCCTAGTTTTAGGGTTAAATATTACAATTCTTCCCTTATGGCAATTTAACTTAAATAATGCATGAAAAACGAATTTAAAACAATATGGAAAGAAAAATATTTACTCTGTAACTTAGTGCGCCTCCGTTGTATGACTCGGTTAGCTATTGAGTCGTTAACAGAGTATATCTATCGAAGACCAATTTTATAAGGAGTGATTTTATCTATATCAGCTCACTTATCGTCTGTGCTATAACTTTGTACTTTGCCTTTGCATTGGATCTAGTAACAACATTCTGCTTTTTTTTCTTAAAATTTCCTCCCACTAAGGTAAAATAGTCAGAGGTAGAATTTTTCTCATCTGGGGATCCTGCCCAATCAACATCAACAAAACCTTCGACATTAATATGATCGTGACACTTGTATAAGAGTCCTTAACCAAAATGTTTTTTTAAGTAGCGTAGGATCTGTTCTAGGGCTTGACTGTGAGAATTCTAAGGCTTATGCAATACTGGCTAACAACCCTTATTGTAAAGGACATATCAAGTCTAGTTACAATGAGACATATCAATTTTCCTACTAGCCTTTCATACTTGTTTGCATCTACATCTTCCCTAGATCCAACACATAATTTTACATTAGAGTTCGTAGTGATGTCAACAAGATGACATCCCCACATAATCATTTCATTAAGCTAATCAAGTACATATTTCCGTTGTGATAGAACACTACCATCCCTAGATCGCAACACTTCAATTCCGAAGAAGTATTTGTGGAGTCTCAAGTCTTTTGTCTTCAATTCCTTACATAAATTTGCTTTCACTTGACTAATACTTTTTCTATCATTTCTTGTATTCACAATATCATTGACATACACAGCTAGGAGAACAATTCCCTTTCTAGTATATTTGATAAGAACCGAATGATCTACAATATATCTAACCCAAACCGAAGGATGGCTCCAGTGAATTTCTCAAACCAAGCTCTTGGTGTGCGTTTCAGCCCATATATAGATTTCTATAATCTGCATACTGACACCCCTTAACCACAAATCCATGTGATTGATCCATATGGATTTCCACCTTAATTTCACCATAAATAAATGAATTCTTTTTATCAATTTGATATACAAACCATTAAGAATTTGTAGCAAGAGATAAAAGAATGCTCACAAAATTCAATTTTGCCATAGGGAGAATGATTCATTGTAATCAATGCCATAACATTGAGTATATTTTTTAAGCACAAGCCTAGCTTTAATCCTTGCCATTGAACCATTTAGGTTTTGTTTAACCATGAACACCCAATTATACCCTACTATTTTCTTTTGTGGTGGTAGAGGCACCAACTACCAAGTTTGACTCTCATACAAAACTGCCATTTCTTCTCCCTTTACTGCTCCCCATCTTGGATGTTGAAGGGCCCCATGGTAAGACTTAGGTAGAAGTGTAGAAGAAAGAGAGGCTAAAAATGTGCAACAAGTAGAAGACACCCAACAAGTAGATTATTGGCCCAGGTGGCTTCTCAAGAGGGGGTGAATTGAGTTTTTGCAATTTTAAACTTAAAATGTGTGAAAAATAAAATATAATAATGCAATTGAAGAGAAAAAATTCACTCACCACAATTGAACACCAAATAATTTATTATCAATGTTCCCTTATTGGTATTCACTGTCCAAGAACTTGTGGTTGGGAAATTCCACTAATAATTGCTCTATTATCATGGAATTATAAGAAAAAGATTCTGACTCTCCTTTAAGCCATATGTATGCTCAAATACCTGATTACAACTTAATCTCTCCAAGAGATTAGGTAGATTTCAGCTCTAGCAGGCCTTTCTATATAGATTTAATAAGGTTCTAGATAAACCTATTAGAAAATAAAAAATTACAAAGAAAGGTAAAACTTACACCCTTTAAAATTGTGGAGAGATAACCTTCTCCTTGAGAGTTTCAAGCTTGCCTTTGATGCACAATGGAGTAGATCAGAGCTTGACTAATATAAATGCAAAGAGTTTTGCTAAATAGATTCTCTGTTTCTCAAAATAGAACTTAGGGGGGAATTTCAAGAGAATGCTTATGAATAGTTGTCGGTATGCAATAAAAACTCATTAACTTCTCAATGGGATGTTTGTTGGGGTATTTATAAGTTCCCCAAGCCAAACTAGCCCTATTTTGACCGTTTGTAAAAAGTTGATCTCATGTTGATCGATTATGTAAAGTGATTGATTGATCAATCGTGTGTCACAACAATATTTCTATTAGAAAATGACTTATTGATTGATGGTATGATCAATTATACAAAATTCCTATTGGTAATGAATAACAAGTATGATCGATCATGTTTTTGTCACTCGTTGGCAAAGTTTTATATGATCGATCAGTCTCTGGAGATCGTTCTATCAATTAACATGATTTTGCTTTGCCTAGACAATATTGATCTATCAATCCACTTGGGTTGATTGATCATGCTTTGTTACATAGTTTGGTCATGTTCTTGATGATTGATTAGTCGACCTTGGTTAATCGATCATGTTTTATATTTTTGGTTTATGCACTTCTGGTTGATCAATCATTCTACTGCCTATTCACTATGTGAATTTTTAAAGTACGAAATTTTGTGATCCTAAGTGATTCTAACATGTGTGAAATGTTTATATGCTTTGGTAAAAACATGTTTGAATGCAAAAATGTCCTAAAGCTCCAAAATTTACATTATACCTCAAGTTTTGGAAGGATTGGGCTGCTCTCTTACATAGATTGACTTTTGACATTTTTGACACTTTCTACACTCTAGTCTTCAATTTTATATTTCTTTTTGAGGTTGTTTCTTCAAGTAAACTTTGACATTCCATAGAGATCACTGTATTTCAGAAGCTTGTGTCAATTCATTTAGACCTTTGATTTTTGTCTCTTGAAAAAATGCTTTTGAAATGCTAGAACTGTAATTGTTAGCTCAATTAAGTTGTATTATCATCAAAATAAAAAAAGGGCGTAAAAAATCAGTCCGTATAAAGAAGAAATTAGACATATGGTGAAATGTAGAAGGTTTAGTGCAACACATAGTTCATTTCGAATAGCAATAGGCCAAGTGCCATACCCAAACACAATGGGAGATGAAGGGGGACTTATCTCAAGAGGATCAATAGAATCCATAGGAGGATGGATATTAATGTTTTCATTGCTAGAATAAAGTGGATCCTCCAAAGGCATGATGAGCTTGGAAAAAACCTATAAATACTAAAAAACTAGGTGCTGTAGTACCCAATAAGTAAAAAGATTGCCCTTCAAAGAAAGGCACATCAGCAGACACAAACAGCTTTTTGGAGGGAGGATTTTAATATACATACCCTTTTGGAGTATCCCAAAAAAGTAAATTTAATAAATCTAGGTTGCAATTTATTTGCATAGAGAGAATTGTCATTCACTGAACAAGTATAACCAAAAACCCTCAAAGGAAGGGGAAAAACATTATCATGAGGAAACAATATAGACAATGGGTAATTTGTGTTTGAGAATCGAAGATGACAATCGATTGATAAGGAAGTATGCAGTAAAAACCACATGTGGCCAATAAAAGTGAGGTACATTCATACACTGTAGTAGGGCCATGACAACTTCATGTGTCTATTTTTCCTCTTAGCCACTCCATTTTGTTGTTGAGTGTAAGCACACGAAGTTTGATGAATAATGCCATGATCAATACAAAAATATTGAAACTCATCATACATATATTCTTTGACATTGTCTAGCTAAAAGATTTTCAACTTAGAGCCAAATTGGAGTAAAAACTATTACAACGAGGGACCCACCATGGTGCTCGAGCTGGTGGGACCCACCATGAGGATGTGGGACACCAAGAAGAGTCGTCACCCAAGCGAGCACGAGTTCAGGAATCAAGAAGTACAAGTAGAATTGAGTTAGGAGACTTGAAGATCAAGTGGGACCCACAAATATCTCACAAGTTATCAACCTTATCAAGATGAACTGGAGGATCACAAGGGACCCACAAGGATAAGGCTTCGAGCTGGCCTTCTCCCCTATAGTCACGTGAAGAAAGAAAGAGTTCTAGTTCAACACAGATTATCTTTCTAGTAGTTCGTGTTGGAAGAAAAGTTCAAGCCCACATGACCAGGGAAGGTCCACATATCTAAGATTATTATAAGATGGACCACACGACCAAGGAAGGCCTACCAGATGGGCCCAAGCCCATAAGAAGTAGGACCCACAATGATTACCATGAGCTGGCATCCTTATCACATAAGTTAGAAGATCAAGAAGGACTCACAAAAGTATCTTATCTTTTGGTCACGTCAAAGAAGAGTTTTAGTTTGAGTTATGCTTATCTTTTATCTATATTGAAGTATTTAATTATATTAGGACTTATCCTTAAGTGTTAGAGTTTGGGTGTAATTGGGACAAGGGTAGTTTTATTGTAATTGGACTCTACTACCTTCCTCTATTATAAATAGAGGTTCATGTACTCTGATTACAACAAGTTATTGATGTCAATCAAGTATTTTAATTTTCCATAAATTCAACATGGTATAAGAGCAGGTTCAATGAGTTGATTTGGTCAACTCACGGAGGTAATATGATCCTTTTATCTAAACCCTAAACCCTAAACCCTAAGTCTAGGTTCGTAGTAATTTTTTTAAGTCCCTACACCCATAGTATTCTTTGAGTTTTTTTACCTCTATAAGTAGTTTTTTATATTTAAAATTGTATATTTACGAAAATATATTTGAGTCTAATTTCCAAATAAAACATATTTGTACCAATCGGAGTTATCTACAGAGAGATATCGATATTTGAATGAGCGAAGGTCAAATTGAAAAAAGGTTCGAACAATAGCATCAATCTTATGATTCCGAGGTATTTTTTGCTATCAAGAACTAGACTTTATATGGAGAAATATATATCAAAAGAAATATCTTTAAGTCTATTCTTTTACCTATTCAACCAATTTTTATCTGAGTTATCTACAAAGAGAAATCGATATTTGAAGCAGCAAAGGTCAGATTGGAAAAGAGGTTCGAGCAGCAGCAGAAAGCTTCAAATTCGGAGGTATTTTATGATTTCAAGAAAAATACTTTATATGGATAATTATATATCAAAAGAAATATACGTAAGTATATTTTCTTACCTATTCAACCAATCCTCAGTATAATCTTTTTATAAGGAGATATTGATCTTCGAAGAGTTAATGGTCATTCTAGAAAAAACAAGAGAGACAATATTTAGTTTGGCCAGATGACAGAGACCGAAATATATCAGATTATTTATCTTCTAAAAATTATATTTTATGAAGTTAAGTTATAATTGGATGAAATTTATTTAAGTCTACTTTTATAAGGAAAGAATTTCATGTCAATTTGATCTATATTGAAAGATATATTCAAATAGGAAGAATCAAAGGTCATGCTGGTATTCTGTTACATTGAAAATCCAAATTTAAGCCAATTGTTTTGTGTCACTGTTTGAGTTGATATATCAGAAAATATCTCACTTATCCTTGGTTTGAGAGCTTATTTATACATCTCTGTTATTTGGGCTTATTGCTACATCTATGATATTTGGTTCAATCTGGGATCACTGCCATTACCTCCCAGCTTGAGGGGGAGAAGTAGAAAAAGTACAAGAAAGAGGTATTTTATTTTATATGTTGAATAAGTTTATGTGACCAAAATATTCAAGAAAAGGGGAGCACAAAAGATGAAACTTGTGTATCTAAGAAGAAATTTTTATATCTGATTATTTCATGGGTTCTTCTACAAAGTTTATTATTTGGTTCACGTTATATGTGTTGGAAAATGGCCGTGTTATATACAGTTGCTACTATTATGTCTTGGGGGACATTATTTCTTGGGTTCTCTTTCATGTGATATATCACATTGGGAAACCATGATGGAGAAACTTATTATTACATTTATGTTATCCCCCCTTGTAATGGCTTTTATGTCTCCTACCACTTGAGAGTCGTTGTCCTGTGGAGGGACACGGTGGTGGACACTTCAGACCAATGCCGATAGAGACACTACCGATAGAAGATGGAGTGTGCCCTACATCCTGCATTAGGACTGGAGTATGAAGCAATGGCTTACCGGCTAGGAGTGATTTTTACTCTCACTTATATAGTGCCACAGGGCCTCATGGAAGGACGCAACAGCGTGAGGGGGAGTATTGGAAGATGAAGGCATAATGGAAGATGTGCCCCTTTATACAAAAATATTCTATACATCATTTTCAGCAAGCTGGGAGTTCATGTTTTTCTCTTACCCCCAGCTTGAGGGGGAGTGTTGGAAGATAAGATCAAGCCCACACGACCAAGGAAGGCCCACATATCTAAGATTATTATAAGATGGGCCACACGACCATGGAAGGACCACTAAATGGGCCGAAACCCATAAGAAGTAGGATCCACAATGATTATCATGAGCTGGCATCCTTATCATGTAAGTTGGAAGATCAAGAAGGACTCACAAAAGTATCTTATCTTATGGTCACGTCAAAGAAGAGTTTTAGTTTGAGTTATGTTTGTCTTTTATCTATATTGAGTTATTTAATTATATTAGGACTTATGCTTAAGTGTTAGAGTTTGGGTGTAATTGGGACAAGGGTAATTTTATTGTAATTGGACTCTACTACCTTCCTCTAGTATAAATTGAGGTTCATGTACTATGATTACAACAAGTTATTGATGTCAATGAAGTATTTCACTTTTCCATAAATTCAACAGTTTGGTTTAAATAGACTTATCTTAGAGAGTTAGAGTTGGAATGTAATTAGAATTGAAAGGCTAATTGTGAAAGGACTGTACCTCCTCCTCTACTATAAATAGAGGTGTTTTAATTCTAAATTTATCAAGTTACACATCTCATTCTCGAGTTACTCTCTCTCTCTCTTTCCCTTTGCTTGGCACAACCTCTCTTTGCTCTTTTATTTTTTCTTCTCTCTACACGAGAGCTTTTCTTCCCTTTTCTCTTTTTTTCTTTCTTCTTTCTCTTGTTCAGAATTGTGGAAAAGGGATACTAAATCCAACATGGTATTAGAGCATTATATTTAGGATCCCTCATCAAAGGAATGCTCTAGAGAAGTGATGATCAACACCACTCAAAGAAGGCTCTTTTATGAAGGAAGAACACAAGCCGAAAGATTAAGTGTTCAATTTTTTTTTAAGCTACTGGTTTTAGAATTTAGAAGATGATTCAAGGATGAATATGTGAATGTTTTCATCTTATTATGTTATGGATATACATGCCTCTCTATCTAGAAGGAGCTATCAAAACAGTTTTATCGGTTTGAAAATTCTGTTTACCAGACCAGTCCTTAATCAGATTATTGGAATTTGTTTTGGTGGGATAAGAGTTCCGTGATATAGAAGAATGTTATTGAGCCTCTTATGAGTGGTCTTTGAAAAAAAAAAAATAATTTAGTATTGAAGCTAAATTTTCCCATACATCGAGTTGATTGAAGAAGTGCTACTTGGTGTTATTATTAGAATTTTTTTTTTAAAGAAATGCCTATCATGGCTGAAAAAAATATGAATAACAAAGGTGATAAACCGAGAATCACCACCATACCCTTATGTGGGGTATCAAATTTTATGAGTTGGCCCACATCGGTTTGGAGGTTTCTTATAACAAAAGACCTACTTGGACACCTCAATACCTGACGACCACTTGTTGATGAAGGTGATATTTTTTATATGAAATGGCTGAAGAATGATACTTTGGTAATTGGTTGGCTAATAAATAGCATGGAAGAATATGTCTCTAGTAATGTTATTCATCTTGATACTGCTAGACAAATTTGGGAGACATGTGCTAAACTATACTCATGCTTGGATACACTACATAGACCCTATGATATTCTCCAAAGAATGTTGAATACTAAACAAGGAGAAAATATACATGAGTACATGGCCCACTTTAGTGGCTTTCTTCAAGAGTATAAGTTAGCTCAGCCCTCAACCACTGATATTTCTATCCAAAAAAAAACAGAAGGAAGCCTTAATTACTGCTATTTGTCTTGCAAATCTTAAACCTCATCTTGAGTGCTTCTGCTGTCCCAAAGTTTGATGATGTGTGTACAACACCACTTCGTATTCCAGATACATCTTCCTCCACTACTGATGTATCATCCGCTATGTATTCTGATCATAGAGGATCATCATCTGACCGCGGCCGAGGCCGAGGTAGAGGTTATAGAGGCGGCAAAGGAAGAGGTGGAAGGACTGGTGCTGGCAGAACAGATGATACCAAATGTGCTCATTGTAAAGCTTTTGGCCACACTATTGATCAATGATGTTACAGGGCATGCACTTACTGTGGAAAATATGGCAATTATAGATAATCAAGCCTTTATGAGTGCTACAAAAGAAAAACATCCCACAACAATAGTTGCACAGAAAAATATTACTGACGAAGATTATGATCTATTTCCGAAAATGAAGACAATGCTAGGTTCTTCTTCTAGTTCCTTTGTAACTACTGCTGCCACTACCATTTCAGGTATGCTATCTGCCTCATCTTCATCCTGGATAATTGATTCAAGAGCCTCCGAACATCTTACAGGTAAAAAAAATTTATTACATTCTCTATCTCCGTGTCTTTCACACAAGTTTGTCACCATAGCTGACGGTTCTCAAACCAAAGTCCAAGGGAAAGGTTCCACTTTTGTCACCCCATCACTTCCACTCACTGATATTCTTTTTGTTCTACTTTTCCTTTGAACCTATTATCTGTTAGTCAACTTACAAAATATTTTAATTGCTCGGTTACCTTCTCACCCACTTCACGTGTCTTTCAAGATCCTGTAACGAAGTAGGTGATTGGTGGAGGCCATGAAAAAGGAGGGTTTTACTACTTGGACGTGCCAAAAATCAATATGGTTTCTACTGCTGAAAATGAGACACGTTTATGGCACAATCCATTGGGACATCCTTCTGCACAGTCTCTTCATTATATGTTTCCATCTCTTAAAGTCAGGTTAGAATTTCATAGTGAGGTCTGTCAATTGTGTAAACATCAAAAGAGCACATACTCTCCTCGTCCAGGAGTCAAAAGTGAGACTCCATTTTCGTTAATTCATACTGATGTTTGGCGGCCCTTGAGTGTCTCTAATATTTCTCAAGCAAAATATTTTATTACTTTTATTGACGATTTCACTCGTACAACTTGGTTGTTTGTCTTTAAGGAGCGTTCTGAGATACCATACATTTTTAAGTCATTTCATGCTATGGTACTCACACAATTTTGTCAGAAAATAAAAATTCTCCGGTTGATAATGCCAAATAATACATTTCCAAAGACCTTAACTCTTTTTGTCAAGAAAATGAAATTATCCATCAAACATCATGCGCCTACACTCCTCAACAAAACAGTGTAGCCGAATGGAAAAATTGTCATATTCTTGAGGTAGCTCAAGGTTTGTTATATGCCATGAAAGTTTCATACTTTTACTGGCCTCATGCCATCCTTACGACTTGCTTTCTTTTTAACCGTCTGCCATCTACTATTCTTGGTAATAAATCTCCCTACTCTAGATTATTACCGAATGATGATCCGTTTTCATTACCGTTGAATGTCTTTGGATGTCAATGTTTTGTTCATAATTCATTACCTAGACACAGCAAACTTGATCCTAAATCTATCAAGTGTATTTTTTTGGGATACTCTCGCACACAAAAGGGTTATGTTTGTTGTAGTCCTACTCTTCAACGTTCAGTTGTGTCCAGAGATGTAACATTTTTTGAAGACTCCTCATATTATTCTAATAGCACTCCTCCTGGTCTATCCTCAGTACCAAGTTCCCCTAGACCAGTTGTGCCTAGTGATACAGAGATCATTAAACCCCCAGAGCAAGTGGCCGACACCACACCTGCCGAGTTAACAGATCCACCAGAGGTAAGTCCTCGATCATGCACTCAACCTTCTACTTTTCATCCTATTTCCAATTTTGTGTCTGATGGTCTCTCACCTTTATGTTGTCAATTTCTTTCTTCTATTTCCTCCATATCTATTCCACAGTCCTATCAGGAGGCTCTACTACATCTAGGGTGGAAGGCAACAATGGATGAAGAAATGAGGCACTTAATGAGAATTATACATGGTCATTGGTTCCACTTCCCATAGATAAAAAACCCGTTGCGTGCAAGTGGGTTTATACTATCAAACACAATCCGGATGGGTCCATTGCATGACTGAAGGCTCGACTGGTTGCAAAAGGTTATACTCAGTGCTATGGAATTAATTATAAAGAAACCTTCTCTCTAGTGGCAAAAATGAACTCGGTACGTATCTTATTATCTCTGGCAGCCAATTCATCATGGCCAATATATCAGTTGGATGTAAAAAATGCATTTCTAAATGGTGATATTAAAGAAGAAATTTACATGCAACAACCACCTGGGTATGTGGTTGAGGGGGAGTCCGTATGCTGCCTTAAAAAATCTCTATATGGTCTAAAGAAATCCCGTCGGGCATGGTTCGAGAAATTTAGTGTACCCATCAAATGGGCCGGTTTTCACAGATGCTCTATAGATATCTCAGTATTTATTAAAAATACAACGAGAGGTAAGGTGATTCTAGCTATATATGTTGATGATATTATTTTAACTGGAAGCGATTCCGAGGGCATTCAGAAAACAAAGGAGATAATATGTACAGAATTCAAGATGAAGGATCGTGCTCAAATATTTCTTGGGTATTGAAGTGTTACAATCCAGACATGGGATTGTCCTATCTCAAAGGAAGTATGCTCTTGATCTACTAGAAGAAACAGGAATGATGGGATGCAAACCAACAGACATTCCTATGGATGCAAATACAAAATTATGTGGAGGCACTACAGAAGATGTAGATATTGGAAAATATCAAAGACTAGTGGCACAACTTATTTCCCTGTGTGTAACAAGGCCGAATATTTCGTACGTAGTAAGTGTGGTAAGTCAATACATGCACAAGCCACAACTTAGTCATTGCCTAGCACTTGAAAGAATACTACGATATTCGAAAGGAGCTCCTAGAAGGGAGCTTCTATATAAAAATCATGGTCACTTCAACATCGAAGGATTCTCAGATGTAGACTGGGCTGGATCCCCAGATGACAGAAAATCTACTTTGGGATTTTGTACGATGATTGGAGGAAATCTGGTTACATGGAAAAGCAAAAAGCAAAATGTAGTAGCACGGTTGAGTGCAGAAGCAGAATACATAGCCATGGTACACACTATTAGTGAACTCATATAGATAAGATCTCTTCTCACTGAGTTGGGATTCTACAAATAAGTTCTAATAGATCTATACTCTGAAAATCATGCAGTAATACACATTATATTGAATTTAGTCTTCCATGAAAAGACAAAGCATATTCAAGTGCCATTTTATACGAGAAAAGTTCCAAGCTGGTTTCTTATCTCTGAAGCATATATCATCACAAAATCAAGTTGCAGACATTCTCACCAAGCCAGTCACTCACAAGATTATGTCTACCATATGCAGCAAGTAGGGTATTTATGATGTCTTCTCACCCCCAGCTTGAGGGGGAGTGTTACAATGTGGGACCCACCATGGTGCTCGAGCTGGTGGGACCTATCATGATGCTCGACTTGGTGGGACCCACCATGAGGATGTGGGACACCAAGAAGAGTCCTCGCCCAAGCAAGCATGAGTTAAGGAATCAAGAAGCACAAGCAGAATTCAGTTAGAAGACTTGAAGATCAATTGGGACCCAAAAATATCTCACGAGCTGTCAACCTTATCAAGATGAGTAGGAGGATCACGAGGAACCCACAAGGATAAGGCTACAAGCTGGCCTTCTCCCCTATAGTCACATGAAGAAAGCAAGAGTTCTAGTTCAACTCATATTATGCTTCTAGTAGTTTGGTTTAGATAGACTTATCTTAGAGAGTTAGAGTTGGAATGTAATTAGGATTGAAAGGCTAATTGTATAAGGACTCTACCTCCTCCTCTACTATAAATAGACATGTTGTAATTCATAATTAATCAAGTTACACCTCTCATTCTCGAGTTACTCTCTCTCTCTCTCTCTCCCTTTGCTTGGCGCAACCTCTCTTTGCTCTTTTATTTTTTCTTCTCTCTACCCGAGACCTCTTCTTCCGTTTTCTCTTTTTTTCTTTCTTCTTTCTCTTCCTCAGAATTATGGAAAAGGGATCCTAAATCCAACAGAAACCGTTGCTTTCTAAGGCCAACACATAAACCCAAGAGATCTCAATGGAAGGTGAAAAGAGGAACTCTATCTCTAGGGAGAGAGGAGAGAAGAAACCAAGAGAGACAAAGAAGAGGAAAAGAGAGAAAGAGATTCAGACGTATTTGAGCCAAGAGGAAGAGGCTCGAATGAACTACCCCATGCCTTGAGGCTATATCTATAGTTGTGTGAAGGTGTTTACAATGAATACAATACCGTTAGGGCTACATGCTTTAAAAGAAAAAAAAACATAAGAGGATATACACAAGCTTGCATAATTATAATTCTATGCGATCTCTATTGAAATTTTTCTTATTTACTAGCCATGCCTCCTATATACACGTAGGTGTCTTTTAACTATCCCCCTCAAGCTGGTGTTTGTAACTTCAATTGCAATAATCTTGACCAAGAAACTTGTGTGCTTGAAAAAGAAATTTTGATTGTCTTGTTTTGACTCATCTTGTTGTTCACATCTTGCTTGAAGTTTTCTTCTTGTTCTCATCTTGTCTCCCTCTTACTTAGATATTGCTTGAAGTTTTCTTCTTGTTCTCATCTTGTCTCCCTCTTACTTAGATATTCTAGTCACATAAAATTTGATTACCACAACATGTGGAATTCTTTATTATAGGTTGCCTCTTTCTTGTACTACCTCTTCTACTTCTCCTCCTCAAGCTGATCTCTTCGTTCTTTACTAAGAGAACAAACTTGCACAATATAATGGTGAGAGAAGAAAAATCACTCCTAACCATACGACAAAACTCCATACACCAGTTAAAACGATCATAGATTGAAACACACTCCGCTCAATTTCAATGGCAAAAAAATAGCCCAACTTTAGGGCACAAAAGAGACTAGTCACTTACTAAGGGTAGCTTAAACAAAAACACCTCTTGGGTGAAGATTAAAAAGACTTGACTCAAGCTGGATGTTGGGCACACTCCACTTTTTAGGTAGTGGGTCTATAGGCATTGATCTATGTTAATTTTTAGGACTCCATGGATTTAGCTCATGGAGAAAAAGGGAGAGAGACCCATTGGGAGAAAACTGGAGGAAGATGTTATTGTCCCAGGTCTGACACAAGGATTCGTAGGGAGGAGGAAGAGGAAGACGAAGATCAAGCCAAAGGGAAAGCTTGAAAACCCTAGAGCTTGGTTAGGAGAGCTCCAAGCCTGTTTAACCTAATGTTTAACCTAAAATCAGTGCTTCCCTTTCTCATTACTCTTACCCCTTAAATAGGGTTCACCCTGTTAGGGTTTAAGATAAAATATTACAAAAATACCCCTATAAATAAAATATTCTAAAAATACCCCTATAGCCTAAAACTGAAATAAATAAAGTAAATTAAAGAAAAAAATTAAAATAATAATGTTATTGTGTGCATAACATTAAACCCCCTAGAAGAAGGAGCTTGTCCTCAAGCTCGAAAGTAGAGTCTGTAAGCCGACGTCTCCACTTGTGCACAAGTAGCATCCACGGAGCGGTGTCCTCCCTCTAGACGCCCCAACTCCCAAGTCAGGTAGACCGAATTCAACCTTATGATCTAGATATCCAGGACGTAACAATGCTGGATTCAATGTATCAGGTCTATTTGTAGCCATCAGGACTAGGATATTACCATGAGCATCAAACCCATCAAGCTGATTAACAACGTCAAGCATTGTACACTAAACTTCATTAGCACCACCAACACCATCATCAAAACGAGCACCACCTATGGCATCCACGTCATAAAAAAAAAATGCAAGCCGTCATTGAACGAGCCAGCTGTAAAAGTTCGTTGACCATCCTTGTCCTTTCACCAACATATTTTTGGACATGCTCACTACCAATAACACGAATAAAGCAGGCAACTGTTATGTTGGCTACAGCTCTAGCTAAGAGAGTCTTACCTGTCCCTGGAGGACCATAGTAGAGAACTCCCTTTGGCGGGTCAATTCCCAGCTGAACAAACCTATCAGGATGGAGCATAGGCAGCTCTACAACTTCTCGCATCTTTTCAATCTGCTCCTTACAACCACCAACATCATTGTATGTCACGTCAGGCTTTTCTTCAACAGTCATCACAGTAACACTAGGATCAAATTTTGGAGGCAAAGGAATCTGAATCTGATATATTTTGTGATCAACACCCACGCGCATGCCTTCTTAGATATCTGTTGGAGAAACCTTATCCCCTAAACCCACAACCATATGATCGGACTTGGCTAGCAATTTCAACCCGTCCACAAGCTTGGAAAGATTTGAAGCAATGCTGCATTGGACAGCAACACGCACCATAGGGGACACAAAGAACTTCCTGGCTCGAATTGGGTGAGCAACTACTTCTTTCATACCAGTCAAAGTAGCATTAAGGAACTGATCCAATCGAACCTGAGACTCTGTATGGCCACAAGGAACAACGACATCTGACTCCAGCACTGTTCTCATCGAAATGACAGTTCTCTGGACGTTGGGCATATATAAATCATTTTGCTGGCCCGGTGCAGAAGTTGGGCCCATAATGCTGACCATCATACCAGTGCAGACCTTACATGCATAGGGATGCCCAAGGGTAACAAATCGACCTTTATCAGAGGCAGGAATCATCTGAGAAACATAAAGGGGAAGTGGACCATCCAGAACACATTTGCTACCAGTTTTCTCAAGTACTGCTACAGTACCACCCGGCAGGTACTCATACCCATGATCACCAACCCCTTCAACCACAGCTTGAGCCCCATAGTGACGCACCCAAAACATCTGAGCAGCAATGCCATTCAGAAATGTGAATGCCTGAGGACAGTACCACGTTATGTAGTGAGAAGTGAACTGGCTGTATCCGCCTTGTTCAAGTAACTGTGCTGCACCCTTGAAAGCCTTCACAAACTGTATCAGCATGTCACACGTAGGCCCACGCTCAACATTGCTATTGGTCCACAACGCATACTCCACCCAGTCGTCTGGGTGGGCCACTGCTTCTGTCCAGGCAAGGTTCACATTAACCATTTCCCCACTGGCAATAGCCTTCTGTGCAGAACCAAGAAATATATCTCCATACTTCGTAGAACCAAGAAATGGCAAATTGAATTTAATACCCTATGAATCTCCTCTCACAATAGGGCCATGCGAACTACCTGTTATGATAGCATATATACCACGCAACACATTTAACAAGGCCACTGCAAAAACCTTTCATGAAGTAAGTAGACTAAACTCAGAAAACAATTGGTTCAGCTTCTCATCATCTATGCTGTCAACCAGGTTTGTCAAGTACAGGTGCAGCCCTTGGTACTTGTCTCCAGTCACCTTATAAATCTGCTCAAACCGTCCCTTCAATGTTCGTATCGCCTTTGACCTAGCTCCAACAGCTTCAGAAAGAAGTTTTGCATCGCCATTTCGGTTGGTCAAGCTATCAACATTTGCAAACACATTGGTAACAGTACTGTCAGATTCCACCTTCACATCGGCAACAAGTGCAAGATGCTTATAAGCACTGCTGTCCACACTGTCTTTTTTAAATTTGGCTGCTGAACCAAACCCATCAGCATAGACAGCACGCCCATCAGTAGTTTTAGCAGTCAACAATTTATATTGTGTTGTTGTCTTGGCACCCGGTTTGGTGCTGGAACCTTGTCCCCCCATTTCTGCCACGCAAGTGAGACCATATGCAGGACAGCCATGGCGACAATCAACAAGATGATGCAACCCAGGAGCGTCAACAGCTTCCAGAATCCGAATATCTCCTGGGTGAAGACAAGGATTCTTGGCTAATACCAGAGTCCCAATGATCACTTTTGCATTATTTTTCAAACCTGAAAATCTTGAACCATGCTTTGCAATACTTCTCTAGTAAAGGGTTGGATACTTGGATAAAGCACTGTCCATGTTCAAGTATGTTAGGTTCTTCCCTTGCCATGGATCGAGTCACCCTTCTTTCCTCTCTTCCCTCCATGGATGATCTTGACGTTGGAAGATAATTCTTGTTTCTTGAACGAGTAATGGTGGAACTCAATTAGAACGAAGGAGCCTCGGAGGAAGCTCAACCTTGGACCTCAAAGGGAGAAATCCGACCTAGACCTCTTAGGGAGAATCTGACCTGTAAAATATAATTTTCTCAATACTTGCCTCTTTTTTCCTTCACGTCCCCCTAAATAGGGTTGAGGACGAAAATACAAAGATGACCCATAGGTCAAGTGGTTCACGCCACATTACACTGAACCAACCCAAATTAAACCAAACCAAATAAAGTAAACCAAATCGAATTGAAATTACATGAAAAGTAAATTGACATAATTTAATTCCTATGCCTATGGATAACTCGTGATGCTATGGAGTCCATAACATCACCCCCCTTGGAGAAAGAGCTTGTCCTCAAGCTCAAAGTATGGGTAGAGGGTGCGAAACGCCGCTAAAGGCGCCCATGTCGTGTCACTGGGTCAGCATCTGCCCATTGCACTAAGATCTCCCAATCACCGTGAATACGACGAGTTTGTAAAACCTGTGCCGGGGTAGAAAGTATACGTCCCTCATGGAGTGGGGGCAGCGGGGTGTGCAGCAAAGGCGAATCACCTTGGAAGACCTTTAATTGTGAGACATGAAAGACGTTGTGAATTCTAGCCTCTGGCGGAAGCTGCAATCTGTAGGCCACTGTCCCAATGCGGTCCATCACCTGAAAGGGACCATAATATTTAGGAGAGAGCTTGTGACGTTTGGAGGCTGTCAACGACAGCTGCCTATAGTGTTGGAGACGCAACGAAACATAATCTCCAGGAGAAAAGAAGACTTCCCGGTGCTTCTTGTCATAATATTTTTTCATAGAACGTTGTGCCTCCTATAGATGAGTGCGCACCTCAGTGATGAATGTGTCTCTTTCAGCTAATGCTTGGTCCAAAGTGGCGACTTTAGAGGCCCCTAGTTCATAGGCTAAAAGATGGGGAGGTTCTCTACCATATACCACCTTGAATGGGGTTGTGCCGAGTGCGCTATGGTAGGAGGTGTTGTAACATAACTCAGCCCAGGCGAGCCACTTAACCCACCTCTTAGGTGAGTCCCCCACGAAACAACGGAGATACATTTCAATGGATCTGTTGATGACCTCTGTCTGACCATCAGTCTGCGGATGGTAGGCTGAAGAAAAGACTAACGTTGTGCCCTGTAAATTGAAGAGTTCTTTCCAAAAGGTACTTGTAAAGATTGCATCCCTCTCACTGGTAATTGAATTAGGCATCCCATATAAGCGGACAATGTTATCCATAAAAAGTTTAGCGACCTGAGTTGCAGTGTAAGGGTGCGCCAGAGGAATGAAATGTCTATATTTAGAGAAACGATCCACCACTACAAGGATAACAGATTTACCCGACGAAGAGGGAAGTCCATCTATGAAGTCCTTAGAAATATCAGACCAGACCTGTGACGGAAGCTGAAGTGGTTGGAGCAACCCTGCTGGACTTAATGTTTCAGCTTTATTCCGTTGACAAGTCTGACAAGCCACCACACAATCAGCTATACTGCGTTTCATGTCCCTCCAATAAAATTCCCTACCGATCCGAAAATATTTTTTCTGTCGGCCCTCATGTGTACTGTCATGGAAGGAGGCTAAAATGCTGTTAATCAGAGGGGATGTGTGGTGTAGAAAAATTCTGTTTTTTTAGAGAAAGAGATTGTCCTGAACCCTCCAATGTGGTGCCGCTGTCCCCTACTGGATGTCCTTGCATAAGGAGATAATATCCGGGTACTGTTGTACCTCTTCCCATATAGAATCCAACAAGAAAGCTCTGGGCTGACTGATGGCGTTTAATTGCGGCTCTGGAACATCCCGGCGAGATAAGGCATCAACCCCTACATTCAAACTTCCCGATTTATACTCGACAGAAAAGTCAAACCTCATACGCTTACTTAACCAATGCTGTTGTGGTGAAGAAGTGACACGCTGCTCAAGAAGATACTTGAGGCTGCAATGGTCAGTGCGAATAAAAAAAGAACGTCCCCATAGATAAGGGCACCAATGCTGTATAGCTTTCGCCAATCCGATCAATTCCCTCTCATAAGCTACCAACTTGTGGTGGTGTTGGCCCAGTTGACGGTTAAAATAAGCAATCGGGTAGCCCTGTTGGTGCAACACTGCGCCAATACTGCCCCCCAAAGCATCACATTCCTCTACAAAGGACTCCTCAAAGTCGGGGAGCTGCAAAACTGGGGCTGATGATAAGGCGCCTTTCAATTGCTGAAAGGAATGAGCTGCTGTCTCTGACTAGGTAAAAGCATTTTTCTTGAGGAGATTGTTGAGCGGAGCTGCAAGCTGGCCATAGCTACGAATAAATTTTCTATAATATCCAGCTAGGCCCAAAAATCCTCTTAAGGCTGTAATAGATGTAGGAATAGGCCAATCTGTGACCGCCTATATCTTACTCTGGTCTACCTTCACCCCCGATGCTGAAATAATGTGGCCCAAATATGCCACTTCTGATGTGCCCAGAGAACATTTTGACCGATTTAAAACCAAATGATGTGAACGTATAAGAGAAAATACCTGGTGAAGGTGCAGAAGATGTTCTTCCCAGCTGTTGCTCTAGACCAAAATATCGTCGAAAAATACCAATACATATTTTCTCAAGAGAGAGGAAAATACCTCATTCATGAGGGCCTGAAAGGTGGAAGGCGCATTTGATAGACCAAATGGCATTACGAGGAATTCAAAATGGCCGTGATGTGTGCGGAACGCTGTTTTCTCCACATCTGATGGATGAACTCGGATTTGATGATAGCTAGATTTCAAATCGAGTTTAGTAAAAATAGTACCTCCATTTAGCTCGTCTAACAGCTCATCCACCACTGGAATAGGATATTTATCTTTAATCGTATGGGCATTGAGTTGTCGGTAATCCACACAGAACCTCCATGATTTATCATGCTTGCAGACTAGTAAAACCGGTGAAGAAAAATGAGACCTGCTGGTCTGAATAATACCCTGTGCTAACATTTGCTGGCACTGCCTTTCAATCTCAGCCTTCTGTAAGTGAGGGTAACGATACAGACGCACCACTACCAGCTCAGTATCCGTTTTCAAACGAATACGGTGATCACAGTGCCTAAGTGGCGGTAAGGCAATAAGGTCTTGAAAGATATCTTCAAATTCTGTAAGTAAGTGAGATAACTTACATGTGTTTGTGGAGTGGACCTGGGCAACCTATAGTGCACAGGTGAGTGGTGCTTGTGTGCCATGCAATATAATCTGATGTTGATCCTCTATAAAAGACATGGTCAGAGCTTGGAAATCCCATAGTATTGGTCCCAAAAATTGTAGCCATTTAATTCCTAGCACCAAATCGAATCCTGATAGTGGAATCACTAGAAAATCAGCAACAAATGCATATCCCTGAATATCAAAGTGTGTGGCTGGTGATATGCCTACACGAGTAATTTTAGCCCCATTGGCTATTGATACAGAAAGGCCAGTCTGTTGCTGTACTACTAACCCAAGTTGTTCTGCCGCCTGCTGACTGATGAAATTATGTGTACTACCCGAGTCAACTAAAGCTAGTAGCTGTAAATGATGTAATTGGGCTTTAACCTGCATTGTGCTTGCAGACCAGTCATAGCATGAAGGGAAATCTCTGGACCTTCTTGGTCAGTTTCCACAATTTCCTCCTCTGGTGGTATTTCTTCTCCATCCTCCCACAGACATATACTGAATAATTGTTTGCAGTGGTGTCCAATGACATACTGTTCATTACAGTTAAAACAGAGGCCCTTGGCCTTTCTCTGGTCCATTTCCTGTCTAGTAAGTTTTTTGAAGTAAGGAGCCGGTGGAACTGAATTAGAGATGTCTGGGCGTGGGGCTGCAATGTCTCTAAATCTTGGAGGTCCATAGAAAGGGTTTGGCGTAGAGGCATTGTGCCTCCCTGGCCAAGCTGGTTTTCTGACCAGTAACTCCTTTAGAACATGCTGCTTGTGCTCAATTGCCCTGGCTAAATTCATAGCGTGGTCTAAATCTGTAGGAGCATGTAATTCAACTTCTAAACACAGAGCTTCTGTCAAACCAACAGTAAAAATATGACCATACTGTGTGGCTAACAAACTGGTTTGCTCGGGCTAACCTTTCCTGGAAGGTCTTTTGGTACACCTCTAGTGTTCCAGTTTGTTTGTAATTGATTAATTCTCCCAATGGATTGCTACTAGCTGAAGGACCAAATCTCATCATGCAAGACTGTCTAAAAGTTGCCCAAATCTGAACCACTTGGTCATTTCGGAATTGGTGGTACCATAGAAGTGCTTCATCGAGCATGTGGTAGGCGGCCACATACACTTTCTCATCCGCAGGTGTTTTTTGGTGATAAAAGAACTGGTCACACTTGGCTAACCAAATCAAAGGGTCCTTAGACCCATCATACGTAGGAAAGTCAAGTTTTAAATACCTGGGCACAGTGTTTGGTCCTTGAACGGCAAGCCCCAGATGGGGATGGTGTTGACGCATTGGTGGTTGTGGGGGAGATGGTGGGTGGAATGGATGGTGGTCGGACGGTGGAGAGTAGGCAGCTGGTGGTTGGGCTCGTGTATTGTGGTCCTCTTGTCACCGGAGGAGAGCTTGGATGGCAGCATCCATTGATTTTATTGCCTCACGCAAATCAGAGGTTGTTTGACGCACCTCTTCCAGGGCATGAGCCTGGTTATCTGTCCTCTGCCTAGTATCTTCCATTAACTATCTCAAATCATCAGGGGAAGAGGAATCCCCAAGGGTGGACCTGTCTGATACCAAGATGTTAGGTTCTTCCCTTGCCATGGATCGAGTCACCCTTCTTTCCTCTCTTCCCTCCATGGATGATCTTGACGTTGGAAGAGAATTCTTGTTTATTGAACAAGTAATGGTGGAACTCAATTAGAACGAAAGAGCTTTGGAGGAAGCTCAACCTTGGACCTCAAAGGGAGAAATTCGACCTAGACCTCTTAGGGAAAATCTGACCTGTAAAATATAATTTTCTCAATACTTTCCTCTCTTTTCCTTCATGTCCCCCTAAATATGGTTGAGGACGAAAATACAAAGATGACCCATAGGTCAAGTGGTTCACGCCGCATTACACTGAACCAACCCAAATTAAACCAAACCAAATAAAGTAAACTAAACCGAATTGAAATTACATGAAAAGTAAATTGACATATTTTAATTCCTATGCCTATGGATAATTCTTGACGCTATGGAGTCCATAACAAAGTACCCCAAGTTCATCCAAGCAACCTAGCAACCATCTCCCCAATGGGACAAAGATCCTAGCCTTGTGTAAAAGGTCCCCTACCTGGGCAGACCACAGACAAGAGAGCATACCTCTAAGATAAGGCTCAGTTTGAGGCCTGGAACTAGCACTTAACATCATGGTTGCATTATTGCCATGCTGAGCACATGAAGTAGTTAGAACCTCTTATGTTATATCAGCATTCTAAAGAATCTCGTTCAACTTAAAAATCATCCTATTCTGCATTTTCTCAAAAACATCGTCAGGGATACCCAAGGTTGAAAGTAATGGCACAAATTGACGGTTTAAGAACCCAGATTGGAAGTAAGATTATGTGACCACTTCAAGCATTCTGTGGTTAGAACGGAATTTGTTCATGCTTGGTCTCAAGGAGAAATGGTATCCATCATTATTTCCTGGCCAACATGCAATAACACCCTTGTAGCCTGCATGTCTAATCTGATGGGGAATGCAATGTTCTTTTTCTGAAAACATTTTCAGCAGTCCCCATAAAATTTTAAGCGGATTCTTTGCTAAAAAACTGAAGAGATGCAAGCATTGATGTCCCCATAAAAAAATTTCTATGAATTCTGGCATCCTCCGAAAAATTTCCTCTCGAAATGCATACACCTCAGCTGAAATTCCATTACTTTGGCACTGTTTCTCTGCTTCACGAAGCAGAGAACCTTCATCCCCAATTTTTGAGCTGCGTTGCTGCTGCTCAGCTCCTTAGAGGCCCATCAACCCATGGGAAAATCATTTAGAAATGAAATTCGATGGCGTTTCAGAAGCTTACCCCAAAATACGTTGAAGTGGGTTCCCCGCTGGACTGCTAGTGTCCTGTCGTGGACAACCAAAAATAAAACCTATACTCCTAAAAATATATGTAGTAGATTGAGTAATGATCGATCCCACGAAGAGTGATTAGTTTACTTTTATGCTTCGTGAACAAGGATGGGGAGGGGGGGGGGGGGGGTTGAATATAGCGAAAACACTAAAAAAAATAAAATAAATAACTTAGAAACAATTCAAATTAAAAGAATCGAAATCAATCAAGAGAACAAACCTTGGTCTAGGTCAACATCCACCATCGGAATTCCACAATTGATCATTGATTCAAACATTTATCAATTCACACTTGAATATTCACTGTTGGAACTATCTTCCTATCTCTCCTTTCATAGTTAATTAGAGAACAAGTGATCCAATTAACCCTAACTACTAAACAACCCAAGACAAGCGCTAAAGGTTTAATCTAGTAGCAACCTTAAGAATTAGAGAGATCGATGAAGCTAAACAACACAAGCACAAACGGCTGAATTTAATTTAGTCCAACATTCTTCTCAAGATCTAATAATTTCTGACGCAGCAAATCATTAAATCTCGATTGCTTCACAAGTTAGAGAGATCAAACAATTACTGATTTGACATCTAACCTAGCAGTAGATTGCAATGAATAGTAAACTAGTAGGCCTCCTAGGAATTAAACGAGACAATCATGAATGAAAATTTCAGAAGAACATCAGATACTCAAAACATAAATTGAATCTCACAGTTGTATTGATACCGAGGCTTTAGTTTCCTTTGACCAAGTCTGAAAGTTTAGCCACGCAAAGCCATGAAGAAATATATAGAGAAAAACTAGAGAAAAGAGAGAGGAAAATCTGCAGAAGAGAAAATAGGGTATGGGGTGCCGAACTCCTCTTTCTTTTCCTTTCTCCCCGTTTAGGGTTTTTCTTTTCGAGCATCCGGTTTGGGTCACAATGCACGTGCCACGACTTCAAGCCCGGTTTTGACCTAGATTCAGAAAGTATTGGTCAAAATGAAAAACATAAAAGTTATAGAAAGTTTTATTTTAATTCTATATCATCTTGAATCATCTCAATCCGAGCTAGGATGATGGAGTTATTCCCAGATTAGGAATCACTATCAAAACTTTCCAGAATTGCCCAATTAACTTCGTTTTGCACTTAGCGCTTCCATTCGCATCCTAAATCAAAATATAAAAATAATGAGTATATTTAGGCACCTAATAATTATAAAAGCCTAAGCATTAAGAGATAAAAATGTGACATTTTGCATTTTCATCAACTGCCGAGAGCTGGATTGATAGTGAGAGATGGTGGCCAGAAGTCACACCCCACCAGACTTGTTTCCAATGGCGCCGACGGAGCCTCCTCCGTGTCCGGTGGTGAAGGGCAGCCTTTGGGGTTTCATTGCTTGGGAATTTTTTGAGACAGAGGAGGGGTGGTTGAACTGATTCGTCGAGATAGAGTCCGACCGAAATGCTTCCGTCTGTTGTTCATGAAGACCTTCTGCTTGCCGTGAGAATGGATTATGTGTGGTCGAACCCAAATCAGCCTTTACCGACAAGATTGTGGCTGCATACCCCTCCAATTCAGATTTCCAGGGTCCTTCTTGAAGATTTTTGAGGCCTCCGTAGTCGGATTTGGGGTCTCACCAATATTGTCCACTACCGACGATGTTTTGGCATAAAACCTTGTCGAATGCCCCAAATCTTGGTCCCCGCTGTGCGGCTTTGGATGTCCCTGCAGGGAAATTTTGAAAGTTTCCGAGGCATGGCCTTTCTGCTCATCTAAAACAGCGTTTGCCTCTTCTGCAGGGACTTTGTCTGGTAAACAGGACGAAATGGTTAATTTGTCTTGCTAGTGACCTGTTTTCCCGTCCGAGATAGCTTCTCGATCGACTGCCTTAATGTGTATTTTGTGCTCGGAGATTTAAGAGCGTATGACCTTTTCTGTGGCAGCGCGTGGCTCCCTTGCAGAACTTCCAATGGAAGATTGATACCATGTGGAAGATTCATACCCTGCGCTTATTTCTCCCAGTTCTTTGTATAGTTTTTCCATTGACTTGCATACCATGTCCAGAACAATCCATTCTTCTGGGGAAAATGAATAGCCCATTGTGTTCCTACTCTGATACCAGGTCTTACGGTCCCAGATCTGACACAAGGATTCGTAGGGAGGAGGAAGAGGAAGACGAAGATCAAGCCAAAGGGAAAGTTTGAAAACCCTAGAGCTCGTTGGGGAGAACTTCAAGCCTGTTTAATCTAATGCTGAACCTAAAATCAATGCTTCCCTTTCTCATTACTCTTACCCTTTAAATAGGGTTCACTCTGTTAGGGTTTAAGATAAAATATTAGAAAAAGACCCCTATAAATAAAATATTCCAAAAATACCCCTGTGGCCTAAAACTGAAATAAATAAAGTAAATTAAAGAAAAAAATAAAAATAATAATGTTATTGTGTGCATAACAGAAGAAGAGGTTATGGACTTGCTGATCCTAACCCTCCCCCTGAAGCTCTATTTATAGATTAATGAAACTACTATTTTATAATGATACCCTGAACTTAGGGTTTAGGGTTTAAGGTTTTAGCCCTGGAACTTTAACCTAATTACATCAATGCCATCTCTATGAGATGACTCTATATTAACCATCCTGCCATCATGGTATGTGGGCATATGGGCCTTATCTTTGATCAATGAGCCTTGAGCCCGTCTTCTATATCTCTTGGATGTATGGGTCTTCTGTTGAGTTCCCTTTCCATGGATCGAGTCACCCGTCGATCTCCTCTAGCTTCCAGGTTGAACAATGACGAAAGGAGTGACTTAGGGTGCTTAGAATGACCAATGGTTGATAACTGTTGAGCTTTCGAAGGAGCTCCATCCTTAGGCCTCGTGAGAGAGAGAACCCGATCTCATTTACAACTATTGATCAATGCTTCCTTTCTTCATTCAACGACGTCCCTATAAAATATTAGGGACACACACCAACACAGGCCAACGACAAGGCCATAGTTTTGAAAGAAATTACATCAATACCACTTAATTGAGAAATCTGAAAATTATATAAGTTACCCTCTATGTCTACCAGCTACTCTAGATGTTATAGAGTCCATAACATCGCCCCCTCCTGGAGAAAGAGCATGTCCTCAAGCTCAAATATGGGGTAAAGGGCCCAGAATTTCTCGAGTGGTTCCCAGGAGGCTTCAAGCATATCTGCGTCAGCCCACTGGACTAAAAGCTCCCATGACTCCTGAACGCGGCGATCCTGGAAGACATTCACTTGGGAAGGAAGAGCACCACCTTCATGCATTGGAGGCAAGGACGTGTGCAGCATGGGTGAGTCTCCTCAAAATGGCTTCAAAATTGAGACATGGAAGACGTCATGTATCTTGGCGTCTGGTGGGAGTTGTAGACGATATGCCACACTACCAATACGAGCCAATACCTGGAAAGAGCCATAATATTTGGGAGAAAGTTTGTGCCGTCGTGCTGCTGTAAGTGATAGCTGACGGTAAGGCTGAAGTTTCAGCCAGACATAATCGCTCGGAGCAAAAGCAAAGTCCCTATGACGCTTGTCATAGTAATGCTTTATAGTGTCTTGCGCTTTTTGCAAGTGAGCCTTTACCTGTGCAAGCATAGTATCCCATTCCCTCAAAGCCTGGTCGATCACTGGCACGCGAGACAAACCAAATTCATAAGATAGGATACGAGGGGGTTCACGTCCATAGACCGCCCTGAATGGTGTGGTTCCTAGTGCTGTATGGTAAGAGGTGTTATAACAATACTCTGCCCATGCTAACCAGCGTACCCAGTGTTTGGGGGTATCCCCGACAAAACGCCTCAAATATATCTCAAGAGTGCAGTTCACCACTTCGGTTTGGCCATCGGATTGAGGGTGATAGGCTGTGGAGAAGGCCAATTTGGTACACTATAATTTGAAGAGTTCTTTCCTGAAGCTACTTGTGATGGATTCGGGTAGGCCATGCAGGCGTACAATCTGATCCATGAAAAGCTGGGCAACATATGTCACTGTATATTGATGCGCCAAGGGTAGGAAGTGCCCGTATTTGGAGAACTGATCCAACACTACCAGAATAATAAATTTTTCAGAAGAAGTGGTAAGGACCTCTATAAAATCCATGAATATATCTACCCATACCTGGGAAGGTAGCTGAAGAGGTTGCAGCAGGCCAGCCAAGTGTAGGGATTCCGCTTTGTTCCTTTGACATACTTGGCACGCCGAGACATAGTCAGGAATCATACGCTTCATGCCCCTCCAATAGTGTTACAATGTGGGGCCCACCATGGTGGTTGAGCTGGTGGGACCCACCATGAGGACGTAGATCATCAAGAAGAATCCTAGATGACTTGGGACACCAAGAAGAGTCCTCTCCCAAAGCAAGCATGTGTTGAGGAATCAAGAAGAACAAGCTGAATTGATTTAGAAGACTTGAAGATCAAGTGGGACCTAGAAAGATCTCACAAGCTGACACTCTTATCAAGGTGCATTGGAGGATCATGAGGGGCCCACAAGGATAAGGCCGCGAGCTGGCTTATCCCTTAAAATCTTGTGGGTAATAAAGGACTCCTAGTTCTATTCCAATTAGTCTTCATGGAGTTCTTGTTTGAATAGACTTACTTATATTGAAGAGTTAGAGTTGGAATGAAATTAGGATTGAATTACAAGTTGTATAAGGAATCTACCACTTTCTCTACTATAAATAGTGGAGTTGTAATTCGGAATTAATCAAGTCACACATTCAATCCTGAGTTGGTTCTCTCTCTCCCTCTCCTTACTTGACGTAGCTCATCCTTTTATTTTTTATTTTTTCTCTTCTCTACCGAGAGCTTTCCTCCCCTTTTCTTGTTTTTCTTTCTTATTTCTCTTGTTCATGATCATGGAAAAGGGATCCTAAATTCAACATGGTATCAGAGCAAGATATTTAGGATCCCTCGACAAAGGAATGCTCTAGAGAAGTGATGATCAACACCACTCAAAGAAGGCTCTTGTGTGAAGGAAGAACACTAGCCAAGAGATAAGTGTTCAAAAATATTTTTTATGCTACTGGTTCCTCATTTTTAGATGATTATTCAAGGATGAATATGTGAATGCTTTCATCTTATTATTTTATGAATATGTATGCCCCTCTATCTAGAAGGAGCTATCAAAACAGTTTTATCGGTTTGTAAATTCTGTTTGCCGAGAGCAGTCCATACTCAGATTATTGAACTTTTTTTTTTGTGGGATAAAATTTTCCTGATAATAGAAGATTTCCTTTGAGTCTCTTATGAGTGGTTTTTTGGGAAAAAAATTATTTAGCATTGATGCTATATTTATATATACCGAGTTGATTGAAGAAGTGCTACTTGGTGATAATATTTGAAGTTTTTTGAAGAAGAAGAACCTATCATGGCTGATGAGAATATGAATACCAAAGGTGATATACTGAAAATCACCACCATACCCTTACGTAGGGTATCAAATTTTATGAGTTGGTCCACCTCGGTTAGTAGGTTTCTCATAACCAAAGACCTACTTGGTCACCTCACTACCCAAGGACCACTTATTGATGAAGATGATATTTTTTATATGAAATGGCTGAAGAATGATACTTTGGTAATTGGTTGGCTGATAAATAACATGGAAGCACATGTCTCTAGTAATTTTATTCATCTTGACACTGCTAAACATATTTGGGAGACATGTACTAAAACTATATTCAAGCCTGATACACTGCATAGACCCTATAGTGTTGGTAGAACAGATGATATTAAATGCACTCATTGTAAATTTCGGGGCCACACTATAGACCAGTGCCGTTCTAGGGCATGCACTTAGTGTGGTAGATATGGTCACTATAAAAAATATTCTATAAGGCTAATGACAAGTCAGAATCAATAAGGGCTAATCAAGCCCTTATTAGTGATGCGCAAGCAAACCATCCCCCAACACCAGTTGCACAAAAAATTATTAATGCCGAAGAGTATGAATTATTTCAGAAAATACAGACCATGGTAGGGTCTTCTCCTAGCCCCTCTGCCACTACTGCTGCCACTACTGCTTCCACTACTGCTTCATGTATGCTATCTGCCTCCTCTTCATCTTGGATAATTGATTGAGGAGCCTTTGAGCATCTTCCAGGTAACAAAACTTTATTACATTCTTTATCTCCGAGTCTTTCACACAAGTTTGTTACCATAGCTGACGGTTTTCAAACCAAAGTCCAAGGAAAAGGTTCCACTTCTATCACCCCATCACTTCTGCTCAATGATATTCTTTATGTTCCTTCCTTTCCTTTAAACTTGCTCTCTGTGAGTCAGCTTACAAAATATTTTATTTTCTCGGTTACCTTCTCACTTACTTCATGTGTTTTTCAGGATCTTACAAAGAATCAGGTGATTGGTGGGGGCCATGAAAGAGGGGGACTCTACTACTTGGACGTTCCAAAGGTCAATATGGTGTCTACTACTGAGAATGAGACATGATCTTGTCATCATATGTTTCCATCTCTTAAGATAAGGTCAGAATTCAGTTGTGAGGTATGTCAGTTAAGTAAACATCAAAGGAGTACATACTCACCTCGTCCAAAAGTCAAAAGTAACATTCCCTTTCATTGATTCATACTGATGTTTGGGCGCCTTTGTGTGTCTCTAATATTTCTCAAGCCAAATATTTTATCACTTTTATTGAAGATTTCACTCGCACAACTTGGCTGTGCGATGGTACTCACACAATTTGGTCAGAAGATAAAAATCCTCCGGTATGATAATGCCGAAGAGTATATTTCAAAAGACCTTGACTCCTTTTGTTAAGAAAATGGAATTATCCATCAGACATCATGTGCCTACACTCCTCAACAAAGCGGTGTAGCCGAACGAAAAAATCATCATATTCTTGAGGTAAGTCGAGGTCTATTATATGCCATGAAAGTTCCATATTTTTATTGGCCCCATGCTGTCCTTACAGCATGTTTTCTTCTAAATCGTCTACCGTCTACTGTTCTTGGGAATAAATCCCCCTACTCTACACTTTTACCACATGATGATCCATTTGCATTACCATTGAAAGTCTTCGGTCGTCAATGTTTCGTTTATAATAATTTACCTAGACACAACAAACTTGACCCTAAATCTATAAAGTGAATCTTTTTGGGATACTCTCGATCACAAAAGGGTTATGTTTGTTATAGTCCCTCTTTGCAACGTTTATTTGTGTCCAGGGATGTAACATTCTTTGAAGACTCCTCATATTATTCTGATAGCTCTCCACCTGGTATGTTGTCAGTACCAAGTTCTGCTCGACCGACTGTGCCTCGTGATATAGAGATTGTTGAGCCCCCAGAGACAGTGGCCGATACCACAACTACCAAGTTTTCAGATCCACCAGAGGTAAGACCTTCATCACTAGTCATTTTTGGTCCTGAAATTGATACTCGTCTTATTGCTGTAAGAAAAGAATCTCGTTCATGCACTCAACCTTCTACTTCTCATCCTATCTCCAATTTTGTGTCTGATCATCACTTCTCACCTCTATGTTGTCAATTTCTTTCTTCTATTTCCTCCATATCTGTTCCACAGTCATATCAGGAGGCTCTAAAACATCCAGGGTGGAAGGCAGCAATGGATGAAGAGATGAAGGAACTTAATGCTAATCACACATGGTCTCTGGTTCCCCTACCTACAGATAAAACACCCATTGGTTGGAAGTGGGTTTATATAGTAAAACATAATCTAGATGGGACCATTGCACTACTGAAGGCTCGACTAGTTGCAAAAGGTTACACTCAATGCTATGGCATTGATTATGATGAGACATTCTCTCTAGTGGCAAAAATGATCTCGGTACGTATATTATTTTATTTGGTAGCTAATTCTTCTTGGCCCATATATCAACTGGATGTTAAAAATGCATTTCTCAATGGTGATATCAAAGAAGAGATTTATGTCGCCTTAACAACCACTTGGATATGTGGTTGAGGGGGAGTCCCTATGTCGCCTTAAAAAATCTCTCTATGGGCTAAAGAAATCCCCACAAGCATGGTTTGAGAAATTTAGTCAAGCCATCATACGGGCAGGTTTTTACAGATGCTCTGTAGACCACTCAGTCTTTATTGAGAACACAACAAAAGGTAAGGTGATTCTAGTTGTATATGTTGTTGATAATATTTTAACTGGGAGTGATTCTGAGGGCATTCAAAAAATAAAAGAAAGAATATGTGCTGAATTCAAGACGAAGGATCTTGGATTACTAAAATACTTTTTGGGGATTGAGGTCTTACAATCTAGATGTTGGATTATTCTATCCCAAAGAAAATACGCAGTTGATCTACTAGAAGAAACCGGTATGATGGGATGCAAACCGGTAGACACTCCTATGGATGCAGATAAAAAATTATGTGGAGGCACTAGAGAAGATATTGATATTGGAAAATATCAAAGGTTAGTGGGACGACTTATTTACCTATGTGTAACGAGGCCAGACATTTCATATGCAGTAAGTGTGGTAAGTCAGTACATGCACAAGCCACAAGTTAGTCATTGGCAAGCACTTGAGAGAATACTACGTTATTTGAAAGGGGCTCCTGGAAGGGGGCTCCTCTATTCAAAACATGGTCCCTTAAACATTGAGGGATTCACGGATGCAGATTGGGATGGATCCCCAGATGATAGAAAATCTACTTCTGGTTTTTTCACGATGGTTGGAGGAAATCTCATGACATGGAAAAGCAAAAAAAACAAAATGTAGTAGCACGGTTAAGTGCAGAAGAAAAATACAGAGCCATGGCACACACTGTAAGTGAAATTTTATGGATAAGGTCCCTTCTCACTGAATTGGGATTTTATAAAGAAGGTCCAATGGACCTATACTGTTATAACCAAGCAGCAATAAATATTGCATCGAATCCAGTCTTCCATGAGAGGTCAAAGCACATTGAGGTCGATTGCCACTTTATACGAGAAAAATTCCAAGCTGGTCTCTTATCATTGAAGCACATCTCATCACAAAATCAAGTTGCAGACATCCTCACCAAACCTGTCACTCATAAGATTATGTCTACCATATGCAGCAAGCTGGGTGTTTATGATGTCTTTTAACCCCCAGCTTGAGGGGGAGTGTTACAATGTGGGGTCCACCATGGTGGTCGAGCTGGTGGGACCCACCATGAGGATGTAGGTCATCAAGAAGAATCCTAGAGGACATGGGACACCAAGAAGAGTCCTCTCCCAAAGCAAGCACGAGTTAAGGAATCAAAACGCACAAGATGAATTGATTTAGTCGACTTGAAGATCAAGTGGGACCCACAAAGATCTCACAAGCTGGCACTCTTATCAAGGTGCATTGAAGGATCATGAGGGGCCCACAAGGATAAGGCCACGAGCTGGCTTATCCCTTATAATCTCATGGGTAATAAAGGACTCCTAGTTCTACTCCAATTAGTATTCTAGGTGTTCTAGTTTGAATAAACTTACTTATATTAAAGAGTTAGAGTTGGAATGTAATTAGGATTGAATGACAAGTTGTATAAAGACTCTACCTCCTCCTCTACTATAAATAGAGGAGTTGTAATTTGGAATTGATCAAGTCACACATTCAATCCCGAGTTGGTTCTCTCTCTCCCTCTCCTTACTTGATGCAACTCTCCCTTTTATTTTTTATTTTTCTCTTCTCTACCGAGAGCTTTCCTCCCCTTTTCTCATTTTTCTTTCTTCTTTCTCTTGTTCGTGATCATGGGAAAGGGATCCTAAATTCAAAAAATAGAAGTCCCTACTAATACGAAAATAAGTTTTCTGTTGTGTTATGGACTCCATAGCATCACGAGTTATCCATAGGCATAGGAATTAAATTATGTCAATTTACTTTTCATGTAATTTCAATTTGGTTTGGTTTACTTTATTTGGTTTGGTTTAATTTGGGTTGGTTCAGTGTAATGTGGCGTGAACCACTTGATCTAATGGGTCATCTTTGTATTTTCGTCCTCAACCCTATTTAGGGGGACGTGAAGGAAAAGAGAGGCAAGTATTGAGAAAATTATATTTTACAGGTCTGATTCTCCCTCAGAGGTCAAGGTCGGATTCTCCCTTTGAGGTCCAAGGTTGAGCTTCCTCCAAAGCTCCTTCATTCTAAATTGAGTTCCACCATTACTCGTTCAAGAAACAAGGTTTCTCTTCCAACGTCAAGATCAACCATGGAAGGAAGAGAGGAAAGAAGGGTGACTCAATCCATGGCAAGGGAAGAACCTAACATCTTGGTATCAGATAGGTCCACCCTTGGGGATTCCTCTTCCCCTGACGATTTGAGACAGTTAGTGGAAGATAATAGGCAAAGGACAGATAACCAGGCTCATGCCCTGGAAGAGGTGCGTCGAACAACCTCTGATTTGCGTGAGGCAATAAAATCAATGGATGCTGCCATCCAAGCTCTCCTCCGGCGACAAGAGGACCATGATATACGAGCCCAACCTCCAGCTGCCTACTCTCCATCGACCGAACACGATCCATTCCACCCACCACCTCCCCCACAACCACCAATGCGTCAACACCATTCCCATCTGGGGCCTGCCGTTCAAGGACCAAACACTGTGCCCAGGTATTTAAAACTTGACTTTCCTACGTATGATGGGTCTAAGGACCCTTTGATTTGGTTAGCCAAGTGTGATCAGTTCTTTTACCATCAAAAAACACCTGCGGATGAGAAAGTGTATTTGGCCGCCTACCACATGCTCGATGAAGCGCTTCTATGGTACCACCAATTCCGAAATGACCAAGTGGTTCAGGATTGGGCGACTTTTAGACAGTCTTGCATGATGAGATTTGGTCCTCCTGCTAGTAGCAATCCATTGGGCGAATTAATCAATTACAAACAAACTGGAACACTAGAGGTGTACCAAAAGACCTTCCAGGAAAGGTTAGCCCGAGCAAACCAGTTTGTTAGCCACACACAATATGTTCATATTTTTACTGCTGGTTTGACAGAAGCTCTGCGTTTAGAAGTTGAATTACATGCTTCTACAGATTTAGACCACACTATGAATTTAGCCAGAGCAATTGAGCACAAGTAGCGTGTTCTAAAGGAGTCACTGGTCAGAAAACCAGCTTCGCCAGGAAGGCACAATGCCTCTGCGCCAAACCATTCCTATGGACCTCCAAGATTTAGAGACAGTGCAGCCCCACGCCCAGACATCTCTAATTCAGCTCCACCTGCTCCTTACTTCAAAAAACTTACTAGACAGGAAATGGAGCAGAGAAAGGCCAAGGGCCTCTGTTTTAATTATGATGAACAGTATGTTTTTGGTCACCATTGCAAACGATTATTCAGTATATGTCTGTGGGAGGATGGAGATGAAATACCACAAGAGGAAGAAATTGTGGAAACTGACCACGAAGATCCAGAGATTTCCCTTCATACTATGACTGGTCTACGCAGTGCAAGCACAATGCAGGTTAAAGCCCAATTACATCATTTACAGTTACTGGCTTTAGTTGACTCGGGTAGTACACATAATTTCATCAGTCAGTATGCGGCAGAACAACTTGGGTTAGTAGTACAACAACAGAATGGTCTTTCTGTATCAGTAGCCAATGAGGCTAAAATTACTAGTGTAGGCATATCACCAGCCACACACTTTGATATTGAGGGATATAAATTTGTTGAAAATTTTTTGGTGATTCCACTATCAGGATTCGATTTGGTGCTAGGAATTAAATGGCTACAATTGTTGGGACCAATACTATGGGATTTCCAAGCTCTGACCATGTCTTTTATAGAGGATCAACATCAGATTATATTGCATGGCACACAAGCACCACTCACCTGCGCACTACAGGTTGCCCAGGTCCAGTCCACAAATACATGCCAGTTATCTCACTTACTTACAGAATTTGAGGATATCTTTCAAGACCCTACTACCTTACCACCACTTAGGCACTGTGATCACCGTATCCGTTTGAAAACGGGGACCGAGCCGGTAGTGGTACGTCCGTATCGTTACCCTCTCTTATAGAAGGATGAGATTGAAAGGCAGTGCCAGCAGATGTTAGCACAGGGTATTATTCAGCCCAGCAGGTCTCCTTTTTCTTCACCAGTATTACTAGTCCGCAAGCATGATAAGTCATGGAGGTTCTGTGTTGATTACCGACAACTCAATGCCCATACAATTAAAGATAAATTTCCTATTCCAGTGGTGGACGAACTGTTAGATGAGCTACATGGAGCTACTATATTTACTAAACTCGATTTGAAATCTGGCTATCATCAAATCCGAGTTCATCCATCAGATGTGGAGAAAACTGCGTTCCGCACGCATCACAACCATTTTGAATTCCTCGTAATGCCATTTGGTCTATCAAATGCGCCTTCCACCTTCCAGGCCCTCATGAATGAGGTATTTTCCCCTCTCTTGTGAAAATATGTATTGGTCTTTTTCGATGATATTTTGGTCTATTGCAACAGCTGGGAAGAACATCTTCAACACCTTCACCAGGTATTTTCTCTTATACGTTCACATCATTTGGTTTTAAATCGGTCAAAATGTTCTATGGGCACATCAGAAGTGGCATATTTGGGTCACGTTATTTCAGCATCAGGGGTGAAGGTAGACCAGAGTAAGATACAAGTGTTCACAGATTGGCCTATTCCTACATCTATTACAGCCTTAGGAGGATTTTTGGGCCTAGCTGGATATTATAGAAAATTTATTCATAGCTATGGCCAGCTTGCAGCTCCGCTCAACAATCTCCTCAAGAAAAATGCTTTTACCTGGTCAGAGACAGCAGCTCATTCCTTTCAGCAATTGAAAGATGCCTTATCATCAGCCTCAGTTTTGCAGCTCCCCGACTTTGAGGAGTCCTTTGTAGTGGAATGTGATGCTTCAGGGGGCGGTATTGGCCCAGTGTTGCACCAACAGGGCCACCCGATTGCTTATTTTAGCCGTCAACTGGGCCAACACCACCACAAGTTGGCAGCTTATGAGAGGGAATTGATTGGATTGGCGAAAGCTATACAGCATTGGCGCCCTTATCTTTGGGGACGTTGTTTTTTGATTCGCACTGATCATTGTAGCCTCAAGTATCTTCTTGAGCAGCGTCTCCCTACTTCACCACAACAGCATTGGTTAAGTAAGCTTATGGGGTTTGACTTTTCTGTCGAGTATAAACCGGGAAGTTTGAATGTAGGGGCTGATGCCTTATCTCGCCGGGACGTTCCAGAGCCGCAATTAAACGCCATCAGTCAGCCCAGAGCTCTCTTGTTGGATTCTATACAGGAAGAGGCACATCAGTACCCAGATATTATCTCCTTATGCAAGGATATCCAGCAGGGCACAACGACACCGCGTTGGACGGTTCAGGACAATCTCGTCCTCTATAGAAATAGAATTTTTCTACACCACACATCCCCTCTGATTAACAGCATTTTGGCCTCCTTCCATGACAGTACACATGAGGGCCGACAGAAAACATATTTTCGAATCAGGTGGGAATTTTATTGGAGGGGCATGAAGCGCAGTATAGCTGATTATGTGGCGGCTTGTCAGACTTGTCAATGGAATAAAGTTGAAACATTAAGTCCAGCGGGGTTGCTCCAACCGCTTCAGCTTCCGTCACAGGTCTGGTCTGATATTTGTATGGACTTCATAGATGGACTTCCCTCTTCGTCAGCTAAATCTGTTATCCTGGTAGTGGTGGATCGTTTCTCTAAATATGGGCATTTCATTCCTCTGGCACATCCTTACACTGCAACGCAGGTAGCTCAACTTTTTATGGATAACATTATACGATTACATGGGATGCCTAATTCAATTACCAGTGATAGGGATGCAATCTTTACAAGTACCTTCTGGAAAGAACTCTTCAAGTTACAAGGCACAACGTTAGCCTTTTCTTCAGCCTACCATCCACAGACTGATGGTCAGACAGAGGTCGTCAACAGAACCATTGAAATGTATCTCCGCTGTTTCGTGGGGGACTCACCTAAGAGGTGGGTTAAGTGGCTCGCCTGGGCTGAGTTCTGTTACAACACCTCCTACCACAGTGCTCTCGGCACAACCCCATTCAAGGTGGTATATGGTAGAGAACCTCCCCGTCTTGTAGCCTATGAACCAAGGGCCTCTAAAGTCGCAACTTTGGACCAAGCATTGGCTGAAAGAGACACATTCATCACAGAGGTGCACACTCATCTACAGAAGGCACAAAATTCTATGAAACAAGATTATGACAAGAAGCACCGGGAAGTCTTCTTTTCTCCTGGAGATTATGTTTGGTTGCGTCTCCAACACTACAGGAAGTTGTTGTTGACAGCCTCCAAACGTCACAAGCTCTCTCCAAAATATTATGGTCCCTTTCAGGTGATGGACCGCATTGGGATAGTGGCCTACAGATTGCAACTTCCGCCAGAGGCCATAATTCACAACGTCTTTCATGTCTCACAATTAAAGGCCTTCCATGGTGATTCGCCCATGCTACACACCCCGCTGCCACCACTCCATGAGGGACGTGTACTTTCTACCCCGGCACAGGTATTACAAACTCATCGTATTCACGGTGATTGGGAGATCTTAGTGCAATGGGCTGATGCTGACCCCAGTGACACGACATGGGAGCCATTAGTGGCGTTCCGCACCCTCTACCCATACTTTGAGCTTGAGGACAAGCTCTTTCTCCAAGGGGGGGGGGGGGGGGGGGGGGGGGGTGATGTTATGGACTCCATAGCATCACGAGTTATCCATAGGCATAGGAATTAAATTATGTCAATTTAATTTTCATGTAATTTCAATTCGGTTTGGTTTACTTTATTTGGTTTGGTTTAATTTGGGTTGGTTCAGTGTAATGTGGCGTGAACCACTTGACCTAATGGGTCATCTTTGTATTTTTGTCCTCAACCCTATTTAGGGGGACGTGAAGGAAAAGAGAGGCAAGTATTGAGAAAATTATATTTTACAGGTCTGATTCTCCCTCAGAGGTCAAGGTCGGATTCTCCCTTTGAGGTCCAAGGTTGAGCTTCCTCCAAAGCTCCATTCTAAATTGAGTTCCACCATTACTCATTCAAGAAACAAGGTTTCTCTTCCAACGTCAAGATCAACCATGGAGGGATGAGAGGAAAGAAGGGTGACTCGATCCATGGCAAGGGAAGAACCTAACATGCTGGCCCTCATGTGTACTATCATGCAATGAAGAGATAATGTTACTGAGTAGAGGGGATGTGTGATGGAGAAAAATGTGTTTCTTATACAAGATGAGGCGGTCCTGAATTTCCCAATGGCTGTCCAGAGTGCGTTGCTCAATCTTCTGGTACACGTCTATGAGCTCGGGATGTTTCTAAATTTCACCTCTTATGGAGTCGAGCAAATGAACCCACGGTTGACTGATAGCATGCAGTTGAGGGTGCATCTGCGCCCTTATTAAGGTGGCCTGGTTTGTACTCCACCTTGAAATTAAAGCCCATCAGTTTACTCAGCCAATGTTACTGGGGGGAAGTAGTGATATGTTGCTCCAGCAAGTATTTCAAACTGCAATGGTCTGTCCTGATCAGAAAGTGTCGACCCCAAAGATAGGGCCACCAATGCTAAATGGTTTTGACTAAGCCAATGAGTTCCCTTTCATATGCAGCTAATTTTTGGTGGTGCGGGGCCTGGTGGCGGCTGAAGTAGGCGATGGGGTGGCCGTGCTGCTGTAATATTGTGCCAATGCCCCCACCGGAAGCATCACATTCAATAATAAATTGGTCTTCAAAATTTGGTAGGTGGAGAGCCAATGCAGGAGCTAAAGACTGTTTCAGCTGCTGAAATGATGAATCTGCAATCTCCATAAATGTGAAGGCATTCCGCTTGAGTAATTTCGTAAGCGACCTCTGTGGTACCCATCTCACATTTGGATTTATTGAGGAATAAATGGTGTGAGCACAAGAAGTTGAATACCTGATGCAAGTGCTGAATGTGGTCGTCCCAATCCTTGCTATAGATTAAGATATCATCAAAGAATACGAGAACATATTTGCATAAGAATGGGTGAAATACCTCGTTCATGAGTGCCTGGAAGGTGAACGGGGTGTTGGAAAGACCAAAGGGCATCACCAAGAACTCAAAATGACCGTGGTGTGTACAGAAAAGCAGTTTTCTCCACATCGTTCGGGTGGACCCAAATTTGATGGTGCCTGATTTCAGGTCCAGCTTCGTAAATAATTCTGCTCCATGTAGCTCATCCAAAAGTTCATCCACCACCGGTATGGGAAATTTATCCTTGACCGTATGAGCATTGAGCTCCATGTCGTCCACACAACAGTGCCAAGAATTGTCATGTTTTTTTTTTACCAATAGCACTGGCGAAGAGAATGGCGAGTGACTAGGCTGAATAATGCCTTGAGCTAACATAAGCTGACATTGGTGATCTATCTCATCTTTCTACAAGTGTGGGTAGCGGTAGGGGCGTACCACTACTGGCTCGGTGCCCAACTTTAACCGAATACGGTGATCACAAGCCCGTATCAAAGGAAGGGCAGCAGGTTGCTGAAATAAGTCATCGAATTCAGCTAACAACGATGTGAGCTGACTATCATCAGAGTGCCGAACTTGGAGATTTTGGAGAGTACACTGTAATGAGGCATGAGTACCATGTAGGGTGAGCTATTCATGATCTTGTGTGAAACTCATAGTAAGGGACTTGAAATCCCATAAAATCAGACCCAACTGCTACAACCATTTAATCTCTAGTACCAAATCAAACCCAACAAGTGGAATGATAAAAAAAATCTGCCGTAAATGTGTGACCTTCAATAAAGAATGTGACAACTGAATGTAACCCCACGCTGGTAATTTTTTCCCCATTAGCTACAGAGATGGAACTGCAAGAATTGTGCTGAAGTGGCAAGCCCAACTGGTGTGTTGCTGGTTGGCTGAGGAAATTGTGGGTGCTACCCGAGTCAACCAGTGCGAGTAACATGAGATTTTGAATGTCCACATAGACCTGCATAGTATTGGTGCTATGTAACCCCGTCATGGCGTGGAGTGAAATGACTGGTTCTTCCACTTCTGTGTCTACCTCTTCCTCTAGTGGGGGGGGGACGCTGTCATCGGGATCCTCTACCTCTAACCAAAACAATCTTTTGCATAAGTGGCCTTGGAAGTATTTTTCATCACAATTGAAACACAGCCCCTGTGCCCTTCGTTGATCCATTTCTGATTTAGAAAGATGTTTAATATACTGTGGGGGAGGTGTGGACATGGTAGTCTCAGATGGATGTGAAGGGGGTGGCCCTTGGTGCAGAGGGGAGCTGTGGTTTGGGGGGGGGGGGGGTGGTGCCTAATGTCACTTGGCTCTGCCAGGGTGGTCGACGCACCAAGGATTCTTTCATAATCCTTTGTTTGACATCTAGTGTACATGCCAAATTCATAGCATGGGCTAAGGATGGGGGGTCATTCAATTCCACTTCGAGGCGTAGTGCCTCCACCAAACCAGTAGTAAACAAATGGACATATTGGTTTGGACGCATAAAAGGATAGGCAAGGCGTTCTTGAAACTGTTTCTGATACATCTTGATTGACCCTTTTTGTTTGAGATTAACCAAATCCCTTAGAGGATTGATGCGTGCTGGTGGACCAAACCTCAACATACAGTAGTCTTTAAAAATTTCCCAATTATACACCTGATGCTCAGAATTAAATTGGGTATACCACAGACAGCTTAAGAAACCCTCTTGTAGGTCTGGGTTCTTTGGTGCCAAAAAAATGGTCAGACCGGTGCAACCAGATTAACGGGTCAATAGACCCATCATACGTTGGAAAATTTAATTTGGTGTACCTGGGGACGTTGGAAGGGCTGGTGTCGTGAGGTCCCCCTGGAGGTGGATGGGACGGGCGCAGAAGAGGCACTGGTCGGGGTGGCATAGTGAGGTGCTCGGCAGGGCGGTTGGAACTCCCCGGTAGGGGAGCCTCTCACTGCCCCTGGAGTTGGATAAGCTGGATAAGTGCCTCATTAGTTTCTTGCATCTCTGTGCACATAGCAGCGTTGTCAGTCAGAAGGGCCTGTGATTCAAGCCAAATCTCGTCAATGGAGGTGCACAAATCAGCTGGAAAGGAGGAATCGCTAATGGTGGTTCTGCCTGACGTTGTTGAGTTCCTTACCATTGATCGAGTCACCCGACGATCTTCTCTAGCTTCCAGGTTGAACGACGACGAAGGGAGTGACTCAGGGTGCTTAGAACGACCAATGGTTGATAACTGTTGAGCTTTCGAAGGAGCTCGACCCTTAGGCCTCGTGAGAGAGAGAACCCGAGCTCATTTAAAACTATTGATCAATGCTTCCTTTCTTCATTCAACGACGTCCCTATAAAAGATTAGGGATGCACACCAACAAAGGCCAACGATAAGGCCATAGTTTTGAAGGAAATTACATCAATACCACTTAATTGAGAAATCTAAAAATTACATAAGTTACCCTCTACGTCTACCAGCTACTCTAGATGCTATGGAGTCCATAACATCTTCCATGGTCTTATGGGCTTGGGCCCATCTTCTTATACACTTGGATATGTGGGCTTTTCTTGGTCGTGTGGGCTTGGGCCCTATCTTCCAACACTCCCCCTCAAGCTAGGGGTGAGAGAACAACATGAACTCTCAGCTTGCTACAAATGATGTATAAAATATTTTTTTGTATAAAATGGCACATCTTCCAATATGTCTTCATCTTCCAAAAATCCCCCTCACGCTAGTGCTCTCATTCATGAGGCCCAACTGGCATAATATTAGTGAGAGTAAGTCACTCCTAGCCGCTAAGATATTGCTCCATACTCCAGTCTTAACTCATGCTAGATGTAGGGCGCACTCCGTCTTCTGTAGATAGTGTGTCTATCGGCATTGCTCTAAAGTGTCCACCTCCACCACCGTGTCCCTCAATAGGACAATGACTCTCAAGTGGTAGAGTAATATATGACATTAATGGAGGGAGGGAGGAGAAGGGGGGGGGGGGGGGGGGGGGGGGGGGGGGGGGGGGGGGGTGGTGGAGGAAGGGGAAGTAACATAGATGTAATAATAAGTTTCTTCATCATGGTGCCCCAACCTTTGACGTTTGATATTTTTGATGGGGGTATTAAGTTCCTCTGTCATGGAATCCCAACCGCAAATATTTTTGATATTTTTGACGGCGTATTAAGGTCCTCCGTCATGGAATCCCAACAACAAATATTTTTGATATTTTTGACAGGGTATTAATTTCCTACGTCATGGAATCCCAACCGTTGATATTTTTGATGGGGACTAATAAATAATTGTATGAGGCTACCTCTTCTTTAATAATAATGTATCATCAAAATAGACACAATAGCAATAGGTGAAATGGGCTTGGGCCCACATAACACGAACCAAAATAATCCTTGTAATTATCCCATGAAATAATCCAATGCAAGTATATATACCAAATAATATGCTGACCAAGGAATAATCTATCAATACTTCAAAATAATAATCCAGCGAGAGACATTTATCGAGTCGTGTCGAGTCAATATTTCCGAGTCACTGAAAAAATATGTATAAGCATTGGTCCAAACATGTATACCGAGGTAGAAAATAAGTGGCCCGAGTCAGGTTGACCCTGACCGAGTTGACCTGGTTCGAGTTGGCCTGGGTTGACTTGGTAAGTAACAGAACAAAGCTCAAGTGCTGAACTAGCACCAGGAACTCGGCCGATCCGGGTTGGTAGAACTCAAGCACTTAACCAGCGCACAATTAAACTTTCCTAACTTAGGAAACATTAATAAGGCAACTGCCTTCTTCTTCCTCTCGGCGTCAAAGGACTCTCGGCAGAAATAGTCCAAAAATGGCAACAACAGGACAATGATGGCAGAGCAATAGCTGGAGATCCTTATGAACATAGCAAGATCAAATCAAGATCAGAAATAATCTTTTTGAAATAAAATAACAGTGAAGATGGACACAGAGAGATTTCCTCGGTGTCTTGAGCTATTTCTGTGACAAAGAAAATAATCCAGAGAAGAACTCGTATAATTAGCAAGACATGATTTTCTTGGAACTTGTCCGAGCTGCCTTAATGGGGGAAAAATCAAATCAAGATCTTCCTGAAATATATGATTGGTAAGATGACTGATTCGAGCTTACTGGAGCTTTCTGAAAAAATATTTCCAGTAGAGAACGTGCTGGCTGGAAGATAATAAGCAGCAGCAAAATAATTCAGGATAGTGACTGTTGATTACGGGAATGATATTATGGTTGCTGGAATGACGGTGGTGGAGATTTCTAGCAAGATTTTTTTGTCTCTCCATGAGAAATAGAAGCAAAGTTGTGTTCTCCAGTGACGGTAGTAAACAGAGTGCATAATTGGAGATCAGGAAGCTCGATAGACTTTCAAAAATAAAATAATCCGACAAGCTTCCAAACTAAGCGACCTCAGAAGGTATAAAAATTTAAGAAGGTATCAAAATTATAATTGATGGGAGAGATAACGATGAGGAAGGCAATACGATTTAATCGAAGGAAGCAAAAAAAAAAAAAAAAACAATGCATGAGACCAAGATATAAAAGAAAAAAAAAATTTCTAATCCTAAACGGAGGAGAATGAAACTTGAAAAACCATAGTTGAAGTCCTGAAAATCAAAGCTCTGATACCATGTTCATTTTCAAGACTCCATGGATTTAGCTCATGAAGAAAAGGAAGAGAGACCCATTGGGAGAACACTGGAAGAAGAAGAGGTTATGGACTTGTTGATCCTAACCCTCCTCCTGAAGCTATATTTATAGATTAATGAAACTATTGTATTACAATATTACCCCTGAACTTAGGGTTTAGGGTTTTAACCTTAGAACTTTAACCTAATTACATCAATGCCATCTCTATGAGATGATTCTTTATTTACCATCCTGCCATCATTGTATGTGAGCCTATGAGCCTTCTCTTTGATCTGTGGGCCTTGAGCCCATCTTCTATATCTCTTGGATGCATGGTCTTCCTTGGTCTTATGGGCTTAGACCCATCTTCTAATACACTTGGATATGTGGGCCTTCCTTGGTCATGTGGGCTTGGGCCCTATCTTCCAACACTCTGAAGTGCTTTTAACAAAATAAATTGAAGAAAGTACTTTGAGGAATTAAGGCAGGGTGTGGGTAAAAAGATAATAACTCTTCATACTTCTAAGTAAGAAGGAGGCCCTTTTAGACCAATAGATGGATAAAAAGTGACTAGGTTTTACTCCAGAGGGAGAAAAAAATTCCTTTATGAACATGATGATTAAGGAAACTTTAAAAACCACAATAAGAAAGTTTTAAAATGGAACATAATAATAAAAACTTTCTAAACATAGACTTCTCAAATAAGGCGATTATTTTTTTAACACAACTTGACCAAGTTGCAAAGAAATTTTTCAACGGATAATTTCTAGAATGAGAGAGGTTTTAGGACACTAAGATTTGGAATCTAGAAGGAGCAAACAAGACTTTCTAATTCAAAATTTTTAGACATTATCAAAAAGGAAACTAAACTCATAATGAAAAAGACTTCTCTTATGTAGAAGTTAGGACCCAATGAGAATGACTCTAGGTTAACGTGGAAGAAGAAGGAGAGAAGAGAGAGAAGAGGGAGAAAGGAGAAGGACGCTAGAGAGGAGAGTTTGGATTAAGGGAAGGAGGGAATGCGTCAGGGGAGAAGAGAGGGTGGCTGGACGTTTTTCCAAAGAGTGGAAAAGGCTTGAATGTCTTGCCTCTTAAACAATGCTCTAATTTATAGTGTTACAAAGCCCTTAGGATTACAACTGATTAGATTAAAAGACATACTAAGACAATGTATTTACATCTTCATGCCATCCTTATGGAATATACCATAAATAACCACTTTGCCATTCCTTTGAAGTGTGGGCTTCTAGCCTTGAGCTTGTGGGCTTGTGCCCATCTTCCAACGTTCCCCCTCATGCTAGAGGAAAAAATACATTATAAATACTCAGCTTGCCACCTATATAAGATAGAATTTTGGGTGTTACCGGTTTGGTGAGAATATCACCTAATTGCTCTTGAGATGAAACATACTTAAGAGAAATTATTCCTGCTTGAAACTTTTCGCGTATAAAATGACAATCCACTTTAATATGTTTAGTTCTTTCATGGAAGACTGGATTTGACGTAATGTGAATAGTTGCTTGATTATCACAATGTAGGCCCATAGAGCCTCCTTTATAAAATCCTAATTCGGTAAGAAGAGTTTTTATCCATAAAATTTCACTTATAGTGTGGGCCATAGCTTGGTATTCTGCTTCAGCACTAGATCTTGCAACCACATTTTTCTTTTTGCTTTTCTATGTGACCAAGTTCCCCCCAACAAGTGTACAATACCAAGACATAGATTTTCTGTCATCGGGTGATCCAACCCAATCTGCATTTGAGAAGCCTTATATATTGAAGTGACCATGTTGTTTATATAGCAATCCTCTTCCTAGAGCACCTTTTAAGTATCATAGGATTCTCTCCAATGCTTTCCAGTAAGTAATTTGTGGTTTGTGCATGAATTGGCTTACCACACTCACAACATATGATATATCTACCCTGGTTACTGTGAGATAGATCAATTTTCCCACAAGTCTTTGATATTTTCCAGTGTCAACATCATCTCCAGTTGTGCCACACAATTTTTCATTTGCATCCATAGGTGAATCAACTAGTCTACAAACCTTCATTCTTGTTTCTTCAAGAAGATCCAAGACGTATTTTCTTTGAGAATATACTATTCCATGATTTGATTGAAGGACTTCTATACCCAGAAAATATTTGAGCTTACGTAAATCTTTAGTCTTGAACTCTTTACATATCATATTCTTCACTTCTTGTATACTATAAGCATCATTTCCAGTCAAGATAATATCATCAACATACACGGCCATTAATATCTTCCCTTTGATAGTATCTTTAACATATAATGAGTGATCAACCGAGCACCTATGAAAGCCAAATCGTAGAAGCGTTTGACTGAATTTATAAAACCAGGCCCAAGGGGACTGTTTAAGCCCATATAAAGATTTATTTAACCGGAAGATGGACTCTGTTATGGACTCCATAGCATCCAAAGTAACAGGCAAATGCACGAGTTAATTTTATGTAATTTTCCTTTCATGTATTAGGATGGTTTAATTGTAATTTCTCATAACTTATGCCCTTGGTTTGGGGCTGAATGTTTTGTGTCCCTAATCCTTTTATTAAGGAGGACGGGTAGGAATGGAACTCAAGCATTGAATTGGAAAATAGAGTAGAGGTCGGATTCTCCCTTTCTGAGGTCCAAGGTCGAGTCTTCTTCTAGGTTCAATCCATCCCACACCATTGCGCACTCGAAGCATAGAAAAATCATCTCTTTGTCAATAGCCAATCTGGAGGAAAGAGGAGAAAGAAGGGTGACGAGATCCATGTCAAGGGCAGATCCTAACATTATGGTATCAGACAGGACCACCCTTGGTGATTCCTCTTCCCCGGAAGACTTGCGTCAAATCGTGGAGGAGTTGCAGCATTCTGTGGATGACCATAGACATCGCATATTGTGCCATCAACGACACTCTGCAACACCTACTTTGGCGAGTAGAGGAGGGCTTTGCAAGGGGACCTACACCGCCAGGCAGTTCTGCACTTCCGGTAGAGCCACGACCTCCCCACCCGCCCCCACACCCACCACATTTATGCCAACAGCTTCCCCCAGCAATGGGACTCCATGCACCAGGTCACAATACAGTGCCCAAGTATGCCAAACTCGACTTTCCTACCTATGACGGGTCTACGAATCCTTTGATCTGGTTACAACGTTGTGACCAGTTCTTTTACAATCAAAGAACACATGCTGATGACTGGGTCCATTTAGCTGCCTTCCATGTGCTTGATGAAGCGCTCCTATGGTGCCACCAATTTCATTCGGAGCATCATGTTCATGATTGGGATTTATTTAAAGAGTAGTGCATGTTGAGGTTTGGGCCTCCTGCCCATAGCAACCCTTTGGGGGATTTGGTGAATTTGAAATAGACTAGAACTATTGAATTGTATCAGAAACAATTTCAGGAACGCATGGCTCTCACCAGTCGGTTTGTGCCTCCTTCACAATATGTTAATCTATTTACTGCTGGGTTAATGGAGGCCTTGCGCCTGGAAGTAGAATTGCATGACCTTCAAGACCTGGCCCATGCTATGAACCTTGCAAGGACTATATATACCAAACAGCATGTCCTCAAGGAGTCTCTGGTCAGAAGACCATCTTGGCCAAGCAGGGCGTCTACTAGTGCCGCATCATCCTATTCAGCATCTCCACGCCCTGGGCAAAATTCAGCACCACGTGCTGACAATTCTGCCTCCACACCACCAGTGCAACATATCCATCACCTATCTAGACCCGAGATGGAACATAGACGAGCCAAGGGGTTCGTTATAATTGTGATGAGCAATATGTCCAGGGTCACCAATGCAAACGTTTATTCTGGTTGGAGGTCTTGGTTGACATAGAGGAAGATCCACAATTGGAAGACAGTGCCGAACCCGAACAGGATGAACCCACCATTTCCCTCCGTGCTATGACTGGCATTCATAGCTCCAACACTATGCAAGTCCATGCCGGATTTCAACATCTGTAGTTACTGGCCTTAGTGGATTTAGGCAACACTCACAATTTCATTAGTCAGCCAGCCGCACAACAACTTGGGTTGGTGATTAAAAATAACATCGGCATCTCAGTATCCGTGGCCAATGGGGAAAAATTGCAAGTGCAGGCATTTCTCACTCTACAGACTTTTGTATTGAAGGGCACTCATTAGTAGCAGATTTTCTGGTCATTCCCCTGGCTGGGTTTGACTTGGTACTGGCATTAAAAGGCTCCAGACGTTGTAGCCCAGTTATGGTCCTGGGGTTAAGTACCTATACCTTCCGCTCCTAACAGGTCGGTCTTTTGGGTTATATTGGCTAGTTGCTAAACTTTTGGTATCAGAGCAAGCGCTACGTCCCGACTTCGAGGTCTCGCATGCGCAGTTGGACCACACACCCCTGGCAGGGCACCGTAAAGGAGTATGGGCTCCTGACCCAGTCCCCATTGCTGTGTTAAGGTCGCCGTGGTCATCGGCTCGGGAGGGCGGAGTGTACTATTATGGTCATGGGGTTAAGTGTCTATGCCTTCCTCTCCTAACAGGCCGGTCTTTTGGGTAGTATTGGCTAGGTGCTTAACATAAATGTCAAGCACCTAGCCAATATTACCCAAAAGACTGGCCTGTTAGGAGCGGAAGGCATAGGTACTTAACCCCATGACCATAATAGGCCCATCTTCTGGGATTTCAAGGCGCTCAGTATGACTTTTACGGCTGCTCAACATCATATTACACTTCATGGTACACATGCTCCTATGCCATGTACTCTTCAAGAAATTCAGGTCTAGGACGCAGATCACTGTAAGTTAAATGCTTTACTTATAGAATTTGGTGACTTATTTTAGGCCCCTACTGCACTTCCACCTATCCGACATTGTGATCACCGTATACAATTGAAATTGGGTACTGAGCCAGTGGTGGTTCGCCCTTACCGCTACCCATAGTTACAGAAAGATGAAATTGAGCACCAATGCCAGACTATGCTCGCCCAATGGATTATTCAGCCCAGTAGGTCTCCCTTTTCCTCCCCAGTGTTACTCGTCAAGAAACAAGATAAATTATGGAGGTTTTGTGTTGACAACAGAGAGCTCAATGCTCATACCATCAAAGATAAATTTCCAATTCCAGTGGTAGATGAAATGTTAGATGAATTGCATGGGGCCAACTTATTTACCAAGCTGGATTTGAAATCAGGATATCACCAGATTCGAGTTCACTCTTTGGACGTGGACAAGACAGCATTCCGCTCACACCATGGGCATTTCGAGTTCTTAGTGATGCCATTTGGTCTCTCTAATGCACCTTCCATCTTCCAGGCCCTCATGAGTGAGGTATTTCGTTCTCTCTTAAGGAAGTTTGTTCTTGTCTTTTTCGATGATATCTTGGTTTATAGTAAGCACTGGGATGAGCACCTTCAGCATTTGTGCTAGGTGTTCACTCTCCTATGCTCCCATCATTTGGTTCTCAACCAATCCAAATGCTCTATGGGAAGTTCTGAGGTAGCATATTTGGGCCACGTTATATCAACATCTAGCGTGAAGATAGATCCTAACAAAATTCAGGCAGTGGTCGACTGGCCTACTCCCACATCTGTCACAACATTACCGGGGTTTTTGGGTCTAGCAGGTTAGTATAGAAAATTTATTCATAACTATGGACAGATTGCAGCTGCACTCAACAATCTCCTTAATCACAATGCATTTAGTTGGTTAGAGACAGCAACATCCTCCTTTGAGAATTTGAAGACAACATTATCATTAGCACCGTCCCTCCAGCTTCCCAACTTTGATGATTTGTTTGTTATTGAATGTGATGCGTCTGAAGGGGGTATTGGCGCGGTATTACAGCAGCAAGGCCACCCATAGCTTATTTTAGCAGGCAGCTCGGCCAACATCACCACAAATTAGCTACCTATGAAAGGGAACTGATCGGGTTAGCCAAAACTATTCTGAACTGGAGGCCCTATCTCTGGGGGCATGCCTTTATCATATGGACTGATCATTGCAGTTTGAAGTACTTACTCGAGCAGTGTCTCACCACTTCACCCCAGCAATATTGGTTGAGAAAATTGATGGGATTTGATTTTAGTGTTGAGTATAAACCTGGCCACCTCAACGTGGCTGCAGATGCCTTGTCAGAGACCTACCTGAGCCTCAACTACATGCAATCAGTCAGCCAAGATTTCTTTTGCTGGACTCTATTCGGGATAAAACACAGTAGCACCCCGAGCTGTTACGGTCCCGGATCTGACACGTGGATTCTTTGGGAGGATCTACAATCTGCCACGGGTTATGGGTCTTCCAGGCATTACCGTAGGGGTAGTTGGAAGACATGGGGAAGACGAAAACAAAGATCAAGCCAAAGGGAAGCTTGAAAACCCTAGAGCTCGTTGAGGAGAACTCTAAGCCTCTTTACGCTAGATTTAACCTAATTCTTAATACTTCAATGCTTTTCCCTTTTCTCATTACTCTTACCCCTTAAATAGGGTTCACCCTGTTAGGGTTTAATAAAATATTACAGAAATATCCCTATGAATAAAATATTCGTAAAATATCCCTATTAATAAATAATTCCAAAAATACCCTTGTGACCTAAAACTGAAATAAAATAAAGTAAATTAAAGAAAACACTAAAATAATAATGTTATTGCGTGCATAACACGAGCTCCTCTAGTTATATCATAATATTGAGTAGAACACACTGGATAGCAACTGGACCATTCAGGATCGACTCATCTTGGCCAATCATTCCCACCATATTATCTACCTTTCATGACAGCACACATGAGGGCTGGTAGAAAATGTATTTTCATATCAGTCATGATTTTAATTGGCGGGACATGAAACGTAGTGTGGCGGACTTTGTGACAGCATGCCAGATTTGTCAATGGAACAAAGCGGAGTCCTTAAGCCCCGCCGGGTTGCTCCAACCCCTTCAGTTACCTTCATAGGTATGGGTAGATATATCTATGGACTTTATTGATGGAGTTCCCCCATCCTCGGGAAAATAAGTTATTTTTGTGGTGGTCGATCACTTCTCCAAATATGGACATTTCTTGGCCCTGGCTCATCAATATACAGCGACTCATGTCACCCAGCTCTTCATGGATCACATTGTCAGACTACATGGCATGCCAACATCCATTACCAGTGACAGAGATGATGTCTTCACCAGTACTTTCTAGAAAGAACTCTTCAAGCTGCAAGGGACAAAGTTGGCATTCTCGTCAGCCTGCCTACCATAGACAGATGGACAAACAGAGGTAGTCAACCGTACAATTGAGATGTACCTCCGTTGTTTTTTTGGGAATTTGCCTAAAAGTTGGATCAGGTGTTTCGCTTGTGCAAAGTTTTATTATAACACATCGTACGACACTGCACTCGGCACAACTCCTTTCAAAGTCGTTTATGGCAGAGATCCCCATCGGTTCTTATCATATGACCATGGCTCTTCTAAGGTGGCAGCACTTGACCACGCATTGGCAGACCATGATGCCATGCTCAGCCAGGTACGCACTCATTTACAGGAATCTCAACTTACAATGAAAGCAAATTATGATAAACAACATTGAGACTTGGTCTTTTCTCCAGGAGATTATGTGTGGCTTCATCTCCAACAATACCGCCAGCTCTCCCTTACGGCTTCCAAATGTCACAACTTGTCCCCTAAGTTTAATGGCCCCTTCCAAGTCCTGGAACGCATTGGCACAGTAGCCTACCATTTGCAGATTCCACCTGACGCAAAGCTCCATGATGTTTTCCACGTCTCTCAGTTGAAGGCCTTCACCAGCGACTCTCCGTTGCTCCACAACCCTTTGCCACCACTTCAGGAGAGATGTGTGTTATCTACTCCAGCTCAGATGTTCCAGGCTCGCCGAGTTCAAGGTGGCTGGGAGATTTTAGTGCAATGGGCCGACACTGACCCACTTGACACTATATGGGAGCCTTTGGCATCTTTTAAGGCTCTCTACCTCACTTTCGAGTTTGAGGGCAAGCTCTTTCTTCAGGAAGGGGGTGATGTTATGGACTCCATAGAATCCAGAGTAACAAGCAGATGCAGGAGTTAATTTTATGTAATTTCTCTTTCATGTATTAGGATGGCTTAATTGTAATTTCTCATAACTTATGCCCTTGGTTTGGGGCTGAATGTTTTGCATCCCTAACCTTTTTATAAAGGAGAACGGGTAGGAATGGAATTCAAGCATTGAATTGGAAAATAGAGTAGAGTTCGGATTCTCCCTTTCTGAGGTCCAAGGTCGAGTCTTCTTCTAGGCTCAATCCATCCCACACCATTGCATGCTCGAAGCATAGAAAAATCATCTCTTCGTCAATAGCCAATTTGGAGGAAAGAGGAGAAAGAAGGGTGACGAGATCCATGACAAGGGCAGATCCTAACAGACTCCCCCTCAATCACATATCTTGGTCGTTGGACTATATAAATATCTTCACGTATATCACCATTTAAAAATGCATTTTTTACATCGAGCTGATATTTTGGCCAAGATGAGTTAGCAGCAATAGAGAGGATGATACGTATCGAGTTCAGTTTTGCAACTGGAGAGAAATTCACTTCATAATCTATCCCATAGCACTGAGTATAACCTTTTTCAACCAAGCGTGCTTTAAGGAAAGCAACCGACCCATCTAGGTTGTGTTTCACCGAAAAAACCCATCTGCAACTAACCAGTCTTTTCCCTTTTGGGAGCGATGCCAATGTCCGTGTTTGATTTTCATATAATGCATGCATTTCTTCATCCTTACCCGCCTTCCATTCTGGATGGTTCAGGGCCTCTTGATAGGATTGTGGTATGGAAACAGATGAAAGAGAACCAAGAAAATGAACACACAGAGAAGATAAGCGATGAGAAGACATAAAATTGGCAATTGGATGAGATGTATTGCAAGAACGGGTTTCCTTTCGTAATGCAATAGGCCGAGTATCAAATTCAGGCCCAAACATAGGAGAAGGAGAAAGACTTACCTCAAGTGGATCAGATAACTCCACTGGTGAGGGGACGACCGGTGCTTCAGGGGGTTTAGTAATATCATCTTCATGAAACGGTACAAGCCGGCATGGAGTGGTAGGAGGAAATGTAAACCCTGGAGGAGCCTCATGTGAGGAGTAGAAGGAAGTGTCTTCAAAGAAAGTTACATCCCGAGATACCATCAACCTCCGAAGTGTATGATTATATCAAGTATATCCTTTTTGAGTTCGAGAATACCCCAAAAAAATACACCTCAGAGACCGAGGATCAAGTTTACTTTTATGTGGTGAAGTATCATGAACAAAACAAGTGCAACCAAATATTTTAAGAGGAAGAGAAAATGGATCTTCACAATGAAACAAAATAGAATACGGAGTTTGATTTCTAAGTACTAATGAAGGTAACCTATTGATGAGAAAACATGCTGTAAGAATAACATGAGGCCAATAAAAGTAGGGTACTTTCATGGAGTGGAGGAGGCCCCGAGCAACTTCAAAGAGGTGACGATTCTTTCTTTCAGCAACACCATTTTTTTGAGAGGTATAGGCACATGATGTTTGATGAAGAAGCCCATTACCCTCACAAAATTATTTAAACTCATTAGACAAATATTCCATAGCATTATCGGATCTAAGGATTTGAATTTTTTTTTCGAATTGAGTTAGAACCATTACATGAAAGTTTTTTAAAAAAGAAAGAATTTCTGATCGTTCTTTAAACAAAAACAACCAAGTCACTCGGGTAAAATCATTCACAAAAGTAAAAAAATATTGAACCTGAGAAATGTTAGAGACCTTTAAAGGGCCCCATACATCAGAATGTATTAATGCAAATGGAGCAGTACTAGTAGTTGTAAGACGAGGAGAATATGTAGTCCTAACATGCTTACTTAATTGACATGCCTCAGAATTAAAATTAGACAAATATTTAAGATATGGAACTAAAGAACGAAGTGACGAGGTAGATGGATGACCAAGCCGGTTGTGCCACAATTGAGCCTCGGATGTAGTTGATGAAATAGCAGCTACTAGTGGAAGAGTAAAATAATATAAACCCCCTTTTTCATGACCACCATCAATCACCTGTTTCGTATGTAGATCCTGAAATATACACGAAGATGGTAAGAAGGTGACAGAACAAATTCATTTTTTTGTTAATTGACTAATAGAGATCAAATTTAACAGAAATTGAGGAAAAAATAACACATCTTGGAGAAGAATAGACACAGTAAGAGAGGATGAGCCCTTGCCAAGCACCTTGGTTTGGGAACCATTAGCAATAATGACCAATTTATGAGGAAGACATGGAGACAATGAATGGAGCATGTGTTTGTTACCTGACAAGTGTTCGAAAGCCCCGGAATCAATGATCTAGGAGGAAAGGGTTGAAGTGGAAGAAAGCATACCTGAGGCAATGGTAGTGGCAGCAGTAGGGCCTGGTGGAGTAGAGGACTGATCCAATAAGGATTTCATATTTTGAATTACAGCATAGTCTTCCACAAAAATAGTCACATTTCCGGAATGAGAATCAGTCCTATCCTCCTTTTTCTCAACATTAACTGAGGTTGGATTGGTTGTCGCCCAATCAGGCTTACCATGAAGTTTCCAACATGAATCTACAAGGTGGTTCCGACCACCATAGTAAGTGCACAATTGAGGCTTAGTGCAAGAATGGGTCGGACCTGTTCGACCACCTCTATTGTGGCCTCCTCTTGTATTTCTGCCGCGTCCTCTAAATGGGGATGATGTACCTTGATTACCAGAGAACATAGCTGATGGAGCATCAGTCTGAGAAGGAGGAGATGGATAAGAAATCCATAACAACGTACCACTGATGTCATCAAAAGAGGGAATGGCAGAGGAACTAAGAAGTTGAGTCTTAGCCACCTCTAGATACGACTTAATATTGGTAAGGCAAATAGCCGCTGCTAGGGCATCACGTTGTTTTTCTTGGACAACAATGTTGGTAGAGTATGGTTGAGAAATTTGCCATTCTTTGAGAAGGCCACAAAATCGGGCCAAAAACTCATGAATATTATCTCCTTGTTTGGTAGCCAACATACTTTGGAAAACATCATATACTCTTTGCAAGGAGGTGGTACTAGAATAGAGCTTAGAACATGTGTCCCAAATGTCCTTGGAAGTTTCCAAGTGAACCACATTGTTAGTGACATGCTCTTCCATTCTATTAATAAGCCAACTGATAACCATGTTATCATTTTGGACCCATTTATGGTAGACCTCATCTTCTTCATCAATAGGAGGAGGGATTTTGATAACATGACTGAGAAGGTCTCAAGTAATGAGAACCCTCCATACTGATTGTGACCGGCTGAGGTAATTGGAAAGACCTCTTAGTGGAATTGTTGTAATTCGAAGTATGTCACTTTTATTACTCATATGTCCACTCTCCATGTTGATGCAAATCAACTAGTAAGGTCAATTGTCAAAGGGGCTCAAATAACAATTACACAGTGTAATTTGAAGCACCCGTAGACGAAATTAGTCACCAAAACTAAGTAGAGAATATTTTCATGAGAATAAGTACCAAATCATGGAAAAATTGGTGCTTTTGTCAAGTGATAACAAGAACCATCCACTACTCATTTTCTCTTATTTTTATTAAAAAAATATAGAGAAGAGAATAGATGCAACTCTTATCTTTAATCCAAACTCAACCACAAAATTGAGAGCAACTTTAGACAGTGCTTTTCTCGGCAAACTGTTATGGTCCTGGGTTAAATACCTATGTCTTCCGCTCCTAACAGGCCAGTTTTTTGGGTAGTATTGGCTAGGTTCTTAACATTTGGTATCAGAGCTAGCGCTCGGTCACGAGTTCGAATCCCAGCAATGGCGCAGAGGCTGGATTTAAATACTGGTAGGTCGCGCTGTTGTTGCGATGCTGCGGTTGGGCCAGTGTCGTTGCACCGCCTTGGTTGTCGGCTCGTGAAGGTGGGGTGTGATGTTATGGTCCTGGGTTAAATACCTATGTCTTCCGCTCCTAACAGGTCGATCTTTTGGGTAGTATTGGCTAGGTGCTTAATATTTGGTATCAGAGTGGGCTCCCACGTCGCGAGTTTGAGTCCCAGGGCGCACAAAGGCTGGATTAAAATTACTCATAGGTTCGAAAGGGGCAACCTAGCGGAGGGAGCGACCTAGAGAACTGCGAAGGGGCACTAGGAGTAGGCTGCCGCTAGAGTAGGCCACCGGGTTGGGCCAGTGTCGTTATGCCGCCGTGGTCGTTAGTTCGCGAAGGTGGGGTGTGATGTTATGGTCCTGGGGTTAAGTACCTATGTCTTTCGCTCCTAACAGACCGGTCTTTTGGGTAGTATTGGCTAGGTGCTTAACATTTGGTATCAGAGCTAGCGCTGCGTCCCGACTTTGAATCTTGGGGCCCCCAAGGTGGATGCGGGTGGTCACGCACCTGAACTGACCCGGGTTCGACCCGGCTCCGGTTGCTCTGTTGTGGTAGCCTTCGCGGTCATCGGCTCGGGGAAGGGCGGGGTACTGTTAGGGTCCTGGGTTAAGTACCTATGCCTTCCGCTCCTAACAGGCCGGTCTTTTGGGTAGTATTGGCTAGGTGCTTAACATTTGGTATCAGAGCGGGCTCCCACATCGCGAGTTCGAGTACCGGGGCTCGCAAAGGCTGGATTAAAATTACTGGTAGGTTTGGAAGGGGCGACCTAGCGGAGTGGGCAACCTGGAGAACTGCGAAGGGGCACTAGGAGTAGGCCACCGCTAGAGTAGGCCACCGGGTTGGGCCAGTGTCATTACGTCGCCGTGGTCGTCGGCTCACGAAGGTGGGGTGTGATGTTATGGTCCTGGGTCTGAGAGCAATTTATTGGCAAAATAAATTCCAACTCATGGGAATACTTCAAACAAAAAAAAGATTCTATTGCTGAAGTTCAAACGCAAAAAATAATAGGGATAAGTGAGTGCTGGAATTTCATCAAACATATAACGGGCTGTTGTGGACTCAATAGCACACCGAGTCACACAATGAAGGAGGCACCAACAACTCACTCAATAGGATTTATTTCTTATATTTCTTTGAGTAGGATTTATTTCTTATATTTTTTTAAGTAAGAGTTATTTCTACTTACTTTTATATGTAGAGGCATTATGGGGAATTATTGTAACCCTAACCCTAAAACTACATGATGTGATCTATTTAAGGGAAAGGAATGAATGAAATAGGGAAACTTTGAGATTTTAGAATAACCTAGTTTAAACAGGCTGAGATCACTCTTGATCCCGAGTTTAGGGTTTACTCCAAAAATCCAACCTATCCTTCACCCTCCATTGCCATCCATCTTCATCCAACTTCATCCACCATCATCCCTAGTTGGAAGAGGAGCTTCCTGCCCCTTTTTTGAGCCCAAAGAGAGGGTCTTCCCTCCTCCTCAGCGTCAACAACTAGTAGGGGTTCAATCCCTCTTGACGAGCAGCAAAAAGGAAGAGCTGCTAGTTCTTCCACGTGAAGGACTAGAGCAACTTCTCTTGTTGGGGAATCATCATAGAAACAGAGCAAGAACAGCCATCAATGTGATCCAAGGCTGCCCCCTAAGCTAGGCCTTCAATCCTAGCACGAGCTGCACCAAATCAGGGTTGAAACCCTGATTTACGCAAGAACAGGTATTTCTTCCATTATCTCTCCACCTGAATTAATTCCATTCTAGCTATAACTTTAGCACTAGAGTGAGTTTATAAAAAAGGGAGATTGATCAATGGTGGAAGATTAGCCAAAGAAGGGATCTTTAACCCTTCTTACTGAGTTCAGCAACTCAGTACCATGCTGGATTCACACATCCCTTGCCATGTTACTCGATCCATGATCCAGGACCGTAACACGGGCATCCAACAATATAACACACTCCCATAAGTAACGTTAGATTATAGAATTGACAACAACGTATGCTGGAATACCATATCAATAATGTTTGATTCACGTTACATAAAGGTAACTGAATCCAAATAACAAACCGAAAAAACTAACCGTTGATCAATCATGTAATTTTGCTACAAGGTGATCAAGACTACAATATCTTTTTAGTCATACAAGATAGATCTTCACAATGTTTAAGAAGATTATCTTGCCTTGACATGAATGAAGAATTCAAGAAGAGAGAAAAAAAATTGAAACCGTAAAGAGAGAATATGCAAAAAAAAACCAGATTTTACCTATCTCTTCATGGCAGAACTCCTTCTATACACAACTTCTTGAATGGATGACATAACGTCCAAGATCTGATACCATGTAGAAGTTAGGATCCCATGAGAATGACTCTAGGTTAACGTGGAAGAAGTAGGAGAGAAGAGAGAGAAGAGGGAGAAAGGAGAAGGTCGTTAGAGAGGAGAGTTTGGATTAAGGGAAGGAGAGAATGCGTCAAGGGAGAAGAGAGGGTGGCTGGACATTTTTCCAAAGAGAGGAAAAGGCTTGAATGCCTTACATCTTAGCCAATGCTCTTAATTATAGTATTAGCAAGCCCTTAGGGTTACAACTCAATAGATTAAAAGACATACTAAGACAATGTATTTACATCTTCATACCATCCTTATGGAACATACCATAAATAACCACTTTGCCACTCTTTTGACTTGTAGGCTTCTAGCCTTGAACTTGTGGGCTTGAGCCCATCTTCCAACGTCTTAAGGAAACTAATGTAATATGAGATCAAACAAAACAAAAAATATTACGGAAGGAAATACTCAAGTTGGTAAAATCTTTTCTAGATTTTGAAAAAAAAGGAAAATTAACCAACATTAGCAATTGAAAAAGTGAAATAAAAAAGTAAGCTTAGATTCAGATTTTTGCATGCAACAAGAATCCAACATGACCTTTGATTCATCCAATGTGATTATCTCTCTCTAGAAAGATCAGATTGAAGAACGGTTTATTTGGATAGAAGGTAGAATCAAATAGATTTATTTTGAGATATATTTCTCAATGTAAATCCTCAAATATATTTCTACTACTACATGAAACTTTTTTACTGCTTATAAATGCTTCAGATGTTGATTTCTCTTTCTAGAAAAAGAGGATTTCGAGGACTCTTTTTGAGTTGGAAACTATAGTTAAAGATGTTTCCAAAAGTATCTAATTTTCTATAGGAAACATATGGTATGAGAGTAAAACATATAATGAAAAACTGGAATTGGGAAAGAAAGACTTAAGGAAAAATGAGAAACTCATTTTTTCTCCTTCCTCCCTCTCTTTTCCATCTTCTTCTCCTTTTCCATCTTAGATCTTTTCTGGCTCTGATACCATGTTGATTTCTAGGGCCAACAGATAAACCCAAGACATCTCAAAGGAAAGACAGAAGAGAAGAACTCTAGCCCTTAGGAGAGAGGAAAGAAGAAACCAAGGGAGAGATAGAAGAGGAAAAGAGAGGTGCATAGACAATTTTGAGCGAAGAGGAAGAGGCTTGAATGCACTACCCCATGTCTTGATGCTATATTTATAATTGTGTTAAGGTGTTTTCAATGAGTAAAATACCCTTAGGGGTGCATGCTTTAAAAAGAAAAAGACATAAGAGGACATTCACCAACTTGCATAATTACAATTTTGTGCCATCTCTATGAAAGTTCTCCTTATTTATTGACCATGCCAACCTACACACGTAGGTGTCTCTTACCAGAAGCCATAGCATAAAAGGATTTAAAGATGGGTAAAACTTCAAAATTGTCTTTCATCAAGAATAACCATGTTACCCTAGAATAATCAACAATGAAAATAATAAAGTATTTTGTTTGAAAAATATTTGAAACATTAAATGGTCCACACACATCAATATGAACTAAAGAAAAAGTGAGCAACGCCCTTAATCTTAGACCGAGGAGATTAGGTACTCTTGTGATATTTACTTAAATGACTACACATTGTAATAAGAAGCTGACTATTAAAAGACATAATTTTTTTTTTATTTTCAAGACTCCATGGATTTAGCTCATGGAGAAAAAGAGAGGGACACCCATTGGGAGAAAACAGGAGGAAGAAGAGGTTATGGACTTATTGTGCTAACCCTCCCCCTAAGCTCAATTTATAGATTAATAAAACTACAATAATGCCCTTGGAACTTAACCTAATTACATCAAAGCAATCTCTCTGAGATGACTCTTTATTTACCATCCTGCCATCTTTTTATGGGCAAGTGGGCCTTCTCCTTGGTCTATGGGCCTTGAGCCCATCTTCCACATCTCTTGGATGTGTGGGTCTTCTCTGATCTTATAGGCTTGGGCCCATTTTTCAACACACTTGGATATGTGGGCCTTCTTTGGTCGTGTGGGTTTGGGCCCATCTTCCAACACTCCCCCTCAAACTGGAGGTAAGAGAACATCATGAACTCCCAGCTTTGTTGCAAATGGTGTATATGATCTTCTCGTATAAAATGGCAGTCCTCCATATCTTTCAACACTCCCCCTCACATTGGTGGTCTCTTCCATGAGGCCCAGTTGGCATAAGATAAGTGAGAGTAAAATCCCTCCAAGCCGCATGACTAGGGGTGGCATCAAACTGAGCCAATTCACGAGAGGCTCGAACTCGGCTCAATTCGATTTTGTGTATTTGGATCAACGAGCGAAGTTTGACAGAACCAAGGTTTGGTTCAAAAGCTTGCGAGCCGACTCGTTAACTTAACGAGGGCCCGCGCATGGAGGAGGTGCATCTTCAACTCTTCAAGTTTGAGACTTCTTCCTCTTTCGTGCTCGACTTTTTGGGAATCAGAAGTGAAAATGGGGATTTGAGGAGGGGGGGGGGGGGGGGGGGGGGGGGTGGGGAGATCGGTTTTGCCTTTCTTATTTTTCATTCTTCGTCTTCCATTTCTTACTCTCAGTCTCCGATTTCTTACTCTTAGTCTCTGATTTCTTCCTCTTCAGTTTCTTCCTCTCTGATTTCCTCCTCTTCAATTCTTCCTCCCCCCATCTGCCGTCGTCGATCCTTATCACTGTCGACCCCTCCCGCAATTTTCTCTCCCTCTTCTCTGTCTCTATCTCTCGTTCTCCCCTCCATGATACTTTTGCCGTCATCATCACTATTGCCCAATGTCCTCTTCGACCCACATCCGCCTGCTGCCGCTGTCACAAAGACCCCCTCAATGCCCTATCCCGCAGCATGCGAACTCTCACATGTGGAATTTTTTATTATAAATACTATCATAATATGCTCCGAAGAAAAAACAAGAATGGGCATGCAATTAAATCAGAAACCATTTTCTTTCTGTCTCGATGATCTGGTTTTTCAATCCTTGAATCAGAATGATCTGATTGAGTACAAATGGTCAAAACCAGTATTGCTTTTCAAATGAATGTTTTTATGTTTGATTATTGAATAAAGTTTATGCATAATTATGCAACTTTTATGAATAATTTTATGCACAGTGTATAGATAATTTTATGCAGGGTTAATATATAGAGGTTATGGCCAATTTTAAGTAGAGGTCATGCCCAATTTTACGTAAAATATATGCATAATTTTATATACAATTTATTTGAGATGTATTTTATGCAAAGTTTTAAATGTAGGTTTGAGCTCGAACTCATGCTCAAACTCGATTAAAATTATTGGGCTCGAACTCAATTACAATTTTAGGCTTGAGGCTCGTGTCGGCTCGAACTCAAGTTCGAAATATTTAAATCAAGCCTGAATCGATGCGATACCACCCCTATGTATGACAATAATTTGGTGCTTGCTCTCGTGAAAGAAATTGGTTCTTGTTCTCTTTTGTTGGTGACTGATTTGGTCTACGGGTTCTTCAAATTACATTGAGTAATTGTTCTTTGAAGAAGGCCTTTTCCCTTGACCTCCATATTTTACTTGCCTCATCATGGAGATTGGATAAAATATTAATAAGAGTGATATACTCCATATTACTACAATTCCACTTAGAGGTCTCTCCAATTACATGAGCTGGTCACAATCAATTCGGAGAGTTCTTATTAACTCTTGAGCCACATTGTTAACTTTCCTCCTCCGATTGATGAAGAAGATGCGTCCTACCACAAGTGGGTTAAGGATGATAAAATGGTGATAAGTTGGCTCATTAATAGCATGGAAGGGCAGGTGGCCAACAATGTGGTCCACTTGGAAATCTGCCAAGGACATATGGGACACTTGTGCCAAGCTTTACTCAAGCACTACTTCATTACAAAAAATATATGATGTCTTACAAAACATGCTGCATACGAAACATGGAGATAATATTCACGAATTTTTGGCACGGTTTCGAGGTCTTCTTCAAGAATAGAAACTAGCTCAGCCATATTTCACTGATATTGCCATTCAAGAACAACAAAGAGAAGCTTCGGCTGTAGCCATTTGCTTATCGAATATTAAACCATACCTTGAGGTGGCCAAAACTCAGCTTCTAAGTTCTTCTGCTCTTCCATTCTTCGATGATATTAGTGCTACATTACTTTGGATACCGGATCCATCCCCTCCTTCTCCTATTGATGCTCCATCGGCGATGTTCACTTGCATTGGGGGAACATCTTCGTCATCCCGAGGATGGAGCAAAAATATGAGAAGGGGTTGAACTATGAGAGGGGTTGAAAATAGAGGTGGTAGAATGGGTCAGATGTTGTGGACTCAATAACACACCGAGTCACACAACAAATGAGGCAACAACAACTCACTCAATAGGATTTATTTCTTATATTACTTTGAGTAGGATTTATTTCTTATATTACTTTGAGTAGGATTTAGTTCTTATATTGTTTTAAGTAGGAGTTATTTCTAATTACTTTTATATGTAGGAGCATTATGGGAATTATTGTAACCCTAACCCTAAAAATCCATGACGTGATCTATTTAAAGGGAAAGAATGAATGAATGAGGCAAGCTTTGAGATTTTAGAATAACCTAGTGTAAACAGTTTGAGATCACCTCTTGATCTCGAGTTTAGGGTTTACTCCAAAAATCCAACGTATCCTTCATCCTCCATTGCCATCCATCTTCGTCCACCTTCATCCTCCCTCATCCATAGCAGGAAGAGGAGCTTCCTGCCCCTTTCCCAAGCCCAAAGAGAGGGTCTTCCCTCCTTCTCAGCGTCAACAGCCAGGCAAGGTTCTAACCTTCTTGACGAACAGAGAAAGGAAGGGTTTTCTGGTTCTTCCATGTGAAGGTCTGGTGCATCTCTTCCTAGCTTGGAAGCATCACGGAAATCTAGCATCCACGTTCAGCAAGGTGAGCCAAGAGCTACACATAAGCTAGGCCTTCATTCCTAGCACGAGCAGCAACCAAACCTGGGTTAAAACCTTGGTTTTTGTGATTAAAAAAAGGTATCTCTTCCAGTCCTTTCTCCATGTGAATCAATTCAATTCTAGCTATAACTTTAGCACTAGAGTGGATACATCAAAAGGGGAATTGATCAGTGTGGAAGATCAATAAAAGAAGGGAGCTTTAACCCTTCTTATCGAGTCCAGCAACTCAGTACAAGTGCTGGATTCAAAAATCCCATGCCGTATTACTCGATCCATGACCCAGGACCGTAACATCAAAATTCTTTTCGTACTGAGCCTCAACTTTGCACTTATTGTGGCCATCAGAACCACCTTGTGGCATCATGCTGGAAACTTCATGGCAAACCTGATTGGGCCACATCTAACCCAGTCTCGGTTAACATTGAGAAAAATAAAGATAAGGCTGAATCATCATCCAGAAATGTGACTCTTATGGCAGAGGACAATGCTGCATTTCAGAAAATGAAGTCCTTCATAGAATCATCTATTCCCTCACCATCTACTGCTGCCAGTACTATTGCCTCAGGTATGCTTTCTTCCTCTTCTTCCTCTTCCTCTTAGATCATCGACTCCGGGGCCTCCGAACACTTGTTGTAGTCCTTATCTCCTTGTTATCTCATAAATTCGTTACTATTGCTGATGGTACCCAAACCAAGGTCCTTGGAAAATGTTCCTCCTCTCTTACTTCATCTATTCCCCTTCATGATTTTTTTTGTTCCTCAATTTCGTTTAAATTTGGTCTCGGTTAGTCAATTGGTCAAACAATTAAATTACTCTATCACCTTCTCACCGTCTTCTCGTGTCTTTCAGGATCTCACTACTAAGCAGGTGATTGGTGGCGGCCATGAAAAGGGGGGGTTTGTACTACTGCACTCTTCCACTATTAACAGCATATCGTCCACTACATATGAGGCCCAACTTTGGCACAACCGACTTGGTCATCCGTCTACCCCTTCACTTTGTTCTTTGGTTCCATCTTTAAAACAACTTTCTAAGTTCAGTTGTGAGGTTTGTCAATTAAGTAAACATGTCAGGAGTACATATTCTCCTCATCTTACAACTCCAAGTACTACTCCATTTGAGCTAATACATTTTGATGTATGGGGCCCTTTATTTGTCTCAAATATTTTCCAAGTTAAATATTTTATCATTTTTGTTGATGATTTTACTCGAGTGACTTGGTTATATCTATTTAATTCTTCATTTGTTAAAGAATTTTCATGCTATGGTATTGACAATATTTGGGAAGAAAATTCAAACCCTTAGATCTAATAATGCTAAGGAATACATGTCTCATGACTTCAAATCATTTTGTGAGAGTAATGGACTTATTCATCAAACATCATGTGCCTATACTCCTCAATAAAATGGTGTTGCTGAAAGGAAGAATCGCCATCTTCTTGAAGTTGCTTGGGGCCTCCTCTACTCCATGAAGGTACCCTATTTCTATTGGCCTCATGCTATACTTACAACACGCTTTCTCATTAATAGGTTACCTTCATCAGTCCTTCATCATAAAACTCCTTACTCTGTGTTATTTAATGGTGAAGATCATTTTTCTCTTCCTTTTAAAGTGTTTGGATGTACATGTTTTGTTCATGTTACATCCCCACATAAAAATAAACTTGATCCTTGGTCTATGAGCTGAATTTAATTTGGGGTACTCTCGCACCCAGAAATGTTATATTTGTTACAATCCTACCCTTCGGAGGATGTTTATCTCTAGGGATGTGACTTTCTTTGAGGACACCCCCTTCTACTCCTCCCATGATGTTCCTCTAGGATGGACTTGTCCTTCTACTACTCCTTGTCCGCTTGTGCCATTCAATCTTGAACTGAATCCATCCCCTGATGCACCGGCCGTACCTTCACCTGTGGAGTTGTCAGATCCACCCGAGGTAAGTCCTTCTCCTCCTATGTATGGGCTTGAATTTGATACTCGGCCTATTGCTTTAAGAAAAGAACATCACTCTTGTACTACTTTGCATCCTATCTCAAATTTTATGTGTCACCATCGCTTGTCTTCCGAGTATTTTCAGTTTCTTGCGACCCTTTCTTCTACTTCCGTTCTGCAATCATATCAGGAGGCCCTGAGACATCCAGGATGGAAGGCGGCTATGGATGAAGAAATACACAACTTATACGAAAACCAAACCTGGTACTTAACATCACTCCCAAATGGTAAAAGACCGGTTGGTTGTTGATGGGTTTTTTCAGTGAAACATAATCTGGATGGATCAGTTGCTCATCTTAATGCTCAATTGGTTGCTAAGGGCTATACGCAGTGCTATGGGATAGATTATGATGAGACCTTCTCTCCTGTTGCAAAATTGAATTCGATATGTATCATCTTATCTATTACCTCTAACTCCTCATGCCCGTCTATCAGTTAGATGTTAAAAATGCTTTTTTAAATGGTGATATCAGTGAGGAAATTTATATGGTTCAACCACCAGGTTATGTGGTTGAGGGGGAGTCAATATGCCGGTTAAAAAAGTCTTTATATGGGCTTAAGCAATCCCCTAGGGCTTGGTTTGATAAATTTAGTCAAACACTCCTATGGTTTGGTTTTCATCGGTGCTCAGTTGATCATTCAATATATTATAAAGATACAGTCAAAGGAAAAATATTATTGGCCGTATACGTGGATGATATTGTCTTAGCCGGTGATTATGCTTTGAGCATACAAGAGGTGAAGCAGATGATATGTCTGGAATTCAAGACTAAAGACCTTAGTATGCTTAAATATTTTTTGGGTATAGAAGTTCTTCAATCCAAACATGGGATAATATTGTCTCAAGAGAAATATGTCTTGGATCTCCTTGAAGAAACAAGAATGAAGGGTTGTAGACCAGTTGACGCACCTATGGATACAAATGTAAAATTATGTGCCACAAATGAAGAAGATATTGATATTGGTAAATATCAAAGACTCATGGGAAAACTGATTTATCTTACTGTAAGTAGGCTAGACATATCATATGTTGTAAGAGTGGTGAGTCAATTCATGCACAAACCACAAATTACCCACTGGCAGGCTTTAGAGAAAATATTACATTATCTAAAAGGAGCTCCAGGAAGAGGATTGTTGTATAAAAAACATGGGCACTTCAACATAGAAGGCTTCTCAGATGCAGATTGGGCTGGATCTCCTGATGATAGAAAATCTACATCATGATATTGTACTCTAATTGGGGGAAACTTGGTTAAATGGAAAAGTAAGAAGTAAAATGTGGTTGCAAGATCTAGCGCCGAAGCAGAATACAGAGCTATGGCCCATACCGTTAGTGAACTTTTATGGGTCAAGACCCTTCATACCGAACTAGGTTTTTATTAAAAGGGGTCCATGAATCTGCATTGTGATAATCAAGCAGCCATTCATATCACTTCAAATCCAGTTTTTCATGAAAGAACTAAACATATTGAGGTGGATTGTGATTTTATACCGGAGAAGTTTCAAGTAGGAATAATCTCTCTCAAACATGTGTCATCTCAAGAGCAAGTAGCTGATATTCTCACTAAACCTGTTACATCTAAAATCCTATCGTTTATATGTGGCAACCTGGGTATTTATGATGTATTTTCTCCTCCAGCTAGAGGGGGAGTGTTGGAAGATGGTCTCAAGCCCACGAGCTCAAGACAAGAAGCCCACACGTCAAAGGAGTGGCATATGTGTAAAATATGGTACTTTCCATAAAGATGGCACAGAAGTATAAATATGTGTTCCTTTTATGTCTTTTGTTTTATCAAGTTGTAGCCCTAAGGGCATTGTAAAACTATAAATAAAGTCATTGGCTAAGAGGTAGGGCATTGAAGCACTCTCTTCTCTTTCCACAAATTCGTCCAACCCTCATTTTTCTTTTTGACGTAACCCTCTTCTCCCTTAATCCAAACTCTCTCCTTCCTCGTTCTTCTTCTTCTCTTCTCCTTCTCTCTTATTCTTCTTCTTATTTCTTTCTTGTTGATCTAAAGTTCCTTTCATGAGATCCTAAATTCTACACAAGAAAAGAAACAGGCAACCAACCTAGAAAAATTTAGAAGTCTAAAACGAGTTGAAGGAATTGACAACGCTATAAGAAGTCGAGCACTTCAACTAGAAAATTAAAGAATGTAAGTATAGAGGGTCAAATAAGTCAAGCCTATGCATATCATTTGAGTGCCTCAGAAGGAGAGATGAGGTTGTGAAGCAAAAAGGCACAAAGGAGATAAGCATTTGGCAGAAAAAGAGCAAATGAGCCAACCTTGGAGAAAGGAGTTGACTCCTTGTCATGATGGAGAGAATAAAAGGAGATAAATACAGAAAATTAAAAATTTTTAAAATTTGAAAAAGGAGTCAAGCCTCTCTTTTGCAGTGGAACCCTTATTAGAAGATTCATCTCCAATAAATGCAGAAATGACCGAGCATTGGAGTCAACTCAATGGTGTAACAACACCCATAGGTTGACTTATGGTCTTCGTTTTGAGAATTTTTTTGGGTCCAAACTTTGTGATTGTTTTGCTTCGTTTTCATTAGAAGAAAAGGATTTAACACATATTTTTCAGAATTTTTGGTCCAATTTGACCTAGTGTTTTGTAAAAGATAAAAACTTCACTTTCACACTCTAAAATGCTAGTGTTTTGAATGTTAGAGAGCTTTCTATTAAGCCATGCTCACCTCAAATGATTTTCTCCTGGACAAGCATTTTCCAAACCTAGTAATCCTTCAAAATCGATTTGAGAAGATTTTGACCTCTCAAGCTATAAAGGAAGTAAAAAATTATAGTTCTCTTCAATGAGTTGAATATTCTAATGCTTGTTTTTTCAAATCTTGATTGAATAATTAAATTTATATTTGTTAAATATGTTCCTAGTGATTTTAAGATTATAGTTGATTCAAAAATTGTGTTTTATGTGTTTGTGTGATCGACTTCCGTTTGAAATAAAACTTGTTTGACGTTTTACTTCAAAATCATCTTATATATGCAAGTATTGTAATTTGATGGGGCATTTTAAAGAGGCTTTGTAAAATATTGAAATTTGGGGATAAGTTTTCAAATCCAAGTACATACATATTGATTATAGTTGAAATTATTACTCATTGAAATTATTCACTAAAGAACATATTACTACTCTCGTGTTGTATTTTAAAACCAACCATTACATTGAGCTACTTTATATGCTTTCCCCAATTTGAAAAAATAATGTCATCTTTACATTGAGCATATATTTCAAATATAGTCATTAAGGACTTTTTTGAATTGTTGATTACTGCAGTAGCTACTTATGAATTTAGGTACCTGAAAGGTCTAATGAGGAACAAACTTAGAGGAGCAAGTGTGTTTGTTCTTTCAATTGATTAAAAGTGTAAAGCATGTTTTACAATTTAAATTTGTGTACAATGATCTAGGTAAAAAAGGAAGTGATAACAAAAAAAGCTAGAGGATTGTTAGGTCATTTACAATCTCTTCCTTGGATTTCTAGTTCACCTCCCAAGATGTTTTATCACTTTGAGGATCCACCAAGTTCGGGTTGTCATACGACATCTACAACAAATCGCCTCTAAGGCCAATTATGATGCTACACAAAGACTTAAATCACAATAAAAAATTTATAATAGCACACACTCACTTAGGTTTATAGAAGCTAATTAGGCACACTAACTTCTGCCCACAAAGGGAATTATAGTAATTCATAGGCTGCATAAGCCTAGACCCTCAAGGAGACTTTCAGCATCGTCTGCCTTCACAAAGTCTTATAACTCACGTAGCAACATATTCAATTTTCCAAGCCCTACTCAACCACAACAACTTCTCTCAAATTCTTTGGGGTGTAAATGGTCTTGCCGGCCAAAGGTTTGATCCAAATTGCAAGGATTATTTGTTTAAAATGTAGTCGAATTTAATTTACCTCTCAATCGGCTAATTTAATAGTATATGCTAAAAAAAGTAGACACGCCAATCGTAAGCATATACTCAATATAATCAACAATATAAAGTACTCCTTAATGACTTGATTTTAAACTAAAGACAACTCATATTTCTTGATGAATTGATTTAAAAATATATGCAGATCAAGATAACTTGATTTAAAATTTTTGGATAATTGTACATCTGGAATTATTTTTTTACGTTGGGGAATACACATAAAATAGTTAAATATAATATTTGATTTCAATGTATAACCCACAACTAGAAATCTAAATTTTATGGATAATATCAGCATGTTATGACTCTAGTTAAGTGTACTAGACCAAATATGATCTATTTATCTCAAAATGTTAGCATATACTTGAATTTGAATTCTTATCCCCAAATCTCAATGTGTTTTAAAACGCCCCATCAAATATCCTATAAGTCAACATATTTATATGTAAGGTATGATTTGAAAATATTGAAGGCTATTGATACTAATTTTGAGTGGTAGTCAATCCTGCAACAACTCACAATACAATGGTTAGATCAATTTTGATCTTAAAATATTTTAAAAACATTAAACAAACTAATATCTATGTATTAAATCAATATTTGAAAAGGTAAACATCAAAATACTTAACTCAATGAAGAAAATTTTCAAATTTAGTGGCCTCTTAGGGCTTTTGGAGGCTAAAACTTCTCAAAATACGTGTGAGAACTTGAGTGTCTTCTTTTTCATTGTGGAAGGAGAAGTTTTAGTTTGAGGTGAATTTGGGTGAAATAGTACGATTCCCAATGTTAAAAAAACTTGTCCATAACAATAGATAAGTCTATTATGTTGAATATAGGATCCCTTTTCCATGATCACGAACAAGAAAAAGAAGAAAGAAAAACGAGAAAAGGGGAGGAAGATGTCATAAACACCCAGCTTGCTACATATGGTAGACATGATCTTGTGAGTGACTGGTTTGGTGAGGATGTCTGCAACTTGATTTTGTGAGGAGATGTGCTTCAGGGATAAGAGACCAGCTTGGAACTTTTCTCTTATAAAGTGGCAATCAACTTCATTGTGCTTTGTCCTCCCATGGAAGACTGGATTCAATGCAATATGTATTGCTGCTTGGTTGTCACAATATAGATCCATTGGAGCTTTTTTATAAAATCCCAATTCAGTGAGAAGGGACCTTATCCATAAAAGTTCACTTATAGTGTGTGCCATGGCTCTGTATTCTGCTTAGGCACTGGACCGTGCTACCACATTCTATTTTTTTCTTTTCCATGTAACCAGATTTCCTCCAACTATCGTGCAAAACCCAGAAGTAGATTTTTTATCATCTGGAGATCCAGCCTAGTCTGCGTCCGTGAATCCCTCAATGTTGAAGTGTCATGTTTTTTATAGAGGAACCCCCTTCCAGGAGCCCCTTTCAGATAACGTAGTATCCTCTCAAAGTGTTTGCCAATGACTAAGTTGTGTCTGGTGCATGTATTGTCTTACCACACTTACTGCATATGAAATATCTGGCCTCGTTACACATAGGTAAACAAGACGCCCTACTAACCTTTGATATTTGCTAATATCCACATCTTATCCAGTGCCTCCACATAACTTTGTATTTGCATCCATAGGAGTGTCTACCAGTTTGCATCCCAACATACCTGTTTCTTTTAGTAGATCAAAAACACATTTTCTTTGGGATAGAATAATCCCATGTCTGGATTATAAGACCTTAATCCCCAAAAAGTAATTCAGTAATCCAAGATCCTTCGTCTTGAACTCAACACATATTCTTTCTTTTATTTTTTGAATGCCCCCAGAATCACTCCCAGTTAAAATAAGATCATCAACATAAACAACTAGAATCACCTTACCTCTTGATGTGTTCTCAATAAAGACTGAGTGGTTTGTAGAGCATCTGTAAAACCTGCCCGTATGATGTCTTGACTAAAATTTTCAAACCATGCCCGCGGGGATTGCTTTAGCCCATATAGAGATTTCTTAAGGCAACATACGGACTCCCCCTCACCCACATATCCTGGTGGTAGTTGCATATAAATCTCTTCTTTGATATCACCATTGAGAAATGCGCTTTTAACATCCAGTTGATATATGGGCCAAGAAGAATTAGCTGCCAAGGATAATAATATATGTACCGAGGTCATTTTTTCCAGTTGGGAGAATGTCTCATCACAATCAATGCCATAGCATTGAGTGTAACCTTTTGCAACTAGTCGAGCCTTCAGTTGTGCAATGGTCCCATCCGGATTGTGTTTTACTGTATAAACCCACTTGCAACCAACGGGTTTTTTATTTGTAGGTAGTGGAACTAGAGACAATGTGTGATTATCAATAAGGGCCTTCATCTCTTCATCCATTGCTGCCTTCCACCCTGGATGTTGTACTGCCTCCTGATATGAATGTGGAACATATATGAAGGAATTTGAAGAAAGAAACTAACAACATAGAGGTGAGAGGCGATGATGAGACACAAAATTGGAGATAGGATGAGAAGTAGAAGGTTGAATGCATGAATGAGGTTCTTTTCTTATAGAAATAGGATGAGTATCAAATTCAGGACCAAAAATGATTGGTGATGAAGGACTTAACTCTGGTGGATCTGACAACTTGGAAGGTGTGGTATTGGCCACTGTCTCTGGGGCCTGAAAAGTCTCTGTATCACGAGGCACAACCGGTCGAGGAGAACTTGGTACTGATGACATACCAGGTGGAGCGCAATCAGAATAATATGAGGAGTCTTCAAATAATGTTATATCCTTGGACTCAAATAAATGTTGCAAAGAGGGACTATAATAGACATAACCCTTTTGTGTTCGAGACTATCCCAAAATGATACACTTTGTAGATTTAGGGTCAAGTTTGTTGTGTCTAGGTAAAGTATTATGAACAAACCATTGACAACCGAAGACTTTCAATGGTAATGCAAACGGATCATCATGTGGTAAAATTTTAGAGTAGGGGGATTTATTCCCAAGAACAGTAGACGGTAGACAAATTATAAGAAAACACACAGTAAAGACAGCATGGGGCCAATAAAAATATGGAACTTTCATGGCATATAATAGAATATGACGATTTTTTCGTTCGGCTACACCATTTTGTTGAGGAGTGTAGGCACATGATGTCTGATGGATAATGTCATTCTCTTGACAAAAGGAGTCAAGGTCTTTTGAAATATACTCTTTGGCATTATGAGACCAGAGGATTTTTATCTTCTGACCAAATTGTGTGAGTAACATCGTATAAAAAGATTTAAAAATAGATGGTATCTCAGAACACTCCTTAAAAATAAACAACCAAGTTGTCCGAGTGAAATCATCAATAAATGTGATAAAATATTTGGCTTGAGAAATATTAGAGACACTCAAAGGCCCTCAAACATCAGTATGAATCGAGGAAAACATAATCTTACTTTTGACTTCAGGACGAGGAGAGTATGTACACCTTTGATGTTTACGTAACCGACATACCTCACAACTGAATTCTGACCTTATCTTAAGAGATGGAAACATATGATGAAGAGATTGTATGGAGGATGTCCCAACTGATTGTGCCATAATCGTGTCTCATTCTTAGTAGTAGACACCATATTGACCTTTGGCACATCAAAGTAGTAGAGGTCCCCTCATTCATGGCCTCCACCAATCACCTGCTTCGTTATAAGATCCTAAAAAACACATGAAGTAGGTGTGAAGGTAACCGAGCAATTAAAATATTTTGTAACCTGACTCATAAAGAGCAGTTTAAAGAAAAGGAAGGAATAAAAAGAATATCATTGAGCGCAAGTGATGGGGTGACAGAAGTGGAACCTTTTCCTTGGACTTTGGTTTGAGAACCGTCAGCTATGGTAACAAACTTGTGTGAAAGACTCGGAGATAAAGAATGTAATAAAGTTTTGTTACCTGTAAGATGCTCGGAGGCTCCTGAATCAATTTTCTTGGATGAAAAGGAGGCCGATAGCATACCTAAAGTAGTAGTGGCAGCAGTAGTGGTAGAGGGGCTAGGAGAAGACCCTAGCATGGTCTTTAATTTCTGAAATAATTCATACTCTTCATCAGTAATTATTTTCTGTGCAACTGGTGTTGGGGATGGTCTGCTCGTGCATTACTAATGAAGGCTTGATTAGCCCTGTTGATTCTGACTTGTCATTTGCCTTATAACATATTTCTTTATAGTGGCCATATCTACCACAATAAGTGCATGCCCTATAACGGCACTGGTCTATAGTGTGGCCCCGAAATTTACAATGACTGCATTTAATATCATCTATTATGCCGACACTATAGGGTCTATGTAGTGTATTAGGGATTGAATATAGTTTAGTACATGTCTCCCAAATATATTTAGCAGTGTCAAGATGAATAACATTACTAGAGACATGTGCTTCCATGCTATTTATCAGCCAACCAATTACCAATGTATCATTCGTCAGCCATTCCATATAAAACATATCATCTTCATCAATAGGTGGTCCTCCGGTAGTGAGGTGACCAAGTAGGTATTTGATTATGAGAAATCTCCTAACCGAGGTGGACCAACTTATAAATTTTTTTACCCCACATAAGGGTATGGTGGTGATTTTTAGTATATCACCTTTGATAGTCATATTCTCATCAGCCATGATAGGCTCTTCTTCTTCAAAAAACTTTAAGCAATATCATCAAGTAGCACATCTTCAATCAACTCAGTATATGTAAATATAGCATCAATGCTAAATATTTTTTTCCAGAAAACCACTCATAAGAGGATCAATAGCAATCTTCTATTATCATGGAAATCTTATCCCACAAAAAAAATCAATAATCTGAGTATGGAATGGTCTCGGCAAACAAAATTTCCAAACCGATAAAATTGTTTTAATAGCTCCTTCTAGATAGAGGGGCATGCATATTCATAACATAATAAGATGAAAGTATTCACATATTCATCCTTGAATCATCATCTAAAAACGAGAACCAGTAGCATAAACAAAATATTTTTTAACACTTATCTCTGGGCTAGTGTTCTTCCTTCATACAAGAGGCTTCTTTGAGTGGTGTTGATCGTCACTTCTCTAGAGAATTACTTTGTCGAGGGATCCTAAATATGTTGCTCTGATACCATGCTGAATTTAGGATCCCTTTCCCATGATCAAGAATAAGATAAATAATAAATAAAAATGAGATAAGGGGAGGAAAGCTCTCGGTAGAGAAGAGAAAAAATAAAAAAGAAAAGGGTGAGCTGCGTCAAGTAAGGTGAGGGAGAGAGAGAACCAACTTGGGATTGAATGTGTGACTTGATTAATTCAGAATTACAGCCTCTCTTTTTATAGAAGAGGAGGAGGTAGAGTCCTCATACAAGTTGTCATTCAATCCTAATTACTTTCTAACTCTAACTCTTCAATATAAGTAAGTCTCAATATAAGTAAGTCTCTTCAAACTAGAACTCCTAGAAGACTAATTGGAGTAGAACTAGAAGTCAGCTCGTGGCCTTATTCTAGTGGGCCCCTCATGATTCTCCAGCGCACCTTGATAATTGTGCCAGCTCGTGAGATCTTCTGGGCCCCACTTGATCTTCAAGTCTTCTAAATCAACTCAGCTTGTGCTTCTTGATTCCTTTACTTGAGCTTGCTTTGGGAGAGGACTCTTCTTGGTATCCAAAGTCCTCTAGGATTTTTCTTAATGACCTACATCCTCATGGTGGGTCCCACCAGCTCGAGCACCATGGTGGGCCTCTCATTGTAACATATTAATGATTGAATTAAAACTGAGTCTAAAAATTTATAAAAAATAATCAATAAATCATGATTTATTTGTTGATCATGTTGGTAGGTCAATTTAAAATTTTAAAACCTATAACTTTTGGATCTACTTTTAATATTTTTGAAAATTTGGATTGTTATTATTTAGGTTCAACTCCTATGCTAGTGGTCAAATCGCTTTTGCTTCCATCAACTCTGTCAGTAGTTGAATCTTTCTTTGGGTTCAACTCCACCGACTTATATTCCATGAAGAGGTGGACTCATGTGTTAATTTCAAAGTCAATGTTAACTAGGATCAACTCCTTTTTGTTGCTTTCTCCTCAAAGAGGTGGATTCCTGAAATGGGGTTGCTTTGAAAGTTACATTAGTCTACATCTAATGTTTGATCCTCTTTATAGAGCTCGACTTATCATTAAATCCAAAACTTCTATTAGTAGGATACAACTCTTTTTTCTTTTTTTGTTTGTTTAATGCCGTCAACTCCATTTGTAGCATCGGTATAGAATCGACTGTTTCCTATGTATTTGACTCCTTATTTTTTTGGTAGGATTTGATTTCTTTATCTTTATCTAATGGGGTTGAATCCTTCAGTATGTGGTCAACTTCTATTGTATCTTCATTACATTGTTCGACTCCTTTTCTTTCTATGACATGGCAAGTGGTTGACCCCATCCATTGGGTTGACTCCTTTTACTCATTTTTCTACTATATGCTACTCCCCTTTTGTCTTTTTTTTTTTTTTTTTTTTTTTACTTCAGGGCTTAAATTTCTATGTAAAGGCTTGACCCTTTAGCATTTTACACCTCATTTGATCCTCTTATTTTACCCGTTTTTACTCTTCTTGCCTTTTCTTCTAGTTTGCTTCATTATTTTGTAAAACTAATTATTCTTCATCTTGTTTGGGAAACAGTATTGTTAAGTTATTTGGATGTTGTGCTGCTTGACATTAGTTTCTTAATCCCTTCTTGTGTGAACAATTAGGATGAACCATGATGGGTCAAGCAGATTTGCTACTAGATATCTCCTTTTATGGATTATTGATCTACACAATGTACCTACCTCACATCATTAGTACTTGACTGTTTATTATCATCAAAATTATCACAATAGGGTTTTTATGTTGAGGACTCAATAGCTCACCGAGTCACCCAAAGGAGGCGGCAATGACTCACTGAATTAATTATTTTTAAATTTCATATTTTATATTGCTTTAAGTATATTTTTCATTAAATATGTAAGGATCCAAGCCGCAAGGGAAAAATTATCAATTTAAGCCCTAAAACTCTAATGACGTCAAACACAATTTAGAGGGTAGAGAAATAGAAGAAAGACAAACATTGAATTAGGTTAAACAGGGTTTGGAGTTCTCCTTGATGAGCTCTAGGGTTTTTGAGGTGTCCTTGACGAGCTCCAGGTATAGTTTCCGAGTTCACTCAGAAGTTGTAGCCTCTCTTTCGTCCACAACAGCAAGAAGGGACTTCCCTCCTTCATTCCAAGCAAGGGTAGGGGTTTCCCAAATCCCCGAGAGCAACCTCTAAAGAGGTTCTTTAACCTATACATGAGCAAGGTAGGATTAGGAACACCTAATCCCTCATACATGAACATCAGTACCCTACCAAGAGGGTCCTTACCCTCTCAGCAGTGAGCAACCAAGGGTTCAACCGCTTTTTGGTGAGAGCAGCAAGGGTTCTCAACCCTTACCGAGGAAATCCAAGAAAGGAGACTCTTTTTCAGTCTTATCGAGAACAGACAAAGAAAAGAGCCTCCTTTTCATCCTTACCGAGAGCAGCAGCTGTATTACAGTGCTGGATTCACAAATCCCACACTGAGTTACTCGATCCATGGCTAGGGACTATAACAACTTGGTATCAAAATAGGGTAACTTGGGGGAGCCCGGCAATGGTGAGTTAGAAGATTTGATGATCAGAGGGCAGCAGGCGTAGGAAGAAAAAAAAGTAGAGAATGAAAGAAAGTTTGCCATAGTCATGGAGAAGTTGGAACAAATTCAAAATATTAATCTCAAGATTGATAGACTTTCTGGAATTATGTGAAATATTACAGTTGGAATAAATTCAACTCCGGAGCAAAGAAGAGAAGACAACTCGTTCAATAGAGGGGAAGACCAGTTTACATGGTGCACTGCCTTTCTTGGCCTGACGGGAAAATTCAAACTGTTGAATTTAGGATCCCTTTTCCATAATTCTGAACAAGAGAAAGAAGAAAGAAAAAAGAAGAAAAGGGAAGAAGAGCTCTCGAGTAGAGAGAAGAAAAAATAAAAGAGAAAGGAGAGGTTGTGCCAAGCAAAGAAAGAGAGAGAGAGAGAGAGAGAGAGAGAGAGAGACTAACTTGAGATTGAGATGTGTAACTTGATGAATTCCGAATTACAACACCTCTATTTATAGTAGAGGAAGAGGTAGAGTCCTTAAACAATTTTCCTTTCAATCCTAATTACATTCCTACTCTGACTCTCTAAGATAACCCTATTCAAACTAAAATACTAGAAGACTAATATGAGTTGAACTAGAACATTTTTTTCATTAACATGAATTAAGGGAGGAGGCTAGCTTGTGGTCTTATCCTTGTGGGTCCCTCATGATCTTCCAGCTCATCTACTAAGGATGCCAGCTCGTGAGATATTTTTGGGTCCCACTTGATCTTTAAGTCTTCTAACTCAATTCAGCTTGTGCTTCGTAATTCCTTACCTCGTGCTTACTTGGGTGAGGACTCTTCTTGGTGTCCCACGTCCTCATGGTGGGTCCCACCAGCTCAAGAACCATGGAGGGTCCCACATTGTAACACTCCTCCTCAAGCTAGGGGTGAGAAGACATCATAAATGCCCAGCTTGCTGCTTATGGTAGACATAATCTTGTGAGTGACTGGCTTGGTGAGAATATCTGCTACTTGACTTTGAGATGATATATTCTTCAGAGAGAAGAAACCAGCTTGGAACTTTTCTCATATAAAATGGCAATCCACTTCAATATGCTCTGTTCTTTCATGGAAGATTGGATTCAATGTAATGTGTATTGCTGCTTGATTGTCACAGTATAGATCTATTGGAGCTTCTTTGTAGAATTCCAATTCAGTGAGAAGAGATTTTATCCATATGAGTTCACTAACAGTGTGTGTCATGGCTCTGTATTCTGCTTCTGCACTAGACCATGCTACTACATTTTGCTTCTTTCTTTTCATGTAACCAAATTCCCCTTCAACCATCGTACAAAATCCCTAAGTAGATTTTATGTTGTTTGGGGATCTGGCCCAGTCTGCATCTGAGAATCCTTCGATATTGAAGTGACCATGGTTTTTATAGAGAAGCCCCCTTCCAGGAGCTCCTTTTAGATATCATAGTATTCTTTCAAGTGCTTGCCAATGACTAAGTTGTGGCATGTGAATGTATTGACTTACCATACTTACTGCATATGAAATATCCGGCCTTGTTACACACAGGTAAATAAATGGTCCTACTAGTCTTTGATATTTCCCAATATGTACATCTTCTCCAGTGCCTCCACATAATTTAATATTTGCATCCATAGGAGTGTCTGCTGGTTTGCATCCCATCATTCTTGTCTCTTCTAGTAGATGAAGGGCATACTTCATTTGGGATAGCACAATCCCATGTCTGGATTGTAATCCTTCAATACCCAAAAAATATTTGAGTAGTCCAAGATGCTCTGTCTTGAATTCAGCACATATTTTCTCCTTTGTTTTCTGAATACCCTCGGAATCACTCCTAGTTAAAATAATATCATCCACATATACAACTAGAATTACCTTACCTTTTGGTGTATTTTCAATAAATACTGAGTAATCTGTAGAGCATCTGTGAAAATCGGCCCGTATGATGGCTTCACTAAATTTCTCAAAACCATGCCAGTGAGGACTGCTTTAGACCATATAGAGATTTTTTAAGGTGACATATGGACTCCCCCAGCACATACCCAGGTGGTTGTTCGATCTAAATTTCTTATTTAATATTACCATTAAGAAATTAATTTTTCACATCAAGTTGATATATCGGCCATGATGAATTGGCTGCCAGAGATAATAATATACATACTGAGTTAATTTTTGTCACTGGAGAGGAGGTTTCTTCATAATCAATTCCATAGTACTGAATATAACCTTTGGCAACCAGTCGAGCCTTATGTCGTGCAATTGACCCATGCGTATTATGTTTGATAGTAAAAACCCACTTGCAACCAACAAGTTTTTTACTTGTGGGAAGAGGAACCAGTGACCATGTATGATTGTCATTAAGAGCCTTCATTTTTTCATCCATTGCTGCCTTCCACCCTAGATATTGTAGAGCCTTCTGATATGAATGTGGAACATATATGGAGGAAATAGAAGAAATAAACTGACAACATAAAGTTGAGAGGCGATGATGAGACACATAATTTGAAATGGGATGAGAAGTAGAAGCTCTAGTGCATGATTGAGATTCTTTCCTTATAGAAATGGGACGAGTATCATATTGAGGATGAAAAATAACTGGTGATGAAGGACTTACCTCTAGTGGATCTGTTAACTTGGCAGGTGTGGTGTCGGCCAGAGTCTCTAAGGGTTGAATAATCCCTATATCACGAGCCACAACTGGTCATGGGGAACCTGGTACTGAGGACAAACCAGGAGGAGCTCTATCAGAATAAAATGAGGAGTCTTAAAAAAATGTAACATCCCTGGACAAAAATAAACGTTGAAGAGTAGGACTATAACAAACATAACCCTTTTTGTGTGCGAGAGTATCCCAAAAAGATACACTTGATAGGTTTAGGATCAAGTTTGTTGTGTCTAGGAATTGAATTATGAACAAAACATAGACATCCAAAGACTCTCAGAGGTAATGCAAATGGATCATCATTTGCTAATAATCTAGAGTAAGGAGATTTATTACCAAGAACGGTAGATGGTAGACGATTTATAAGAAAGAAAGTCGTAAGGATGGCATGAGGCAAATAAAAGTATGGAACTTTCATGGCATATAATAAACCTCGAGCTACCTCAAGAATATTGTGATTTTTTCGTTCATCTACACCATTTTGTTGAGGAGTGTAGGCGTATGATGTTGGATGGATAGTGCTATTTACTTGACAAAAAGAGTCAAGGTCTTTGGAAATATATTCTTTGGCAATATCAGACTAGAGAATTTTTATTTTCTGACCAAATTGTGTGAGTTCCATAGCATGAAATGACTAAAAAATAAATTGTATCTAATAGCGCTCCGTAAAGATAAATAACCAAGTTGTGTGAGTGAAATCATCAATAAATGTTATAAAATATTTTGCTTGAGAAATATTGGAAACACTCAAGGGCCCCCAAACATTAGTATGAATTAACAAAAATGGAGTGACACTTATGACTTTGGGACAAGGAGAGTATGTACTCCTTTGATGTTTACTCAATTGAGAAACCTCACAATGAAATTTTGACCTTACTTTAAGAGATGGAAACATATAATGAAGAGACTATGCAGATGGATGTCCCAACCGATTGTGCCATTACCGTGTCTAATTTTCAGTGGTAGAAACTATATTTATTTTTGGTATGTCCAAGTAGTAAAGCGCCCCTTGTTCATGGCCTCTACCAATCACCTACTTCGTTATATATCCTAAAAGACACATGAAGTGGGTGAGAAGGTAACTGAGCAATTAAAATATTTTGTCAGCTAAGTAACAGATAATAGATTCAAAGGGAAAGTAGGAATCAAAAGAATATCAGTGAGTGGAAGTGATGAAGTGATAGAAGTGGAAACTTTCCCTTGGACTTTGGTTTGAGAACCGTCAGCTATGGTAACAAACTTATGTTAAAGACTCGAAGATAGAGAATGTAATAAATTTTTGTTACCTATAAGATGCTCGGAGGCTCCTGAATCAATTATCTAGGATGAAAATGAGGCAGATAGCATACCTGAAGCTGTAGTGGCAGCAGTAGTTGCAGAGGAACTAGGAGAAGAACCTATCATTGTCTTCATTTTCTGAAATAGATCATACTCTTCATAAGTAATATTTTTATGTGCTGCTTATTTTATGGATGTTCTTCTTTTGTATCACTTATAAAGGCGTGATTAGCCCTTGTCAATTCTGATTGTATTGGGATCTTCCCGGCCATGGATCTCGTCACCCTTCTTCCCTCTCTTCCCTCTAGATTTACTATTGACACTGGAAGAGAACCCCTGTTCTTTGAACGTGTAATGGTGGAATCAGAATGGAATGGATTGAGCTTTGAAGGAAGCACGACCTGGACCTCTGAGGGAGAATCCAATCTAGACCTTTGAGGGAGAATCCGACCTTGCTAAAATTAATTTACTAAATGCTTACCTTCTTTCAATTATCTCACGTCCCTTATAGGGAATTAGGGAAAGCACGCCAAAGGTTATAAGTTCAATAAATTACAAATAAACCCCTAATGAATTGAATTACAAATAATTTAATTCCTACATTTGTTGGACTTGTTTAAAACCAAATGATGGGAGCAGAGAAGAGTAAATACCTGTTGAAGGTGCTCATCCCAGTGTTTTCTATACACCAATATATCATAAAAAAAAAACAAGAACATATTTCCACAAGAGAGCTAAATACCTCATTCATGAGGGCCTGGAATGTGGATGGCGCATTGGAGAGACCAAAGGGCATGACGAGGAACTCAAAAAGACCATGGTACGTGCAGAACACAGTCTTCTCCACATCTGAAGGAAGAACTCGAATCTGATGATAACCTGACTTCAAGTCTAGCTTGGTAAATATAGTAGCGCCATGTAACTCATCTAGCAGCTCGTCCACCACTGGAATGGGAAATTTGTCTTTAATTGTGTGAGCATTGAGCTGCTTGTAGTCCACACAAAACCTCCATGACTTGTCATGCTTTTTGACCAGTAACATCGGGGATGAGAAAGGAGACCTGCTGGGCTGAATAATTCCCTAGACGAGCATAGTTTGGCACTGCTGCTCAATCTCATCCTTTTTTAAGTGGGGGTATCGGTAAGGCCAAACCACCACAGGTTCAGTCCCTATGTGCAATATGATGTGGTGATCATAGTGGCGAATAGGCAAAAGAGCAGAAGGTGCCTGAAATAAATCTTCAAAGTCTGTAAGTAATTGAGACAACTTACAAAACTCGGTGCTTTGGACCTAAACTGCCTAAAGTGTGCAGGGCACAGCAGCATGTGTGCCATGCAAGGTTATCTGGTGCTGGGCCTCTGTGAAGGTCATGGTCAGGGCCTGAAAATCCCATAAAATAGGCCCAATAGTTGGAGCCATTTAACCCTGAGTACAAAATCAAATCGTGCCAGAGGAATCACCAAGAAATCGATAATAAAGGAGTGTCCCTCAATAAAAAAGGGGGTGGCTATAGAGATACCCACACTAGCAATTTTTGCCCCATTGGCCACTGAGACTGAGAGGCCTATGTTCTGTAGGATTACTAACCCAAGTTATTCTGTCACTGGCTGATTGATGAAGTTATGCGTGCTGCCCGAGTCAACAAAGGCTAGTAATTTTAGAAGGTGCAACTATGCATGAACTTGCATTGTGTTGGAACTGCGCAGGCCAGTCATGACATGGAGTGAAATAGCTGGACCCTCTTGGTCTAGTTCAACAATGTCTTCTTCGAGTAAGATATCCTCAGAATCTGCACAGAGAATTACACAAAACAATTTTTTGCATATGTGACCTTGGACATACTAGTCATCACAATTAAAACAAAGGCCTTTGGCCCTCCTCTGTTCCATCTCCTGTCTATTTAATTTTTTTTATGTAAGGGGCTGGTGGCATGGAGGAAGAACTCTCTAGACACTGGGCTGCAGTAGGACCTGGACGAGGAGGCCCTGAATAGGGTGATGGCGCAGAGGTATTTATCCTGCCTGGCCAAGCTGGTTTTCTGATCAGTGAGTCCTTCAGAACATGCTATTTAGTATCAATGGTCCTAGCCAGATTCATAGTGTGGTCCAAATCTCTTGGGCCATGTAATTCAACCTCCAGACGCAAGGCCTCAGTTAATCCAGCAGTAAAGATTTGAACATACTGGGAGGGCTGGACAAAATTTCTAGCTCTGGTTAAACGTTCCTGGAAGGTCTTTTGGTACACATCAAGTGGGCCAGTCTGTTTAAAATTGATCAATTTGCCCAATGGATTGCTACTGGCTGGAGGACCAAATCTCATGATGCAAGATTGTCTAAATGTCTCTCAATCCTGAACCAAATGTTCATTTTGGAATTGATGGAACCATATGAGCACTTCATCGAGCATATGGTATGAGGCCAATTGGACCTGATCATCCGCCGGTGTTTTTTTATGGTAAAAGAACTGGTCACATTTGTGTAACCATATCAAGGGGTCCTTAGACCCATCAAATGTTGGAAAGTCCAGTGTCACATTCCTAGGAACCGAATTTGGTCCCTGGGCATGAAGTGACATAGGTGGATGGGGGTGGCACAGCGGTGGTGGAGGAGGTGGTGGTGGCTGGTGGTGCTCGAGCTGGCGGAGAATAGGCTGCTGGCGGTGGTGGTTTGCGACCCCTACCTTCATCAAATCGCTGGAGAACGAGCTCAAGTGTCATATTCATGGTCTCCATTGAAGTGAAAAGATCATCAATACCTGCATATGATCTTTGACGATTTGCATCAATAAGCTGACGCAAATCCTTCGGGGAAGAGGAATCCCCAAGGGTGGATCTGTCTGATACCAAGATGTTGGGATCTTCCCAGGCCATGGATGTCATCACCCTTCTTCCCTCTCTTCCCTCCAGATTTATTGTTGATGCTGGAAGGGAACCCCTTTTCTTTGAACATGTAATGGTGGAATCGGAATGGAATGGATTGAGCTTTGAAGGAAGCTTGACCTGGACCTCTGAGGGAGAATCTGACCCAGCTAAAATTAATTTACTCAATGCTTACCTTCCTTCATTCATCTCATGTCCCTATATAGGGAATTAGGGAAAACACGCCAAAGCCCATAAGTTCTATAAATTACAAATAAACCCCTAATGAATTAAATTACAAATAATTTAATTCCTAGGCCTGTTGATAACTCGAGATGCTATGGAGTCCATAGCAGATTGTCCATTGGCTTTATAGCATATTTCTTTATAATGACCATATTGTTCACAGTAAGTGCATGCCCTGTAATGGCACTGATCTATAGTGTGGCCAAATGTTTTACAATGAATACATTCTTTCCCATATGTTCTGCCAACATCAGTCCTTCCACCTCTTCCTCCGCCTCCTCTATAACCTCTACCTTAGCCTCGGCCGTGGTCAGATGATGATCATCTATGATCAGAATACATAGCGGATGATACGTCAGTAGTGGAGGAAGAAGTGTCAGGAATACGAAGTAGTGTTGCATGCACATCATCAAACTTTAGGACTACAGAAACACTCAAAAGTTGGCTCTTGGCAATCTCAAGATGAGGTTTAACATTTGCAAGACAAATAGCAGTAATTAAGGTTTCCTTCTGTTTGTCTTGGATAGAAATATCAGTGGTTGAAGGCTGAGCTAACTTCCACTCTTGAAGAAAGCCTCTAAAGTAGGCCAAGTACTCATGGATATTTTCTTCTTGTTCAGTATTCAAAATTCTTTGGGGAATATCATAAGGTCTATGTAGAGTATTCGAGCATGAGTACAGTTTAGCACATGTCTCCCAAATTTGTTTAGCAGTGTCAAGATGAATAACATTATTGGAGACATGTTCTTCCATGCTATTCATTATCCAACTAACTACCAAAGTATCATTTTTCAGCCATTTCATAAAAAAAAATATCATCTTCATCAATAGGTGGTCCTCGGGTGGTGACGTGATCAAGCAGGTCTTTTGTTATAAGGAACCTCCGAACCGATGTGGACCAACTCATAAAATTTGATACCACACATAAGGGGAAGTGGTGATTCTCAGTATATCACCTTTGATATTCATATTTTCTTCAGCCTTGATTGGCCTTTCTTCAAAAACAAATTCTAATAATAACACCTAGTACTTCTTCAATCAACTCGATGTATGGGGAATTATAATTTTTTTCTCTAATACCACTCATAAGAGACTCAATAACTATATTCTAAATCATGGAACTCTTATCCCACAAAAACAAAATTCCAATAATCTAATCATGGACAGGTCACGGTAAACAGAATTTCCAAACTGACAAAACTGTTTTGATTGCTCCTTCTAGATAGAGAGGCATGCATATCCATAATATAATAAGATGAAAGGATTGACATATTCATCCTTGAATCAACTTATAAATTCTGAAACCAGTAACATGAAGGGGAAAAAAAATAATTTTGAACACTTATCTCTTGGCTTGTGTTCTTCCTTCAAAAAAGTGTATTCTTTGAGTGGTGTTGATCATCACTTATGTAGAGTATTCCTTCAATGAGGGATCCTAAGTATAATGCTCTGATACCATGTTGAATTTAGGATCCCTTTTCCATAATTCCGAGCAAGAGAAAGAAGAAAGAAAAAGAAGAAAATGGAAGAAGAGCTCTCGGGTAGAGAGAAGAGAAAATAAAAGAGCAAAGAGAGAGAGAGAAAGTAACTTGAGATTGAAATGTGCAACTTAATGAATTCCAAATTAAAACTCCTCTATTTATAGTAGAGGATGAGGTAGATTCCTTATACAATTAGCCTTTCAATCCTAATTACATTCCAACTCTAACTCTCTAAGATAAGTCTATCCAAACCCATCTACTTGAAGACTAATATGAGTTGAACTAGGACTGTTTCTTCATTCACATGAATATAAGGGAGAAGGCCATCTCGTGGCCTTATCCTTGTGGGTCTCTCATGATCTTCTAGCTTATCTTGATAAGGTTGACAGCTCGTGAGATATTCGTGGGTCGCACTTGATCCTCAAGTCTTCAAATTAAATTTAGCTTGTGCTTCATAATTTCTTAACTCGTGCTTGCTTGGGTGATGTTATGGACTCAATAACACTGAGTCATCTACTTTAATTTTATTATTTATGTTGCTTTTAATTTTGAATTTTATTGATTTTTAAGAAGACATAAAGGTAGGGGTAGATTTGGGTTTTATAACCCTAACCTATGGTGATGTTAATTACCCTATTTAAGGGGTAAGGATGGAGAAATAAAGAGTGTTCAAAATTAGCATTAACTAGGGTAATTTAGGTTCTTGCTAGGCTCCCTTATCTAGGGTTCTTGGCGTGAACTCTCTTGGTGGTTTGCTGCATCCATTGAAGAGTCCTTGATGAGATCGTGAAGAGGAATCACCCTTCACGAACCAGCAGCAAGAGGAGGAGGTTTGAGTGAGGCTTATCATCAAAAGAGGAGGCTATTGAATCGCTGGTTGGAGGAGATCTTCAAGAGGTATTTCTGATTAACTTTTCCATGTTTGGAAAGGTCTTCTCTAGTTTCTTTTACGTATAAGATAGTAGATGCATGGTTTTAAGGATTTATACCTGTTGACGTGAGTTATAAAATAGGGGTTTCATATCTGAGTGGTTAAACATTCCTTTAACTTGCTGGTTGCATCTATATTTGAGAAAAGGAAACTCCTTTTCAATTTTAATGTAAAAGGAGAAGTAGAAGAGAGTTCTTTTCACAAAAACGTGTTAAGAAACCCTCAAACAGTGCTAGATCCTTATTCAACTCGTCGAGTTACTAGATCCATGGCTAGGGACCATAACAACTTGGTATCAGAGCAGGGTAACTGGCAGAGAGAAGCACCAATGAATACTTTGAATTGCTTGAAATAAAATTTGATACAGTCCTAGAGAGGTTCTCCAAAATTGATATCGATATGGAGACCTTGAAGGGAAGGATGGATAACATGGAGACTTGTCTGACTACTGGCAAGAAATTTGCTGCATTGGAGGAGATATTCATTCTCAGTTTGGAAACCTTGAAAGGAAGGATGGATAGCATGGAGACTGGTCTAAGCACTGGTAAGAACCCAATTTTGGGGGACCATTCGCAGATCAGAGGGGGAGAGGAGTTTACTAGACACACAAGTTTCTCGGGTTAGCAAGGACCCTTCTTTCCAGGGGGACACCTCAAATAGGGGGGAAGCACTGTACCTCTCATTCCAGACCAGAGAGGAGGGGACCATTCGTATAACAGAGGGGGAGATGAATTTCCTAGGCGCACGAGTTTCTCGGGATAGCAACGGCCCCTCATTCCGGGAGGACACTTCTATCAGGGGGGAGGCACTGTTCCGAGGTATACTAAAATGGAATTCCCTACTTATAATGGGTCAGAGGACCCTTTGATATGGCTGTATTGATGCGAAAAAAATTTTAGCCATCAACAAGTCCCAGCCTATGACCGAGTCTACGTGGCTGTTTTCCACTTACTAGGGGAAGCACAACTTTGGTACCAGCTAGTTGAGGTTGATAGCGACGTGGTAGATTGGGAGGAATTTAAGTGACTGTGCTCTCTCCGTTTTGGTCCTCCGGCTTACAGCAACCCTTTGGGAGATTTGGTTTTGTTACGCCAAACTAGGGCCGTGGAGCAATATAAAAAAGTGTTCTAGGAAAAATTAGCACGAGCCAGTAGTATGGTACAAGTGGATCAGCAAGTTGCGCTGTTTACAGTTGGACTGGCTGAGGCATTAAAGCTTGAGGTGGAGCTCTATGCACCTGTTGACTTATCCAGCACTATGAATATAGCTCGTGCTTTAGAACTGTGACAGAAGGCACAACACAGACAACCTCCATGGTCAGGGGAGCGGAGCGCTCCATCCACGAGGCAAGGGGAGCGCATTCCTCCGAGAAACAACCCGGGTATTACTTTGATAGGGGATCCGAGATCTATTTATCCTACACCTCCTTATATAAAAAAATTGTCAAGTGCTGAGATGGCGGAACGGCAGGCTAAGAATCTGTGTTACAACTATGATGAACCATATCAGGCTGGGCATCAGTTCAAAATATTGTTTTTGATCAATAAGGTTGAAGATGAGGATACCGAGGTGATAGAGGATATGATAAAGGAAGAACCACCTGACATCTCCCTACATGCCATTACTGGGCTGCAATCGGCCACAACTACGTAGCATGGGAGTGGATCGACAACTTCCACCAGGTATACCTAGCTTCCGAGCTTGAGGACAAGCTCGATCTGCAAGGGGAGGGGGGGGGGGGGGGGGGGGGGGGGGGGGGCGGCTAGTCATTTTGGGATAGGGCCTTCTGTTATGGACTCAATAACACTGAGTCATCTACTTTAATTTTATTATTTATGTTGCTTTTAATTTTGAATTTATTGATTTTTAATAAGACTTAAAGGTAGGGGTAGAATTGGGTTTTAATAACCCTAACCTATGTTGATGTTAATTACCCTATTTAAGGGGTAAGGATGGAGAAATAAAGCAAGTTCATAATTAGGATAAAGTAGTGTAATTTAGGTTCTTGCTAGGCTCCCTATTCTAGGGTTCTTGGCGTGAACTCTCTTGGTAGTTTACTACATCCATTGAAGAGTCCTTGAGGAGATTGTGGGAGGAAGAGGAAGAGGAATCACCCTTCTCTTCCAAGCTGCAAGAGCAATCTACCTCTATCACGAACCAGCAGCAAGAGGAGGAGGTTTGCATGAGCCTTATCATCAAAGGAGGAGGCTTTTGAGTTGCTGGTTGGAGGAGATCTTCAAGAGGTATTTTTGATTACCTTTTCCGTGTTTGGAAAGGTCTTCTTTGGTTTATTTTACGTATAAGATAGTTATACCTGTTGATGTGAGTTATAAAATAGGGGTTTCATATCTGAGTGGTTAAACATTCCTTTAACTTTCTGGTTGCATCTATAATTGAGAAAAGGAAACTCCTTTTCAATCCTAACGTAAAAGGAGAAGTAGAAGAGAGTTCTTTTTACAAAAATGTGTTAAGAAACCCTAAAACAATGTTGGATCCTTATTCAACTCGTCGAGTTACTAGATCCATGGCTAGGGACCATAATAGGTGAGGACTCTGCTTGGTTTCCCACGTCCTCATGGTAGGTCCTACCAGCTTGAGCACCATGGTGGGTCCCACATTGTAGCAGTTTACGTGGTATTTTTGAATCGATTGTTAGTGATTGTGATGCGGTCTTTACTAACACTTATTAGCGTGAATTGTTTCATCTATGCAGCACAAAGTTGAAGTTCTCATCATCGTAGCATCCTCAAATAGATGGCCAAACAGAGGTAGTTAACCGCACTGTGGAAATGTATCTCCGATGTCTAGTGGGTGATCGTCCTAAAAACTGGGTTCAATGGCTACCGAGGGCGGAATATTGTTACAACACTTCCTTCCACACTGCTCTATAGTCTACTCCCTTCAGTATTCTATATGGCAGAGATCCTCCTCCGCTTCTCTCGTATACTTTGACATCCACCCACATGGACTCTATTGATCAAGCACTCATTGAATGGGACTAGATGCTACACAATATTTTGGATCGCCTGCTCAAAGCTCAAGTTCGTGTGAAGGACCTCTACGACAAGGGACACCTGGATATCGCATACAAGGAAGGTGACTATGTCTGGTTACGACTCAATCCTTGCCGCCAACACTCACTAGTGGGCCAACATTGTCATAAACTTTCTCCAAAGTACTTTGGGAATTTCTCCATTATTCGACGCATCGGGCTAGTCGTCTATCAATTGCAACTTCCCACAACAACTAAACTTCATGATGTGTTCCATGTGTGCTTAGTTAAACCCTTTCACCTCCTTCGTCAATCTGGTCCCTTCCTCCAATGGACAATGGATGAGTCATTCTTACTCTAGCTACAATATTGCATGCCCATCGTATTAATGACTAGTGGGAGATTCTAGTACAATAGAAGTACACCGAACAAGAGGTTGCTACATGGGAACAGTTGGCCAACTTCAAAGAGGTCTACCCAACTTACGAGCTTGAAGACAAGTTCTTTCTCCATGGTGTGGGGGGGGGGGGGTGGGGTGCAGATGTTGAAGACTCAACAGCTCACCGAGTAGCCCAATGGAGGCAGCAATGACTCTCCTTCTTCTACAACAACAAGAGGGGCCTTCCCTCCTTCATTCCGAGCAAGGGTAGGGGTTTCCCCAATCCCCAACCCGAGAGCAACCTCTTAAGAGGTGCTTTAGCCTATACACGGGCAAGGTAGGATTAGGAACATCTAATCCCTCTGACGTGAACATCAGTACCTCGCCAAGAGGGTCCTTACCCTCTCAGCAGTGAGCAACCAAGGGTTTAATGCCTTTCTGGCCGAGAGCAGCAAGGGTTCTCAATCCTTACCGAAAAATGCAAAGAAAAGAAGCAGCAGCTCTATTACAGTGCTGGATTCATAAATCCCAAATCGAGTTACTCAATCCATGGCTAGGGACCATAACATCTTAAGACAACTAATACCTATTTGCTTGAAAATATATTGCTAAATTTAGCTTTAAGAGAATTTATATTGAGCCATATTACAAACAAGTAAACCTTGTAAATTGGGTCAAGCTTTGGGTTGTCAAGACCATCCTTAACATTAAATTAATTGAGAGAAATTGTCGGGGCTAAGTTATAGAAGTAGTGAAATTGTTGTGGTTGAAGTATAGAAGTTGAGAAATTGTGGTGGGATTGAGAAGTTGAATTAGCTACTTAAATTGTCTGAGAGAAGTTGTTCGAGCTAAGGTGCAAATGTCGAGAAGTTATTGTGGCAGATCAATAGAAGTTGTGAAGTGGTTATAGCTAAAGCATAGAAATTGAGTGGCATTAGCTGTTGTAAGCCGTAAGACCTCGTGTAGATAGGCGGTATTGAAAATCCCTTTCACGGTCTAGGCTGGTGTGCCTAGTAAACTATTGAAAAATCCTTTCATGTGTTTAGGCAAGTGTACCTAATGAGCAGCTTAAAAATCCCTGTGTGGGTCTAGGTTTATTTAGCATAGTTAGCTCCTGAAAAATCATGTGTAAGTCTAGGCTATGTGCATAATTTCCTATTGTAATTCTAAGTAAAGATATATTATTAAAAATTGGCTATTATAGTCCATAGGGTGTTGTAAGTCCTCTTAATTGGCCTTAGGGGCAAATTACAGCAGACGACATAGGGCAACCCAAGAAAAGTAGAACTTCAAAGTACTAAAGCATCTTAGGAGGCAGACTACCAATGCATAGTAGGATTTTGAACCACTTAAAAATATTTTATGTACTTTGTATATGATTATTTCCACAAGTACCTTGATATTTATATACAAACGCAAATTATAAAATTAGGTTTTCACATTGAGTTATTTCAAACCATATGGAGTAAACCGAAAGGAGGAAAATTAAGAGTAAAATTTTACGAACCTTTTCACCCTCTCCTCCTCTCCTTCTAGGTTTGTTCTTCATTGGACCTAATCTTCTCTCCCCTCTTTGATTGGATGGAGGTTGTTCAATCAAAGCCTGATTGATCGATTGTCAAGGGTGATTGACCCTAACCAAGTCAATGGGGATTGGATGACTGATATTTGTTCTAATAGTCTTCATAAATTCTTGAGAAAGACCCCGAAAATCCAAAATCAATCCACTCCTAGTCACGACGAGCAAAACTCCATTCCGAACAGGAGAAGGTAATATTTCCAGGTATTCTTCCGACCAGGATATGTTTTCGAGAGCCCTCTGTCTCGGATAATCTACAAGTAGCAAAGCCCCAAAGGGCTGCTATTCACCACTAGAAAAAGAGGAGGTGCCAACGGAAACAAATCCGGTGGGCTATGGCTTCCGGATTCTCACTCTCACTTTCAATCTCGCTCTCAACAGTCCAATGGAGAACCAGCTTCAATGCATTTGGGGGTAAGCTTCTGAAACGCCATCGATTTTTAGGTCAAATCGGTTATTCCATGGGGTTGATGGGGCTCCAAGGGCCTGAGCAGCAGTAACTCTGCTCGAAAAATTTGGGATGGAGGTTCTTTGTTCCATGAAGCAGAGAAATAGTGCACGATTGCTGGAATTCCGGCTTGTGTGTATGAATTCCGAGATGGAATTTTTCTGGGGATGCCGGGATTGGTAGAAATTTTTTTATGGGGGCAGTTTTATTTTTCTATTGCCGAGAACAGCAGCGGTGTGCATGTCCCTTATCAATTTGTCAACCTTGTGTTCAATCTTTTAAATGATTTGTATGCTGCTCAACCACTATTTGTCAACATTCTTCAACCAGGTGTGAATTTTGGTGATGAAATTTTGTTGGGTATTCAGGGCAGCGTTGAGATAATTCTGTGGCTGAATGATTTTTCTACTGGTGGGACCAGCAGCAGTGAGTTTGTTCTTGGTCAAATTGACAAAGTTGTGCTGAAATGTTTGGGTCCCATGTATGGACTAGTTATGCAAGATTTAGTGTCGTGGAATTCCATGATTTATGAGTGCTTTGCTAAAGATAGTGACCATTCTCTGTCCAAAGACACATATGATGCAATTGAAGATATGCTTCAGAGGATAACGTTGAAAGGTTTTGTTCCTAACACTTCAGAGGCAAGATTAGATGCAGAGGATGAAGAGTACCTTGAAGCTGAGGTTCCTTTTGGTTTTCACAAGGATATGCTGGAGGGTGCTGCTAAGACCATTGTTCAATCTAAACCTTCAAACGGGGAGGTTCCCTTCATTGTTGCTGCTTTGCTCAATATACAATCAATTTGTGAAGAGGGTGAAACGGTAGACTTGTATGGTGCACATAATTATCTGAGTACCTGCACAGCAAGGGAGTGCAGCAACCAAAGTTTTTCAACCCAAAAATTTTACTGTGATCTTTGGTTTATGAATATGTATACTGTGAAATATCCTACTCAATCAGCCATGGCAACTTTAGAGTCTAATTTCAAAAAGGATGGTACGTCCCTTGTTGTGGCTGGGTTGAATAGTAGGACGAAATGTCCACTGGTTGCTGCTATTACAGTGCAGAAATGGGCTCCATTAGATAGTCAAGTTGGAGCTAATTCAGAGGTGATAAGAAAATTGGAAGAGGACGGGCAGTGTTATGTTGGAATGCCTGGTAGACAGGGGGAATCCTGCAATTTACTGCTTAGCAGTTGGGGTTTTCTGGAATTGGTGCAAAATATGATGGTGGGGATGCTTGTTATTACTGTTATGGTTGATGGGTTCTGTCAAGAAGGATGTCTTAAAGTGCCTTTGGTGCTCTGTGAGAGGATGAGAGCCAAGGGTGTCCATCCCTATCTAGTTACTTGTAATGCAGTGCTTAATGGTTTGTGCCATGCGAGCTGTCTGGTGTAAGCATTTAGGCTGTTTGATTCATTAGAGAAAATTAATGTTCTTCCCTCTGTTGCTACATATGCAATTTTGATAGATGCTGTATGTAAAGGACTCCTACAAGATGTAGATGTTGGAGCTTCTGATTTAGATGGAAGGATTCGGGAGAGGAGACAGGAGGAAAGTGCTGGTTTTGCAGCACTTGGGTTCTTCCACAATTTGTTTTGTGCTGTTGCTGTGGCACTGCAGTAACCAGTGCTGCCACTAGTGCTGGTGAAATCAGTGCTGCCCACCAGCCAAGTAAACGATGCTGCTGTGGCAGTCCAGCATACATTGTTGCCAGACAGCCAAAGACACAATGCTGCTGTCCTAGTGCAGAACACAGTGCTTCTAGACAGCAAAGGACACAGTACTGCTGTGGCAGTGCAGAAAAGTTTGCTGCTAGACAGCCAGCAACCACTGCTAAATTCGATGATTTTTATGCTTAGCAGTTTAGTTTTTCTGGAAATGGTGGAATATCTACTGTGGAGAAGGATTTTTATGACTGTTGAAGGGAAAAAATTTAAATTCTGGGCGCCTGGACAACGTATAGGGGCTTCAATTTTGGATACTATTCTACATGAATACAAGAAGGAGACAAGGGGTGGGGACACTATTTCTGGTGAGCTTCAATACAAGGTTGTTGATAACAGCACACAGTAGGCAGATTGTGATATTAGGGAGTCTTCCGTGGTCACCCCACAAACTGCTACCAACACAAGCCTACACCATATTGATCTGCAGTTGCGGCAAAGACTTCAACAACATAAGTATGTTGCTGTTTGTGCACACTTCATCAGGAATAGGAGCTTTGGGCACGATTTTATTAGGTTAAGCCTCATGCATGTGAATGAATCCATCATAATGGATCGTAAGGGATCCATAGATGAAGTTGTTGGTTCTGCAGCACATGGGTTATGCACAGTATCCCTAGAACTGTTTGGTACAATGGAACCTCAAAGCGTTGGACTACATGAAGTCACTTACCTACGTATGCTCAGTGCTTACGACCATGGTATTTTCATTGAGAATGCTGGACAATTTGTTGAACATGGACTGGGTCCAAAGACTGAGGTTACTGGGGACATGCTGCATTTTTCCAATGAGGCAACCGTTGGGGCAGATCTCACAAAGGCTGTTAATGTCGACGCGAAAGTTACCAATTTGGCGCAGGTGATAGTTCAACTTGTTGTTCGGTTGCTTATTCGTATTGGGGTATGCTACAACAAGTGATGTAAGCAGTGTTGGAACAAAAAAAAATTAGCTTCTCTAGTTAGATGCTCCAGTTTTGTAGTTCAGAGGGCTGACATAGATACCACGGTTGATACTTGAGAATAGGTGGAGACGTCGGCCCAGGCAAGTAGACCCTACCTTCGAGCTTGAGGACAAGCTCTTTCTCCCGGGGGGTGGGGTGTAATGTTATGCACACAATAACATTATTATTTTAATTATTTTCTTTAATTTACTTTATTTTATTTCAGTTAAAGAATTAATTGGCCACATGGGCATTTTTGTAGTATTTTATCTCAAAACCTTTAAGGGCGAACCCTATTTAAGGGGTAAAAGTAATTAGAAAGGCAAACATCGATTTAGGTTAAAGAAGGGTTTTGAGTTCTCCTCAACGAACTCAGGGGTGTGTGTTCTCCTTAACGAACCTAGGGTTTTCAAGCTTCCCTTTGGCTTGATTTTCGTCTTTCTCTTCTTCCTCCCTACGAATCCATGTGTTAGATCCGGGACCATAACAACAACAAAAGAAAAGAGAAAATGACAATCCTATACCAGTGCAAGGTAAATTAACGTTCCCACAAGTGTCACTGCCCTATGCATAAAAGACTTCCATTCCATAACTCGAAGTAATGTTCCCACAACCGACACCTTCATCAACTCTTCCACTCCATTCATCATTATTTCTGCCCCAAATCCCATCCATAAATTCTAAGAAAATGCACAACAGTCCTCAAATGCTAGCTTGATCTGCAACAAGAGATGACCATGAACTCAAAGCCATGAAGCTACTCAAGAACTCATCGTCTTGGTCTTCTGGATGGAGAGATTGTTGAGTATCAGCGTCTGTGTTTCCTTCTATTTCAGAATCTATTTACCCCTTTTTCTTACCAACTTCTCCTTTGCCTTTGACAACACTACAGTCGGCTACTAGAATAGACCTCATTTAATAAGATGCGTCATTGAGTTCACTGCATCGAGGATCTTCTCCTATTTAGGGGTGCACATCAGACGGTTCATTAGTCAGTAGACAAATTTCAATCTCTTCAAGGGACATCCTATAGGTAGATATCTCCACATCTTCATTATGTGACCTAGTTTGGTTCAACTCATTCCATCCCATCACCTAAAACAAACTTGAGGGGCTGTTTTGGGGAAGAGGAGGAACCTGTTGAACATGATGCACAAACAGATTCATCAAACGGCTTTCTACTGTCTACATACAAGGCCAAATTGGTGCCCTTGGAAGTATCAAATTTCCTATACTGATTGTGTTTACTCTAGCAGAAGGACTCAAAATTGGATACTCACAATAATGGTTACGAATGAAAACTGGAGTAAATGATATTGTTCACATTGGAACACGTGGAATTGGTTGGATCAAATATTGCAGTTCTTGAGGCTGTTGAGGAGGTTGTTTGAAGCTCAAAGGAGGATACTGAAAATGGGTCGGATGTGAGGGTCTAAATCCACATGTCTGATGGACAACATCGAAATATGGAATGGGCGCAATAGGAAAGTTTTTCTTACTATAAGACAAAGTTGAATAGTCCCGGTCCACAAATTTTACATAATGTTTCTTCAATTTCCCAGCACGCAGCTGAAGACGATGTATCTTGAAAGAACAATTTGCCATATGTAAGAAACTATTAGAGCAAAACTCAATATTTTTTCAGTTAATTTTTCATTAAAGAAACTCATTTTTCTATTTATGTTTTTTAAGAATAAGAATACTCTGTTGAAATAGCTGAAATATCTTTCATACCTGTATAAATTTGCTTGTTCTCCTATGAAGTCAGTGCTAAGAACCCAAGATATATATTTTTGAGGTTTACACTCATCTTCCACAAAGTATATAGGTGGTACCTCAAACTGAAAAAAAAAAAAATTACTTCAACGAGAGTGTTATCAAATTAGGTACTACTATAAGGATGTAGAAAGAGATAAACCACCTCAACTTCAAGAGTATCCTTTCTATAATCATTGAGAACAGATCTCATTCACAGGATATCTGACCATTTTATTTCAATCTTCATCTTCGTCTTCATTTTATCATCCATAATTTCCCATGCAAATTTACGCCTTGAGTAGTCAATTTTTGCTCGCAAATCTATGTGATAATTGGCTTTTCTCTAAAAATACGAAAAAGATAAACAAAACTTTAATATAAAGGACCAAAATTTCTCTTATAGAAACACATACAAGATATAGTATACATTACCTCCCAGCTGCCAATTTTAATAATTGAAAAGTGAAATTTTGAGGCTATTTTCGATTTCTGATTAGGTGGAGAAGAAGCTTCACGAGCAAGACCTTGCATTTGAGGGTGTGCCTTTGGAGTAGCTTTTTCTACTGTCACATCTTTTGACGAGAAATCTACAATTTGTTGCCACTAAATTATAACCATGTGAAGTAAATGTGCACATTTTCTACACTGCCTTTTCTATAAACACTGTGTTTTTCCATTGCTGCATGGTATCTTGCTAACACCTTATTAATTTTCATCTAGCATAGAACCAAAAAAATACCATGTTGGAATCAAATACACATTGGCAGGTAATGTAAGTGTGGTGTGGTAAATGACTACACCCTATACTCATATAATAGGATACAAAATTCAAGAATACGGCAAGCGACAAGCTCAGAGTTCATATTTGGAAGCATTGAGACATTGATAAGTAGTAAAGCCAAAACATGTAAGGGAAAAAAAAGAGAAGAGGGAAGGGAAGAGAGGAGAGTATCCTTAAAGAATTGATTATGCATATAAAAGTATTAAGAGCCATTCATTTTGGTTTTATTATAAGAGGCGTCACAAGAAAAAATGGATGAGATGGAAGAGTTATAGATCTATTAATGAAAAGAGTAAGTATGAAAAAAATGGATCCTAATACATTTTATTGCCAAAGCTCTATTGTATGGCAAAAGATAATTTCCTCCAAGAATCAACAATTCAAGCATCTTCAAAGACATATAACAATAAGAACACATGAAGTGTCAAATCAATTTGATGAAAGAAAACTAAGAAAATAAATGTGCATTAAAAGGAAAGTAAGACATAAACTACTAATCACAAGAGCATTTTTTTTTATTTGAAGTCCTAACTAGATGACATATGAAACTATGATTGAAAATACTGGAAAAGAATCAGAAAACTAGAAGATCTATCAAACAAAGAGAAGAAAATGGCAGTCGTGCACTCACCCCTTCATGCAACAACTAAGAAATGTAAGAAAAATACAAACAAAAAAATAAGAATACTATAGACGAAAACTACCTAAAAAACTAAGAAATACCAAAATTTGTATCCTACATCTTATCTGTTTTGCCTTGAGTTCACTGAGTTTCATCTTCTTAGAGGGTGCTCCCAACCCTGATCCATCATTGATCTTCTGCAATCCATTTTGGTTCTCGCAAGAAGTATTTTTTTACATCAAATATAGCAATGTCATCTGAATGGATCAAAGTCAATTTAGTTGAATCAAAACTAGTCTTCTTTCGATCCATTTCTAGAATTAACAAAGCCACATGAAGAGAGACAAAGAGAATAAAAATGAAAGCTTTTGTTTCACAGAACGAAGAGACACTTAAATAAACCTACCTCTTGGAGACTGATTGAGAAAAGGTGTCATCTCACAAAGATGGCACAATGGTGTAATTAGTTAAGGTGAACATGTTTACTTATGTCTTTTTTCATGTAAAGCTTATAGCCCAAAGGGCGTTGTAGGCATTGTAAATTCCTCTCCAAAAGTATAAATTGAGGCCCTTGGCTTGGGGTAGAGTGTCAAGCTCTCTACTCTTCTCTCAATTTTGGGAAGCTCTCTCTTTTCCTTTCTTCCCTACCTGAGTTCCCTCTTTTCTCTCTCCTTTTCTTCTCTTCTGTCTTCCTTCTCCTCTCTCTCTCTTATTTTGCTCAAGGTTCTAAGCATGGGGTCCTAAATTCAACAATTAACAATCACATATTAGAATATATTATCTCAAAGGGATGTTTGGATATATTTGATTTGTCTTTTGAATGTTTACTATATGACAAAAAGGGAAATACTAAAACAGAATTTTTATCTTGAATTAAGTAGTTTGAATCAATGTCATATAATGTAAACCGATGCCTCTGTTCTAATACCGGTCAGTGCCACATTGCAATGTCAGTGTTGTCTCTGCTCCAACATTGGCCAGTGCCATGTCACATGAAGACAATGAGTCTTCTCCCATTTGACACTTTTTTCTTAATGCTTTTTTTGACATTTTTGTTGAAAAATTAATTCCTTGAATAATTTTATTGTTACCTGGATAATACTAAAATCAAAGTAGAAACTAAAGAGACCTGAACCTATAATGGCTGTGCTTCATTCTCATTACTGTAATGAAGTCTTTGTAGCACTTATACCATTTTATTCATTAAGGATACGAAATGTATTATCATGCACCTTCTCAATTCGAGGAACTTATTTATATTTTTTGTAATTGTCCATCTTTTTTGGGTGACATATGATGGCCAAAACGAATATGTGAGATTTCATTCATGTTTTCTAAGTGGTAATGGTCCGGTTGGATGACCTTCATAGATTGGTCATTTTATTTTCCTTAGTCCAGTTGGTAGGCTGGACAAATATTGATTATAGTACCTTTTTCTTTCTAATGTCCATTTGGACCGTGCATGTTCAATCGAATGCACTTCTTTCCCAACTCTTGTTTTCTTCTTTTCTTTTTCTCCCCTTTATTGTACAGGCCAATCAATTGTCTGGGTTAACAGATCTCAACAATAGGTCTTCTCTGTTGGATCATGATCCCCATTGGTGCATATTTGACAATAATAAACATTCAAGTTACTAATAATGAGTATTAAGTACCATATGCAATTCAAAAGATATTTAAAAGATTATTCGCTTAAGTATGTTATGCATATATTTTCGTGTGGCAAAAATTGTCTAACTGGTCCATATATCAAAAGCGAACAAGCAGATCATACTAAAAAGTATACTATCCAAATGACCTAGCAACATTGATCAATCAAGAAAAGAAACAAGCAACCAACCTAGAAGAATTAAGAAGTGTAAAAGGAGCCGAATGAATTGACAACACAGTAAGAAGTCGAACACTTCAACTAGAAAATTAAAGAATATATGTATAGAGGGTCAAATAAGTTGAGCCTATGCATATCAGTTGAGTGCCTTAGAAGGAGAGACAAGGTTGTGAAGCAAAAAAGCACAAAGGAGATAAGCATTTATTAGAAAAAGAGCAAATGATCCAACCTTGGAGAAAGGAGTTGACTCCTTATCGTGGTAGATAGAATAAAAGCAGTCAAATACAGAAAATTAAAATATTTTAAAATTTAAAAAGGAGTCAAGCCTTTCATTTTGAATGGAACCCTTATTAGTAGATTCAACTCCAACAAATGCAGAAATGAAGATAGGAGCAGACCCCTAGCATTAGAGTCAACTCAATGGTGTGACAACACCCATAGGTGGACTTATGGACTTCGTTTTGAAAAAGTTTTGGGTCCAAACTTTGTGAGTTTTGCTTTGTTTTCATTAGAAAAAAAAAAGGATTTGATACATAATGTCAGAAATTTTGGTCCAATGTGACCTAGTGTTTTGTAAAAGATAAAAACATCACTTTCACACTCTAAAATGCTAGTTTTTTTAATGTTTCAGAGCCTTCTATTTAAGCCAAGCTCACCTCAAATGATTTTCTCCTAAACAAGCATTTTCCAAAGGTCCTAATCCTTCACACTCGATTTGAGAAGATTTTGCCCTCTCAAGCTATAGAGGAAGTAAAAATTGATAGTTCTCTTCATTGAGTTGAATATTCCAATGCTTGTTTTTTCAAATCTTGAGTGAATAATTAAATTTCTATTTTTTAAACATGTGCCTAGTAATTTTAAGATTATATTTGATTAAAAAATATGTTTTATGTGTTTGTGTGATCGACTTCCGTTTGAAATAAAAATTGTTTAACCTTTTACTTCCAAATCATTTTATATATGCAAGTATTGTAATTTGATGGGGCATTTTAAAGAGGTTTTGTCAAAGATTGAAATTCAGGGATAAGTTTTCAAATCCAAGTACATACATATTGGTTATTATTGAAATTATTCAGTAAAAATCATATTACTACTCTTGTGTTGTATTTTAAAATCAATCATTACATTGAGATACTTTATATGATTTCCCCAATTTGAAAAAAATAATGCCATCTTTACATTGTGCCTATATTTCAAATATAGTCATTAAGGACTTTTTGAATTGTTGATTACTTCAGTAGCTACGTATGAATTTAGGTACCTGAAAGATCAATGAGGAACAAACTTAGAGGGACAAGTGTAGTTGTTCTTTCAATTGATTCAAAGTGTAAAGCTTGTTTTACAATTTATTTTTGTGTACAATGATCTAAGTACAAAAGGAAGTGATAACAAAAATATATATATAGGATTTTTAGATCATTTACAATCTCTTCCATGGATTTCTAGTCCACCTCCCAAGATGTTTTAGCACTCTGAGGATCCACCATGTTTGGGTTACCATACAACAACTACAACATATCGCTCCTAAGGCCAATTATGATGCTACCACACAAAGACTTATAATACCATACAAAATTTATAATAGCACACACTCACTTAGGTATACAACAGCTAATTAAGAACACTAACTTCTACCCACAAAGGGATTTTTAGTAATTCATGCGCTACATAAGCTTAGACTCACATAGGGATTTTCAGCTACATACTAGGCACATTAGCTTAGACCCTGAAGGAGATTTTTAGCATTATCTGCCTTCACAAAGTCTTATAACTCGCATAGCAACATATTCAATTCGCCAACCCTACTCAACCACAACAACTTCTCTCAAATTCTTTTGGGGGTATAAATGGTCTTGCCTGCTAAAGGTTTGACCCAAATTTAATAGATTACTTGTTTAAAATGTAGCCCAATTTAACTAACCTCTCAATAGGCTAATTTATTAGTATAAGCTAAACAAAGTAGACATCCAAATCCTAAGCATACACTCAATATATTCAACAGTATAAAGTAGTCCTTATTGACTTGATTTTAAACTAAAGACAACTCATATAATTCTTAATGAATTGGTTTGAAAATATATGCAACTCAAGGTAACTTGATTTGAAATTTTGGGATAATTGTTAGTGTATCAATGCCCACGTCTCTCAAGTTACCGTTAATGTAATGTATTCACTGGCCCCAAGTATGAGGAGCGCCAATGTCGATAGTGAGTAATTAGTTAACGGTTCCAGCTTAGACGCTGATGAGGTCCAATTGTGACCGCAATGGTTACTTGTGAAGACCCTGTAAAACGGATAGTAGGGTTTGACCCCATGGTATGCACGTGTCATGATTGCATCACCGAGTGCCAATGTGGAGGATAGCAGGATGGCTTGCTCTACAAGCTTCCTAGATGGTGTGCTCTACAAGCTTCCTAGATGGTGTGCTCTACAAGCTTCCTAGATGGTGTGCTCTACAACCTTCCTAGATGGCTTGCTCTACAAGCTTCCTAGATGGCTTGCTGTACAAGTTTCCTAGATGGTGTGCTTTACAAGTTTCCTAGATGGCTTGCTCTACAAGTTTCCTAAATGGTGTGCTCTACAAGCTTCCAAGATGGCTTGCTCTACAAGCTTCCTAGATGGTGTGCTCTACAAGCTTCCTAGATGAAAAACACTTATAAATAGAGGTGTTCTTCAGTTGCATTGGTATCCAAAAAATGAGAGCTATTCCTTCTTCATTACTCTGTTTTATTGTTTAGTTTCTTCTTGTAATTTTTGTTCAGTCCAGAAACCATTGAAGCTCTTCAAGAGCGCGTGGTGGGACGAAGTTTCTTATCATATTTGTAATAAATCAATGTTGGCTTTCTTCTTGATTGTTTTTTAGATGTTTCTGGGCTGAGCTTACTTTGTTTTACATGGTATCAGAGCTCTAGGGGACTCTTAACAATAATCATTTGTTGTAAAGCACAACATCATGTCTGATCTTAAGCCTAGTAGCTCTACTGCTAGTTATGGTTCTGTACCAGCAATACGTATTCGTCCCCCAGCTTTCACAGAAGGCAAACTTGATGGCACGAACTATCTCCTGTGGAAGTTCAAAATCACTACGATTCTGGACTCCTATGAACTTCTTGATATAGTTCTAGGAGTTGATGCTGAACCTGTTGCTGTCACCAATGGTGAAAAGATCACTCCTCCTAATCCTCAGCTCGTCAAAGATTGGAGAAGGAAGAATGTTGATGCACTTTGTGCAATTGTCACAAGTTTTCAAGATTTTGTCCTCACCCTGATTCAACATACTTCGAAGGCGAATGAAGCATGGAACATACTGAAAAATCAGTATGAAACGAGGAACCAGACTCGTATCCAAAATTTGGAAAATCAACTTGCTGCTGAAAGATTAAGTGAAGATGAGGCAGCAGAGTCTTTTATTACTAGGATGAAAAACCTACGTGATAAAATGGCTTCTGTTGGTATAGCCAAGTCAACAGAGGAACTTGATCGAAGATGTATTCGAGTACTACCGCAAAAATTTGACGGCCTCGTGACAGCGCTCAATACAAGTTCGTGATCCTCCGTTGACCTTTGAAGATTTCTCTGCCTTATTGATGGAGGAGGAGATGAGGCTAAAAGGTAGAGACAATCAGTCTGACTCTGCCTTCACAGCAAAAGCAAAGGTTAGCAATGAAACAAAGAAGAAACCAAAGTGTAAGAAGTTCTTTGGATCATGTTATTACTGTAACAAGAAGGGCCATGCTGTCAAAGATTGTAGAACATGAATCCACGATGAGAAGAACGACACAGTGAAACAAAACTGGAAGAATAGAGAATCTGCAAATTCTGCAGAAATTGAGCTTCCTCTGTTCACTGTCTCAGAGGAATTATGCTCTAGTGCTCATGTACAACAAAAGAGTACATGGGTGTTAGATTTTGGAGCTTCCCGACACATGACCAGCAAGAAAGAATTATACGATTCTTTAAATCCTCTACAACAACCAATGAACATGGTGGTTGGGAATAATGCGAGATGTCCCGTTGAAGGGATAGGCACCATATCCATTCAGTGTGATGATGGAGAAAGTAAGAAGATAGTGGATGTTCTACTTGTTCCCCAAATCTCAAGAAACCTATTGTCCGTAGCTGCAATTACAGACAAAGACTTGGAGGTACGATTCAAGAAAAATGAATCTCTTATTCTTGATAAAAATGAGAACATAGTTGCAAGAGGTATCCGCAGGGATAACCTTTATGAAATCAACTCACTTTCTGCTATTGTTGATGCCAAAAATAGTCAACTTTGGCATGAAAGATTCAGACACATTTCCTTTCATGTGTTGAAGGAAATGCAAAAGAAAAATATGGTGATAGATTTGCTTTCAATTGATGTAATTGAAGAACCTTGTGAAGCTTGTATGCTGGGCAAGCAACAAAGAAAGTCATTTCCCAAAGAGAGTCAAAACAAATCAAAGGCTCCTCTAGAGTTGGTACATGCTGATCTTTGTGGGAAAATGACTACGATGGCATTAGGAGGATCTTTCTACTTTATGCTGTTAGTCGATGATTACAGTAGAAAGATGTGGGTGTACTTCCTTCGAGACAAGGCTGATGCTCTTGCAAAATTCAAGGTGTGGCATAAGCAAGTGACAAATGAGAGCGCAACAACTGTAAAGAAGTTTCGTACAGATCGTGGGGGGGAATTCTGTTCTGCTGAATTCTCTAGCTACTGTAATTCAGTTGGCATCAAACGCCAACTTACTGCTCCACATACACCAGAACAAAATGGTGTAGTTGAACGTCGAAATCGAACGGTGGTGGAAATGGATCGGTGCATGATAAAAGGTGCCGGGCTATCAGATATGTTCTGGGGAGAAGCATTAAATACAGCAGTATATGTCCTAAATCGATGCTCCACAAAAGCATTGAATGACAAGACTCCAAATGAGGCTTACTCAGGTATGTAACCTTCTGTATCTCATTTAAGAAAATTTGGGTGTGAGTGTTTTGTACACATTCCCAAAGAAAAAAGAAAGAAATTAGATGACAAGAGCGAGAAATGTATCTTCTTGGGTTATAATGAAGAGTCTAAAGCATATAGACTCTATGATGTAGAGGCCAAGAAGTTAGTCATAAGCCGAGATGTGGTGTTTAATGAGCGACCACTCTCAATGGAGGATAATGATCCTGCCATTTTGTCATCAACTGATGAAGTAACTCACCAAGTGCCTGTTGAACAACCAGTAAGTAATGTAGAAGATGTTTCTGTTAAAAAAGAAACAACAAGCCAACCTAGTGCATCCCCACGGAAGCCACAACCAAAGTGGGTGCACCAGCTCTTTGATGACAGAACTCCAGAAGTTGAAGATAAAAGCCCTTGTCCTGATGGGCTTAGATGATTAAAGAGATTAGAGGAGCAGAACAAAGCAGGACAACAACTTTTGAACATGGCTTTGATGACTCAAATCATCGAGACGGTAAAAGAACCAGTAAGTGTGGAGGAAGCCATGTCAGATCCAAAATGGAGAGCTGCAATGCAAACAGAGTATTATAGTATCATAAAGAATGATACTTGGGAGATTGTTGACAAACCTCCTAACCGAAAGATCATTGGCAGCAAATGGATTTGGAAAACAAAGTACAAGGCTGATGGTACTCTTGAAAAATACAAAGCACGCCTTGTTGCTCAGGGATTCTCACAAATTGAAGGTTTTGATGTTGATGAGACCTTCGCTCCAACAACAAAGATGACAACAATTCGGGTAGTTCTTGCAGCTTCTGCTCATTACAGGTGGACGGTACATCAAATAGATGTAAAATCTGCCTTTCTAAATGGGAAACTTGACGAAGAAGTCTATGTGATATAACCACAAGGCTTTGAACTACCAAATTCAGAGGAGAAGGTATGTAAATTAAAAAAGGCCTTGTATGGTCTAAAGCAGGCACCACGAGCCTGGTACAAATGTATCGACTCTTTCTTTTTGGAATGCGGGTTCTGTAGAAGCAAATCTGAAGCAAACTTATATGTTCTTTGTGAACATGAGAAAAGAGCCATTGTAGTACTCTATGTAGATGACCTGGTAATCACTGGTGACCATGAAGACAACATTGTGAAGACTCGGGAATGGTTGAGCCAAGAGTTCGACATGACAAACTTGGGCCTTCTTCATTACTGCTTGGGAATTGAGGTATGGCAAAAATCTTATCATATCTTTATTTCTCAGGAACGTTATGCTCGAGAATTGTTATCTACTTTTGGTATGACCAAAAGTAATCCAGTAGTCACCCCAATGGAAGTGAATACCAAGCTGTCAATCAATGACTCCTCTGAAAAGGTTGACAACAAGCTCTACAGAAAATTAGTTGGAAGTTTAATCTTCCTTTGTAACACAAGACCTGACATTAGCTATGGTGTGGGAGTGCTCAGTCGTTTTTCTAATAATCCAAGAAAAACACACTAGCAAGCTGGAATGCGAATCCTCAAATATCTCAAAGGTACTTTAACTTTTGGAGTATCTTACACAAGAGGAGATATTTTATCTGGGTATTGTGACTCGGATTGGGCTGGAGATATTGACACGAGGAAATCCGTTACTGGCTACGAATTCTTGTTTGGAATTGGTATCATCTCATGGGTTAGTAAGAAGCAAAAAATAGTTGCACTGTCATCAACCGAAGCAGAGTATAAAGTTGCTTGTGTAGCAACCTGTGAAGCTGTGTGGCTATGATGCATCTTGACTGATATAGGTATTCCTTTGACTGAGTCAACTACCTTAAATTGTGATAGTCAAAGTTGCATAGCTATGGCAAAGAACCCAGTGTTCCATGCTAGAAATAAACACATAGAGATTCAGTATCACTATGAAAGAGAACTGATTGAAGAGGAGAACATATACATGGAGTACTGCCCTACAGAAGACAACCATGCAGACATTTTTACCAAAGCACTAGGGAGTGCTCAGATGAACAAGCATCTTCGTGGCTTGGGCGTTGGCCCAAGAACATAGTCCAACAGAGGTGAACATTGAGGGGGGGGGGGGGGGGGGGGGGGGGGGGGGGTGTTAGTGTATCAGTGCCCACCTCTCTCAAGTTACCATTAATGTAATGTATTCACTGGCCCCCAAGTATGAGGAGCGCCAATGTCGATAGTGAGTAATTAGTTAACGGTTCCAGCTTAGACACTAATGAGGTCAAATTGTGACTGCAATGGTTACTTGTGAAGAAACTGTAAAACAGATAGTAGGGTTCGGGGCGTCAGCCCTGACGGGGGTCTAAGCGGGCTGACCCCATGGTATGCACGTGTCACGATTGCATCACCAAGTGCCAATGTGGAGGATAGCAGGATGGCTTGCTCTACAAGCTTCCTAGATGGTGTGCTCTACAAGCTTCCTAGATGGCTTGCTCTACAAGCTTCCTAGATGGCTTGCTCTACAAGCTTCCTAGATGGCTTGCTTTACAAGTTTCCTAGATGGTGTGCTCTACAAGCTTCCTAGATGGCTTACTCTACAAGCTTCCTAAATGGTGTGCTCTACAAGCTTCCAAGATGGCTTGCTCTACAAGCTTCCTAGATGGTGTGCTCTACAAGCTTCCTAGATGAAAAATATTTATAAATAGAGGTGTTCTTCAGTTACATTGGTATCGAGAAAATGAGAGCTATTCCTTCTTCATTACTCTGTTTTATTGTATAGTTTCTTCTTGTAATTTCTGTTCAGTCCTGAAACCATTGAAGCTCTTCTAGAGCGTGTGGTGGGACGAAGTTTCTTATCGTATTTGTAATAGATCAATGTTGGCTTTCTTCTTGATTGCTGTTTAGATGTTCCTGGGCTGACCTTACTTTGTTTTACAATAATTGCACGTCTGGAATTATTTTTTTAAGTTGGGCAATACACATAAAATGGTTAAATGTAATATTAGATTTCAAAGTATTACCCATGACTAGTAATCTAAATTTTAATGGATAATTTCAGCATGTTATGACTGTAGTTAAGTATACTGGACCAAATATAATCAATTTATCTCAAAATTTTAGCATATAAATATTTGAATTTGAATTCTTATCCCCAAATTTCAATATGCTTTAAAACCCCTTTCAAATGTCCTATAAGTCAACATATTTACATATAAGGTATGATTTGAAAATGTTGAAGGCTATTGATACTAATTTTGAGTGGTAGTCAATCATACAACAACTCACAATACAATGGTTGGATCAATTTTGATCTTGAAATATTTGACAAACATTCAACAAACTGATATTTATGTATTCAATCAATATTAGAAAAGGTAAGCATCAAAATACTTAAGAAGAAAATTTTCAACTTTGGTGTCCTCTCAATGCTTTTGGAGGCTAAAACTTCTCAAAACTCGTGTGAGAATTTGAGAGTGTGTTTTTTTCATTGTGGAAGGAGAACTTTTAGTTTGAGGTGAATTTGGGTGAAATAGTATGATTCCCAATGTAAAAAAAAACTAGTCCTTAAGAATAGATAAGTCAACTAATGGTTTTTAACAAAAGAGAATGAAAACCGAGTCTAAAAAGTTATAAAAAAAATCAATAAATCATGCTTTTGTTGTTGATCATGTTGGTAGGTCAATTTAAAATTTTAAGACCTCTAACTTCTGGATCTACCTTTGATATTTTTGAAAATTTGGATTATTATTACTTAGGGTCAAATCCTTTTTGGTTCCAGCAACTCTGTCAGTAGTTGAATTTTTCTTTGGGCTCAAATCCACCTACTTCTATTACTTGAAGAGGTAGACTAATGTGTTAATTTCAAAGTCAATGTTAACTAGGATCAATTCCTTTTTGTTGCTTTCTCCTCAAAGAGGTGGATTCCTGAAATGGGGTTGCTTTCAAAGTTACAGTAGTCAACTTCTAATGTCTGTTCCTCTTTATAAAGCTCGGCTTATCATTTATTCAAAAACTTACTATTAGTAGGATTCAACTCCTTTTTCTTTCCTATTTGTTTAATGGCATCAATTCCTTTTTTAGTATCAGTATAGAATCGACTGTTTCTATGTATCTGACTCCTTAATTTGTTGGTAGGATTTGATTTCTTTATGTTTATCTAATGGGGTTGACTGCTTCACTATGTGGTCAACTTCTATTGTATCTTCATTACATTGTTCGACTCTTTTTCTCTCTATGACATAGCAAGTGGTTGACCCCATCCATAGGGTTGACTCCTTTTACTCTTTTTCTACTCTAAGATACTCAAATTTTGTCTTTTTTTTTTTTTTTTTACTTCATGGCTTAAATTCTATGTAAAGGCTTGACTCCTTTAGAATTTTACACCTCATTTGATTCCTTTCTTTTACCCATTTTAATCTTCTTTCCTTTTCATCTAGTTTGCATCATTCTCTTGTAAAACTAATTATCCTTTATCTTGTTTGGGAAACAGTATTTGTTTGGATGTTGTGCTTCTTGACATTAGTTTCTTAATCCCTTCCTGTGTGGACAATTAGGATGAACCATGATGGGCCGATTAGATTTGCTACTAGAAATCTCCTTTTATGGATTATTGATTTCCACAATGTGCTTAACTCATATATTTAGTACTCGACTGTTTATTATCATCAAAATTATCTCAATGGGGATCTTAAGACCAATAATACTTATTTGCTTGAAAATATATTGCTAAATTTGGCGTTAAGAGAATTTTTTTTGAGGCATATTACAAGCAAGTAAACCTTGTAAATTGGGTCAAGCTTTGGGTAGGCAAGACCATCATTAACATTAAATTAATTGAGAGAAGTTGTCAGGGCTAAGTTATAGAAGTAGAAAAATTGTTGTGGTTGATGTATAGAAATTTAGAAATTGTGGTGGGATTGAGAAGTTGAATTAGCTACTTAAAATTGTCTGAGAGAAGTTGTTTGAGCTAAGGTGCAAATGCCAAGAAGTTATTGTGGCGGAGCAATAGAAGTTGTGAAGTGGTTATAGCTAAAGCGTAGAAGTTGAGTGGCATTAGCTATTGTAAGCCGTAAGACCTTGTGTAGGTAGGCGGTATTGAAAATCGTCTAAGCTGGTGTGCCTAGTAAACTATTGAAAAATCCTTTCATGGGTTTAGGAAAGCGTGCCTAATGAGCTTCTTAAAAAGTCATGTGTGGGTCTAGGTTTATTTAGCATAGTTAGCTCCTGAAAAATCATGTGTAAGTCTAGGCTATGTGCCTAATTTCTTGTTGTAAATGTAAGTGAAGATATGTTATTAAAAATTGGCTATTATAGTACATAGGGTGCTATAAGTCCTCTATGTCAACATTGTAATTGACCTTAGAGGCAAATTGCAACAAATGACATAGGGCAACCCAACCAAACTAGAACCTCAACGTACTAAAACATCTTAGGAGGTGGACTAACAATGCATAGAAGGATTTTGAAGCACTTAAAAATCTTATATGTACTTTGTATATGATTATATCCACAAGTACTTTGATATTTATATACTAATGAAAACTATAAAATTAGGTTTGCACATTGAGTTATTTCAAAGCATATGGTGTAAACAAAAACGGAGGCAAATTGAGAGTAAAAGTTAACGAACATTTTCCTCTCCCCCTCTCATTCAAGGTTTATTCTTCATTGCACCTAATATTCTCTCCCCTCTTTTATTGGATGGAGGTTGTTCAAGCAAATTTGTCTTTGGCATTACCATCATATGCCTGATTGATCGATTATCTAGTGGGATTGACCCTAACCAAGTCTTTGAGGGGTTGGATGACTGATAGTTGGTCTAATAGACATCATATATTCTTGAGTAGTTGATCAGTCATTTTACTTAAGCCGGTTGGTCAATCCTTGGCTAATTGCATTTGTGCTCCTAATTTTATTCTTAAGTTTTTTTTGACAAATAAATTTATTTCAAATTTTATCATACTCCCCTTCATAAGGACTGTTTTATAGATGTTGCCTATCCTACTAAATTGCCTCTATGCAGCACCCATAACCAATCTATTTTAGAATCAATGAACCAACATTATTAAATTACAAATTGCCAATAGAAGTAAGTATCACATTGCCAACAATTATAATTTAGATATCGTTCTCTAGGTGAAACTATGCATTTTCATTTTTGTATACAAGAGAATCTATCTATAGGTTGGACTTAATTTTAGCTTTTAAAATTTTATAATTATTTTCACTTTTTTTTAAAAAAAAATCAAATGAAAGAAACCAGACTCTATTACAGTTCTCTTATATTCCAAAGAAAAAGAATATCTATTCATTTTATTTTTTTATTTTTCTCTTTTTGATCTTTTGTCAAGCATAACTAAGATAATTTAGCATGATTAATAAAAAAATTCAGATGAATAATCATATAGGGCAAGAACAGAAAAAAAAATCATTTTTCTTTAATTTATTTCTTTCATGTACAATTCAACAAAAGAAAAGAGAAAACGACGATCCTATACTAGTGCAAGGTAAATTAACATTCCGACAAGTGTACTTCCCTATGCATAAAAGACTTCAATTCCGTAACTCAATATGACGTTCTCACAACTGAACCGACACCTTCATCAACTCTTCACTCCATTCATCGTTATTTCCACCCCAAATCCCATCCATAAATTCTAAAGAAAATGCACAGTAGTCCTCAAACCCTAGCTTGATCTGCAACAAGAGATGGCCATGAACTAAAAGCCAGGAAGCTACTCAAGAACTCATCGTCTTGGTCTTTTGGATGGAGAGATTGTTGAATATCAACATCTATGTTTCCTACTATTTCCAAATCCATTTTCCCCTTTTGCTGACGAACTTCTCCTTTGTCTTAAGCAATACTACCATCGGCTAGTAGAATAGAACCTCATTTAAGAAGATGCATCATTGAGTTCACTGCATCGAGGATCTTCTCCTCGTTAGGGTGCACATCAGACGGTTCGTTAGTCAACAGATAGATTTCAATCTCTTCAAGGGACATCTTATTGGTAGATATCCCCCCATCTTCATTTTGTGACCTAGTTTGGTTCAACTCATTCCCTCCCATTGCCTGAAACAAAATGGAGGGGCCATTTTGGGAAAGAGGAGGAAACAGATTCATCAAACGGCTCTCTATTGTCTGCATAGAAGGCCAGATTGGTGCCCTGTAAGTATCAAATTGCCTGTACTGACTATATTTCCTCTAGTAGGAGTACTTAAAACTGGATACTCACAATAACGGTTACGAATGAAAGCTGGAGGAGTAGACGATATTGTGCACATTGGAGGACATGGAATTGGTTGGTCAAATATTTGAGTTGTTGAGGTTGTTCGGAGGTAATTGGAGAAGGTTGTCTGAAGCTTAGAGGAGAATACTGAAATTGGGTCGGATGTGGGGTCCAAATCCATGTCTGATTGACAAGATCGAAATATTGAGTGGGCGCAGAAGGAAATTTTTTCTTACTCAAAGACAATGTTGAATCTTCCCAGTGCAAAAATTTTATGTAATGTTTCTTCAACTTCCCAGCACGCAGTTGAAGACAATGTATCTTGTAAGAACAATTTGCCATATGTAAGAAACCATTAGAAAAAACTCGATATTTTTTCAGTTGACTTTTTAATAAAGAAACTCTTTTTTCTATGTATTTATGTTTTTCACGGATAAATTGAATGTTTTTAAAAATGATTTCTCTCATAAAACTTATAAGAATACTCTGTTGAAATAGCTGAAATATCTTTCATTCCTATATAAATTTGCTTGTTCTCCTATGAAGTCAGTGCCAAGAACCCAAGATATATATTTTTGAGGGTTAGGATCGTCTTCCACAAAGTATATAGGTGGTACCTCAAGCTGAAAAAAAAAAAAAATACTTCAAAAAGAGTGTTATCAAATTAGGTACTATAAGGATGAAGGAAGAGATAAACCACCTCGACTTCAAAAGTATCATTTCCACAATCATTGAGAACAACTCTCATTGGCAGGATATCAGACCATTTTATTTAAATTTTCATCTTCGTCTTCATTTTATCATCCAAAATTTCCCAAGCAAATTTATGCCTTGAGTAGTCAATTTTTGCTCGCAAATCTTTGTAATAATTGGCTTTTCTCTAAAAATATGGAAAAGAGAAACAAAACTTTAATATAGAGGACCTAAATTTCTCTTATAGAAACACACATAAGATCAAGTATACGGTACCTCCTAGTTTCCAATTTTGATAAGCGAAAAGTGAAAATTTGTGGCTATTTTTTATTTACGTTTAGGTGGAGAAGAAGCTTCTCTTGCTAGACCTTGCATTTGAGGGTGTGCCTTTGGAGTAGCTTGCCCTACTGTTACACCTTTTTCTGAGAAATCTACAATCTATTTCCATTAAATTATAACCATGTGAAGTAAATGAGCACATTTTCTACACTGGCAATTATATAAACACCATGTTTTTCCATTGATGCATGGTACCTTGCTGACACCTTATTAATTTTCATCTAGCGTAGAACCTAAACAATACCATGTTGGAATAAAATAAATGTTTGTAGGTAATGTAATTTTGGTGTGGTAAATGACTACACCTTGTACTCATACAATGGGTACCAAATTCAAGAATGCAGCAAGCGACAAGCTCAAAGTTCATATTTGGAAGCATTGAGACATTGATAAGTAGTAAAGCCAAAATATGTTAGGGGAAAAAAAGAAAAGAGGGAGGGGAAGAGAGGAGAGTATCTTTAAAGCATTGATTATGCATAAAAATTTATTCGATGCCATTGATTTAGGTTTTATTCTAAGAGGCATCACAAGAAAACAACATGAGATGGAAGAGTTACAGATCTACTAATGAAAAGAGTACGTATGCAAAAAAAAATGGCTCCCAATACATTTTATTGCCAAAGCTCTATTGCATGGCAAAAGAAAATTTTACTCCAAGAAGCAACAATCAAGCAACTTCAAAGACATATAACAAGAAGTACATATGGAATGTCAAATCAATTTGGTGAATAATGATAGAAAGCTAAGAAAATAAATGTGCATTAAAAGGAAAGTAAAACATAAACAACAAATGACAAGAGCATCTTTTTTCTTTGAAGTCCGAACTAGATGACTTATTGAACTATGATTGAAAAGACTGGCAAAGAAGCACAAAACCAGAAGATCTATCAAACAAAGAGAAGAAAATGGCATCCATGCACTCACCCCTTCATGCAACAATGGAGAAACATAAGATAAATACAAACAAAAAAATCAGAATTTTATAGACGGAAACTATCTAAAAACTAAGAATCACCAAAAATTTTATCCTACATCTTACCTGTTTTGCCTTGAGTTCATTGAGGTTCATCTACTTAGAGGGTTCTCCCGACCCAGATCCATCATTGATCTCCTGCAATCCATTTTGGTTCTCACTAGAAGTATTTTCGACGTCAAATATAGCAATGTCGTCGAAATGGATCAAAGTTAGTTTAGATGAATTAAAACTGCTCTTCTTTTGATCCATTTCTAGAATTAACAAAGCCACAAGAAGAGAGAGAAAGAGAGTAAAAATGAAAGCTTTTGTTTCACACAAGGAAGAGACACTTATATAAAGCTACCTCTTGGCGACTGATTGAGAAAAGGAACCCAAGAATGAAAGAACGCATGCATTGGAATCTTGTAAATATAGGAAGGAGGAGACCCTCATCTCGTCATCAGTATTATGGCTTGTCAGAGTGACCTCTTCCCTAAAGTTAGCCAATGGTACAAGTGAGTAGACAATGACAGAATTTCTTCAATTTGATGATTTTCTTTGAATGTTTTTTTCAAGAGTTTTGCAGAAAAATTAATTCTCAAATTTTCTTGCAATCACGTAGTTAATGTCTTTTTTCTTTCCCAATTTATTCTTGTTAGTTTGCTTAAGTTTAAGATGAAGAAGCCATTATTTTTAGTTGATCAAAGTTCTCATGCCTAGGCTTTGACTTGTTCAGTTAGGAACTTTGATGTATCATTGTAATGCTTCAATGGCATTAGTTGTTTCTATTAGGCAAATCATAATGATATATTTATAGTAGGTGTACCATTTTTTATTTGGGGTGACGATAAGAATTGTATTATCATGTACCTTCACAATTTGAGAAACACGTTTATTTATTTTTTCTATAGTCCACCTTTTTCAAACTATTAATTAGTTATAGAAGATGGGTTCAAGCCCACAAGAGTAAGGAAGGCCCACACGTCCAAGAGGGGCGACATGGTTGTAAATAAGGTGTCATCTCACAAAGATGGTAAAGGGTGTAATTAGTCAAGGTGAACATGTTTACTCATGTCTTTTCTCATATAAAGCTTATATCCCTAAGGCGTTGTAGGCCTTGTAAATTCCTCTCAAAAACATTAAATTGAGGCCCTTGGCTTGGGGTATGTTGAATTTATGGAAAAGAGAAATACTTCATTGACTTCAATAACTTGTTATAATCAGAGTACATGAACCTCTATTTATAATAGAGGAAGGTAGTAGAAACCAATTACAATAAAACTACCCTTGCAATTACACCCAAACTCAATATTGATAAAAGACAAATATAACTTAAACTAAAACTCTTCTTGGTCATGACCCTAAGATAAAGATACTTTTGTGAGTCCTTCTTGATCTTCCAACTGATGTGTTAAGGATGTCAGCTCTTGGTAATCATTGTGGGTTTACTTCTTATGGACTTGGGCCCATCTTGTGGGCCTTCCTTGGTTATGTGGCCCATCTTATAATAATCTTACATATGTGGGCCTTCCTTGGTCATGTGGCCCATCTTATAATAATCTTACATATGTGGTCCTTCCTTGGTCATTTGGGATTGATCTTATCTTCCAATAGGGTAGAGCATCAAAGTCTCTCTCTTAGCCTAAAGTTTATCGCTCTCTCTTTTCCTTTCTCTCTTCTCTACCCGAGTTCCCTCTTTGCTCTCTCCTTTTCTTCTTTTCTCTTTTCCTTCTCTTCTCCCTCTCTAATTTTGCTCGAGGTTCTAAGCATGGAGACCTAAATGCAACAATTAGCAATCACATATTAGAATCAATTATCAGATAAGGATGTTTGGATATATTTGCATTATCTTTTGAATGTCTCCTATTTGACAAAAAGGGAAATACTAGAAAAAAAAATTATCTTGAATTAAGTAGTTTGAATAAATATCATAAAATAAAGGGTAATGATTCAAGAGTGATTTGATACCATTGCAAATGAAAGAGACATGCAGCTGAGCTTAACAATGTTAGGAATTTGGTATACGCTCTTTTGTAATGAATCAATTGCAAATCCTAAAGATATATTCTTATCTTTACATTGATAAAAATGAAATTAAAAAATCAAGAAATGGGAATACTGTCATTTGACACTAAGCTTCTTCTTTTTTATGTAGAAAAGAAAAAAGATAAAGATGCATGTCACTTTTCCCTCATAGCAGACAAATAATTGAAACTAGTAGACATAAAACACTTTCTAAGTGGCTGAAATCAGAGATGATGAGTAATGCATTGCCTCATCTCTAAGAAGTAGCAACACTTGGGAGGAACCAGTTGATGCCTTTGTTCCTTCCTCACCTTACGATTCCAACGTTTACTCGTTGAATACGATGTTGAACTTTCCCTAATCAAGTTATGCCTTAGAATTAGGAATTGATGAAGGTTGTAGCATTGGCAAGGAAGATGAAGACCAACTTCTGGTTTTGGATTAGAAATAGAAGAAAAAAAAGAAATATCAAGCTTCTATTTGTTATTAAGAGATAATTGATGGAGAAATTTGAATTGAACTTAATTTCTCATTGATTAATTGGCTCATAGATAAGATACATATTTATACTAAAAACTCTCGATGTCTCTTAGCTTAATACATGCATGTATAAAATTCTCTTGACAAATTCTACTCTACCATGATTTTAGGTAATATCTTCTTTAGAGTTGCTAATTTGGTGGTAGAGATATTGTCTGTGACTTGCTTTAATTTCTCATTGATTAATTGCCTTATTGATAAGATACATATTTATACTAAAACTCTCGATGTCTCTTAGCTTAATACATGTTTGTATGAAATTGTCTTGACAAATTCTACTCTACCATGATTTTAGGTATTATCTTCTTTAGAGTTGCTGATTTGGTGGTAGAGATATTGTCTTTGACTTGCTTCCTTTGGAAAAAGTTTGATTTGATTCAATGTATTACTTTAATCACGTTATTTAATGGTTGTGTTTGGAAGAAACACCATAACTAATTTTTTGTTGATTCCTATGGCAGCACAAACATCAGAAACCAGTCAAATGGAGTTTTACAGCAGGAAAATGTTTCAATGAGAAAAATAATCAAATCTAAAAGGATTTTTCCTCATTTTTTTTTCGGCTACACAAATTGACTCTAATTTTTCAAATTAAATTTTTAAAAATTATAATTGATATTATTTTTAGATTTAATGACATTATAATGTAGTCTGGTGCCTTTGTTCTTATACCGGTCAATGCCACAAGTCAATGTCAATGTTGCCTCTGCTTTAATGTTGACCAATGCCATGTCAATTGATGACAACGAGTCTTCTCTCATGTGACATTTTTCTCTTAATGCTATTTTCTGACATTTTTGTTGGAAAATTAATTCCTTGGGAAATTCTATAGTCACCTGGATAATACTAAAATCAGAGTTGAAACTGAAGAGACTAAAACTTTGATATATCAATGTCATGCTTCATTGTCATTAGTTGCTTCTACTAGATAAACTATAAGGAAGTCTTTATAGCACTTGTACCATTTTATTCATTAAGGATAAGAAAGGCATTATCATGCACCTTCTTGATTCGAATAAAAACTTATCTTTTTTTTTGTAATGATCCACCTTTTTTGAATCGGTAAGTAACGACAATAGTGTTGTATGTGTCCCTCATTAGAATCAATTGTTCAGGTAATGTTTGGATACATTCACATTGTATATTAAACGTTTTCTATCCAAAAAAAAGGAAATATTGATAAATATTTTGAATTTTGAATTTAGTTTCGGCCAATGTCATACATAAAGGGTGACAGTTCAACATGACAAAGTAAGATGACGTTATTGCAAATGAAGGAGACATGTAGCTGGCCTTAACATAGTTGAGACTTGGTATAGGCTCTCACAATTAACGAATTACAAATCCTATAGATACAATTATTTTTTTCATAATTAAAATGAAACAAAATATAAAAAATAAAAAGACAGTACTTGGTATAGGAAATATGATTCCACCTTTTGGTCAATGCATGCAAAATTGATGATTCCACTTTTTCTCACTGCATGCAAACCGGAGTTTCCAGTCCATTTTTGGCTTGGAATTTTTACCCTGGAAACTGATAAAGTAGCATGGGAGGAAGTGTGAAGACCACTACTCACATAGACAACACCACCATTCTAGTGAAAACAAGCCTGTTGAAGTTCGTGCAAAGAAGCATCTAGCAAGTTCTCCCTTCCATGCAAACAATTGTACAAAGCAATCTCACTTGAAGGAACACGTCAAGCCTCCACAAGTGCACACATTTAATTAAAAAATTTACTCTTTCTCATATTCGCATCCTTGTTGTTGATTTTCCTTTAGATGGATTTAAATACTCCCATGGATTTGATCCATATACTGTGCTTTCTTTATATAGGGTTTGAATCATTCCATAAATTCAAAAGTTTTTGTAAGTTGGATCACATATTTTTTTTATTTATTGCCTTGCTTGAGGGTTCACATCCTATTGATTAGATTTAAATCCTTTTAATCCTTTTTTGAAGTTCTTTTTGGATTTTATTCGCATCCATGGGTTTGCATCCTTTTTGTTGATGGGTTTCCATCCTTGTGGCGGTTCGAATCCTTTATTTTAAAACTTTTTTGTAAGTCGGATGCACATCCTTTTTCGTTTTCTTTCTTCAACTCGGTTAGAATCTTCTTTTCTAAAAAACATTCTAATCTATTTCTAAAAAAATTCTTATTATTCCTTCTTTTTGGAAAAATAATCAATCTAGTGCAACATGTATGTGTTGGCTTGTATTTGTATCCTTTTCTCAAAACTTTTTACTGTACCTCCTTTTTTTGCAAAATTATCAATCTATGATTAGTACTACGTATGTGTTGATTACCATAAAAATTCAGGTATTTTTTTAGGCATCTTGAACCTCTTCATTTACACAAGCACTTGGGCCCAATTAAAGGATTTTACAACATCTAATCTACTTCAATAAGTTAGGTTTGGGTTGAAAATTGCTTCTATATTCAAAACACATATAATCCTCTTGTAAGGCAAATATGACAGTCAAGAATAGTAAATTCACCATTCCTCTGCCAAATCATGCTGCACTCTTTCGTGCTTAACTTCCCCATTTACTTTTAGATCGAGAGGTCATTGTCATAATTTTAAAGTAGAAATCGTGTCACCAAGTCTGAAGAATAAGAATCAGCAACTGTGTTTCCTACTAGTTCCAACACCATTTGCCCATTTTGGTGACCAACTTCTCCTTTGTCTTCCACAATACCATCGGCTACTACTTATTACACGTTGCACTTCTCCGTTGTTGGCGAGGGCAGGGGCTGTCTGCCTAGTTTCAGTAAAGTTACCAGGGATCATGAGATCGTTTTGATCCATATGAGTCTCATCTATTTGTTGCACAGTACTGGAAGGAGTTGAGGATTGAGTAGGTGTAGGACTGAACAGTGGGTTGAACAGGAGGCACAAATTGTTTCATCAAATGGCCTTCTATTGTTTGCCCAAAAGGCAAAACTGGTGCCCTTGGAAGTATCAAATTTTCTGTACTGACTGTGTTTCCTCTAGTAGAAGGACTAAAAACTGGATACTCACAATAATAGTTATGAATGAAAACTGTAGGAGGAGATGATATTGTTCTCATTGGAGGAGGCAGAATAGGTTGGATCAAATGTTGCTGCTGCTGATGCTGTTGAGAGGTAATTGGAGCAGGCTATCTATTACCTCCTTTGCCAATTTAAAACAGGAAGGACTCCCTTCAGCCCTGAAATCTACAATGTTGCCATTAAATTTTCAGCATGTTAAGTAAATTTGGATGGATATCAAACTAGAGTACATGATTTACTCAAGATTTTAAATTAAAAAAACTATCTGGTAACTTTTCCCTTCTTTTGGAAATGCAAAGGTCAAAAAATAAGCCTCGACGCATCGTCTCAAGCAAAAGATTGGAACGACTGTAACTGGAAATGCAAAAGACCACCACTCTTGTTGCAAGCATTGAACAATTGTTTTCTTACCTTGAAAACAAACCTCTCTTGGAATACTTCTGGGGGTCACGCTTGTCTTATAAGGCAGTGCACAGTGATTTACTTTTAATGAATTTTTCATTATTTGCAGAAGCGTTCTCTCCCCTCCCAGCCAAATGTAGCCAAATGTGGAAGGACTAAACTAACTGTTATTATGGTCTGCATGTATCCTTATCTGTCCGATATCTTTTTTGTAAAAATTGCCAAAAAGGATGGCAAAAACAAGTTGTCCGATATCTCACTTGTAAAAATTACAAAAATGGATGGAAAAAACAAGTTGTCCGATATCTCTCTTGTAAAGAGTGGTCATAGAAGTCATTTATCCTAATTTTTTAAGTTAATTTGAATGAAAGGGAACTTTTCAACGAGGAAAGGGGGTAGGCCCTCTTTGAATTGTAATTCCAATCTTTATAACACTAGGCTTTCTAAACCAATTTACTTAGGCCTGTTAGTACACCCAAGTGAAAGTGAAAGAACTTTCACAAGTGAAAATAACCTAAAACCTGTTAGTGACCTCCACTCTTGCATCAGCCAATGGTACATGTGAGTGGATGATGACATGATTTTTTCAATTTGATGCTATTCTTTGAGTGTTTTTTTGGAGAGTTTTGCTGGAAAATTAATTCTTTGTATTTTCTTGCAATCACCTACTTAATACCTTTTCTCTTGCCCATTTTATTCTTGTTAGTTTCCTTATGTTGAAGATGAAGAAACCTTTATTTGAAGTTGATCACAATTCTCTTACAAGGCTTTGACTTGTTTAATTAGGAACTTTGATGTGTCATTGTCATGCTTCATTGTCATTAGTTGTTTTGTTAAGCACCTAGCCAATACTACCCAAAAGACCGGCCTGTTAGGAGCGGAAGACATAGGTACTTAACCCATGAGCATAAAAACACACCCCACCTTCGCGAGCCGACGTCTACGGTGGCCCACTCTAGCGACGGCCCACTCTAGCGACTCTGGCTGGACCAGGGTTAAATTCCAATGGCCTACCAATAATTTTAATCTGGCCTCTAGGCCACCCCTTCTGCTAGGCCGCCCCCTCCACTAGGTTGCCCCTTCCGCTAGGTCTCCCCCTCCGGGATTCAAATGTGCGACGTGGGAGCCCACTCTGATACCAAATGTTAAACACCTAGCTAATACTACCCAAAATATCGGCTTGTTGGGAGTGGAAGGCATAGGTCTTTCAACCCAGGACCATAACATGTTTCCATTAGGCAAATCATAATTTTGTATTTATTGTAGTTGTACCATTTTTTATTTGGGCGAAAGCAAGGATGGTATTATCATGTACCTTCTCAATTAGGAACTTATGAAGCTTTTGACTTCTTTTTTTTGTTAGAAATAGAAAAAAAAAGATCAAGCTTCTATTTGTTAGTAAAAGATAATTGATGGAGAAATTTGAATTTGAACATAATTTCTCATTGATTAATTGGCTCATAGATAAGATACATATTTATACTTAAATCTCAATGGTTCTTTGCTTAAGATATGTTTGTATGAATTCTACTTGAAAAATTCTACTTTGCCTTGATTTTAGGTAATTTCTTCTTCAGAATTGTTGATTTGGTGGGAGAGAGATTATCTTTGACATCCATTAGAAAGTTTGATTTGATTCAAAGTCTTTGTTTAATCATGTTATTTAATGGTCGTGTTTGGAAGAAAAACCATAACTAATTTTTTCGTTGTTTATGATGGCTGCACAAACACAAGAAACCAATGAAATCAAATGATTTTTTCCTCATTTTATTTTCCTACGGTGGCACAAATTGTCCTTAATTTTTTAAATGTACAACTATTATTATGTTTTAGTTTTAATAACATTATGATGTAGGGTGGTGCCTCTATTCTAATACCGGTGAGGCCCACATGTCAATGTCAGTGTTGCCTTTGCTCTAACATTGACCAGTGCCATGTCAATTGTTGACAACAAGTCTTCTCCCATTTGAATTTTTTTCTTAATGCTTTTTTTAGGACATTTTTGTTGGAAAATTAATTCCTTGGATAATTCTATAGTCACTTGGATAATTATAAAATCAAAGTAGAAACTAAAGAGATTGGAACTTTGATATATCAATGTCATGTTTCATTGTCATTAGCTGCTTCTACTAGATAAACTATAATGAAGTCTTTATAGCACTTGTACCATTTCATTCATTAAAGATAAGAAAGGTTTTACCATGCACCTTCTCAATTCGAGGAACGTATTTATCTTTTTCTTGTAATTGTCCACCTCTTTTTTAATCGATACGTTAACAACAATAGCGTTTTTTGTGTCACTCATTAGAATCAATTGTTGCAGGTGATTTTTGGCTATATTAACATTATATATTAAACATTTCTATCGAACAAGAAAATGGAATATTGGGAAATATTTTTTATTTTGAATTTAGTTTCAACTAATGTCATACATAAAGGGTGACGGTTCAACATGACAAAGTAAAATGATATTATTGCAAATGAAGGAGACATAGGTTAGACTTGGTATAGGCTATCACAATTAACGAATTACAAATCCTATAGATATAATTCTTCTTTTATATTAAAAATAAAAAATATAAAGAATAAAAAAGCTATATTGTCATTCCATAGTTAACTGTGCTTATTCTTTTGTTTAGTACCAAAGAGAGAGAAAATGAATTACATGCACTACAAATTTGGCATGTCTCTCTAACCAAAAAAATAACTGAAACTAATTGGCAAAAAATCCTTTCTAAGTGCCTGAAATCACAAGTGGATGGATAAAAATTACCTCATCTCTAAGAAGTTGCAACACTTGGGAAGAAGCAGCTAACACATTTGTTCTTTCCTAACTAGATGATTTTTTCTTTTGCTCAATACATGCAAAATCGATGATTCCACTTTTTTCACTACTTACAAACATGACTTTCTAATCCAGTTTTCGCTTGGAATTTTTACCTCAAGAAGGATATGAAGAGTTATTCCTTCCATGCAAACTATTTTACAAAGCAAGCCACGTAGAATATCTCACTTGAATGACAACATCAAGCCTCTACAAGAGCACACATGAGTAGTCATTCCATCCACAAAGAACTCCTAATATCCAAGAAAGAAGATACTCTCCAACAAAATACACTCCTAGAAATCCTCACCCAAAGTCTTGATCCTATAATCAAGGGTCAAAGATAAGTTCAAAATTCAAAATCTTTTCTAACTCATATGAACATAAGAGGAAAGACAACTCATCTCCTCTCTAGACATTTTTGAAAAATTTTACTCTCATTTTCTATTCATTAGAAAATGGGTTGTATAAATTGTGTAACATTCAATCACTTATAATTCAAGAAAAATCAAAAGTTTTATTTAGAAAAGGTCTATTAAATATAAGGATTTTATCATGGTATCATAGCGTATCGTCTGATCGAAGGAAATCAACCTTATTCAACCAAAAGCAACGTTGAAGCCTTCATTCATCTCCTCCCACTCTCTTCAGCCATTTAGAATTGTCTTCCTCTTGGAATTGCTCTCTTTCGCCCACCATAAATTCCAATGCATTCTCCACTCTATCATCTACACCATCATATTTTTTTTACTTCCATTACCTCTCTCATTTCCATCAAGTTATCTTCAAGAAACTATGTTTTATGGAGAAGCCAATGGATCCCAATATTGAGATATCAATGCCTAATACGTAATATGGATGGATCCCATACACCTCTAGTGCAATTTCTCAATTATAACCAAAAACTCTCTATTATCAACCAGGCATTTGAAGAATGAAAGTTGAAACATCAACTCCTTGTGAATTGGTTAATATGCAACAGTGGTTGAGGACACTCTACATCATGTGATAGGCTATTGCACAACAAGAAATGTATGGCAAAAAGTGTGAGTTGATCTTTGCTATCAACCCGAAAGTGTTGGAAGATAGGCCCAAACCCACATGACCAAGGAAGGCCCACATATCTAAAAGTATTATAAGATGGGCTACACGACCAATGAAGTCCCATAAGATGGGCCCAAGCACATAAGAAGTAGGACCCACCACGATTACCACGAGATGACATTCTTATCACATAAGTTGGAAGATCAAGAAAGACTCACAAAGGCATTTTTATCTTATGGTCATGCCCTAGAAGAGTTCTAGTTTGAGTTATGTTTTTCTATTATCTATAATGAGTTATTTAATTATGCTAGGACTTACCTTTATATGTTAGAGTTTGAGTGTAATTGGGACAAATGTAGTTTTATTGTAATTGGACTCTACTACCTCCCTCTATTATAAATAGAGGTTCATGTACTCTGATTATATAAGTTAATGAAGTCAATGAAGGATTTCTCTTTTTCATAAATTTAACATGGAAATTTATAAATAGAGGTTCATGTACTCTGATTATATAAGTTGACATGGTCAACCCTCAAAGATAATGAGATCCTTTTCTCTAAACCCTAAACCCTAAGTTTAGGTTCATAGTTTTTTTTTCAGTCCCTACCCCAATAGTTTGCTTTGAGTATTTTACCTCTATAATGAGATTTTAAAATTTCAAATTATATATTTATAGAAAGATATTTGAGTCTACTTTCCAAGGAAAAATGATTTTTTTCCAATCGGAGTTATCCAAAAAGAGATATCGATATTTGAATAAGTGAAGGTCAGATTGTAAAAAGGTTCGACCAATAGCAACAGAAAGCTTCAGATTCTGAGGTACTTTATGCTATCAAGAACTAGAATATATATGGAGAAATATATATATATATATATATATAAAGAAATATCTGTAAGTCTATTCTTTTACCTATTCAACCAATTTTTTATCTGATTTATCTACAAAGATAAATGGATATTGGAAGCAACAAAGGTCTGATTGAAAAATATGTTCTAGCATCAGTAGAAAGCTTCAACTTCCGAGGTATTTTTGGCTATCAAGAAATATACTTTATATAGATAATTATATATATAAAGAAATATAAGTAAGTCTATTTTCTTAACTATTCAACCAATTCTTGGTATGATTGTTTTATAAGGAGATATTGATCATGGAATAGTCAATGGTCATTATGGAGAAAAAGGAGAAACAATACTTAATTCAGCCGGATGACAAAGACAAAAATCTTTCAGATTATTTATCTTCTGATAAATATATTTTATGAAGTTAAGTTATACTTGGATGAAAGGTATTTAAGCCTAGTTTCAGAAGAAAAAAATTTCATGTAAATCTGATCTATATTTAAAAATATATTCGCATTAGAAGAATCAAAGGTCACCAACTTATTCTGTTGTATTGAAAAATCCGAATTTATGCCAATTGTTTTGCGTCACTTTATGAGTTGATATATCAAGAAAATATCGCACTTCTCCCTGGTTTGAGGGCTTACTTATACATCTCTGTTAGTTAGGCTTATTGCTACATCTATGATATTTGGTTCAAGCTGGGATCACTGCCATTACTTCTCAGCTTGAGGGGGAGAAGTACAAGAAGTACAAGAAAGATGTATTTTATTCCTTATGTTGTGGATATGTTTATGTGACCAAAATATTCAAAAAAGGTGGAGCACAAAAGATGAAGCTTTTTCATCTAAGAAAAAATATTTATATCGGATTATGATTATTTCATGGGTCCTTCTACAAGGATTATTATTTTTGTACGTGTTATATGTGTTGGAAGATGGTCTTGTTACATTACAGCTGCTGCTATTATATCTCTTTGGATGAGACATTATTATTGAAGAAGAGGTGGCCTCAATACCTTTTCTCATACCATAATTTATTTGACTCTCAAAAATATCCCAGTTAGGACACCATGAGAGTCGGTGTCGGATTGGGACACCATGATAAATTTAACTCTAAAAAATATCACGGTTGGGATACCATGAGAGTCAGTGTCTGGATTGGGACACCATTATAAATGAACCCACAACCACCCCCACCCCTCTGTAATGGCTTTTATTACTCCTACCACTTGAGAGTCGTTGTCTTCTGGAGGGACACGCTTGGTGAACACTTCAGAGCAATGTCGATGGACACACTACCTACAGAAGACGGAGTGTGCCATATATCCAGCATTCGGTCTGAAGTATGGAGCAATGTCTTATCGGCTAGGAGTGATTTTTACTCTCAATCATATTATGCCAGCAGGACTTCATGGAAGGACGCAACAGAGTGAGGGGGAGTGTGGAAGATGAAGGCATATTGGAAGATGTGACATTTTTTACAAATAGATTTTATACATCATTTGCAACAAGTTGGGAATTCATGTTGTTCTCTCGCTCCCAGTTTGAGGGGGAGTGTTGGAAGATAGGCCCAAGCCCACATGACCAAGAGTATTATAAGATGGGCCACACGACCAAGGAAGGCCTACAAGATGGGCCCAAGCACATAAGAAGTAGGACCCACCATGATTACCACAAGATGACATCCTTATCACATAAGTTGGAAGATCAAGAAGGACTCACAAAGGCATCTTTATCTTTTGGTCACATCCTAGAAGAGTTCTAGTTTGAGTTATGTTTGTCTATTATCTATAATGAGTTATTTAATTATGCTTGGATTTATCTTTAAGTGTTAGAGTTTGGGTGTAATTGGGACAAAGGTAGTTTTATTATAATTGAACTCTACTACCTGCCTCTATTATATATAGAGGTTCATGTACTCTGATTATATAAGTTAATGAAGTCAATGAAGTATTTCGCTTTTTCATAAATTCAACATAAAGTTTGAGAAACACATCTCCATCAAATGTTGCAATAGTGAAGAATACTGATGAATAGTCTTTGAATGAGTACATCAGAAAATTCAAATAGGTAAGTGATGCCATTGTGGTCATTCATTCTGTACTCTCAAATGAAGACAATTCCTTCTAGTTACTTCATGGCCTCAATGCTTTTTATGAGTCTTTTGTGACAGGCATGTTGGCTCACCCTCCTATTCCTTTATATGAGACATTCTACCAATGCTACAATGTCATTGGTGAGGGGTTGAGCAAATGAGAGACAAACCTAGAATTAGATAGAGAGGTTGAGCAGATGAGAGACAAAACTAGAATAAGAATGACAATCATGCTATCAGATTATTTTTTTTAATTCCTTTTGTAGTTCGTGAAAATTGGTTTTTTTTTTACATTTAAGTGTCTGCATCATTTATCTGATTATTTCCTATGGTAATAAAATTATTTTTTAATCTTATACTTAAATATGTTTTTTGACAAATCATATAAATTTTGTTCTTAAGAGTTTCCATTTTGATTGTTAATAACGTAGGTAATCGTACTACATCGCCTCTATGCATCAACCATGGCCAATCTACATTAGAATCAATGCACCATCATAGAGACAGAAAATGAGGTACTAATTTATCGCCAATAGTAACAATTTTCACTTCTCCTGGCTCGGTTTTGGTGAAGAAACTGATGATAGAAAGATAAAATGTAACTCAGAATCTGGTAATACAAAAGTGTTACTTCAGTAAGAACAAGGATTAGATATGGTGAATATCAAGGGGGTACTCTATTGCCTAATAAAAATACGTCACTCTTCTTTCAATTTGTAATATATACGTTGATAGAAGGGTACAAAAACCAATCAACTTCTATGCAAAATAGCAATGGCCATTTGATGCGATAGGCAGACAAGTTGAAGACCCTACCAAATGCTAATCAGCGGAGGAATTGTTGAGGGTCTGTAGGAGAATGAACAAGAACCTCGGCTCTGTGGTATCTGTTAGATCGATGGTACACTCACTACTAAAATTTTATAACTCGCAGAACCACTACTAAAACTTTATAACTCGTAGAACAACATATTCAATTCGCCAACCCTACTCAACCACAACAACTTCTCTCAATTCTTTGGGGGTGTAAATGGTCTTGCCTTCTAAAGGTTTGACCCAAATTGCAAGGATTACTTGTTGAAAATGTAGCCCAATTTAATTTACCTCTCAAAAGGCTATTTTAATAGTATAAGCTAAAAAAAGTAGACACTCAAATCCTAAGCATATACACGATACATTCAACAGTATAAAGTAGTCTTTATGGACTTTATTTTAAACTAAAGATAACTCATATAATTCTTAATGAATTGGTTTGAAAATTTATGCAACTCAAGATATCTTGATTTGAAAATTTGGGATAATTGTACATCTGGAATTATTTTTTTAAGTTGGGCAATACACATAAAATGGTTAAATGTAAGGTTTGATTTCAAAGTATAACCCATGACTAGTAATCTAAATTTTAACGGATAATTTCAGCATGTTATGACTGTAGTTACTAGACCAAATATAATCAATTTATCTCAAAATTTTAGCATATAAATACTTGAATTTGAATTCTTATCCCCAAATTTCAATGTTTTTTAAAACCCCTCTCAATTGTCCTATAAGTCAACATATTTACATGTAAGTTATGATTTGAAAATGTTGAAGGCTATTGATACTAATTTTGAGTGGTAGTCAATCATACAACAACTCACAATACAATGGTTGGATCAATTTTGATCTTAAAATATTTGACAAACTTTCAACAAACTGATATTTATGTATTCAGTCATTATTAAGCATCAAAATAATTAAGAAGAAAATTTTCAAATTTGGTGTCCTCTCAATGCTTTTGGAGGCTAAAACTTCTCAAAACTCGTGTGAGAACTTGAGAGTGTTTTGTTTCATTGTGGAAGGAGAAGTTTTAGTTTGAGGTGAATTTGGGTGAAATAGTATGATTCCCAATGTCAAAAATACTAGTCCTTAAGAATAGATAAGTCTATTAATGGCATTTAACAAAAGTGAATGAAAACTGAGTCTAAAAAGTTATAAAAAATCAATAAATCATGCTATTGTTGTTGATCAAGTTGGTAGGTCAATTGAAAATTTTAAGACCTATAACTTCTGGATTTACCTTTGATATTTTTGAAAAGTTGAATTATTATTACTTAGGGTCAAATCCTTTTTGGTTCCAGCAACTCTGTCAGTAGTTGAATCTTTCTTTGGGCTCAAATCCACCTACTTCTATTCCTTGAAGAGGTGGACTCATGTGTTAATTTCAAAGTCAATGTTAACTTGGATCAATTCCTTTTTGTTGCTTTCTCCTCAAAGAGGTGGATTCCTGAAATGGGGTTGTTTTCAAAGTTACAGTAGTCAAGTTCTAATGTCTGTTCCTCTTCATAAAGCTCGGCTTATCATTTATTCCAAAACTTACTATTAGTAGGATTCAAATCCTTTTTCTTTCCTATTTTTTTTAATGGCGTCAACTCCTTTTGTAGCATCAGTATAGAAATGACTGTTTCTATGTATCTGACTCCTTATTTTGTTGGTAGGATTTGATTTCTTTATCTTTATCTAATGGGGTTGACTGTTGCACTATGTGGTCAACTTCTATTGTATCTTCATTACATTGTTCGACTCCTTTTCTCTCTATGACATAGCAAGGGGTACCCCATCCATAGGGTTGACTCCTTTTACTCATTTTCTACTCTAAGATACTCCCCTTTTGTCTTTTTTTTTTTTTTTTTACTTCTGGGCTTAAATTCTATGTAAAGGCTTGACTCCTTTAGAATTTTACACCTCATTTGATCCTCTTATTTTACCCGTTTTACTCTTCTTGTCATTTCAACTAGTTTGCTTCATTCTCTTGTAAAACTAATTATCCTTTATCTTGTTTGGGAAACAGTATTGCTAGGTTGTTTGGATGTTGTGCTTCTTGACATTAGTTTCTTAATCCCTTCATGTGTGGACAATTAGGATGAACGATGATGGGTCGAGCAGATTTGCTACTAGAAATCTCCTTTTATGGATTATTGATTTCCACAATGTACTTAACTCACATCATTAGTACCCAACTATTTATTATCATCAAAATTATCTCAATGGGGATCTTAAGACCAATAATACTTATCTGCTTGAAAATATATTGCTAAATTTGGCTTTAAGAGAATTTATTTTGAGGCATATTACAAGCAGGTAAACCTTGTAAATTGGGTCAAGCTTTGTTTAGGCTAGACCATCATTAACATTAAATTAATTGACAGAAGTTGTCAGGGCTAAGTTATAGAAGTAGAAAAATTGTTGTAGTTGATGTATAGAAGTTGAGAATTTGTGGAGGGATTGAGAAGTTGAATTAGCTACTTAAAATTGTCTGAGAGAAGTTGTTTGAGCTAAGGTGCAAATGCCAGGAAGTTATTGTGGCGGAGCAATAGAAGTTGTGAAGTGGTTATAGATAAAGCGTAGAAGTTGAGTGGCATTAACTATTGTAAGCCGTAAGACCTTGTGTAGGTAGGTGGTATTGACAATCCTTTTGAGGGTCTAAGCTGGTGTGCCTAGTAAACTATTGAAAAATCCTTTCATGGGTTTAGGAAAGCGAGCCTAATGAGCTTCTTAAAAATCCATGTGTGGGTCTAGGTTTATTTAGCATAGTTAGCTCCTGAAAAATCATGTGTATGTCTAGGCTATGTGCCTAATTTCTTTTTGTAAATGTAAGTGAAGATATGTTATTAAAAATTGGCTATTATAGTACATAGGGTGCTATAAGTCCTCTATGTCAACATTGCAATTGACCTTAGAGGCAAATTGCAACAGATGACATAGGGCAACCCAACCAAAGTACAACCTCAACGTACTAAAACATCTTAGGAGGTGGACTACCAATGCATAGAAGGATTTTGAAGCACTTAAAAATCTTATATGTACTTTGTATATGATTATATCCACAAGTACTTTGATATTTATATACTAACGAAAACTATAAAATTAGGTTTGCACATTGAGTTATTTCAAAGCATATGGAGTAAACAAAAAGAGGCAAATTAAAAGTAAAAGTTAAAAAAAAATTTCCTCCCCCTCTCATTCAAGTATATTCTTCATTGGACCTAATATTCTCTCCCCTCTTTTATTGGATGGTGGTTGTTCAATCAAATTTGTCTTTGGCATTGCGATCATATGCTTGATTGATCGATTATCTAGTTGGATTGACCCTAACCAAGTCTATGGGGGGTTGAATGATTGATAGTTGGTCTAATAGACTTCATAAATTCTTGAGCAGTTGATTACTTAAGCCGTTTGGTCAATCCTTGGCCAATCGCATTTGAGCTCCTAATTTTCTTCTTAATTTTTTTTCCAAAGAAATTTATTTCAAATTTTATCATACTCCCCTTCTTAAGGACTGTTTTATAGATGTTGCCTACCCTACTAAATCGCCTCTATGCTGCACCCATAACCAATCTATTTTAGAATCAATGAACCAACATTATTAAATTAAAAATTGCCAATAGTAGTAAATATAACATTGCCAACAATTATAATTTTGATATCGTTCTCTAGGTGAAAATATGCATTTTCATTTTTTTATACAAGAGAATCTATCTATAGGTTTGTCTTAATTTTAGCTTTTAAAATTTTATAATTATTTTCACTTTTTTTTTAAAAAAAATCAAATAAAAGAAACCATACTCTATTACAGTTCTCTTATATGTCAAAGAAAAAGAATATCTATTCATTTTATTTTTTTATTTTTCTCTTTTCGATCTTTTGTCAAGCACAACTTAGATAATTTAGCATGATTAATAACAACAATTCAGATGAATAATCATATAGGTCAAGAATTGAAACAAAAACTTATTTTTCCTAGTTTATTTCTCTCTTGTACAATACAACAAAAGAAAAGAGAAAATGATGATCCTATACGAGTGCAAGGTACATTAATGTTCTAACAAGTGTACTTCCCTATGCATAAAAGACTTCAATTTCGTAACTCAATGTGACATTCTCACAACCGAAACGACACCTTCATCAACTCTTCTGCTCCATTCATCGTTATTTCCACCCCAAATCCCATCCATAAATTCTAAGAAAATCATCAGTAGCCCTCAAAAGCTTGCTTGATCTGCAACAAGAGATGGCCATGAACTCATAGCCAGGAAGCTACTCAAGAACTCATCGTCTTGGTCTTCTGGATGGAGAGATTGTTGAATATCAACATTTGTGTTTCCTACTATTTCCAAATCCATTTTCCCCTTTTGTTGACGAGCTTCTCCTTTGTCTTTGACAATACTATCATCGGCTAGTAGAATAGAACCTCATTTAAGAAGATGCATCATTGAGTTCACTGCATCGAGGATCTTCTCCTCGTTAGGGTGCACATAAGACGGTTCATCAGTCAACAGACATATTTCAATCTCTTCAAGGGACATCTTATTGGTAGATATCTCCCCATCTTCTTTTTGTGACCTAGTTTGGTTCAACTCATTCCCTCCCATCGCCTGAAACAAAATGCAGGGGCCGTTTTGGGGAAGAGGAGGAAACTGATTCATCAAACAACTATCTATTGTCTACACAGAAGGCCAGATTGGTGCCCTTAGAAGTATCAAATTGCCTGTACTGACTGTATTTCCTCTAGCAGGAGGACTCAAAATTGGATACTCACAATAACGGTCACGAATGAAAACTGGAGGAGTAGATGATATTGTGCACATTGGACGACGTGGAATTGGTTGGATCAAATATTTCAGTTGTTGAGGTTGTTCGGAGGTAATTGGAGGAGGTTGTCTGAAGCTCAGAGGAGGATAATGAAATTGGGTCAGATTTGGGGGTCTAAATCCACATGTCCGATTGACAAGATCGAAATATGGAGTGGGCACAGAAGGAAATTTTTTCTTACTCAAAGACAATGTTGAATCGTCCCAGTACAAAAATTTTACGTAATGTTTCTTCAACTTCCAGCATGCAGTTGAAGACGATGTATCCTGAAAGAACAACTTTCCATATGTAAGAAACCATTAGAAAAAACTCGATATTTTTTCAGTTGATTTTTTAAATAAGAAACTCATTTTTCTATCTATTTATGTTTTTCACGGATAAATTAAAAGTTTTTAAAAATGATTTCTCTCATAAAACTTATAAGAATACTCTGTTGAAATACCTGAAATATCTTTCATTCCTATATAAATTTGCTTGTTCTCCTGTGAAGTCGGTGCCAAGAACGCAAGATATATATTTTTTAGGGTTAGGCTCGTCTTCCACAAAGTATATAGGTGGTACCTCAAGCTGAAAATTTTTTTTACTTCAACAAGAGTGTTATCAAATTAGGTACTATTATAAGGATGAAGGAAGAGATAAACCACCTCAACTTCAAGATTATCATTTCAACAATCATTGAGAACAACTCTCATTGACAGGATATCTGACCATTTTATTTAAATCTTCATCTTCGTCTTCATTTTATCATCCAAAATTTCCCAAGCAAATTTACGCCTTGAGTAGTCAATTATTGCTCGCAAATCTTTGTAATAATTGGCTTTTCTCTAAAAATACGGAAAAAAGAAACAAAACTTTAATATAGAGGACCTAAATTTCTCTTATAGAAACACACATAAGATCAAGTATACGGTACCTCCCAGTTTCCAATTTTGATAATCGAAAAGTGAAAATTTGAGGCCATTTTTCATTTACGTTTAGGTGGAGAAGAAGCTTCACTAGCTAGACCTTGCATTTGAGGGTGTGCCTTTGGAGTAGTTTGCCCTACTGGTACACCTTTTTTCAAGAAATCTACAATCTATTGCCATTAAATTATAACCATGTGAAGTAAATGACCACATTTTCTACACTGCCTATTATATAAACACCATGTTTTTCCATTAATGCATGGTACCTTGCTAACACCTTATTAATTTTCATCTAGCATAGAACCTAACCAATACCATGTTGGAATAAAATAAATGTTTGTAGGTAATGTAATTGTGGTGTGGTAAATGACTACATCCTGTACTCATATAATGGGTACCAAATTCAAGAATGAAGGAAGCGACAAGCTCAGAGTTCATATTTGGAAGCATTGAGACATTCATAAGTAGTAAAGCCAAAATATGTTGGGGGAAAAAAAAAAAAGTGGGAGGGGAAGAGAGGAGAGTATCTTTAAAGCATTGATTATGCATAAAAATTTATTCAATGCCATTCATTTAGGTTTTATTCTAAGAGGCATCACAAGAAAACAACATGAGATGGAAGAGTTACAGATCTACTAATGAAAAGAGTACGTATGCAAAAAAAAAAATGGCTCCCAATACATTTTATTGCCAAAGCTCTATTGCATGACAAAAGAAAATTTGCTCCAAGAAGCAACAATCAAGCAACTTCAAAGACATATAACAAGAAGAACACATGAAGTGTCAAATCAATTTGATGAATAATGATAGAAAGCTAAGAAAATAAATGTGCATTAAAAGGAAAGTAAAACATAAACTACAAATGACAAGAGCATCTTTTTTCTTTGAAGTCCGAACTAGATGACTTATTGAACTATGATTGAAAAGACTGGCAAAGAAGCAAAAAACCAGAAGATCTATCAAACAAAGAGAAGAAAATGGCATCCATGCACTCACCAGTTCATGCAACAATGGAGAAACATAAGATAAATACAAATAAAAAAATCAGAATTTTATAGATGAAAACTACCTAAAAACTAAGAATCACCAAAATTTGTATCCTACATCTTACCTATTTTGCCTTGAGTTCATTGAGGTTCATCTACTTAGAGGGTTCTCCCAATCCAGATCCATAATTGATCTCCTGTAATCCATTTTGGTTCTCACTAGAAGTATTTTCGACGTCAAATATAGCAATGTCGTCGAAATGGATCAAAGTTAGTTTAGATGAATTAAAACTGGTCTTCTTTTGATCCATTTCTAGAATTAACAAAGCCACAAGAAGAGACACAAAGAGAGTAAAAATGAAAGCTTTTACTTAAATAAAGCTACCTCTTGGTGACTGATTGAGAAAAGGAAGCCAAGAATGAAAGAACACATGCATTGGAATCTTGTAAATATAAGAGGAGACCCTCATCTCATCATCAGTATTATGGCTTATCAGAGTGACCTCTTCTTTGACGTTAGCCAACGGTACATGTGAGTAGACAATGACAAGATTTCTTCAATTTGATGATTTTCTTTGAATGTTTTTTTCTCAAGAGTTTTGCAGGAAACTTAATTCTTGAATTTTCTTGCAATCACGTAGTTAATGTACTTTTTCTTTCCCAATTTATTCTTGTTAGTTTGCTTAAGTTTAAGATGAAGAAGCCATTATTTGTAGTTGATCAAAGTTCTCATGACTAGGCTTTACTTTTGTGAGTCCTTCTTGATCTTCCAACTTATGTGATAAGGATGCCAGCTCTTGGTAATCATTGTGGGTCCTACTTCTTAAGGGTTTGGGCCCATCTTGTGGGCCTTCGTTGGTCTTGTGGCCCATCTTATAATAATCTTACATATGTGGGCCTTCCTTGGTTGTGCTTGATCTTCTCTTCCAATAGGGTAGAGCATCAAAATCTCTCTCTTAGCCTAAAGGTTATCGCTCTCTCTTTTCCTTTATCTCTTCTATACATGAGTTCCCTCTTTGCTCTCTCCTTTTCTTCTTTTCTCTCTTCCTTCTCTTATCCCTCTCTATTTTTCTCGAGGTTCTAAGCATGGAGACCTAAATTTAAAAATTAGCAATCACATATTAGAATCAATTATCATATAAGGATGTTTGGATATATTATCATTATCTTTTGAATGTCTCCTATTTGACAAAAAGGGAAATGCTAGAAAAAACATGATCTTGAATTAAGTAGCTTGAATAAATATCATACAATAAAGGGTAATGATTCAAGAGTGATTTGATACCATTGCAAATGAAAGAGACATGCAGCTGAGATTAACAATGTTAGGAACTTGGTATACGCTCTTTTGTAATGAATCAATTACAAATCCTAAAAATATATTCTTATCTTTACATTGATAAAAATGAAATTCAAATATAAAGAAATGGGAATACTTTCATTTGACACTAAGCTTCTTATTTTTTATGTAGAAAAGAAAAAAAGATAAAGATGCATGTAGTACAAAATTGACACGTTTCCCTCATAGCAGACAAACAAGTGAAACACATAGACATAAAACAGTTTCTAAGTGGCTGAAATCATAGATGATGAGTAATGTATTGCCTCATCTCTAAGAAGTTGCAACACTTGGGAGGAACCAGTTGATGCCTTTGTTCCTTCCTCACCATACGATTCCAACGTTTACGCATTGAATACGATGTTGAACTTTCCCTAATCAAGTTATGCCTTAGAATTAGGAATTGATGAAGGTTGTAGCATTGACAAGGAAGATGAAGACCAACTTCTGGTTTTGGATTAGAAATAGTAGAAAAAATAAGGAAGATCAAGCTTCTTTTTGTTAGTAAAAGATAATTGATGGAGAAATTTGAATTGAACTTAATTTCTCATTGATTAATTGGCCCATAGATAAGATACATATTTATACTAATAACTCTCGATGTCTCTTAGATTAATACATGCATGTATAAAATTGTCTTGACAAATTCTACTCTACCATGATTTTAGGTAATATCTTCTTTAGAGTTGCTAATTTGGTGGTAGAGATATTGTCTTTGACTTGCTTTAACTTCTCATTTATTAATTTGCTCATAGATAAGATACACATTTATACTAAAACTCTCGATGTCTCTTAGCTTAATACATGTTTGTATGAAATTGTCTTGAAAAATTCTACTCTACCATGATTTTAGGTATTATCTTCTTTAGAGTTGCTGATTTGGTGGTAGAGATATTGTCTTTGACTTGCTTCCTTTGGAAAAAGTTTGATTTGATTCAAGGTATTACTTTAATCACATTATTTAATGGTTGTGTTTGGAAGAAACACCATAACTAATTTTTTGTTGATTCTTACGGCAGCACAAACACCAGAAACCAGTCAAATGGAGTTTTTCCATCAGGAAAATGTTTCAATGAGAAAAATAGACAAATCTAAAAGGATTTTTCCTCATTTTATTTTCCGGCTACACAAATTGACCCTAATTTTTCAACTTAATTTTTTAAAAATTATAATTGATATTATTTTTAGATTTAATGACATTATAATGTAGGCTAGTGCCTCTATTCTAATACCGGTCAGTGCCACAAGTCAATGTCAATGTTGCCTCTGCTTTAATGTTGGCCAGTGCCGAGTCTTCTCTCATTTGACATTTTTCTCTTAATGCTATTTTCTGACTTTTTTGTTGGAAAATTAATTCCTTGAATAATTCTATAGTCACCTGGATAATACTAAAATCAGAGTAGAAACTGAAGAGACTAAAAATTTGATATATCAGTGTCATGCTTCATTGTCATTAGTTGCTTCTACTAGATAAACTATAATGAAGTCTTTATAGCACTGGTACCATTTTATTCATTAAGGATAAGAAAGGCATTATCATGCACCTTCTCGATTTGAGAACATATTTATCTTTTTTTTTTTGTAATTGTCCACCTTTTTTGAATCGGTAAATAACGACAATAGTGTTTTATGTGTCACTCATTAGAATCAATTGTTTAGGTGATGTTTGGATACATTCACATTGTATATTAAACGTTTTCTATCCAACAAAAAAAGGAAATATTGATAAGTATTTTGAATTTTGAATTTAGTTTCAGCCAATGTCATACATAAAGGGTGACAGTTCAACATGACAAAGTAAGATGACATTATTGCAAATGAAGGAGACATGTAGCTGGCCTTAACATAGTTGAGACTTGGTATAGGTTCTCACAATTAACGAATTAAAAATTCTATAGATACAATTCTTCTTTTCATTATTAAAATGAAACAAAATATAAAAAATAAAAAGGCAATACTTGGTATACATAATATGATTCCACCTTTTGCTCAATGCATGCAAAATCAATGATTCCACTTTTTCTCACTGCATGCAAACCGGACTTTCCAGTCTATTTTTGGCTTGGAATTTTTACCCTGGAAACTGATAAAGCTTGTAGCATGGGAGGAAGTGTGAAGACCCCTACTCACATAGACAACACCACCATTCCAGTGCAAACAAGCCTGTTGAAGTTCATGCAAAGAAGCATCTAACAAGTTCTCCATTCCATGCAAACAATTTTACAAAGCAATCTCACTCAAAGGAACACATCAAGCCTCCACAAGAGCACACATGAGTAACCAATCCTCCCACAAACAACTCCCAATATCCAGGAAAGACAACTCATCTCCTCCCTAGACATTTTTGAAAATTTTACTATCAGTTTTTATTCATTAGAAAAAAAGGCTTGTATAAATTGTGCAACATTCAATTACTTGTCAATCAAGGAAAATCAAGAGTTTTATTTAGAAAATGTTTCTTAGGGATTTTCTCATGGTGTGAGAGTGTATGGTCTGATCCAATGAAATCAACCTTATTCAACTAAAAGTGACGTTGAAGCCTTCATTCATCCCCTCCCACACATCTTCAACCATTTAGAATCGTCTTCCTCTTGGAATTGCTCTCTTTCGTCCACCATGAATTTCAAAGCATTCTCCACTCTATCATCTACACATACATTTTTTTAACTTCCATACCTCTCTCATTTCCGTCAAGTTATCTTCTAGAAACTATGGTTTATGGAGAAGCCAATGGATCCCAATATTGAGATCCCAATCCTAATAGGTAATGTTGATGGATCCCTTACACCTCGAGTACAATTTGTCAATTATACCCAAAACCTCTCTATTATCAACCATGCATTTGAAGAATGCGAGTTAAAAGATCAACTCCTTGTGAATTGATTAAAATGCAACATTGGGTGAAGACACTCTATTTCATGTCATAGTCCTTCGCACAACAAGAGATGTATGGCAAAAACAGTATAAATTTAAAAGAATCACCTTCCACAATTTAAAAAAACAAGTATTTAAACAAATCTAAAAATCAGATGTAAATACTTAGTTTTCACATTTTCTCGACTTTTAATAGCACTTCGACTTTGAGAAATTATTAGGGAGCACTTGGGTGCCTTGAAATTCGTTTGAACAATCATGTTGAACTTTAGGTCGATTTCAGTATTTTACAAAAATAGTTGAAACATACTCAAAAAAATTCATGTAAATAATCAATAAATCCTATTTTTACTATGAAACATGTTGGAAGATTACTTAAAAAATTCTAGAAACTTATAAAATTTCGAAATTGCTTCTAAATTTTCTGAAAAGTTGAGTTTTCTAGCGAATGATTCGAATCCATTCCTTCCAATGGTATGATTCTACACTCAAGTCCACCCCTGGTTTTGATGCCATAGTCTTCAACTTCCTACAAAACTCGAATCCACATTTAATTAAAAAATTTACTCTTTCTCATATTCACATCCTTGTTGTTGATTTTCCTTCAGATGGGTTTAAATACTCCCATGGATTTGATCCCTATACTGTGCTTTCTTTATATAGGGTTTGAATCGTTCCATAAATTCAAAAGTTTTTGTAAGTTGGATCACATTTTTTTTATTTATTGCCTTGCTTGAGGGTTCACATCCTATTGATTAGATTTAAATCCTTTTAATCATTTTTTGAAGTTCTTTTAGGATTTTATTCGCATCCATGGGTTTGCATCCTTTTTGTTGATGGGTTTCCATCATTGTGGTGGTTCGAATCCTTAATTTTAAAACTTTTTGTAAGTCGGATGCATATCCTTTTTGGTTTTCTTTCTTTAACTCGGTTAGAATCTTCTTTTCTAAAAAAATTCTAATCTATTCCTAAAAAAATTCTAATTATTCCTTCTTTTTGGAAAAATTATCAATCTAGTGCAACATGTATGTGTTGGCTTGTATTTGTATCCTTTTCTCAAATTTTTTTACTGTACCTCCTTTTTATGCAAAATTATCAATCTATGATTAGTACTACAAATGGCTTTGTTACCATAAAAAATCAGGTGTTTTTTTAGGCATCTTGAACCTCTTCATTAACAAAAGCACTTGGGCCAAATTAAAGGATTTTAAAACATCTAATCTTCTTCAATAAAATTGCTTCTATATTCAAAACACATATAATCCTCTTATAAGGCAAATATGACAGTCAAGAATAGCAAATTCACCATTCCTCTGCCAAATCGTGCTGCACTCTTTCGTGCTTAACTTGTCCATTTACTTTCAGCTCGAGAGGTCATTGTCATAATCTTCAAGTAGAAATTGTGTCACCAAGTCTGAAGAATAGGAATCAGCAACTGTGTTTCCTGCTATTTCCAACTCCATTTGCCCATTTTGGTGACCAACTTCTCCTTTGTCTTCCACAATACCGTCGGCCACTACTTATTACACGTTGCACTTCTCCGTTGTTGGCGAGGGCAGGGGCTGTCTGCCTAGTTTCAGTAAAGTTACCAGGTATCATGAGATCATTTTGATCCATATGAGTCTCATTTGTTTGTTGCACAGTACTGGAAGGAGTTGAGGATTGAGTAGGTGTAGGACTGAACAGTGGGTTGAACAGGATGCACAAATTGTTTCATCAAATGGCCTTTTATTGTCTGCCCAGAAGGCAAAATTGGTGCCCTTGGAAGTATCAAATTTCCTGTATTGACTGTGTTTCCTCTAGCAGAGGACTAAAAACTGGATACTCACAATAACGGTTATGAATGAAAAATGGAGGAGGAGATGATATTGTGCTCATCGGAGGAGGCAGAATTGGTGGGATCAAATGTTGCTGCTGCTGATGCTGTTGAGAGGTAATTGGAGCAGGCTATCTATTACCTCATTTGCCAATTTAAAACAGGAAGGACTCCCTTCAGCCCTGAAATCTACAATGTTGCCATTAAATTTTCAGCATGTGAAGTAAATACGGATGGATATCAAACTAGAGTACATGATTTACTCAAGATATTAAATTAAAAAAACTATCTGGTACCTTTTCCCTTCGTTTGGAAACACAAAGGTAAAAAAATAAGCCTCGACGCATCGTCTCATGCAAAAGATTGGAACGACTGTAACTGGAAATGCAAAAGACCGCCACTCTTGTTACAGACATTGAACAATTGTTTTCTTACCTTGCAAACAAACCTCTCTTGGAATACTTCTGGGGTCATGCTTGTCTTATAAGGTAGTGGACAGTGATTTACTTTTAATGCGTTTTTCATTATTTGCAGAAGCCTTCTCCTCCCTCCCAGCCAAATGTGGAAGGACTAAACTAATGGTTATTATGGTCTACATGTATCCTTATCTGTCCGATATCTCTGCTGTAAAAATTGCCAAAAAGGATGGCAAAAACAAGTTGTCCGATATCTCACTTGTAAAAATTACCAAAATGGATGGCAAAAAAAAGTTGTCCGATATCTCTCTTGTAAAGAGTGGTTATAGAAGTCATTTATCCTCATTTTGTAAGTTAATTTGAATGAAAGGGAACTTTTCAACGATGAAAGGGGTAAGAGATGGGACCTCTTTGAATTGTAAATCCAAGCTTTATAACACTAGGCTTTCTAAACCAATTTACTTAGGCCTGTTAGTACACTCAAGTGAAAGTGAAAGAACTTTCACAAGTGAAAATAACCTAAAACCTGTTAGTGTGCACTGTAAATGGCGAGTGAAAGTGAATTACTTAGGTAATTCCCTTATACTTATTCTTAAGAAAAACGAATGAAAGTAAAATCACTCCCTATGGTTAGTGAATTCTAAACAATACCATGTTCGAATAAAATAAACAATACCATATTGGAATAAAATCCTAAAACAATACCATGTTGGATGGTAATGTAAGTGTGGTGTAGTAAATGACTACACCATGTACTCATATAATCGGATATCAATGTTCATATTTGGAAGCAATGAGGTATTGATAAGTAGTCAAGCCAAAACATCTTGCGGGAAAAAAGGAGGAAAAACTCAAAGAAGATGAGAAAAACAAAGATTACCCAATTGAAAAGCATTGGGCTTATCAATGTCAATTTTATTTACTTTGTTGTTAAACCTTGCATCATGTAAAAATCCTTCAATACAATTTTCTTGACATGAAAAATAATTTTTATTAAAGAGGAACACGTGCAAGTGTTTCAACTACAAACATGTTGGTTTAAAGGTAGCGAAGAATTTAGTTAAATAAATAACATAAATAGGCTTTTTACAACATGCGTGAATAGTAAGCTTTTAAAAACTTGATTTGAGGGGAAAAATCACTGAAACACAACTTTTTTGAATATTTATAGGTTGAAAACTAACAAATATACTACATTCTTTGAAGTAATGGAAGTTTTACCTAGCAAGTCATTTGGTTCCTTACTAAATATTTTGTCTCCACTATGTAACAAAGTTTTTCCTATGAAATTTTTTTTCTCCATTAATTTATCAATGATGTTATTACTAATATGATTCATAAGATAAGAAGATACAAAAGATGCAAACAAGGCTATAGAGGGAGGATAACTCTATTTGCTTCATTGGTGAATTTATATATGAGTTGCTACAAACTGTACACTAAAATGTGTTACAAAACATTCATGGTTAAAATATGTAATTAAAGGATTTTGGATTTGAGAGGACAAAGCAAATAGCATTAAAAGCTTGTAGATTAAGGTTTCGTGAACCACACCTACCACATGGTCAGATCAAGTTTGTTCATTCAAGTGAATTTCATATGTACATGCACGGTGACCCTAATTTCATCTCATGCTTAAACGCTAATTAGAAAATCTCAAGGTGAAAAGTTTGCTTGCATCCCCTTCATAAAATATGTGCGAATCTCGTTAACTACTATATATGTTATTAATTATTATTAATTATTATTAGATAGTAATCCTATATTAAATACTACGTATATGATGTACTAGTAATATACATGCATGAAAGACACAAGATTTCTTGACAATACCATATTTGGCTAATCTTCAAGACCCAATTGTCTTATGAGATTATTCATTGTAATTGGTATAATATAGTTCTAAGAGCAAAAGAAATAAAATTCAAGAGGGAGGGGAGGAGAGGAGAGTACCCTTAAAGCATTGATTAGCATATAATAATATTTAAAGCCATTCATTTGGGTTTTATTTTAAGAGGCATCTCAAGAAACCCCCATGAGATGGAAGAGTTACAAATGAAAAGAGTAAGTACAACTGGAAAACAAATGTTATGCACAAAAATGGCTCCCAGTACATCTTATTGCCAAAGCTCTATTGCATGACAAAAGAGAATCTGCTCCAAGAACCAACAATTTCATGCAACATCAAAGACATATAACAAGAACACGTGAAGTGTCAAATCAAGTTGATAAATAATGAAAGAAAGCTAAGAAAATAAATGTCCACTAAAAGGAATGTAAAATGTAAATTACTTATCAACAGAGCAACAACTGAAAAATGTAAGAAAAAATGCAAAGAAAAAAAATCAAAATTTGAAAGACGGAAACTAGCTAAAAACTAAGAAATACCAAAATTTGTATCCTACATCTTACCTGTTTTGCCTTGAGTTAGAGGGAGCTCCTAACTCAGATCCATCATTGATCTCTTACAATCCATTTTGGTTCTCACTAGAAGTTTTTTTGACGTCAAATATTGCAATGTTGTTGGAATGGATCAAAGTCAATTCAGATAAATCAAAATTGGTCTTCTTTTGATCCATTTCTAGAATTAAAAAAGCCACAAGAAGAGAAACAAAGAGAATAAAAATGAAAGCTTTTGTTTCACAGAAGGAAGAGACACTTAAAGAAAGCCACCTCTTAGAGACTGATTGAGAAAAGAAGCCAAAGAATGAAAGGACGCATGCATTGGAATCTTGTAAATATAGGGAAGAGGAGAGCCTCATCTCGTCATCAATACTACCCAAAAGATCAGCTTGTTGGGAGCGGAAGGCATAGGTCTTTTAACCCAGGACCATAACATGTTTCCATTAGGCAAATCATAATGTTGTATTTATTGTAGTTGTACCATTTTTTATTTGGGCCAAAGCAAGCATGGTCTTATCATGTACCTTCTCAATTTGAGAAACAAGTTTATTCTTTTTTTCTATAGTCCACATTTTTCAAACCATTAATTAGTGTTAGAAGATGGGTTCACATCCAAGGGGCTGGCATGATTGTAAATAAGTTGTCATCTCATAAAGATGGCACAAGGGTGTAATTAGTCAAGGTGAACATGTCTACTTATGTCTTTTCTCACGTAAAGTTTGTAGCCCTAAGGGCATTGTAGTTAATATAAGTTCCTCTCAAAAACTACAAATAGAGGCCCTTGGCATGGGATACAGCATCAAACTCTCACCTCTTCTCTCAATTTCTGGAAGCTCTCTCTCTCTCTCTCTCTCTCTCTCTCTTAGCCTAAAGGCTCTCCCTCTCTCTTTTCCTTTCTCTCCTCTACTTGAGTTCCCTCTTTGCTCATTGTTTTTCTTCTCTTCTCTCTTCCTTCTCTTCTCCCTCTCTCTTTTCCTTTCTCTCCTCTACTTGAGTTCCCTCTTTGCTCATTTTTTTTCTTCTCTTCTCTCTTCCTTCTCTTCTCCCTCTCTTATTTTGCTTGAGGTTCTAAGCATGGGGTACTAAATTCAACAATTAGCAATCACATATTAAAATTAATTATCACATAGGGATGTTTGGTTATATTTGCTTTGTCTTTTGAATGTCTCCAATTTGAAAAAAAGGGAAATACTAAAACATAATTTTTATCTTGAATAAAGTAGTTTGAATCAATGTCATACAATAAATGGTAAAAATTCAAGAGTGATTTGATACAATTGCAAATGAAAGGGACATGTAGCTGAGCTTAACATTGTGTTAGGTTCTTCCCTTGCCATGGATCGAGTCACCCTTCTTTCCTCTCTTCCTTCCATGGATGATCTTGACGTTGGAAGAGAATTCCTGTTTCTTGAACGAGTAATGGTGGAACTCAATTAGAATGAAGGAGCTTTGGAGGAAGCTCAACCTTGGACCTCAAAGGGAGAATCCGACCTTGACCTCTGAGGGAGAATCAGACCTGTAAAATATAATTTTCTCAATACTTGCCTCTCTTCTCATTCACGTCACCCTAAATAGGGTTGAGCACGAAATTATAAAGATGACCCATAGGTCAAGTGGTTCACGCCACATTACACTGAACCAACCCAAATAAAGTAAACCAAACCGAATTGAAATTACATGAAAAGTAAATTGACATAATTTAATTCCTATGCCTATGGATTACTTGTGATGTTATGGAGTCCATAACATCGCCCCCCCCCCCCCCCCCCCCCCCCCCCCTTGAGAAAGAGCTTGTCCTCAAGCTCAAAGTATGGGCAGAGGGTGCGAAATGCCGCTAATGGCTCCCATGTTGTGTCACAGGGGTCAGCATCTGCCCATTGCACTAAGATCTCCCAATCACCCTGAATACGACGAGTTTGTAATACCTGTGCCGGGGTAGAAAGTACACGTCCCTCATGGAGTGGGGGCAGCGGGGTGTGCAGCAAAGGCGAATCACCATGGAAGGCCTTTAATTGTGAGACATGAAAGACGTTGTGAATTCTGGTCTCTGGCAGAAGCTGCAATTTGTAGGCCAATGTCCCAATGTGGTCCATCACCTGAAAGGGACCATAATATTTAGGAGAGAGTTTGTGACATTTGGAGGTTGTCAACGACAGCTGCCTGTAGTGTTGGAGACGTAACCAAACAAAATCTCCAGGAGAAAAGAAGACTTCTCGATGCTTCTTGTCATAATATTTTTTCATAGAATGTTGTGCCTCCTGTAGATGAGTGCGCACCTCAGTAAGGAATGTGTCTCGTTCAGCTAAAGCTTGGTCCAAAGTGGTGACTTTAGAGGCCCCTGGTTCATAGGCTAAAAGACGTGGAGGTTCTCTACCATATACCACCCTGAATGGGGTTGTGCCGAGTGCGCTGTGGTAGGAGGTGTTGTAACAGAACTCAGCCCAGGTGAGCCATTTAACCCACCTCTTAGGTGAGTCGCCCATGAAATAGCGGAGATACATTTTAATGGTTCTGTTGATGACCTCTGTCTGACCATCAGTCTGCGGATGGTAGGCTGAAGAAAAGGCTAACGTTGTGCCCTATAACTTGAAGATTTCTTTCCAGAAGGTACTTGTAAAGATTGCATCCCTATCATTGGTAATTGAATTAGGCATCCCATGTAAGCGGACAATGTTATCCATAAAAAATTGAGCTACCTGAGTTGCAGTGTAAGGATGCGCCAGAGGAATGAAATGCCCATACTTAGAGAAACGATCCACCACTACAAGGATAACAGATTTACCTGACAAAGACGGAAGTCCGTCTATGAAGTCCATAGAAATATCAGACCAGACCTGTGACGAAAGTTGAAGTGGTTGGAGCAGCCCTGCTGGACTTAATGTTTCAACTTTATTCCGTTGACAAATCTGACAAGCCGCCACATAATCAGCTATACTGCGCTTCATGGCCCTCCAATAAAATTCCCTACTGATTCGGAAATATGTTTTCTGTCGGCCCTCATGTGTACTGTCATGGAAGGAGGCTAAAATGCTGTTAATCAGAGGGGATGTGTGGGGTATAAAAATTCTGTTTTTGTAGAGGACGAGATTGTCCTGAACTCTCCAATGGGTTGCCGATGTCCCCTGTTTGATGGCCTAGCATAAGGAGATAATATCCAGGTACTGTTGTGTTTCTTCCCGTATAAAATCCAACAAGAGAGCTCTGGGCTGACTGATGGCATTTAATTGTGGCTCTGGAATGTCCTGGCGAGATAATGCATCAGCCCCGACATTCAAACTTCCCGGTTTATACTCGACAGAAAATTCAAACCCCATAAGCTTACTTAACCAATGTTGTTGTGGTGAAGTAGTGAGACGCTACTCAAGAAGATACTTGAGGTTGCAATGATCAGTCCGAATAAAAAAAGAACGTCCCCATAGATAAGGGCGCCAATGCTGTATAGCTTTTGCCAATCCGATCAATTCCCTCTCATAAGCTGCCAACTTGTGGTGGTGTTGGCCTAGTTGCCGGCTAAAATAAGCAATCGGGTGGCCTTGTTGGTGCAACACTGAGCCAATACTGCCTCCCGAAGCATCACATTCCACTACAAACGACTCCTCAAAGTCGGGGAGCTGCAACACTGGGGCAGATGACAAGGCATCTTTCAATTGCTAAGAGGAATGAGCTGCTGTCTCTGACCAAGTAAAAGCATTTTTCTTGAGGAGATTGTTGAGCGGAGCTGCAAGTTGGCCTACGAATAAATTTTCTATAATATCCAGCTAGGCCCAAAAATCCTCTTAAGACTGTAATAGAGGTAGGAATAGGCCACTCGGTGACCGCCTGTATCTGACTCTGGTCTACCTGCACCCCTACTGCTGAAATAACGTGGCTCAAGTATGCCACTTCTGATGTCCCAATCGAACATTTTGACCGATTTAAAACCAAATGATGTGATCGTAAAAGAGAAAATACCTGGTGAAGGTGCTGAAGATGTTCTTCCTGGTTGTTACTGTAGACCAAAATATCGTCGGAAAATACCAATACATTCTTTCTCAAGAGAGAGGAAAATACCTCATTCATGAGGGCCTGGAAGGTGGAAGGCGCATTTGACAGACCAAATGGCATTACGAGGAATTCAAAATGGCCGTGATGCGTGCGGAACGCTGTTTTTTCCACATCTGATGGATGAACTCGGATTTGATGATAGCCCGATTTCAAATCGAGTTTAGTAAAAATAGTAGCTCCATGGAGCTCATCTAACAACTCGTCCACCATTGGAATAGGGAATTTATCTTTAATCGTATGGGCATTGAGTTGTCGGTAATCCACACAAAACCTCCATGACTTATCATGCTTGCAGACTAGTAATACCGGTGAAGAAAAAGGAGATCTGCTGAGCTGGATAATACCCTGTGCTAACATTTGCTTGCACTGCCTTTCAATCTCATCCTTCTGTAAGTGAGGGTAACGATACAGACGCACCACTACCGGCTCGGTACCCATTTTCAAATGGATACGGTGATCACAGTGCCTAAGTGGTGGTAAGGCAGAAGGGTCTTGAAAGATATCTTCAAATTTTGTAAGTAAGTGAGATAACTTACATGTGTGTGTGGACTGGACCTCGGCAACCTGTAGTGCGCAGGTGAGTGGTGCTTGTGTGCCATGCAATATAATCTGATGTTTGTCCTCTATAAACGACATGGTCAGAGCTTGGAAATCCCATAGTATTGGTCCCAACAATTGGAGACATTTAATTCCTAGCACCAAATCAAATCCTAATAGTGGAATCACCAGAAAATCTGCAACAAATGCATATCCTTCAATATCAAAGTGTGTTGCTGGTGATATGCCTACATTAGTAATTTTAGCCTCATTGGCTACAGATATAGAAAGACCGGTCTGTTGCTGTACTACTAACCCAAGCTGTTCTACTGCCTGTTGACTAATGAAATTATGTGTACTGCCCGATTCCACTAAAGCCAGTAACTGTAAATGATGTAATTGAGCCTTAACCTGCATTGTGCTTGAACTGCGTAGACCTGTCATAGCATGAAGGGAAATCTCTGGACCTTCTTGGTCAGTTTCCTCAATTTCCTCCTCTGGTGGTATTTCTTCTCCTTCCTCGCACAGACATATATTGAATAATCTTTTGCACTGGTGGCCAATGACATACTGTTCATCACAGTTAAAACAGAGGCCCTTGGCCTTTCTCTGCTCCATTTCCTGTCTAGTAAGTTTTTTGAACTACGGAGCAGGTGGAGCCGAATTAGAGATGTCTGGGCGTGGGGCTGCACTGTCTCTAAATCTTGGAGGCCCATAGGAAGGGCTTGGCGCTAAGGCATTGTGCCTCCCAGGCCAAGCTGGTTTTCTGACTAGTGACTCCTTTGTGCTCAATGGCCCTGGCTAAATTCATAGCGTGGTCTAAATCTGTAGGAGCATGTAATTCAACTTATAATCGCAGAGCTTCTATCAAACCAGCAGTAAAAATATGAACATACTGTGTGTGGCTAATAACCTGGTTTGCCTGAGTTAACCTTTCCTGGAAGGTCTTTTGGTACACCTCTAGCATTCCAATTTGTTTGTAATTGATTAATTCTCCCAATGGATTGCTACTAGCTGGAGGACCAAATCGCATCATGCAAGATTGTTTAAAAGTTGCCCAATCCTGAACCACTTGGTCATTTCGGAATTGGTGGTACCATAGAAGCGCTTCATCGAGCATGTGGTAGGCGGCCAAATACACTTTCTCATCCGCAGGTGTTTTTTTGATGATAAAAGAACTGATCACACTTGGCTAACCAAATCAAAGGGTCCTTAGACCCATCATACGTAGGAAAGTCAAGTTTTAAATACCTGGGCGTAGTGTTTGGTCCTTGAACGGCAGGCCCCATATGGGAATGGTGTTGACGCATTGGTGGTTGTGGGGGAGGAGGTGGAGAGTATGCAGCTGGTGGGTGGGCTCGTGTATCATGTTCCTCTTGTCGCCGGAGGAGAGCTTGGATGGCAGCATCCATTGATTTTATTGCCTCACGCAAATCAGAGGTTGTTTGACGCACCTCTTCCAGGGCATGAGCCTGGTTGTCTGTCCTCTGCCTTGTATCTTCCACGAACTGTCTCAAATCGTCAGGGGAAGAGGAATCCCCAAGGGTGGACCTGTCTGATACCACGATGTTAGGTTCTTCCCTTGCCATGGATTGAGTCACCCTTGTTTCCTCTCTTCCCTCCATGGATGATCTTGACATTGGAAGAGAATTCCTGTTTCTTGAGCGAGTAATGGTGGAACTCAATTAGAATGAAGGAGCTTTGGAGGAAGCTCAACTTTGGACCTCAAAGGGAGAATCCGACCTTGACCTCTGAGGGAGAATCAGACCTATAAAATAAAATTTTCTCAATACTTGCCTCTCTTCTCATTCACGTCACCCTAAATAGGGTTGAGGACGAAATTATAAAGATGACCCATAGGTCAAGTGGTTCACGCCACATTACACTGAACCAAACCAAAGTGAACCAACCCAAATAAAGTAAACCAAACCGAATTGAAATTACATGAAAAGTAAATTTACGTAATTTAATTCCTATGCCTATGGATAACTCGTGATGCTATGGAGTCCATAACACATTGTTATGAACTTGATATAGGCTCTTTTGTAATTAATCAATTACAAATCCATAAGATATATTCTTATCTTTACATTGATAAAAATGAAATTCATATATTTTGAATAAAATGGGAATATTGGTATTTGACCCTTAAATATACTTCTTCTTTTTAAGACGAAAAGAGAAAAGATAAAGATGCATGTAGTACAAAATTGACATGTTTCCCTCATAGCTGACAAATAATTGAAACTAATAGACAGAAAACACTTTCTAAGTGGCTGAAATCAGAGAGTATGAGTAACACATTGCCTCATCTCTAAGAAGTTACAACACTTGGGAGGAACCAATTGATGTCTTTGTTCCTTCCTCAACGTATGATTCTAACATTTACTCGTTGAATACGATGTTGAACTTTCCCTAATCCAGTTATGCCTTAGAATTAGGAACTTATGAAGCTTTTGACTTCTGTTTTTTTGTTAGAAATAGAAAAAGAAAAAGAAAGATCAAGCTTCTATTTGTTAGTAAATGATAATTGATGGAGAAATTTGAATTTGAAAATAATTTCTCATTGATTAATTGGCTCATAGATAAGATACATATTTATACTAAAAATCCCAATGGTTCTTTGCTTAAGATATGTTTGTATGAATTTGTCTTGACAAATTCTGCTTTGCCTTGATTTTAGGTAATTTCTTCTTTAGAATTGTTGATTTGGTGGGAGAGATATTATCTTTGACATCCTTTAGAAAGTTTGATTTGATTCAAAGTCTTAGTTCAATCATGTTAATTAATGGTCGTGTTTGGAAGAAAAACCATAACTAATTTTTTCGTTTTTTCTTATGGCTGCACAAACACAAGAAACCAATGAAATCAAATGATTTTTTCCTCATTTTATTTTCCTACGGTGGCACAAATTGTCCTTAATTTTTTTAATGTATAAATATTATTATGTTTTAGTTTTAATAACATTATGATGTAGGATGGTGCCTCTATTCTAATACCGGTGAGGGCCACATGTCAATGTCAGTGTTGCCTTTGCTCTAACATTGACCAGTGCCATATGCATTGAAGACAACGAGTCTTCTCCCATTTGAATTTTTTTCTTAATCCTTTTTTAGGACATTTTTTTTGGAAAATTAATTCCTTGGATAATTCTTTAGTCACCTGGATAATTCTAAAATCAAAGTAGAAACTAAAGAGATTAGAACTTTGATATATCAATGTCAGGCTTCATTGTCATTAGCTACTTCAACTAGATAAACTATAATGAAGTCTTTATAGCACTTGTACCATTTTATTCATTAAAGATAAGAAAGGTATTACCATGCATCTTCTCAATTCGAGGAACGTATTTATCTTTTTCTTGTAATGGTCCACCTCTTTTTTAATCGATACGTTAACAACAATAGCATTTTCTGTGTTACTCATTAGAATCAATTGTTGCAGGTGACTTTTGGCCATATTAATATTATATATTAAACATTTCTATCCAACAAGAAAATGGACTATTGAGAAATATTTTTTATTTTGAATTTAGTTTCAACCAATGTCATACAGAAAGGGTAACAGTTCAACATGACAAAGTAAAATGATATTATTGCAAATGAAGGAGACATGTTGTTGACCTTAACATAGGTTAGACTTGGTATAGGCTCTCACAATTAACGAATTACAAATCCTATAGATATAATTCTTCTTTTATATTAAAAATAGAAAATATATAAAGAATAAAAAAGCTATATTTTCATTTCATAGTTAACTGTGCTTATTCTTTTGTTCAGTACCAAAGAGAGAGAAAATGAATTACATGTACTACAAATTTGGCATGTTTCTCTCTAACCAGAAAAATAACTGAAACAAATTGACAAAAAATCCTTTCTAATTGGCTGAAATCACAAGAGGATGGATAACAATTACCTCATCTCTAAGAAGTTGCAACACTTGGGCAGAAGCAACTAACACCTTTATTCTTCCCTGACTAGATGATTCCTGCTTTTGCTCAATACATGCAAAATCAATGATTCCACTTTTTTCACTATGTACAAACCTGACTTTCCAATCCAGTTTTGGCTTGGAATTTTTACCTAAAGAAGGATCTGAAGAGTTATTCCTTCCATCCAAACTAGTTTTACAAAGCAAGCCACGTAGAATATCTCACTCGAATGACAACATCAAGCCTCTACAAGAGCACACATGAGTTGTCATTCAGTCCACAAAGAACTCCTAATATCCAAACATGAAGATACTGGCCAACAAAATACACTCCTAGAAATCCTCACCCAAAGTCTTGATCCTATAATCATATGAACATAAGAGGAAAGACAACTCATCTCCTTTCTAGACATTTTTGAAAAATTTTACTCTCATTTTCTATTCATTAGAAAATGGGTTGTATAAATTGTGTAACATGCAATCATTTATAAATCAAGGAAATAAAAAGTTTTATTTACAAAAAGGTCTCTTAAATATAAGGATTTTATCATGGTATCATAGTGTATCGTCTGATCGAAGGAAATCAACCTTATTCAACCAAAAGCAACGTTGAACCCTTCATTCATCTCATCCCACTCTCTTCAGCCATTTAGAATTGTCATCCTCTTGGAATTGCTCTCTTTCGTCCACCATAAATTCCAATGCATTCTCCACTCTATCATCTACACCATCATTTTTTTTACTTCCATTACTTCTCTCATTTCTGTCAAGTTATCTTCAAGAAACTATGTTTTATGGAGAAGCTAATGGATCCCAATATTGAGATATCAATGCCTAATATGTAATATTGATGGATCCCTTACACCTCTAGTGCAATTTCTCAATTATAACCAAAAACTCTCTATTATCAACCAGGCATTTGAAGAATGAAAGTTGAAAGATCAACTCCTTCTGAATTGGTTAAAATGCAACATTGGTTGAGGACACTCTACAACATGTCATAGGCCATTGCACAACAAGAAATGTATGGCAAAAAATGTGAGTTAATCTTTGCTATCCAACCGAAAGTGTTGGAAGATAGGCCCAAACCCACATGACCAAGGAAGGCCCACATATCTAAAAGTATTATAAGATGGGCCACATGACCAATGAAGTCCCAATAGATGGGCCCAAGCACATAAGTAGGACCCACCACGATTACCACGAGATGACATTCTTATCACATAAGTTGGAAGATCAAGAAGGATTCACAAAGGCATCTTTATCTTATGGTCATGCCCTAGAAGAATTCTAGTTTGAGTTATGTTTGTCTATTATCTATAATGAGTTATTTAATTATGCTAGGACTTATCTTTATATGTTAGAGTTTCAGTGTAATTGGGTCAAATGTAGTTTTATTGTAATTGGACTCTACTACCTCCCTCTATTATAAATAGAGGTTCATGTACTATGATTATATAAATTAATGAAGTCAATGAAGTATTTATCTTTTTCATAAATTTAACATGGTATCAGAGCGGGTTCTATGAGTTGACTTCGTCAACCCACAGAGATAATGAGATTCTTTTCTCTAAACCCTAAACCCTAAGTCTATGTTCATAGTTTTTTTTCCAGTCCCTACCCCTATAGTTTGCTTTGAGTATTTTAACTCTATAATGAGATTTTAATATTTCAAATTATATATTTACAGAAAGATATTTGAGTCTACTTTTTAAGGAAAAATGATTTTTTCCCAATCGGAGTTATCTACAAAGAGATATCGATATTTGAATAAGTGAAGGTCAGATTGCAAAAAGGTTCGACCATATGGGGCCTGCCGATTTATATATCAAAAGAAATATCTATAAGTCTATTCTTTTACCTATTCAACCAAGTTTTTATCCAATTTATCTACAAAGATAAATTGATATTGGAAGCAGCAAAGGTCTGATGGAAAAACAGGTTCTAGCATCAGCAAAAAGCTTCAACTTTTGAGGAATTTTTGGCTATCAAGAAATATACTTTATATGGATAATTATATATATAAAGAAATATAAGTAAGTCTATTTTATTACCTATTCAACCAATTCTTGGTATGATTATTTTATAAAAATATATTGATCATGGAATAGTCAATGGTCATTCTGGAGAAAAAGGAGAAACAATACTTAATTCAGCTGGAGGACAGAGACCAAAATCTTTCAGATTATTTATCTTCTAATAAATATATTTTATGAAGTTAAGTTATATTTGGATGAAAGGTATTTAATTCTAGTTTCAGAAGAAGAAAATTTCATGTAAATCTGATCTATATTTAAAAATATATTCGCATTAGAAGAATCAAAGGTCACCAACTTATTCTGTTGTATAGCAAAATCCGAATTTATGCCAATTATTTTGCATCACTTTATGAGTTGATATATCAGGAAAATATCTCAATTCTCCCTGGTTTGAGGGCTTATTTATACATCTCTGTTAGTTAGGCTTATTACTACATCTATGATATTTGGTTCAAGCTGCGATCACCGCCATTACTTCCCAACTTAAGGGGGAGAAGTAGAAGAAGTACAAGAAAGATGTATTTTATTCCTTATGTTGTAGATAAGTTTATGTGACCAAAATATTCAAGAAAGGTGGAACACAAAAGATGAAGCTTTTTCATCTAAGAAAAAATATTTATATCGGATTATAATTATTTCATGGGTCCTTCTACGAGGTTTATTATTTTTGTACGTGTTATATGTGTTGGAAGATGGTCATGTTACATTACAGCTACTGTTATTTTGTCTCTTTGGATGAGACATTATTATTGAAGAAGAGGTGGCCTCCCCCCCCCCCCCCCCCTCTCTCCCTAGTAATGGCTTTTATTACTCCTACCACTTGAGAGTCGTTGTCTTGTGGGTGGACACAGTTGGTGAACACTTTATAGCAATGTCGATGGACACACTACCTACAGAAGATGGAGTGTGCCATACATCCAGCATTAGGACTGGAGTATTGAGCAACATCTTACCGGGTAGGAGTGATTTTTACTCTCAATCATATTATGCCAGTAGGACCTCATGGAAGGACACAACAGAGTGAGGGGGAGTGTCGAAGATGAAAGCATATTTGAAGATGTGCCATTTTTTATAAAAAGATTTTATACATCATTTGTAGAAAGCTGGGAGTTCATGTTGTTATTTCACCCCCAGTTTGAGGGGGAATATTGGAAGATAGGCCCAAGCCCACATGACCAAGGAAGACCCACATATATAAGAGTATTATAAGATGGGCCACACGACCAAGGAAGGCCTACAAGATGGGCCCAAGCACATAAGAAGTAGGACCCACCATGATTACCACAAGATGACATCCTTATCACATAAGTTGGAAGATCAAGAAGGACTCACAAAGCCTTCTTTATCTTATGGTCATGTCCTAGAAGAGTTCTAGTTTGATGTTTGTCTATTATCTATAATGGGTTATTTAATTATGCTAGGACTTATCTTTAAGTGTTAGAGTTTGGGTGTAATTGGGACAAAGGTAGTTTTATTATAATTGGACTCTACTACCTGCCTCTATTATAAATAGAGGTTCATATACTTTGATTATATAAGTTAACGAAGTCAATGAAGTATTTCTCTTTTTCCTAAATTCAACATAAAGTTTGAGAAACACATCTCCATCAAATGTTGCAATAGTGAAGAATAGTGATAAATAGTCTTTGAATGAGTACATCAGAAAATTCAAATAGGTAAGTGATGCCATTGTGGTCATTCATTCTTTTGTCTCAAATGAAGACAATTCCTTCTAGTTACTTTGTAGCCTGAATGCTTCTTATGAGTCTTTTGTGATAGGCATGTTGGCTCACCCTCCTATTCGTTTATATGAGACATTCTACCAATGCTACAATGTCTTTGGTGAGGGGTTGAGCAAATGAGAGACAAACCTAGAATAAGATAGAGAGGCTGAGTAGACGAGAGACAAAACTAGAATAAGAATGACAGGCATGCTATCGGATTATTTTTTTTTAATTCCTTTTGTAGTTCGTGAAAACTTGTTTTGTTTTTTTAAATTTAAGCGTCTGCATCATTTATCTGATTATTTCCTATGGTAATAAAATTATTGTTTAATCTTATACTTAAATATGTTTTTGAAAAATCATATAAATTTTGTTCTTAAGAGTTTCCATTTCGATTGTTTATTGACGTAGCTAATCGTACTACATCGCCTCTATGCATCATCCATGGCCAATCTACATTAGAATCAATGCACCCACATAGAGACGGAAAATGAGGTACTAATTTATCGCCAACAGTAACAATTTTCACTTCTCCTGGCTCAGTTTTGTTGAAGAAATTGATGATTGAAAGATAAAATATAACTCAGAATCTGGTAATACAAAAGTCTTACTTCAGTAGGAACAAGGATTAGATATGGTGAATATCAAGGGGGTGCTCTATTGCCTAGCAAAAACACGTCGCTCTTCTTTAAATTTGTATTATATACTTTGATAGATGGGTACAAAAACCAATAAACTTCTACGCAAAATAGCAATGGCCATTTGATGCGATTGGAAGACAAGTTGAAGACCCTACCAAATGCTAATCAGCAGAGGAATTGTTGAGGGTCTATAGCAGAATGAACAAGAACCCCGGCTATGTGGTGTCTGTCAGATCGATGGTACACTCACTACTAAAACTGCTTTGTTAAAAAGCTTAAAACAAAGTCAATAAAGAAATTAAATTGGTAATGAGAAGGCCACTGCCTAAAATAACAAAATTTTCTGTTCTAGTCACACTTGTGCTCCTGTCCTGATTGAATAGTAGTAGAATATATAGAAAGGTCGTGTTTCTAACTGACCTTTCTACTAAGAAATCATTTTCTCTTCTCTGCTCCTGGATAGTTTAGCTGTATCAGTTTGTCCAAAATGGCTGGTTCCAGAAGGATTAGGTCAAGCATCTCTCTGCAGTAGCAACGATCACCTGAAACTCCCTTTTATTAGAAATTTTTCCTTGTGCCATCATGCATCTTTGGAATAAGGTGATTAGACTTTGAGAAAAAACAATGATAAGCTGTCACTCAAATGTGCCTAGTTGATAGCTTTCAATTCTATATTATGAAGAATGGAGCCCCTTAGAAGTGAAACGACTAAAGCAAGTTCGTTTTCCTGAACAAGAACTCCATTATGACATTGCAGGTATTGCTAGATTGAAACACCAGAAATACAACTAGCAGATACATAATACCCAATCCAGAAGCAAACACACTTCTTCTCCAATTTAAAGACTTTTTGGAAATCAAGTTTTCAGCACATTTCTAACTTCACATACCCACTGGCCATGGTGAGATACATAAACAATCAAAGCAATCTCGGTAGAAACAAAAATAAAAATAAGCCCATGTGTAAGCTTAAAAATTACTTACCTCATCTAGCAAAAGGTCAATGGCAGCTTCATCTTCAATAATTTCTTTCAAAGGATTCCTAAGATATTGGGTATCCAACTGGTTCTGTTGGAATCCACTTCTATTAAATGTTTGTAGTGGGACAAATTCTTGCAAACTTTTCATGCAAAATTTCACAATGATTGATATGACTAATGCTTCAAATTGTGAGAACAAAAATAATAGAATCAAATCAGAAAAAAACTTCTCTTGACACCATGAGAGTCAGAATAATGTAATTGGACTCTACTACCTTCCTCTATTATTAATAGACGTTCATGTACTCTGATTATAATAAGTTAATGACATCAATGAAGTATTTCTCTTTTCCATAAATTCAACACCTGCTAAACGAGAGCACCAGTGGGTTGATACCCACTCCTAGCCGAGAATAGGAGTATTCTGCGATTCAGACTGGGTCTAGTACCTCAGGGAGAGTTCTGCCCTGAACAAGCCCTAAACAGACATAGAAGACCTACTCTCTCAGTGTTGGATCTATCCGTCCCACGCTGTGTTACACAATCCATGACTAGGGACCCTAACAGAGTATATGGGAAAGAATGTACTCATTGTAAGAAATCTGGTCACACAGTAAATCAATGCTATTTCAAGGAATGCAGTTACTGTGGACAATATGGTTATTGTAAATAAATATGCTATAAAGCCAATGGAAAATCAGAATTGACAAAGGCTAATCAGGCCTTGGTAAGTGATACAAAAGGGAAACATCCCACAAAATAAGTAGCATAGAAATTTTTTTACTGATGAAGAGTATGAGCTATTTCAGAAAATGAAGACAATGTTGGGTTCTTCTTCTAGTTCCTCAGCAACTACTGCTACCACCACTGCTTTAGGTATGCTATTTGCCTCATCTTCATCCTAGATAATTGAATCATGAGCCTCCGAGCATCTTATAGGTAACAAACATTTATTACATTCTTGATCTCTGTGTCTTTCACACAAGTTTGTCACCATAAATGACGGTTCTCAAAAAAAAATCCATCCACTTCTATCACACCATCACTTCCACTCACTGATATTCTATTCGTTCCTACTTTTCCTTTGAATCTATAATATGTTAGTCAACTGACAAAATATTTTAATTGCTTTATTACCTTCTCACCCACTTCATGTGTATTTTGGGATTTTATAACAAAGCAGGTGATTGCTGGAGGCCATGAACAAGGGGGGTTTTACTACCTGGACATGCCAAAAATAAATATGGTTTCCACCAGTGAAAATGAGACAACGCTATGGCACAACCGGTTGGGATATCCATCTGCACAGTCTCTTCATTATATGTTTCCTCCTCTTAAAGTAAGGTAAGAATTTAATTGTGAGGTTTGTCAAATTAGTGAACATCAAAGGTCAAAAGTGTTACTTCCTTTTCTTTAATTCATACCGATGTCTAGTCGCCTTTGTGTTATGACCTCAATAGTAGGCCGAGTCATGCAGAGGCGCAATGGCTGAGTCAATTCGTATTAAGTTAATTTATTTTCTTTCAATTTACTTTTACTTTAATTTTATTTCAGTTGAAGAGTTAATATGCCATAGGGGCATAATTGTACTATTTTATCTTGAACCTTGTTTGCGTGAACCCTACTTAAGGGGTGAAAGAAATGAGAAAGGGTAAGTATTGATTTAGAGTAAACAAGGGTTTTGAGTTCTCCTCAACGACCTCAGGAGTGTGCATTCTCCTTAATGAACCTAGGGTTTTTAAGCTTCCTTTCGGCTTGATTCTTCTCTTCTCTTCTTCTTCCCAATGAATCACCGTGTGAGATCCGGGACCATAACAATTGGTATCAGAGCTATACTGCTATTGCGAGTTCGAATCCTGGAGGGGGCGACCTAGAGGGGGCGACCTAGAAGGGGCGACCTAGAGGCAAGATTAAAATTACTGGTAGGCTCAAAACGTGGGTTAGGCCAGTGTTGCTAGAGTGGGCCGCTAGAGTGGGCCGCCATGGATGTCGGCTCATAACGGTGGGAGTATTGTAGTGATCATGAGGTTAAGTACTTGGCTTTCCGCTACCAAATAGATCGGTCTTTTGGTATGTAATGGTTAGCTGCTTAACACCTTGAGTGTCTCAAACATTTCTCAAGCTAAATATTTTATCACATTTATTGATGATTTCAGTCGCACTACTTGGTTGTTTTTTTTTTAAGGAGCATTCTGAAATACCATTGATTTTTAAGTCATTTCATGGTATGGTACTCACACACTTTGGTCAGAAAATAAAAATGTTGTAGTCTGATAATGCCAAAGAATACATTACCAAAGAGCTTGACTCCTTTTTTTAAGAAAATGACATTATCCATCAAACAGCATGTGCCTACACTCCTCAAATAAATGGTGTAGCCATATGAAAAAATCATCATACTCTTGATGAAACTCGAGGGTTATTATATGCCAAGAAAGTTCCCTATATTTATTGGCCTCATGCAGTCCTTACTGTTTTCTCTCTTATAAATCATCTACTATCTTCCGATCTTGGTAATAAATCTCCATACTCTAGATTATTACCAAATGATGATCCATTTTCCCTACCTTTGCGACTCTTTTGAAGTCAATGCTTTGTTCATAATTCAATTTTTAGACAGTAAACTTGATCCAAAATCTATCAAGTGTATCTTCTTGGGATACTCTCACAAACAAAACGGTTATGTTTGTTATAGTCCCCTTCTTCAATGTTTACTTTGGTCAAGGGATGTGACATTCTTTCAAGACTCAGCATTTTATTCTGACAGTGCTCCTCCTGGTATGTCCTCAGTACTAGGTTCCCCTCGACCGGTTGTGCCCCGTGATATAAACACTATTCAACCCCTAGAACAAGTAGCCGACACCAGATTTGTCGAGTTGACAGATCCCACCAAGGTAAGTCCTTCCTTTCCAATTTTTTTTGGCCCTCAAAATGATAGTCGTCCTATTGCTGTAAGAAAAAAACTTAGATCATGCGCTATACCTTCTACTTCTCATCCCATTTCAAATTTTGTGTCGCATCATCGTCTCTCACCTCTTTGTTGTCAGTTTGTTTCTTCAATTTCAACCATATATGTTCCACAGTCCTATCAGGAGGATCTATGACATCAAAGGTTGAAGGCAGCAATGGATGAAGAAATATAGGCATTTAATGAGAATTAGATATGGTCATTGGTTCCTCTTCCGACAGATAAGAAACCCGTCGATTGCAAATGGGTTTATACTGTCAAACATAATCGGGATAGGTGAATAGGACGATTGAAGTCTTGACTTATTGCTAAAGGTTATACTCAGTGTTATGGTATTGATTATGAAGAAACCTTCTCTCTAGTGGCAAAAATGAACTTGGTACGTGTATTCCTTCGTGCATGGTTTGAAAATTTTAGTCATGCCCTCATACTGGCAGGATTTAACAGATGCTCTGGAGATCACTTAGTATTTATTGAAAACACACTAAGAGGCAAGGTAATTCTGGTAGTATATGTTGATGATATCATTTTAATTGGTAGTGATTCTGAGGGCATCCATTCAAAAAAAGAAAAAATATGTGTTGAGTTCAAGACAAAGGATCTTGGGCTACTCAAATATTTTCTGCGTATTGAAGTATTACAATCCAGATATGGGATTGTGCTATCCGAAATGAAGTTTGCCTTTGATCAACTAGAGGAGATAGGAATGAAGGAATACAAACCAGCAAAAACTTCTATGGACTCAAATACAAAATTATGTGTAGGCACAGGAGAAGATGTAGATATTGGAAAATATCAAAGAATAGAGGGAAGACTTATTTACCTGTGTGTAACAAGGCCGGATATATCATATGCAATAAGTGTGGTGAGCCAATACATGCACAAACCCCAACTTAGTCATTGTCACTTGAAAGGATATTACAATATTTTAAAGGAGTTTCAAGAATAGGGGTTCTCTTTAAAAATCATGGTCACTTCAACAACGAAAGATTTTCAGATGCAAACTTGGTCGGATCCTTGGATGATCTGTGGGCCTTGAGCCCATCTTCTATATCTCTTGGATGCATGGGTCTTCCTTGGTCTTATGGTCTTGGGCCCATCTTCCAACGCACTTGGATATGTGGGTCTTCCTTGGTTGTGTGGGCATGAGCCCTTTCTTCCAACACTCCCCCTCAAGCTGGTGGTGAGACAACAACATGAACTCCCAACTTGCTACAAATGATATGTAGAATTATTTTTTGTATAATGTGGCAGATTTTCCAACACTCCCTCTCACGCTGGTGCTCTCATTCAAGAGGCCCAACTGGCATAAGAAAAGTGAGAGTAAAATCACTTCAAGTCGTATGACACTGCTCTTTAATCCAGTCAATTAACTCATGTTGGATGTTCGGCACACTCCTATCTTCTATAGGTGCTTAACACCTTGAGTGACTCAAACATTTCTCATGCCAAATATTTTATTACATTTATTGATGGTTTCAGTCGCACTACTTGATTGTTTGTTTTTAAGAAGCGTTCTAAAATACCATTGAGTTTTAAGTCATTTCATGCTATGGTACTCACACACATTGGTCAGAAAATAAAAATACTTTGGTCTGATAATGCCAAAGAATACATTACCAAAGAGCTTGACTCCTTTTGTCAAGAAAATGGCATTATCCATCAAGCATCATGTGCCTACACTCATCAAACAATTGGTGTAGCCAAATGAAAAAATCATCATACTCTTGAGGTAGCTCGAGGGTTATTATATGCCAAGAAAGTTCCCTACATTTATTGGCCTCATGCAGTCCTTACTGTTTGCTCTCCTATAAATCATCTACCATCTTCCGATCTTGGTAATAATTCTCCTTACTCTAGATAATTACCAAATGATCATCCATTTTCCCTACCTTTACGAGTCTTCGGATGTCTATGCGTTGTTCATAATTCATTTTTTAGACAATAAACTTGACCCTAAATCTATCAAGTGTATCTTCTTGGTATACTCTCACACACAAAAGGGTTATGTTTGTTATAGTTCCCTTCTTCAATGTTTACTTGTATTAAGGGATGTGACATTCTTTGAAGACTCAGCATTTTATTCTGATAGTACTCCTCCTGGTCTGTCCTTAGTACTAGGTTCCACTCGACCAGTTGTGCCCCGTGATACAAATACTATTCAACCCCCAGAGCAAGTGGCCGACACCAGATCTGTCGAGTTGACAGATCCAACCAAGGTAAGTCCTTCCTCTCCAGTTGTTTTTGGCCCTAAATATGATAGTCGTCCTATTGCTGTAAGAAAAGAACCTAGATCATGCACTATACCTTCTACTTCTTATCCCATTTCAAATTTTGTATCGCATCATCACCTCTCACCTCTATGTTGTCAGTTTGTTTCTTCTATTTCCACCATATATGTTCCACAGTCCTATCAAGAGGATCTACAACATCCAAGGTGGAAGGCAGCAATGGATGAAGAAATATAGGCATTTAATGACAATCAGACATGGTCATTGGTTCCTCTTCTGAAAAATAAAAAACCCATCAATTGCAAATGGGTTTATACTATCAAACATAATCTAGATGGATCAATAGCACAATTGAGGTCTTGACTTGTTGCTAAAGCTTATACTTAGTGTTATGGTATTGATTATGAAGAAACCTTCTCTCTAGTGGCAAAAATGGACTTGGTACGTGTATTCCTTCGTGTATGGTTTGAAAATTTTAGTGAAGCCCTCATACTGGCCGGAATTAACAGATGATCTGGAGATCACTTAGTATTTATTGAAAACACATTGAGAGGCAAGGTAATTCTGGTAGTATATGTTGATGATATCATTTTAATTGGTAGTGATTCCGAGGGCATCCATAAAACAAAAGAAAAAATATGTGTTGAGTTCAAGACAAAGGATCTTGGGCTACTCAAATATTTTATGCGTATTGAAGTATTACAATCCAGATATGGGATTGTGCTATCCAGAAAGAAGTTTGCCTTTGATCTACTAGAGGAGACAGAAATGAATGGAAACCAGCAAAAACTTCTATGGACTCAAATACAAAATTATTTGCAGGCACAGAAGAAGATGTAGATATTGGGAAATATCAAAGACTAGAGGGAATACTTATTTACCTGTGTGTAACAAGGCCGGATATATCATATGCAGTAAGTGTGGTGAGCTAATACATGCACAAACCCCAACTTAGTCATTGGCACTTGGAAGGATATTACAATATTTTAAAGGAGTTTCAGGAATAGGGGTTCTCTTTAAAAATCATGGTCACTTCAACAACGAAGGATTCTCAGATCCAAACTTGGTCGGATCCTTGGATGATCTGTGGGCCTTGAGCCCATCTTCTATATCTCTTGGATGCATGGGTCTTCCTTGGTCTTATGGTCTTGGGCCCATCTTCCAACACACTTGGATATGTGGGTCTTCCTTGGTTGTGTTGGCATGGGCCCTATCTTCCAACACTCCCCCTCAAGCTGGAGGTGAGACAACAACATGAACTCCTAGCTTGCTGAAAATGATATGTAGAATCATTTTTTGTATAATGTGGCAAAATTTCCAACACTCCCCCTCGCGCTGGTGCTTTCATTCAAGTGGCCCAACTGGCATAAGAAAAGTGAGAGTAAAATCACTTCAATTCGTATGACATTGCTCTTTAATCCAGTCAATTAACTCATGTTGGATGTTCGGCACACTCCTATCTTCTATAGGTGCTTAACACCTTGAGTGTCTCAAGCATTTCTCAAGCCAAATATTTTATTAGATTTATTTATGGTTTCAGTCGCACTACTTGGTTGTTTGTTTTTAAGAAGTGTTCTAAAATACCATTGATTTTTAAGTCATTTTATGCTATGGTACTCACACACTTTGGTCAGAAAATAAAAATGCTCTGGTCTGATAATGCCAAAGAATACATTACCAAAGAGCTTGACTCCTTTTGTCAAGAAAATGGAATTTTCCATCAAACATCATGTGCCTACACTCTTCAACAAAATGGTCTAGCCAAATGAAAAAATCATCATACTCTTGAGGTAGCTCGAGGGTTATTATATGCCAAGAAAGTTCCCTATATTTATTGGCCTCATGCAGTCCTTACTTTTTGCTCTCTTATAAATCATCTACTATCTTCCGATCTTGGTAATAAATCTCCTTACTCTAGATTATTACCAAATGATGATCCATTTTCCCTACCTTTGTGAGTATTCGGATGTCAGTGCTTTGTTCATAATTCATTTTTTAGACAGTAAACTTGATCCTAAAGCTATCTAGTGTATCTTCTTGGGATACTCTCACACACAAAAGGATTATGTTTGTTATAGTCCCCTTCTTCAATGTTTACTTGTGTCAAGGGATGTGACATTCTTTCAAGACTCAGCATTTTATTCTGACAGTGCTCCTCTTGGTCTGTCCTCAGTACTAGGTTCCCCTCGACCGATTGTGCCCCATGATACAGACACTATTCAACCCCCAGAGCAAGTGCCCGACACCAGATCTGCCGAGTTGACAGATCACACCAAGGTAAGTCCTTCCTCTCCAATCGTGTTTGGCCCTCAATATGATAGTTGCCCTATTGCTAGAAGAAAAGAACCTAGATCATGCACTATACCTTCTACTTCTCATCCCATTTCAAATTTTATGTCGCATCGTCACCTCTCACCTCTATGTTGTCAGTTTGTTTCTTCTATTTCCACCGTATATGTTCCACAGTCCTATCAGGAGGATCTACAACATCCAAGGTGGAAGGCAGCTATGGATGAAGAAATATAGGCATTTAATGACAATCAGACATGGTCATTGGTTCCTCTTCTGACTGATAAGAAACCCGTCGATTGCAAATGGGTTTATACTGTCAAACATAATGTGGATGGGTCAATAGCATGATTGAAGTCTTGACTTGTTGCTAAAGGTTATACTCAGTGTTATGGTATTGATTATGAAGAAACATTCTCTATAGTGGCAAAAATGAACTTGGTACATGTATTCCTTCGTGCATGGTTCAAAAATTTTAGTCAAGCCCTCATTCTTGCCGGATTTAACATATGCTCCGGAGATCACTTAGTTTTTATTGAAAACACACTGAGAGGCAACGTAGTTCTGGTAGTATATGTTGATGATATCATTTTAATTGGTAGTGATTCCGAGGGCATCCATAAAACAAAAGAAAAAATATGTGTTGAGTTCAAGACAAAGGATCTTGGGCTACTCAAATATTTTCTGCGTATGGAAGTATTACAATCCAGATATGGGATTGTGCTATCCGAAATGAAGTTTACCTTTGATCTACTAGAGGAGACAGGAATGAAGGAATTCAAACCAGCAAAAACTTTCTATGTACTCAAATACAAAATTATGTGCAGGCACAGAAGAAGATGCAGATATTGGGAAATATCAAAGACTAGAGGGAAGACTTATTTACCTGTGTGTAACAAGGCCGGATATATCATATGCAGTAAGTGTGGTGAGCCAATACATGCACAAACCCCAACATAGTCATTGGCAAGCACTTGAAAGGATATTACAATATTTTAAAGGAGTTTCAGGAATAGGGCTTCTCTATAAAAATCATGGTCACTTCAACAATGAAGGATTCTCAAAAGCAAACTTGGTCAGATCCTTGGATGATCTGTGGGCCTTGAGCCCATCTTCTATATCTCTTGGATGCATGGGTCTTCCTTGGTCTTATGGTCTTGGGCCCATCTTCCAACACACTCGGATATGTGGGTCTTCCTTGGTTGTGTTGGCATGGGCCCTATCTTCCGACACTCCTCCTCAAGCTGGAGGTGAGATAACAACATGAACTCCCAGCTTGCTACAAATGATATGTAGAATCGTTTTTTGTATATTGTGGCAGAATTTCCAACACTCCCCCTCACGCTGGTGTTCTCATTCAAGAGGCCCAACTGGCATAAGAAAAGTGAGAGTAAAATCACTTCAAGTCGTATGACATTGCTCTTTAATCCAATCAATTAACTCATGTTGGATGTTCGGCACACTCCTATCTTCTATAGGTGCCTAACACCTTGAGTGTCTCAAACATTTCTCAAGCCAAATATTGTATTACATTTATTGAAGGTTTCAGTCGCACTACTTGGTTGTTTGTTTTTAAGAAGCGTTCAAAAATACCTTTGATTTTTAAGTCATTTCATGCTATGGTACTCACACACTTTGGTCAGAAAATAAAAATACTCCAGTTTGATAATGCCAAAGAATACATTTCCAAAGACCTTTACTCTTTTTTTCAAGCAAATGGCTTTATCCATCAAACATCATGTGCCTACACTCCTCAAAAAAATGGTGTAACCAAACGAAAAAATCATCGTACTCTTGAGGTAGCTCGAGGGTTATTAAATGCCAAGAAAGTTCCCTACATTTATTGGCCTCATGCAGTCCTTACTATTTGCTCTCTTATAAATCATCTACCATCTTCCGATCTCCTTACTCTAGATTATTACCAAATGATGATCCATTTTCCCTAGCTTTGCGAGGTTTTGGATGTCAATGCTTTGTTCATAATTCATTTTTGAGATAGTAAAATTGATCCTAAATCTATCAAGTGTATCTTCTTGGGACACGCTCACACACAAAAGGGTTATGTTTGTTATAGTCCCACTCTTCAATGTTTACTTGTGTCAAGGGATGTAACATTCTTTGCAGACTCGTCATTTTATTCTAATAGTGCTCCTCCTAGTCTTTCCTCGGTACTAGGATTTCCTCGACTAGTTGTGCCCCATGATACAAACACTATTCAACTCCCAGACCAAGTGGTCGACACCACATTTGCCGAGTTGACAGTTCCCACATAGGTAAGTCCTTCCTCTCCGGTTGTTTTTGGCCCTCAATATGATAGTCGTCCTATTGATGGAAGAAAAGAACCTAGATCATGCACTATACCCTCTACTTCTCATCCAATTTCAAATTTTGTGATTCATCATCGCCTCTCACCTCTATGTTGTCAGTTTCTTTCTTCTATTTCCTCCATATATGTTCCACAGTCCTATCATGAGGCTCTACAACATCCAGGGTGGAAGGTAGCAATGGATGAAGAAATGCAAGCACTTAATGACAATCAGACATGGTCACTAGTTCCTCTTCCCAAAAATAAGAAACCTGTCGATTGCAAATGGGTTTATACTGTCAAACATAATCCGGATGGGTCAATAGCATGACTGAAGGCTCGACTTGTTGCTAAAGGTTATACTCAGTGTTATGGTATTGATAATGAAGAAACCTTCTCTCTGGTGGCAAAAATGAACTTGGTACGTGTATTCCCTCATGAATGGTTTGAAAATTTTAGTCAAGCCCTCATAAGGGTTTTACAGATGCTCTGGAGATATCTTAGTATTTAATGAAAACACACCTAGAGGCAAGGTAATTCTGGTAGTATATGTTGATGATATCATTTTAATTGGTAGTGATTCCAAGGGAATCCTTAAAACAAAAGAAAAAATATGTGTTGAGTTCAAAACAAAGGATCTTGGGCTACTCAAATATTTTCTGCATATTGAAGTATTACAATCCATGTATAGGATTGTTCTATCCCAAAGGAAGTTTGCCATTGATCTACTTGAGGAGACAGGAATGAAGGGATGCAAACCAGCAGAAACTCCTATGGACTCAAATACTAAATTATGTGCAGGCAAAGGAGAAAATGTTGATATTGGGAAATATCAAAGACTAGTGGGAAGACTTATTTACCTGTGGGTAACATGGCCGGATATATCATATGCAGTAAGTGTAGTGACTCAATACATGCACAAACCTTAACTTAGTCATTGGCAAGAACTTGAAAGGATATTACGATATTTGAAAGGAGGTTCAAGAAGAGGGCTTCTTTGTAAAAATCATGGTCACTTCAACATCGAAGGATTTTCATATACAGACTGAGACGGATCCTTGGATGATATGTGGTCCTTGAGCCTGTCTTCTATATCTCTTGGATGTATGGGTCTTCCTTGGTCTTATGGTCTTGTGCCCATCTTCCAACACACTTGGATATGTGGGTCTTCCTTGGTCGTGTGGGCTTCAGCCCTATCTTCCAACACTCCCCCTCAAGCTGGAGGTGAGAGAACAGCATGAACTCCCAGCTTACTGCAAATGTTATATAGAATCTTTTTTTGTATAATGTGGCAGATCTTCCAACACTCCCTCTCACGCTCGTGCTCTCATTCATGAGGCCCAACTGGCATAAGAAAAGTGAGAGTAAAATCACTTCAAGTCGTATGACATTGCTCTTTAATCCAGTCAATTAACTCATGCTGGATGTTCGGCACACTCCTATCTTTTATAGGTAGTACCACTCTTATCTTCAATAGGTAGTGGGTCTATACGTTGTTTGGAAGTGTAATAATAAAAAAAATCCTCCATCACTATGTCCCTCCACAAGTCAACAACTCTCAAGTGGTAGGAGTAATAAATGCCAATTCATGGGGGTATAACATAGAGTTAGTATTAAATTCTTCCATCACGGTGTAATAACATAGATGTCCTTACGGGTAGTGGACGTAGTAATAAGCTCCTCCGTCACAGTGATGTAACATATACTGAGGCCACATCTTCTTCAATAATAATGTCTCATCCAATGAGACATAATAGCAGTGACTATAATGGGCTTGGGTCCATATAACACGAACCAAAATAATCTAATACACATATCTATACCAAATAATATGCTGACCAAGGAATAATTTGTCAATTCTTCAAATAAAATAATCCAACTGGAGAAAAAATTTATCGAGTCGCATCGATTCAAATAGTAGATCAATATATCCTAGTCATGGCCAAAATATGTATAAGCTTTGGTCCAGACATGTATACCGAGTCAGATAACATAAGTGGCCCGAGTCACGTTGACCCGGACGGAGTTGACCCAGACTGGGTTGACTTGGTCTGAGTTGGCTCAGTAAAACAGGAGCATCCTCGGGTCAGCAGACTGTAGTTGGGTGAACTCTGGTCTGGGTCTGGGTCAGAACAGGTGAGCGACCTGGATTTAATAAGTTTTCTAAGTTAGGAAACGTAAATATTTCAATAGTGTTTCTGCCTCTTCTCGACACCGAACAGATCGGCTCTTCAAAAAAAATTTCCCGGATTCTGGACTCTTTCCCATTATCATCAGCAATAGTATGAATTCGGAAAATGTTTCCTTCTTCCCCATGGCGCTGAAGGACTCGGGACAACATAGTCATCATCTCCGGTTCTGAACAGATCAGAAAACCAGAGAGAGCTGAAACGTATCGTCGAGGCCACGACGATGAACCAGTGATAATTTTCCGAAGATAATGCGGCAGAGGAAATAATCCAGCGAAGCAGAGAGCAATACTAGTATTTTGAGCTAACTCGGACTAGGATTATGCGGCTCAGGCAGAAGACTAAAATCTCATCAAGTTAGGTGGCATAACTAAACATCGGCATAACGACAAGGCTGGCATAACCGAACATCGGCATAACAGTAAGGCAGCACCTAAGTTGGCTGAAAAGCTATCGTTTTTATCCCCGAAGAAGAACAGAGCTGGACAACGTCTCTGCTGGTTCAAAATATTTTTTTTCGGATTCTGGATAAGACGAAGGTACAGTCAGCAGCTTGCTAGACAGTCAGAATTTGAATTGTCTGGTGTAGGGTCTATTGCTGTAGATTATCATCCTGAAAGACGAATCCTTCAAGGTTGAAGAGTTTTCCAAGGGCGAGAACCATCTGACTAATGTAATCTCCAACCTGGTTGCCGTCACTCAGAGACCCATTGGCGACTGTATCAGCAAGAGACTGTTTGAGTAAACACTCTTGGTGATTTCTTGAGGTGAATTTAAGGTTTGAACGGATGATCAACAGGATGGTCAGAGTAAAACTGGAGGGAGTTATGTATCTACGACATTTTTTATTAAAGAAAATCTGATGAGCAACAAAATGAAAAACCTGAATTCTAAGAACTATAAAAAAACATCGAGAAAGGAAAAATAACCAGTTTCAGGAATCCAGAAAAACCATACATACGAGTCCTGAAAATTAATGCTTTGATACCATGTTAAATTTGGTCGAAGGTGTTATGGTCCCTAGCCATGGATCTAGTAACTCGACTAATTGAATAAGGATCCAGCACTGTTTGAGGGTTTCTTAACACGTTTTTGTGAAAAGAACTCTCTTCTGCTTCTTCTTTTACGTTAGGATTGAAAAGGAGTTTCCTTTTCTCAATTATAGATGCCACCAGCAAGTTAAATGAATGTTTAACCACTCAGATATGAAACCCCAATTTTATAACTCACGTCAATAGGTATAAATCCGTAAAACCATGCATCTACTATCTTATACGTAAAAGAGACCAGAGAAGACCTTTCCAAACATGGAAAAGGTAATCAGAAATACCTCTTGAAGATCTCCTCCAACCAGCAACTCAAAGGCCTCCTCCTTTGATGATAAGGCTCACACAAACCTCCCTACTGGTTCATGGCAGAGGTAGATTGCTCTTGCAGCTTGGAAGAGAAGGGTGATTCCTCTTCCTCTTCCTCCCATAATCTCCTCAAGGACTCTTCAATGGAGGCAACAAACCACCAAGAGAGTTCATGCCAAGAACCCTAGAATAGGGAGCCTAGCAAGAACCTAAATTACCCTAGTTTATGCTAATTCCGAACTTGCTTTATTTGTCTATCCTTTACCCCTTAAATAGGGTAATTAACATTAGCATAGGGTAGGGTTATAAAACCCAATTCTACGCCTACCTTTAAGTCTTATTACAAATCAATAAAATTCAAAATTAAAAGCAACATAAATAATAAAAGTAAAGTAGATGACTCAGTGTTATTGAGTCCATAACATCTGCCCCCCTTGGAGATCGAGCTTGTCCTCAAGCTTGGAAGCTGGTAAGACCTAGTGGAAGTTGTCGAGCTGCTCCCATGCTGCGTAGTTGTGGCCGATTTCTGCCCAGTAATGGCATGCAGGGAGATGTCCCGAGGTTCTTCCTCTATCATATCCTCTGTCACCTCGATATCTTCATCTTCAACCTTATTGATCAAAAAAAATCTTTTGCACTGATGCCCAGCCCAATATGGTTCATCACAGTTGTAACACAGATTCTTAGCTCGCCATTCCGCCATCTTAGTACTTGTCAATTTTTTTATTTGAAGTGTCAGATGACTAGATCTCGGATCCCCTGTCAAAGTAATACCCGGGTTTTTTCTGGAAGTAATGTGCTCCCCTTGCCCCGTGGATGGATCTCTCCGCTCCCCTGACCATGGAGGTAGTTTGTGTTGTGCCTTCTATCACAGTTCTAAAGCACGAGCTATATTCATAGCACTAGATAAGTTAACAAGTGCATAGAGCTTCACCTCAAGCTTTAACTCCTCTGTCAGTCCTGCTGTAAACAACGCAACTTGCTGATCCCCTTGTACCATACTGCTGGCTCATGCTAATTTTTCCTGGAACAATTTTTTATATTGCTCCACGGCCCCAGTTTGGTGTAACAAAACCAGATCTCCCAAAGGGTTTCTATAAGTCGAAGGACCAAAATGGAGAGAGCACAGTCGCTTAAATTCATCCCAATCTACCACGTCGCTATCAACCTCAACTAGCTGGTACCAAAGTTGTGCTTCCCCTAGTAAGTGGAAAACAACCACTTTGACTCGGTCTTAGGCTAGGACAGTTGATGGCTAAAATTTTTTTTGCATCGATACAGCCATATCAAAGGGTCTTCTGAACCATTATAAGTAGGGAATTCCATTTTAGTATACCTTGGAATAGTGCCTCCCCCCTGGTAGAAGTGTACCCCCGGAATGAGGGGTCCTTGTTGTCCCGAGAAACTTGTGCGCCTGGGAAATTCATCTCCCCCTCTGTTATACGAATGGTCTCCTCCTCTCTAATCTGGAATGAATGGTACAGTGTCTCCCCCTTGGTTGAGGTGTCCCCCTAGAATGAAGGGTCCTTGCTGACCCGAGAAACTCGTGTGTCTAGTAAACTAATCTCCCCTTCTGATCTGCAAATGGTCCCCCAGAATTGGGTTCTTGCCAGTGCTCAGACCAGTCTCCATGCTATCCATCCATCCTTTCAAGGTTTCCAAACTGAAAGTGAACTTCTCCTCCAATGCAGCAAATTTCTTGTCAGTAGTTAGACCAGTCTCCATGCTATCCATCCTTCCCTTCAAGGTCTCCATATCGATATCAATTTTGAAGAACCTCTCTAGGACTGTATCAAATTTTCTTTCAAACAATTCAAAGTATTCATTGGTGCTTCTCTCTGCCGGGTTATCCTACTCTGATACCAAGTTGTTATGGTCCCTAGCCATGGATCTAGTAACTCGAGGAGTTGAATAAGGATTCGACACTGTTTGAGGGTTTCTTAACACATTTTTTTTGTGAAAATAAATCTCTTCTACTTCTCCTTTTACGTTAGGATTGAAAAGGAGTTTCCTTTTCTCAATTATAGATGCAACTAGCAAGTTAAAGGAATGTTTAACCACTCAGATATCAAACCCCTATTTTACTACTTACGTCAACAGGTATAAATCCCTTAAACCATGCATCTACTATCTTATATGTAAAAGAGACCAGAGAAGACCTTTCCAAACACGAAAAGGTAATTAGAAATACCTCTTGAAGATTTCCTCCAACCAACAACTCAAAAGCCTCCTCCTTTGATGATAAGGCTCAGGCAAACCTCCCCCTCATGCTGCTTGTTCATGGCAGAGGTAGATTGCTCTTGCAGCTTGGAAGAGAAGGGTGATTCCTCTTCTTCTTCCTCCCATAATCTCCTCAAGGACTCTTCAATGGATTCAGAAAACCACCAAGAGAGTTCACACCAAGAACCCTAGAATAGGGAGCCTAGTAAGAACCTAAATTACCCTACTTTATGCTAATTCCAAACTTGCTTTATTTCTCCATCCTTACCCCTTAAATAGGGTAATTAACATCAACATAGGTTAGGTTTATAAAACCCAATTCTACCCCTACCTTTAAGTTTTATTACAAATCAATAAAATTCAAAATTAAAAGCAACATAAATAATAAAAGTAAAGTAGATGACTCAGTGTTATTGAGTCCATCACAGAAGGCCCTTTTCCCAAAATGACTAGCCAATTGGGTAACCTCTTTTGCCAACTAATAAATACAAGATCTTTATTCTCACTAATGTATGTGGGACTATCTTTAACAGATTTCTTTATCTTTATCTAATGGGGTTGACTGCTTCACTATGTGGTCAACTTCTATTGTGTCTTCATTATATTGTTCGACTCCTTTTCTCTCTATGACATAGCAAGGGGTTGACCCCATCCATAGGGGTTGACTCCTTTTATTCATTTTCTACAATAAGCTACTCCCCTTTTGTCTTTTTTTTTTTTTTACTTCAGAGGTTAAATTCTATGTAAAGGCTTGACTCATTTAGCATTTTACACCTCATTTGATCTTCTTCTTTACCCGTTTTAGTCTTCTTGCCTTTTCATCTAGTTTGCTTCATTCTCTTGTAAAACTAATTATCCTTTATCTTGTTTGGGAAACAATATTATTAGGTTGTTTGGATGTTGTGCTTCTTGACATTAGTTTCTTAATCCCTTCTTGTGTGGACAATTAGGATGAATCATGATGGGTCGAGCAGATTTGCTACTAGAAATATCCTTTTACGGATTATTGATCTGCACAATGTACATAACTCATATCATTAGTACTCGACGGTTTATTATCAACAAAATTATCTCAATGGGGATCTTAAGACCAATAATACTTATTTGCTTGAAAATATGTTGCTAAATTTGGCTTTAAGAGAATTTATTTTGAGGCATATTACAAGCAAGTAAACCTTGAAAATTGGGTCAAGCTTTGGGTAGGCAAGACCATCATTAATTTTAAATTAATTGAGAGAAGTTGTTAGGGCTAAGTTATAGAAGTAGCAAAATTGTTGTGGTTGATGTATTGAAGTTGAGAAATTGTGGTGGGATTGAGAAGTTGAATTAGCTACTTAAAATTGTCTGAGAGAAGCTGTTAGAGCTAAGGTGCAAATGCCAAGAAGTTATTGTGGTGGAGCAATAGTAGTTGTGAAGTGGTTATGTGCCAAATGAGCTTCTTAAAAATCCATGTGTGGGTCTAGGTTTATTTAGCATAGTTAGCTCCTGAAAAATCATGTGTAAGTCAAGGCTATGTGCCTAATTTCTTGTTGTAAATATAAGTGAAGATATATTATTAAAAATTGGCTATTATAGTCCATAGGGTGCTGTAAGTCCTCTATGTCAACATTGTAACTAACCTTAGAGGCAAATTGGAACAGATGACATAGTGCAACCCAACAAAAGTAGAACCTCAAAGTACTAAAATATCTTAAGAGGTAGACTACCAATGCATAGAAGGATTTTGAACCACTTAAAAACTTATATGTACTTTGTATATGATTATATCCACAAGTTCCTTGATATTTATATACTAATGCAAATTATAAAATTAGGTTTGCACATTGAGTTATTTCAAAGCATATGGAGTAAACAAAACGGAGGCAAATTAAGAGTAAAAATTAACAAACTTTTTCAACCTCTTCCCCTCTCCTTTTAGGTTTTTTTTCATTGGACCTAATATTCTCTTCCCTCTTTGATTGGATGGAGGTTGTTCAATCAATTTTGTCTTTGGCATTGCCATCATATGCCTGATTGATCGATTATCTTGGGGGATTGACTGTCACCAAGTCTATGGGGATTGGATGACCAATAGTTGGTCTAATAGAGTTCATAAATTCTTGAGCAGTTGATCAGTCATTTTACTTAGGCCGTTTGGTCAATCCTTGGCCAATTGTGTTTGTGCTCCTAATTTTCTTCTTAAGGATTTTTGCCAAAGAAATTTATTTCAAATTTTATCATACTCCCCTTCTTAAAGACTGTTTTATAGTTGTTGCCTATCCTACTAAATCAACTCTATGCAGCACCCATAACCAATCTATTTTAGAATCAATGAACCAACATTATTAAATTACAAATCTCCAAGAGTAGTAAATATCACATTGCTAATAATTATAATTTCGATATTGTTCTCTAGGTGAAAGTATGCATCTTCATTTTTTATACAAGAGAATCTATCTATAGGTTGGTCTTAATTTTAGCTTTTAATTTTTTTAATTATTTTCACTTTTTAAAAAAAATCGAAATAACAGAAACCATACTCTATTACAGTTCTCTTATATTTCAAGGAAAAAGAAAATCTATTCAGTTTATTTTTTTATTTTTCTCTTTTCAATCTTTTGTCAAGCATAACTTAGATAATTTAGCATGATTAATAACAACGATTCAGATAATTAATCATTTAGGCCAAGAACAGAATAAAACTCATTTTTCCTTAATTTATTTCATTCATGTATAATTCAACAAAAGAAAAGAGAAAACGAGGATCCTATATTAGTGCAAGATAAATTAACGTTCCCACAATTGTACTTCCCTTTGCATAAAAGACTTCCATTCTGTAACTCAATGGGACATTCTCACAACCAAACTGACACCTTCATCAACTCTTCTGCTCCATTCATCGTTATTTCCACCCCAAATCCCATCCATAAATTCTAAGAAAATGCTCAGTACTACTCAAAACGCTAGCTTGATTTGTAACAAGAGATGGCCTTGAACTCAATGCCAGGAAGCTACTCAAGAACTCATCGTCTTGGTCTTCTGGACGGAGAGATTCTTGAGTATCAACATCTGTGTTTCCTACTATTTCCAAATTCATTTGCCCCTTTTGCTGACCAAGTTCTCCTTTGTCTTCGACAACACTACTGTCGGCTTGTAGAATAGAACCTCATTTAAGAAGATGTGTCATTGAGTTCACTGCATCGAGGATCTTCTCCTCATTAGGGTGCACATTAGATGGTTCATCAGTCAGCAGACACATTTCAATCTCTTCAAGGGACATCTTATTGGTAGATATCTCCTCATCTTCATTTTGTGACCTAGTTTGGTTCAACTCATTCCCTCCCATTGCCTGAAACAAACTGGAGGGGCCGTTTCGGGGAAGAGGAGGAACCTGAACATCGGGTTGAACCTGTAGAAAGGATGCACTAACTGATTCATCAAACGGCTCTCTATTATCTGCACAGAAGGCCAAATTGGTGCCCTTGGAAGTATCAAATGGCTTGTACTGACTGTGTTCCTCTACCAGGAGGACTCAAAACTAGATACTCACAATAACGGTTACATATGAAAACTGGAGAAGTAGATGATATTTTACACATTGGAGGACGTGGAATTGGTTGGATCAAATATTTCAGTTGTTGAGGTTGTTCGGTGATAATTGGAGAAGGATGTTTGAAGCTTAGAGGAGGATACTGAAATTGGGTCAGATGTGGGGGTCTAAATCCACATGTCTGATTGACAAGATCGAAATAAGGAGTCGGTGCATGAGGAAATTTTTTCTTACTCAAAGACAATGTTGAATCGTCCTACTGCACAAATTTTACGTAATGTTTCTTCAATTTCCCAGCACACAACTGAAGACGATGTATCTTGAAAGAACGGTTTGCCATTTGTAAGAAACCATTAGAACAAAACTTGATATCTTGATATTTCTCAATTGATTTTTTAATAAAGAAACTCATTTTTCTATCTATTTATCATTTTCAAGGATAAATTGAAATTTTTTAAAAATGATTTCTCTCATAAAACTAATAAGAATACTTTTTTGAAATAGCTGAAATATCTTTCATACCTGTATAAATTTGCTTGTTCTCCTGTGAGGTTGGTGCCAAGATCCCAAGATATATATTTTTGAGGTTTAGGCTCGTCTTCCACCTCAATTTCAAGATTATCATTTCTACAATCATTGAGAACAACTATCATTGACAGGATATCTAACCATTTTATTTCAACCATCATCTTCTTCTTCATTTTATCATCCAAAATTTCCCAAGCAAATTTACGCCTTGAGTAGTCAATTTTTGCTCACAAATCTTTGTAATAATTGGCTTTTTTCTAAAAATGCGAAAAAGAGAAACAAAACTTTAATATAGAGGACCTAAATTTCTCTTATAGAAACGCACACAAGATCAAGTATACGGTAACTCCCAGTTGCCAATTTTGATAAGCGAAAAGTGAAAATTTGAGGCTATTTTTTATTTATGTTTAGTTGGAGAAGAACCTTCACTAGGTAGACCTTGCATTTGAGGGTGTGCCTTTGGAGTAGCTTGCCCTACTATTACACCTTTTGCCAAGAAATCTACAATCTGTTGCAATTAAATTATAACCATGTGAAGTAAATGAGCACATTTTCTACCTTGCCTTTTCTATAAACACCATGTTTTTCTATATATGCATGGTATCTTGCTAACGCCTTATTAATTTTCATCTAGCATAGAACCTAAACAATATCATGTTGGAATAAAATAAATTTTGGCAGGAAATGTAAGTGTGGTGTGGATACCAAATTCAAGAATACAGCAAGCGACAATCTCAAAGTTCATATTTGGAAGCATTGAGACATTGATAACTAGTAAAGCCAAAACATGTTAGGGGAAAAGGAGAGAGGAGAGTATCCTTAAAGCATTGATTATGCATAACAAATTATTCAATGCCATTTATTTAGGTTTTATTCTAAAAGGCATCACAAGAAAACCACATGAGATGGAAGAGTTACAAATCTACTAATGAAAAGAGTAAGTATGCAAAATAAAAAATGGCTCCCAATACATTTTATTGCCAAAGCTCTATTGCATGACAAAATAAAATTTGCTCCAAGAAGCAACAATTCAAGAAACTTCAAAGACATATAACAAGAGGAACACATGAAGTGTCAAATCAATTTGATGAATAATCAAAGAAAGCTAAGGAAATGAATGTGCATTAAAAGGAAAGTAAAACATAAACTATTAATGACAAGAGCATCTTTTTTCTTTGAAGTCCGAACTAGATGACTTATTCAACTATGATTGAAAAGACTGACAAAGAAGCAGAAAACCAGAAGATCTATCAAACAAAAAGAAGAAAATGGCATCCATGCACTCACCCCTTCATGCAACAACTGAGAAACATAAGTTAAATACAAACTAAAAATTCAGAATTTGATAGACGGAAACTAGCTAAAAGCTAAGGAAAACCAAAATTTGTACCCTACATCATACATGTTTTGCCTTGAGTTCACTGAGGATCATATTCTGAGAGGGTCCTCCCGACCCAGATCCATCATCGATCTCCTGCAATCGATTTTGGTTCTCAGTAGAAGTATTTTTGACTTCAAATATAACAATGTCTTCTGAATGGAACAAAGTCAGTTTAGATGAATCAAACCTAGTCTTCTTTTGATCCTTTTATAGAATTAACAAAGCCACAAGAAGAGAGACAAAGAGAATAAAAATGAAAGCTTTTGTTTCACATAAGGAAGAGACACTTAAAAAAAGCTACCTCTTGGCGACTGATTGAGAAAAGGAACCTAAGAATGAAAGGACGCATGCATTGGAAGGTTGTAAATATAGGAAGGAGGAGACCCTCATCTCATCATCAGTATTATGGCTTGTCAGAGTGACCTTTGCTTTGACGTTAGCCAATAGTACATGTGAGTAGACGATGACAGGATTTCTTCAATTTGATGATTTTCTTTTAATGCTTTTCTCGAGAGTTTTGTTGGAAAATAAATTCTTTGGATTTTCTTGGAATCACCTAGATAATGTCTTTTTTATTTCCCAATTTATTCTTTTTAGTTTCCTTAAGTTTAAGATGAAGAAGGCATTATTTGAAGTTGTTCAAATTTCTCATGACTAGGCTTGGACTTGTTCAGTTAGGAACTTTGATGTATCATTGTAATGCTTCATTGGCATTAGTTGTTTCCATTACGCAAATAATAATGATGTTTTTATAGTAGGTGTACCATTTTTTATTTGGGGCGATGACAAAAATTGTATTATAATGTACCTTCACAATTTGAGAAACACGTATATATATTTTTTTATAGTCTACCTTTTTTAAACCATTAAGTAGTTATAGAAGATGGACTCAAGCCCACAAGAGTAAGTAGCAGGCCAACACGTCCAAGAGGGACGACATGATTGTAAATAAGGTGTCATCTCACAAAGATGGCACAAGGGTGTAATTAGTCAAGGTGAACATATTTACTTATGTCTTTTCTCATGTAAATCTTATAGCCCTAAGGGCATTGTAGGCATTGTAAATTCCTCTAAAAAAACTATAAATTGAGGCCCTTTGCTTGGGGTAGAGCATCAAATTCTCGCTCTTCACCTAAAGGTTATCGCTCTCTCTTTTCATTTCTCTCTTCTCTACCCGAGTTCTCTCTTTGCTCCATCCTTTTCTTCTTTTCTCTCTTCCTTCTCTTTTCCTTCTCTAATTTTGCTCGAGGTTCTAAGAATGGAGACCTAAACGCAACAATTAGCAATAACATATTAGAATCAATTATCACATAAGGATGTTTGGATATATTTGCATTATCTTTTGAATGTCTCCTATTTGACGAAAAGGGAAATACGAGAACAATTTTTTCATCTTGAATTTAGTTTGAATAAATATCATATAATAAAGGGTAACAATTCAAGAGTGATTTGATACCATTGCAAATGAAAGGGACATGTAGCTGAGCTTAACATTATTAGGAACTTGGTATACGCTCTTTTGTAATGAATCAATTGCAAATCCTAAAGAGATATATTCTTATCTTTACATTGATAAAAAATCAAATTCAAATATAAAGAAATGGGAATACTGTCATTTGACACTAAGGTTCTTATTTTTTATGTAGAAAATAAAAAAAAGATAAAGATGCATGTAGTACACAATTGACATGTTTCCCTCATAGAAGACAAACAATTGAAACTAATAGACATAAAACACTTTCTAAGTGGCTGAAATCAGAGATGATGAGTAATGCATTGCCTCATCTTGAAGAAGTTGCAACACTTGGGAGGAAGTTGTTGATGCCTTTTTTCTTTCCTCACCATACGATTCCAACTTTTACTCGTTGAATACAATGTTGAAATTTCCCTAATCAAGTTATGCCTTAGAATTAGAAATTGATGAAGGTTGTAGCATTGGCAAGGAAGAAGAAGACCAACTTCCGGTTTTGGATTAGAAATAGAAGAAAAAAAAAGAAGATCAAGCTTCTACTTGTTAGTAAAAGATAATTGATGGAGAAATTTGAATTGAACTTAATTTCTCATTGATTATTTGGCCCATAGACAAGAAACATATTTATACTAAAACTGTCGATGTCTCTTAGCTTAATACATGTTTGTATGAAATTGTCTTAACAAATTCTACTCTACCTTGATTTTAGGTAATATCTTCTTTAGAGTCGCTAATTTGGTGTAGAGATTATCTTTGACGTGCTTCAATTTCTCATTGATTAATTGGCTCATAGATAAAATACATATTTTTAATAAAACTGTCGATGTCTCTTAGCTTAATACATGTTTGTATGAAATTGTCTTGACAAATTATACTCTACCTTGATTTTAGGTAATATCTTCTTCAGAGTTGATGATTAGGTGGTCGAGATATTGTCTTTGACTTGCTTCCTTTGGAAAAAGTTTGATTTGATTCAAAGTATTACTTTTATCACGTTATTTAATGGTTGTGTTTGGAAGAAACACATAACCAATTTTTTGTTGATTCCTATGGCAGTACAAACACAAGAAACTAGTCAAATGGAGCTTTTCCAATAGGAAAATATTTCAATGAGAAAAATAGTCAAATCAAAAAGACTTTTTTCCTCGTTTTATTTTCCCACGGCTACACAAATTGACCCTAATTTTTCAACTTAAAATTTTAAAAATTATAATTGATTTTATTTTTAGATTTAATGACATTATAATGTAGGTTGGTGCCTCTATTCTAATACCGGTTTGTGCCATGTGTCAATGTTGCCTCTGCTTTAATGTTGGCCAGTGCCATGTCAATTGATGACAAGGAGCCCTCTCCCATTTGACGTTTTTTTCTTAATGCTGTTTTCAGACATTTTTTTGGGAAAATGAATTCCTTGGATAATTCTATAGTCATCTGGATAATACTAAAATTAGAGTAGAGATTGAAGAGACTAAAACTTTGATATATCAATGCCATGCTTCATTGTCATTGGGCGGGTTAGTCAGCAAACATAAAACATGAAGTTCCTCTTCATCTTCATCTTCATCTTCATTTCATTTATCTACATGAACTTCATCTTCAAAATGGGAGTTAGTGTGGACGAATTCATGTGCATTAGAAAATAGTTTCCAGTGTTAGTGCCCCCCAATGAGAAAAATATGGAAAATAAGAGAATTAGTAACTTTTAATAATATACTTAATTAAAATATAATACTTAAACATTAAATTGGGTAAAAAAACGTTATTACTACACGAATAACTAATTTAATGTATAATTACAAAATCCCAAGAGAAATTACTGCATACATCTCTCTCTATCATCTAGTTGAAAAAAACACAAGCCTTAGAAATTTTACCCACTTTATAATAAACTTCAATCAGTGCATTGTATGGAGAAGCCTCAGAGACTGAGTTCGCATCCAGGAATGTTTCAGCATCAACAAACTTGCCTAATTGGCAATACCCATTCACTACATCTACATACATCTGGATCCCAGGATTTAGACCTAAATCTGTCATCTCCATCAAAAGCTTAACTGCCTCATCCAACTGATGACTTTGACAACAAGGCCCAACCAAAGTACTATAAACCGCAAAATTTGGCAACAGACAAGCACCTCTCATCACTCTGTACAACCTCATTCCTTCATCTAATTTATTAGCTTTACGAAGCCAAGATATTACACTATTATATAAGTCACAATTTATGTGAGTACCCAACTCAAACATATGATCTAAAACCTGAAGTGCTTCAATAATTCAGTTTCTTGAAAGAAGTCCAACTATAATTATCTTAAAAGACCTACTATTAGGATTAAGATGTTTTTGCTACATCCTTTGTAATTGCTCCAATGCTATCACCATATGACCACTTTCACACGGAACTTCCATCAGATAATTCAAAATTTCAACATTTGGAACAGTACCAGCTTTCACCATTTCTTTGTAAACGAAAATAACTCTTTTGAGATCCTTCTTTACAACGAAAGTGCCCAATAGAAGATTACAAGTAGATATATGGGGAAAGCATTTAGCCGAATTCATTATCTCAAACACTGGGGGTTCAGACCACAACACCTCCTCCAAGACACACTCTGAGCACCACTTTACTAGGGGATACGAAATCGAACAGTCATCCACCTCAGTACATAAAAAAATTGACAAGTGCTGAGATGATGGAGAGGTGGTCCAAAAATCTGTGTTACAACTGTGATGAACCATATCGGGTTGGTCATCAGTGCAAAAGATTGTTTTTAATTGATACTGTTGAAGATGATGATATCGAGGTGATAGAGGATATGATAGAGGAAGCACCACCGGAAATTTCCTTGCATGCAATTACTGGGCAAAAGTCTCCCAAAACCATGCAAGTCAGAGCTCAGATCTTCGATTGGGAACTCCTGGAGCTAGTGGACTCGGGGAGCACCCAAAATTTTCTTAGTTTGATGGTGGCCCAGCACCTGTAGTTACAGATTCTTCCCCATCCAACAGCCACAATCTCAGTGGCCAATGGGGAGAAGGTTCCTAGCTACGGAATCAGCAAGGTGGTAAATTTTACTATTGGCACTACTTTGTTTCATACTGAGTTTTTTGTTATTCCTCTGGCTGGTTTTGATATGGTGTTGGGAATCAAATGGTTAAAAATGTTGGGACCCATTTTGTGGGACTTTTCTACATTAACAATGAGTTTTGTCCTACGTGGTAGCCAAGTTCTCCTACAAGGAAGTCAGACAGAAACACAACAGCACATTCATTCTTTGATTGCCCCAGATAATTCAACAGGCAGTATTGATGCTCTTATTGATGAGTTCTCCAACCTTTTCTATGAGCCTACAGGGCTCCCCCCACTCAAACAGTGCGATCACCGGATATGTTTGAAACCAGGGTCAGATGTGGTAGTTGTTCATCCATATGGGTATCCTCACCTCCAGAAAGATGAGATTGAAAGACAGTGTCAGCAGATGCTACAACAGGGCCTTATTCGCAGCAGTAGGTCCCCCTTCTCTTCACCAGTTCTGTTCATGAAAGAACATGATGGGACTTGGCGCTTTTGTGTTGATTATCGTGAGTTGAACGCGCTGACAGTGAAAGACAAATTTCCCATTCCGGTGGTGGAGGAGCTCCTCGATGAGGTACATGGATTGTGGGTCTTCATAAAATTATACTTATGGTCTGGGTATCATCAAATTCGCATGCATCCAACGGATATTGAAAAGACGACATTCCGAACACATCACGGCCACTTTGAATTTGTTGTCATGCCTTTTGGGCTATCAAATGTCCCTTCTACTTTCCAAGCGCTGATGAATGAGGTATTTAGCTCTTCTCTTCAAAAATTTGTATGTATTTTTTTTTATGATATACTCATATATAGCAAGTCTCGAGATGACCACTTAGCACATTTGAGAATTGTATTTGATTTATTGCGAGCATACCAATTATATTTGAAGAAGTCCAAATGCTCCTTTGGGGCATCTCATGTTGCTTACTTGGGCTACATTATTTCCCATGAGGGGGTCATTGTTGATCCCAAGAAGATTCAGGCCATTAGTGAGTGGCCACATCCTCAATCTTGCTCAGCATTATGCGGATTCTTGGGTTTGGCAGGCTATTACCAGAAATTTATTCGGAGTTATGGTCCGTTGGTAGAACCTTTGACAAACCTCCTTAAAAAGAATTCCTTTCAGTGGAACGAGGAGGCTTCTATGGCATTTGTCGCAGTCAAGAATGCTCTTGCATCTACACCAGTGTTACAACTTCAAAATTTTGATGACTTGTTTGTGATAGAATGTGATGCTTCTGGTGGGGGCATTGGGGCCGTGTTGAATCAGAACTCCCACCCCATTGCTTATTTCAATCGATAGTTGGCCTCTCGTTATAAAAAATTGGCTGCATATGAACGCGAGCTGATCGGGTTAGCCAAGGCGGTCCAACACTGGCGGCCGTATTTATGGGAAATACTTTTCTCATCAATACTGATCATTATAGTCTCAAGTTCTTACATGAGCAGCGTCTCATGATGTCACCACAGTAGCATTGGATTAGTAAGTTGATGGGCTTTGATTTCACAGTGGAGTACCATGCGGGCAGATTAAACAAGGCGGTGGATGCCTTGTCCAGACATTTTGAACATTAACAGCTCATCTATGCCGTTAGCCAGCCACGTTTTCTCATTCTAGACATGGTTTGTGATGCACATGACACACTTCCAGCACTCCAGGAGCTGCGCCGCAAAATTTCCAATGGGGAGATGGATTCTAAGTTGTCCGTTCAGGATTCACTTATTTGCTATAAGCAGCGGATTTACCTTTCGACCACGTCCGAGTTGCTTCCAGCCATTCTCTCGGCTTATCTTGAATTTACCCATGAAGGGTTACAAAAGACGTTGTGGCGTATTCGGGCAGATTTCTATTGGCCGGTTATGAAGTCCTTTATTACTACATATGTCTCCGACTGTCAGGTATGTCAAAGGAACAAATCAGATCATTTGAGTCCTACGGGTCTTCTCCAGCCTCTCGCTCTCCCTACTCAGGTATGGGCAGATATTTTGATGGACTTCATGGAGGGTCTTCCCCTCTCAGTCGGGAAGTCTGTTTTGTTTGTGGTGGTTGATCGCTTCTTCAAGTATGTTCATTTTATCCTGATGGTTCACCCCTACACAGCAGCTCGCGTGGCACAGACCTTCTTGGAGCATATTGTACTCTTATATGGCATTCTTGAATCTATTGTGAGTGACCGGGACGCGGTTTTCATGAGTACTTTCTAGAGGGAACTGTTTCGACTGAGGTGAACGCAATTGAAATTTTCCTCCGCATATCACCCTCAGATGGATGGCCAAACTGAGGTGGTCAATCCATCAAGATGTATCTCCGATGCTTAGTGGGAGAATGGGTTCAATGGATACCCTGGGCAGAATACTGTTATAACACTTCATTCCACTTGGCCTTGCAGTCCTCTCCATTTCGGGTTCTTTATGGGAGGGACCCCCTGAGGCTTCTCTCTTATACCAGAGGCACCACCCGCATGGATGCCATTGATGAGGCGCTCATGGATTGAGATCAGATGTTGAAGACGATTACAGACTGGCTACAAAAGGCTCAGGACATGATGACTACAGCTTACAACAAGGGTCACCAGGATCGTACGCGGTTAGGGACTATGTGTGGCTACGTCTCCGGCAGTACCAACAGCACTCTCTCATCGGGCTAGCGTGCCATAAGCCTTTTGCCATTATTCGACCCATCGGGCAGGTGGCGTATCAACTACAATTTCTGGACACAGCGAAGCTGCATGATGTGTTTCATGTCTCACTACTAAAACCTCACAAGAGTCCAGCACCTTCTTCCCCACTATTCCTTCCTCCAGTGGACAATGGCCACGTCATTCTGACACCCTACGCGATGTTAGGGGTGCGTGTGACATCCTCGTGCAGTGGACCGCTACAGACCCGAGGCAGCGACATGGGAGTGCTTAGAGACTTTCAAACAGGTCTATCCAGCTTACAAGCTTGAGGACAAGCTCTTTCTCCAAGGGCAGATGTTATGGACTCAATGGCAGACCGAGTCACTCTGAGGAGGAGACAATGACTCACCAAGTCACCTACTTTTACTTTTATTATTTATGTTGCTTTTAATTTCGAATTTGATTGATTATGTAATAAGACTTGAAGGTAGGGGTATAGTTTGGATTTATAACCCTAACCCTAACCTATCTTGGCGTGAATGACCCTATTTAATGGGTAAAGAATGAGAAATAAAGTAAGTTCAGATTTAGATTAAAATAGAGTAATTAGGTTCTTGCTAGCTTCCCTATCCTAGGGTTCTTGGTGTGAACTATCCTTGGTGGTTTGTTGTATCCATTGGGGAGTCTTTGAGGAGATCGTGGAAGAAAAAGGAAGTGGAATCATCCTTCTCTTCAAAGCTGTAATAGTTATCCATCTCTTCCATGAACCAGCAGTGAGGGAGGGAGCTTTTGCGTGAGCCTTAGCATCAAGAAAGAGGTTTTCGAGTTGCTGATTGAAGGAGGTCTTCAAGAGGTATTTTTATCTATCTTTTCTGAGTTTAGAAGAGCTATAGACCGTCTTCTTTACATACAACATGGGTAGTTGCATGAATTCAGAAACCCTACTCATTGATGTGAGGTATAAAGTGGGGTTTCATAATTGGATCCTTAAACAGTCTCTTGAATGATTTGGTGCATCTATAATTGAGAAAAGGAAACTCCTTTTCAATTATAACGTGTGAGGGAAGTAAAAGAGAGTTTCTTTTCACAAAAAACGTGTTAAGAAATCCTCTAACAGTGTTGGATCCTTATTTGACTCGCCGAGTTACTAGATCCATGGCTAAGGACCATAACACATTAAAGCATTGATTAAGCATAAAATAGTATTCAGTGGCATTCATTTAGATTTTATTCATAGAGGCATCTCAAGAAACCCCCATGAGATGGAAGGGTTAAAAATCTACTAATGAAAAGAGAAGTATAACTTGAAAAAATATGCATTGCACAAAAATGGCTCCCAATACATTTTATTGCAAAAGCTCTATTGATTGACAAAAGAGAATTGGCTCCAAGAAGCAACAATTCGAGCAACTTCAAAGGCACATAAGAAGAAGAACACATGAAGTGTCAAATCAAGTTGATGAATAATGAAAGAAAGCTAAGAAAATAAATGTGCTTTAAAAGGAAAGTAAAGCATAAACTACTAATCACAAGAGCATCATTATCTTTTAAGTCTGACCTAGATGACTGATGCAACTATGATTGAAAAGATTGGCATATAAGCTGAAAATTAGAAGATCAATCAAACAACGAGAAGAAAATGGCAGCCATGTGCTAACCCTTCAAGCAACAATTGGCAAACACAAGATAAATACAAACAAAAAAATCAGAATTTGATAGACAAAAACTAGCTAAAAACAAAGAAATACCAAAATTTGTAGCCTACATCTTACCTGTTTTGTCTTGAGTTCACTGAGGTTCATCTTCTCAGAGGAAGCTCCAGACCCAGATCCATCATTGATCTCCTGCAATCCATTTTGGTTCTCACTAGAAGTATTTTCAATGTCAAATGTAGCAATGTCATCGAAATGGATAAAAGACAGTCCAAATAAATCAAAACTGATCTTCTTTTGATCCATTTATGGAATTCACAATGCCACAAGAAGAGAGACAAAGAGAATAAAAATAAAAGCTTTTGTTTCACAGAAGGAAGACACACTGAAAATAAGCCACCTCGTAGAGATTGATTGAGAAAAGAAGCCAAAGAATGAAAGGACGCTGTTATGGACTCCATAGCATCACGAGTTATCCATAGGCTTAGGAATTAAATTATGTCAATTCACTTTTCATGTAATTTTAATTCGGTTTGGTTTACTTTATTTGGTTTGGTTTACTTTGGATTGGTTCAGTGTAATGTGGTGTGAACCACTTGACCTAATGGGTCATCTTTGTATTTTCGTCCTCAACCCTATTTAGGGGGACGTGAAGGAAAAGAGAGGCAAGTATTGAGAAAATTATATTTTACAGGTCTGATTCTCCCTCAGAGGTCAAGGTCGGATTCTCCCTTTGAGGTCCAAGGTTGAGCTTCCTCCAAAGCTCCTTCATTCTAATTGAGTTCCACCATTACTCGTTCAAGAAACAAGTGTTCTCTTCCAACGTCAAGATCATCAATGGAGGAAAGAGAGGAAAGAAGGGTGACTCGATCCATGGCAAGGGAAGAACCTAACATCTTGGTATCAGACAGGTCCACCCTTGGGGATTCCTCTTCCCCTGACGATTTGAGACAGTTAGTGGAAGATAATAGGCAAAGGACAGATAACCAGGCTCTTGCCCTGGAAGAGGTGCGTCAAACAACCTTTGATTTGCGTGAGGCAATAAAATCAATGGATGCTGCAATCCAAGCTCTCCTCCGGTGACAAGAGGATCAATGATGCCCACCCTCCAGCTGCCTACTCTCCACCGGCCGAACACCATCCATTCCACCCACCACCTCCCCCACAACCACCAATGCGTCAACACCATTCCCATCTGGGGCCTGCCGTTCATGGACCAAACACTGTGCCCAGGTATTTAAAACTTGACTTTCCTACGTATGATGGGTCTAAGGACCCTTTGATTTGGTTAGCCAAGTGTGATCAGTTTTTTTTACTATAAAAAAACACCTGCGGATGAGAAAGTGTATTTGGCCGCCTACCACATGCTCGATGAAGCGCTTCTTTGGTACCACCAATTCCGAAATGACCAAGTGGTTCAGGATTGGGAAACTTTTAGACAGTCTTGCATGATGAGATTTGGTCCTCCTGATAGTAGCAATCCATTGGGCGAATTAATCAATTACAAACAAACTGGAACACTAGAGGTGTACGAAAACACCTTCCAGGAAGGTTAGCCCGAGCAAACTAGTTTGTTAGCCACACATAGTATGTTCATATTTTTAATGCTGGTTTGACAGAAGCTCTGCATTTAGAAGTTGAATTACATGTTCCTACAAATTTAGACCACACTATGAATTTAGCCAGGGCAATTGAGCACAAGCAGCGTTTTCTAAAGGTGTCACTGGTCAGAAAACCAGCTTGGCCAGGGAGGCACAATGCCTCTGCGCCAAACCTATCCTATGGACCAACAAGATTTAGAGACAGTGCAGCCCCACGCCCAGACATCTCTAATTCGGCTCCACCTGCTCCTTACTTCAAAAAACTTACTAGACAGGAAATGGACCAGAGAAAGGCCAAAGGCCCCTGTTTTAACTGTGATGAACAGTATGTCTTTGGGCACCACTGCAAATGATTATTCAGTATATGTCTGTGGGAGGATGGAGAAGAAATACCACCAGAAGAAGAAAATGTGGAAACTGACCAAGAAGGTCCAAAGATTTCCCTTCATGCTATGACTGGTCTACGCAGTGCAAACACAATGCAGGTTAAAGCCCAATTACATCATTTACTGTTACTGGTTTTAGTTGACTCGGGTAGTACACATAATTTCATCAGTCAGCAGGCGGCAGAACAACTTGGGTTAGTAGTACAGCAACAGAATGGTCTTTCTGTATCAGTAGCCAATGGGGCTAAAATTACTAGTGTAGGCATATCACCAGCCACACACTTTGATATTGAGGGATATGAATTTGTTGCAAATTTTCTGGTGATTCCAGTATCAGGATTCGATTTGGTGCTAGAAATTAAATGGCTACAATTGTTGGGACCAATACTATGGGATTTCCAAGCTCTGACCATGTCTTTTATAGAGGACCAACATCAGATTATATTGCATGGCACACAAGCACCACTCACCTGTGCACTACAGGTTGCCCAGGTCCAGTCCACAACCACATGTCAGTTATCTCACTAACAGAATTTGAGGATATCTTTCAAGACCCTACTGCCTTACCGCCATTGAGGCACTGTGATCACCGTATCCGTTTGAAAACGGGTACCGAACCGGTAGTGGTACGTCCATATCGTTACCCTCACTTACAGAAGGATGAGATTGAAAGGCAGTGCCAGCAGATGTTAGCACAGGGTGTTATTCAGCTCAGCAGGTCTCCTTTTTCTTCACCGGTATTACTAGTCCGTAAGCATGATAAGTCATGGAGGTTCTGTGTGGATTACCGACAACTCAATGCCATGACAATTAAAGATAAATTTCCTATTCCAGTGGTGGACGATCTGTTAGACGAGCTACATGGAGCTACAATTTTTACTAAACTCGATTTGAAATCTGGCTATCATCAAATCCGAGTTCATCCATCAGATGTGGAGAAAACAGCGTTCCGCACGCATCACGACCATTTTGAATTCCTTGTAATGCCATTTGGTCTGTCAAATGCGCCTTCCACCTTCCTGACCCTCATGAATGAGGTATTTTCTCCTCTCTTGAGAAAATATGTATTGGTCTTTTTCGACGATATTTTGGTCTATAGCAACAGCTGGGAAGAACATCTTCAGCACCTTCACCAGGTATTTTCACTTATACGTTCACATCATTTGGTTTTAAATCGGTCAAAATGTTCTATGGGCACATCAGAAGTGGCATATTTGGGCCACGTTATTTCAGCATCAGGGGTGAAGGTAGACCAGAGTAAGATACAAGCGGTCACAGATTGGCCTATTCCAACATCTATTACAGCCTTAAAAGGATTTTTGGGCCTAGCTGGATATTATAAAAAATTTATTCGTAGCTATGGCCAGCTTGCAGCTCCACTCAACAATCTCCTCAAGAAAAAAGCTTTTACCTGGTCAGAGACAGCAGCTCATTCCTTTCAGCAATTGAAAGACGCCTTATCATCAACCCCAGTTTTGTAGCTCCCCGACTTTGAGGAGTCCTTTGTAGTGGAATGTGATGCTTCGGGGGCAGTATTGGCGCAGTGTTGCACCAACAAGGCCACCTGATTGCTTATTTTAGCCGTCAACTGGGCCAACACCACCACAAGTTGGCAGCTTATGAGAGGCAATTGATTGGATTGGCGAAAGCTATACAACATTGGCGCCCTTATCTTTGGGGACATTCTTTTTTGATTCGCACTGATCATTGCAGCCTCAAGTATCTTCTTGAGCAACGTCTCACTACTTCACCACAACAGCATTGGTTAAGTAAGCTTATGGGGTTTTACTTTTCTGTCGAGTATAAATCGGGAAGTTTGAATGTAGGGGCTGATGCCTTATCTCGTCGGGACGTTCCAGAGCCACAATTAAATGCCATCAGTCAGCCCAGAGCTCTCTTGTTGGATTCTATACAGGAAGAGGCACAATAGTACCCGGATATTATCTCCTTATGCCAGGATATCCAGCAGGGCACAGCGGCACCACATTGGACAATTCAAGACAATCTCGTCCTCTACAAAAACAGAATTTTTCTACACCACACATCCCCTCTGATTAACAGCATTTTAGCCTCCTTCAATGACAGTACACATGAGGGCTGACAAAAAACATATTTCCGGATCAGTAGGGAATTTTATTGGAGGGGCATGAAGTGCAATATAGCTGATTATGTGGCGGCTTGTCAAACTTGTCAATGGAATAAAGCTGAAACATTAAGTCCAGCAGAGTTGATCTAACCACTTCAGCTTCCGTCATAGGTCTGGTCTGATATTTCTATGGACTTCATAGATGGACTTCCTTCTTCGTCGGGTAAATCTGTTATCCTTGTAGTGGTGGATCATTTCTCTAAATATGGGCATTTCATTCCTCTGGCACATCCTTACACTGCAACTCAGGTAGCTCAACTTTTTATGGATAACATTGTACGATTACATGGGATGCCTAATTCAATTACCAATGATAGGGATGCAATCTTTACAAGTACCTTCTGGAAAGAACTCTTCAAGTTACAAGGCACACCGTTAGCCTTTTCTTCAGCCTACCATCCACAGACTGATGGTCAGATAGAGGTCATCAATAGAACCATTGAAATGTATCTCCGTTGTTTCGTGGGGGACTCACCTAAGAGGTGGGTTAAGTGGCTCGCATGGGCTGAGTTTTGTTACAACACCTCCTACCATAGCGCACTCGACACAACCCCATTCAAGGTGGTATATGGTAGAGAACCTCCCCGTCTTTTAGCCTATGATTCAGGGGCCTCTAAAGTTGGCACTTTGGACCAAGCATTAGCTAAAAGAGACACATTCATCATTGAGGTGCGCACTCATCTACAGAAGGCACAAAATTCTATGAAACAATATTATGACAAGAAGCACCGGGAAGTCTTTTTTTCTCCTAGAGATTATGTTTGGTTGCGTCTCCAACACTACAGGCAGCTGTCGTTAACAACCTCCAAACGTCACAAGCTCTCTCCAAAATATTATGGTCCCTTTCAGGTGATAGACCGCATTGGGACAGTGGCCTACAGATTGCAGCTTCCGCCAGAGGCCAGAATTCATAACGTCTTTCATGTCTCACAATTAAAGGCCTTCCACGGAGATTCGCCTTTGCTGCACACCCCGCTGCCACCACTCCATGAGGGACATGTACTTTCTACCCCGGCACAGGTATTACAAACTCGCCGTATTAAGGGTGATTGGGAGATCTTAGTGCAATGGGCAAATGCTGACCCCAGCGACACGACATGGGAGCCATTAGTGGCGTTTCGCACCCTCTACCCATACTTTGAGCTTGAGGACAAGCTCTTTTTCCAGGGGGGGGGGGGGGGGGGGGGGGGGGGGTGATGTTATGGACTCCATAGCATCACGAGTTATCCATAGGCATAGGAATTAAATTATGTCAATTTACTTTTCATGTAATTTCAATTCAGTTTGGTTTACTTTGGATTGGTTCAGTGTAATGTGGCGTGAACCACTTGACCTAATGGGTCATCTTTGTATTTGCGTCCTCAACCCTATTTAGGGGGACATGAAGGAAAAGAGAGGCAAGTATTGTGAAAATTATATTTTACAGGTCTGATTCTCCCTCAGAGGTCAAGGTCGGATTCTCCCTTTGAGGTCCAAGGTTGAGCTTCCTCCAAAGCTCCTTCATTCTAATTGAGTTCCACCATTACTCGTTCAAGAAACAAGGGTTCTCTTCCAACGTCAAGATCATCCATGGAGGGAAGAGAGGAAAGAAGGGTGACTCGATCCATGGCAAGGGAAGAACCTAATAGACGCATGCATTGGAATCTTTTAAATATAGGGAGGAGAAGACCTCCATCTCATCATCAGTATCAAGGCCTATCAGAGTGACCTCCGCTCTTACATCAGCCAATGGTACATGTGAGTGGACGGTGATAGGATTTCTTTGATTGGATGCTTTCTTTGAATGCTTTTTCTAGAGAGTTTTACTGGAAAATTAATTCTTTGGATTTTCTTGCAATCACCTACTTAATACCTTTTTTCTTTCCCATTTTATCCTTGTTAGTTTCCTTGAGTTGAAGACACCTTTATTTGAAGTTGATCAAAGCTCTCATGGCTAGGCTTTGACTAGTTATGTTAGGAACTTTGATGTATCATTGACATGCTTCCTTGTCATTAGTTGTTTCCTTTGGAGTTGTTTCTCCCATAGAATGACACGTTGTCGTTTTATAAAACTCAACTAAAATGATTTTAAAAACTCCAAAAAATACTCAAAATTATCAATTTGAACTGTTAAATATAATGGAAGGCCAAATAAAAATTTTGGTGACATATGATGGTCGAAAGGAATATGTGAGATTTCATTCGTGTTTTCTAAGTGGTAATGGTCTGGTCGGATGACGTTCATAGATTGGTCATTCTATTTTCCTTAGTCCAGTTGGTAGGCTGGACGAATATTGATTATAGTACCTTTTTCTTTCTACTGTCCATTTGGACCCTGCATGTTCAGTCGAATGCTCTTCTTTCCCAACTCTTCTTTTCTTCTTTTCTTTTTCTCCATTTTATTGTATAGGCCGATCAGTTGTCTGGGCTAACTGACTTCAACACTAGGTTTTATCTATTGGATCATGATCCCCATTGGGGCATATTTGATAATAATATACATTCGAGTTACTAATAATGAGTATTAAGTACCATATACAATTCAAAAGTTCCTTAAAATATTATTCGCTAAAGTATGTTATGCATATATTGTCGTGTGGCAAAAATTGTCTAAATGGTCCATATATCAAAAGCGAACAAGCAGATCATACTAAAAAGTATATTATCCAAACGACCTACCAACATTGATAAAACAAGAAAAGAAACAAGCAACCAATCTAGATGAATTAAGAAGTGTAAAAGGAGCCGAAGGAATTGACAACACAATAAGAAGTCGAGCACTTCTGATAGAAAATTAAAGAATATAAGTATAGAGGGTCAAATAAGTTGAGCCTATGCATATCAGTTGAGTGCCTTAGAAGGAGATATGAGGTTGTGAAGTGGAAAGGCACAAAGGAAATAAGCATTTGGAAGAAAAAAAGCAAGTGATCCAACCTTGGTGAAAGGAGTTGACTCCTTCTCGTGGTGGAGAGAATAAAAGCAGTCAAATATAGAAAATTAAAATGTTTTAAATTTTAAAAAGGAGTCAAGCCTCTCATTTTGAGTGGAACCCTTATTAGAAGATTCAAAATATCTGTGAGATAAACATTATCTGTGAGTTTTTCTTTGTATTCATTATAAAAAAAAAAAGATTTAATACATATTTTCAGAATTTTTGGTCCAATGTGACCTAGTATTTTGTAAAAGATAAAAACATCACTTTAACACTCTAAAATGCTAGTTTTCATAATGTTTGAGAGCCTTCTATTTAAGCCAAGCTCAGCTCAAATGATTTTCTCCTGGACAAGCATTTTCCAAACATCCTAATCCCTCACACTTGATTTGAGAAGATTTTCCCCTCTCAAGCTATAGAGGAAGTAAAAATTGATAGTTCTCTTCATTGAGCTGAATGTTCCAATGCTTATTTTTTCAAATCTTGATTGAATAATTAAATTTCTATTTGTTAAACATGTGCCTAGTGATTTTAAGATTATATATGATTAAAAAAATGTGTTTTATGTGTTTGTGTGATCGACTTCTGTTTGAAATAAAACTTGTTTGACCTTTTACTTCCAAATCATTTTTTAAATGCCAGTATTGTAATTTGATGTGGCATTTTAAAGTGGTTTTGTAAAAGATTGAAATTCAAGGATAAGTTTTCAAATCCATGTACATACATATTGGCTATACTTGAAATTATTACTCATTGAAATTATTCACTAAAGATCATATTACTACTCTCGTGTTGTATTTTAAAATCAACCATTACATTGAGCTACTTTATATGCCTTCCCCATTTTGAAAAAATAATGCCATCTTTACATTGTGCATATATTTCAAATATAGTCATTAAGGATTTTTTGAATTGTTGATTACTTCAGTAGCTACTTATGAATTTAGGTACCTGAAAGGTCAATGAGGAACAAACTTAGAGGGGCAAGTGTATTTGTTCTTTTAATTTATTCAAAGTGTAAAGCTTGTTTTACAATTTATGTTTGTGTACAATGATCTAAGTACAAAATGAAGTGATAACAAAAAATACATATTGGATTTTTAGGTCATTTACAATCTCTTCCATGAATTTCTAGTCCACCTCCCAAGATGTTTTAGCACTTTGAGGATCCACCAAGTTTGGGTTGTCATACGACATCTACAACATATCGCTTCTAGGGCCAATTATGATGCTAACAAACAAAGACTTAGATCACAATAAAAAATTTATAATAGCACACACTCACTTAGGTTTGCAATAGCTAATAAAGAATACTAACTTCTACCCACAAAGAGATTTTTAGTCATTCATAGGCTTAGACCCATAAGCTTAGACCCACATAGGGACATTAGCTTAGACTCTCAAGGAGATTTTTAGCATCGTCTGCCTTCACAAAGTCTTATAACTCGTTGATTTTCAAGACTTCATGAATTTAGCTCATGGAGAAAAAGGGAAAGAACCCCATTGGGAGAAAATTGGAGGAAGAAGGGTTATGGAATAGATTCTTCCTTACCCTCCCCCTAAAGCTCTATTTATAGATTTATGAAACTACGATATTAAAATAATACCCCTAAACCTAGGGTTTAGGGTTTTAACCCTAGAACTTTAACATAATTACATCAATGTCATCTCTATGAGATGACCCTTTGTTTACCATCCTGCCATCAATGTATGTGGGCCTATGGGCTTTCTCCTTGATTTGTGGGCCTTGAGCCCATCTTCTATATCTTTTGGTTGCATGGGTCTTCCTTGGTCTTATGGGCTTCAGCTTATCTTCTAATACACTTTGATATGTGAGCCTTCCTTGGTCTTGTGGGCTTAGGCCCTGTCTTCCAACACTCCCCCTCAAGTTGGTGGTGAGAGAACAACATGAACTCCCAGCTTACTGCAATTGATGTATAAAATTTTTTTTGTATAATATGCATTCATCTACCAACACTCCCCCTCACGCTGGTGCTCTCATTCATAAGGCCCAACTAGTATAATATCAGTGAGAGTAAAATCACTCCTAGCTGCTAAGACATTGCTCTGAAGTGTCCACCTCCACCACCGTGTCCCTCCTAGAGACAACGACTCTCAAGTGGTAGAGTAATATATGATATTAATGGGGGAAAGTAATAATAAGTTCCTCTGTCACGGACTTCCAACCACAAAAATGTATTCAATCAAGATTTGAAAAGGTAAGCATCAAAATACTTAACTCAAAGAAGAAAATTTTCAAATTTGGTGTCCTCTCAATGCTTTTGGAGCTTAAAACTTCTATAAAGACGTGTGAGAACTAGAGAGTTTTTTTTTTTCATTGTGCAAGGAGAAGTTTTATTTTGAGGTGAATTTGGGTGAAATAGTACGATTCCAAATGTTAAAAAAATAGTCCTTAAGAGTAGATAAGTCTATTAATGGTATTTAACAAAATTGAATGAAAATCAAGTCTAAAAATTTATAAAAAAAATCAATAAATCATGCTTTTTTTGTTGATCATGTTGGTAGGTCAATTTAAAATTTAAGACCTATAACTTCTGGATCTACCTTTGATATTTTTGAAAAGTAGGATTATTATTACTTAGGGTCAACTCCTATGCCTAGGGTGAAATCCTTTTTGCTTCTAGTAACTCTGTTAGTAGTTGAATCTTTCTTTGGGATCAACTCCACCGGCTTCAATTCCCTGAAGAGGTGTATTAAGCACCTAGCCAATACTATCCAAAAGACCGGCCTATTAGGAGCGGAAGGCATAGGTACTTAACTCCAAGACCATAACAGTACACCCCACCCTCCCGAGCCGACGACCACGGCGGCCTTAACATGGGACCAGGTCAAGAGCCCATACTCCCATACGGCGCCCCGCCAGGGGCGTACGGTGCACCTGCGCACGCGGGGACTCGAAGTTAGGACGTTGCGCCTGCTCTGATACCAAATGTTAAGCACCTAGCCAATACTACCCAAAAGATCGGCATGTTAGGAGTGGAAGGCATAGGTACTTAACCCCAGGACCATAACAAGGTGGACCCATGTGTTAATTTCAAAGTCAATGTTAACTAGGATCAATTCCATTTTGTTGCTTTCTCCTCAAAGAGGTGGATTCCTGAAATGGGGTTGCTTTCAAAGTTATAGTAGTCAACTTCTAATGTTTGCTACACCTTATAAAGCTTGACTTAACATTTAATCCAAAACTTATTATTATTAGGATTCAATTCCTTTTTCTTTCCTATTTGTTTAATGGCGTCAACTCCTATTGTAGCATCAGTATAGAATCGATTGTTTCCTATGTATCTGACTCCTTATTTTGTTGGTAGGATTTGATTTCTTTATCTTTATCTAATGGGTTTGTCTCCTTCATTTTGTGGTCAACTTCTAGTTTATCTTCATTACATTGTTCGACTCCCTTTCTCTCTATGACATAGCAAGGGGTTGACCCCATCCACAGGGGTTGACTCCTTCCACTCATTTTCTACTAAATGCTACTCCCCTTTTGTCTTTTTTTTCTCTTCAGGGCTTAAATTCTATGTAAAGGCTTGACTCCTTTAGCATTTTACACCTCATTTTATTCTCTTCTTTTACCCATTTTAATCTTCTTTCCTTTTCATCTAGTTTTCTTCATTCTCTTGTAAAACTAATTATCCTTTATCTTGTTTGGGAAACAATATTGCTAGGTTGTTTGGACGTTGTGCCTCTTGATATTAGTTTCTTAATCCCTTCTTGTTGGGACAATTAGGATGAACCATGATGGGTCGAGCAGATTTGCTACTAGAAATCTCCTTTATGGATTATTGATTTGCACAATGTACTGAACTCACATCATTAGTACTCAACTGTTTATTATCATCAAAATTATCTCAATGGGGATCTTAAGACCAATAATACCTATTTGCGTGAAAATATGTTGCTAAATTTGGCTTTAAGAGAATTTATTTTGAGGCATATTACAAGCAAGTAAACCTTGTAAATTGGGTCAAGCTTTGGGTAGGCAAGACCATCATTAACATTAAATTAATTGAGAGAACTAAATTATAGAAGTAGCAAAATTGTTGTGGTTGATGTATAGAAGTTGAGAAATTGTGGTGGGATTGAGAAGTTGAATTAGCTACTTAAAATTGTCTGAAAGAAGTTGTTGAGCTAAGGAGCAAATGCCAAGAAGTTATTGTGGTGACACAATAGAATTTGTGAAGTGGTTATAGCTAAAGCGTAGAAGTTGAGTGGCATTAGCTGTTGTCAGCCATAAGACCTTGTGTAGGTAGACGGTATTAAAAATCCCTTTGAGAGTCTAAGCTGGTGTGTCTAGTAAGCTATTGAAAAATCCTTTCATGGGTTTAAGCAAGCGTGCCTAGTGAGCTGCTTAAAAATCCATGTGTGGGTCTACGTTTATTTAGCGTAGTTAGCTCCTGAAAAATAGTGTAAGTCTAGGCTATGTGCCTAATTTCCTCTTATAAATCTTCATGAAAATATGTTATTAAAAATTGGCTATTATAGTCCATAGGGTGTTGTAATTCCTCTATGTCAACAATGTAATTGACCTTAGAGGCAAATTGCAACAAATGACATAAGGCAACCCAACCAAAGTATAACCGCAAAGTACTAAAACATCTTAGGAGGCAGACTACCAATGCATAGAAGGATTTTGAACCACTTAAAAATCTTATATGTACTTTGTATATGATTATATCCACAAGTACCTTCATATTTTTATACAAACACAAATTATAAAATTAGGTTTGCACAATGAGTTATTTCAAAGCATATGGTGTAAACAAAAAGGAGGCCAATGAAGAGTAAAAGTTAACAAACTTTTTCACCCTGTCCCCCTCTCCTTTTGTGTTTGTTCTTCATTGGACCTAATATTCTCTCCCCTCTTTGATTGTAGGGAGGTTGTTCAATCAAATTTGTCTTTGGAAACCGTCAATCAAATTTGTCTTTGGCATTGCCTAATTGATCGATTATCTAGGGGGATTGACCCTAACCAAGTCTATGGGGGATTGGATGACTGATAGTTGGTCTAATAGACTTCATGAATTCTTGATCAGTTGATCAGTCATTTTACTTATGGAGTTTGGTCAATCCTTGGCCAATCGCATTTGTGGTCTCCATTTTCCTCTTAAGGTTTTTTGCCAAAGATATTTATTTCAAAATTTTTCATACTCCCCTTCTTAAGGATTGTTTTAGAGTTGTTGCCTATCCTACTAAATCGCCTCTATGCAGCACCCATAACCAATCTATTTTAGAATCAATGAACCAACATTATTAAATTACAAATCGCCAATAGCAGTAAATATCACATAGCCAACAATTATAATTTTGATATCGTTCTCAAGGTGAAAGTATGCATTTTCATTTTTTTATAGAAAATCTATCTATTGGTTGGTCATAATTTTATCTTTTAAAATTTTAAAATTTTTTCACTTTTTAAATTTTTTTTCCAAATAAAAGAAACCATACTCTATTACAGTTCTCTTATATTTCAAATATAAAGAAAATCTATTCATTTTATTTTTTTATTTTTCTCTTTTCGATCTATTGTCGAGCTTAACTTAGATAATTTAGCATAATTAATAACAAAAATTCATATGAATAATCATTTAGGGCAAGAATAGAATAAAACACCTTTTTACTTAATTTATTTCTTTCATGTACCATACAACAAAAGAAAAGAGACAATGACGATCCTATACTAGTGCAAGGTAAATTAACCTTACCACAAGTGTACTTCCCTATGCATAAAAGACTTCCACTCCATAATTCAATGTGACGTTCTCACAACCGAACTGACACTTTCATCAACTCTTCTGCTCCATTCATCGTTATTTCCACCCAAAATCCCATCCATAAATTCTAAGAAAATGTTCAGTAGTCCTCAAATGCTAGCTTGATCTGCAACAAGAGACGGCCATGAACTCAAAGTCAAGAAGCTACTCAAGAACTCATTGTCTTGGTCTTCTGGATGGAGATATTGTTGAGTATCAACATCTGTGTTTCCTGCTATTTCCTATTCCATTTACCCCTTTTGCTTACCAACTTCTCCTTTGTCTTCGACAACACTACAATCACTAGTAGAATAGAACCTCATTTAAGAAGATGCATCATTGAGTTCACTGCATCGAGGATCTTCTCCTCGTTAGGGTCCACATTAGACGGTTCATCAGTCAGTAGACAGATTTCAATCTCTTCAAGGGACATCTTATTGGTAGATATCTCCACATCTTCACTCTGTGACCAAGTTTTGTTCAAGTCATTCCCTCCCATCGCCTGAAACAAATAGGAGGGGCCGTTTTGGGGGAGCGGAGCAAACCAATTCATCAAACGGCTCTCTATTGTCTGGACAGTAGGCCAAATTGGTGCCCTTGGAAGTATCAAATTGCCTATACTAAATGTATTTCCTCTGACAGGAGGACTCAAAACTAGATCCTCACAATAACGGTTACGAATGAAAACTGGAGGAGTAGATGCTATTGTGCTCAATGGAGGACATGGAATTGGTTGGATCAAATATCTCAGTTGTTGAGGTTGTTTAGAGGTAATTGGATAAGGTTGTTTGAAGCTCAGAGGAGGATACTAAAATTGGGTCAGATGTGGGGGTCTAAATCCACATGTCCGATTGATAAGATTGAAATATGGAGTGGGCATAGAAGGAAATTTTTTCTTACTCAAAGACAATGTTGAATTGTCCCACTGTAGAAATTTTACGTATTGTTTCTTCAATTTCCCAACACGCAGTTGAAGACGATGTATCCTGAAAGAACAATTTTCCATATGTAAGAAACCATTAGAAAAAACTTGATATTTTTGTAGTTGATTTTTTAATTAAAAAACTCAATTTTCTATTTATTTATTTTTTTCAAGGATAAATTATTTTTTTAAAATGATTTCTGTCACAAAACTAATTAGAATACTTTGTTGAAATAGCTAAAATATCTTTCATACCTGTATAAATTTGCTTGTTCTCCTATTAAGTCGGTGCCAAGAACCCAAGATATATATTTTTGAGGTATAGGCTCGTCTTCCACAAAGTATATAGGAGGTACCTCAAGTTGAAAAAAAAATTTAGTTCAACAAGAGTGTTATCAAATTAGGTATTGCTATAAGGATGAAGGAAGAGATAAACCACCTCAACTTCAAGAGTTTCATTTCTACAATCATTGAGAACAACTCTCATTGATAGGATATCTGACCATTTTCTTTCAATCTTCATCTTTGTCTTCATTTTATCATCCAAAATTTCCCAAGCAAATTTACGCCTTGAGTAGTCAATTTTTGCTCGCAAATCTTTGTAATAATTGGTTTTTCTCTAAAAATAGGAAAAAGAGAAACAAAACTTTAATATAGAGGACCTAAATTTCTCTTATAGAAACACTCATAAGATGAAGTATACGATACCTCCCAGCTGCCAATTTTGATAAATGAAAAGTGAAAATTTGCGGCTATTTTTTATTTACGTTTAGGTGGAGAAGAAGCTTCACTAGCTAGACCTTGCATGTGAGGGTGTGCCTTTGGAGTAGCTTGCCCTACTGTTACACCTTATGCCGAGAAATCTACGATTTGTTGCAATTAAATTATAACATGTGAAGTAAATGAGCACATTTTCTACACTGCCTTTTCTATAAACACCATGTTTTTCCATTGATGCATGGTATCTTGCTAACGCCTATTAATTTTCATCTAGCATAAAACCTAAACAACACCATGTTGGAATAAAATAAACGTTGGCTGGTAATGTAAGTGTGGTTTGGTAACTGACTACACCTTGTACTCATATAATGGGATACAAAATTCAAGAATGCAGCAAGCGACAAGCTCAAAGTTCATATTTGGAAGCATTGAGACATTGATACGTAGTAAAGCCAAAACATGTTAGGGGAAAAAAAGAGAAGAGGAAGGGGAAGAGAGGAGAGTATCCTTAAAACATTGATTATGCATAAAAAATTATTCAATGCCATTCATTTAGGTTTGATTCTAAGAGTAAGTATGCAAAAAAAAAATGGCGCCCAATACATTTTATTGCCAAAGCTCTATTGCATGATAAAAGAAAATTTGCTCCAAGAAGTTATAATTCAAGCAACTTCAAAGACATATAACATGAAGAACACATGAAGTGTCAAATCAATTTGATGAATAATGAAAGAAAGTTAAGAAAATAATTTTGCATTAAGAGGAAAGTAAAACATAAACTACTAATCACAAGAGCATCTTTTTTCTTTGAAGTCCGAACTAGATGACTTATGCAACTATGATTGAAAAGACTAGAAAAAAAGAAGAAAACCAGAAGATCTATCAAACAAAGAGAAGAAAATGGCATCCATGCACTCACCCCTTCATGCAACAACTGAGCAACATAAGATAAATACAAACAAAAAAATCAGAATTTGATAGATAGAAACTACCTAAAAACTAAGAAATACCAAAATTTGTATCCTACATCTTACCTGTTTTGCCTTGATTTCATTGAGGTTCATCTTCTCACTAGAAGTATTTTCGACGTCAAATATAGCAATGTCATCTGAATGGATCAAAGTCAGTTTAGATGAATCAAAACTGATGTTCTTTTGATCCATTTCTAGAATTAACAAAGCCACAAGAACATAGACAAAGAGAGTAAAAATGAAACCTTTTGTTTCACAAAAGGAAGAGACACTTAAATAAAGCCACCTCTTGGCGACTGATTGAGAAAAGGAACCCAAGAATGAAAGGATGCATGCATTGGAATCTTGTAAATATAGGAAGGAGGAGACCCTCATCTCATCATTAATATTATGGCTTGTCAGGGTGACCTCTTCTCTGACGTTAGCCAACGGTACATGTGAGTAGACGATGACAGGATTTCTTCAATATGATGATTTTCTTTGAATCTTTTTCTTGAGAGTTTTGCAGGAAAATTAATTCTTTGGATTTTGTTGCAATCACCTTGTTAATGTCTTTTTTCTTTCCCAATTTATTCTTGTTAGTTTCCTTAAGTTTAAGGTGAAGAAGCCATTATTTGAAGTTGATCAAAGTTCTCATGACTAGGCTTTTAGGTGTTCAGTTAGGAACTTTGATGTATAATTGTAATGCTTCATTGGCATTTGTTGTTTCCATTAGGCAAATCATAATGATGTATTTATAGTAGGTGTACCATTTTTTTATTTGGGCCGATGACATGAATTGTATTATCATGTACCTTCACTATGTGAGAAACAAGTTTATTTAATTTTTCTATAGCTCCCCTTTTTCAAACAATTATTTACTTATAGAAAATAGGCTCAAGCCCACAAGAGTAAGTAGAAGTCACACACATCCAAGAGGGGCGACATGATTGTAAATAAGGTGTCATCTCACAAAGATGGCACAAGGATGTAATTAGTCAAGGTGAACATGTTCACTTATGTCTTTTCTCATGTAAAACTTATATCCCTAAGGGCATTGTAGACATTGTAAATTCCTCTCAAAAACTATATATTGAGGACCTTGGCTTGGGGTAGAGCATCAAACTCTCTCTCTTAGCCTAAAGGATGTTTGAATATATTTCCTTTATCTTTTGAATGTTTCCTATTTGAAAAAAAGGGAAATACTAGAACAATTTGTTTATCTTGAATTAAGTAGTTTGAATAAATGAAACGAACACGTAGCTGAGCTTAACATTGCAAATGAAAGGAACACGTAGCTGAGCTTAACATTGTTAGGAACTTGGTATACGCTCTTTTGTAATGAATCGATTGCAAATCCTAAAGATATATTCTTATCTTTACATTGATAAAAATGAAATTCAAATATAAAGAAATGGGAATACTGTCATTTGACACTAAGCTTCTTATTTTTTATGCAGAAAAGAAAAAAGATAAAGATGCATGTAGTACAAAATTGACATGTTTGCTTCATAGCAAACAAACAGTTGAAACTAATAGACTTAAAACACTTTCTAACTGGCTGAAATCAAATATGACGAGTAAAGCATTGCCTCATCTTCAAGAAGTTGCAACACTTGGGAGGAACCAATTGATGCCTTTGTTCCTTCCTCACCATACGATTCCAACTTTTACTCGTTTAATACGATGTTGAACTTTCCCTAATCAAGTTATGCCTTAGAATTAGGAATTGATGAAGCTTGTAGCATTGGAAAGGAAGAAGAAGACCAACTTCTGGTTTTGGATTAGAAATAGAAGAAAAAAAAAGGAAGATCAAGCTTCTATTTGTTAGTAAAAGATAATTGATGGAGAAATTTGAATTGAACTGAATTTCTCATTGATTAATTGGCCCATAGATAAGATACATATTTATACTAAAACCCTCGATGTCTCTTAGCTTAATACATGTTTGTATAAAATTATCTTGACAAATGCTACTCTACCTTGATTTTAGGTAATATCTCCTTTAGAGTTGCTAATTTGGTGGTAGAGATATTGTCTTTGACTTGCTTTAATTTCTCATTGATTAATTGGCTCATAGATAAGATACATATTTATACTAAAACTCTTGATGTCTCTTAACTTATTACATGTTTGGATGAAATTGTCTTGACAAATTCTACTCAACCATGATTTTAGTTATTATCTTCTTTAGAGTTGCTGATTTGGTGGTAGAGATATTGTCTTTGACTAGCTTCCTTTGAAAAAAGTTTGATTTGATTCAAGGTATTAATTTAATCACGTTATATAATGGTTGTGTTTGGATGAAACACCATAACTAATTTTTTGCTGAATCCTATGACAGCACAAACACATGAAACTAGTCAAATGAAGTTTTTCCAATATGAAAATGTTTCAATGAGAAAATTAGTCAAATCAAAAAGGATTTTTCCTCCTTTTATTTTCTAGCTACATAAATCTACCGTAATTTTTCAAATTAAAATTTTAAAAATTATAATTAATATTATGTTATGGACTCCATAACATCTAGAGAGGATAGATTGGGGTTTATTTGTAATTATTATGGGTTTATTTGTAATTTGTAGAACTTATGGCCTTTGGCATGTTTTCCCTAATTCCCTATATAAGGGCGTAAGATGAATGAGAAGGTAAGCATTGAATTAATTAGTTGTAATCAGGTCAGATTCTCCCCTCTGAGGTCTAGGTCGGATTCTCCCTTTGAGGTCCAGGGTTGAGCTCCCTTCGAAGGCTCAAAACATCAGAACAATCCTCCCTATTCATCGTCTTCATCGCGTGTTAGATCTGGGGCGTAACATCTTGGTATCAGAGCGGGAACACGATGTGCCACGAAGACCCATGGTTGGCGATGCACAGACAAATCGGAGAAATGGCTGCAGCAGGCATGGCAGCGGAAGAGATACAGAAATGGCGTGCCTCTTGGGTGAAATATTGGCTATCAACGGAGTATCGAGAGGCATTCTCTCGAGAAGCCGTCTCGGACAGGAAAACAGACCACCGCCCGGAAAAATTAAACACAGCGTCCTGTTCCCCAGCCGAAGCACACCAACATGACTCACGGCGAGTGGAACCCCATCCAAATCTACAAAAGGAAAATATTCCGATGACTATTTCGACCGGGACATCAGACGGCGGCGACCCAAAATCGTGCACATCAAAGGGTTTTTTCCCCACCCCTGTCTCCCACGAAGCCATACACCTTCCACCGGCGACGCAAACCACGACACTGGCTGAATTGGCACTTTATGGGGCACAAATTCCTCCAGAACGGGCCACTGAGCGCCAGCCATATTCACCACATCAGCGCAGGTTTGCCTTTCGCCATCGGACCCGGAGGAGGCTCCTTCAGCACCATCGAAATCAAATCCGGTGGGCACTGGCTTCCGGAATGTCATTCTCAGCCTCAATCTTGCCCTCAGAAACCCAACGGGGAACCATATCCAATGAATTTTTGGGTAAGAGTTTGAAACGCCATCTATTTTTAGTTCAAATCTGTGGTTCCATGCGGTTGAACTGCCTCCAGGGTGCTGGGCAGCAGCAACGCTGCTCGGAAATCGGGAATGAATGCTCTCTGTTTCTGGAAGCCACGAACCAATGCCCAAATGCAGGAATTTCGGCTTGGGTCTATGCAAGTCGAGATCAAATTTTTGGGAGGATGTCGGGCTCCATTAAATTTCTTTTTTGGGGACCTCTGAAATATTTTTGGTGGCTTGGTTGTTCTGCTGCTGCGCACACCACCAGTGCGTCTATTCGTTGTCCACGTGAGAATGTGAAGCTCTGTATTTTTTCAACTGCTGAGACCAGTGTGCTTGTCCTGTATTTATTTGTGCTTTTTGTGATGCTCAAGTTTTTTTGGGGAAGGGTCTATTTCGCTGTTGATGAGCACAGTGGCTTGGGTAAAGTTTCCACACAAGCTATTCTCTATGCTTAGCTACTCGGCGATGGACAAGAGCATGGAGTGAATGGTTTTCTTGTGCAACTACAAAGTTTGGAAATTCAATCCCCTCTTCCAGGTAGTACAATTGGTGATAAGAGGAGACAATTTGGAAATGAAGCTTACAATACCATGGATAATGGTATCCTGAGGGTTGATCATGTGCGACTACCCAGAGATCAGTTGTTGACGTGTGTTTTGCAAGCCACTCAAGCAGGGCAGTGTGTTCAATCACATGTTCCAAAACATTTTCTTTATGGGAACAGCAGTGGTGATGTTCAAATTTTTGTCAACCACGAGCAGCAGCTGGATTGTGCTGCCTACCGGCAGTTGTTAAGCAGGGATGTGGATCAAAAGAACTTTGGTGGAGAGCCTCCATACAGCCTTATGTTTGGACCTGACATAGGTGGCTATCGCACTAAGGTTCATGCGATCTTGACCCGTGATGAGATGCACCACTGGCGAAATGAGGTTTTCAATTTCTCTCTAGATGATCTAGTAACAAAATCCCTTTCAAAGACCAGTATCAATGTGCCAGAAAGTCCAAATTTTCCACGTCAATCAGTGCTAGAATCTCTCTTCCCCCAGCAAGACTCCTCATTGATTGCTGAAAACATTGACAGCTTGCTCCACAGTGAAATAAGGGACTTCTGCCTTTGTTGTGCTAGACTGGCGTCTTCACCAAGGGCCTTCCGAGAATTATCCGACACATTGTATAGCTGTCCAGAAGGTGGGTTGGCGGAAAACATCCGTTGTGAGTTTCTATTGGGAGTGGACATAATGCCACTTTTCTTCCTGTGGATGCATGCAGATGATGCTAAAACTGTCATCCTGGTTCTTGAAAAGGTTTGCATGATTCTGAAGCCAACATGGATCCGGCAGACTCAATATGTTGAACATTTGGGGGACGCATCTTTACCAGTTTGCAAGTGGCTCGAAGGAGTACAGTTCAAGGTGGCTGGTTATAGCCATTGTGCAGCAAGTGAGCTTGGAAGCATTCCTGCACAGGCAAGGAAGAAGAAAGGTCGGATAGGTTCTTTTGCACATGTTGCTGCAACTCCCATAAAATTTTATCCTGCACTACCTGCAACAAAGATTAACAGGGCAGGAGAGGCAGCACTTGAGACACAGGTTACAAACTTGGCCGGTTTTCAAATTGACTCAGCTTCATACTTACAGAAAGCGTTACCAGTGAATGTTGTCACTCTGAGAATAGAGACATTTCATCCCCTTAAATCTGTGCTTCTCATTTCCAAAGTCGTTTGGGGGGCACTGCTGTTTCTTCTGTCTGCTTCCCAGGAAATTGTGAACCTACTGCTCTGTGGTCGAGGTGTTCCAAATGTGTTTGATAGCCGTATGGATCTAGGAGTTGGCATGTCTCTGAATGGAATACCAACAAGTATGGAGGTTGGATTCCTTAGTCTGTTGGACTCTCTGAAATTCTGCAAGGTTGGGCAGCTCCTGAAATGCCCCAGGTGGCACCTCTGGGTTGTTGGCCGTGAATCCCACTATACGGTGTTGTTGGCCCTGCATCTCTCCGTGCACGATGAAAATGAATTGGAGCAGCGGGAATCTCTACTCTGGAGGGCGTTTGATGCACAAGATCAAAGTGGTGAAGGAGGTTTCATTAGTGTTGAGGGCGTTCACCACGTCCTCAGAAAATCAAAGATCAATTTGCCCCCTGACAAGCTTGACCGTTTATGCAGTTCAGAGTTCATTTTCTAGAGTGAACTTTTGCTCCTCTGGTTTGATGCTCTAGTTTTGTAGTCCAGAGGATTGCCTCCAATCTCGCGGTTGACACTGGGCATGCAGGGATCTAGACATCGGCACGGGCAAGTAGACCTACATTCGAGCTTGAGGACAAGCTCGTTCTCTAGGAGGGGAGTGCACGGGCAAGTAGACCTACATTCGAGCTTGAGGACAAGCTCGTTCTCTAGGAGGGGAGTGATGTTATGGACTCCATAACATCTAGAGAGGATAGATTGGGGTTTATTTGTAATTATTATGGGTTTATTTGTAATTTGTAGAACTTATGGCCTTTGGCATGTTTTCCCTAATTCCCTATATAAGGGCGTAAGATGAATGAGAAGGTAAGCATTGAATTAATTAGTTGTAATCAGGTCAGATTCTCCCCTCTGAGGTCTAGGTCGGATTCTCCCTTTGAGGTCCAGGGTTGAGCTCCCTTCGAAGGCTCAAAACATCAGAACAATCCTCCCTATTCATCGTCTTCATCGCGTGTTAGATCTGGGGCGTAACATATTATTTTTGAAATTTAATGATATTATAATGTAGGCTAGTGCCTCTATTCTAATACCGGTCTGTGCCACATGTCAATGTCAATGTTGCCTCTGCTTTAATGTTCACCAGTGCCATGTCAAATGATGACAACGAGTCTTCTCCCATTTGGCATTTTTTTCTTAATGCTATTTTTGGAGTTTTTTTTTGGAAAATTAATTCCTTGGAAACTTTTATAGTCACCTGGATAATACTAAAATCAAAGTAGAAACTGAAGAGACTAAAACTTTGATATATCAATATCATGCTTCATTGTCATTAGTTGCTTCTACTAGATAAACTATAATGAAGTCTTTATAGCACTGGTACCATTTTATTCATTAAGGATAAGAAAGGTATTCTCATGCACCTTCTCGATTTGAGACAATATTTATCTTTTTTTGTAATTGTCCACCTTTTTTGAATTGATAAGTAACTACAATAGTGTTTTATGTGTCACTCATTAGAATCAATTGTTCAGGTGATGTTTAGATACATTCACATTGTATATTAAACGTTTTCTATCCAAAAAAAGGAAATATTGATAAATATTTTGAACTTTGAATTTAGTTTCAGCCAATGTTATTCATAAAGGGTGACAGTTCAACATGACAAAGTAAGATGACATTAATGCAAATGAAGGAGACATGTAGTTGGCCTTAACATAGGTGGGACTTGGTATAGGCTCTCACAATTAACGAATTAAAAATTCTATAGATACAATTATTCTTTTCATAATAAAAACGAAAAAAAATATAACAAACAAAAAGGCAATATTGTCATTTCAAAGTTAAATGTGCTTATTTTTTTGTTTAGTACTATAGAGAGAAAAAATGAAATACATGCACTAAAAATTTGACATGTTTCTCTCAAACCAGACAAACAACTGAAACTAATGGACAAAAAATCCTTTCTAAGTGGCTGAGATAACAAGAGGATGAATAACAATTACCTCATCTCTAAGAAGTTGCATCACTTGGGAAATGCAGCTAACACCTTTGTTCTTTCCAGTAGATGATTCCACCTTTTGCTCACTGCATCCAAAACCGATGATTCCACTTTTTCTCACTGCATGCAAACCGGACTTTCCAGTCAATTTTTGGCTTGGAATTTTTACCCTAGAAACTAATAAAGCTTGTAGCAAGGAAGGAAGTGTGAAGACCACTACTCACATAGACAACACCACCATTCCAGTGCAAACAAGCCTGTTGAAGTTCACGCAAAGAAGCATTTAACAAGTTCTCCCTTCCATGCAAACAATTTTACAAAACAAGCCACATAGAATATCTCACTCACCACATCAAGCCTCTACAAGAACACACATGAGTAACCAATCCTTCCAAAAACAACTCCTAATATACAGGAAAGAAGATACACTCCAAAAAAATACACTTTAGAGGAGTTGTAATTTGGAATTAATCAAGTCACACATTCAATCCCGAGTTGGTTTTCTCTCTCCCTCTCCTTACTTGGCGCATGTCACCCTTTTCTTTTTTATTTTTTCTCTTCTCTACCGAGAGCTTTCCTCCCCTTTTCTCATTTTTATTTCTTCTTTCTCTTGTTCGTGATCATGGAAAAGGGATCCTAAATTCAACAAAACCTGACCCCATGCCCAACCTTAGTAGCTCCCCTTGCTCATGGCCTCCGCCAATCAAAAATCCTGAAAAATAAAATGTGTAGGATAAAAAGTGATGAAACATTTAAATTTTTTGGTTAACTGATTGATTGACATTAATTGAGAAGCAAAAATGACATCTTTTAAGTGAAGAGAGGGGTTAGTAGATGTATATTCAACAAATATACCTTGGTTTGGGATCCATATGCTATGGATACACAACATCTTGGAGGGCCCAAGCCCACACGACCAAGGAAGACCCACATATGCAAGTGTATTAGAAGATGGGCCCAAGCCCAAAAGACCAAGGAAGACTCATGGATCAAAGAGATATAGAAGATGGGCTCAAGGCCCATAGATCAAGGAGAAGGCCCATAGGCTCACATACTTTGATGGCAGGATGGTAAATAAAGAGTCATCTAATAGAGATGACATTGATGTAATTAAGGTAAAGTTCCAGGGTTAAATCCCTAAACTCTAAACCCTAAGTTCAGGGGTATTATTATAATATTTTAGTTTAATAAATCTATAAATAGAGCTTCAAGGAGAGGTTAAGGGATAATCAATTCCATAACCCTTCTTCCTCCAGTTTTCTCCCAATGGGTTTCTTTCCATTTTTCTCCATGAGCTAAATTCATGGAGTCCTGAAAATCAACAATATATCATCAAAGGATGGCAAAGCGGGTGAGCTCAAAGTTTGAGTCTTAGCCACAGTGAGGTAAGGTTTCCGATTTGCAAGATAAATAGAACCACTAATGTTGATTTTCAGGACTCCATGGATTTAGGTCATGGGGAAAAAAGGAGAGAGACCCATTGGGAGAAAACAGGTGGAAGAAGAGGTTATAGATGTTAGGATCTTCCCAAACCATGGATCTTGTCACCCTTCTTCCTTCTCTTCCCTCCAGATTGGATGTTGACGCTAGGAGAGAAGCTCTATTTCTTGAACGTGGAATGGTGATGATGGAATAGAGATGATTGAGCTATGAAGGAAGCTCGACCCGGACCTCTCAGGGAGAATCCGACCAAGACCTCTAAGGGAGAATCTGACCAAGACCTCTAAGGGAGAATCTGACCTGTCTAAACTAGATTTCTCAATGCTTAATCTTCATTCCTCTTGTCATCCCAATAAATAGGTTTGGGGACGAAAATACAAGTTAGACTCGTGGGTCCATTGGTTCACGCCAATTTACATCCAAATCAAACCAAACCAAATTGAAATACATGAAAAGGGAAATAACATAATTTAATTCCTACGCCTGTTGATAACTTGGGATGCTATGGAGTCCATAACAATAGAATTGATGTCCTAACCCTTCCCATAAAGCTCTATTTATAGATTAATCAAACTAATGTATTAAAATAATACCCCTAAACTTAGGGTTTAGGGTTTTAACCCTGGAACTTTAATCTAATTACATCAATGCTATCTCTATGAGACGACTCTTTATTTACCATCTTGCCATCATTGTATGTGGGACTATGGGCCTTCTCATTGATCTGTGGGCCTTGAGCCCGTCTTCTATATCTCTTGGATGTATGGGTCTTCATTGGTCTTATGGGCTTGGGCTCATCTTCTAACACATTTGGATATGTGGGTTTTTCCTTGGTCGTGTGGGCTTGGGCCCTATCTTCCAACAACTAAAGATTCTCTCTATTTTTCTTGAACAACAATCTAAATAGATTATGGCTGTGCAAGCTTCCATTCTTGAATAAGATATCTAAATCAAGCAAAAAAATCATGAAAATTCTCCCCTTGTTTGGTATACATTGGTTGAAAAAACATCATATAACATTTGTAAGCTGTCAGAACTAGAGTATAATTTTGCACACATGTCCCAAACTAATTTGGCTGTCTCTAGATGAACTATCTTATTGGCTGCACTTCTTCGATACTATTAATCAGCCAACTAAGGACAAGTTTATCTTCCTCCTTAACAAGAGGAGGTGGCTTTTTCAGATGGTCAGATAAGTCTTGGTTAATGAGGAACCTTCAAATTGATTGAGACATCTTAAATAATTTGACAGCCCTTTCAATAGAACTATAGTGATTTTAAGCAAATCACTCTTACAAAATATATTTTGTAAACCTTCTTCAGACATAGAATATAGTCCTGAAATAATCACAAAGGACCACAAATTGATCATTGTAAAAGTCACCAACCACTTCAATATTCTATAGAGCCTCAGATTAATAATGAGCAGCAAGTCAGACTCAAAATTCCAAGGACGCGAGTTTGCAGTTTAATATCTGGTGTTAAAGAGTCTTCTCTTGACGAGTGTGCTGATATCAGGAAGCAACCAAACTTGGTGTTAAGAGGTTTCGTCTTGACGAGAGTGATGCTATAAGGAACAACAACTAGAGTTCTCTTGGTCGAAAACTCAGTATGAGGCAATAGCCAGAAATAACTTAAGAGTCCTATTCCACCTGGTGTTAAGAGGTATTCTCTTGATGAGTGTTCTGTGTTATGGACTCCATAGCATCCCGAGTTATCAACAGGCAGGGACATATTCCAGAGCCACACTTACTTGCTATCAATCAGCCCAGAGTTCTTTTGCTAGATTCTATACGAGAGGAGACAGAGCAGCATCCAGACCTCATTGCCTTATATCATGATATTCAACAGGGCACATCGGATATCCACTGGACGATCTAGGATCATCTTATCTTGTTTAGGAACAAGATTTTTCTGCACCACACCTCACCACTTATTCCCAGTATCTTAGCCTCTTTCCATGACAGTGCACATGAGGGTAGACATAAAACATATTTCGGCCTCAGTAGAGATTTTTATTGAAGGGTATGAAAAGCAGTGTAACAGATTATGTGGCGGCTTGTCAGACTTTTCAACGGAACAAAGCCGAATCATTAAGTCCAGCGGGGTTGCTCCAACCACTTCATCTATCGTCACAGGTATGGTCAGATATTTCCATGGACTTCATTGATGGACTTCCCCCCTCTTCTGCTAAATCCGTTATATTTGTTGTGGTTGACCGCTTCTCCAAGTATGGCCATTTCCTCCCTTTGGCTCATCCCTACGCAGCCGCTCGCATTGCTCAGATCTTCATAGATAACATTTTCCGATTACGTGGGATGCCTGCGTCCATTACCAGTGACAGGGATGCCATCTTTACCAGTATGTTCTGGAAAGAACTATTCCAGCTGCAAGGCACAAAATTGGCGTTCTCTTCCGCCTACCATCCGCAGACTGATGGACAGACCGAGGTAGTTAACAAAACAATTGAGATGTATCTCCGTTGTTTTATGGGGGACTCACCTAAAAGGTGGGTTAAGTGGCTGGCATGGGCAGAGTTATGTTATAATACATCATACCACAGCACCCTTGACACTACTTCGTTCAAGGTAGTATATGGCAGAGATCCACCTCGGCTTTTGTCGTATGAACCAGGTCCATCCAAGGTAGCCACCTTGGACCAGGCTTTAGTAGAAAGGGACATCATGCTCAGTGAGGTGCGCACTCATCTCCAGGAGGCCCAACATGCTATGACACTATATTATGATAAGAAGCACCGGGAAGTATTCTTCTCTCCCCGGGATTATGTGTGGCTACGTCTCCAACATTATAGGTAGCTTTCACTGACCACCTCCAAATGTCACAAACTCTCCCCAAAATATTATGGTCCCTTTTATATGCTGGACTGCATTGGCACAGTTGCCTACCGCTTGTAGCTTCCACCAGAATCCAAGATCAACAATGTGTTTCACGTCTCCCAATTGAAGACCTTCTAGGGAGACTCCCCATTGCTACACACCCCTCTGCCACCGCTACATGAAGGTCAGGTCCTTTCTACTCCAGCGCAGGTGTTGCAGGCTCACCGCATTCAAGGCGATTGGGAGGTTCTAGTGCAGTGGGCTGATGCTGACCCCAGTGACATTACATGGGAGACCTTAGCTACTTTCAGGGTTCTCTACCCCTCTTTCAAGCTTGAGGACAAGATCTTTCTCCAGGAGGGGGTGATGTTATGGACTCCATAGCATCCTGAGTTATCAACAGGCGTAGGAATTAAATTATTTCCCTTTCCATATATGTTAAATTTTGTTTGGTTTGGTTTGGATGTAATTTGACATGAACCAATTGACCCACGGGTCTAAGTTGTATTTTCGTCTCCAAACATATTTATTGGGACGGAAAGCTGAATGATGGCAAGTATTGAGTAAATTAATTTTAGCCAGGTCGGATTCTCCCTCAGAGGTCCAGGTTGGATTCTCCCTCAGAGGTCTAGGTCGAGCTTCCTTCAAAGCTCAATCCATTCCATTCCAATTCCACCAATACACGTTCAAAGAACAGGAGAGGTAAAAAGGGTGATGAGATCCATGGCCCGGGAAGATCCCAACATTCTGCTATAAGGAACAACAACCAAAGCCCTCTTGGCTGAAAACTCACTACTAGCAATAACTTAGAAATAACTATTGGCTGAAGAAGGTAGAGTTTCACTCCATCAAAGACATGAGGAACCAGTGGGTTATGTACAAAGTCCAAGTTCAGCAAGAACTTGTCATCTTGCAGCAATGCAGTTACCAAAGTTGATCAATTTCAGAGCAACAAACCACCGAGAGGCTGGAGCAAGGAGTCATTATCTTGAGCAAGTGCAATCATTGAAGTTTGAGAATCTATCAAGAAGGTTGAAACTTCGGTTTGGAAGCCAAGAACCAATTCGTCTGTAATCCTTCTGCAAGTGTTCCAAAAAGTTTCAATTTTACTACTATGTTTTGGTCGTCCTTGATCAATGAATCATCAAGCTCGACGTTTCTTACACTAGGTAAATCAAACACTTATAAAAATGAAGCTTTACCTCAAGAAATCTATTACCACATGTACCTCCGACCAGAAATAGTGCATGCTTAGAAAAAAACCAAAGCTTTACTGCATGGATATGCATGGGCTATTGGATGTCGTATAAGAAACTACATGAAGGAGGTTTTAACCTACTTATTTCCCTTCAAATAAGGAGGACATAAATGAAAACTTATCTTGTCTTGAATGGGTTCAGAAAATCAACCATAAATTTGCCCATGCAACCTTCTATGTAACTTGAGCAGAAACTTAGTCAGAATGCTAAGACCTCTGCTCTAATGTCATGTTAATTCTTAGGATTCCATTAACACATGTTTAAAAGTCTTTCAGTGATGGAGAAAAGAGAAGAAATGAGAAAAAATCGAAGAAGTGGTGAGGGAGAGAGAACTTGAGTGAGAGAACTAGAGGTGTGGGGGCTTAGGGTTTTCCGAATGAGAACTTGATACACCCCCATGATCTTTATATATTGATTGAAGACTAAATTATTACATAAATACCCTTTAACCTAAGGGCTGTAAATAAAGGATTGAATATAAATCTAATCACAAATATGCCATCCTTATCTTCTAATATGCAATAATTAGGTCGAATGGAAACTTTGTAAAGAGAATAGTTCCAATATAGATTGGTTTTCAAATATGGCTTTTAAGCAAGGGTTATAACATATTTTAGAGAAGCAATCAAATAAACAACACCCAACTTGATTATGTGAAAGAAGTTGTTACAGTCCCTAGTCATGGATCGTGTAACACAACATGGGAAGAGGGAATCCAGATCTGAGGGTGAGTTCTGAGCACTACCATGGTGTTGTGCTGGAGCTCTGGTTAACCGTGACAACATAACACACGTCCAGCTTAGCTGTACTCGGGTTGGACTCTGCAAAATGGGAAAGTGAAAGGGAAGAAGATGGGAAGAAGGGGAAGAGAAACTTGAAGAAGAGGGACCTCGTTGTTATGGACTCCATAGCATCAAGAGTGGCTAACCGGAGAAGAGAAGAGATGGAATAACTTGTATTTCAGTACCTTAGGGGTTTAATTGTAATTTGAAGTTCCATAAGGGTCTAATTGTTATTATAGAACCTTTGATGTTTTCCTTGACCTATTTAGGGCGTCAAGTGATGGAATGAAAACAAGCATTGATCATAAGTCTAAATGAGATCAGGTTCTCTCTCTAAAGAGGCCTAAGGTTGGAGCTCCTTCAAAGGCTCACGTTCCTTCATCATTGGGCGTTCCAAGAACCCCAAATCCTCCCCTTCTTCGTCATTCAATCTGGAAGCTAGAGGAGATCGCCGGGTGACTCGATCCATGGCTAGAGAGCTTAACATTGTGGTATCAGACAGGACCACCCTTGGTGATTCCTCTTCCCCTGCAGAAATTCGAAATTTTGTGGAAGAGAGCCATGCTGATCTACAATCTCAAATCAATGGCCTGGAGGGAAAATTTCAGATGTTGTTGTCACGCATGGAGGAAGGCTTTACCCAGCTTTCAGTCCAGATGGCATCCTCCTCACGCCCAACAGATCATCTCAACCCTCATCCAACGCCTCCACCTCCTCCCCTGCGCCAAACACCTCCACCTCGTGGGGGCCTCAATCCAGCACCCCCTACCATGCCAAGGTACACAAAGCTTGATTTTCCAACGTATGATGGGTCCTCCGACCCTTTAATGTGGTTGCACAGGTGTGATCATTTCTTTTCCAATCAAGGAACTCTGCCTGAAGGCAAGGTTCAATTAGCCGCCTTCCACATGCTCGATGAAGCGCTTATGTGGTTTCATCAATTCAAAAACGAGTTTGTGGTCTATGATTGGGAATTTTTCAAAGAAAATTGTATGCTACGGTTTGGTCCTCCGCTTCGCAGCAACCCAGTTGGGGATTTGGTCAATCTAAAATAGCTTGGCACTATAGAACAATATCAGAAATTGTTCCAAGAAAAACTTGCTCGTGCAAGTCATTTGGTCCGACCTGAACTTTATGTCAATTTGTTCACGGCTGGCCTGGTAGAACCCCTTCGCCTAGAAGTGGGATTGGAAGCCCCCACCTCCCTAGCCCACGCCATGAATTTGGCAAGAGCATTGGACACCAAACAGCGCCTCTTCCGTGAGTCCTTAAACAAACGTCCCCCTTGGCCACCTCGCCCACAGCCCCATGGTCCTTATTCCACTCACCCCAGGCCTCCTCCCAACCACCCCTCACCACCACCAGCGTTTACACCCCCACCGGGATTTATCAAACGTCTGACAAAAGCAAAAATTGATCAGAGAAGGGCTCAGGGCCTATGTTTCAATTGTGATGAAAAATTCGTCAAGGGCCATCAATGCAAAAGACTATTGTGGGTAGAAATAGAAGACCCCTCAGAGGATGACTTTCAGGAGGATATGGACCAAACCGAGGAGGAAACACCAGAAATCTCCCTCCATGCCATGACAGGCCTGCAGAGCACCAATACCATGCAGGTCTATGCCACCATGAACCATCATATCCTGCTCGCATTCGTGGACTCAGGCAGCACACATAATTTTATAAGCAGCCAGGCAGCACAACAGTTGGGGTTATCACTACAGCAGAAATCAGGAATATCAGTCTCAGTGGCTAATGGTGACAAGGTCACCACTGTGGGTTTCAGTTCAGTAGTGCCCTTTACTATTGAAGGTCACTCCTTTGTAGCAAATTTTTTGGTCATACCGCTGGCTGGGTTTGACCTCGTATTGGGCATTAAATGGCTACAATGATTGGGTCCGATCTTATGGGATTTCCAATCCCTTACCATGAGTTTTAAACAGGACACCCATCCGATCACCCTCTAGGGCAATAGCACCTAGCGGCCATGCAGCCTCCAAACACTTTCGTTGGATCCTTCAAAAGGGGATAACTTAGCTTCATTGTTGGCAGAATATGCTGATTTATTTCAGGACCCTGCCGACCTTCCTCCTATGCGAGAGTGTGATCACAGAATTTGTTTGAAAATGGGCATTGAACCAGTGGTAGTGCGTCCCTACCGCTATCCCCATGTACAAAAAGATGAGATAGAAAGACAATGTCAACAAAGGCTCCAACAAGGTATTATTCAGCCTAGTCATTCTCCTTTTTCTTCCCCGGTATTGCTGGTAAAGAAATCAGATAAATCTTGGCGCTTTTGTGTGGATTACCGTGAACTCAATGCTCGCACCATCAAAGATAAATTTTCAATTCCAGTGGTCGAAGAATTATTGGATGAGCTACACGGCTCTCAATTATTGACAAAGTTGGACATGAAATCTGGCTACCATCAGATTCGGGTTTATTTGGAGGATATCGAAAAAGCTGCCTTCCGCACCCACCATGGTCACTACGAGTTCTTGGTGATGCCATTTGGGCTATCCAATGGCCCGTCCACCTTTCAAGCGCTTATGAACCAGGTATTTCGCCCTTTCTTTCGGAAGCATGTCTTAGTTTTTTTTGACGATATACTGGTCTATAGCAAAACTTGGGAAGCACATTTGCACCAATTGAGACAGGTTTTCACAATTCTCCGAGCACACCATTTATTTCTCAATCGTGCCAAATGTGACTTTGCCACATCCGAAGTAGCTTATTTGGGGCATGTGATCTCGGCATCTGGGGTGAAACCAGATTTCAGCAAGATACAATCAGTTATGGATTGGTCCACACCTTACTCCGTTACAGCTTTGAAAGGGTTCCTGGGTCTTGCAGGGTATTATAGAAAATTTATCAAAGAATATGGTCACCTGGCAACGCCATTGCACAATTTACTGAAGAAGCATGCCTTTCAGTGGTCTCAGTTGGCAGACTCCTCGTTTAACAACTTAAAACAGGCATTAGCGTCAGCACCAGTTCTCCAATTGCCCAACTTTGCCGAAAATTTCATCATCGAATGCGATGCATCCGGGGGAGGGATAGGTGTCGTCTTGCAGCAACAGGGTCACCCCATTGCCTATTTCAGCCGCCATCTCGCTCCTCACCATCACAAGTTAGCCACTTATGAATGGGAACTTATCGGTTTGGCCAAAGCCGTCTAGCATTGGCGGCCGTATTTGTGGGGCAGACCTTTTGTGATCCAGACAGACCACTGTAGCCTCAAATACTTATTGGAGCAGTTCCTTACTACATCCCCACAACAACATTGGCTTAGCAAATTAATGGAATTCAATTTTTAGGTGGAATACAAACTGGGTTATCTCAACCAGGCAGCAGACGCCTTGTCCCGCAGAGAACTAGGGGATTCACACTTGCACACACTGAGCCACCCCAAGTCCCCTTTGCTGGACACAATCCGTCAGGATACTAGCCATCATCCAGATCTCCTTGAATTACAAGCTCAAATCGAAAACCATTCCAAGGACAAGAACTGGACACTACAGGACGGTCTCATTCTATATAAAGGACGCATATATCTTCATCCTTCGTCGGTACTACTTCCTGCCATTATTGCCTCCTTTCATGATAGTACACATGAGGGCCAGCAGAAGACATACTTCCACCTCATTCGGGAGTTTTATTGGAGAGGTATGAAGCGGATCATTGCTGAATATGTTGCATCGTGCCAGGTCTGTCAGAGGAATAAGTCTGAATCCTTACAACCCGCCGGCTTGCTACAGCCACTTCAACTTCCTTCACAGGTATGGGCAGATCTCTCAATGGATTTTATCGATGGTCTTCCTCCTTCTGCAGGGAAATCTGTTATTCTTGTTGTGGTAGACCGGTTCTCAAAATATGCCCACTTTATGGCCCTCAGCCATCCGTATACAGCAACACAAGTTGCTTAGCTCTTCATGGATAATATTGTCCGTCTCCATGGCCTTCCAGAGACCATCACCAGCGACCGTGATGCTATCTTCACCAGTAAATTCTGGGGGGAACTATTTAAGCTCCATGGCTGTAACTTAGCTTTTTCTTCAGCATACCACCCTCAAACAGACGGCCAAACAGAGGTGGTTAACCGCACATTGGCGATGTATTTGCGGTGCTTTGTGGGGGACACACCTTGACAGTGGGTTCGTTGGTTAGCATGGGCGGAGTATTGTTATAATACCTCATACCACACTGCACTGGGTACTACCCCTTTTCGAGTTGTTTATGGACGCGAACCTCCGCGCCTACTTTCTTATGAACCAGGGTCTTCTCGGGTAGCGGCATTGGACCAAGCATTAGCCGACAGAGATGCAATGCTTGCGCAAGTCCGCCTTCAGTTACAACGTTCACAAGCAACTATGAAGAATACTTATGACAAAGGACATCGTCTCCTTTCCTTTGCACCTGGAGAATTTGTTTGGCTCAAACTTCAACCATACCGCCCACTATCTCTTGCCGCCATCAAACGCCATAAGCTTTCTCCAAAATTTTATGGGCCATTCCAGGTCATGCAGCGTATTGGCACTGTGGCATATCGTTTGAAACTACCACCAGATGCCAAGCTCCATGACGTCTTCCACGTCTCCCTTCTCAAGCCGTTCAAGGGAGACTCACCACTGCTGCATACCCCTCTGCCTCCTCTCAAAGATGGCAGGTCCATGCCCACGCCCGCTTAGATCCTTCAAACCAGGCGAGTGAACAACGCTTGGGAAGTGCTGGTTCGGTGGACTGACAAGGAATTGAAAGAAGCCTCTTGGGAGACACTCGAGTCCTTCCAGACTCTATTCCCCACTTTCGAGCTTGAGGACAAGCTCTTTCTTCAGGAGGGGGGTGATGTTTTGGACTCCATAGCATCAAGAGTGGCTAACCGGAGAAAAGAAGAGATGGAATAACTTGTATTTCAGTACCTTAGGGGTTTAATTGTAATTTGAAGTTCCATAAGGGTCTAATTATAATTATAGAACCTTTGATGTTTTCCTTGACCTATTTAGGGCGTCAAGTGATGGAATGAAAACAAGCATTGATCATTAGTCTAAATGAGATCAGGTTCTCTCTCTAAAGAGGCCTAAGGTTGGAGCTCCTTCAAAGGCTCACGTTCCTTCATCATTGGGCGTTCCAAGAACCCCAAATCCTCCCCTTCTTCATCATTCAATCTGGAAGCTAGAGGAGATCACCGGGTGACTCGATCCATGGCTAGAGAGCCTAACACTCGTTGAGGAGAACTCCCAAACCCTAGTGCTCGTGAGGGGAACTCTCTACCTGGAGGTCATCAAGGAAAACCCTAAACCCTTCTTTCGCTAAAATGAGACTTGACCTTTCATATTCCACCTTCTCTCCTACATAAGCCTGGCGCCAACATGAGTTCAAGTTGGAAATTACAAAAATACCCCTATGGCATATTTACTCTTAAACTGAGATAAAAGTGCAGTAATTTAAAACTAAAAAAAGCTTAATCCTTAGTGGCTCGGCCATGGTGCCTCTGGATGACTCGGCTCACTATCAAGTTCATAACATCACTTCCCCCTAAAGAAAGAGCTTGTCCTCAAGCTCGAAGGTAGGATAGGCTTGGTAGAATGTCTCCATGTCTTCCCATGTTGCCGATGCTGCATTTGTGTCCGCCCATTGGATGAGAACCTCCCACCTGCTATGAAGTTGTCTGGCCTGCAATGTTGTGGCTTTAGAGAGAATAACACGCCCCTCCCTCACTGGGGGTAAGAATGGAGGAGGAGGTGGTGTTGTACCCTTGAAGGGTTTGAGGAGGCACACATGAAAGACATTGTGCAATTGAGCATCTGGGGGAGTTGCAACTAGTATACCACCTGGCCAATGCGTTGTAAAACTGAGAAGGGCCCAAAGAATTTGGGGGACAGCTTGTGGTGGCGTCTAGCAAGAGGCTGTTGACGGTAGGGTTGGAGGTGAAGCCACACATACTCACTGGGTGTGTAAGTAACATCTTTGTGTCCACTGTCATAGTAGTCTTTCATCCTGGTTTGAGCTTGCTTGAGACGCTAGGTAGCCGATTGAAGTACCTAATCATGGTCCAGTAGTGCCTGGTCAAGACTGTCAACTCTAGTGGAACCGGCCCTATAGGATAGCAACCTCGGTGGATCCCTGCCATAGAGGACCCAAAATGGAGTATCTTGCAATGCTGAGTGGAAGGACGTATTGTAACAATATTCGGCTGAAGGAAGCGACTCAATCCACCGGTGAGGGTGGTCACCCACATAACATCGTAAGTACATTTCTACCGTGCGGTTGAGAACCTTAGTTTTCCCATCGGATTGCGGATGATAAGAAGATGAAAAGTTCAGCTTGGTACCACATAATCTGAAGAGCTCTCTCCAAAAGTGGCTGCTAAATACTGCATCTCGATTGCTCACTATGGACTCCGAAATATCGTGTAAACGAACAATATTTTCTAAAAACACTTGAGCAACTCGTGAGGCCATATACGAATGAGCCAACGGGATAAAGTGAGCATACTTTGAAAATCTGTCGAGCACCACCAAGATGACGGATTTGCCAGAAGTTTGTTATGATCTTGGGGTTAAGTACTTGGCTTTCCGCTACCTTCCAGGCCGGTCTTTTGGGTAATATTGGCTAGGTTCTTAACACTTGGTATCAGAACAGGGTAACATGGGGGATACATCCGACAATGGTTAACTTAGAAGAATAATCAAATGGGTGCAAGATGTACAGGTTGAACAATGAGAACAGTTGGAACAAATTCCTGGCATGAGCTCGCAACTCCAGCCACTCTCTTGCATGATATCGGATCTCATGATAGAGAGACACTCTACCCCAGACCCAAGGGGGGAGAATCATCTGCATAGTTGAAGGGAGGAGCAGTTTGCTGGGCGCACCATTGTCCATGTACCGGAGAGTGGAGGCACAATACCCAGGTACACAAAATTGGATTTTCCTACATTTACTAGGTCAGTCGATCCCTTAATTTGGTTGCATAGATTTGAGAAATTTTTTTCAAATCAACCGATTGCTGAGTTTGACAAGGTGGGACTAGCCACCTTCAACATGTTAGATGAGGCACAACTATGGTTTCATTAGGTGAAACTAGAAAGATTAGTGTTGGATTGGGAATGAATTTAAAGAGTTGTGCACAATTAGATTTGGCCCTCCCGCCCACAACAACCCCTTGGGAGATTTGATCCTATTGAGACAAACCGGGTCTATTGAACTGTATAAAAAATAGTTCCAAGAAAAATTGGCTTGCGCTGACCGGTTGGTACGAGTCAACCAACATGTCAACTTATTTACAACAGGCCTCATTGAAACTTCAAGGTTAGAGGTGGAACTTCAATCACCTTTATATTTGGTTCGGGCAATGAATTTAGCTCGAGCAATGGAACAACGGCAACAACTTCAGCATCGTAGGCCAGTTTGGCAAGGGGAACGAAACACTTTCTCCAATTGGCAAGGGCAATGAAATACTTCCCCTCAGGTGCCATATCCAGCATTACCACCGCCCAGAACTAATTTGATCCCTACTCTGGCAGCCCACACATGCTCTAGTAACTGTTAAGCACCTAGCCAATACTACCCAAAGACCGGCCTGTTAGGATCGGAAGACATAGGTACTTAACCCCAGGACCATAATAGTACACCCCACCTTCGCGAGCCGATGTCCACGGCGGCTTAATACACGACGATGGGTGCCAGGGCAAGATCCCATAATCCCTTACGGCGACCATGTCCGGGGCCTCACGACACTCGTGCTAGGACTCCCCTTGGGGATTCAAAATCATGACGAGCCGACGACCACGACAGCATAGGGACATTGGCCCAACCGTAGCCTACTAGTAATTTCAATCCAGCCTCTGTGCTGTTATGGACCCCATAACAGGGTTTAATTAATGCATTTTCTAGTTTATGTATTAGAAGGGTTTATTTGTAATTTGTTTGAACTTGTAGGCCCTTGTTTTGGCCATGTGCATGTTTTCCCTAATTCCCTATATAAGGGCATAAGATGAATGAGAAGGTAAGCATTGAATCTATTAGTTGTAATCAGGTCGGATTCTCCACTCTGAGGTCTAGATCGGATTCTCCCTTTGAGGTCCAGGGTTGAGGTCCCTTCGAAGGCTCAAAATATCACAAAAATCCTCCCTATTTATCGTCTTCATCGCATGTTAGATCTGGGGCATAACATCTTGGTATAAGAGCGGGAACACGATGGGCCATGAAGACTCATGGTTGGTGATGCACAGACAAATCGGAGAAATGGCTGCAGCAGGTATTCTAGCGAAAGAGATACAAAAATGGCGTGCCTCTTGGGTGAAGTATTGGCTCTCAACGGAGTATCAAGAGGTATTCTCTCGAGAAGCAGTCTCGGACAAGAACACAGACCATGGCCCAAAAAAATCAAACACGACATCCTGTTTCCCAGCCGATGCACACCAACACGACTCACGGTGAGTGGAACCCCATCCAAATCTACAGAAGGAAAATCTTTCGATGACTATTTCGACTGGGACATCAAACGGTGGCGACCCAAGATTGTGCACATCAGAAGGGTTTTTCCCCACCCCTGCCTCCCACGAAGCCATACACCTTCCACCGGCGACGCAAACCATGGCACTGGCTGAACTAGCAGTTTACGGGGCACAAATTCCATCGGAACGGGCCGACGAGCGCCAGCCATACTCACCACATCACTGCAGGTTTGCTTTTCACCTCCGGACACGGAGGAGGCTCCGTCGGCGCATAAAAAAAATCTGGTTGGCTCTGGCTTCCGGATTCTCATTCTCAGCCCCAATCTTGCCCTCGGAAACCTAGCAGGGAATCATATCCAATGAATTTTTGGGTAAGAATTTGAAATGCCATCTATTTTTAGTTCAATTTGGTGGTTCCATGCGGTTGAAGTGCCTCCAAGGTGCTGAGCAGCAGCAACGCTGCTCGGAAATTGGGAACGAATTCTCTCTGTTTCTAGAAGCCACAAACCAAATCCCAAAAGTGGGAATTTTGGCTTGGGTCTATGCAAGTCGAGATCAAATTTATGGGAGGATGCCGGGCTCTCTGAATTTTTTCTGGTGGCTTGGTTGTTCTGCTGCTGCACACAGCACCAGTGAGTCTATTCGTTGTCCACTTGAGAATGTGAAGCTCTTTAATTTTTCAATTGAGAAGACCAGTGTGCAGGTTCCGTATTTATTTGTGCTTTATGTGATGCTGAAATTTTTTTGGGGAAGGGTATATTTCGTTGTTGATGAGCACAATGGCGTGGGTAAAGTTTCAACACATGATATTCTCTATGCTCAGCTAATCATCAATGGACAGGAGCATGGAGTGAATGGTTTTTTGTGAAATCCCCTCTTCCAGGTAGTACTATTTGTGATATGGGTATCAAAAGTGGGAAGAAATAAATTCAGATTCAAGAGGGAACCTGGACCTAGAGCTCATCAAGGAGACCTCTGTTATGGTCCTGGGGTTAAGTAACTATGCCTTCTGCTCCTCATAGGCCGGTCTTTTGGGTAGTATTGGCTAGGTGCTTAACATTTGGTATCAGAGTGGGTTCCCACGTCGCAAGTTCGAATCCCCAAGGTGAGTCCTGGCACGGGTGTCATGAGTTCGAATCCCCGAGGAGAGTCCCAACACGGGTGTCGTGAGCCCCAGACGTGGTCACCGTAAGGGATTATGGGATCTTGACTCAGCACCCGTCGTTGAGTGTTCAGCCGCAGTGGCCATTGGCTCGCGAAGGTGGGGTGTACTGTTATGGTCCTGGGGTTAAGTACCTATGCCTTCCACTCCTAACAGGTCGGTCTTTTGGGTAGTATTGGCTAGGTGCTTAACAACCTCCAAACCCTAGAGGTCATCAAGGAGAACTCCAAACCCTGTTTAACCTAATTCAAGACTTGTCTTTTCTCATTCTCCTTCCCTTCTAAGTATGATTGACGCCAACCATAGTTTTAGGGTTAATTATTACAATTCTGCCCTTGTGGAAATTTAACTTAAATAATGAATAAAAACGAATTTAAAACAATATGGAAAGAAAGATATTAACTTTGTGACTCATTGCACCTCCTTTGTATGACTCGGTTAGCTATTAAGTCCTCAACATCTACCCCCCCCCCCCCTTAAGAAAGAGCTTGTCCTCAAGCTCGTAAGCTGAGTAGACCTGTTTGAAGTTGTCCAACTATTCCCATGTCGTTGCGTCTGGTTTGGTGGTTGTCCAATGGAGTAGAATCTCCCACTGGTCATGAACCAAGCTGGCTTGTAACACCACTTCTTGTGTAAGGATGACATGTTCGTTGTCTACACGAAGGAAGGAACGGAGTGGTTGTAGGGGGGGTGAGGTTGTATATGGTTTTAGGAGGGATACATGAAACACATCATGCAGCTTGGTCATGGCTGGAATTTTTAGTTGATAGGCTACTGGTCCCACGTGCCGAGTAATGGAGAAATACCCAAAGTACTTGGGTGATAGCTTATGGCATGGCGGTTCGGCAACGGAATATTGTCTGTACGGTTAGAGTGGTAACCAAACATAGTACCCCACCTCGTATGAGACGTCTTTGTGTCCCTTGTCATAGAAATCTTTCATACGAACTTGAGCGTGCAGGAGGTGATTTGTAACATTCTGTAATACCTGGTCGCAATCCATGAGTGCCTGATCAATGGCTTCCACGCGGGTGGACCCTCGATTATAAGAGAGGAGCCGAGGGGGATCCCTAGCATATAGAACCCGAAATGGAGTGGATTGCAAGGCTGAGTGGAATGAAGTGATGTAACAATATTCAGCCCACGGTAGCCACTGAACCCAGTGTTTAGGACGATCCCCCACAAGACACCATAGATACATTTCTATGATGCAGTTAACCACCTCTGTTTGGCCATATATTTGAGGATGATATGAGGAGGAAAATTTTAACTTCGTGTCACTCAAACGAAAAAGTTCTTAACAGAAAGTGCTAGTAAATACTGTGTCCCGATCACTAATAAGGGATTCTGGCATGCAAATGGACAATATGCTCAAGGAAGGTTTGTGACACACGTGAGCTTGTATATGGATGTGCCATAGGAATAAAATGTGTATACTTGGAGAACCAATTGACCACCACAAATAATACTGATTTTTCGGCTGACAGGGGAAGACCCTCGACAAAGTCCATCGAAATATTGGCCCATATTTGTGTAGGGAGCATGAGAGGTTGAAGAAGACCTACTGAACTTAAGTGTTCGGCCTTGTTGCGTTGACATTCCTAGCAGGCTGTGACATATGTGGCTATGGTGGTCATCATGTCTTGCCAATAGAAATCTGCTCGAACGCGCTGCAATATTTTCTAGGTGCCTTCATGTGTGTTGTCATGGTAAGTAGCGAGGATGGCTAGAATTAACTCAGAAGTGTGTGGTAGATAAATCCAAAATTTGTAGTGTAGAATTTAGGATCCCATGAGAAGAACTTTAGATCAACGAGGAAGAAGAAGAAGAAGAAGAGAGAAAGGAGAGGAGAAGAAGAAGAACGTAGAAGGAGAGAATTCTGATTAAGGGTAGAAGGGTTTGTGTCAAATAAGAAAGAGGGTTGAAAAAATTTGTGGAAGGAGAGGAGAGGGCATCAATACTCTACCTCTTAGCCAATGCCTTTATTTATAGTTTTAAAATGCCCTTAGGGATACAACTTGATAATACAAAAGACATAAAAGGAACACATATTTATACCTCTATGCCATCTTAATGGAAAATACCATATTTTACACATATGCCACTCCTTTGACGTGTGGACTTCTTGTCTTGAGCTTGTGGGATTGAGCCCATCTTCAAACACTCCCCCTAGAGCTGGAGGAGAAAAGACTTCATAAATACCCAGCTTGCCACATATAAAAGATAGGATTTTAGATGTAACGGGTTTAGTAAGAATATCAGCTACTTGCTCTTGAGATGAAACATGTTTTAGGGAGATTATTCCTACTTGAAACTTCTCACGTATAAAGTGACAATCCATCTCAATATCTTTAGTTCTTTCATGGAAGACTAGATTTGAAGTAATATGAATGGTTGCTTGGTTATCACAATGCAGAACCATGGAACCTCTTTTATAAAATCCTAATTCGGTAAGAAGGGTCCTAATCCATAAGAGTTCACTAACTGTATGGGCCATAACTCTGTATTCTGCTTCGGCACTAGATCTTGCAACCACATTTTGCTTCTTAATTTTCCATGTAATTAAGTTTCCTCCTACAAGAGTAGAATATCCTGATGTAGATTTCCTATCATCAGATGATCCAACCCAATCTGCATCTGAGAAGCCTTCTATGTTGAAGTGTCCATGTTTTTTATACAGCCATCCTCTTCCTGGAGCTCCTTTCAGGTATCATAATATTCTCTCTAAGGCCTACCAATGGGTAATTTGTGGTTTGTACATGAATTGACTCACCACACTTACAACATATGATATGTTTGACCTAGTTACTATGAAATAGATCAGTTTTCCTACGAGTCTTTGAAATTTGCCAATATCAATATCTTTTCCATTTGTGGCACACAATTTTACATTTGTATCCATAGGTGTGTCAACTGGTCGACAACCCTCATTCTTGTTTCTTCAAGGAGATCCAAGACATATTTCCACTGAGACTATTATCCCATGCTTGGATTGAAGAACTTCTATGCCCAAAAAATATTTAAGCATACCTAGATCTTTAGTCTTGAATTCATGACATATCATATTCTTCACTTCTTGTATGCTCTGAGCATCATCATCGGTAAAGATAATATCATCAACATATACAACCAATAATATTTTCCCTTTGACAGTATCTTGATAATATACTGAATGATCAACCGAGCACTGATGAAAACCAAACCATAGAAGTGCTTAACTAAATTTATCAAACCAAGCCCGAGATGACTGCTTAAGCCCATATAAAGATTTTTTTAACTGGCATACCGACTCCCCTCAACCACAAAACCAAGTGGTTGAACCATATAAATTGCCTCACATATATCACCATTTAAAAAGACATATTTGACATCCAATTGACATACGGGCCATGATGAGTTAGCAACAATACATAAGATGATACTAATCGAATTCAATTTGGCAATAGGAGAGAAGGTCTCCTCATAATCTATCCCATAGCTCTGAGTATAACCTTTAGTAATGAGTCAAGCTTTAAGACGAGCAACCGATCCATTCGGGTTATGTTTCACTGAAATCATCCATTTACAACCAATCGGTCTTTTACCTTTCAAGAGTAATGCTAAGGACTAGGTTTGATTTTCATATAAGGCGTGCATTTCTTCATCCATAGCCACCTTCCATCCTGGATGCTTCAAAGCCTCCTGATACGACTGTGGAATGGAAATAGAATAAAGAGAAGCAAGGAACTAAAAACACTCGAAAGACAAGCGATGGTGAGACATAAAATTTGAGATAGGATGTGAAGTAGTACAGGAACAACATTCCTTTCTTAAAGAAATATGCCTAGTATCAAATTCAGGCCCAAACATAGGAGGAAAAGGACTTACCTTTGGTGGATCCGATAACTCCATAGGTGAAGGTACTGTCGGTGCGTCAGGGGGTGGATTAATATCATCATTGAAAGGCATAAGCGGACATGGAGTGGTAGAAGGAAATGTCCATCCTCGAGAAGCATCATGGGAGGAGTAGAAGGAGGTGTCATCAAAGAAAGTCATATCCTGAGAAACAAGCATCCTCCGAATGGTAGGATTGTAGCAAATACAACCTTTCTGGGTGTGAGAGTATCCCACAAAAAATACACCTCATAGACCGAGGATCGAGTTTATTTTTTTGTGGGGAAGTAACATGAATAAAACATGTACATCCAAACACTTTAAGAGGAAAAGAAAATGGATCTTCGCCATGAAATAAAATAGAGTAAGGAGTTTTATTTTGAAGAAACGATGAAGGTAACCTATCAATTAGAAAGCATTCCATAAGTATAGTATGACGCCAATAAAAATAGAGTACCTTCATGTAGTATGTTGGAAGATGGGCTCAAGCCCACAAGCTGAAGGCTAGAAGTCCACACATCAATGGAGTGGCAAAGTGGTTATTTATGGTATGTTCCATAAGGATGGCATGAAGATGTAAATACATTGTCTTAGTATGTCTTTTAACCTATTGAGTTGTAACCCTAAGGGCTTTGTAACACTATAAATAAGAACATTGGCTAAGAGGGAAGGCATTCAAGACTTTTCCTCTCTTTGGAAAAACGTCCAGCCACCCTCTCTTCTCCCTTGATGCATTCTCTCCTTCCCTTAATCCAAACTCTCCTCTCTAAAGTCCTTCTCCTTTCTCCCTCTTCTCTCTCTTCTCTCCTTCTTCTTCCACGTTAACTGTAAAATTTAGGATCTCATGAAAGGAAGTTTAGATCAACGAGGAAGAAGAAGAATAAGAGAGAAGAAGAGGAGAAGGAGAAGGACATGGAAGGAGAGAGTTTGGATTAAGGGAGAAGAGGTTTGCGCCAAAGAGAAAATGAGGGCTGGACGAATTTGTGGAAAGAGATGAGAGTGCTTCAATGCTCTACCTCTTAGCCCATGCCTTTATTTATAGTCTTTAAAATTCCCTTAGGGCTACAACTTGATGAAATAAAAGACATAAAGAGAACACATATTAACACATCTATGCCGTCTTTAAGTGAAGTATCATATTTCTCACATGTGCAACTCCTTTGACGTGAGTTTCTTGCCTTGATCTTGTGGGCTTGAGCCCATCTTCCAACACTCCCCCTTAAGCTGGTGGAGAAAAGACATCATAAATACCCAGCTTGCCACATATAAACGATAGGATTTTTTATCTAACGGGTTTAGTGAGAATATCAGGTACTTGCTCTTGAGATGACACATGTTTGAGAGAGATTATTCTTGCTTGAAACTTTGCCCGTATAAAATGACAATCCACCTCAATATTTTTAGTTCTTTCATGAAAAACTGGATTTGGTGTAATATGAATGGCTGCTTGATAATCACAATGCAGACCCATGGATCCTTTTTTTTACAAAAGCCTAATTCGGTAAGAAAGGTCCTAACCCATAAGAGTTCAGTAATGGTATGGGCCATAGCTCTGTATTCTGCTTTGGCACTAGATCTTGCAACCACATTTTGCTTCTTTCTTTTCCATGTAACCAAGTTTCCTCCAACCAGAGTACAATATCCTGATATAGATTTTTGATCATCAAGTGATCATGCCCAATCTGTATCTAAGAAGCCTTCTATGTTGATGTGCCCATGCTTTTTATACATCAATCCTCTTCCTGAAGCTCCTTTTAGATATCATAATATTCTTTCTAAAGCTTGTCAGTTGGTAATTTGTGGTTTGTGCATGAATTGACTCACCATACTTACAACATATGATATGCCTGGCCTAGTTACCGTGAGATAAATCAGTTTTCCCATGAGTCTTTGATATTTGCCAATATCAATATCTTCTTCATTTGTGGCACATAATTTTACATTTGTATCCATAGGTGTGTCGACTAGTCGATAACCCTTCATTCATGTTTCTTCAAGGAGATCCAAGACATATTTCTTCTGAGATAATATTATCCCATGTTTGGATTGAAGAACTTCTATACCCAAAAAATATTTAAGCATACCAAGATCTTTAGTCTTGAATTCCTGACATATCATCTTCTTCATATCTTGTATGCTCAGAGCATCATCACCGGTTAAGATAGTATAATCAACATATACGGCCAATAAAATTTTCTCTTTGACAATATCTTTATAATATACGAAATGATCAACCGAGCACCAATGAAAACCAAACCGTAATGTCTTTGACTAAATTTATCAAACCGTGCCCAAGGGGATTGCTTAAGCCCATATAAAGATTTTTTTAACCGGCATACTGACTCCCCCTCAACTACATAACCAGGTGGTTGAACCATATAAATTTCCTCACTTATATCACCATTTAAAAAAGCATTTTTAACATCCAATTCATAACGGGCCATGGTGAGTTAGCGGCAATAGATAAGATGATGTGTACCGAATTCAATTTTGCAATAGGAGAGAAGGTCTTCTCATAATCTATCCCATAGCACTGAGTATAGCCTTTAGCAATGAGTCGAGCTTTATGACGAGCAACCGATCCATCAGGATTATGTTTTACCAAAAAAACCCATCTACAACCAATCGGTCTTTTACCTTTTCAAAGTGATGTTAAGGACCAAGTTTGATTTTCGTATAAGGTGTGCATTTCTTCATCCATAGTGGCCTTCCATCTTGGATGTCTCAGAGCCTCCTGATACGACTGTGCAATGGAAGTAGAAGAAAGAGACTCAAGGAACTGAAAACACTCGGAAGACAAGCGATGATGAGACATAAAATTTGAGATAGGATGTGAAGTAAAGAACGACATTCCTTTCTTAAAAAATAGGCCGAGTATCAAATTCAGGCTCATACATAGGAGGAGAAGGACTTACCTCTGGTGGATCCGACAACTCCATAGGTGAAGGTACGACTGGTGCATCAGGGGTTGGGTTAACTTCAAGATTGAAAGGCACAAGCCAACAAGGAGTGGTAGAAGGAACAGTCCATGCTGAACGAGCATCATGGGAGGAGTAGAAGGAGGTGTCCTCAAAGAAAGTCACATCCCTAGAGATAAGCATCCTCTAAAGGGTAGGATTGTAACAGACATAACTTTTCTCGGTGCAACAGTACCCAAAAAAAATGCACCTCATAGACTGAGGATCAAGTTTATTTTTATGTGGGGATATGACATGAACAAGACAAGTACATCCAAAAACTTTCAAAGGAGGAGAAAAAGGATCTTCACCATTAACACAGAGTAAGGAGTTTTATGATTAAGAACTGATGAAGGTAACCTATTAATAAGAAAGCATGCTGTAAGTATAGCATGAGGCCAATAGAAATAGGGCACTCATGGAGTAAAGGAGGCCCCGAGCAACTTCAAGAAGATGACGATTCTTCCTTTCAGCAACACCATTTTGTTGAGGGGTATAGTGTTAAGCACCTAGCCAATACTACCCAAAAGACCGGCCTGTGAGGAGCGGAAGGCATAGGTACTTAACCCCAGGACCATAACAGTACACCCACCCTTATGAATCGATGACCACGACGGCCAGGATTAACACACACAGCTGCCAGCCAGGATTAACACACACAACTATCGGGATGACCAAGATGGCCGGGATTAACACACACAACTATCGGGACGTTCGGGATTAACACACACAGATGCCCCGTTAGGACGCCCCACACGGATGCCCCGCGCTGGAGTTGAACTCGGGAAGTAGCGTCTGCTCTGATACCATGATGTTAGGATCTGTCCTTGCCATGGATCTCGTCACCATGCGTTCTCCTCTTTCCTCCAAATTTTCGAATGATGAAGAGAAGAATATCTTGTGCTTTCTATGCCCAATTTCTTGTGATGGAACAAGCCTTTAAGGAGGCTCAACCTTGGACCTCAGAGAGGGAGAATCCAACCTTCTATTCTAATTCGATTTCAATGCGTGCTTCATTCCTGCCTGTTCTCCTCCATAAAAAGGACTAGGGATGCAAAACATCAAGCCCAAACCTAGGGGCACAAGTTATAAGAAAATTAAAATTAAACCACTTAAAACATTAAAAGGAAATTACAAAAATTAACTCCTACGTCTGCTTATTGTTCAAGATGCTCTGGAGTCCATAACATCACCCCCTCCTAGAGAAAGAGCTTGTCCTCAAGCTCGAAAGTGGGGTAAAGAGCCCAGAAAGACGCCAAGGGCTCCCATGTAGTCTCAAGTGGGTCTGTGTCGGCCCACTGTACTAAAAGTTCCCAGTCGTCCTGGACTCGGCGAGCCTGCAACACTTGATCCAAAGTGGAAAGCACACGCCCCTCCTGATGTGGTGACAAAGGGGTGTGGAGCAACGGATTGTCACCTTGGAAGGCCTTCAACATTGAGACGTGGAAAACGTCATGGAGCTTTGTATCCGGTGGAAGTTGCAAACGGTAGGCCACAATGCCAATGTGTTCCAGTACTTGGAATGGCCCATAAAACTTTGGGGACAATTTGTGATGTTTGGAGGCCATAAGGGAGATCTGGTGATAATGTTGGAGACAAACCCACACATAATCTCTTAGAGAAAAGACCAGGTCTCGATGCCATTTATCATAATTTGTTTTCATGGTATGTTGAGCTTCCTGTAAATGATCTCGGACCTGACAGATCATGGCATCTCGTTCTGCCAAAGCCTGAACAATAGTGGCCACCCTAGAAGAGCCAGGTTCATTTAATAATAGCTGAGGGGGCTCTCTGCCATAAACGACATTGATAGGAGTGGTGCTGAGTGATGTGCGGAACGAGGTATTATAACAAAACTCCGGCCAGGTCAGCCATCTGACCCAACCATTAGGTGAATCCCCAACAAAACAATGGAGGTACATCTCAATGGTCCGGTTGACTACCTCAGTTTGGCCATCTATCTACGGGTGGTAGGCGGATGAGAAAGCCAACTTTGTCCCTTACAGCTTGAACAGTTATTTCCAGAAAGTACTTGTGAAGACTGCATCTCTGTCACTAGTAATGGATGCAGGCACACCTTGTAGGTGGAAATTTTGATCCATGAAGAGTTGGGCGACATGAGTCACTGTATATGGATGCATCAGGGGCAAGAAGTGTTTATATTTAGAGATTCGGTCAACCACCACAAAAATGACTGATTTTCCCGAGGATGGGAGAAGGCTATCAATAAAGTCCATGGATATATCTGCCCATACCTGTGAAGGTAACTGAAGTGGTTGCAACAACCCTGTTGGACTTAAGGACTCCGTTATGTTCCGTTGACAAATCTGATAAGCTGTCACATAATCCACCACACTACTTTTCATGCCCCGCAAGTAAAATCACTGCTTGTATGAAAATACATTTTCTGCCATCCCTCATGTGTGTTGTCATGAAACATAGATAATATGTTGTGAATGAGGGGCGATGTCGGATGGAGATAAATCCGATTCTTGAACAATATAAGTCGATCCTGAATGGTCCAGTTGCTATCCAGGGTAACAAAACTTTATTACACTCCTTATCTCCAAGTCTTTCCCACAAGTTTGTTACCATAGCTAACGGTTCACAAAAAAAGTCCAAGGAAAAGGTTCCACTTCTGTCACCCCATCACTTCCGCTCCATGATATTTTGTTCCTTCTTTTCCTTTAAACTTACTCTCTATGAGTCAGCTTACAAAAAATTTTAATTGCTCGGTCACCTTCTCATCAATTTCATGTGTTATCCAGAATCTTATAACGAAGCAGGTGATTGTTGGAGGTCATGAACAAGGGGGGTTCTACTACTTGGACGTGCCAAAAGTCAATATGGTGTCTACTACTAAGAATGAGACACATTTATGGCACAATCGGTTGGGACATCCTTCCATACAATCTCTTCATTCTATGTTTCCATCTCTTCAAAAAAGGTCAGAATTCAGTTGCGAGGTGTGTCAGTTAAGTAAAAATCAGAGGAGTACATACTCTCCTCGTCCAGATGTCAAAAGTACCATTCCTTTTTCTTTGATTCATATTGATGTCTGGGGGCCTCTAAGTGTCTCTAATATTTCACAAGTCAAATACTTTATCACTTTTATTGATGATTTTACTCGTACAACTTGGTTGTTTACTTTTAAAGAGTGTTCTGAGATACCATCTATTTTTAAATCTTTCTATGCAATGGTACTCATGCAATTTGGTCAGAAGATAAAAATCCTACGGTCTGATAATGCCAAAGAGTATGTCTCAAAATACCTTGACTCATTTTGTCAAGATAATGGCATTATCCATCAAACATCATGTGCCTATACTCAACAAAATGGTGTAGCCGAACGAAAGACTTGTCATATGCTTGAGGTAGCTCGAGGACTCTTATATGCCATGAAAGTCCCATATTTTTATTGGCCCCATGCTGTCCTTACAACATGCTTTCTTATCAATCGCCTACCATCTACTGTTCTTGGGAATAAATCCCGCTACTCTAAATTATTACGACATGACGATCCATTTGCATTACCATTGAAAGTCTTCGGTTGTCAATGTTTTGTCCATAATACTTTTCCTAGACACAACAAACTTGACCCAAAATCTCTAAATGTATCTTTTTGGGATACTCTCGTACACAGAAGGGTTATGTTTGTTATAGTCCCTTTTTGGAACGTTCATTTGTGTCTAGGGATGTAACATTCTTTGAAGACTAATCATATTATTTTGAAAACGCTCCACCGGGTATGTCATCAACACCAAATTCTCCTAGACCGGTTGTGCCTCATGATATAGAGATTGATCAGCCCCCAGAGACAATGGCCGATACCACACCTGCCGAGTTGTCAGATCCACCAAAGGTAAGTCCTTCATCACCAATTGTTTTTGGTCCTTAATTTGATACTCGCCCTATTGCTATCAGAAAATAACCTCATTCATGCACTCAACCTTCTACTTCTCATCCTATTTCCAATTTTGTGTCTCATCATCGCCTCTCACCTTTATGTTGTTAGTTTCTTTCTTCTATTTCCTCCATATCTGTTCCATAGTCATATCAGGAGGCTCTACAACATCCAGGATGGAAGGCAGCAATGGATGAAGAAATGAAGGCACTCAATGAGAATCATACATGGTCACTGGTTCCTCTACCTACTGACAAAAAACCCGTTGGTTACAAGTGGTTTCATACAATTAAACATAATCCGGATGGGACTATTGCATGACTAGAAGGTCGACTGGTTGCTAAAGGATACACTCAATGCTATGGCATTGATTATGATGAGACATTCTCTCCGGTGGCAAAAATGACCTCGGTACGTATAATATTATCCATGGCAGCTAATTCATCATGGCCAAGATATCAACTGGATGTCAAAAATGCCTTTCTCAATGGTGATATAAAATAAGAAATTTATATGCAACAACCACAAGGATATGTGGTTGAGGGGGAGTCCATATGTCGCCTTAAAAAATCTCCATATGGGCTAAAGCAATCCCCACGGGCATGGTTTGAAAATTTTATTCAAGCCATCATACGGGAAGGTTTTTACAGATGCTTTGTAGACCACTCAGTATTTATTGAGAACACAACAAGAGGTAAGGTGATTCTAGCTGTTTATGTTGATGATATCATTTTAACTGGAAGTGACTCTGAGGGCATTCAAATAATAAAAGAAAAAATATGTACTGAATTCAAGACAAAGGATGTTGGATTATTAAAATACTTTTTGGGTATTGAGATCTTACAATCCAGACATGGGATTATTCTATCCCAATTAAAATATGCCCTCGATCTACTAGAAGGAACAGGTATGTTGGGATACAAACCGGTAGACACTTCTATGGATGCAAATACAAAGTTATGTGGAGGCACTGGAGAAGACGTGGACATTCGCAAATATCAAAAGTTAGTAGGGCGTCTTATTTACCTATGTGTAATGAGGCCAGATATTTCATATGTAGTAAGTGTGGTAAGTCAGTACATGCACAAGCCACAACTTGGTCATTTGAAAGCACTTGAAAGGATATTACGTTATCTGAAAGGGGCTTCTCTATAAAAAACATGGACACTTGAACATTGAGGGATTCATAGATGTAGACTAGGCTGGATCCCCAGATGATAGAAAATCTACTTCTAGGTTTTTCACGATGGTTGGAGGAAATCTGGTAACATGGAAAAGCAAAAAAAAGAATGTGGTAGCACGGTCCAGTGCAAAAGTAGAATACAGAGCCATGGCACACACTGTAAGTGAAATTTTATGGATAAGGTCCCTTCTCACTAAATTGGGATTTTATAAAGAAGCTCCAATGGATCTATATTGTGACAACCAAGCAGCAATACATATCGCATCGAATCCAGCCTTCCATGAGAGGACAAAGCACATTGAAGTTGATTGCCACTTTATACGAGAAAAATTCCAAGCTGATCTCTTATCCCTGAAGCACATCTCCTCACAAAATCAAGTTGCAGACATCCTCACCAAACCATTCACTCACAAGATCACGTCTACCATATGCAACAAGCTGGGTGTTTATGACGTCTTCTCACCCCTAGCTTGGGGGGAGTGTTACAATGTGTGGCCCACCATGGTGCTCGAGCTGGTGGGACCCACCATGAGGATGTAGGTCATCAAGAAGAATCCTAGAGGACTTGGGAAACCAAGAAGAGTCCTCTCCCAAAGCAAGCTCGAGTAAAGAAATCAGGAAGCACAAGCTGAGTTGATTTAGAAGACTTGAAGATCAAGTGGGCCCACAAGATCTCACGAGCTGGCGCAATTATCAAGGTGAGCTGGAGAATCATGAGGGGCCCACTAGGATAAGGCCACGAGTTGGCTTATCTCTTATATTCATGTGGATAATAAAGTACTTCTTGTCTTCTAAGTGTTCTATTTTGAATAGACTTACTTATATTGAGACTTACTTATTTTGAAGAAGTTAGAGGTAGAATGTAATTAGGATTGAATGACAAGTTTTATGAAGACTCTACCTCCTCCTCTCCTATAAATAGAGAGGTTGTAATTCAGAATTAATCATGCAACACATTCAATCCCGAGTTTGGTTCTCTCTCTCCCTCTCCTTACTTGGCGCAACTCATCCTTTCCCCTTTAATTTTTCTGCTCTACCCGAGAGCTCTTCTCCCCTTTTCTCTCTTTTTCTTTCGTCTTTCTTTTGCTCATGATTATGGAAAAGGGGTCCAAAATTCAACACGAATAAATTTTCTATAGTAACCTGTGAGGCCCAAGAACCCCTTTAACGCTGTGATGGATGTGGGAGTAGGCCAGTCGACGACGGCCTGAATTTTGCTCTAGTTGGCCTTCACGCGTGATGCTGATATGACATGGCCCAAATATGCTAGCTCTGAAGTTCCCATTGAGCATTTGGATTGGTTGAGAACCAAATGATGGGAATGTAGGAGAATGAACACCTAGCGCAGATGATGAAGGTGCTTATCCCAATGCTTACTATAAACCAGAATATCATCAAAGAACACAAGAAAAAACTTTCGTAAAAGAGAACAAAATACCTCATTCATGAGGGACTGGAAGATGGAGGGTGCGTTGGATAGACCAAATGGCGTGACTAAAAACTCGAAATGCCCATGGTGTGTGTGGAATTTTGTCTTTTCCATGGAGGAAGAGTGGACTCGAATTTGATGATACCCTGATTTCAAATCTAGCTTGGTAAATAAGTTGGCCCCATGCAATTCATCTAACAGTTCATCCACCACTGGAATGGGAAATTTATCTTTGATGGTATGAGCATTGAGCTCTCTGTAGTCAACACAAAACCGCCAGGATTTGTCCTTTTTCTTGACGAGTAACACTGGTGAAGAAAAAGGAGACCAGCTGGGCTGAATAATCCCTTGGGTGAGCATAGTCTGGCATTGGCACTCAATTTCATCATTTTTTAAGTGTGGGTAACGGTAAGGTCGTACCACCACAGGTTCAGTGCCCAATTTCAATCAGATACGGTGATCACAATTTCTGAGAGGTGGAAGTGCAGTAGGTGTCTGAAATAATTCAACAAATTTTGTAAGGAAGGAATTTAACTTACAGTGATCTACGTCCAAGACTTTAATTTCCTGAAGAGTACAATGCATGGGAGCAAGAGTGCCATGAAGTGTAATAGGATGTTGTTGGGCCGTAAATGTCATAGTGAGCGCCTTGAAATCCAATAATATGGGCCCCAACGTCTGGAGCCATTTAATGCACTGTACCAAGTCAAACCCAGCCAGTGGAATGACTATAAAATCTTCTACAAATGAGTGCCCTTCAATATGAAATGTAGTAGAGTGAGAAATGTCCACACTTAAAAATTTTTCCCCATTGGCAACTGAGACTGAAAAGCCAGTGTTATTTTGAACCACCAACCCAAGTTGTTGCGCGGCAGGCTGGATAATGAAATTGTGAGTACTGCATGAATCCACTAATGCCAGTAACTGGAGATCTTTCAATCTGACATGGGATTGCATAGTGTTGGAGTTGTGCATGCCTGTCATAGCATGGAGGGAAATGGTTGGTTCTTCCGATTCGGGTTCAACACTGTCTTCCAATTTTGGATCTTCCTCTTTCGCATCCAATACCTCCAACTAGAATAAACATTTGCACTGGTGGCCCTGGACATATTGCTCATCACAATTGTAACAAAGCCCCTTGGCTAGTCTCTATTCCATCTCGGGTCTAAACAGACGACGTATATATTGTGCTGGGGGAGTGGTAGGAGAATTGTCAGCACGCGGTGCTGGATTTTGCCCATAGTGTGGTGATGTTGAATAGGATGTGCAGGCACTAGTGGCACCCTACTTGCCCAAGCTGGCCGGCGTATGAGAGACTCCTTAAGAACCCGTTGTTTTGTATCAATAGTCCAAGCAAGGTTCATAACATGTGCCAGATCTTGAGGGTCATGTAGTTCTACTTCTAGGCGCAAGGCGTCCACTAACCCGGTAGTGAATAAATTAACAAATTGGGTAGAGGGACAAATCGACTGGCTTAGGCCAGGCATTCCTGAAATTGCTTATGATACAATTCAATGGTCCCTGTCTGTTTTAAATTCACCAGATTGCTACGTGCAGGAGGGCCAAACCTCAACATGCAATAATCTTTAAATAAATCCCAATCATGAAGATGATGCTCCAAATGAAATTGGTGGTACCATAGGAGTGCTTCATCAAGCATATGGAAGGCAGCTAAGTGGACCCAATCATCATCATGCATTATTTTATTACAAAAGAATTGGCCACATTGGTGTTACCAGATGAAGGGATCCGTAGACGCATCATAGGTAGGAAAGTCGAGCTTGGCATACCTGGGCACCATATTGTGGCCTGGTGCGGGAGGTCCCATGGCAGTGGTGGGTGGGTGGCGTAGATGTGGTGGAGGTGGGGGCGGGTGGGGAGGTTGGGCCACAACAGGAAGTGTGGAACTTCCAGGTGGCGTAGGACCATGAGCAAAAGCATCCTCCACTCGCCTAAGTAAGTGTTGAAGGGTGTCATTGATAGCAAACATTGCCGATTGAAGTCCTTCAGTTTGAGTTCAATTTTCCTCAATGCTTTGATGTAACTCCTCAACTATATGATGCAAATCTTCCTGGGAAGAGGACTCGCCATGGGTGATCCTATCAAGCACCTAGCCTATACTACCCAAAAGATCGGCCTGTTAGGAGTGGAATGTTATGGACTCCATAGCATCATGAGTTATCCATGGACATAGGAATTAAATTATGTCAATTTACTTTTAATGTAATTTCATTTGGTTTGGTTTGGTTTAGATGTAATATGGCGTGATCCACTTGACCTATGGGTCACTTTTGTAATTCCGTCCTCAACCCTATTGAGGGGATCTCAAGGGAAGGAGAAATCAATTATTGAGAAAATTAGAGTAAATAGGTCAAATTCTCCCTTAGAGGTCTAGGTCGGATTCTCCCTCTGAGGTCCAGGTCGAGCTTCCTTAAAAGCTCCATCATTCTATTCGATTTCCATCAATCCATGTTCCAGAAACAAGAATCCTCTTCCAGTGTCAAGAACAACCATTGAGGGAAGAGAGGAAAGAAGGGTGACTCGATCCATGGCTTGGGAAGAACCTAACATTTTGGTATCAGAGCTTTGGCTAGGTCATGAGTTCAATTCCCGACAACAGCGCAGAGGCTGAATTTAAATACTGGTAGGTCTGGGGGAAATACCAAGTAACGGAACCCGGGTTGGACCAATGTCGTTGCATCGTACGCAATTGATGGATTAAAATATAGGTAGGTAGGGGGAAACACCAGCTAACAAACCCGGGTAGAGCCTGTGTCATTGCGCCACCATGGTCGTCGGCTCGAGAAGGGGGGATGTGGTGTTATAGGCCACCGTGACCCCCTGGTCCTGGGTTAAGTACTTATGTCTTTCACTCCTGACAGGCTGGTCTTTTGGATAGTATTGGCTAGGTGCTTAACATTTGGTACAGGTCCACCCTTGGGGATTCCTCTCCCCCTGAGGATTTGAGGCAATTAGTTGAAGAGAATAGGCAGAGGATAGACCTTCAGGCTCAATCCCTGGAAGAAGTGCGTCAGACCACCTCTGACCTGCGTGAGGCCATAAAATCAATGGATGCCGCCATCCAAGCTCTCCTCCAGCGACAAGATGACAATGGTACACGAGCACAACCACTGGCAGCCTACTCTCCACCGGCCAACCACCATCAATTCCACCCACCACCTCCCCACCACCACCAATGCGTCATCACAATCCCCATCTGGGGCCTGCCATTTAGGGACCAAATATGGTTCCCAGGTATTTAAAACTTGACTTTCCTAAGTATGATGGGTCTAAGGACCCCTTGATTTGATTAACCAAGTATGATCAGTTCTTTTATCATAAAAAAACACATGTGGATGTGAAAGTTTATTTGGCCGCCTACCACATGCACGATGAAGCGCCTCTATGGTACCACCAATTCTGAAATGACCAATTGGTTCAAGATTGGGCAACCTTTAGGCAGTCTTGCATGATGAGGTTTGGTCCTCTAGCTAGTAGCAATCCATTGGGTGAATTAATCAATTACAAGCAAGTTGGATTACTAAAGGTGTACCAAAAGACCTTCCAGGAAAGGTTAGCCCGAGCAAACGAGTTTGTCAGTCACACCCAGTATGTTCATATTTGGTTTGACAGTTTGAGACTGGAAGTTGAGTCACATAGTCCTACAGATTTGGACCATGCTATGAATTTAGCTAGGTCAATTGAGCACAAGCAGCGTGTTCTAAAGGAGTCACTAGTCAAAAAACCATCTTGGCCAGAAAGGCACAATGCCATTGTGCCAACAACTTATTATGGACCTCCACATTCTGGTGCCAGTGCAGCCCCATGCCCAGACATCTCTAACTTGGCTCCACCTGCTCCTTACTTCAAAAAATTGAACAAACAAGAAATGGATTAGAGAAAGGCCAAGGGCCTTTGTTTTAACTGTGATGAACAATATGTATATGGTCACCATTGCAAAAAATTATTCAGTATATGTCTGTGTGAGGATGGTGATGACATACTACCAGAGGAGGAGATTGTGGAGACAGACCAAGAGGGTCCAAAGATTTCCCGTCATGCCATGACTGATCTACGCAGTTCTAGTACCAAGAAAGTTAAAGCCCAGTTACATCATCTACAGTTACTGGCTTTAGTTGACTTGGGAAGTACACATAATTTCATCAGTCAGCCGGCGGCAGAACAACTTGGGTTAGTAGTCCAGCAACAGACTGGCCTTTCTGTATTACTAGCCAATGGGGCTAAAATTACTAGTGTGGGCATATCTCCAGCTACACACTTTGATATTGAGGCACACACATTTATTACAGATTTCCTGGTGATTCCACTTTCAAGATTCAATTTGGTACTGGGAATTAAATGGCTACAACTGTTGGGGCCAATACTATGGGATTTTCAAGCTCTGACCATGTCCTTTACAGAGGACCACCATCAAATTATATTGCATGGCCCCCAAGCACCAGTGCCCTGCGCCCTACAGGTTGTTCAGGTCCAGACCACGGCCTACTGTATGTTATCTCAATTACTTACAGACTTTGAGGATATCTTTCAGGAACCTATTGCTCTACCGCCAATTAGGCACTGTGATCACCGTATCCGTTTGAAAACAGGCACTAAGCCTGTAGTGGTGCGTCCTTATCGTTACCCCCACTTACAGAAGGATGAGATTGAAAGGCAGTGCCAGAAGATGCTAGCCCAGGGTATTATTCAGCCCAGTAGGTCTCCTTTTTCTTCACCGGTATTACTAGTCCACAAGCATGATAAGTCATGGAGATTTTGTGTGGATTACAGGCAACTCAATGCACATACAATTAAAGATAAATTTCCCATCCTAGAGGTGGACGAGTTGCTAGATGAGCTACATGGTGCTACTATTTTTACCAAACTCGATTTGAAATCTGGCTATCATCAAATCCGAGTTCACCCCTCATATGTGGAGAAGATAGCATTCCGCTCGCATCACGGCCATTTCGAGTTCCTCGTAATGCCATTTGGTCTCTCAAATGCGCCTTCCACCTTCCAGGTCCTCATGAATGAGGTATTTTCCTCTCTCTTGAGCAATAGTTGGGAAGAGCATCTTCAGCACCTTCACCAGATATTTTCTCTTATCCGCTCACGTCATTTGGTTTTAAATCAGTCCAAATGTTCTATGGGAACTTCAGAAGGGGCATACTTGGGCCACGTTATTTCAGTAGTTGGGGTGAAAGTAAACCAGAGTAAGATACAGGTCATCACAGATTGGCCTCCTCCCACATACATTACAGCCTTAAGGGAATTTTTGGGCCTAGCTAGGTATTACAAAAAATTTATTCATAGTTATGGTCAAATTGCAGCTCCGCTCAACAGCCTACTCAAGAAAATGCCTTTACCTGGTCAGAGACAGTGGCTCATTCCTTTCAGCAGTTGAGAGAGGCCTTATCATCCGCCCCAGTTTTGCAGCTACCCGACTTTGATGAGCCATTTGTTGTTGAATGTGATGCTTTGGGGGGTGGTATTGGTGCAGTGTTACACCAACAGGGACACCTGAATGCTTATTTTAGCCGCCAACTTGGCCAGCACCACCACAAGTTAGCAGCTTATGAGAGGGAACTGATCGGATTAGCGAAAGCTATACAACATTGGTGGCCTTATGTCTGGTGGCACCCATTTCTGATTCGTACTGATCATTGCAGCCTCCAGTATCTGCTTGAGCAGCACCTCACTACCTCACCACAGCAGCATTGGTTAAGTAAACTCATGGGGTTTGACTTTACTGTAGAGTATAAACCTGGGAGTTTGAATGTAGGGGCTGATGCTTTATCTCACCGGGACATTCCAGAACCGCAATTACATGCCATAAGTCAGCCCAGAGCTTTCTTGTTGGATTCTATACGTGACGAGGCACAACAGTACTCGAAAATTATAGCTTTATATCATGAGATCTAGTAGGGGACAGCGGCAACCTATTGGACGGTTCAGGACAATCTGGTCCTATACAAAAACAAAATCTTTCTATACCACACATCCCCACTGATTCACAACATTTAGCCACCTTCCATGACAATACACATGAGGGCCGGCAAAAAACATATTTTTGGATCAGTCGGGAATTTTATTGGAGGGGCATGAAGCACAATATAGCCGATTATGTGACGGCTTGTCAGATTTGTCAATGGAATAAAGCTGCATGATTAAATCTAGCTGGGTTGCTCCAACCACTTCAGCTGCCATCACAGGTCTGGTCTGATATTTCCATGGACTTCATAGATGGACTTCTCTCTTCGTCAGGCAAATCCGTTATCTTTGTAGTGGTTGATCGTTTCTCAAAGTATGCCCACTTCATTCCTCTGGCGCATCCTTATACTGTAGCTCACATTGCTCAGATCTTTATGGATAATATTGTCCGCTTACATGGGATGCCTAATTCCATTACCAGTGACAGGGATGCCATCTTTACCAGTACATTCTGGAAAGAACTATTTAAACTACAGGGCACAACGTTAGCATTCTCTTCAGCCTACCATCCGCAGACAGATGGTCAGATAGAGGTCGTCAATAGGACAATTGAGATGTATCTTCATTGTTTCGTGGGGGACTCACCTAAAAGGTGGGTTAAGTGGCTCGCCTGGGCTGAATTCTATTACAACACCTCCTACCACAACACACTCGGAACAACCCCATTCAAGGTAGTATATGGTAGAGACCCGCCCAACCTTTTATCATATGAACCGGGTGCCTCCAAGGTAGCCACTTTGGACCAAGCATTAGCCAAAAGAGACACCTTGCTCACTGAGGTGCGTACTCATCTCCAGGAGACACGACATACTATGAAGTTGTATTATGACAAGAAGCACCGAGAATTTTTCTTTTCTCTAGGAGATTATGTATGGATGCATCTCCAACACTTCAGGCAGCTGTCACTGACAGCCTCCAAAAGCCACAAGCTCTCTCCAAAGTATTATGGTCCCTTTCAGGTTATGGACCGCATTGGTACAGTTGCCTATCACTTGCAGCTTCCGCTAGAAGCCAAGATTCACAATGTGTTTCATGTCGACCAACTGAAGGCCTTCCAAGGTGATTCTCCCTTGCTACACACATCTCTACCCCCACTACATGAGGGACATGTCCTTTCTACTCTAGCACAGGTATTACGGGCTCGCCGCATTCAGGGTGATTGGGAGATCCTAGTCCAATGGGCTGATGCAAATCCCAATGACACAACATGGGAGCCAGTGGCTGCGTTCTGCACCCTCTACCCCTACTTTGAAATTGAGGACAAGCTCTTTCTCTAGGAGGGGGGTGATGTTATGGACTCCATAGCATCACGAGTTATCCACAGGCATAGAAATTAAATTATGTCAATTTAATTTTAATGTAATTTCATTTGGTTTGGTTTGGTTTACTTTGGTTTGGTTTAGATATAATGTGGCGTGAACCACTTGACCTATGGGTCACTTTTGTAATTTCGTCTTGAACCCTATTTAGGGAGACGTCAAGGGAAGAAGAAATCAAGTATTGAGAAAATTAGAGTAAACAGGTCAGATTCTCCCTCAGAGGTCTAGATCGGATTCTCCCTCTGAGGTTAAGGTCAAGCTTCCTTCAAAGCTCCATCATTCCACGTTCCAGAAATAAGAATCCTCTTCTAGCGTCAAGAACAACCATGGAGGGAAGAGAGGAAAGAAGGGTGACTCGATCCATGGCTCGGGAGGAACCTAACACGGAAGGCATGGGTACTTAACCCCATGACCATAACATATAGGCACATGATGTTTGATGAATAAGTGCATTACTCTCACAAAATGACTAGAATTCATTAGACATGTATTCCTTAACATTATCAAATCTAAGGATTTGAATTTTCTTCCTAAATTGTGTCAAGACCATAGCATGAAAATTTTTAAACAAAGGAAGAATTTCTGAACGCTTTTTAAATTAATATAACCAAGTCATTCAGATAAAATCATCAACAAAATTGACAAAATATTTAACTTGGGAAATATTTGAGACACATAAAGGTCCCAGTACATCAGAATGTATTAGCTCAAAAGGAGCAGTACTTGTAGTTGCAAGACGAGGAGAATATGTACTCCTAATATGTTTACTTAATCGACAAACCTCAAAACTGAAATTAGAAAGTTCTTTTAAGGACAGAAGCAAAGAACGAAGTGAAGGGGTAGACGGATGACCAAGCCGGTTGTGCCAAAGTTGGGCCTCAGATGTAGTGGTGATAATGCAGCTAATGGTGGAAGAGTGAAGTAGTACAAGCCCCCCTTTTCATGGCCACCACCAATCACCTATTTCCTAGTACACAAGAAGACGGTGAGAAGGTGATAGAGCAATTTAATTGTTTGGTTAATTGACTAACCGAGAGAAAATTTAAAGGAAATTAAGGGACGAACAAAACATCTTGAAGGGGAATAGATGAGGTAAGAGAGGAGGAACCATTGCCAAGGACCTTGCTTTGGGTACCATTAGCAATAGTAACGAATTTCTAAGGACGACAAGAAGATAATGTTGTGGACTCAATAGCACACCGAGTCACACAATGAAGGAGGCAACAACAACTCACTCAATAGGATTTATTTCTTATATTACTTTGAGTAGGATTTATTTCTTATATTGTTTTAAGTAGAATTTATTTCTAATTACTTTTATATGTAGGGGCATTATGGGGAATTATTGTAACCCTAACCCTAAAACTCCATGACGTGATCTATTTAAGGGAAAGGAATGAATGAAATAGGTAAGCTTTTAGATTTTAGAATAATCTAGTGTACACAGGCTGAGATCACATCTTGATCCCGAGTTTAGGGTTTACTCCAAAATTACAACCTATCCTTCACCCTCCATTGCCATCCATCTTCATCCACCATCATCCATAGTTGGAAGAGGAGCTTCCTGCCCCTTTTTCGAGCCCGAAGAGAGGTCTTCCCTCCTCCTCGGCGTCAACAACAAGTAGGGATTCGATCCCTCTTGACGAGCCAAAAAAAGAAGAGTTTCTGGTTCTTCCACGTGAAGGACTAGTGCAACTCCTCTTGTTGGGGAATCATCACGGAAACAGTGCAAGAACAGCCATCAATGTGAGCCAAGGCTGCTCCCTAAGCTAGGCCTTCAATCCTAGCATGAGCTACACCAAATCAGGGTTGAAACCCTGAATTACGTGAGCAAGAAAAGATATTTCTTCCATTATCTCTCCACCTGAATTATTTCCATTCTAGCTATAACTTTAGCACTAGAGTGAGTTCATAAAAAGGGAGACTGATCACTGGTGGAAGATTACCCTAAGAAGGGATCTTTAACCCTCCTTACCGAGTCCAGAAACTCAGTACCAGTGCTAGATTCACAAATCCCATGCCGCGTTACTCGATCCATGACCCGAGACAGTAACAACTTGGTATCAAAGGAGGGTAACATGGGGGATACTCTCAGCAATGAAGAAATCCAAATCATGATAAGAAAGATAGAAGATAGCCTTGAAACAGCACAACCAGTGTTGGGGAAGGTTTGTGGTTTGGAAGAAGAGATGAGCCGAGTCATCAACATGCTAATAGAGTTGAGGGTAGAGAGACATCAGAATCCAGAGGTGAGAGAGGTTGCTCAACTATATCACAGAAGACGCGAGCAGTTGCCTAGGCGCACTGCTGTCCAAGGACCCCAACATGGAGGCACAGTTCCAAGGTACACCAAGTTAGAGTTTCCCTCTTTCAATGGTTCAATTGATCCCTTAATTTGGTTGCATAGATGTGAAAAAAAAAATTTGAACCAAGGGACAACTGAATGGGATAAGGTGCAACTAGCCTCTTTCCATGTGACAGATGAAGCCATGTTATGGGTTACTCAAGTAGAGAGAGAGAGACCAGGGATGACTTGGGGAGAATTTAAAAATCTATGCACAGTTAGATTTGGCCCTCTCGCCAACAGCAACCCCCTGTGGGAGTTAGTTCTATTGCAACAAACTGGTTCGGTGGAACAATATCAAAAACTGTTCCAGGAAAAATTGGCTCATGCTGGTGAGAGGGTATTGGTTGACAACCAAGTTTCCCTATTCACAGCAGGTCTCAATGAGTATCTACGGCTAGAAGTAGAAGTACTTATGCCTACGGATTTAACTCATGCAATGAATACGGCCCGAGCAATGGAACAACGACAACAGTTGCAGCAACGTAAGCCCCTCTCATAGTTCTACCCCCTATCATATTTCTACCCCGTCTTCGGTATGATGAAGATGTACCCTGATTTCCGGAGAACATCACTGATGGGGCATCAATAGAAGAATAAGGGGATGGATCAGGTATCCTAAGTAATGTAGCACTAATGTCATCGAAGGATGGAAGAGTGGAAGAACTTAGAAGCTGACTTTTTGCAACCTCAACATAAGGTTTAATATTCGACAATAAAGTGGATGCTGCCTAGGCTTCTCGTTGTCATTCTTGAATGGCAATATCAGTGCAGTATGGTTGAGCTATTTTCCATTCTTGGAGAAGGCCCCGAAATCGGGCAAAAAATTCATTAATATTATCTCCATGTTTAGTATGCAGCATAATTTGTAAGACATCATATACTTTTTGTAATGAGGTAGTACTTGAGTAAAGCTTAGCACAACTGTCCCATATGTCCTTGGCGGTTTCCAAGTGGACCACATTGTTGGCCACATGCTCTTCCATGCTATTGATGAGCCAACTTATCACCATGTTATCATTTTTAACCTACTTGTGGTAAGTCTCATCTTCTTCATCAATCGAAGGAGGAAATTTAATAGCATGACTTAAGAGGTTACAAATACTAAGAACCCTTTGGACCAACTGTGACAAGATCAAGTAATTTGAAAGACCTCTTAGTGGAATCATAGTAATACGGAGTATATCACTCTTATTACTGTTGTGTCCACTCTTGATGCAGAATTTAATTACATCGGCTTTTATACCTCGCAAGCGTACGAATTGTTCATGTAATCTAGCGGGAAGCGAGGGTCATATCCACAGGGAGGACTGAGTTTTGTGTATTCTTTAGTCAACTAGCCTAACCAAATATGATGAATTAATCTAAACTAAACACTAATTATATCCTAAATTATCAAACCATCATCTGGTTAAATACTTCCACAACAGGAAACGTCAACTCTGGATTTTATCGTGATACGTGCCTCTCTCGTGCGCCACATAACCACGAATCCGGATTCTCAATCCTTGCGTCTAGCCCCTCTCGGGCGCCTAGAGTTAATGACAGAGATCGAATTACAATAGAATTCAGATAATCAATTTCCTATTGTGATGATACTAAAATTATCAACTCTGGATTTTACTGTGATTCGTGCCTCTCTCGAGCGCCACGTAACCACGTATCCGATTTCTCAATCCTTGCGTCTAGCCCCTCTCGGGCGCATAGAGTGAAAGACAGAAATCATATTAAAAAATCCAACCTAAATTATAATCCTACCCTTACTATTTAATTTAATCAAATATCGGGGAAACAAATATTCAATAAACATTAATTATCAAATCACATTTAATAAACATTCAAAACCTAAGTTCAAACTATAGAAAAATTAAATTCGAAAATGATGGATTACTCCCCTTCTCCTTCCTCTCGCTCGGGTAGCAGACTCGTTCTCACGGGTGCTGCAATTTCCCGAAATTGATGCCTTCTGATAGCAAGAGCGAGTGGCCAGAGGTAGAGACGATGCCGGCGAAGAAGGATAGAAGCCAACGGACAGAGGTGATGATGGAATGAAGCCAAAATCCTCTGACCGGCGGATGATGGAATGAAGCCAAAATCCTCTGACCAGCTCTCTCGAGTCTCGGTCTGAGTCGAAATAGCTTCGGAAATGGTCGGACATGGGTAATCAACGCCGGAGGATGGTCGGAATGCGGAATCGGCGTCGGAGGAGCCCTCTCGGGTCACCTCTCGGCCTGGCGAGCAGAGAATGGCAGCATCGAACTCTCCGTAACGGAGACTCTCTTGAGCTCTCCTTGGGTCTGTTCTCGGTTGCCGGATGGTGGTGGATGACGGTGACGAACGCCATTCGGAGGGAGCCCTCTCGGGTCTCCCCTCCGAACGGTCGGTGGCCTCCCCTATTTCTCTCTTCTTTTCGGTTAACGGCCCCCTTGTTTCCATCGACGGGCTCTCATTTTAATACGATTTGCCCTAAAAAATCACCTCCCTGTCACTAAGGGTATTTTGGTAAATATTTCCTTCTCCACCAAAATTCTCCTAAAATTCCATAATTAAATCCATAAAAATCATTTCAAGAAGAAATAAACCAAATATCATTCAGGAGAGAAAAATATGCAATATAAGCAATGATTAATGTCAAATTCAATAAATGCACGTTTCAAGTGAAAACCGATAAATAACCACCTATAACACAATTATAAGGGTTATTCAATTATAATTAACCTAGTTCTCATGTCAAAATCTGGCATCTGTCACACCCCCAAACCTAAGTCTTTGCTAGTCCCTAGCAAAACAACAACATAACAAAAATTAAGCCTAGGAAAACAAAATGCCACTTTCGTAGGGAACACGATTGCATTTAGTGCATGCAACAAGCCGTTAAACCCCTACTTTACAGTAGTGGACGAGTTGTGTCTTGTGAGGGTTTGCATGGAATTCACCCACAAAATTCTTCTAAATCAACAATATAAAAAGAAAACTGAAGAAAATTTACTCCTCATTAGTATATGACTAACACTTAGTATCATAAAATATATGAAAATCATATGAGATCTTGCACAATTTGAAAACCTGTGTAAAATATAGCATATTATCAATCCAAATACACTTATTGTTACTCCACCTGAACCAATGTGACCCATAAGCAATTACTTCAGCATAACAAAGAGGCAACAAATAACAATAAAATCCTGGTCACATCACAATTAAGAGAAAATAGTAGAGTAAGCCTGTTATCTGAAAATCTCACAAAAGAAATATACCAATTTCAATCTTGACTTGCAACTTCTTTCAAATTAAAATTTATCATCAAAGTTAAGGAAACTCATTGCTTCCATATTTAAAACCATTTTACGCTATTACCAGTGCACTTTTGCTATTACCAGCGTAATTTTTGTTTCACTGAATACTTTTGGTATTACCACCATTTTGTATTCGTCTTCACTGCACATGCACTTATTTTTAAGTAATCGACTGTTCCAGTGCATGTCCCTGGGTTTGCCCAGGCTGTTGCTGAAGTTATCTGTCTTTTGCAAGCAAGAGCATTTCCATTTGCATTCATACATTACAACAAGGAATTTCACTAAGGTATAAAAAAAGAATGAGTTCAAACAGGCATACAAGACTATTCAGACTAACATAGATCAACACTAGATTTACATGTTCTCTTTTTGCAACTAAGTTCCAAGTCTAATGCAATAGTAAGTTATCCCACTGAATTCTCATGGATCACAACAAATGATATCAGATTTCTAATAGGCATACTCTACACAGTTTTACGAAAAATTTTGAAACACATTTGAGCAACTTATTTTAACTCTACTAATGTTAACCACATACTAAGAGGAGTAATTTGAAAACCACAAACAAAAATCAAAAGAAAATTATTGCTAAGACATAAAAGAGTCGTTCCCCCCCCCAAACCTAAACCTGACATTGTCCTCAATGGGGAAAAGTTACAACACTATAACAACTACAAAAAGGAATAACATCTTAGCTAGTTATACTCCAGCAGGGTGAGGGTTAAGCTCCCTCAGGGCTCCTAAATCCATAGGTGGGACCATATGTGTTTGGTCATCAACAATAATACCGAAGAGTCAATAAAAACCCCCAGGAATGATACATAGTCTCCCTCGAAGAACGTTTACTTGTATCAGCCGTACCCGTAGGTAATCATCCGCAGATGAAACCGCTATACCACATCACTCTTTGAAGAAATCTCCGTGTGACTGGCCACTGAAGGCAGCAGGAATCACGCGCTGAACACAATTTCTTGAGTTACTCACCATAAGGTTTTCATTCAATATTTCAAGATCGAACTGGTCAATCCCAGAATGGTTGTTTGAGTACAGACCTCTCAAACTAGGGATTAAAAGTCTGGTCATCAACTAACGGAGCCATTTATGCTCTCAGCCAGCAAGAGGGTACCCTGAGTCCATGTTATGGACTTCATAGCATCACGAGTTATCCATAGGCATAGGAATTAAATTATGTCAATTTACTTTTCATGTAATTTCAATTCGGTTTGGTTTACTTTATTTGGTCTGGTTTATTTTGGGTTGGTTCAGTGTAATGTGGCGTGAACCACTTGACCTAATGGATCATCTTTGTATTTTCGTCCTCAACCCTATTTAGGGGGACGTGAAGGAAAAGAGAGGCAAGTATTGAGAAAATTATATTTTACAGGTCTGATTCTCCCTCAGAGGTCAAGGTTGGATTCTCCCTTTGAGGTCCAAGGTTGAGCTTCCTCCAAAGCTCCCTCATTCTAAATTGAGTTCCACCATTACTCGTTCAAGAAACAAGGTTTCTCTTCCAACGTCAAGATCATCCATGGAGGGAAGAGAGGAAAGAAGGGTGACTCGATCCATGGCAAGGGAAGAACCTAACATCTTGGTATCAGACAGGTCCACCCTTGGGGATTCCTCTTCCCTTGACGATTTGAGACAGTTAGTGGAAGATAATGCAAAGGACAGATAACCAAGCTCATGCCCTGGAAGAGGTGCGTCAAACAACCTCTGATTTGCGTGAGGCAATAAAATCAATGGATGCTGCCATCCAAGCTCTCCTCTGGCGACAAGAGGACCATGATACATGAGCCCAACCTCCAGCTGCCTACTCTCCACCGGCCGAACACCATCCATTCCACCCACCACCTCCCCCACAACCACCAATGTGTCAACACCATTCCCATCTGGGGCCTGCCGTTCAAGGACCAAACACTGTGCCCAGGTATTTAAAACTTGACTTTCCTATGTATGATGGGTCTAAGGACCCTTTGATTTGGTTAGCCAAGTGTGATCATTTCTTTTACCATCAAAAAACACCTGCGGATGAGAAAGTGTATTTGGCCGCCTACCACATGCTCGATGAAGCGCTTCTATGGTACCACCAATTCCGAAATGACCAAGTGGTTCAGGATTGGGCAACTTTTAGACAGTCTTGCATGATGAGATTTGGTCCTCCTGCTAGTAGCAATCCATTGGGCGAATTAATCAATTACAAACAAACTGGAACACTAGAGGTGTACCAAAAGACCTTCCAGGAAAGGTTAGCCCGAGGAAACCAGTTTGTTAGCCACACACAGTATGTTCATATTTTTACTGCTGGTTTGAGAGAAGCTCTGCGTTTAGAAGTTGAATTACATGCTCCTATAGATTTAGACCACGCTATGAATTTAGCCAGGGCAATTGAGCACAAGCAGCGTGTTCTAAAGGAGTCACTGGTCAGAAAACCAGCTTGGCCAGGAAGCACAATGCCTCTGCGCCAAACCATTCCTATGGACCTCCTAGATTTAGAGACAGTGCAGCCCCACGCTCAGACATCTCTAATTCAGCTCCACCTGCTCCTTACTTCAAAAAACTTACTGGACAGGAAATGGAGCAGAGAAAGGCCAAGGCCCTCTGTTTTAACTGTGATGAACAGTATGTTTTTGGTCACCACTGCAAACGATTATTCAGTATATGTCTGTGGGAGGATGGAGAAGAAATACCACAAGAGGAAGAAATTGTGGAAACTGACCAAGAAGGTCCACAGATTTCCCTTCATGCTATGACTGGTCTACGCAGTGCAAGCACAATGTACGTTAAAGCCCAATTACATCATTTACAGTTACTGGCTTTAGTTGACTCGGGTAGTACACATAATTTCATTAGTCAACAGGTGGCAGAACAACTTGGGTTAGTAGTACAGCAACAGAATGGTCTTTCTGTATTAGTAGCCAATGGGGCTAAAATTAATAGTGTAGGCATATCACCAGCCACACACTTTGATATTGAGGGATATAAATTTGTTGCAGATTTTCTAGTGATTCCACTATCAGGATTCGATTTGGTGCTAGGAATTAAATGGCTACAATTGTTGGGACCAATACTATGGGATTTCCAAGCTCTGACCATGTCTTTTGTAGAGGACCAACATCAGATTATATTGCATGGCACACAAGCACCACTCACCTGCGAACTACAGGTTGCCCAGGTCCAGTCCACAAATACATGTAAGTTATCTCACTTACTTACAGAATTTGAGGATATCTTTCAAGACCCTACTGCCTTACCACCACTTAGGCACTGTGATCACCGTATCCGTTTGAAAACGGGGACCGAGCCGGTAGTGGTACGTCCGTATCGTTACCCTCACTTACAGAAGGATGAGATTGAAAGGTAGTGCCAGCAGATGTTAGCACAGGGTATTATTCAGCCTAGTAGGTCTCCTTTTTCTTAACTGGTTTTACTAATCCGCAAGCATGATAAGTCATGGAGGTTCTGTGTGGATTATCGACAACTCAATGCCCATACAATTAAAGATAAATTTCCTATTCCAGTGGTGGACAAGCTGTTAGATGAGCTACATGGAACTACTATATTTACTAAACTCGATTTGAAATCTGGCTATCATCAAATCCGAGTTCATCCATCAGATGTGGAGAAAACAGCGTTCCGCACGCATCACGGCCATTTTGAATTCCTCGTAATGCCATTTGGTCTATCAAACGTGCCTTCCACCTTCCAGGCCCTCATGAATGAGGTATTTTCCCCTCTCTTGCGAAAATATGTATTGGTCTTTTTCGACGATATTTTGGTCTATAGCAATAGCTGGGAAGAACATCTTCAACACCTTCACCAGGTATTTTCTCTTATACGTTCACATCATTTGGTTTTAAATCGATCAAAATGTTCTATGGGCACATCAGAAGTGGCATATTTGGGCCACGTTATTTCAGCATCAGGGGTGAAGGTAGACCAGAGTAAGATACAAGCGGTCACAGATTGGCCTATTCCTACATCTATTACAACCTTAAGAGGATTATTGGGCCTAGCTGGATATTATAGAAAATTTATTCGTAGCTATGGCCAGCTTGCAGCTCCGCTCAACAATCTCCTGAAGAAAAATGCTTTTACCTGGTTAGAGACAGCAGCTCATTCCTTTCAGCAATTGAAAGACGCTTTATCATCAGCCCCAGTTTTGCAGCTCCCCGACTTTGAGGAGTCCTTTGTAGTGGAATGTGATGCTTCAGGGGGCGGTATTGGCGCAATGTTGCACCAACAGGGCCATCCGATTGCTTATTTTAGCCGTCAACTGGGCCAACACCACCACAAGTTGGCAGGTTATGAGAGGGAATTGATTGGATTGGCGAAAGCTATACAGCATTGGCGCGCTTATCTTTGGGGACGTTCTTTTTTGATTCGCACTGATCATTGCAGCCTCAAGTATCTTCTTGAGCATCGTCTCACTACTTCACCACAACAGCATTGGTTAAGTAAGCTTATGGGGTTTGACTTTTCTGTCGAGTATAAACCAGGAAGTTTGAATGTAGGGGCTGATGCCTTATCTCGCCGGGACGTTCCAGAGCCGCAATTAAACGCCATCAGTCAACCCAGAGCTCTCTTGTTGGATTCTATACAGGAAGAGGCACAACAGTACCCAGATATTATCTCCTTATGCCAGGATATCCAGCAGGGCACAGCAGCACCACATTGGACGGTTCAGGACAATCTCGTCCTCTACAAAAATAGAATTTTTCTACACCACACATCCCCTCTGATTAACAACATTTTGGCCTCCTTCCATGACAGTACACATGAGGGCCGACAGAAAACATATTTTCGAATCAGTAGGGAATTTTATTGGAGGGTCATGAAGCACAGTATAGCTGATTATGTGGCGGCTTGTCAGACTTGTCAACGGAATAAAGCTGAAACATTAAGTCCAGCGGGGTTGCTCCAAACACTTCAGCTTCCGTCACAGGTCTGGTCTGATATTTCTATGGATTTCATAGATGGACTTCCCTCTTCGTCAGGTAAATCTGTTATCCTTGTAGTGGTGGATCGTTTCTCTAAATATGGGCATTTCATTCCTCTGGCACAATCTTACACTGCAACGTAGGTCGCTCAACTTTTTATGGATAACATTGTACGATTACATAGGATGCCTAATTCAATTACCAATGATAGGGATGCAATCTTTACAAGTACCTTCTGGAAAGAACTCTTCAAGTTACAAGGCACAATGTTAGCCTTTTCTTCAGCCTACCATCCACAGACTGATGGTCAGACAGAGGTCGTCAACAAAACCATTGTAATGTATCTCCACCGTTTTGTGGGGGACTCACCTAAGAGGTGGGTTAAGTGGCTCGCCTGGGCTGAGTTCTATTACAACACCTCCTACCACAGCGCACTCGGCACAACCCCATTCAAGGTGGTATATGGTAGAGAACCTCCTCGTCTTTTAGCCTATGAACCAGGGGCCTCTAAAGTAGCAACTTTGGACCAAGCATTGGCTGAAAGAGACACATTCATCACAGAGGTGTGCACTCATCTACAAAAGGCACAACATTCTATGAAACAATATTATGACAAGAAGCACCGGGAAGTCTTCTTTTCTCCTGCAGATTATGTTTGGTTGCGTCTCCAACTCTACAGGCAACTGTCGTTGACAGCCTCCAAACGTCACAAGTTCTCTCCAAAATATTATGGTCCCTTTCAGGTGATGGACCGCATTGGGACAATGGCCTACAGATTGCAGCTTCCGCCAGAGGCCAGAATTCACAACGTCTTTCATGTCTCACAATTAAAGGCCTTCCACGGTGATTCACCCTTGCTGCACACCCCGCTGCCACCACTCCATGAGGGACGTGTACTTTCTACCCCGGCACAGGTATTACAAACTCGCCGTATTCAGGGTGATTGGGAGATCTTAGTGCAATGGGCAGATGCTGACCCCAATGACACGACATGGGAGCCATTAGCGGCGTTTCGCACCCTCTACCCATACTTTGAGCTTGAGGACAAACTCTTTCTCCAAAGGGGGGGGGGGGGGGGGGGGGGGGAGTGATGTTATGGACTCCATAGCATCACGAGTTATCCATAGGCATAGGAATTAAATTATGTCAATTTACTTTTCATGTAATTTCAATACGGTTTGGTTTACTTTATTTGGTTTGGTTTATTTTGGGTTGGTTCAGTGTAATGTGGCGTGAACCACTTGACCTAATGGGTCATCTTTGTATTTTCGTCCTTAACCCTATTTAGGGGGACGTGAAGGAAAAGAGAGGCAAGTATTGAAAAAATTATATTTTACAGGTCTGATTCTCCCTCAGAGATCAAGGTCGGATTCTCCCTTTGAGGTCCAAGGTTGAGCTTCCTCCAAAGCTCCTTCATTCTAAATTGAGTTCCACCATTACTCGTTCAAGAAACAAGGTTTCTCTTCCAACGTCAAGATCATCCATGGAGGGAAGAGAGGAAAGAAGGGTGACTTGATCCATGGCAAGGGAAGAACCTAACAGTCCATGACGGGGCCGGCTTCGCCGAGGGACCTCCAATCAATCAAGACCAGAGTACACCAAAGGTTATCCCAATAAGAATGAATAAACAAAAAATAAAAACTATAATGTACAAAAGGATAGAAATGTGGGGATTGGCCACAATGTGCTAAGTTTATAGTCGTAAGCAAGACTCTGACGCAGTCAAGATGAATGGACAGGTTCCTCCAGGAAAATCACCATCACCTCCTCCAGTATGGGAACATTCTCAAGATACGGTTTGAGCCTCTGACCGTTAACTTTGAAGGCCGACCCATCTCCATGATTGCGGATCTCAACAGCGCCATGAGGAAACACCTGTGTAACCTCAAACGGACCGGACCACCTAGATCTCAGCTTCCCTAAAAACAAATGCAATAGTGAGTTTGTTACGGTCCCGGATCTGGCACAAGGATTCTTTGGGTAGATCTGCAATCTGCCACAGATTACCGTACAGATAGTAAGGATTGAAGGAAGACATGGAAAATGAAAATGAAAGATCAAGCCAAAGGGAAGCTTGAAAACCCTAGAGCTCGTTGAGGAGAACTCTAAGCCTCTTTACGCTAAATTTAACCTAATTCTTAATACTTCAATGCTTCCATTTCTCAATACTCTTACCCCTTAAATAGGTTTCACCCGGTTTAGGGTTTACAATAAAATATTCTAAAAATACCCCTATAAATAAAATATTCCAAAAATAGCCCTATAAATAAAATATTCCAAAAATACCCCTACGACCTAAAACTGAAATAAAATAAATTAAATTAAATAAAACAACTAAAATAATAATGTTATTACATGCATAACATTTAATGTTATTGCGTGCATAACAGAGTTATAAAGTAAAATATTCTGCCCAACAGTAAAAGAATTGCGAAAAATAGATTTATCATGTAAAAGCTTTGTTCGTTCCTTGTACAATTTGGCATTCTCATAAGCATCATGACGTATCTCCTCCAACTCATTCAATTGCAATTTCCTCTCCTCACCCGTTTGAGCCAAATCAATATTCAAAGCCTTAATGGCCCAATAAGCTCTATGCTCAAACTCAACAGGTAGATGACATGCTTTGCCGAACACTAGGCGAAATGGAGACATCCCAATAGGAGTCTTAAGCATGTTTGTTTATTTATTTATTATTTATTTATTTATTTATTTATTTTTTCATTTTTATCCTAACCTAAGACCATGGAGAACAAAGAAATACACTTAATACGTGCCTCCCCGACAACGGCGCCAAAAACTTGATGCAGAATTTAATTACATCGGCTTTTATACCTCGCAAGCATACGAATCGTTCATGTAATCTAGCGGGAAGCGAGGGTCATATCCACAGGGAGGACTGAATTTTGTGTATTCTTTAGTCAACTAGCCTAACCAAATATGATGAATTAATCTAAACTAAATACTAATTATATCCTAAATTATCAAACCATCATCTGGTTAACTACTTCCACAACAGGAAACGTCAACTCTGGATTTTACCGTGATACGTGCCTCTCTCGAGCGCCACGTAACCACGAATCCGGATTCTCAATCCTTGCGTCTAGCCCCTCTCGGGCGCCTAGAGTTAATGACAGAGATCGGATTACAATAGAATGCAGATAATCAATTTCCTATTGTGATGATACTAAAATTATCAACTGTGATTCGTGCCTCTCTTGAGCACCACGTAACCACGGATCCGATTTCTCAATCCTTGCATCTAGCCCCTCTCGGGCGCATAGAGTGAAAGACAGAAATCAGATTAAAATACCAAAATCCAACCTAAATTATAATCCTACCCTAACTATTTAATTTAATCAAATATCGGGAAAAAAATATTCAATATACATTAATTATCAAATCACATTTAATAAACATTCAAAACCTAAGTTCAAACTATAGAAAAATTAAATTCAAAAATGACGGATTACTCCCCTTCTCCTTCCTCTCACTCGGGCAGCAGACTCGTTCTCACGGGTGCTGCAATTTCCCGAAATTGATGGCTTCGGATAGCAAGACCGAGTGGCCAGAGGTAGAGACGATGCCGACGAAGAAGGATAGAAGTTGACGGACGGAGGTGACAACCGGCGGATTACAGAATGAAACCAAAATCCTCTGACTGGCTCTCTCGAGTCTCGGTCTGAGTTGAAATAGCTTCGAAAATGGTCGGAAATGGGTAATCGACGCCGAAGGATGGTCGGAGTGCGGAATCGGCGCCGGAGGAGCCCTCTCAGGTCACCTCTTGGCCTGGCGAGCAGAGAATGGCAGCGTCAAACTCGCCGCGATGGAGACTCTCTCTAGCTCTCCTCGGGTCTATTCTCGATTGCCGGATGGCTGTGGACGACAGTGACGAACGCCATTCGGAGGGAGCCCTCTCGGGTCTCCCCTCCGAACGGTCGACGGCCTCCCCTGTTTCTCTCTTCTTTCCGGTTAACGGCCCCCCCCTGTTTCCGTCAACGGGTTCTCGTTATAATACAATTTGCCCTAAAAAATCACCTCCCTTTCACTAATGGTATTTTGGTAAAAATTTCCTTCTACACCAAAATTCTCCTGAAATTCCATAATTAAATCCATAAAAATTATTTCAAGAAGAAATAGACCCTAAAAGGAATGAAATATCATTCAGGAGAGAAAAATATGCAATATAAGCAATGATTAATGTCAAATTCAATAAATGCACGTTTCAAGTGAAAACCGATAAATAACCACCGGTAAGACAATTATAAGGGTTATTCAATTATAATTAACCTAGTTCTCATGTCAGAATCTGTCATCTATCAACTCTCCATGATGAGGCAAGTCAAATATGGAGGTCAAGGGAAAGGGCCTTCTTCAAATAACAATTACTCAATGTAATTTGAAGAAATCGTGGACCAAATCAGTCACAAAAAAAAAAAGAACAAGAAACCAATTTCCTTCACGAAAGAAAGCACCAAATTATCAAAAAATCTGTACCTTTAACAAGTGAGAATAAAATCCATCCATCACTCAATTCCTCTTGTATTCTTAAAAACAAAGAGAAGAAGGTAGATGCAACCGATTAGGCCTTAATCCAAACTCCAACACAAACCGAAAGAGAGAAAAAAATATTTGGAGAAGATTTAAAGGCAAATCAAGATGCTTGGAAGAAATTTATCTTCACCTCATGGGATACTTCAATGTAAAAAAAAAAAATCAATCGTTGAAATTCAAAAAGAAACCACAATGGGTAAATGACTGCTGGAATTTCACCAAACATATAATGGGCATCCAACAACATAACACAAACACATGAGCAACATTAAGTAGGAGAAGTTACAGCAACATGTGCTAGAATTCTACCTTTAACGAGATGGATCCAAGTTACATAAAGGTAATTGAATCTCAATCATCAATCTTAATAAGACACAAACAGCAAATGATCTTGATTACGCTTGTAATTGATTTACAAGAAGATCAAGATTATAACATCAATTTAGTCCTAAAAATAAATCCTCACAACATATAAAGATTTATCTTGACTTGATGTGATTCAAAGTTCAAGAAGTATAAAAATAGTAAAGAGGAGTATGTAAATAAGGAAAGGAAACAAAATGTAAATAAGAAGAGAATGAACTTATCTCTTCATGAATGAACTCCTTCTTTTACAACTTCTTGAACAGATTCCATAATAACTTCATCAAGAGGGATCCTAAACTCCTTGCTCTGATACCATGTAGAATTTAGGATCTCATGAAAGGAACTTTAGATCAACTAGGAAGAAGAAAAAGAAGAGATAAGGAGAGGAGAAGAAGAAGGACGGGGAATGAGAGAATTTGGATTAAGGAAGAAGGGGTTTGCGTCAAAGAGAAAATGAGGGTTGGATGAATTTGTGGAAAGAGAGGAGAGTGCTTCAATGCTCTACCTCTTAGCCAATGCCTTTATTTATAGTCTTTACAATGCCCTTAAGGCTACAACTTGATGAAATAAAAGACATAAAAAGAACAAATATTTACACCTCTATGCCATCTTTAAGTGAAGTGTGATATTTCACACATATGCAACTCCTTTGACGTGAGAGTTTCTTGCCTTGAGCTTGTGGACTTGAGCCCATCTTCCAACATTAACCTAGAGTCATTCTCATGGGGTTCTAACTTCTACATGGTATCAGAGCTTGGAGGTTAGGATCCCTATTCAAGTAGTTATGTCATCTATTCAAGAAGTTGTGTATAGAAGGAGTTCAGCCATGAAGAGAAAGAGGAAATTTGTTTTGTTTTTTTTTTTTTTTTTGCATATTCTCTCTTTATGGTGAATTCTTGATTCATCTCGAGGCAAGATAATCTTCATAAACATTGTGAAGATCTATCTTGTATGACTAAAAGGATATTGTAGTCTTGATCATCTTGTAGCAAAATTACATGATTGATAAATGGTTGCTTTTTTCGGTTTGTTATTTGGATTCAGTTACCTTTATGTAATGGGAATCACCCATTGTTGATATGGGATTCCAGCATTTGTTGTCGTCAATTCTATAATCTAACATTACTCATGGGAGTGTGTTTTGTTGTTGGATGCCCATTATATGTTTTATGAAATTCCGGCACTCACTTATCCCTATTAATTTTTGCATTTGAACTTCAGCAATTGAATATTTTTTTGTGTTGAAGTATTCCCATGACTCGCAATTTATTATTCCAAGCAATTTCTCTCGGTTTGCCAAGAAAGGCCTTGTCTAAAGTTCTTCTCGGTTTGTGATTAAGTTTGGATTAACGACAAGGGTTGCATCTATTGTCTTCTCTATATTTTTTTGATAAATATAAGAGAAGTTGAGTAGTGGCTGGTCCTTGTTATCACTTGATAAAAACACCAATTTTTCTATGATTTGGTGCTTATTCTCGTGAAAATATTCTCTACTTAATTTTGGTGGCTAAATCGGTCTACGGGTGCTTCAAATTACGTTGTGTAATTTTTATTTGAGCCCCTTTGACAATTGACCTTACTAGTTGATTTGCATCAACATGGAGAGTGGACATATGAATAATAAGAGTGATATACTCTGAATTACTACAATTCCACTAAGAGGTCTTTCCAATTACCTCAGCTGGTCACAATTGGTATGAAGGGTTCTCATTACTCGTGACCTTCTCAATTATGTTATCAAAATTCCTCCTCCGATTGATGAAGAAGATGAAGTCTACCGTAAATGGGTAAAAAATGATAACATGGTTATCATTTGGCTTATTAATAGCATGAAAGAGCATGTCGCTAACAATGTGGTCCACTCGAAAACTTCCAAGGATATTTGGGACACATGTGCTAAGCACTGTTCTAGTACCGCCTACTTGCAAAGAGTATATGATGTTTTCTAAAGTATTTCACTACCAAAAAAGGAGATAATATTCATGAGTTTCTGGCCTAGTTTCATGGCCTTCTCCAAGAATGGAAAATTGCTCAACCATACTCTTCCGACATTGTTGTCCAAGAAAAATAGGGCGAGGCCCTAGCAGCGGCTATTTGCCTTACCAAGATTAAGCCGTTTCTAGAGGTGGCTAAGACTCAGCTTCTTAGTTCCTCTTCCCTTCCCTCTTTTGATGACATCAGTGCTATGTTGTTACAGATTCCTGATCCATCTCCTCCTTCTCCGATTGATGCTCCATCAGCTATGTTCTCTAGTAATCGGGGTACATCATCCCAATTTCGAGGACGCAGCATAAATACAAGAGGAGGTCGCAATAGAGGTGGTCAAACAGGTCCAACCCATTCCCACACTGAGCCTCGATTGTGCACTTATTGTGTGTTAAACACCTAGCCAATACTACCCAAAAGACCGGCCTGTTAGAAGCAGAAGACATATGTACTTAACCTAGGACCATAACATCACACCCCACCTACACGAGCCAATAACCACAGCGGCCTATTCTAGTGATGGACTACTCTAGCGATGGCCTACTCTAGCGATGGCCCACTATAGCGACACTGGCCAGACCCGGGTTAAGTTCCTACGGCCTACCAGTAATTTTAACTGGGCCTCTAGTTCGCCCCCTCCGCTAGGTCGCCCCCTCCGGGATTCGAACTCACGACGTATTAGGAGAGGAAGACATAGGTACTTCACGCAAGACCATAACATTGTGGTGATCAGAACCACCTTGTGGATTCTTGCTGGAAACTCCATGGTATACCTGATTGGTTGACAGCCAATCCAACCTCATTTAATATTGAGAAAAAGGAGGATAGGACTGATTCTCATTCCAGGAATGTGACTATCTCTTCGGAAGACTATGTTGTAATTCAGAAGCTAAAATCCTTATTGGACTAGTCATCTACTCCACCAGGCACTACTGCTACCACTACCATTGCCTCAGGTATGCTTTCTTCCGCTTCAAGCCCTTCCTTTTGGATAATTGACTCCGGGGCTTCCGAACATTTGTTAGATAACAAACACATGCTTCATTCATTGTCTCCATGTCTTCCTCATAAATTGGTTACTATTGCTAATGGTTCCCAAACAAAGGTGCTTGGCAAGGGTTCCACCTCTCTTACCGCTTCTATTCCTCTCCAAGATGTGTTATTTGTTTCTCAATTTCCGTTAAATTTGCTCTCCGTTAGTCAATTAACCAAACAATTGAATTGTTCTGTCACCTTCTCACCATCTTCGTGTATATTTTAGGATCTAACTATGAAACAGATGATTGTTGGCATCCATGAAAAAGGGGCTTTATACTATTTTACTCTTCCACCAATAGCTACTATTTCATCCACTACATCTGAGGCTCAACTCTGGCACAACCGGCTTGGTCATCCATCTACCGCGTCACTTCGTTCTTTAGTTCCATCTCTTAAATCTTTGTCTAATTTTAATTGTGAGGCATGTCAATTAAGTAAGCATGATAGGAGTATACATTATCCTCATCTTACAACTACTAGTACTGATCCATTTTCATTAATACATTTTGATGTATGGGCCCCTTTAAAGGTCTCTAACATTTCCCAGGTTCAATATTTTGTCAGTTTTGTGGACGATTTTACTTGAGTGACTTGTTTGTTTTTGTTTAAATAACGATCAGAAATTCTTTCTATTTTTAAAAACTTTCATTCCATGGTTCTAACATAATTTGGAAAAAAAATTCAAATCCTTAGATCCGATAATGCTAAAGAATATTTGTCTAATGAGTTTAAATGGTTTTCTGAGGGTAATGGGCTTCTTTATTAAACATCATGTGCCTATACCCCTCAACAAAATGGTGTTGATGAAAGAAAGAATCGTCACCTCCTTGAAGTTGCTCGGGGCCTCCTCTACTCCATGAAGGTACCTACTTTTATTGGCCTCATGCTATTCTTACAACATGCTTTCTCATCTATAGGTTACCTTCATCAGTAATTAGAAATCAAACTCCGTATTATGTTTTGTTTCATGGTGAAGATCCATTTGCTCTTCCTCTTAAAGTATTTGGTTGCACATGTTTTGTTCATGATACTTCACCACATAAAATTAAACTTGATCCTCAGTCTCTGAGGTTTATTTTTTTGGGGTATTCTCGAACTCAGAAAGGATATATTTGTTATAATCCTACACTTTGGAGGTTGATGGTATCTTGAGATGTGACTTTCTTTGAGGACACTTCCTTCTACTCCTCACATGAGGCTCCTCTAGGGTTTACATTTCCTCCTACCATTCCATGCCCGCTTGTGCCGTTTCATGAAGATATTACTCAACCTCTGGAAACACCAGCAATCCCCTTACCTGTGGAGTTGTCAAATCCACCTGAGGTAAGTCTTTCTCCTCCTCCTATGTTTGGTCCTGAATTTGACACTCGGCCTATTGCATTACGAAAGGAAACCTGTTATTGCACTACGTCTCATCCAATTGCCAATTTTATGTTTTCTCATCGCTTATCTTCTCAGTGTGTACAGTTTCTTGCTTCTATTTCACCTGTTTCCATTCCAAAATCCTATCAAGAGGCCCTGAAGCATCCAGGATGGAAGGCGACTATGGATGAAGAAATGCATACATTATATGAAAATCAAACATGGACATGGGCATCGCTCCCAAAAGGGAAAAGATCAATTAGTTGCAAATGGGTTTTTTGGGTGAAACACAACCCAGATGGCTCGGTTGCTCACCTTAAAGCACACCTGGTTGCAAAAGGTTATACTCAGTGTTATGGGAAAGATTATGAAGAGACTTTCTCTCCAATTGTAAAACTGAACTCAGTACATATCATCCTCTCTATTCCTGCTAATTCATCTTGGCCAGTATATCAGCTCGATGTAAAAAATGCATTTTAAAATGGTGATATACATGAAGAAATTTATATATTCCAACCACCAGGATATGTGGATGAGAGGGAGTTTGTAAGCCAGTTAAAGAAATCTTTATATGGCCTTAAACAGTCCCCTCAAGCCTGGTTTGATAAATTTAGTCAAGCGCTTCTACAATTTTGCTTTCATAGGTGCTCGATTGATCACTCAATATATGTTAAAGATACTATCAAGGGGAAGATATTATTAGTCGTGTATGTTGATGATATTATCTTGACTGAAAATGATGGTCATAGTATACAAGAAGTGAAGAATATGATAAGTAAAGAGTTCAAGACTAAAGATTTGGGTAAACTCAAATATTTTTGGGTATAGAAGTCCTTCAGTCAAATCATGGAATAGTATTGTCTCAAAGAAAATACATCTTGGATCTTCTTTAAGAAACGTGAATGAAGGGTTGTAGACCAGTTGATACACCTACGGATGCGAATGAAAAAGTGTGTGCCACAACTGGAGAATAACGGTAACCAGGCCAGATAGATCATATGTTGTGAGAGTGGTAAGCCAATTCATGCACAAGCCACAAATTACTCATTGGCTAGCGTTGGAGAGTAACATTTCCGGAGTGGCAATCAGATTTTCTTCATGTTTCTCAAACAGAGATTGGGTTAGTCGTGGCCCAATCATGTTTGCCATGAAGTTTTCGGCATGTTTCCACAAGGTGGTTCTGACCACCACAGTAAGTGCAAAGTCAAGGCTCAGTACGGGAATTATTCGGACCCGTTTGACCACTTCTATTTTTTGCCCCCTTCATAGTTCTACCCCCCACTCTTGTTTCTGCCCCGTCCTCAGTATAAGGATGATGTACCCCGATTGTCGGAGAACATAGCCAATGGAGCATCAATAGGAGAAGGACGGGATGGATCAGTTATCCGTAGTAATGTAGCATTGATGTTATCGAAGGATGGAAGAGCGTAGGATCTTAGAAGTTGGGCCTTGGTAACCTCAAGGTAAGGCTTAATATTTGACAAGCAAATTGTTGCTGCCAAGGCCTCTCGTTGTCGTTCTTGAACAACAATGTTAGTGGAGTATGGCTGAGATATTTTCCATTCTTTGAGAAGGCCCCGAAACTGGGCCAAAAATTCATGAATGTTATCTCTGTGTTTAGTATACAGCATACTTTGTAAGACATCATATACTCTTTGTAATGAGGCAGTACTCGAGTAAAGCTTAGCACAAGTGTCAAGAATGTCCTTGGCTTTTTCCAAGTGGACCACATTGTTAGCTACTTGCTCTTCCATGCTATTGATGAGCTAATTGATAACCATGTTATCATTTTTAACCCACTTGTGGTAGGCTTCATCTTCTTCATCAATAAGAGGAGGGATTTTGATAACATGACTTAGAAGGTCATTGTTAGGGTCCTGGGTTAAGTACCTATGTCTTCCGCTCCTAACAGGCCGGTCTTTTGGGTAGTATTGGCTAGGTGCTTAACATTTGGTATCAAAGCTAGCGTTGCGTCCCGACTTCGAATCCCGGCGCTCCCAAAAATGGATGCAGGTGGTCACGCGCCTGGACTGACCTGGGTTCGACCCGGCTCCGGTTGCTCTGTTGTGGTAGCCTCCGCGGTCGTCGGCTTGGGGAAGGGCGGGGTACTGTTAGGGTCTTGGGTTAAGTACCTATGTCTTCCGCTCCTAACAGGCCGGTCTTTTGGGTAGTATTGGCTAGGTGCTTAACAGTCACGAGTAATGAGAACCCTCCATACCAATTGTGACCAGCTAATGTAATTGGAGAGACCTCTTAGTGGAATCGTAGTAATGCGGAGTATATCACTATTATTACTGGTGTATCGACTCTCCATGATGAAGCAATGCAAATGTGAAGGTCAAGGGCAGGGGCATTCTTCAAATAACAATAACTCAATGTAATTTGAAGAACATGTGGACCAAATCAGTCACCAACAATAGAGGGAAAATGAGAGCAGAATTTCTTCATCAAAGTAAACACCAAATTATCAACAAATTCGTATTTTGGCAAGTGAGAATAAGATCCAGCCATCACTCAATTCCCCTTATATTCTTAAAGGGAAAAACAAAGAGGAGAATTTACAGCAACATGTGCTGGAATTTCACCTCAAATGAAATTGATCCAAGTTACATAAAGGTAATTGAATCTCAAATATCAATCTTGATAAGACACAAGTAGCAACTGATCTTGATCAAGCTTGTAATTGATCTATAAGAATATCAAGATTATAATATCATTTTAGTCATAAATATAAATCTTCACAACATATGAATATTATCTTGACTTGATGTGATTCAAAGTTCAAGAAGAAGAAAAAAACGTAAGAAGGATTATGTAAATAAGAAGAAAAAAAATGTAAAGAAGAAGATAATTAAGTTATCTCTTCATGGCTGAATGTTATGCACGCAATAAAATTATTATTTTAGTTGTTTTCTTTAATTTACTTTATTTTATTTCAGTTTTAGGTCACAAGGATATTTTTAGAATATTTTATTCATAGGGATATTTTTGTAATATTTTATTAAACCTAAACAGGGTGAACCCTATTTAAGGGGTAAGAGTTATGAGAAGGACAAGTTTTGAGAATTAGGTTAAATCTAGAGTAAACAAGCTTGAGATCACCTTCTTGATCTCGAGGTTAGGGTTTTCCTAAAAAACCCACGTATTCTCTCATCCTCCATTGATCTTCATCTTCCCCATGTCTTCCTACTATCCCTACAGTAATGCATGGTAGACCCATAACACGTGGCAGATCCCAGATCCTCCCAATGAATCCTTGTGTCAGATTTGGGACCGTAACAACTGGTATCAGAGCAGGAACACAATGGGTTATTCTATGTCCCAAGAAAGATGGATTGCTATAGGTAAGGAAATAGAAGAAATACGAGCACGACTAGATGCTTCCATTGCACGTTATGATAGAAAGCAACTCACTGCTGCAATCGCTCGAGACGTTGGCTCGGACAGGCAGGAGAAGCAAGGAATCAGAGACCTCTCTGCATCTCCGGCGGCGGCGACATCCACAGTTGGGAATTCAGAAATTCCAAAAAAGAGAGAAATTCCAAAATTGTCGGCACCAAAAGATTTTGGGGCGACCTCAAATCCAGACGGATAGAGAGGCTTGGAGTCACAAAAAATCAAGATTTCCACCTACGAAAATCCAAAGCCGAACGGTGACGACGATTTGGGGAAATCGGAGGGGTATTCCCCAAACCCCTTATCACGGGCAACCAGAAGTCTTCCACAGGGGTCACAAATCAAATTGCCCAGCCGAGAAGCCCCTAAGGGGTGTTGTTCGCCGTTGGAGAAAGTTCAGCGGGCACCCAACCGCAACACCTTTCCGTCGGGGTCCGTCAATCTGGTAGCCGGCATGGCGCGGAGCACATGGGAGAAAGGGTGACGAGAAAAAGGGGCATCAGAACGCCTCTCAAACCAGGCAACGGAAAATTCTCCAGCAAGGACACCTTGATGTCCTCCTGTGGGCCACCAACGGAAGAGGAGGCTCCGTCGGCGCCATAAAAAACAACTCCGGTGGGATTAAATTTCCGGCCAACACATCCCACTCGTAATCTACTTCTCGGCAGATCAGCACAAACCCAAATTCCAATTTGGGGGGGGGGGGGGGGAGGAGGGGGTTAACCGTATCGGCAAATTGTTTTTTGAGGAACTCTATTTTTCTGTTGATGCGCACACTACCTGTGTGTATGTTCATTGCCCAATTGAAAATGTTGGGCAGTTTATTCTTTCTATTGACAAGACCACCAGTAGGGTGGATTTCCCATATCGGTTTGTGCTTACTGGGATGTTCTTGCATGATAAGCAAGGTAAATTAGAGACTGCAGATGCTGCTGTGCTAGACATTGAGGGTGTGGTTGGGTATGTGTCTCAGAAAATGGAATCGGGTTTTCCCTCTTCTTTTCAATTGTTGTCCCTAACTAATTTGCCTACTGGAATTTTTTGGAGAGATTTGAATGAGATTGATCTTAGGATCAAAGCAGTTTTCACAATTCTGTTTGTGGATTGCATAGTCTTGCTTCCCTTTGCTTATTATTTGGACCAGGTTGCTTCATTAGGCAGTGGTATTAGAACACGTCCTCTATTTTTTTTTGCAATCTGTGGGGAAGAAAGAGAAGATGTATGAGGCATTGTAGCTGTTCGACGAATTGCCCAAGAAAAATGTACTGGTATGCAATGAATCGGGGACACTGTATTCATGGGGGTCCTGCAGATGGTCTTATTTTAGTTGCAGAAATGGTGAGACTAGGTTCCAGCACCAAACCCGGTGCCAAGCCAGCTTCAAAAAATAAAAGGTTGACGGCTGAAGTTACACTACTACTCCAAAAGAAGTTACCAGTTTCAGACAAAGTCAAACAAGATCCGCCTCTTAGATTATCTCGAATCACGAACCAACAGCAAGGTGCTAACTTTATTTATTTTGATCCTCCAAAGGGTGAATGGAGATTTTTTGTTTGCCATTTCAGTAGATTTGGACTGCAGGATGAGAAGGTTGAGGTTGATATTATCATGGATGATACTCTGGTTCAGGAGCCACAGGGAACCACTGGGGTGGAAGAATTGGATGTTGATGATGAACCTCATGGGTCTTTTGCTTCTTCTTCTATGTATTTGTTGCACCAGGTCATGGGGTGGGAGTTGATCCAGGTTCTGTTTTCAGCATGGGAAATCAGTAGCCAATCTCAACCACAACATGTAGATGCCGATGTGGATGAGGAGAGGGATATGATTGATGATGTCAAGGATGGTCCAAGGGACTTGCATCTTGAGGCCTACCCTCTTGTTCGCAGAGCTGAGTTCATTTATTGGTTGCAGGACAGTGTTTGCAACCGTGTGCAAGAGGAGTATCGAGGGAGGTTCGAGAAAGGTTCTGTACCGGAGGTTATTTGTGCTAGTTTCGCCACCGCGTGGTTCTTCCAGAAATCTTTTTGTGCTGCTACTGCGGCTCTGAAGCCACCAGTGGCACTGCTGCAACCAGTGCTATTTATTCATAAAGTAGTTGCAGCAGTGACGTATGGCGCTCGCGCTGATGAGGCCAAGATGCTGCTGCTCCCTCCCTTTTCTGCTGCTATTGCAGCGATGATATGGGCACCCCAGCAGCAACCACACACTCCAACATATTATGCAGCTCTATATGGTGTACAGAAACAGGTCCATGATTAGGACATGGCATTGGATAAGAAATTGAGTGCTTCAGGCACACCTGCCTTGCAAAGTGGCCTGCAAGTATACATGGCTATGCCTTTTGGCACAATGCGAAGTCATGACGTGCCAGAAAGATACCACAGGTATGGGCTACCTAAAGATACCATCCAGGTGCAGCTAACAGGAAGTGTTGGAAATTCTGTTGGAATTTCCATGACTCAGTTGCCTGCTGGATATTCTGTTGAAATTTCTATTGGAATTTCTGGAGTGTCATGGAGGGAGCTGCATGCCATTGATAATGGGATCAACGCAGTTGTTCCTTTTCTATTTGGGAAAGGGCTTAATTATCACCGAGGGATTATGCGGGCTCCAAGTGGCATGTTGGTGGAGATCATGAAGCATTTACCTCAACATCCAAACATAGTGCGTTTGAGGGATACTTACGAGGATGATCCTGCCGTGCTTCTTGTGCTGGAATTGTGTGTAGGAGATGAATTGTTTGATCGTATGGTTGCTCGGGGACATTTTACAAAAAGAACTGCTGCTGGGCTTACCAGAACATGTGTGGAAGTAGTGCAGATGTGTCATAAGCATGGGGTCATGCACCGAGATCTCAAGCCTGAGAACTTCTACTGCTGGGCACCTGTATCTACTGCTAAGGATGCATTTGTGCTGTATGGTTCTGCTATTAGTGCAGTAACTACTGCTGGGTCTGCTGCTATTCCAATCAGCATTGGAATTGTCTTAGATTTCTTGTGGTATGAACCTTCTAGTAAGAGAATCGACGATATGGCAGCAGTTCAAAGGGCAAGAGATTTTCATCTCGGCTGGTTTCTGGAACCAAACAGATTTGGCCACTACCCCAGCTCAATGGAACTAATGGTAGGAGAGCGGCTCCAACAACTCTGCTGGGTGAAATCAGATTGGAATAAAGATGAAAGAATGGCAGGTGATTGGGTGCACACTTCTGGAAAATGGAGTGGTGATCCCACTGATAAAGGCATCCAAACCTCTCCAGACTACAGAATTTTTGCTATCTCTTCACAGCTTCCTCAGCTCTCTACCAAAGACAAGACCTTGGTCTTTCAATTTTCTGTTAAACATGAGCAGCAGTTTGATTCTGTCCCCATGAAGAGGAGCACCCTCCAGCAACTCAGGCAGGATATGACGTTGGCTTCACTACTTATTGATCAAATTACCTACCTTGATGATTGGGTTGTACGGGATAGAGAGCATTCACTGTCTTTGGCTAGGGCTACTGCAGCATTGGAAGCATGTCCTCTCCACCTTCCTGTCACTGATGGGGCGAGGGCAGATGTACAGCTGGTGAAGAATTCAATTAGTTCAGCTATTCATGTTGTGCCAGCCATGGGTTCCTCTCCACCTTACTGTCAAGGGTAGAGGAGCTGAATTCTCTAGTGTCGGCACTTTCTACCGTAGCAACACTGGAGAGTGTCCTGCTTGACGCATGTGGAGACCTATTAGCTTCAACAACAGCAATGCCTATAAAGGAAAGTAGCCTCAGAACTCACCTTATACAACTCCACACAAGCGCTGCTTCATGGGCTCTATCTATCTTAGCCATTGAATATTTGTTTACTGGCCAAGCAAAATGAAGAATGTCCACCAGAATTTATTTTTTTCACTCTCAACCTGAAAAAAAAATCCTAGAATGCTTGCTCCAATTTTTGTGCATCCAGAGAGCGCAAATAGCTGTCGCAGATGCTACTCAGGCACTAGTGAATACGTCGGCATACAGAGACTACTTCCGACTTTGAGGACAAGCTCGTTCTTCCATGGGGGTGTAATGTTATGCATGCAATAATATTATTATTTTAGTTGTTTTCTTTAATTTATTTTATTTTATTTCAGTTTTAGGTCACAGATATATTTTTGGAATATTTTATTCATAGGGATATTTTAGTAATATTTTATTAAACCCTAACAAGGTGAACCCTATTTAAGGGGTAAGAGTAATGAGAAGGAAAAGCTTTGAGAATTAGGTTAAATCTAGTGTAAACAGACTTGACATCACCTTCTTGATCTCGAAGTTAGGGTTTTCCTAAAAAAAACCCACGTATTCTCTCACCCACCATTGATCTTCGTCTTCCCCATGTCTTCCTACTATCCCTACAGTAATGCATGGTAGACCTGTAACCCGTGGCAGATCCCAGATCCTCCCAACGAATCCTTGTGTCAGATCTGGGACCGTAACACTGAGCTTCTTCTTTTACTAACTACTTGGACAGATTTCATAACTACTTCATCAAGTGGAATCCTAAACTCTTTGCTCTGATACGATATAGAATTTAGGATCCCATGAGAAGAACTTTAGATCAACAAGGAAGAAGAAGAAGAAGAAGCGAGAAAGGAGAGGAGAAGAAGAAGAACGTAGAAGGAGAGAGTTTGAGTTAAGGGAAGAAGGGTTTGTGTCAAATAAGAAAGAGGAGGGCTGGACGAATTTGTGGAAGAAGAGGAAAGGGCTTCAATGCTCTACCTCTTAGCCAATGCCTTTATTTATAGTTTTACAATGCCCTTAGGGCTACAACTTGATAAAACAAAAGACATAAAAGGAATACATATTTACACCTCTATGCCATTTTAATGTAAAGTACCATATTTTACACATGTGCCACTCCTTTTACATGTGGGCTTCTTGTCTTGAGCTTGTGGGCTTGAGCCCATCTTCCAACATGTAGCAAATAAGGGTATCCTGGATGGACCACTTAGAATCCATTGTCCCCTCTGTAACTTTTTTGTGTAGCTCCTGTAGGATAGGAAGAGTGGCATGGGCCTCTCTAAGCAAGTCTAATATGAGGAAACGAGGCTAGCTGATAGCATATATGAGTTGTTGGTGCTTGAAATGCTGTGACAAGGCATCCGCTGCCTTGTTTAATCTTCTCAAATGGTACTCAACCGAAAAATCAAATCCCATCACCTTACTGATCCAGTGCTACTATTGAGAAGTAGTGAGGCGTTGTTCACGTAAGAATTTAAGGATGTAATGATCAGTACGGATGACAAATGCATGGCCACATAAGTAAGGTCGCCAATGTTGGACAGCCTTGGCCAACCCAATTAATTCCCTTTCATACGTTACTAATTTGTGATGTTGTGCTGCCAACTGCCTACCAAAATATGTAATGGGGTGGAAGTGCTGCTGTAAGACGGCCCTGATGCCCCCACCAAATGCATCGCACTCTACCACAAATAGGTCCTCAAAATTGGGATGTTGTAGTACGGGTGTGGAGTCAAGAGCTAGTTCGAGAGCCTGAAAGGACTGTGTGGCCTCATCATTCCAAATGAAAGAATTTTACTTGGGGAGACTGGTCAATGGTGCTGCCAAGGGTTCGTAATTCTGAATGAATTTGCGGTAGTATTCGGCTATGCCCAAAAATCCTCTCATAGCTGAGCAAGTCTGAGGTTGTGGCCAATCATGAATTACCTGAATCTTCTTTGGATCAACAGTGACCCCCGCATGTGTTATAGTATGGCCGAGATAGGCGACATGTGACTCAGTAAAAGAGCATTTAGATTTCTTCAAATTGAGATGGTGGGCTCATAACAATTCAAAAACTTCCCGTAAATGTGCTATATGCTCTTCCCCGAACTTGCTGTATATGAATATATCATAAAAAAACAAGTACAAATTTTCGAAGATAGTTGTGGAATACCTCATTCATCAGTGCTTGAAAAGTGGAATGAGGATTTGATAACCCAAACGGCATGACCACAAACTCAAAATGGTCGTGATGTGTGCAGAAGACCGTCTTCTCGATGTCGGAGGAATGGATACGAAGCTGATGATATCCTAATCATAAACCCAATTTTTTGAAGACCCATGAACCATGTAATTCATCCAGGAGCTCCTCCACTACTGGTATAGGGAACTTATCCTTCATGGTTTGGGCATTTAACTCCCTATAATCGATACAAAATCTCTATGTGCCATCATGTTTCTTCACGAGCAAGACTGGTGAAAAGAAGAGGGAGTGGCTACTGCGAATAAGGTCATGTTGTAACATGGCTTGGCACTGTCGCTTGATTTCATCCTTCTGGAGGTGGGGATACCGGTACTACCGAACTACCACCACATCAGAACCTGGTTTTAAACAGATCCTATGGTCACAGTGCCTCAAGGGAGGCAACCCAAAAGTTTGAGAACTCATCGAGAAGTTTTTCGATAGTGTTATCCAGTTAGTCTTGTGTGTGAATGGTATGAAAGTCATGGGGATTGTCCACCTGACTGCCCTGTAATAGCACTTGGCGTCTGCTCAATACAAAGCTCATAGTTAAAGCAGAGAAGTCCCACAATATGGGTCCCAATGTTTGTAACCATTTAATGCCTAACACCATCCTGCCAAAGGTATGACAAAAATTATGAATGTAATAAAGTCGTACCAATTGAAAATTTTATCGCTTTGCTGATCTCGTAGCTAGGGACTTTCTCCACATTGGCCACTGAAACCGTGGCTATTGGGTGTGGATGGATCTATAACTGAAGATGTTGAGCAACTGTTAAACTAAGAAAATTGTGTGTACTTCTCAAATTGACTAGTCCCACAAGTTCCTGGTCGATGACTCGAGCTCTGACTTGCATAGTTTTGGCAGATTTCTGGTGGTTCCTCCTCAATAAAACCATCACTGTTTTCTATATCCTCTATTTCATCCACTTCGAGCCAGAACAACCGTTTACATTGGTGGCCTACCTAGTTTGGTTCATCATAGAGTTAGCACAGGTTCTTGGACCTCCATTCAGCCATCTCTAAATTGGTTAATTTTTTTATATACTGAGCTGGGGGGTTAGTGTTATGGTCCTGGGGTTAAGTACCTATGTCTTCTCCTCCTAACAGGCCAGTCTTTTGGGTAGTATTGGCTAGGTGTTTAACATTTGGTATCAGAGCGGGTGCCACATTGCGAGTTCGATTCCTGGGGCGCACAAAGGCTGGATTAAAATTACTGGTAGGGCACATGTTATGCCCCGGATCTAACACACGATGAAGACGATGAATAGGGAGGATTGTTGTGATGTTTTGAGCCTTCGAAAGGAGCTCAACCCTGGACCTCAAAGGGAGAATCTGACCTAGACCTCAGAGGGGAGAATCCGACCTGATTACAACTAATTGATTCAATGCTTACCTTCTCATTCATCTTACGCCCTTATATAGGGAATTAAGGAAAACATGCACATGACCAAAACAAGGGCCTACAAGTTCAAACAAATTACAAATAAACCCTTCTAATACATAAACTAGAAAATGCATTAATTAAACCCTGTTATGGGGTCCATAACATCACTCCCCTCCTAGAGAATGAGCTTGCCCTCAAGCTCGAATGTAGGTCCACTTACTCGTGTTGACGTCTGGATCCATGCATGCACCAGTGTCAACCGCGAGATCAGAGGCAATCCCTTGGATTACAAAACTAGAGCATTGAACCCGAAGAGCAAAAAAAAAAATTTTTTTTCTCGTCTAAGGTTGATCACAATACAATCACCTCCCTTGGAGGTAGGGTATTGGAGTGTCCCTTCCCGAACAGCAACATCATTGCATTTTGGCAGTTGAGGAGCGGCATGGAGCCATGGAGACAATTACCACCATTGAATCTGGAGCAAGAGCTGGCAGCTGTTGTGATCATAGTACTGGTAGAGCAAACACAATAGGTTGAGCAGGGGCATGTCTGCTTCCTCCCCATCAAATTTGCGAAATCCTGTAAACCTCCCAAGTTTCTCTACCTCCAATAATACATACCAAAATTCACTCCAGACAATGAACCCTGAACTACATAAACGGTCAAGCTGGTCAGCTGGCAAATTTATCTTTGCTTTTTTGAGGACTTAGTGGAAGGCCTCAACACTAAAGAAACCTTTGTCACCACTTTGATCTTGTGCATCAAACGCCCTTCTGATTAGAGATTCCTGCTGTTCCAATTCATTTTCATTGTGTACGGAGATATGTAGGGCCAACAGCACCGTATAGTGGGATTGACGGCCAACAACCCAGAGGGCCCACCTGGGGCATTTCAGGAGCTGCCCAACCTTGCAGAAATTTAGAGATTCCAACAGACTAAGGAATCCAACCTCCACACTTGTTGGTATTCCAATCAGAGACATGACTCCTCCTAGATCCATACAGCCATCAAACACGTTTGGAACACCTCGTCCACAGAGCAGTAGGTTCACAATTTTCTGGGTAGCAGAAATAAGAAACAGCAGTGCCCTCGAACGACTTTGGAAAATGGAAAGCATAGATTTAAGGGGATGAAAAGCCTCTATTTGCAGAGTGACAACATTCACTCGTAACGCTTTCTGTAAGGATGAAGCTGAGTCAATTTGAAGACCGGCCAAGGCCGTAACCTGTGTCTCAAGTGCTGCCTTTGCTGCCCTGTTAATCTTCGTTGCAAGTAGTGCTGGATAAACTTCCATGGGAGTTGCAACAACATTTGAAAAAGAACTCATCAGACTTTTCTCGTTCCTTGTCTGTGCAGGAATGCTTCCAAGCTCACTTGCTGCACCATGGCTAAAACCAGCCCCCTTGAACTGCACTCCTTCGAGCCACTTGCAAACTGGTAAAGATACGTCCCCCAACGTTCAACATATTGAGTCTACATGATCCATATTAGCTCTATCATGGAAACTTGTTCAAGAATCAGGATGATTATTTTACCATCATCTGCATGCATCCACAGGAAGAAAAGTGGCATTATCTCCACTCCCAATAGACACTCACAGTAGATTGTTCTTGCCAAACCACCTTCTGGACAACTATACAAGGGGAGGAGAGATTCTAGCACTGATTGACATGGAAAATTTGGACTTTCTGGCACATTGATATTGGTCTTTGAAAGGGATTTGGTTAATAGATCATCCGGAGAGAAATTGAAAACCTCATGTCACAAGTGGTGCGTCCCATCACGGGTCAATATCACATGAACCTTAGTGAAATAGCCACTTATGTGAGGTCCAAACATAATGTTGTATGGAGGCTCTGATTACCTTGCTCCATACCAAAAAGGAGGGAATTTATGTCCCTTTTTCGAGCTCAATCATAGGCTTCAGCTACTCATCCGTCAAAAGCAGCAATAGAGGGGCTCACTCCCTCTTTCTAAGCAAGGTTGAGGATTCTCAGCCCCCATACCAAGAGCATCCAAAATCAGAGGTACTTCAGCCTGAAAGCCAGCTAGCAGCAAGGTTAGGAACCCCTAACCTCTGATCCGAGGACTGTCCAAGTTAGTGGCTTCTCAGCACCTAACCCGAGGAGCAGCGGGGAGGATTCTAACACCTCTCAACCGTGAGCAGCAAAGGGGGCTTTTCCCCTCTTGTCCGAGCAGCATCAGCTAGGGCTCTCTGCCCTTACCAAGAACAGCAGCCTAGCTATACAAAGGAGGCTTCTTTCCTTCTATCCGAGAGCAGCAACTCTCTCTCCCAATGCTGGATTTACCAATCCCATGCCAAGTTACTCGATCCATGAAAATGGACCATAACAACTTGGTATCAGAGCTATACCGTTATTGGGAGTTTGAATCCCAGTGGGGAGACCTAGAGGGGGCAACCTAGTGGCCAAATTAAAGTTACTAGTAGGCTAAAAAAGTGTGTTGGGCCAGTGTCACTAGAGTGGGATGTGGTGGACGTCGGCTCATAACGTGTTATGGACTCCATAGCATCACGATTTATCCATAGGCATAGGAATTAAATTATGTCAATTTACTTTTCATGTAATTTCAATTCGGTTTGGTTTACTTTGTTTGGTTTGGTTTACTTTGGGTTGGTTCAGTGTAATGTGGCGTGAACCACTTGACCTATGGGTCATCTTTTTATTTCCGTCCTCAACCAAATTTAGGGGAACATGAAGAAAAAGAGAGGCAAGTATTGAGAAATTAGATTTAACAGGTCAGATTCTCCCTTTGAGGTCCAAGGTTGAGCTTCCTCCAAATCTCCTTTGTTCTATTTGAGTTCCACCATTACTCATTCAAGAAACAAGAATTCACTTCCAACGTCAAGATCATCCATGGAGGGAAGAGAGGAAAGAAGGGTGACTCGATCCATGGCAAGGGAAGAACCTAACATCTTGGTATCAGACACGTCCACCCTTGGGGATTCCTCGTCCCCTGATGATTTGAGACAATTAGTGGAAGATACTAGGTGGAGGACAGATAACCAGGCTCATGCCCTAGAAGAGGTGCGTCAAACAACCACTGATTTGCGTGAGGCAATAAAATCAATGGATGCTGCCATCCAAGCTCTCCTCCAGCGACAAGAGGACCATGATACATGAGCCCAACCACCAGCTGCCTACTCTTCACCGGCCGACCACCATCAATTCCACCCACCACCTCCCCCACAACCACCAATGCGTCAACACCATCCCCATCTGGGGCCTGCCGTTCAAGGACCAAACACTATGCCCAGGTATTTAAAACTTAACTTTCCTACGTATGATGGGTCTAAGGACCCTTTGATTTGGTTAGCCAAGTGTGATAAGTTCTTTTATCATAAAAAAACACCTGCGGATGAGAAAGTGTATTTGGCCGCCTACCACCTGCTCAATGAAGTGCTTCTATGGTACCACCAATTCCGAAATGACCAAGTGGTTTAGGATTGGGCAACTTTTAGATAGTCTTGCATGATGAGATTTGGTCCTCCTACTAGTAGCAATCCATTGGGAGAATTAATCAATTACAAACAAACTGGATCACTAGAGGTGTACCAAAAGACCTTCCAGGAAAGGTTAGCCCGAGAAAACTAGTTTGTTAGCTACACACAGTATGTTCATAGTTTTACTGCTGGTTTGATAGAAGCTCTGAGATTAGAAGTTGAATTACATGCTCCTACAGATTTAGACCATGCTATGAATTTAGCCAGGGCAATTGAGCACAAGCAGCATGTTCTAAAGGAGTCACTGGTTAGAAAACCAGCTTGGCCAGGGAGGCACAATGTCTCAGCGCCAACCCTTCCTATGGACCTCCAGGATTTAGAGACAGTGCAGCCCCACGCCCAGACATCTCTAATTCAGCTCCACCTGCTCCTTACTTCAAAAAACTTACTTGACAAGAAATGGAGCAAAGAAAGGCCAAAGGCCTCAGTTTTAACTATGATGAACAATATGTCATTGGACACCACTGCAAACGATTATTTAGTATATGTCTGTGGGAGGATGGAGAAAAAATACTACCTGAGGAGAAACTTGTGGAAACTGACCAAGAAGGTCCAGAGATTTCCCTTCATGCTATGACTGGACTACGCAGTTCAAGCACAATGCAGGTTAAAGCCTAGTTACATCATTTACAGTTACTGGCTTTAGTTGACTGGGGCAGTACACATAATTTCATCAGTTAGCAGGCGGCAGAACAACTTGGGTTAGTAGTACAGCAACAGACTGGTCTTTCTGTATCAGTAGCCGATGGGGCTAAAATTACTAGTGTAGGCATATCGCCAACCACACACTTTGATATTGAGGGACATGCATTTGTTGCAGATTTTCTAGTGATTCCACTGTCAGGATTCGATTTGGTACTCGGAATTAAATGGCTACAATTGTTGGGGCCAATACTATGGGATTTCCAAGCTCTGACCATGTCTTTTGTAGAGGACCAACATCAGATTATATTGCATGGCACACAAGCACCACTCACCTGCGAACTACAGGTTGCCCAGGTCCAGTCCACAAATACATGTAAGTTATCTCACTTACTTACAGAATTTGAGGATATCTTTCAAGACCGTACTGCCTTACCACCACTTAGGCACTGTGATCACCGTATCCGTTGAAAACGGGTACTGAGCCGGTAGTGGTGCGTCTGTATCATTACCCCCACTTACAGAAGGATGAGATTGAAAGACAGTGCCAGCAGATGTTAGCACAGGGTATTATTCAGATGAGCAGGTCTCCTTTTTCCTCACCAGTATTACCAGTCCGCAAGCATGATAAGTCATGGAGGTTCTGTGTGGATTACCGACAACTCAATGCCTATACGATTAAAGATAAATTTCCTATTGCAGTGGTGGACGAGCTGTTAGACGAGCTACATGGAGCTACTATTTTTACTAAACTCGATTTGAAATCTGGCTATCATCAAATCCGAGTTCATCCATCAGATGTGGAGAAAACAGCGTTTCGCACGCATCACGGCCATTTTGAGTTCCTCGTAATGCCATTTGGTCTGTCAAATGTGCCTTCCACCTTCCAGGCCCTCATGAATGAGGTATTTTCCTCTCTCTTGAGAAAATACGTATTGGTATTTTTTTACGATATTTTGGTCTATAGCAACAGCTGGGAAGAACATCTTCAGCACCTTCACCAGGTATTTTCTCTCATACGTTCACATCATTTGGTTTTAAATCGGTCCAAATATTCTATGGGCACTTCAGAAGTGGCATACTTGGGCCACGTTATTTTAGCAGCAGGGTGAAGGTAGACCAGAATAAGATACAGGCGGTCACAGATTGGCCTATTACTACATCTATTACAGCATTATGAGGATTTTTGGGCCTAGCTGGGTATTATAGAAAATTTATTCGTAGCTATGGTCAACTTGCAGCTCCGCTCAACAATATCCTCAAGAAAAATCCTTTTTACCTAGTCAGAGACAGCAACTCATTCCTTTCAGCAATTGAAAGACACCTTATCATCAGCCCAGTTTTGTAGCTCCCCGACTTTGATGAGTCATTTGTAGTGGAATGTGATGCTTTGGGGGGTGGTATTGGAGAGGTTTTGCACCAACAGGGCCACCTGATTGCTTATTTTAGCCGCCAACTGGGACAACACCACCACAAGTTGGCAGCTTATGAGAGGGAATTGATCGGATTGGCGAAAGCTATACAACATTGGCGCCCTTATCTATGGGGACGTTCTTTTTTTATTCGCACTGATCATTGCAGCCTCAAGTATCTTCTTGAGCAGCGTCTCACTACTTCACCACAACAACATTGGTTAAGTAAACTTATGGGGTTTGACTTTTTTGTCGAGTATAAACCAGGAAGTTTGAATGTAGGGGCTGATGCATTATCTCGCTGGGACGTTCCAGAGTCGCAATTAAATGCCATCAATCAGCCCAGAGCTCTCTTGTTGGATTCTATACGGGAAGACGCACAACAGTACCCGGATATTATCTCCTTATGCCAGGACATCCAACAGGGGACAGCGACAAACAATTGGAGGGTTCAGGACAAACTCGTCCTCTACAAAAACAGAATTTTTCTACACCACACATCCCCTTTGATTAATAACATTTTAGCCTCCTTCCATGACAGTACACATGAGGGCCGACAAAAAACATATTTCCGGATAAGTAGGGAATTTTATTGGACGGGCATGAAGCACATTATAGCTGATTATGTGGCGGCTTGTCAGACTTGTCAATGGAATAAAGCTGAAACATTAAGTCCAGCTGGGTTGCTCCAACCACTTCAACTTTCGTCACAGATCTGGTCTGATATTTCTATGGACTTCATAGATGGACTTTCCTCTTCGTCGGGTAAATCTGTTATCTTTGTAGTGGTGGATCGTTTCTCTAAGTATGGGCATTTCATTCCTCTGGCGCATCCTTACACTGCTGCTCAAGTCACTCATCTTTTTATGGATAACATTGTCCGCTTACATGGGATGCCTAATTCAATTACCAGTGATAGGGATGCAATCTTTACAAGTACTTCTGGAAAGAACTCTTCAAGTTATAGGGCACAAAGTTAGCCTTTTCTTTAGCCTACCATCCGTAGACTGATGGTCAGACAGAGGTCGTCAACAGAACCATTGAAATGTATCTCCACTATTTCGTGGGGGACTCACCTAAGAGGTGGGTTAAGTGGCTCACTTGAGCTGAGTTCTGTTACAACACCTCCTACCGCAGCGCACTCGGCACAACCCCATTCAAGGTGGTATATGGTAGAGAACCTCCCCATCTTTTAGCCTATGAACCAGGGGCCTCTAAAGTCGCCACTTTGGACCAAGCGTTAGCTGAAAGAGACACATTCATCACTGAGATGCGCACTCATCTACAGGAGGCACAACATTTTATGAAAAAATATTATGACAAGAAGCACCAGGAAGTTTTCTTTTCTCCTGGAGATTATGTTTGGTTGCGTCTCCAACACTACAGGCAGCTATTGTTGACAGCCTCCAAATGTCACAAGCTCTCTCCTAAATATTATGGTCCCTTTCAGGTGATGGACCGTATTGGGACAGTGGCCTACCGATTGCAGCTTCCGCCAGAGGCCAGAATTCACAACGTCTTTCATGTCTCACAATTAAAGGCCTTCCAAGGTGATTCGCCTTTGCTACACACCCCGTTGCCTCCACTCCATGAAGGACGGGTACTTTCTACCATGGTACAGGTATTACAAGCTCGCCGTATTCAGAGTGATTGGGAGATCTTAGTGCAATGGGCAGATGTTGACCCCATTGACATGACATGGGAGCCATTAGTGGCGTTTCGCACCCTCTACCCATACTTTGAGCTTGAGGACAAGCTCTTTCTCCAGGGGGGGTGGGGTGGGGGGTGATGTTATGGACTCCATAGCATCATGATTTATCCATAGGCATAGGAATTAAATTATGTCGATTTACGTTTCATGTAATTTCATTTCGGTTTGGTTTACTTTGTTTGGTTTGGTTTACTTTGGGTTGGTTCAGTGTAATGTGGCATGAACCACTTGACCTATGGGTCATCTTTGTATTTCCGTCCTCAACCCTATTTAGGGGGACGTGAAGGAAAAGAGATGCAAGTATTGAGAAAATTAGATTTAACAGGTCAGATTCTCCCTTTGAGGTCTTGGCCGGATTCTCCCTTTGAGATCCAAGGTTGAGATTCCTCCAAAGCTCCTTCGTTCTATTTGAGTTCCACCATTACTCGTTCAAGAAGCAAGTATTCTCTTCCAATGTCAAGATCATCCATGGAGGGAAGAGAGGAAAGAAGGGTGACTCGATCCATGGCAAGGGAAAAACCTAACATAACGCTGGAAGTATTGTTATGATCCTGGGGTTAAGTACTTGGCTTTCCGCTACCTACCAGACCGATCTTTTAGGTAGTATTGGCTAGGTGCTTAACAAAATTTTGGTAAGGCCATCAATGAAATCCATGGAAAGATCTGCCCAAACCTATGTGGGGAGGGCTAGTGGTTGGAGGATGCCCACTAGTAATAAATGGTCTGCCTTGTTGTGTGGGCATGCATGACACAAGGCTACGTACTTAGCAATTGCAGGCTTCATGCCCTGTCAGTAAAAATTGGCCCTGATCCGATCCAACGTCTTCAGAGTGTCCTCATGAGTGCTATCATGGTAGGTGGATAGAATTTCAGCAATCAACGGAGAGGAGTGCTATAAATAGATGCAATTACCATACATAATAGTGTTGTCCCGGATATTCCACTTGGAGTCCATTGTTCCTGCCGTGATCTTCAGAGACAGTTCTTGGAGTGCTGGATCAGTCTGTTGGTCCTCTTTTGTTGTATCTAGCAGAAGAAGCTTTGGCTGGCTAATTGCATAGACTTGATGTTGTTCATCCAGACGTCGGGAAAAAGCATCAATCGCCTTGTTCAATCTGGCCGACTTATGTTCCACTCTGAAGTCAAATCCCATTAATTTGCTAAGCCAGTGCTGTTGTGGAGATGTCGAGATTCATTGTTCAAGGAGAAATTTGAGCCCGTATATTATGGACTCTATAGCATCACAAGTTACCAACTGGCGTAGGAATTAATGAATGTGTTTTTCAATTTCCATGTAATTGTTTTTGGTTTGGTTTTGTCTTTGGTTTGGGTTGGTTTAGCATTTATTGGTTTGAACCCTTGACCCAAGGGGTCTTTAGTGTTTTGGACGTCCTCAACCCTATTTAAGGGGACGGCTAGGGTAATGAGGGATATGAATTGAGTCTACTTTAGCTAGAGTAAATTAGATAAACAGGTCAAGAGCTCCTTCAAGCTCTCTCCCGTTTTTCCCCAATTCTTTTTCGAAATTCTCCTTTCTGAAATTCAATCTCCATCATTCCCTCATTCCATCTTAACGTCAAGCAAGGTAATGGAAGGAAGAGAAGAGAGGAGGGTGACAAGATCCATGGCTTGTGAGGATCTTAACCACGTGGTATTAGACAGGTCCACCCTTGGTGATTCCTCTTCTCAAGAGGACATACGTCAAGTACTTTCAGAACTTCAACAACGATTCACTCTTCAAGGTACTGAAATTTCTCACATCAATAATACATTACATACGCTGGAATCATCTCTCCAAACAGTCATCTGGCAACTTGCTGCACTTGAAGCACCAACGCCACCACCAGCCACCAATTTTCAACAACAACCAGTACATCAACAACAATTCACGCCACCACCAAATCCACCCCTGCGCCAACCACTGGTTCCCATGGCTACTCACGCACAAGGACCATCCACGGTTCCAAGTTACTTTAAACTTAACTTTCCTACATATGATGGCTCTAAAGATCCCTTATTGTGGTTCACAAAATGTGAACGATTCTTCTATCATCAACAAACGGTGGAAATGGACAAGGTTACTTTGGCCGCCTACCACCTGCTCGATGAAGCGCTCTTGTGGTTCCATCACTACCAAAATGTCCATTTCACTCAGGATTGGCTGCACTTTAAACATGCTTGCCAGTTGAGGTTTGGACCTCCAGCTAGCAGCAACCCAGTGGGGGAATTGATCAACTATAAACAGACAGGCACCTTAGAAGTTTACCAAAAAAAGTTCCAAGAAAGGTTGGCCCGAGCTAGTGAATTTGTTCCTCCTCACCTACATGTTCAGATTTTTAATGCTGGATTGACAGAGGCGGTTAGATTGGAAGTGGAATTACTTGGTCCGACAGATTTGGACTCAGCAATGAATTATGCCAGAGCTGTGGAACACAAACAGAGAGTACTAAAAGAGTCTTTACTCTGAAAACCATTTTGGAACAACAGAACACAGGTACTGCATTTGGTCCACATTTTGGGTCCTCTGCCCCTAACCGAGCAGATCAGTCTACCAGTGTACCTCGACACACTATGCCACGCAAATTTTTGACTAAACAGGAAATGGAAGCTTGAAAGGCCAAAGGCCTATGTTTTAATTGTGATGAACAATTCCTTCCAAGACATACCTGTAAACGCTTATTCAGTATTGAACTGTTGGAAGAAGATTCAGAAGAGCTTCCTGAAAATGAATTTGTTGAAGAGTTACAGCAAGAACCAGAGCTTTCCCTCCATGCCATGCATGGCCTGCGTAGCTCTAACACCATGCAGGTAAAGGCCAGGTTACATCATCTCATGCTACTTGCTTTTGTTGATTCGGGCAGCACACATAATTTTATCAATGAACCAGCCACGTAACAATTGGGATTGGAAATTCAACAGCAAAGGGGACTCTCGGTTTCAGTGGCCAATGGGGCTAAAATTGCAAGTGTGGGGTTATGTGCAAACACACCTTTCACCATTGAGGGACATTCATTTCAAGCAGATTCACTAGTCATTCCCTTGACTGGATTTGATTTGGTGCTCGGGGTCAAATGGGTTCAGTTATTAGGACCTATATTATGGGATTTTCAGGCTCGGACTATGACCTTTACAGCACCACAGGGTCAGATTACATTACAAGGTATTGTGGCACAGTTCCCTAACGCACTTCACACTTTACAGCTTCAGCACAATGGTGATGGTTAGTTAGCTCCTTTACTTACAACATTTACGGATTTATTTAATGACCCTACGGGTCTACCACCAGTGTGTCACTGCGATCACCACATTCGTTTAAAGTTGGGAACTGATCCAGTAGTGGTGCGGCCTTATCGTTATCCACATATACAGAAAGATGAAATAGAAAGACAGTGCATGCATATGCTCGCTCAAGGCGTGATCTAGCCCAGTCGATCTCCTTTTTCCTCACCAGTGTTACTAGTACGAAAAAAGGATAAATCATGGAGGTTTTGTGTCGACTATAGGCAACTCAACTTGCAAACAATTAAAGACAAGTTCCCCATTTCAGTCGTGGACGAGTTGCTGGATGAGTTACATGGTGCTACAATTTTTACCAAATTAGATTTGAAATCAGGCTATCATCAAATAAGAGTTCACCCGGCAGATGTAGAGAAGACTGCATTCCGTACACATCATGGTCATTTTGAGTTCCTCGTCATGCCCTTGGGTCTCTCCAATGCACCCTCCACCTTTCAAGCCCTCATGAATGAGGTATTTTCATCACTTCTGCGCAACTATGTGTTAGTCTTTTTTTATGACATTCTGGTCTACAGCAAAAATTGGGAAGAACATCTCCACCACCTCCATCAGGTATTTACCATTCTATGCTCTCATCATTTGGTTTTGAATAAATCAAAATGCTCAATGGGTACATCTGAGGTGGCATATTTGGGCCACACCATATCAGCTATGGGCGTGAAAGTTGAACAGAGCAAGGTACAAGCAGTAACAGATTGGCCGATTCCCACCTCCATCACAACATTAAGGGGATTTTTGGGCCTAGCAGGATATTACAGAAAATTTATCCAATCTTATGGCAAGATAGCAGCACCACTCAACAATCTTCTAAAAACACATGCCTTCCACTGGTCTTCGTCAGCGGAACAGGCCTTTCACCTGTTAAAGGAGGCCTTAGCCTCAGTGTCAATCCTACAATTACCAGATTTTGAGGGAGACTTTGTGGTGGAATGTGATGCATCCGGGGGAGGTATAGGGGCAGTGTTGCAACAATTGGGACACCCCATTGCTTATTTCAGCCGTCAGTTGGGACAACACCACCATAAGTTAGCTGCATATGAGAGGGAATTGATTGGGTTAGCCAAGGCCGTCTATCATTGGCAACCTTATCTCTGGGGACGACCATTTCTCATTCGTACAGATCATTGCAGCCTCAAGTATCTTCTTGAACAGTGCCTCACCACATCCCCACAGTAGCATTGGTTAACTAAACTCATGGGCTTCGATTTTACGGTTAGCCAGGTATTTCGAATTTGGCTGTTGATGCTTTATCACGTCGGGATCATTCAGCCACACAATTTTATGCTATCAGTCACCCACGTTCATTGGTATTAGATTCTATTCGTGAGGAAGTACATCAATATCTGGATCTCATGTCATTATATCAGGATATTCAATAGGGGACAACAGCTCCTCATTGGACGATTTAGGATTGTCTCGAACTCTACAAAAATAGGATCTTTATGCATCATACGTCCCCACTTCTTCACACCATCCTGTCCTCTATCCATGATAACACACATGAGGGTCGACAGAAAACATATTTCCGAATCAGTCGGGACTTTTACTAGAAGGGCATGAAGAGCACAATTGCTGATTATGTAGCTGCTTGTCAGAATTGTCAAACAAACAAGGCCGAATCTTTAAGTCCGGCAGGCCTACTGCAACCTCTGCAACTACCGTCTCAAATCTGGTCTGACATTTCCATGGATTTCATTGCTGGCCTTCCCGTCTCATCAGGTAAATATGTGATATTCGTCATCGTTAATTGGTTTTCAAAATATGGTGAATTCATTGCTTTGGCGCATCCATATATTGCTGCTCAGGTCGCTCAATTATTTATGGACAACATTTTCTGATTACAAGGAATTCCCTCATCCATTATCAGTGACAGAGATGCCACTTTTACCAGTATGTTTTGGAAGGAATTATTCAAATTACAGGGCACCCAATTGGCATTTTCATCTGCATATCACCCACAAACGGACAGACAAACAGAGGTTGTCAATCGCACGATTGAAATGTATCTTCGTTGTTTTGTGGGGGACGCACCTAGACAGTGGGTGAAATGGCTTTCTTGGGCAGAATTTTGCTATAACACATCTTACCACACAGCACTAGGAACTACACCTTTCAGGGTCATTTATGGCAGAGATCCACCTCGTCTGTTACCATATGAACCAAGGGCATCCAAAGTTGTCACTTTGGACCAAGCGTTAGCTGAAAGAGACGCTATGCTCATTGAGGTACATACTCATCTATAGGAGGCCCATCACTCTATGAAACGTTATGATGATAAGAAGCACCGAGAGGTATCTTATTTCCCTGGAGACTATGTGTGGTTAAAGCTTCAGCACTACCGCCAGCTATCTATGACTGCATCCAAGCGCCATAAGCAATCTCCAAAATATTATGGTCCATTTCAGGTGTTGGACAAAATTGGGCCCGTGGCATACCGCTTGCAGCTACCACAGGATTCAAAGATCCATAATGTATTTCACGTCTCCCAATTGAAGCCCTTCCAGGGTGACTCGCCCCTATTGCACACTCCACTGCCGCCACTACATGAGGGCAGAGTCCTCTCTAGTCCAGTTAAGGTGGTAAATGCACGCCACATTCAAGGTGATTGGGAAATTCTTGTCCATTGGGCAGATGCCGACCCCAGCGACACCACATGGGAGCCGTTATCAGCATTTCGACTCTTATATCCTTCCTTCGAGCTTGAGGACAAGCTCTTTCTCTAGGAGGGGGTGATGTTATGGACTCTATAGCATCACGAGTTACCAACAGGTGTAGGAATTAATGAACGTGTTTCTCAATTTCCATGTAATTGTTTTTGGTTTGGTTTTGTCTTTGGTTTGGGTTGGTTTAGCATTTATTGGTTTGAACCCTTGACCCAAGGGGTCTTTAGTGTTTTGGATGTCCTCAACCCTATTTAAGGGGACGGCTAGGGTAATGAGGGATATGAATTGAGTCTACTTTAGCTAGAGTAAATTAGATAAATAGGTCAAGAGCTCCTTCAAGCTCTCTCTCATTTTTTCCCCAATTCTTTTCCGAAATTTTCCTTTCTGAAATTCAATCTCCATCATTACCTCATTCCATCCCAACGTCAAGCAAGGTAATGGAAGGAAGAGAAGAGAGGAGGGTGACAAGATCCATGGCTCATGAGGATCCTAACACCGTAATGATCCATGCGGATGAGGAAGGTGCACCCCCACAGGTAGGGCTGCCAATGTTTCACATCCTTGACCAACCCAATTAGCTCTCGCTCATAAGCGGGTAATTTTTGGTGATGTGCTGCTAGCTTCCACCTAAAATATGTAAGGGGATGCTGTGTTTTCTATAGCACCGCTCCAATACCTCCCCCGGAAGCGTCACACTCGACCACAAATAGGGCCTCAAAGTCCGGCAATTGCAGGATTGGGGTGGAAGCTAGAGCCTGCTTGAGCGCATTGAAGGAGTTTGTTGCTGCATCACTCCAATGGAAGGCATTGTGCTTGAGAAGACTGGTCAATGGCATGACCAACGGTCCATAATTTTGTATGAACATCCGATAATATCTGGCTAGCTCAAAAAATATGGGTAAGGCTGAAATGTTGTGCGGTTGTGGCCAGTTGGTGACTGCTATAATTTTTTCTGGGTCCACTGTGACGCCCTCTGTTGAGATTATGTGGCCAAGGTATGCGACCTGGAGCTTCCCAATTGAGCATTTGGAGTGTGTCAAAAATAGAGGATGTGCTCAGAGGAGCTAAAAAATAAGCCATAAGTCTTCTAATTGCTTTTCTCTTGATATGTTGTATATCAAAATATCATTAAAAAAACTAACAAAAACTTGCGGAGATAGTCATGGAATACTTCATTCATCAAGGCTTGAAATGTGGAAGGTGGGTTGGATAACCTGAACAGCAGCACCACAAATTCGAAGTGTCCGTGGTGAGTACGGAATGTTGTTTTCTCAATGTTGGGAGAATGCATTCTGACTTGGTGATAACCTGATCATAAATCCAGCTTGGTAAACTTTTGTGACCCATGCAATTCATCCAATAGCTCATCCACCACTGGTATGGGAAACTTGTCTTTGACGATTTTTTCATTTAGCTCCCTGTAGTCCACCCAAAACCTCCATGTGCCATCCTATTTCTTGACTAATAGAACTTGTGAAGAAAATGGGGAGTGCCTTCTGTGGATGAGGCCCTGTTCCAGCATGATTTGGCATTGACGTTCTATTTCATCTTTCTGGAGGTGTGGATACCTTTATGGTCTATCAACCACCACCTCTGAACTTGCTTTTAAACAAATTTTGTGGTCACAGTGCCTCAATGGGGGTGCCTTGAAGACTCCCAAAAAAAGTCGGTGAACTCCTCTAGTAACTTGTCTATGTTGCTGCCCAGTGGAGTCTGCTTGTGGAGTAGGTGGATGTGACGATCCTGGGTTAAGTGCTTGGCTTTCCACTACCTACGAAGCCAGTCTTTTGGGTAGTATTGGCTAGGTACTTAACATTTGGTATTTGTTAGAAGATAAGCTCAAGCCCACACGACCAAGGAAGACCCACATATCTAAGATTATTATAAGATTGACCACATGACTAAGGAAGGCCCACAAGATGGGCCCAACCCCATAAGAAGTAGGACCCACAATGATTACCATGAGCTAGCATCCTTATCACATCAGTTGGAAGATCAAGAATGACTCACAAAAGTGTCGTATCTTATAGTCACATCAAAGAAGAGTTTTAGTTTGAGTTATGTTTGTCTTTTATCTATATTGTTTTATTTAATTATGTTAGGACTTATCTTTAAGTGATAGAGTTTGGGTGTAATTGGGACAAAGGTAATTTTATTATAATTGGACTACTACCTTCCTCTATTATAAATAGAGGTTCATGTACTCTTATTACAACAAGTTATTGTTGTCAATGAAGTATTTCACTTTTCTATAAATTCAACATGGTATCAGAGCAGGTTCTGTAAGTTGACTTGGTCAACTAACGGAGGTAATGTGATCCTTTTCTCTAAACCCTAAACCCTAAGTCTAGGTCAGTAGTTATTTTTTTCAGTCCCTATACCCATAGTTTTCTTTGCATTTTTTCCTCTACACGTAGTTTTTTATATTTCAAATTATATATTGACATAAAGATATTTGAGTCTACTTTCCAAAGAAAAAGATTTGTTCCTATCGTAGTTATCTATAGAGAGATGTCAATATTTGAATTAGCGAAGGTCAAATTGCAAAAAGGTTAAACCAGCAGTAGCAATCTTCAAATTCCAAGGTATTTTTTGCTATCAAGAACTAGAATTTATATGGATAAATATATATCTAAAGAAAGATCTGTAAGTATATTCTTTTAAATATTCAACAAATTTTTTTATATGAGTTATCTACTAAGAGAAATCGATATTGGAAGCAGAAAAGGTTAGATTGGAAAAGAGGTTCGAGCGGCAGCTGAAAGTGTCAACTTCCGAGGTATTTTATGCTATAAAGAAAGAGACTTTATATGTAGAATTATATATCAAAAGAAAGATGCATAAGTCTATTTTCTTACATATTCAACCAATTATCGGTATTATTTTTTTATAAGGAGATATTTTTCTTGGAAGAGTCGATGGTCATTTTTAAAAAAAGGAGAAACAATACTTAGTTCGGCTAGATGACAGAGACCGAAATCTATCAGATTATTTATCTTCTGATAATTATATTTTATGAAGATAATTTATACTTGGATGAATGGTATTTTAGTCTAATTTCATAATGAGAAAATTCATGTTAATATGATCTATATTTAAAGAAATATTCGCATTGGAAGAATCAAAGGTCATGCTGGTATTCTGTTACATTGAAAATCTGAATTTAAGCCAATTGTTTTGTGTCACTTTTTGAGTTAATATATCAGGAAAATATCTCACTTCTCCGTCTCTATTATTTGGGCCTATTTCTACATCTATTATATTTGGTTCAAGCTGGGATCATGTTATGGTCCTAGGGTTAAGTACCTATGCCTTCCGCTCCTGACTGGCTGGTCTTTTGGGATGTATTGGCTAGGTACTTAACATTTGGTATCAAAGAGGGCTCTCACTTCGCTTGTTCGAGTCTTGGGATGTGCAAAGGCCAGATTAAAATACTGGTAAGTCCTTGTGATAAGCCCTAGGTCGGGCCAGTGTCGTTGCGCAAGCGCAAAGGCTGGATTAAAATACTGGTAGGTCTCGTCTAGGTATTATTGCGGTCGTGCCAGTGTTGTTGTGTCACCGTGGTCGTTGGCTCACGAAAGTATGTGATGTTATGGTCTTGGGGTTAAGTACATATGCCTTTTGCTCCTGACAGGCCGGTCTTTTGGATGTATTGGCTAGGTGATTAACATATCACTACCATTACCTCCCATCTTGAGGGGGAGAAGTACAAGAAAGAGGTATTTTATTTCATATGCTGTGAATAAGTTTTTGTGACCAAAATATTCAAGAAAGGAGGAGCACAAAAGATGAAGCTTGTGCATCTAAGAAGAAAATTTTATATCAGATTATTTCATGGGTTCTTTTACAAAGTTTATTATTTGGTTCATGTTATACGTGTAGGAAGATGGTCATGTTATATACAGTTGCTGTTATTATGTCTCTTTGGGGACATTATTATTGAAGAAAAGGTGGCCTCATATCATCATTTATTGTACCCCATAAAAAAATATCACGATTGGGAAACCATGATGGGCCCTGTCAAAAAAAAAAAATATCACGTTTGGGAAACCATGACGATTGGTAAACCATGATAGGGCCTGTCAAAAAATATTACGGTTGGTAAACCATGATGGAGAAACTTATTATTACATCTATATTATCTCCCCCCCCCCCCCCCCCCCCCCCCTGTAATGGATTTTATGACTCCTACCACTTGAGAGTCGTTGTCTTGTGGAGGGACATGGTGGTGGACACTTCAGTGCAATGTCAATAGGCATAGTACCGATAGAAGATGGAGTGTGCCCTACATCCAGCATTAGGACTGGAGTATGAAGCAATGGCTTACCGGCTAGGAGTGATTTTTACTCTCACATATATTATGCCAACAAGGCCTCATGGAAGGACGCAACAGTGTGAGGGGGAATGTTGGAAGATGAAGGCATATTAGAAGATGTGCCATTTTATACAAAAATATTCTATACATCATCTGCAGCAAGTTGGGAGTTCATGTTGTTCTCTCACCCCTAGATTGAGGGGGAGTGTTTGAAGATAAGCTCAAGCCCACACACCAAGGAAGGCCCACGTATCTAAGATTATTATAAGATTTTCCACACGACCAAGGAAGGCCCACAAGATGGGCCCAAGCCCATAAGAAGTCGGACCCGCAATGATTACCATGAGTTGGCATCCTTCTCACATCAGTTGGAAGATCAAGAAGGACTCACAAAAGTATCTTGTCTTATGGTTATGTCAAAGAAGAGTTTTAGTTTGATTTATGTTTATCTTTTATCTATATTGAGTTATTAATTATGTTAGGACTTATCTTTAAGTGTTAGAGTTTGGGTGTAATTGGGACAAAGGTAGTTTTATTGTAATTGGACTCTACTACCTTCCTCTATTATAAATAGAGGTTCATGTACTCTGATTACAACAAGTTATTGATGTCATTGAACTATTTCACTTTTTCATAAATTCAACAGTATCAGAGCCACTACTTACATTGCCAGTTTGAATCCTAGGAGGGGTGACCTAGTGAAGGGGACGACCTAGCGGCCGTCGCTAGAGTTGGTCGTCGTTAGAGTGGGTCATTGCTAGAGTGGGCTACCATGGACGTCGGCTCGTAACGGAAGTGCTTGAGGGCAAGCTCTTTCTCCAAGGGGTGTGTGATGTTATGGTCCTGAGTTAAGTGCTTGGCTTTCCGCTACCTACCAGGCCGGCCTGTTCGGTAGTATTGGTTACGTACTTAACAGTGGACATGGGGGGCTGCTGCAGTTTGACTGCCCCATAACATCACTAGGCTGCCTTTTGACACAAAACTCATCGTTTAGGCAGAGAAATCCCACAAATTGAGCCCAAGGTTTGCAACCATTTGACCCCGAGCACCATATCAAATCCGGTTAAGGGAATGACAAAACATTCCATGGTGAAGTGGGTGTTTCCAATGGAAAATTTTACCGCCTTGTTGACCCTGTAGCTAGAGACTTTCTCACCATTGGCAACTGAAATCGTGGCAACTGGGTGAGGCTGGATCCCAAGTTGTAGATATTTTGCCGCTGTTATGCTTAGGAAATTGTGTGTACTCCCCGAGTCTACAAACCCCACAAGTTATTGGTCTTGAAATCTTGCTCTTACCTTCATGGTTTTGGCCAACTTTTGTCCAGTAATTGCATTTAAAGAAATTTCTGGTTCCGCCTCCTCGGGGGGAGCCTTGGGTGGTTCTTCTTCCTCGTCCACTGCATCTAAATCCAACCAAAACAACCTTTTACATTGGTGGCCTGACCGATATGGTTCGTCACAATTATAACAAAGGTTATTTTCCCTATTGTCAGCCATTTCCACTCCGGTTAATTTTCTGATATATGGGCTAGGTGAGTTGCTGGTTCAAGTGTTTGCTGCCACTGTATTGATCAGACTCTCTTTGGGTGTTTGCACTGTGGGCATGGTAACTTGAGGCGAGTAGTTCCTCCCCCCTGCCAACTTGGCAAAGTGGTCCTTCCCTCCTAACAACCAGCCCTCTGAGTTCGCATTTTCTGTCTAGCTTCCATAGCTCGGGGAAAGTTCATTGCTCGGCCCTGATCACTAGGAGCGTGGAGTTCCACTTCCAACTTCAGTGAGTCATTGAGGCCTGCTGTGAAGAGATTGATATGCTGGTCTGGTCTGACCATGTGGCTGGCTCGGGCTAATTTTTCTTGGAATTGTTTTTGGTAAAGTTTCACCTAACCAGTCTGCCATAACAAGACAAAGTCCTCCAACGGGTTGCTGTATATTGGTAGTCTAAACCATATAGTGCAAAGCTCTTTAAATTCCTCCCAATCGAGGACCAATCTCTCCAATTCCACTTGGTGAAACTAGAGTTGTGCTTCATCCAGCAAGTGGAAGGTGGCTAAACCCACTTTATCAAATTCTATTGTTCCTTGGTTGGCAAAAACAATTACACATCTATGTTGCCAGATTAAGGGGTTCACAGACTGACAGACCCGTTGAAGGAGGGAAAGTCAAGTTTTTTGCACCTGGGTACTGACCCTCCACTCTGTGCCGGCAACCCAGTGCATCTAGAGTGCTGCTCTCCCCCTCTACTGTAAGATTTGTCTTCCATCCTTCGTGTGATGTCTGGGGGTCTGTTTAATCCAGCCACAATTTATGAAACTTTGCTCGTGATCTATTGATTTTTAGGACTCCATGAATTTAGCTCAAGGAGAAAAATGGAGAGAGACCCATTGGGAGAAAACCAGAGGAAGAAGAGGTTATGGACTTGATCCTAACCCTCCCCTTGAAGCTCTATTTATAGATTAATGAAACTACTGTATTACAATAATATGCCTGAACTTAGGGTTTTAACCCTACAACTTTAATCTAATTAAATCATTGCTATCTCTTTGAATTGACTCTTTATTTACCATCTTGCCATCATTGTATGTGGGCTTATGGACCTCATCCTTGATTTGTGGGCCTTGAGCCCGTCTTCTATATCTCTTGGATGCATGCGTCTTCCTTGGTCTTATAGGTTTGGGCCCATCTTTTAATACACTTGGATATGTGGGCATTCCTTGGTCATGTGGGCTTGGGCCCTATTTTCCAACACTCCCCTTCAAGCTGGGGGCGAGAACGCAGCATGAACTCCCAGCTTGGTGAAAATGATTTAAAAAATATTTTTTGTATAAAATGACACATCTTCCAATATACCTTCATCTTCCAACACTCCCCCTCACACTGGTGCTCTGTTCATGAGGCCCAACTGGCATAATTGCAGTGAGAGTAAATCACTCCTAGCCACTAAGACATTGCTCCATACTCCAGTCTTTAATCATGTTGGATATAGGGCACACTACATCTTCTGTAGGTAGTGTGTCTATCGGCATTGCTCTAAAGTGTCCACCTCCACGACCGTGTCCCTCCATAGGACAACGACTCTCAAGTGGTAGAGTAATATATGACATTAACAGGGGGAAGTAACATAAATGTAATAATAATAAGTTCCTCCGTCATGGAATCCCAACCACAAATATTTTTGATATTTTTGATGGGGTATTAAGTTCCTCTGTCATGGAATTCCGACAGTTGACATATTTGATATTTTTGACGAGGTATTAAGTTCTTCCGTCATGGAATCCCAACCGCAAATATTTTTGATATTTTTTATGGGGACAAATAAATAATGGTATGAGGCCACCTCTCCTTCAATAATAATGTCTCATGAAAAGAGACACAATAACAGCTGCTGAAATGGGTTTGGGCCCATATAACATGAACCAAAATAATCCTTATAAAATTGACCCTGAAATAATCTAATGTACATATCTGTACCAAAAAATATGTTGACCAAGGAATAATTAGTCAATTCTTCAAAATAATAATCTAGCCAAAGAAAAAATTTATCGAGTCGCGCCGAGTCAATATATTCGAGTCATTGTAGAAATATGTATAAGCTTTTGTCCATACATGTATATCGAGGCAGAAAATAAGTGGCCCGAGTCAGATTGACCCGGACCCGAGTTTCGGACTGAGTTGGTCTGGGTTGAGCAAAAGCAGTGAGTGGCCTCGGGTCGGCTGGGAACTCAGTCTGGACCGAGCTGGGCTGGAACGGGTGCGGGCTCACACAACCAAGGAAGGACCACACATCCAAGTGTGTTAGAAGATGGGCCCAAGCCCATAAGACCAAGGAAGGCCCATACATCCAAGAGATATAGAGGACAGGATCAAGGCCCACAGATCAAGAAGAAGGCTCATAGGCCCACATACAATGATGGCAGGATGGTAAATAAATAGTCATCTCATAGAGATGGCTTTGATGTAATTAATTTAAAGTTCTAAGGTTAAGATCATAAACCCTAAACTCTAAGTTCAGGGGTATTATTGTAATACAGTAGTTTCATTAATCTATTAATAGAGCTTCAGGGGGAGGGTTAGGACATCAAGTCCATAACCTCTTCTTGTTTTGTCCCATTGGGTCTCTCTCCCTTATTCTATATGAGCTAAATTCATGGAGCCCTGAAAATGAACATGGTTTCAGAGCTTTGATTTTTAGGACTCTCATCTCTGGTTTTCAGATTCAAAAAAAAAAAAACCCCATTATTTTTTTTCTTTGCTCATACTTTGCTTAGTTTTTTGTCATATTGTTGTTACTTTTTTTTATTCTTACTCTATTCGGCTGGCTTGGTTTTGCCATTGCTTCCATCAGGAGTCATATTGAGTTCCTGAATTTGTTTGGCCGACTTTGGACTGTCTATTCTGTCTATCCCAAGTTAGCTTGCAATCTCTATGCTGCCTTGCCATCCATTTTCTGGATGGAGTTTTTGGTTGCCACTTTGGGAGGACGATGAACCAGTGCCTTACCGTATTAATGGTTATGTTTTAATCTACCATCGTATATGTCTTAGTGATCTTTTGGAACCCGTATAATCTTTTTTGGACACTCCCATACTGCTGGTTGGCATCTTCGTATACGTTGTATGATTTCCAGCCTGAGACTCCGAGCCCATCACGTTGCCTGGCTGTAACTTTCTTTGTCTGGTGGACATGTTTTGCTTCTATTTGTTGTCATTTCTGGAATATGAATATCCAGCCATCTTTGGTTTTTCAGAACTGTTCGGAAGCCAGCATCGCTGGAGAAGACGATTGTTCAGTTATGCCAACGTCACACTGAAAGACTATTGTTTGGCGTTGTTGCTGCAAAAGAAGAAGACTGTTATGATTTAATTTTTCTGGTTTTGAGTCCGCTTTGTTTGGCCCCATTCCCGAAGAAGAAGAATAAGAAGAATGTTGCCGTTATGCCGAGGTTCTATTTTGTCGAAGATGACGTTGTCGTTGCCAGCCAGAGACGATGGCACCAATCACCACTAAATCTTGCAGTGTTTTGCTGCTGAATTAACAGAGGAAAGTTTCCTTCATTTCTACTGCTTATTATCTTCAGCAAGCACATTCTCTGCTGGAAATGTCTATTTTGGAAAGTCCTTCGCTGACTTCTCTCCTTGCGCCAGCTCCGTTGCAGTTGCTAGTCATTCTATTATGGTCCTGGGTTAAGTACCTATGCCTTCCGCTCCTAACAGGCTGGTCTTTGGGGTAGTATTGGCTAGGTGCTTAACATTTGGTTTCAGAGCAGGTGCTACATCCCGAGTTCAACTCCCCACGTGCGCGGGCCACTGCAATCCCTGGACGTTCCCCAAAGGCTCTCGTCACTGTGTTAATGTCGATGTGGTCGTCGGCTTGGGAGGGTGGGGTGTACTGTTATGGTCCTGGGTTAAGTACCTATGCCTTCCGCTCCTAACAGTCCAATCTTTTGGGTAGTATTGGCTAGGTGCTTAACACATTAAATGCTGGATTTAAATAAAAAAATTGGAAAGCTATTGGCTGGTTCTTCTGAGTTATTCGGGTGGATCTTTTATTTTTGGACATTGTTGATCATTCCCTGGTTATTTCCGAAAACTTTTTGATTGCCATGATGATACATATCTATCGTCTCTGGTTTTCTGCTCTGGTCGGAAGTGGGGAAGAAGATGACGATGTTGCCGATTTAAATTGTTTCGTAAGTTAGGAAACCTGAATTAATCAAGTGTCGATTCAAGCCAGCGAACCGGGCTGCCCTCCTAGCTGCTATTGAGCAGCACTAGTGTATCGAGTCAACCCATACCAACTCGGACCTAGTCAACTCAATCCGGGTCAATCTGACTCGATCCACTTATTTTCTTCCTCGGTATATGTGCCCAAGTTTTATACATATTTTGGTGCGACTCAGTAAATTTTTCTTTGGCTGCATTATTATTTTAAAGAATTGATAGATTATTCCTTAGTCAGCATATTACTTGGTACAAATATTTGCATTAGATTATTTCATGGGTCAATTTTACAAGGATTATTTTGGATTGTGTTATGGGTACAAACCCATGCCAACTACTGCTATTTTGTCTCTTTGGATGAGACATTATTATTGAAAAAGAGGTGGCCTCAATACCTTTTCTCATAACATAATTTATTTGACTCTCAAAACTATCACGGTTGGGACACCATGAAGTCGGTGCCCGGATTGAGACACCATGATAAATAAGCCCACTTCCCCCTATTAATGTCATTTATTACTCTACCACTTGAGAGTCGGTGTCCTATGGAGGAACATGGTGGTGGATGTGGACACTTCTGAGCAATGCTGATAGACACACTACCTACAAAAGACGGAGTGTGCCCTACATCCAGCATGAGTTAAGATTGGAGTATGGAGCAATGTCTGAGCGGCTAGGAGTGATTTACTCTCACTTACATTAAGCCAACTGGGCCTCATGAACGAGAGCACTAACATGAGGGGGAGCGTTGGAAGATGAAGGCATATTGGAAGATGTGCCATTTTATACAAAAAATATTTTATACATCTTTTGCAACAAGTTGGGGGTTCATGTTGTTCCCTCACCCCTAGTAATACAATAGTTTCATTAATCTACAAATAGAGCTTCTGGGGAGGGTTAGGACATCAAGTCCATAACCTCTTCTTATTTTCTCCCAATGGGTCTCTGTCCCTTTTTCTCCATGATCTAAATTCAGGGAGTCCTGAAAATCAACAACTATCCTTAGCCGCCTCCCACCTCCAACCTATCTACCTAATCCTTAGGACCGCCCTACTTTTTGACTCCCATTGTACTTTTTCATGCTCTATACTTGTATTTAACTTATTTTTAAGCATTGGTACAAAATTTTGTAAAAGCATTGCATATATATGATATGGCCTTGAGCCACTTTTTGCTAATACTTATGTTTTCATTTGCATATCTTTTTGAGTATAATAAAAAGGGGGAGAAAAAGATGGGAACTTGGACCTAACGACCTTAGAAACACAAAATATTAAAATTTGATGGTTGAAAGGATCTAAATAAACTATGCAAAGATTAAGGGGGAGAAAATGTTGAAATTGAATAATTAACTTAACTCCAACCCTCAGGGAAGTGTATCTTTTTATTTTTTCCAAGTTAGGTTTTGTCATCATATTGTTGACCATAAGTTGACTCCCATATTTCTTTTGATGATAAAAAAACTTAATTGATCTGACAATTTGTAAAACCAAGTATTTCAGATATTTTACCATCAAGAGTCAATGTATCTCAATCTAAAGCTTCAAAACGATCAAGCCTACTCAAGACCTCAAACATCATTGAAGGACATCTCTTGAAGTACCCACAAGGAAGAAGAAAATGAGAAGACTAGAGTTCAAATGTAATAGGCATATATCTAAACTCAATAAAAAATGAAAGAGAGTATTCCCAAACCCCCCTCTTTGAGTACAATTGTCAATATGATGCTCTAGGTCAGAAATTGCATGTAAACATGTTTAGGAGCATCATAAACACCCTTTAAAACATGTTAGAGAACTTAGATAAAATCATTTTCATCCATTGGAAGTCAACTTAGTTAAACTTTCACTGGAATAATCAATCAATCTATACCAATGATCGATCATCTAGAATTGTGCAGGCCAAGATTATAAAGTATGATTGATCAACCATAGACAATTGATCGATCATCCAAAACATGTCCATTTCATGCGATAAAGCATGATTGATCATCGCATTTGGATTTATCGATCAATACTATCCAGGCAAGCAAATTTTACATGAAATGATCGATCATCCCTCCTGATTGGTCAATCAGACAGAATCTTGCATGTTAGGGACATAAAGCATAATCAATTATAGGAAATGCATTGATCGATCATACTTGTAGAACATAGCTAGAGGGAATTCTGATTGATCGATCATCCCTTGGCAATGATTGATCAACATAACTTTTGAGGACCAATGGTAACATATTGATAAATTAGTCAATCTATCAATAAGTCATCGTTTGACAGAAAAAAAGTTGTTATGATCGATTGATTAATCAATCACTTTACTGTGATCAATCAATTAAAGTACAGACTTTTACAAATGGGAAAAAAATGACTATTTTGGCTTAGGAAAGTTATAAATACCCCCACCAAACCATGTATTGAGAAGTTAATGATCATTTATTGGCAAATATTTTGAGCCTTTACTCTCAATTTTGAAAATATCTCAAAAAGTGCTTTAGAGTGGAAAAGTTAGCTTTACCTTTGAAAAGTTGACAACTCTTTCCTTCCTTTCCTTGCATTCATATTAGGCAAACTCCTACAATCACTCCACATTGTCTTGCTAAAGAAGTGGAAGCTTGGATCTCTACAAAAGAAGGATCTTTCCAAGTAAGGGTGTAAAATTTCCTTTATATTTGTTTATAATTTTTGAAAGCTTCATCTAGAACCTATAAAATCTAGATAGAAAAGGACAGCTAGAGCTAGAATCTAGCAACAATCCCTTGTGGAGATTGGTATTTTTAAAACTTTGTATTAAGCTACACGTGGTTTAAAGAGAGCTGAAATCTCTATGTAAGTCTACCTATTAGACCATTGAATAGTGGAATTTCCCAAGTAAGGGTTCTTGAGTGGTGTGTGCATGTTTTCTTTACATTGAAATTGATTTGATTCATGATTTTCTATTACATGCACAACTTAGTTTTAATTTTAAATTCTCAATTAACCCCCCTCTTGAGAAGCCACTTGGGCCAACACAAGGTCTCTGTGATAAGAAAACGTTTAAAAAATTCAGACCATGACGAGTAATTACTTAAACCCATCAGTGGAACAGTAGTGATTCTAAAAAATAATACTTGTTCAAATCAACGTTTGACGAAGAAGACTTACATTGGATTTCTTCTATACTTAACTAGCCCCAAACAAACCTTCCATATATTCAAAGAAAGAATCAAGCAACTTATGAAACTAAATTGACAAAGAACCAACCAGCATAAAATTTAGGTTCTATTAATGCTGAAAAATAACAAATTTTAACGCTTAGTCCAGCACTTTAACATGAACGTGCATGTCATGCATGAATGAAAAAATAAAGACCGAAATTACTAGGCTGATTGAGAACACAAGGAAGTCAAACTATTCCAAAAAATCCCACAAAAAAACTGAATTCGAAGTAGGATTTAAAAAAACTAAATCGTAGACTTCTCATGCAATGATTAGCAACAAACCCTTGCTTAGAGTTTCATGGCGTTGAAGAGATGATTCAAGTTTCAACATATTCTCTCTTGGACCTGCATGGAAGAGGAAATTTTGAATTCATAAGACTGAATTTTTGGCATCAAGAAAAAGTTTTTGGGAGAAACAATAGGCTACACCAACATTAGGGCACTTTCAGCCCTTATATGAGGCAAACACGTTTTTTTTTTTGGAAGAGAATTATACCTGATGTGGAAGAGTTTTTTTTTAAGCCTTTATATGAGTGTTTTTTACTTAGAGATTGAAGATGGAAATTAAAATACTAGGAAAACATCAAGGGAAGCATATAGAAAAACCTTAACTAAAGAAGAGCCTTGCTGAAAATGTTTCAGCACCTTGCCTCCATCAATGGCTGAAAGTGATGCCCCCTTGCAAGCTACATTTTTGTTTTTTAGAGCAGCCCTAGAATCCCTACTCTCATACCATGTTAGATTCTATGGTTTCATACTTGAAAGGGTTGAAGTTAAAGAGGAGAAGAAGAAGAAGAAACAAGTAGAAGAAAAGAAGAGGAGCAAAGAGAGAAGCTAGATGAGTGGGGAGAAGATGGGTAAAGAGAGGAGAGCTTGAATATATCCATGCCCCTCCCCCTTTCATCTTATTTATAATGAATGGTTAGAAACCTTAATACATGATAAGGGAAACGGGAACTTAAAACACTATAATTACAAGTAATGCCACTTAACTACTTAATTACAAGATATGCTAATACTTCTTGAACACATTTTTGGGAAACTCCTCAATCAATTAGGGTTCCTTAATTATATAATTTAATGAGAGATACCAGTAATTTCAAATATTAATCAATATAGGAAAGATTCTACAAATTTTAATGATAACATCAATTTAGAGAAAATTCTTTCTAATCTAGTAAGATTCTATCTTTTCAAGAAGAGGCAAGTATGACTCCACCTTTGACCAGCCCCTTGAGGGGGAATTTTTACCTTTTTACCCTCATGCTCCACTATCCTTGTGTCTTGGAGGTAGCACAACCTTCACTTTCTATTTTGTTCTAGTGTCTCCTTTTCTATCTATATTTTTCCTTCTCTTCTTCTCTTGGTTCTTAGGTTTTGGTTGTGTGTGTGTGTGTGTGTGTGTGTGTAGAGGGGGGGGGGGAGTGACGGGACGGGACGGGACGTTGGTTAGGCTTGTAAAAGTGAGGATCAAATTAAGTATATAGGAATGATAGGGAGTCTACTCTACTTGATAGCTAGTAGGCCATATATACAATATGTTATATACATTTTCGTTTTGAAGAATAGGAATGAAAGGGTCTTACATGACTATTATATCAAGAAGTCTCACAAATGACTCTCATATCAAGAAGTCTCATTGAGCAACAATTTATATGTTGGAGTTTTATAAGAGTCTCACGAAAGGAAGTCTCACAAAAGATTCTCAATTAAAATGTGTTTTAGATATGTTAGTTTTCTATCTAGTTCAATTGTTTAATTACTCTATGACTTATCTCTGAGTGTTTGACTTTGGGTGTAACTAGAATATGAGTAGTTTAATTGTAATCTCTATTATAAATAGAGCCTCATTGTACTTAATTATAATCAAGTTAATGAATTTTTGTTTAGAAATTCAACATGGTTTCAAAGTATGTTCTGTGAGTTTACTTGATCATCTCTATTAGTTTAGGTTTTTGTTGTTCTTCTTCTTCCTCATTAATGTTATCTAGTCCTAATACCTGGTTTTCCCTTGATGTTCATACCTCCAAAATACTATTTTCATACTGCAAATTTTATATAACATAAATTATTTTGAGTCTATTTTTCAATCTAAAAAACATTGTGTCAACTTAACATTACAAAGTGAAATTGACATTTGAAGTATCAAAGGTTTGAGTGATAACAAAATGCTTTCTATTTTGAGGCATTTTATGCCATAAAGAATAAGACTTTATATGAAGTCAGTTCTACCAAAAAACCCTCCATATCTTATTTATTCTCCATGCATTAACGTGAATTGAGTTTCCTTTTCTCTAAAAGACGTAGATTTTTGGACATATTTCCCTTATTATCAAAGATTTTTGGTAAGACTTAAGCACTCCATGTTAGCATATGTTAATTTGGTTTTGAGGAAAGATCACATGAGGCAATTTGGTTGGGGGTCTCCTCTCCAACTCAAAATAAATTTTGGCAATCTAAGTTTTCTACAAAGAGATATTGATATTTGAAGCAATGAAGGCCAGAGAGGAAGAGAGGTTCAAGTAGTGGCTAAAAGTTTCAAATTTTTGAGGCATTTTATGCCATTAAGAATGAGACTTTATATAGAGAATTATATGTGAAAAGAAAGATCTATAAGTTTATTTTCAAAAGAAACCAATTTTCAGTATGAATTTTGTAGAGGGATATATCAATATCAGAAGAGTCAATGGTCATGCTAGCAAAAGAAGAAAGAGTACTTAGTTTGGCCAGATTGTAGAGTCCAAAATCAATCATATTATTTTTCTAAAATGATGTATATTACAAGAAGGAATATCATAATTGACAAAAATATGTCGAAGTCTAGTTTCATAAGGAGAAAATTTCATGTCAATTTGATCTATATATAAGGATATATTCCCATTAGAGTTGGCAAGGGTCATGTTACGAAACAAAAAAATAAATAAAGTGGTCATAAAATTTTCAAGAACGAAGAGTTTTATGTCAATTTTGGTATTAAATTGAAGCTCTATGCATCTAGTTTCTTAAGAAACAAAACATTTGTGATTTTGAACTATATTTTAGGAGATAAGGATAATAGAAGTACTAAAGATCAGCTCTATCAATAATCTCTCCTTTTCCTATTTTGTCACCGATTACCTCTCCATGCATTGATGCCAAGTAAGTTTCCTTTTTTGTTGAAGAGCAGGTATAAAAGAGTCTTACAAAACTTTCACAACTAGAAGTCTCATAGAGCTATAATTATTATGATGGAGTTTTATAGGAGTAAGTCTCACAAAAGACTCTTAGTTAAATGTGTTTTAGTTATGTTACTCTTCTATTTATGTTCAATTTTTCAATTGTTCTAGGATTTATCTTTTAGTGTTTAATTTGGATGTAATTGGGACAAGGGTAGTTTAATAGTAATTTGATTTTACTTGTTTCCTCTATTATAAATAGAGGCTCATTGTACTCAAATTACATCAAGTTAGTGAATTTTTTCTCTTTTTCAGAAATTCAACATGATTCAGAGCAGGTTCTATGAGTTTATTCGGTCAACCCACATAGATAACATGATCCTTTTCTAGTTTATCATCTCTAGTAGTTTAGGTTCATATTTTATTTGTTTCTTCCTTTCCTGTCCTTATACTTGTTGTTTCTTTGGCTTTCAAACCTTCAAACTAAAGCTTTCATATTGAAAATTATATATTTGTGGAAAGATATTTGAGAGTTTTCTACAAAGATAAATTAATATTTGATGCAGGAAATGCAGACAACAAGAGAGGTTCGAGCAGTAGCATAAAACTTAAATTTGTAGCCATTTTATCCCCTCAAGAATGAGACTTTATATGAAGATTTATATGTCAAAAGAAGATATGTAAGTCTATTGTCTAAATTATCACATCAATTCTCAATTTGAGTTTTCTAGATGGAGATATCAATATCTCAACAATCACTGATCATGCAGGCAAAAGAAGAAAAAGTACTTAGTTTGACTAGATCATAGAATCTGAAGTATTTCAGATTAAGTCTCTCAAAGTAAGTATATTTTGTGTATAAAGTTTAAATATTAATGAAATACATTAAAGTATAGTTTCATATTGAGAACATTTCAAGTCAATCTGATCTATATATAAGGAGATATTCACATTGGAGTCGGCAAGGGTAGAGCTACATAATGAAGCAAATCAAGATATCATAAAAAATCCAAGAATGAAGCATTTTATATAAGAAATAGTTTCAAATTAAATCACTTTGAGTCTAGTTTCTTTTGAAATAAACCTTTTGTGATTCTAAGTTATATTTTGAGAGATATAGATATAAGAAGAGCCAAAGGTCAGTTCTACCAAAAATCTCTCTTTTTCCTATTTTCTCTCCTATTATCTCTCCATGTGTTGAGATGAATTGATTTTCCTTTTCTTCTAGAAACCTAGGTTTTAGCCAAACTTCTCTTCTAATAAGAGATTTTTTTGTAAGATTTAATCACTCCATGATGTGCTCATTCAAGGTATGCAATATCCTACTTCGATGCTGCTTTCAAGTTTTTCATTTTTGTTACTTGGTTGTGTATCTTTCTCATAGTCAACTCTGAAAAATTGTGGTCACCCAAAAAAATTATCCTTGGTCAAACTTATAAAGCTCTAAAGTAATATTCTTCCCTATTTTTTTTAAAGGTCACATTCTAGATTCGTTTGGAAGTATGAGTGTTTTATGGTCGCCATCTTTCAGTTAATAGAAGGAGTTTTGCCATGAAGAGATAGGTAAAGTTAGTTGTTTTTTTCATGTTCCTTCTTTACGGTTTCTATTTTTTTTCTATTCGTGAATTTTTGAGTCACATCAAGTAAGGATAATCTTTATAAATATTGTGAAGATCTATGTTTTATGAGTAAAAAGATGTTATAGTCTTGATCATCTTGTAGCAGAATTACATGATTGATCAAAAGTTATTTTTTTATGGATTTTTTTTTATTTGGATTCAGTTACCTTTATGTAACTTGGATCCAACATCGTTGATATGGGATTCCAGCATATGTTCCTGTCAATTCTATAATCTAACATTACTCATGGGATTGGGTTATTTTGTTGGATAACCATCATTGGTTAGAATTCAAGTATTTACTTACTCCTATTGTTTCTTTCTACTTTTGAACTTCATCAATGGAATATTTTTATTGAAGTATTCCCATGAGTTGGAAATTATTTTGCCAAGAAATTGCTCTCAGTTTATCAAGAAAGGCCTTTTCTAAATTTTCTCTCGGTTTTTTGGTTGAGTTTGGATTAAGGATGAGAGTTGCATCTATTCTCTTCTCTCTATTTGTTAGATAAATGTAAGAGAAGTTGAGTAGTGGCTGGTTCTTGTTATCACTTGACAAAAGCACAAATTTTTTCCATGATTTCCTGCTTATTGTAGTGAAAATATTCTCTACTTATTTTCGTTGGTTGCTAATTTGGTCTATGGGTGCTTCAAATTACGTTGTGTAATTGTTATTTGAAGAAACCCTTTGAAAATTGACCTCAACAGTTGATTTGCGTCAACATGGAGAGTGGATATATGAGTAATAAGAGTGACATAATCTGAATTACTACAATTCCACTAAGAGTTCTTTCCAATTACCTCAATTGGTCACAAACGTTACGGAGGGTTATCATTAGTCGTGACCTTCTCAATCATGTTATCAAAATCCCTCCTCCGATTAATGAAGAAGATGAAGCCTACCACAAGTGGGTTAAAAATGATAACATGGTTATCAGTTGGCTTGTTAACAACATGGAAGAGCATATAGCTAACAATGTAGTCCACTTGGAAACATCCAAGGATATTTGGGATACATGTGCTAAGCCCTATTCAAGTACCACCTCCTTGCAAAGAGTATATGATGTTTTCCAAAGTATGCTGGCTACCAAACAAGGAGATAATATTCGTGGCCTTCTCCAAGAATGAAAAATTGCTCAACCATACTCTACCAACATTGTTGTTCAAGAAAAACAACAAGAGGCCCTGGCAGTAACTATGTTCGTAATCAGGGTACATTATCCCGATCCCAAGGACGCGGCAGAAATACAAGAGGAGGCAGCAATAGGGGTGGTCGAATGGGTCCGACTCATTCCTGCACTGAGTGCACTTACTGTGGTGGTCAGAATCACCTTGTGAATTCATGTTGGAAACTCCATGGCAAGCCTGATTGGGCCACAACAAATCCAGCCTCAATTAATTTTTTAAAAAAAGGAGGAAAGGGCTTACTCTCCTTCTAGGAATGTGACTATTACTGTAGAAGACTATGCTGCAATTTAGAAGTTGAAATCCTTATTGGAGTCCTCTACTCCACCAAGACCTACTGCTGCCATTGCCTCAGGTATGATTTCTTCCTCTTCAACCCTTTCCTCTTGGATCATTGACTCCGGAGCTTCCGAACACTTGTCAGGTAACAAACACATGCTTAATTCATTGTCTCCATGTCTTCCTCATAAATTTGTCACTATTGCTAATGGTTCCCAAACCAAGGTGCTTGGCAAGGGTTCCTCCTCTCTTACCGCATCTATTCCTTTTCAAGATGTATTGTTTGTTCCTCAATTTCCATTAAATTTGCTCTCCATTAGTCAATTAACCAAATAATTGAATTGCTCTATAACCTTCTCACCATCTTCCTATACATTTCAGGATCTAACTACGAAATAGGTGATTGGTGGCGGCCATGAAAAACGGGATTATACTATTTTACTCTTCCACCAGTAGCTACTATTTCATCCACTACATGCAAGCCTCAACTTTGGCACAACCGGCTTGGTCATCCATCTATTTTGTCACTTCGTTCTTTAGTTCCATCTCTTAAATCTTTGTCTACTTTCAATTGTGAGGCATGTCAATTAAGTAAGCATATTAGGAGTACATATTCTCCTCATCTTACAACTACCAATGCTGCTCCATTTGCATTAATACAATATGATGTATGCGGACCTTTAAAGGTCTCTAACATTTCTCAAGTTCAATATTTTGTTACTTTTGTCGATGATTTTACCCGAGTGACTTGGTTGTTTTTATTTAAAGAATATACAAAATTCTTCTATTTTTAAAAACTTTCATGCAATGGTAATGACGCAATTTGGGAAGAAAATTCAAATCCTTAGATTCGATGATGCTATGGAATATTTGTCTAATGAGTTTAAATCATTTTGTGAGGGTAATGGGCTTGTTCATCAAACATCATGTGCATATACCCCTGAACAAAATGGGGTTGCTGAAAGAAAGAATCATCACCTCCTTGAAGTTGCTTGGGGCCTCCTCTACTCCATGAAGGTACCCTACTTTTATTGGACTCATGCTATTCTTATAACATACTTTCTCATCAGTCGGTTACCTTCATCAGTGCTTAGCAATCAAACTCTGTATTCTATTTTGTTTCACGGTGAAGATACTTTTCTCTTCCTCTTAAAGTATTTGGTTCCACATGTTTTGTTCATGATACTTCACCACAAAAGAGTAAACTTGATCCTCGGTCTCTGAGGTGTATTTTTTTTTGGGTATTCTTGAACTCAAAAAGGATATATTTGTTATAATCCTACCCTTTGGAGGTTGATGGTATCTCGGGATGTGACTTTCTTTAATGACACTTCCTTCTACTCCTCACATGAGGCTCCTCCAGGATTTAAATTTCCTCCTACCACTCCATGCCCGTTCGTGCCATTTACTAGAGATATTACTCAACCCCTTGAAGCACCGGCCGTCCCCTCACCTGTGGAGTTGTCGGATCCACCCGAGGTAAGTCTTTCTCCTCCTCCTATGTTTGGGCCTGAATTTGATACTTGGCCTATTGCGTTACGAAAGGAACACCATTCTTGTAATACGTTTCATCCAATTGCTAATTTTATGTCTTGTCATCGCTTATCTTCTGAGTGTGATCAATTTCTTGCTTCTCTTTCGTCTGTTTCCATTCCACAATCTTGTCAGGAGGTGCTGAAGCATTTAGGATGGAAGGCAGCTATGGATGAAGAAATGCAGGCCTTATATGAAAATCAAACTTGGACATTGGCGTCACTCCCAAAAGGGAAAAGTCTGATTGGTTGTAAATGGGTATTTACGGTGAAACACAACCCAGATGGGTCAGTTGCTCATCTTAAAGCATGACTCATTGAAAAAGGTTACACTCAGTGCTATGGGATAGATTATGAAGAGACTTTCTCTCCAGTTGCAAAACTGAACTTGGTACGTATCATCCTATCTATTGCTGCTTACTCATCATGGCCCATATATCAACTTGATATAAAAAATGCATTTTGAATGGTGATATACACAAAGAAATTTATATAGTCCAACCATCAAGATATGTGGTTGAGGGGGAGTCTCTATGCCGGTAAAGAAATATTTATATGGGCTTAAACAGTCCCCTCGGGCCTGGTTTGATAAATTCAGTCAAGCGTTTCTACAATTTGGCTTTCATCAGTGCTCGGTTGATCACTCATTATATGTTAAAGATACTATCAAAGGGAAGATAATTATTGTCCATGCATGTTGATGATATTATCTTGACCGGGAATGATGCTCATAGTATACAAGAAGTGAAGAATATGATATGTCAAGAGTTTAAGACTAAAGATCTGGGTAAGCTCAAATATTTTCTGGGTATAGAAGTCCTTCAGTCAAAACATAGGATAATATTGTCTCAAAGAAAATACACCTTGGATCTTCTTGAAGAAACATGAATGAAGGGTTGTAGACCAGTTGATACACCTATGGATGCGAATGAAAATTTGTGTGCTACGACTGGAGAAGATGTTGACACTGGAAAATAACAAAGACTACGTTATGGTCCTGGGTTAAGTACCTTTGCCTTCTGCTCCTAAAATGTCGGTCTTTTGGGTAGTATTGGCTAGGTGCTTAACATTTGGTATGGGAGCGGGCTCCACGTGGCAATTTCGAGTCCTAGGATGCTCAAAGGCCAGATTAAAATACTGGTAGGTCCTTGTGATAAACCTGGGTCAGGCCAGTGTCGTTACGTAGGCGCAAAAGCTGGATTAAATACTGGTAGGTCGCCTCTAGGTATTATCGCGGTCAGGCCAGTGTCATTGCGCCGTCATGGTCGTCGGCTCGCGAAGGGGGGGTATGATGTTATGGTCCTGGGTTAAGTACCTATGCCTTCCACTCCTAACAAGCAGGTCTTTTGGGTAGTATTGGCTAGGTGCTTAACAGACTCGTGGGAAAATTGATCTATCTCATGGTAACAAGGCCAAATATATCATATGTTGTGAGTGTGATAAGTCAATTCATGCACAAACCACAAATTACTCACAGGCAAGCTTTGGAGAGAATACTACGATACATAAAAGGTGCTCTAGGAAGAGGATTGCTATATAAAAAACATGGGCACTTCAAAATAGAAGGCTTCTCAGATGCAGATTGGGCTGGATCACCCGATGATGGAAAATCTATGCCTGGTATTGTACCTTTGTTGGGGGGAACTTGGTCACATGGAAAATCAAAAAGTAAAATGTGGTTGCAAGATCATGTCTGAATCAGAAAACTGAGCTTTGGCCCACACTATAAGTGAACTTTTATGGATAAAGACTCTTCTTACCGAACTGGGATTTTATAAAGGAGGCTCCATGGGCCTACATTGTGATAATCAAGCAACTATTCACATTACGTCAAATCCAGTCTTCCATGAAAGAACTAAACATATTGAGGTAGATTTTAATTTTATACAGAAAAAGTTTCAAGCAGGAAGAATCTCTTTTAAATATGTTTCATCTCAAGAGCAAATAGCTGATATCCTCACCAAACTGGTTACATCCAAAATTATATCCTATATATGTGGCAAGCTGGGTATTTATGATGTATTTTCTCCGCCAGCTTGAGGGGAATGTTGAAAAATGGGCTCAAGCCCACAAGCTCAAGGCTAGAAGCCCACACGTCAAAGGAAACACAAAGTGGTAATTTATGATAAGTTCCATAAGGATGGCATAGAGACGTAAATATGTTGTCTAATTATGTCTTTTAATCTATTGAGTTGTAGCCCTAAGGGAATTGTAACACTATAAATAAGAGCTTTGGCTAAGAGGTAAGGCATTCAAGCCTTCTCCTCTCTTTCAGAAATCGTCCAGCCACCCTCTCCTCCCTTGATGCATTCTCTCCTTCCCTTAATCCAAACTCTCCTCTCTCACGTCCTTTGTTATGCATGCAATAACATTAAATGTTATGCATGCAATAACATTATTATTTTATTTATTTTATTTTATTTACTTTATTTTATTTTAGTTTTAGGTTATAGGGGTATTTTAGGAATATTTTATTTATAGGGGTATTTTTAGAATATTTTATTGTAAACCCTAACCGGGTGAACCTTATTTAAGGGGTAAGAGTAATGAGAAACACGAGGATTGAGTATTGAAGTTAATTTAGAGTAAGCTTAGAGTAAACAGGTTGGATTCTCCCTTTGAGATCCAGGTCGAGCTTCCTTCAAAGCTCAATCATCCCATTCCTATTCATCGTCATCTTCTTCCTCACGTGTCTGATCCGAGACCGTGTCATCCTTCTCCTTCCTCTCTCCTCTCTCTCTCTTCTCTTCTTCCTCTTTTCTCTATCTTCTCTCCTTGTTCTTCCATGTTAACCCAGAGGCATTCTCATGGGATCCTAAATTCTACATGGTTAAAGTTGTTTTCATCTAGTAATCTTCAGTTTATCATCTTGTGTTTCATGACTTAAGAGCAATGCCTACACTCACTACCTACAAGTATAAAAGCGTGCTAAACATCTTGCTCGAGTCAAGTATTTTATTATTCACCCTAGAGGTGATTTGTGTTGACTGAACATTGACTCCCACCTTGATTTTTATGATAACAAATCCTAATTGATCTAACATTGGAAATTCTAGTGTTTTAGATTCAAATTCCTTCAAGAGACACAAAAGTCAAGGTCTTTGCAAAGAATCTAAATATGCTTCACAAAGACCTCGAGCTACACAATTGTGTCAAAGTGATGTTGAAGAAGTAGAATCTGTAGGAAGAAGCAATCAATTGAAGAATAGAGTTTAGGAACTCTTGGGAAATCTCAAAAACTCAGTCCATGTAAGAGAGCAGCCCCAAACCTTTTAACTTGAGGTACAATGAAAATTTTTGGATCAACCAGAACATGGCCAAATTGTGGAATAAAGCATAATTGATCATTCCCTAAGGAGTAATCAATCAATGATGTCTAGGCAATACAAAATTATTAAGATTGATCGATCAACCATTTGACATTGATCGGTCATACAAAAGTTTGCCACTTAGGGACATAAAGCTTGATCAATCATAACAACACCATTGATTGATTGATCATTCCCTACACATTGATTGATCAAATTAATTTGCCAGATGCAATGGAAGGATATTGATCGATCATTCCATCAATTAATAAGTCATTTTCTAAAAAAAATAGCTATTACACTCAAGTGATGATTGAATATTTTGCACTGAAAGATCAATGTAAAGTCACCTTTTTGAAAATGGGCAAAAAATGACTATTTTGGCTTAGGGAACTTATAAATACCTACTAAAATTTATTTTGAGAAGTTAATGAGCATTTATTGGCATAACCACTACATTCAATATTCTCAATCCCGAATTCCTTTCCTATGAAAATTTTTGAGAAAAAAAAGGTCTTCCTTGCAAATCCATTTATCTTTTCTCAAATCACACTCCTTGCATTCAATTAGTCAAGCTCCAAATTCATTCACATTGTGCATCAAAGTTGGAGGCTTGGTCAAATTTAAAGGAGAAGGCCATCTCAAACTCTTTTCTTGTAATTTTCTAATTATATTTGAAAGGTTAATCTAGAACCTTAAATCTAGATTGAAGAGCTCTCTAGAGCTAGAATTGAGCTCAATGTCATGGGAGATTGTTTTTAATTGTGTGTTTGAGCATACACGTGGCTTAAAAGATAGCTGGAATCTCTGTCATGTAATTCCAAGCTAATAGAGCTCACATTAGTGGAGTTTCCGAAACATGGGTTTTTGGGCGGTGAATATCAATGGCGGAACATCGATAACAAATAATATAGTATTTATTGTGGTGTGTGAATTTATCTTGCCTTATTTGTATTTTCATTTATTTTAATTTGTAAAAACTCAATTAACCCCCCTCTTGAGAAGACACTTGTGCCAACAATTGGTATTAAACACATTTGGAATCAAAATCATCTTGATTTTGAACATCGATTCAAATGGCATCTCGGGATAAATTTGTCCTTCTCAAAGGACAATTCCCCAACCGTCCCCCGTTATTCAATGGTGTAAACTATGGCTATTGGAAGGGTAGAATGGAATTCTTCCTCCAATCGATGGTTTGGGACATATGGTATGTAACAAAGAATGACCTCTTTGAAGATAAAAAATTAGAGAATGGCCACCTTGTCACAAGGGAGTTCAATGAGTTGCCTAGGGAAGATAGGAGGAACTCAGAAAAAACCGCAAAGCTATCAACTTGTTGTTGTGTGTCTTAGGGTCAAAATGAGTTCAACTGTGACTCCACATGTAAGTCCTCTAAAGAAATTTGGGACAAACTTGAGGTCACACATGAAGGGACCACTAGAGTAAAGGACTCTAGAATTAGCTTATTGGTAGCCCAATTCAATGAATTTAAAATGAAATAGGGCTAATCAATAGCTGAGTTGAACTCTAGGTTCACTTATATAATCAATAAATTGAACATTTAAGGACAAGAGATCTCCCTTTATAGGGAAAATGATAAGCTTCTCAAGGCACTTCCAAAGTCATTGGACATGAGGAAGACCGTTAGTCGTGAGAATGATAACTTTAGGATCATAAGCATGGAAGAGTTTCTAAAGATTCTCCTCGCATATGAGATGGAACCTAAATAAAGAGAGGAATAGCAACCTAAGAACAAGTCTCTTGCTCTAAAGGCCAAGACTAGCGTTGAAATGGACACTAGTGAAGCAGGCTTCATCATTAGACTTATTCAAAAGATGTACCGAAATAAGAATTTTTTTTAGAAGAGGCCAATTTAGAAATCAAAATGACAAATCATTTAAGAAAACTGATTTTTTTTTAGTGTGGCAAACTAGGGCATAGAAGAAACAAGTGTCATAACCTAGAAGGAAAAAAAGCCCATCCTCAAGGAAGGATTCGAAGAATAAGAATAAGAAAGTTTTGATCTATGCTTGAGATGCTATGCAAGAGGAGTCCAACTATTCTGAGGAAGAAGAATGTGAGGTGGGATTCATGGAAATTGGAGATGATGACGAGTCCACCGATTTGGAAGAGGTAAGCCACTCAGATGTTATGGAAGAGGAGTCCAACTATTCTGAGGAAGAAGAATGTGAGGTGGGATTCATGGCAATTGGAGATGATGACGAGTCCAACGATTTGGAAGAGGTAAGCCACTCGGACTATGAAAGTGAGTTAGAATTTCTTTTAGAAAAATCTAGTCATAGTTTAAACAAATACTAGGAAATATGAAATGCTAAAAAACATGTAATTACAAAGTTCAACAATGTTCTTATCACCATGAACGAAGAAAATGAAAGCCATGTGGCAAATGTTTCAAGGTAATGTGGTGTCATAAACATGCTACCATATCTATTAAAAGACACCCACATGTTTAGGGGTGGCATGACTAGTAAATAAGGAGAACTTCCATAGAGATCTCAAAGAATTATAACTATGCAAGCTAGTGTTTGTCCTCTTATGTCTTTCTCCTTTTGAATCATGTACCCCTAAGGACATTGTAGTCATTTTAAACACATTCCCACAACTATAAATACATCCTCAAGGCATGGAGTAGATTATTCAAACCTCTTCTTCTTGGCTCAAATTAGTCCTTACACCTCTCTCTCTTTTCCTCTTATTTCTCTCCTTTGGTTTCTTCTCTCCTCTCTTCCAAGAGCTAGAGTTCCTCCCTTATATATTTTCATTGAGATCTCTTGTGTTTATGTTTTGGCCTTAGGAATCAACATGTTATGAGAGCAGGTAAATATTTGACATGGAAAAGGAGAATAAGATGGAAAAGAAAGCGTGGAAGAAGAAGAACAAGAAAAATAAAAAAATTGAAAAAAAGGAGTTTATCGTTTATCCCTTTAGTCTTCTTTCCTAATTCATTTTTTTATTGGTATTTTCTCACTCTCTTACACACAAGTCTCGAGTCTATTGTTCAATTCAAAAATAATTTTTGCAATCAGATTTTTATAAGAGAGAAATCGACATCTGAAGCCACAAAGATCAAGCGACAAAATAGTTTTGAGTAGCATTAGGAAGCCTCAAATTTCTGAAAGGTTTGCACCAAAGAGAATGAGAATTTATTTAGATAATTATATCTTAATGGAAATCTATGTGAGTCTACTTTCTATCCAAATAAACCGTTTGTTAATCTGATCTTTCTAGAGAAACATATACATATTTGAAGAATCAAAGGTCATGCTGGTAACTTCTTGCATGCTAAAATCCTAATCTAAGCTGACTTTTTTTCTTCACTTTTTGAATTTCTAATGTTGGTTCAGTTTCTTATTTTTTTTCAAACTCTACTCAAGATTTTACAACCTTGACTATCTTTCCTTCTGTAGTTCCTTTATTTGAGCGCACATTACATTAGTTTCCTTGAGAAAAGTTTTTTCCTATATGAGTTTAGTTTAATTTTTTGACATAACTCTTAAAAATTTTAAATTAGAAAGTTTTGTTTCCCCATTCTAAATTAGAAATGTTAGTGTCCTAAATCTTCCTTATTCCAGATAATGTCTCTTGAATATTTTGTTTTTAAATAGGTCATGTTGTGTGAAAAAGTAATAGCCTTTTATATGAGAAGTCTATTTTTTAGAAAGTTTCCTTTATTATATTTCATCTCAAAACTTTATTATTGGAAATTTTGTTTTAATTTTCCTCAATCATCAGGTTTATAGAGGAATTATTTTTTTTATCTCTGTCTTGAGTGAAACATGGTCACTCCCCAAAAGTCATACTTGATCAAATTTGTTAAGTTAATTCAGTTATGCAGTTATAGTCTCCTCTAGTTTTTTCTTTTTCTTTTTTAAATGGTCACATTCTAGATTCATTTGGAAGTATGAGTGTTGCATAGTACCTCCTTCCGGTAAATGTTGTTTTCCTCTAGTATTTCATCAGTTTATAATCTTGTGTTTTCTTCACTTCAGAGCAATGCCTAAACCCACTACTTGAAAAGTATAGGAGTGTGCACAACATCAAACTTGAGTCAAGTCTTTTATTCTTCACCCAAGAGGTAGTTTGTGTTTGATCTACTTGGTGTGCTATCGTAGGCAACCAAAAATAAAACCTATACTCCTAAAAATATATGTAGCAGTACGAGTAAGGATCGTTCCCACGAAGAGTGATTAGTCTAATTTTTCCTCTGTGAACAAGGATGTTAGGGGGGGGGGGGGGGGGGGGGGGGGGGGGGGCGTTGAGTGTAACGAAAATACCTTTAAGAAAAAAAAACTAAGAAATAATTCAAATTAAAGGATCAAAATGATCAAACAAACAAACCTTGGTCTAAGTCAACATCCACCATCGGAATTTCACAACTGATCATTGATGCAAGCATATCTCAATTCATACTTGAGCATTCACCGTTGGAACTATCTTCCTATCTCTCCTTAATCATAGTTAATTAGAAAACAAGCTATCCAATTAACCCTAACTACTAAACAACACAAGATAAGCGCTAAAGGTTTAATCTAGCAGCAGCCTTAAGAATTAGAGAGATCAATGAAACTAAACAACAGAAGCACAAGCAAGTGCATTTAATTTAGTCCAGCGTTCTTCTTAAGATCTAATAATTCTTGTCGCAGCAAATCATCAAATCATAAATGCTTCACAAGTTAGAGGGATCAAACAATTACGGATTTGACATCTAACCCAACAGTAGATTGCAACGAGTAATAAACTAGTAGGCCTCCTAGTGATTAAACAAGACAATCATGAAAAAAATAACAGAAGAACACCTGGTACTCAAAACATAAACTAAACGATGAAAACAAAATAGATCTCACAATTTTATTGATTCCAATGGCTTCAGTTTCCTTTGACCAAGTCTGAAAGTTTTGCCACGCAAGGCCATGAAAAAAACTGAAGGAAAAACTAGAGAAAAGAGGAGGAAAAGATAGAGAAGGGAAAAAGAGGAAAGGGGGGGGGGGGGGTGGGCTGCTTCTCTTCTACAAAAACATTTTCAATTTGTTCATCTTCCTGAGATTTTTCCTCTTCCAAATTGTTGAATTTAGGACCCCGTGAAAGAAAAAAAAAAGGAAAAAGAGAAGAGCTCTTGGGTAGAGAGAGAAGAGAAGGAAAATATAAGAGAGTAGAGAGAGAAGAAAAAAATAAGAAACTTGGTTGATTAATTCTGAGTTACAATCACCTCTTTTTATAGTTGAGGAGGTGATAGAGTCCATGTACAAATAATTTTAGGACTCCTAATTACATTCCAACTAGAACTCCTACTCATGATAAGATTACATTATCTATTTAAGAGACTACTTTAACTCAACTTCTAACTCTTCTTTAATCACATGAAACAAGATAGAAACCACCTCATGATCTTATCTTTGAGGGTCCCACATGATCTTCTAGCTCATGTTGATTGAGATACCAGCTTGTGGTATCTTTGTAGGTCCCACTTGATCTTCAAATCTTCTATTTAATTCCTGCACATGTTCCTTATCTCTTAGCTAGAGCCACTTTGTATGAGGACTCTTGTTGACACCTCTAGAGCTCATGGTGGGTCCCACCAGCTTATGTAGCCATGGTATGTCCCACATTGTAAAAAAAATCTTTTTTTTTACCTTACATATCTTAATTCGAGTAGAATGGAAATGAAGAAGACCCAAATAATGCCCTCAACATAATAGAAATTACCAAATCTTCATCTTGCATGAGAGCTTGCTCACAAAGACACCAAACCAGAGGATGAGAACCTCTTAAGTGGGATGAGAAAGAACTCATTGTACTCAAGCATCAGTAGAGAAATCACCACCTCGTACTGAGTCCTCAGTATTGACCCCACATCACTACAAGGGCCAACTCCATTTAGGACTCGCCATAAGAAGTACAAAGCAAGGGACAAGACTGTCCTCCCACCTCATTTCCTTCAATCCTCTTCTTCTTAGAGAAATACTCAAGAAGGTCCACCTGCTCCTCAACCTCTCAATTTCAATCCAGAGCTATGGTTCATGGTTGAAACTGAGATTCCAAACATGTAAAAGTATTTCATACATCTGTTGAGCATACCAGCCAAAAAAATGGAATTTTTTTACTTTTGAATATGATAAATATAACCGAAGGAGAATGGTGGATCCTACATTATTGGATGAATTACTTGAATTAATAAGACTGCTAGAATATAAAAAAATGCAAGCATTCTGCCAATCCAGACCTTACGTAGTTAGTGATCTTGCAATTCAACATTTTTATTCACAATTATAGGTGGAGCACTCTAGCCATGCTAGAGACATCACAATATTCTCAACCTTCCCACCAAAGACAATACCAATCACGACAAGAACTTCAATAGCTTGCTAGGAAGGGAGAATGTGGAGGAATTCATCCATCTAGTGAATATCTCCTAAAACAAATTGGTTTCAAAATGGGTCAAATAAATGAAGACCTCTATGGAACTAGAAAGCCCAATGACCCAATGCAATGACTGTACTAGACCAGATCATTTCATTGATAATGTGCTACACCATAGGGATAAAGTCGTGAAGAAGATCAATTTTGTTGATATCAATATGATCAAGAATGGCCATAAGTTGGACATAAGGTTATGTCCTTGGTGCCATTTACGGGTGCAGACTAAGAAAAGATATGAATTTGGTATATGGGTGGACAATCAATGCTCTATTTAAGAAGCCAAACATCCTTCTGAACAACCCTATTAGGTAAGGCAGGGAGTTTGTGAGTCAAATGACTTGGAGGGGAATCATGGCAGACAAGTAATCTTCAAGTTCTCAGCCTCTTGAGAAAGCAAATGAAAAGTAACAAAGAATTAGAAGAAGAAGGCGTTGATGAGCCAAAATCATCTAGCAGTGGGATTTTGGATGTGCTAACTCTCCTCACCTATGAATTTAAGAAATTCAGAGAATCTACCCAGAGGATAGATCATTTGGATGGGAGGATAGCTTTGAATGAGCATCACTTTGGGATCCATCCACAATTTGAGGAGTTTTTTTATCATCCCCAAATGGATGAATATTTAGGAGAAACTCGAGATCCTGTTCATGGAGAGCCACAAAGGACTGGGGCTTCAATATCTATAGAGGTGGATAGTGAATATTTTATCACTATATTTGAAGAATTTGGGATTACATTAGGACAACCTCCTATTAATCAACCTTCTACTTTAGCTCCACCCCAACCTATTGATTAGCTGCACAATGTTATATCCTACTTTCATTGTGATTTCTTTGAATTTTGATGTTTCCAAAAGGGGGAGAAAAGTTGAAAAAATTAATTTAACAAAGGAGTCTCAAAAGCTAAAACAAATTCATAAGGCAAAAAGATAGGGGAATTTTTTTTAAAGGAGAGTAGATGATAAAAAATCTCATCTATAAAGCATGACATGACATCTGAAGTGAATTTTAAATCACATGTTTTTCATCATAAAAAGAGGGATAATGAGGAAGAAGGATCTCAAGATTCCTCTTAAGTACATAAAATTTGAATAATGAAGATGAAAATATAATTATTTAGCTCGCGAGTGATTTAAATGTGTTATTTCTCACCTGAATTTGAAAAAGGAGTCGACTCTGTATCATTAGGAGTCCAAAATATATGCAACAAGAAGCCAATATAATTTCAAATTTCAAAGTCATAAGGAGTGGATCACCCAGCATATGACTCAATCACAAATGCAAGAGGGAAGAAAAAAATTGAAAATTAATTATAGACTACAACTAGAAAGAAAAAGGAGTAGAACACAAGATCAAGGACACAATGTAGTAGCTGTGCACAAATGCAAGAGGCAAGAAAAATAATTTCAAAAGTCATCACAGACAATTGATAGAAAGCAAAAGGAGTCAAGTAAATGCACTTGGATTCAAACATAGACGCAAAGCGTCAAGCCAAAGAAGATGAATTTTAAATCAAATCCATGCTGAAATAATGAAAGGAGTTGACCCCATATCAAAGGAATCAACCAAACAACAAGAAACAAGGAGTCAAACCTGAGAAATAGTAAGTTTATAATTATTTTAAGAGTTGACCCTTGTAGGAAAGAGCAGTATATAGGAGTTGATTACATGGATTCAATCCAAGAAAAAGATAAAGAACATCGTGGATTCTACCCAACAAAAATGAGTCAACCCTTGTAGGAAGCAGAACATAGTGGATTTTAGTCAAACAAAGGATTTGACCTTCAAAAGAGCCTTTGAAGCAAACAAGATTCCCCAGGCAAATGCTTCAGTCCAAGCTACAAAATATGGAAATCCTATACTTTCATTAGGCCAGAAATTTGGTCGTAGGTCTTCAATTGGTGTAAGTGACCTATCAAAATAATAAATAAGCAAAACTAGAATTTAATAAATTTATTTTTAATTTTTTTAAAATATTTTCATTGATCGTTTTAGAAGAGATAGAAACATGCTTGATAATGAGAAACAACTACACCCCAAGAAAATGAACTTAACAGCCCAAGGAAGGAATTCACCCTGAAAAGACCCCGAGTGATGAACAAAATATGTGCAACCAAATACCTTAGGTACCAATAGGAAGGTAACTGAATCAGAAAACAATTTGGAGAAGGGGGTGACATATTTGAGCATAGTATAGGACATACGATTAATAAAAAACAAATAGTGAGGACTGCATAAGGCAAATAAAATTGACGAAGATTCATAGACAACATAATAGTTCAACCAACTTCTACAAGATGGAAATTTTTTCTTTCATATACACCATTCTATTGAGGTGTACAAACATAGGACAATTGATGAATAATCCTTTTTAAAAAAAAAATTGAAAGGGAGAGGAAAAATATTCTTTCGCATTATTAGACTGAAAGATTTTTACCTTGTTTTTAAATTAATTTTCCACTATAGCACAAAAGGAGGGGAAAATATGAAATACCTGAGCCATGCCCTTCATTATATATATCCATGTAACTTTTGAGTAATCCTCAGCCAATATAACAACAAAATACTAAGATTGAGATATATTTTGGAAATTAACAAGTCAGACACATCCGAATGAACTAAAGTAAAAGGACTAGAAGCAATATCATTTTGCCTAGGTTGAAAAAGCCATCTATGGTGTTTCCCAAGCCCACAAAATTCACATGACAATTGTAAAGCCTAATGAAGGGAAGGAACTAAACTTTTTAAAATTTCTAGTGAGGGATGGGCTACCCTTTTGTTGGAAGACGGGCCCAAGCCAACAAGATATGGACCCACCATGATCACACGGGTTGGTAGGACTCACCATGATCACGTGAGGTGGCATGTTGAGTTATCACACGAGCCGGAATTCTTATCACATGAGTTGGAATATTTGGCACAATCTGAAATCCTTTTCACATGAGTTAGAAGATTTGGCAAATCTTCCTAGATTAATGTAATTGATTTATCTTCCCTTGATTTATGTAGATTTGGATAATCATGATTGATGTAATTAGGTTAAGTTCCAGGGCATAATTTTAATACTATAGTTTAATTAATCTATAATTTGAGCTTTAGGGGAAGGGTTAGGAAATAAGTCTATAACCTCTTCTTCGTCTTGTTTTGGCCCAAATGGGTGTCTCTCTCGTTTTCTCCATGCTTTAAATCCATGGAGTCTTGAAAATCAACATGGTATCAGAGCATTGATTTTCATGATTCCATCTATGGTTTTTCAAGATTCATTCTTATCCTTTTTTTTCATAGTTTTTGGAACTTAGTTTTTTTTTGTTGCACGTTTTTTCTGCTGCCCAGCATTACACAATGCTATTTTTTTACCTTCTGATCATGTAAAAATCCTCTGCAGTAAGTTATCATTGATATGCTGAAGCCAACCATTGGGCCTTGGCATTGGATTGGATTTTTCATAAGTGCACACATTTGCTGTCCAAATACAAAGTAGTAGCAGAGAAGAGAAAGGTGAAGAGAACTATGTTTTCTGCTACTGGTTGGTGTGAGCAGAATGAAAGTATTTCTGCTGCTGCTCTGCATGACCATCCCGGAACCGCATTGCTCTGGTTGGCCTGGATGTGCTCCTACAACATCGGTAGGTGGCACAAGCAATTCCACTGCTGCCCACTGTCTACGACGATGATCTTGCTATTGTTTATCCATTGTCTTTTGTGCCAATTACCATCACTATTTTTTGGGACGTTGCTTCTTTTCGAAGATCATTTCTCTGTTGCCTGGTTTGTTGCCAATTTTTCTGGACAATCTTCATTGCCTTTCATATTCCTCAGCTTGATCCAGCTTGCTGGTTGGTTTATTTTGGGAAGATTGTCAAGTAGGGCAAAATTATCCCACGTCTCTCTTCCTAGTGCTCCACTGTAGAAAAATGAAGGAAGATTTCTACATGATTTTCAATCCTGAAAGTTACTATTGTTTTAGTTTTTGGAAACTCCTCTGCCATTCCTGAGACGACGAACCCGACTAATTGATCTTGCTGTGATTGCCATTCGAGAACTCTCGTTACTATCCCACACTTTTTCTAGAAACTTATCTTGCTCTTACTACTGATTTTCTGGAAAATCCACTGATCGACATTTAATCTGTCGGAAAGAGGTCTCTGTTTCTGCTCGTTGGGAGATGAAAGAAAGTTTCCCTCATTGCTGCTGCGTATTTCTGCAACTGAGACGTTATTTATGGATTCAATAGCCAGCAATCTGATCATCTATCTTTATTTATGGAAATCTTATCTTTGTTATTTCTGGAAGTCTATCTTTGGTATCTTATCATCTAGCTAGTTCAGAAATTGGAAATCTAAAATCATCCAGCCAGGGGCAGACTCCAACCTCGGTTTCCTTTAGAAGTTAGAAACTAGTTCAAAAAAGATCTTCTATCTATTCTAGCTCTACAACTCATCCCGCTCTGCTCGACATTCACCAGGCACCATTTTGTGAGTACAAAGACATTGGTTCCATTCTGTTGGAAGATGGGCGCAAGCCCACATGACCAATGAAGGCCCACATATCCAAGTGTGATGGAAGATGGGCCCAAGGCAATAAGATATGAACCCACCATGATCACACGAGCTAGTGGGATCCACCATGATCACGTGAGGTGGCATGATAAGTCATCACAAGAGTTGGAATCCTTATCACATGAGTTGGAAGATTTGGCACGAGTTGGAATCCTTATCACATGAGTTGGAAGATTTGGCAAATCTTCCTAGGTTAATGCACTTGATTTATCTTCCCTTGATTTACGTAGATTTGGATAATCATGATTGATGTAATTAGATTTAAGTTCCAGATGCATAATGGTAATACTATAGTTTATTAATTTATAAATTGAGCTTCAGGGGAAGGGTTAGGATATAAAGTCCATAACCTCCTCTTCCTCCTGTTTTCTCCCAATGGGGGTCTTTCTCTTTTACTCCATGAACTAAATCCATGGAGTCCTGAAAATCAACGTGGTACCAGAGTATTAATTTTTAGGACTCGTAGCTATTGTATTTTAAAATTCCAAACCCTTTTTTTTCTATTTACCATTCCTCTGTTTTTTTCTACTAGTAATTGCCACCAATCCGATATGCTAGAGGCAACCACTAGAGAGTCCATATTCTACCATTTTATTTTATTTTTATTGACCGACCCATCCGGCTTACCATCCTCAGTCGAAGCCTCCCTGTCAACATTGTGGCTTCTGCTGCTGTTTTTGGAATCAGCACTTATGGGGGCCATCCTCCGGTAACATAATTAATCTTGGGGAGCAGTAGTCATTTTTCAAAAATCTTTTTGACTATCAATAGATTTCGTTGATTGAAAGCAAAGCCAATCTCATTGGCGCCCACCATTGAAGATTATTGAAATATTTATCCCACGTAACTTGCTCTATTTGGTGGATGTAACTTGCTTTGTTCGCTAGCATATCTTCAGCTCAAATCTTTGGAAGTTTATTTACACCGCTTAATCAACAATCCATTCTGATTCATGTTGTTGCTGGAGAAGATGACACTGAAAAATCTACTTCACCATTGGTTTTTACCAGCTATCTCATTATATGATGCCAAAAATCTTGTTTGGAGAATAATTCGAGATTGTGTAGTTGTCTTCACGCTGCTGATTTATCGTCTTATCTATTGCTGAGTTTCCATTTCTTGTCAACGAATCAACTTGGCTGATTTTCTGTAAGTCTCGCTGGTTCCCAGTGTTGCCTTGTCGTTATGCCGAGGTTGTGTTTCTACTAAGGTTCTATTTTGCCGAAGATGATGTTGCTGTTTCTGGAGACTTGAGGATCTCTGGTTCTGATCTCCGATTCTTTGATTATGACCATTGCTCCACTTCAGAAACTAGAGGGAAGCGGGAGGTGATTGATTGTTTTAATCCACTACTATAGTTTATGTTTCAGCTTATTTCTTCTCTCTGGTTCATCACTAGCTATTCGGGAGCCAGCACCGTAGGACGACTCTACTGTCCCACACAGTTTGGGGAAGATGATATTATTGCCGTTGATATTAGGAAGTTCTACTATCATTCAAGAACTTATTGATGATTCTAGCACCTGCATACTTATCTTCATTGTTGGATCACTGCTTTCCATTTTTTGTTTTCTTTTAAAGAGTCCAAAATAAAAAAATAAAAAATTTGAACAGAGGCTCTGTTCGGTTCTGAGAAGACGACGAAGGCACTGTTGAAGAATTAAATATTTCTCTAAGTTAGGAAACATTTAATCAGCTAGCTGGTTCTACTGATTGACCCTGTTCTGTTCTGCCGGGTTAACCACGCAGATTGGGCCAACTCGAACCGAATCAACCCGGTCCGGGTCAACTCAATGAGTTAACTCAGACATGGCCCACTTATTTCATGCCTCGGTTATACGAGTCCGGATCACAAGGTTTATACCTATTTTTTGCAACTCATCTATATTGATTAACTATTTGACTTGGCGCAATTCAATAGTTTTTCTGGCTAAATTATTATTTTGCAGTATTTGCAACATATTCCTTGGTCAACATATTATTTGATGCAGATACTCACATCGGATTATTTCATGGGTCCTTTTACAAGGATTTTATTATTTTGTTTCGTGTTATATGGGCCCAAGCCCATTTTAGTTGGAGCTATATTGTCTATTTGGATGAGACATTACTATTGAAGAAGTTGTGGCCTTAGTATCCTATCTCTTACCATCATTTATTTGACTCTCACAAATATCTTAGGGTCAACCCTTATTGTAACCTTATGAGTGTTTCTATGGTTGGGAGTTTAAGTCCATCATGTATACATATGTGTGTTTTAAGTCCATTGATTCTTTTTTATATATATAATCATGGGTCTTTTATCGTTGTCTTGTGAATGGCTGGCATTACCCACTTATCACCCATTTCTACCAGTGATAGTCGGTGCCCGGTTTGGGACACCATGATGGAGGAACTTATTACTACATATATGTTACCTTTCTTAATTGGCATTTATTACTCTTACCACTAGAGAGTCGTTGTCTTGTGGAGCGACACGGTGATGGAGGAGTTTTATTACACTTCTGAGCATTGCATATAGAAAATGTCATATGGCTTGGAGTGATTTTACTCTCACTTGTATTATGCCAGCTGGGCCTCATGGAATAAGCCACTAGCGTGAGGGGGAGTGTTGGAAGATATGGAGGTGTTATGAACTCAATAACAGGTTGAGTCATGCAGAGGCGTAGTGGCTGAGTAATTTAGTATTAAGTTAATTGCTTTTCTTTCTATTTACTTTTACTTCATTTTTATTTAAATTGATGAGTTATTATTCCATAGGGGCATTATTGTTATTCTTTCTCTTGAACCCTTGTTAGTATAAACCCTACTTAAGGGGTGAAAGGAATGAGAAAAGGCAAGTCTTGATTTAGGGTAAACAAGGGTTTTGAGTTCTCCTAAATGAGCTCAGGGGTGTGCGTTCTCCTTAACAAACCTAGGGTTTTCAAGCTTCCCTTCAGCTTGATTCATCTTTCTCTTCTTCTTCCCTACGAATCATTGTGTTAGATCCAGGGTCGTAATAACTGGTATCAGAGCGGGAACACAATGATCGATTCTTCAACTTGAGAGGAAATACTTGCCCTACTCAAGGATTTGTGCACAACATTATGTACGATGCATCAAGATTTGCACACAAAAGTATGTGAGATGCAACAGGAGATGTGTCAATCTTCCATTAAAATGTTTGAGGACTAGGCCGCAATTGAGAGGCATCTTGCTAAGGGCATAGAGAAGAAGGTCGTTCAACCTCAAATCTCCAAGTAGGGAAATCATGAGCCAAAATCCAAAGCCTGGAAATCCGAAATCGTGGACCCATGAAATCCAAAATTGGAGGGTTTTGGGGGCAAAGAGCTCTTCGAAACAATTCGACGAGCGCCAACCCCATGTTGATGCTCTCACTCTCGGCCTCCAAGTAGGAAATCCGAAGTCGAAGATTTCTTGTGAAAATTGAGTTACTGAAATGATAAAGGCCCTCGCAAAGGAGGAGTCTAGTCCACTTGGTTTGACATTATGGAAGAATCCATCTTCTCTGGAATTTTTGGAAAAGAAGATTTCATCAAATCACCCCTTTGCACGACATCCTAAATTCCTCCCAGAATAGGAGATGGAAATTTTCCAAGCGGAGAAGCCCCATATGGCTGTTGTTCGTCATCGGTAACAAGTCAGACTCAACTTTGTCATGGGGCATAAAACATTTCTACCCAGTAGCTTCATCTTTTCACCGTTGATGGTTTATGCGCACAGAAAGGCAAAAAAATCTAGAGACTTCGATTTCGAAGTGCAAATCGTTGCCCTGGTGGAAGATGACAAGTCAGGACCAGTGGATTTCAATCTGAAATTGCTAACATCATGCTGCAGACTCTCGCTCTCGGCCTCCAAGCTGGAAACAGACTTTGAACAAAATTTGTGGTAAGTTTCTAAACCGATTTTCTCTTAATTTTTGCTTGTCCATTCTCCTATCCCTCGATTTTGTAAGAAAAAGCTCTACAATGGCGTTGAGAGAGTTCAGTTGGCCTAAGAACTAGAAAGGTTACTCACAAGGTTATGCAAAGTGGGTTATTTGGCATCTGCAAGTGAGTTGTTCGAATTAATGCCTACACTTGATGTTGTTGCTTGGTCGGCCATGCTATTGGGTTATAGTCAATCAAATAGAATAATTCATCTTTCTGGAATAATTGAAAAATTAAATTTCAAGCTGCAGAGGGCCTTAGCTATGGCTACAATCAAAAATGTTATTAGCACTTCACACTGTTCCAGCAGTATTGACGGTCAATCTATTTCAGTAGTATTGAAGGTCAATCTGCCCACAGTTCAGATATCCAATCTCTTGCAGTGGGCTAATCTTATATTGGATGAAATACCTACAAAAGAGGTAAGAGTACTGGAATTCTATGATAAGAGGTTATGTTGAAAAGGGGAATGTGATGATTGTTGGATATTTACACTGCAGACACCCAGGCCATGGACTGAAGTTGTTTAGCGAGATGGATAAATGGGGTGTTCCAGGACCAGCTACTACGATGAGTTTTGGAAATTATATTGTGCACTATTATGAAATGTGTGGTGATGTTGCTATGAGCAATACATACAGTCCTATGTAGGATGTTGCTGATTCTTGCAGCACAGGGACAACAACAAATGTCATATGTGTTCTTGCTGTAGGTGCCATTCTTGGAGCTCTTGAGACTGACAAATGGGTTCACTTCTACATAACAAGGAACATTTTGGAACTGACTGTTAATCTAGGAACTACATGTATGAATTTATATGCAAAATGTTAGATAACTCAGTGGCTGTAATGGAGCAGATGCCCCAAAAAAATTTATTGTCTTTGACTGCCTTAATTCTGGGTTTGGATAGTAATGGATCCATAGAGGAAGCTGCTGGTTTTGTAGCACATGGGTTAAGTGCTACAAAACTATGGCGTTGTGGTTGAGTAATTTAGTATTAAGTTAATTGCTTTTCTTTCAATTTACTTTTACTTCATTTTTATTTCAATTGATGAGTTATTATTCTGTAGGGGCACTATTGTAACTCTTTCTCTTGAACCCTTGTTAGCGTAAACCCTACTTAAGGGGTGAAAGGAATGAGAAAAGGCAAGTCTTTATTTAGAGTAAACAAGGGTTTTGAGTTATCCTAAATGTGCTCAGGGGTGTGCATTCTCCTTAACGAAACTAGAGTTTTCAAGCTTCTATTCGGCTTGATTCTTCTTTCTCTTCTTCTTTCCTATGAATCACTGTGTTAGATCTGGGACCGTAACGGGAGGACTAACATTTTATACGAGAAGATCCTATACGTTATGTGCACTAAGCTGGGAGTTCATGATGTTCTCTCACCACCAGCTTGAGGGGGAGTGTTGGAAGATTGGCCCAAGCCCACACGACCAAGGAACGCCGACATATCCAAGTGTGTTGGAAGATGGATCCAAGCCCATAAGATATGGACTCACCATGATAACACGAGTTGGTGGGACCCACCATGATCACGTGAGGTGGCATGATGAGTCATCTCACGAGTTGGAATCCTTATCACATGAGTTGGAAGATTTGGAAAATCTTCCTAGATTAATGTAATTGATTTATCTTCCCTTGATTTATGTAGATTTGGATAAATATGATTGATATAATTAGGTTTATGTTCCAGGGCATAATTGTAATACTATATTTTATTAATCTATAAATTGAGCTTCAAGGGAAGGGTTAGGATATAAAGTCCATAACCTCTTCTTCCACCTAGTTTCTCCCAGTGGGTGTATTTCTTTTTTCTCCATGAGCTAAATCCATGGAGTCCTAAAAATAAACACGTTCTACAGAGGTTTTTGTTTCTACTTGGCCAGATACTGTTGGCTGACAGAAGTTCTCTCTTCTGTAGCTTGGCTCTATTTGGAAGCGCGGGGAAGACGATGAATAAATTACATTGCAAACTTAGGTGTTGCAGTGATTTTATTCGGTCTAGCAACCCAAACCGGGCTGCTATGTTAAGCCGGCTTAACCCAGCGGACTGGCGCCAGACTCAATTTGTTCTGCTCGGGTTAACCCAGCGGGTTGGATCAACTCGGATCGAGTCAACCCGATCTGGGTTCAACTCAGACCAAGTCAATCTGACTCAACCCACTTGTTTTCTGCATCAATTATATGGGTCCGACTCCCGAGTTCTAGACATATTTCTTTCACGACTCGGCTATATTGGTCTACTATTTGACTCGGTTCGACTCGGTTCTTTTTCTCCAACTTATTTTGAAGTAATGGCAACTTATTCCTTGGTCAACATATTATTTGGTGCACATACTCGTAGCGGCTTTTTTTATGGGTCCTCTTTTAAGATTTTCATTATTTGGTACGTGTTATTGTGCCCAGGCTGATTTGAAACCATAACACAAAAGGATGTGGTGAAAGTAGGAAATACCTCAGTCGTGTCCTTCATCAAATATTACCATGTAACTCTCGAGTAATCATCCACAAATATAAAAAAATACTTAGATTGAGATATATTTTGGACATTAATAGGTCCCTACACATACAAATGAACTAAAGTAAAAAGACTAAAAGCAATGTTGATTTACTTGCATTGAAAGATAGATCTATGGTGTTTTCCAAGCTCAAAAAATTCATAAAACAATTGTAAAACTGAATAAAGGGAAGGAACTAAACTTTAAAATTTTCTAATGAGGTATGGCCAAGCCTGTTATGCCATTTGGAAGCCTCTTCTATAATGGTTGATGCTATTGTTGTGAATTTATTAGGGATCATATAGTAACGGTCCCCGTCCTCATGGCCGACACGAATCACCTATTTCATCTTGATTTTTGAAACACACAGTGAGATTGAAAAAAAGTAACAAAATAATTTTGTATATTGTTCATTTTACTTACTGATATAAGACTCAATGGATATTGAGGGACAAATAGGACATGAGAAAGTGAAAAAGATGGTGAAATGGTGGATGTATTGGTACCATGAATCCTAGTTTGTGACCCATCTACAATGGAGACAAAGTGATCTAAACTGTATGGTGACACAGAGGACAATTTTCATTTTTACCTATGAGGTGCTCAAAGGCTCCAGAATCAATGATCCAAGGTGAATTGCTAGAGTATGAGAGAAAGGAAGATGTACCAATAGAAGTAATTGTGGCAGTTTCATTGCTTTGGGGAGCAACCATCATAATTTTGAAATTTTGAAACAATTCATGATCCTCTTCTGATAGAGTCTATCTTCCTCTCGATGACTCTGAGGGTACTTCACTTTTGGTAGATTTAGTAGAGGTTGATGCTTAATTAGCCTTTAAGTAAGGTGGTTTGCCATGTAGGTTCCAACAATTTTCAACTAGATGATTGTTGATCCCACCAACAGTACACTTCCTTTGCTGACCGCCAGTGTTAGATGTAGGAGCATTCCCACTTCTACCTCTTCCTTTACCAGGTGTCTTTCCACCATGTTATGGTCCTAGATCTGACACATGGATTCATAGGGAGGAAGAAGAGAAAGACAAAGATCAAGCCGAAGGGAAGTTTGAAAACCCTAGGTTCTTTGAGGAGAATGCACACCTCTGAGCTTGTTGAGGAGAACTCAAAACCCTTGTTTACTCTAAATCAATCCTTGTCTTTTCTCATTACTCTTACCCCTTAAATAGTGTTTACCCTTACAAGGTTCAAGATAAAATATTACAAAATTACCCCTATAGATAAAATATTACAAAAATACCCCTTTGGCCTATTAATTCTTTAACTGAAATAAAATAAAATAAATTAAAGAAAAACAATTAATTAGACTTCTAATAATGTTATTGCGTGCGTAACATTATATCCCCCTGGGAGAAAGAGTTTGTCCTCAAGCTCGAAGTTAGGGTCTGCTTGCCCATGCCGACGTTTCCACCTGTTCCCAAGTAGCATCTGTGATATCTGTGTCAGCCCTCTAGACGACAAAACTAGAGCATTTCACTTGAGATTTTTTTTTTTTACACTACCAGCATCACTTGTTGTAGCACACCCACTACGGTAAAGCACCATGACATGGAATGTAGGAACTACTTCCTTAGACAGCGCCTTCACTGCATCAGAAATTGCAATAGGTTGATCTATGCCCATTATAGAAGGATCGACACCAACAACAGTAAAATTGTTGAATACACCAAGCACCATCACCTTGGTTGATCTCTGCAACTGAACTTCTCATAAAGAGGATTGCACCAGCACCATCACCTACTTGGCTATAGTTACCAGCAGTGATCGTGCCATCCTTCTTGACAACCATCATCCGCATAGCCCGATCGGACACAAATGCATTATGAAGGCAGCCATCATCCACAGAAAGCACAACATTTTTGTCCTCCTGATTTTTAGTGTCAATGATCTTTGTAGCCACTAATGTAATTGCTGCAGCAACTTGGTTATGGGAGAGAACAGCAGAGTGGTCTTGATCTTGCCTGGTGACACCAATTTAATGAGGAACATATTCAGAAGTAATACCCAGAAGAAGAAAATATGGAACTTGCAGGAAATTCTTTAGCTTACGGTGAATTGAGCCTTCCCACGTCATAGGATTTGTGGTCATCAAATCTAATCCAGTGCCAAGTCTTATGTCATCGAAGCCAGTTTGGTCTAGCGGCAGCAACAGCGGTAACAGCTTGAGGGCTAGAAGAACCTTGCTGTTTCATAGTTTTGATTGGCTTAGTTTCTGGAAACCTAGCATAGCATGCTAGCATCCTGCAAACCCGCATGCTAACATGGGCTGGAAAACCAGCAACGGCATCTAAGGATACAGGATGATCCAACCCCAACACTAAGGTTGTCAAAGACCAAAACATTTTCTGGAGCATCTGCGCAATTACAGCCAAAGAGTTATTTAGATTTCCGGAATGAACAACACCTATTTCATTCAGCACTGCTATTACATCACTGTTTGCATGGCTGTTGGGCAGCATTGTGTTCTGCACTACCATAGCAGCACTGTGTCCTTGGCAGTCTGGCAGCATGGTGTCCTTGGCACAACAACACTGTTTTTGGTGGAAGAACCCATGAGCCTCTCCCAAGTAGAAAACATCATGGACTTCATAAGACACTGCTGGTTCTACTTTCAGGACTATCAGCATTGTTTTCAGCAATGCCACTGTTGTCAGCATTGGTTGCAGCAGTGCCACCGCAACAACACTTATACTCTATTCAGACGCCGCCCAGAATTTAATATTTTTCCCGTCAACAGCCATAAAAATCATTCCCCACAGCATAACATTCAAAATATGGCCAAGAGAACCTTCATCATTGAGAGTGTCCCTATCTGCCAACAACTTCTCAAAATCAATGGTATTAAGACAATCTTTACCAAAGACAATCCCTCTGCCACATATGATTTCATTTGAGATGAGATCAATGGCAGGTAATTCATTAAATACACCACGAGCAGCACCAATATTCCCCCCATGCACAAGCACATTCAAGTCTTGTCTCATTTGGCCAAAGTCAGAATTTTCCAAGTGGTGCTCAGCTGCATTATATTTTTCAGTTTGTAGTTTCTACTGGGGTGCCCTTATCTTCACTGCAATAACAGCAACAATTTTAAATATCAGCATCAGCTTGGGCTCAAGAGCTCCACTAATGGTAAATGCAGTAAGAACAGAAATTATTTTTGTTGCTGTCCCTGTCCGGCCAAAATTAGCTACATCCTGCAGAGGAGTATCCGTTGTGACCACAACAACAGATAATTGTGCACAATAAGCCACTGCTGCTACTACTCGCAGAATTATCAACACTGTTTTCAACAGTGGCACTGTTGGTAGGACTATGTTCTGCAGTGTCAAAACGGCGCCATACAATCCAGAAATGCATTGTATTGAGCTGGTGCAGGCTGATCTAGTTGTTATCTTAATCCTGGGGCAGTAGCCTGCATAACCTGTTGAGACCAGATTCGTTGTCTGAGATCCATCAGGTTCATTCCAGCTCCATCAGTTTCAGTAATACTAGCATAACCTCCAATAAGAAGAGATGCCATGAAGGAACCCACAAGAGAAATATTTGTTGTTGCATTATATACATCTGGCTGCCTTTCAACTATCTTCCTGATGTGTGGACCTGTGAATTTTGCATATGCACTAGACCCAGTAAGTTGAGACAATGCTAACGCACCCCCAATAGTTCTCTCCATCTCTTGGCACTGTGAAGTGGTACTTCTATCCATCCATATAAGTGACTCTTCGGTGTGAAAACATCACTCAACTGGGTTAAAAGAGCCTTTTCTGGGTTTAAAGAACTCAATATAGTGGAACTTCCTTTCTTCCAATAAACACTGCCATGCTGCTGGCCTTAGTATGGACCTATCATTTTTCTTTTTTCCAACTTTTGTGCACAGATCTGAATAGCAGTAATAACTGCAGCATGTCCCTGATTCTCATGAGCTATAGATGCACCCTGTGATTCATTTTTATTTTCTAAATATTCTAGGTGCTACTCATCTTCACTTCTAACCTGTTTTATTTTTTTCTGTTGAGTCCATTTCTGCATTGCCACAACAGCAACAAATTTAAAAATGGAAAATGGTTCTCCTGTCCAACCCAAGAATGCAACAACAACAGAAATTGGAAATTGAGTCAGAAGACTGTGGAACCCAGCCACAGAAAAATCGTTCATCCACATGACCATTCCCAGCACACCCAAAAAAATTTATCTCCATTTTTTTCCACGTTGGCTCCCTTCTCATATTCAGAATTCCCACTGAATCGAAACTTTTCTATGAACAGGGCTTGAGCATTATACATAACATCCAAAAAAAAACCACTTCAATCTCGTATTCAGAACTCCCACCGAATAGAAAAATTTCTATGAACAAGGCCAGAGCATCATACATGGGGCCCAAAAATTGCAGCACAATATTGTCAATTTGACCAAGAAAAGGCTCACTGCTACTGTTCTCAATAGTAGAAAAATAAAACAACACCCATAAAAAAATTTCTATCAATCCCTAAAAATATTCCAACTCGTAATTCAGACACACAATCCGGAATTCCATAAAATGTGCTATGTTTCTCTGCTTCACGGAACAGAGAACCTCCATCCCCAAATTTCGAGCAGTGTTGCTACTGCTCAGCCCCTTGAAGCCCCATCAACCCCTTGGAAGAATCATTTTGACCTAAAAATCGTTGGCGTTTCAGAAGCTTACCCCCCCCCCCCCCTCCAAATTTTGTCTTCCACTATGGTTCCCCTTGCTCTCGTTGCCCTTTCTCCCATTTTCTCCTTGCCTTGCCAGTTGCTGGAACGACGGAACCCAGCGAAAATGCGTTGTGGTTGGGTGCCCACAAGGCTTTTTCCGATGGCGAACAACACCCCTTTGGGGCTTCTCCGCTTGGCGATTTTCGAGACGGCGATGTCTTGGATTTGTTTGCGTTGCCTGTGGAAGACCCATGGCTTCCCGTGAGAAAAGGGTTGTGGAATACCCCTCTGATTTCCAAAAATCAGGGTTCCCGTCGTCCAATTTTGTAATTTCTGAGTCCGATTTTGGATTTGCAGGGTCACTGTCGTCTGATTTCCATGCTCGAAGATGTTGAAAATTTCTGGCCCTTGGCCTTTCTGCCCGTCCAAGAAAGTGTCTCGAGCAAGTGTAGGTCGTCTGACCTTTTTGCGGAAGCGAGATGTATCTCAATTCCTAAAATTTTAATGGAAGTTCTACGCATTCCAGCCCGCAAGGTTTCTTCCCATACTATAAGTCCTACACGTATTTCTTCATATAAATCAAGCATGGCAATTCATTTTTCTTAATCGCTTATTGTGTTCCCGCTCTGATACCAGTTATTATGGTTCTGGATCTGACACATGGATTCATAGGGAGGAAGAAGAGAAAGACGAAGATCAAGCCGAAGGGAAGCTTGAAGACCCTAGGTTCTTTGAGGAGAACGCACACTCCTGAGCTCATTGAGGAGAACTAAAATCCTTGTTTACTCTAAATCAATCCTTGTCTTTTCTCATTACTCCTACTTCTTAAATAGGGTTCACCCTTACAAGGTTCAAGATAAAATATTACAAAAATACCCCTATATATAAAATATTACAAAAATACCCCTATATATAAAATATTACAAAAATACCTATGTGGCCTTTTAATTCTTTAACTGAAATAAAATAAAGTAAATTAAAGAAAAAAATTAATTAGACTCTTAATAATGTTATTGTGTGCATAACACACCACTTCCTCTACCTCTGCCAGAACCATTGTTCCTATTGAATTTAGGACCCCTTTTCTAATATTCCAAGCAAGGGAAACAAGAAAGAAAAAGAAGAAAAGGGGAAGAAGGCTCTCGAGTAGAGAGAAGAGGAGCAAAGAAACAACGTGTGTCAAGCAAAGAGAGAGATTTATTCAAGAAAAAATTTTAGAACTTACTTAATTCTAAGTTACAACACCTCTATTTATAGTAGAGGAAGTGATAGAGTCCTTATAAAATTAAACTCTCTTCTTTAATCACATGGACATAAGAGAGGAGGTTGGCTCATGGTCTTATCTTTGTGGGTCCCAAATGATCTTCCAGCTCATGTTGATAAGGTTACCAGCTTGTGGTATTTTTGTGGGTCCCACTTTATCTTCAAATCTTCTAACTTATTCCAGCTCGTGTTTCTTATCGCCTAACTCATGTCAACCTAGGTGAGGACTCTTCTTTGCATCGCATGTCCTCATGGTGGGTCCCACCATCTTGTGCAACCATGGTGGGTTCCACATTGAAACACTCCCCCTCAAGCTGGGGATGAGAAAACATCGTAGATGCCCAACTTGTTGTAGATGGTAGACATAATCTTGTGAGTGACCGGCTTGGTGAAAATATCTGCAACTTGACTTTGTGATGATATATGCTTTAGACATAAAAGGCATGTTTGAAACTTTTCTTGTATAAAGTGACAGTCAACTTCAATATGTTTTGTTCTTTCATGGAATACTGGATTCAATGTAATGTCTATTGCTGCTTGATTATCACAATATAGATCCATCGGAGCTTCTTTGTAGAATCCCAATTCAGTAAGAAGTGATATGATCCATAGGAGTTCACTAACAGTGTGTGCCTTGGCTCTGTATTTTGTGCCCAGTCTACATCTGAGAATACTTTGATGTTGAAGTGACCATGATTTTTATAGAGAAGCTCTCTTCCTGGAGCTCCTTTCAGATATCGTATTATCCTTTCTAGTGCTTGCCAATGTCTAAGTTTTACTTTGGGCATATATTTACTCATCACATTTACTGCATATGATATATCTAGCCTTTTTACGCACAGGTAAATGAGTCTTCCCACTAGTCTTTGATATTTCCCGATATCTACATCTTCTCCAATACCTACACATAATTTTGTATTTGAGGCCATAGAAGTTTCTACTGGTTTGCATCCCATCATTGTTGTCTCCTCCAGTAGATCAATGGCATACTTCATTTGGGATAGCACAATCTCATGTCTGGATTGTAATACTTCAGTACCTAGAAACTATTTGAGTAGTCTAAGATCCTTTGTCTAGAATTCAGTACATACTTTTTCTTTTGTTTCCTGGATTCCCTCGAAATCACTACCAGTTAAAAAGATATAATCAACATATACTGCCAGAATTACCTTGCCTCTAAGTGTGTTTTTAATAAATATTGAGTGATCTCTAGAGCATTTGTAAAATCTAGCCCATATGAGGGCTTGACGAAATTTCTCAAACCATGCATGAGGGGACAGTTTTAGACCATACAGAGATTTTTTTAGTCGACATTCGGACTCCCCCTCAACCACATACCCAATTGATTGTTGCATATAAATTTTTTCTTTGATGTCTCAATTCAGAAAGACATTTTTCACATCAAGTTGATATACTTGCCAGGAAGAGTTAGCTGCCAGAGATAATAACACACATACCGAGTTCATTTTGGCCACTGGAGAGAAGTTTTCCTCATAATCAATTCCATAACATTGTGTATAGCTTTAGCCACGAGGTGAGCCTTCAGCAGAGCCATGGACCCATTCAAATTGTGTTTCATAGTAAACACCCATTTACAACCAACAGGTTTCTTATCTGATGGAAGTGGGGACAAGAGCCCATGTCTGATTTTCATTAAGTGCATGTATTTCTTCATCCATTGCTGCCTTCCACCCTGGATGTTTGAGAGCCTCCTGATAGGACTGTGGTACAAATATGGAGGAAATAGTAGAGATAAATTGACAACATGCAGGGGACAGATGATGATGAGACACAAAATTTGATATGGGATGAGAAGTAGAGGGTATGGTGCATGATCTAGGTTCTTTTCTAATGGCAATAGGATGAGTATCATATTGTGGACCAAAAAAAACTGGAGAAGATGGGCTTAACTCAGTGGAATCCGTAAACTCAGTAGGTGTGGTGTCAACCAGTGTTTTTGGGGGCTGAGTAGTTGCTTTAGCATGGCACACAACCTGTCGAGGAGAACCTGGTATTGAAGATAAACCTAGAGGACCATTATCAGAATAGTATGGAGAGTCTTAAAAAAATGTGGCATCCCTGGACACAATTAAACACTGAAGAGTGGGATTATAACAAACATAACCTTTTTGTGTGCGAGAGTATCCTAAAAAGATACACTTGATCGATTTAGGATCAATTTTACTGTGTTTTGAGGAGGAAATATGGACAAAACATTGACACCCGAAGACTTTTAAGGACAGTGAAAATGGATCATCATTTGGTAACAATATAGATTAAGGAGATTTATTACCAAGAATGGAAGATGGTAGACGATTTATAATAAAGCATGCGGTAAGGACTGCATGAGGCCAATAAAAGTATGGAACTTTCATGGCATATAATAAACCTCGAGCTACCTCAAGAATATGACGATTTTTCCCCATTTTTTTGAGGAGTGTAGGCGTATGATGTTTGATGGATAATATCATTTTCTTGACAAAAGGATTAAAGGTATTTGGAAATGTATTTTTTGGCATTATCAGACCGAAGTATTTTTATTTTCTGATCAAACTGAGTGAATACCATGGCATGAAAAGACATAAAAATCAATGGTATCTCAGAACAGTCCTTAAATAGAAACAACCAAGTGGTACGAGTGAAGTCATCAATAAATATAATAAAATACCTGACTTGAGAAATATTTGAGACTCTCAAGGGTCATACATCGGTATGAATTAATGAAAACGGAGTCATATTTTTTACTTTTGGATGAGGTGAGTATGTACTCCTTTGATGTTTACTCATTTGACAAACTTCACAATTAAACTCTGACTTGACTTGAAGAGTAGGAAACATATAATGAAGAGATTGTGCAGATGGATGTCCCAAGTGCTTGTGCCATAGCCTTGTCTCATTTTCACTAGTGGAAACAATATTTATTTTTGGCACGTCCAGGTAGTAGAGCCGCCCTTGTTCACGACCTCCACCAATCTCACCTGCTTCGTTATAAGATCCTAAAATACACATGAAGTCGGTGAGAAGGTGATAGAGCAATTAAAATATTTTGTCAGCTGACTAACAGATAAAAAATTCAAAGGGAAGGTAGGAACAAATAGAATATCGGTGAGTGGAAGTGGTGGTATAATGGAAGTGGATCCTTTCCCTTGAACTTTGGTTTGAGAACCATCAGCTATAGTAACAAACTTATGTGAAAAATGTTATGGTCCTGGGGTTAAGTACCTATGTCTTCCGCTCCTAACAGGCCGGTCTTTTGGGTAGTATTGGCTAGGTGTTTAACATTTGGTATCAGAGCGGGCTCCCATGTCCCGAGTTCGAGTCCCGGGGCGCGCAAAGGCTGGATTAAAATTACTGGTAGGTTCGAAAGGGGCGACCTAGCGGAAGGGGCGACCTGGAGAACTGCGAAGGGGCACTAGGAGTAGGCTACCGCTAGAGTAGGTGTTAGGATCCTCACGAGCCATGGATTTTGTCACCCTCCTCTCTTCTCTTCCTTCCATTACCTTGCTTGACATTGAGATGGAATGAGGGGTTGAAGGGAATTGAATTTCGGAAAGGAGAAGTGGGGGAAAAATGGAAGAGAGCTTGAAGGAGCTCTTGACCTGTTTATCTAAATTACGTTAACTAAAATGAACTCAATTGATAATCTTCATTACCCTAGCTGTCCCCTTAAATAGGGTGGAGGACGTCCAAAACCCTAAAGACCTCTTGGGTCAATGGTTCAAACCAATAAATGCTAAACCAACCCAAACCAAAGACAAAACCAAACCAAGAAACAATTACATGGAAATTGAAAAACACATTCATTAATTCCTACGCCTGTTGGTAACTCGTGATGCTATAGAGTCTATAACATCACCCCCCTCCTGGAGAAAGAGCTTGTCCTCAAGCTCGAAGGAAGGATATAAAAGTCGAAATGCTGATAACGACTCCCATGTGGTGTCACTGGGATCGGCATGTGCCCATTGGACTAGAATTTCCCAATCCCCTTGAATGTGGCGTGCTTGTATTACCTGAGCCGGAATAGAAAGGACTCTGCCCTCATGTAGTGGCGGCAGTGGAGTGTGTAGTAGGGGCGAGTCACCCTGGAAGGGCTTCAATTGGGAGACGTGAAATACATTGTGGATCTTGGCTTCCGGTGGTAGCTGCAAGTGGTATGCCACGGGCCCAATTTGGTCCAATATCGGAAATGGACCATAATATTTTGGAGACAGCTTATGGCGCTTGGCTGCAGTTAGGGACAGCTAGCGGTAGTGTTGAAGCTTTAACCACACATAGTCTCCAGGGCAATAAGATGCCTCCCAGTGCTTCTTATCATAAAAGCGTTTCATAGAGTGTTGGGCCGCCTGCAGATGTGTACGTACCTAAGTGAGCATAGCGTCTCGTTCAGCTAATGCTTGGTCCAAAGTGACGACTTTGGATGCCCCCGGTTCATATGGTAACAAACGAGGTGGATCTCTGCCATAAACTACCCTGAAAGGAGTAGTACCCAGTGCTGTGTGGTAAGATGTGTTATAGCAAAATTCTGCCCATGAAAGCCATTTCACCCATCTTCTAGGTGCCTCCCCCACAAAACAGCGAAGATACATTTCAATCATGCGATTGACAACCTCTGTTTGGCTGTCCGTTTGTGGATGATAGGCAGACAAAAATGCCAATTGGGTGCCCTGTAATTTGAATAATTCCTTCCAAAAGAAACTGGTAAAAATGGCATCCCTGTCACTGATAATGGATGAATTCCATGTAATCAGACAATGTTGTCCATAAATAATTGAACGACCTGAGCAGCAGTATATGGATGCGCCAAAGCAAGGAAGTGCCCATATTTTGAAAACCGATCAACGACGACGAATATCACCGATTTACCTGATGAAATGGGAAGTCCAGTCATGAAGTCCATGAAAATATCAGACCAGATTTGAGATGGTAGTTGCAGAGGTTGTAGTAGGCCGACTGGACTTAAAGATTTGGCCTTGTTTCTTTGACAAATCTGACAAGCAGCTACATAATCAGCAATTGTGCTCTTCATGCCCTTCCAGTAAAAGTCCCGACTGATTCGGAAATATGTTTTCTGTCGACCCTCATGTGTGCTATCATGGATAGAGGATAGGATGGTGTGAAGAAGTGGGGATGTATTATGCAAAAAGATCCTGTTTTTGTAGAGAATGAGACGATCCTGAATCGTCCAATGAGGAGCAGTTGTCCCCTGTTGAATATCCTGATATAATGACATGAGATCCGGATATTGATTTACTTCCTCATGAATAGAATCTAATAGCAGTGCACGTGGGTAACTGATAGCATAAATTTGAGTGGCGGAAATATCCCGACGTGATAAGGCATCAGCCCCCAAATTCGAACTACCTGGCTTATAATGAACCATAAAATCGAAGCCCATGAGTTTAGTTAACCAATGCTGCTGTGGGGATGTGGTGAGGAGCTGTTCAAGAAGATACTTGAGGCTGCAATGATTTGTACGAATGAGAAACGGTCATCCCCAAAGATAAGGTCGCCAATGTTGGACAGCCTTGGCTAACCCAATCAATTCCCTCTCATATGCAGCTAACTTATGGTGGTGTTGTCCCAACTGACGGCTGAAATAAGCAATGGGGTGTCCCAATTGTTGTAACACTGCCCCTATACCTCCCCCGGAGGCATCACATTCCACCACAAATTCTGCCTCAAAATCTGGTAATTGTAGGACTGGCGCTGAGGTTAAGGCCTCCTTTAACAGGTTAAAGGCCTATTCTGCTGAAGAAGACCAGTGGAAGGCATTTATTTAGCACGTTGTTGAGTGGTGCTGCTATCTGGCCATAAGATTGGATAAATTTTCTATAATATCCCGCTAAGCCCAAAAATCCCTTTAATGCTGTGGTGGAGGTGAGAACCGGCCAATCTGTAACTGCCTGTATCTTGCTCTGGTCAACTTTCACGCCCACAGCTGATATGACGTGGCCCAAATATGCCACCTCAGATGTACCCATAGAACATTTCGATTATTCAAAACCAAATGATGAGAGTGTAGAATGGTAAATACTTGGTGGAGGTGGTGGAGATGTTCTTCCCAATTTTTGTTGTAGACCAGAATGTCATAAAAAAAGACTAACACATAGTGGCGCAGAAGTGATGAAAAGACCTCATTCATGAGGGCCTAAAAGGTGGATGGTGCATTGGAGAGACCGAAGGGCATGACAAGGAACTCGAAATGACCGTGATGTGTGCGGAAGGCAGTCTTATCCACATCCGCCTGGTGAACTCGTATTTGATGATAGCCCGATTTCAAATCTAATTTGTTAAAAATTGTAGCACCATGTAACTCATCCAGCAACTCGTCCACGTCTGGAATGGGGAACTTGTCCTTAACTGTGTGCAAGTTGAGTTGCCTATAGTCAACACAAAATCTCCAAGATTTATCTTTTTTACGTACAAGTAACACAGGTGAGGAGAAAGGAGATCGACTGGGCTGGATCACACCCTGAGCGAGCATATGCATGCACTGTCATTCTATTTCATCTTTCTGGATATGCGGGTAACGATAAGGCCGCACCACTACTGGATCAGTTCCCAACTTTAAACGAATGCGGTGAGCGCAATGACAAACTGGTGGTAGACCTGTAGGGTCATTAAATAAATCCACAAATGTTGTAAGTAAAGGAGCTAACTAATCATCACCCGTGTGTTGAATATGCAAAGTGTGAAGTGCGTTAGGAACCTGTGCCACAATGCCTTGTAATGTAATCTGGCCCTGTGGTACTGAAAATGTCATAGTCCGAGCCTAAAAGTCCCATAATATCGGTCCTAATTATTGGAGCCATTTGACCCCGAGCACCAAATCAAATCCAGCCAATGAAATGACTAGTAAATCTGCCTGAAAGGAATGCCCCTCAATGGTGAAAGAGGTGTTAGCACATAACCCCACGCTAGCAATTTTGGCCCCATTGGCCACTGAAACTGAGAGTCCCCTTTGTTGTTGAATTTCCAATCCCAATTGTTGCGCGGCAGGTTCACTGATAAAATTATGTGTGCTGCCTAAATCAACTAAAGCAAGTAGCATGAGATGATGTAACCTGGCCTTTACCTGCATGGTATTAGAACTACGCAGGCCATGCATGGCATGGAGGAAGAGCTCTCCTTCCTGTTGTACCTCTTCAACAATTTCATTTTCAAGAAGCTCTTCTGAATCTTCTTCCAACAATTCAATACTGAATAAACGTTTACAGGTATGTCCGGGCAGGAATTGTTCGTCACAATTAAAACATAGGCCCTTGGCCTTTCTAGCATCCATTTCCTGTTTAGTCAAAAATTTAAGTGGCATAGAGTGTGGAGGCACACTAGTAGCCTGATCTACTCAGTTAGGGGCAGAAGACCCAAAACGTGGACCAGATGCAGTACCCTGTATTCTGTTTTGCCAAAATGGTTTTCTTTGTAAAGACTCTTTTAGAACTCTCTGTTTGTGTTCCACAGCTCTGGCATAATTCATTGCTGAGTCCAAATTTATCGGACCAAGTAATTCCACTTCCAATCTGACTGCCTCTGTCAATCCAGCATTAAAAATCTGAACATGTAGGTGAGGAGGAACAAATTCACTAGCTCTGGCCAACCTTTCTTGCAACGTTTTTTGGTAAACTTTTAAGGTGCTGGTCTGTTTGTAGTTGATCAATTCCCCCACTGGGTTGCTGCTAGCTGGAGGTCCGAACCTCAACTGGCAAGCATGTTTAAAGTGCAGCCAATCCTGAATGGAATGGACATTTGGGTAGTGATGGAACCACATGAGCACTTCATCGAGCATGTGGTAGGCGGCCAAAGTAACCTTGTCCATTTCCACCATTTGTTGATGATAGAAGAATTGTTCACATTTCGTGAACCATAGTAAAGGATCTTTAGAGCCATCATATATAGGAAAGTTAAGTTTAAAGTACCTGGGAACCGTTGATGGTCCTTGTGCGTGAGTGGTCATTGAACCCATTGGTTGGCACAGGGGTGGATTTGGTGGTGGCGTGAATTGTTGGTGGGGAACTGGTTGTGGTTGAAAATTGGTTGCTGGTGGTGGCGTTGGTGCTTGAAGTGCAGCAAGTTGTCGGAGGATGGTTTGTAGAGATGATTCCAGAGTTTGTAAGGTAGTATTGATGTGAGAAATTTCAGTACCTTGAAGAGTGGATCGTTGTTGAAGTTCTGAAAGGACTTGACGTATGTCCTCTGGAGAAGAGGAATCACCGAGGGTGGACCTGTCTAATACTACGTTGTTAGGATCCTCACGAGCCATGGATCTTGTCACCCTCCTCTCTTCTCTTCCTTCCATTATCTTGCTTGACGTTGAGATGGAATGAGGGGTTGAAGGGAATTGAATTTCGGAAAGGAGAAGTGGGGCAAAAACGGAAGAGAGCTTGAAGGAGCTCTTGACCTGTTTATCTAAATTACGTTAACTAAAGTGAACTCAATTGATAATGTTCATTACCCTAGCCGTCCCCTTAAATAGGGTGGAGGACATCCAAAACCCTAAAGACCTCTTGGTCAATGGTTCAAACCAATAAATGCTAAACCAACCCAAACCAAAGACAAAACCAAACCAAGAAACAATTACATGGAAATTGAAAAACACATTCATTAATTCCTATGCATGTTGGTAACTCGTGATGCTATAGAGTCCATAACAGTAGGCCACCGGATTGGGTCAGTGTCGTTGAGCCACCGTGGTCATCGGCTCACGAAGGTGGGGTGTGATGTTATGGTCCTGGGGTTAAGTACCTATGTCTTCCGCTCCTAACAGGCCGGTCTTTTGGGTAGTATTGGCTAGGTGCTTAAAAAAAAACACTGAGATAAATAATGTAATAAATTTTTGTTACCTGTAAGATGCTCGAAGGCTCCTGAGTCAATTATCCAGGATGAAGATGAGGTAGATAGCATACCTGAAGCAGTGGTGGCAGTTGTATTTGATATGGAACTTGGAGAAGAACCCATCATTTTCTGAAACAAATCTTATTCTTCATCAGGAAAATTTTTATTTTCAGTTGATTTGGTGGGCAGATCCGCCTTTGTATCACCTACTAAGGCTTGATTAGCCTTTGTCAAGTTTGAGTTGCCATTGGCATGATAACATATTTCTCTATAGTCACCATTTTTTCCACAGTAATTGCCTTCCTTGTAATAGTATGTATCTATAGTGTGGCCATATCTCCCACAATGAAGCTATTCTTTCCACAATTTTTCCATGTTGATTAGCCAACTAATCACAATAGTATCATTTTTTAACCATTTGTTATAAAAAATGTCTTCTTCTTCAATAGGTGGTCCACAGGTTGGTGAGATGACCAAGTAGGTCCTTTGTTATAAGAAACCTCCAAACCGCTGTGGACCCACTCATAATAGGTACTTCAACGAAAACAAATCTCCAATGAATTCTAACAAAAAAATCCAAGTAGTATTCTTCAAACTACTTGGTGCATGGAGAAATTTAGCATTGACACTAAACAATCATTATTCTGATATTTTTCCTGAATAAATAACCACCAATAATAGACTCAATATCAATATTCTATATCAAGGGAATCTTGTTCCCATGAAATATTTTATTTCAACATTCTGATCATGGACTGGTCTCGGTTAATAGAATTCCAAACCGACAAAACTACTTTGATAACTTCTTCTAGATTGAGGCATTCATATCCACAATCTCATAAGACGAAAAACATTCACATACTCATCTTTAAATCATCTTCTAACTTTTGGAAACTAGTAACATGAAGAAAAAAGTTAATGAAGGAACTTATCTCATGCTTTTATATCTTATCTTCTTAGAGCATTCCTTTTGATGTGGGGATCCTAAATTTAATGCTTTGAATCCATGTTGAATTTAGGACCCTTTTTCTAATATTCCGAGGAAGGGAAGAGAGAAATAAAAAGAAGAAAAGGGGAAGAAGGGCTCTCGGGTAGAGAGAAGAGGAGCAGAGAAACAAAGTGTGCATCAAGCAAGGAGAGAGATTTACTCAAGAAATAATTGTAGAACTTAATTAATTCCAAGTTAAAACACCTCTATTTATAGTAGAGGAAGTGTAGAGTCCTTATACAATTAAACTTTAAGTCTCCTAATTACATTCCAACTCTAACTCTCTTAAGTGTTGATTTTCAGTACTTGATGGGTTTAGCTCATGGAGAAAAAGAGATAGAGACACGTTGGAAGAAAGTTGGAGGAAGAAGAGGTTAAAGACTTGATGCCCTAACCCTTCCCCTCAAGCTCAATTTATAGATTAATCAAACTATCGTATTACAACTATACCCATGAACTTAAGGTTTAGGGTTTAGAGTTTTAACCCTGGAACTTTAACCTAATTACATCAATGTCATCTCTATGAGATGGCTCTTAATTTACCATCCTGCCATCATTGTATGTGGGCCAATGGGCCTTTTCCTTGATCTGTGGTCGTCGAGCCCGTCTTGTATATCTCTTGGATATATGAGCCTTCCTTGGTCTTATGGGATTGAACCCATCTTCTAACACACTTGGATATGTGGACCTTCCTTAGTCGTGTGGGCTTGGGCCTTATCTTCCAACACTCCCCCTCAAGTTGGGGGTGAGAGAATAGCATGAACTCCTAGCTTGCTGAAAATGATGTATAAAATCTTTTTTTTTTGTATAATGTGGCACATCTTCCAACACTCCTCCTCACACTGGTGCTCTCTTTCATGAGGCCTAGTTGGCATAAGAAAAGTGAGAGAAAAATCACCTCAAGTCGTATGACATTGCTCTTTAATCCAGTCAAATAACTCATGTTGGATGTTCGACACACTCCTATCTTTTGTAGGTAGTGCCACTCCTATTAATGTAGGTAGTGGGTCTATGCATTGTTCGGACCTCCATCACAATGTCCCTCCACAGGACAACGACTCTCAAGTGGTAGGAGTAACAAATTTCAATTTATGGGGGTAGTGGGTCCATAGATACTGAGGGCATTTCTTCTTCAATAATAATGTCTCATCCCAAGAGACATAATAGCAACAAATGTAATGGGCTTGTGCCCATATAACACGAACTAAAAAAATCCTTGTAAAATTGACCCATGAAATAATCTAATGCAAATATCTGTACCAAATAATATGGTGACCAAGGAATAATTTGTCAATACTTCAAAATAATAATCTAGCCATTGAAAAAAATACCGAATCATACCAAAATATGTATAAACTTGGACACGTATAGAAAATAAGTGGGCCATGTCTGAGTGTCTGAGTTGACTCACTGAGTTGACCCAGACCGGGTTGACTCGGTTCGAGTTTGCTCAATCGGAATAGAAGCAAGACCCTCGGGTTATTGGTTCACTGGCTAACTGTCTTGACTTGGGCGAGTCCGGTCTGAGTTTTGGCAACGGTTGAACCCGCTTGGTGCTGATTAATTCAAGTTTCCTAAGTTAGGAAACTTGAATAAGGCAACAATGCCTCTTCTTCTCCGCTTCGAACATAGTGGAAACCCAGAGATTCAATCAAGCAGGAGATCTTGCAGTAGCAGTCGGAGAAAGGAAACTCCAAAAATACGAATCCAATCACAAGAACTGATTCCAGAGAAGGAAAAACACCAGCCAAGAACTTCAAAAATTTCAGCAGAGACTAAATACCAATGCAGGAAACTTTTTGACTGATTATAAAGTTTCGTCAGTGGAAGAGCAAAGATGAACCAGAGATGGCCGGATATTCGACCTCCAGAAACGGTCACACAATGGCAATGAAGATAAGAAATCAGCAGTTAATCGATAATGTAATCACCGCAAGTTCTGGTCCTCGATTAAAACCAAGTTTCCTATCTTGTCAAAATTTTCATTTCAGCAAGTCATCTTCCCCACTTTCAAACAGAGCGGAACAACAATGCTCGGGATGACGGTTGAAGGAGATAACTCGGATCAGTAATAATCAGGTTTGCTGCAACCAAAGCTAATCGGTGGCAGGAACAGAGAACAATGAAAATCCAGCAACACTGCGTCTTCTTCCCATAAGAGCTTTGGTTTCAGAACAATGTGGTGATGAACCAGCAAGATCAAACTCCTGCTGTCAACGCCTCAGAAAGATTCAAAACACAGGAACAATGTCGTCTTCTCCGAAAATGTCAATAAATCAGCAGCAATAGCATGATGACAGTAAGACCAACAAAGGAGATATCTTACAGAGTAATATCCCGGAGAAGTAGCAGGACTTTCTGATCGATGATAACATCCCATCAACAAAAGAAAACTATAACAGACAATGGAATTCATGAATTTAGGATGAAAAATGTTCCATTTCACCTTTTATTGCCATACCACAAATCCAAACACCCCTACAGTTATTTCTTGATGACCCACATGAACCATAGTGATGAACAATGCTCCACTAGCTCTATGGCTTGGGTAAAGGTTTTTTTTTTCAGGTTTATAGCTTGTAACATGGGTTCACAGAAAAAAAAAACAATAAAGCTCAAAGGGCTTCAACAAAAGGAAAAAATTAATTACAAGGTAGGCTATTTGGCTTATGTAGCTTATAACAAAGAGGGCCTTAAATCATGTTCATGCATGCATGTGTCAATGTGAACTCAAAGAGAATCAAGGCAAGTTCTAGAGAAACAAATCCATGGAAGAATATCTCTCATGAAAGAAAATAGTGAGACTGATATGGACTTAAAATCTCACCGACTTTTGTCTACCAAATTTAGTCACTACCATCTTCAAAGAAAATAACTAGACTAATTCATTCTTAGTTGGAAGATTACTTATTCAATCATGTTATGAATCTTTCAAGAGCCTAATTTAGTCTTGCTCATGACATACACAACCAAAAAAATCATTAAAAACCACAAAGAAAAAACAAAGAAGAATTTTTTTTGGAAGTTTTTTTTTTTATGGAATTGAAACACAACCTAAATCCCCTCCCCCACACTTAGAACTTACATTGTCCCTAATGTAAGGTGAAATGCAAAGAGAGGGCACACATAACCAAAATATAAATTCAAAAATAAAGAGAAAAATGAACAAACTTCCCTTGGGTTGCCTCCCAAGCAGCGCCTTTGTTTATTGTCATTGGCTCGACTTAATGCTTCTGTAATTATGGGTCATCCCACACATAGTATTTCACATCACTCTTGACCTTATCTCTTTGAGCCATGACAAACCAGGAGGTAAAAAATATTAGTAACCAAATAATTTACAATATTCGCATATCAAGGTAATGTCACACTCGCAGAGAGTAATTTCTCATCAGGGAACGTTTCCTGCAAATGAGGTTCATCCTGCACATGCTTTTCTTCTTACGGTGCACTAAGTTTACTGAAGATGATCACTGGTAACGTTCCTCCATAACCAAGGAACACGTACATGAGGTGACTGTGGATAGGCTTCAAATCTGAGTGGGAGCCTACAAAACAAAGGGTAAAGGCCTCTCATTAGAAATTGGTAACGTAATATAAAGAATGTTACCTGATTACTATAACTATTGAATACCATTCAATGCTGCAACAGTTTTCTGCAAATCAGAACTCAAGGCTAACTCCTCATTCTCTTTCTCAAGATGCTTACTAATGGAAACTTCTACTTCATCTTTTTCATCAAGTTCAAAAACTTCCTATGCAAAAGAATCAATCACATCAATTGAATAAACATGATTATCATCACCAAGATATTTCATGACATCATAAATGTTAAACTTAAAAATTTCACCATCAAATTCCGTGGTAAGTGTGCCACTATGAACATCTATCTTAGTCTTGGATGTCTTTAAGACTGGTCTTCCTAACAAAATAGGAGCAGTTTGGTCACCATTTTCCATATCAAGCAGATAGAAATCAGTAGGGAAAATCAAATAATTAAGTTGCATAAGAACATCATCAACTACACTCTTAGGATAAGCATTAGATCTGTTAGCCAATTGAATCACAACACCAGTTTTATTCAAAGGTCTAAGTTTCAAAGAAACATATATATAATATGGCATGATATTAATCGAAGCTCCTAAATCTATCATGGCCTTCTCAAATCCGATGTTACCTAACATACAAGGGATAGTAAACACACTTGGATCTTTGCAATTCAAAGAGAGTTTTCTTTGAATAGTTGTAGAAATATTCTACCCTACTCTCACCTTCTCACATCCTTTAAGTTTCTGTTTCCTTTTAATTGTGCATAGTTCTTTTAGGAATTTAGCATAACGAGACACTTGTTTAATAACATCTAAAAATGGAATAATTACCTTACATCTACAGAAAGTCTCATATAAATCTTTATTTTGTTCATCTTTTCTAGAATCTGCCAAAGCCTGAGGAAAAGGAGGAACTGGTTTATAGTCAGAAAGAGGTGGAAACTTACACTTAGGTATGTCATCATCATTGGGAACATTCATGTCTGCAATGATATTTTTCTCCTTTTCTTGCTTTGACGATGCATGGGTTGCCTTTATCGGAATCTCAACCTCTTTACCACTTCTCAAAAAGATTGCACTGGAATTTTCTCTTGGATTTACTATCGTTTGAGAGGTAATTTCCTAGAACTTTGTGCCTCTAGCTGACTAATTGCGGTTGCCATCTGATCCATCTGATTGTCCAAACTTTGAATACTGGCCCTTGTCTCCTGTTGAAATTTCAAATTATTAGTCGCAAGAGATTTAACAATATCTTCTAAAGACATACCAGAATTGGAAGTCTGGCCCGATTGTTGTCTAGGGGGATATGGCTGCCTATATTGCTGGTAACTTGTGGGATTTTGAATCGTGGGCTGATTAACTTGTGGATTCAAATAGCTAAGGTTGGGATGATCCCTCCATCCCATGTTATACATGTTCGAATATGGATCATATTTCCTTTGCGGTTGTCCAGGAAAACCACCTACCACATTCACTTGCTCAGTGGGCTCCTCTTGAAGAGTTGGGCACATATCGGTTGGATGCCCTACTACTGAACAAATCCCGCAAGCTTTCACTCTTTGCGTATTACCTACCGCCATTTGACGAACAAGAGAAGTTAGACTCACAATTTTTTGTTCAAGGGAGGAAATATTTACCTCATTAACATTCTTTGATGGAATGTCATGCCTAGTGCTGAATTGTTGAGAATTGGCCGCCATATTTGCAATCAAGTTTCTCGTGGCCTCAGGAGTTTTATCCACCAAAGCTCCTCCACTAGCAGCATCAATCATGCTCCTATCAGTGGGTAGAAGGCGCTCATAGAAATACTGGATAAGAATTTTTTGAAACGTTCCCAATATTCGTGTAGGGACTCTCCGTTATGCTGCCTTACGCCATAAATTTCTTTCCGAATGTTGGCCGCCCTTGAAGCTGGGAAATATTTCTCCAAAAAGATTCTCTTCATCTCATTCCATGTGGTAATACTCTCAGAGGGTAGATAATAGAGCCAATCTTTAGTCGAATCCTTCAAAGAAAATGGAAAGGCTCGTAATTTAATTTGCTCTTCAGTCACCCCCATGGGTTTCATACTCGTGCATACCACATGAAACTCCTTTAGATGCTTGTGAGGATCTTCACCTACAAGACCATGAAAAGTGGGCAAGAGATGTATTAGTCTAGATTTTAATTCAAATGTAGTAGTAGCATCTAAAGTGGGGAACATTATGCATAAGGATTGTTGATTCAAATCAGGGGCTGCCAGCTCTTTCAAAGTTCGATTTCCAGCCATGTCTTCCTCCTCGTCTGAATCAGGTTCACTATCAAACGAGGAATCAAGAGCTAGATTTTTCTCTTCAGAATTCCTCTGAGCTTCTCTCCTTAACCTGCGCAAAGTTCTCTCTGTTTTTGGATCATACAACAAATCACCTTGATTAGAAGATCGAGATACAATTATAAAAAATCAAGGAAACTCTAATAAAACATGAAAAACAAATCAGAAAAAAATCTAGAATTACGAAAACAAATAAAAACTCTAAAAATCCTAGAAAGCAGTGGAATTTGGCTTCAGAGTCAAAATTCTGCCAAAACCGTAACAAGGAAAAACTTACAATTTTTTTTAATTTCTAGAACGAAATAATGATCACAAAGAGCACAAAAATCAACTAGAATCACTCCCCGGCAACGGAGCCAAATTTTGGTTTGATGTCGTAGGCAACAAAAAATAAAACCTATACTCCTAAAAATATATGTAGTAGTGCGAGTAAGGATAGATCCCACGAAGAGTGATTAGTCTACTTTTATGCTCCGTGAACAAGGATGGGGGGTTTGAGCATAACGAAAATATTTTTAAAAAAACAACTTATAAACAATTCAAATTAAAAGAATCGAAATCAATCAAGAGAACAAACCTTGGTCTAAGTCAGTATCCACCATCGAAATTCCACAACTGATCATCGATGCAAGCATATATCAATTCACACTTGAATATTCACCGTTGGAACTATCTTCCTATCTCTCCTTTCGTAGTTAATTAGAAAACAAGCGATCTAATTAACCCTAACAACTAAACAACCCAAGACAAGCACTAAAGGTTTAATCTAGCAACAACCTTAAGAAGTAGAGAGATCAATGAAGCTAAGCAACACAAGCACAAGTGGCTGCATTTAATTTAGTCCAGCGTTTTTCCCAAGATCTAATAATTTTTTATGCAACAAATCATCAAATCTCGATTGTTTCACAAGTTAGAGAGATCAAACAATTACGAATTTTACATCTAACCTAACAGTAGATTGCAGCGAGTAATAAACTAGTAGGCCTCCTAGGAATTAAATGAGACAATCATAAATGAAAAATTCAGAAGAACATCAGATACTAAAAACATAAATTGAATGATGAAAATAAATCAAATCTCATAGTTGTATGGATACTGAGGCTTTAGTTTCCTTTGACCAAGTCTGCAAGTTTAGCCACACAGGGCCGTGAAGAAATCTGAAGAAAAAAACTAGAGAAAAGAGAGAGGAAAAGTTTGAGAAGAGAAAATAAGGTCTGGGGCGCCGAACTCCTTTTTTTTTACTTTTAATTCTCCCATTTCTCCCCGTTTAGGGTTTTTCTTTTCGTGCATCTGGTTTGGGTCACAGTACACGTGCCGCAACTTCAAGCCAGGTTTTGACCTAGATACAACCCGTATTGCTTAAAATGCAAAACATAAAAGTTATAGAATGGTTTCTTGTAATCTTGAATCATCTCCATCCAAGCTCGGATGAGAGAGTTATGCCCAAATTACGAATCAATGTCGAAACTGTCCAAAATTGCCCAATTAACTTCGTTTTGCACTTAGCGCTTCCATTCACATCCTAAATCAAACTATAAAAATAATGAGTATATTTAGGCACCAAATAATTATAAAAGCCTAAGCATTAAGAGATAAAAATATGACATTTTGCATTCTCATCAAGTATTTTCTTCTTGTCCCCTTGATAAAAGATGGATCGAGCACTGGTAAGGTTTCCCAATTTGCAGTAACCAGCAATGAGAGCATGGCATACTGGTAGAGCTTGTTGGTCCCTGCTATCAAAAACGGAATGCTGATCTGTGATGTCGCTATATTTGGCATACATGTCAACCAAGGTCACTAGTAAATTGCTACTCATTGGAATATTGTTTCTATGAACCAAGGCATGAATCCATAGACAACTATCTATGTCCTTCAACTTGGCAGAAGTGGAGAGGACTGAAAAAACAGCAACACTCTCTAGCTTAACTCCTGCAGACCTCATATTTTTTAAGACCCCAATAGCCTCTTCAGGTGGCATAAGCAGGGCATACCCGGTAATCATACTAGTCCACATCTTGGGTCTGTTAGAAGAGGTTGGAGTGTACTGGTGACTAAGTTCAAGCGTTTCATGGGATTGACTTGCTCGACTAAGAACAGCCAACCTGCAGGCATCGTTTTCAGTCTTTGGAACCAGTCTATGTACAGAAAATTGCTCAGCAATCTTTACTAAAAGACCATAAGTGTAAGCACTGAACAGGCGCAGGTAAGTGACCTCATCTAGTCCAACGTCATGAGTTTTCATTTTACCAAACCATTCTAGTAAATCTCTGCATAACCCATGTGTTGCAAAACCAGCAACTTCCTCTATGGATCCATTACTATCCAGACCCATAAATAAGGCTGTCAAAGACAAAAAAAAAAAATCTGGAGCATCTGCTCAATTACCGCCAAAGAGTTATCTAGAAATTCACATTCTTGCATATAAATTCATAAAGGTAGAGCCTAGATTAATAGTTAGTTCCAACCTGTTCCATGTTATGTAGAATTGAACCCATTTGTCAGTCTCAAGAGGTCCAAGAATGGCACCTGCAGCAAAAACACATATTACATTTATTGCTGTCCCTGTGCGGCAAGAATCAGCAACATCCCACATAGGACTATATGTATTGCCCACAGCAACGGATAATTTTGCTTCATAATTTCTGCATTTGAGCTTTGCACCCTTGGCAACTGCTGCTTCTAAACTCAGGACTGTCTTATTAACAAAATCTACGGGTGGAGCCCATTCAACACATTGTGTCCGAACCTGCACAGCATTAACAGCCCTGGCGTGATTTGCCACCACGGCTTCCCCATTGGCAGAATGCAGCATGTCCCCGATAAGGGCAGAAGCCTTGGGAGACAAAGGAGAGTCGGATTTTGGAGGAAGATTTGATCCATATTTGTCAAGATCTGACCAGGAGAGGAGCTGTTGTTCTGATGCAGAGCAAAAGAGGGGGAAGTCGGTCCCATCATGCTGCATACATAATGTATAAAAAATATCCTCTAGTAAGCCCCAGTCATCACAGAATAATCGTAAAAATGCAAAGTAACTTCCTTCACAAAATTCCATATCCACATGACTGGCTGCTGAACTTTGCTTGTGTAACTTCTGCACACAAGGCCCACTGCCAACAGGTTGGGACTAGAATTTCAATTCCTTCAAAGTAACTGATATATACAACAAGGCAGGAGTATGCTTGGTCTTGAAATCACCTAAACAACCAATAGTAATTGGAAGAGTCTCAATAAATTTGTGCTTTCTCACCCTTGGAAGGTCAAGTGCTGGCTATGTCTAGCCACAAGCTGAGAGGACTGAAATAACAACAACCCCATCAAGCTTAACACCTTCCACTGGGTACAAGCCTCCTTGCCTGTTCTTAGCATACAATTTCATCATAAAAAAAGAGAACTTATCTGCCATTCTCTCAAACACCTTCACTATGGATTTGATAAACTGAGCTGGAGTGTCAATCCCGTCCCTTCCAAACCCACCCTGATTTCTGTAAGGGCAGGTAAATTTGGATGACAGCTCGCTGGATTTGCACTTCATCACTTCGGTGGTACCTCCCTTGAATACATAAGGGTTGCTACTCTTGGCATGATCCTGCAAATAATCATAAATGCTGGACTGAACATTGTGGACGCTAGGAGCCTGTCCTCCCGATAATACAACGCCAAGCTTCAATTTTTTATTCTCTCTGTAGGCTGTCGAAATAAGAGAGCTCGTTCCCAAGTCACTGCAGTCTGCTGGAATAAGAGAGCTTGTGCCCAAGTCGGTTTCCCATTCGGAGGTCGAGAGTGAGAGTGAGAGCGAGAGACTAACCTGATCCTGACGGCGAGCAGCAGCCATATGGGGCTTCTCCACTCGGAGAAGCTTGGAGAGGTTAGGTCAAAAATTTTATGAGACAGAGGTATCTTAGAAACGTTTCCTGTTCGGAAAAATCTCTGGAAATTTTTCCGTCTCCTGTTCGGTGAGACGTTTTGCTTGCCGTGAGAAGGGGTTGTTGCTGGCCTTGAGAAGGGAATTTCCAGGGTCCACGATGTCAAATTTCCTTGCTCGAGACTTTTTCTCCGTGACCTTTCTCTCTACGGCCTGGGAAAAATATTTGTCGATTACGGCCCCTTCACGCATTGCTGCCATTCATTTTCCCCTTTCGAGTATGTTGAATTGTTAGTTAAGAGTTGGGATTTCATCCAACTATTGCATGATCTGAGTAAACCTTGTCTCATTTTCTGCCTATGTGCATTCTTTTCTTTGATCAGCAACTCTCTTAACTCACTCTTATTGGTATGCCCCATGTTACCCTACTCTAATTATAGTTGTTATGGTCCTGGATCTCACACAGTGATTCATAGGGAAGAAGAAGAAAAGAGAAGAATCAAGCGGAAGGGAAGCTTGAAAACCATAGGTTTGTTAAAGGGAACGCACTCCCCTGAGCTCCTTGAGGAGAACTTTAAACCCTTGTTTACTCTAAATCAATACTTGCTTTTTCTCATTACTATAGGGTTCTTACACCTTTATAAGTACTAATGGTTTCTTAAGGTGCTAGGTGAATCATTGTTGTTATTTGAAAAACCTTGATGACTCCTACTGTTATGCGTGCAATAACATTGCTAAATTATTTAGAGTCTAATTAATTATTTTTATTTACTTTACTTTATTTTATTTCAGTTAAAGAATTAATAGGCCATAGGGGCATTTTTGTAATATTTTATCTTCAACCTTGTAAGGGTGAACCCTATTTAAAGGGTAAGAGTAATGAGAAAAAGCAAGTATTGATTTAGAGTAAATAAGGGTTTTGAGTTCTCTTCAACGAGCTCAGGGGTGTGCATTTTCCTTAACGAACCTAGAGTTTTCAAGTTTCCCTTCGGCTTGATTTTCTTCTTTCTCTTCTTCCTCCCTAAAAATCACTGTGTAGATCCGGGATCGTAATAACTGGTATCAGAGCAGGAACACAATGAGCGATTCTTCATCCCGAGAAAAATGGATGGCTATATTCGATCTATTGGGAGAAATACGCACAAGGGTTTTAGCATTGGAAGAAGCATCGTGTGATGGAATGGGTGAATTTTCCATTAAAATTTCTGTAATTGAGAGGCATTTTGCTGAGGCCGTAGAGAGGAATGTCGTGCACCCTCAAATCTCCGAGCAGGGAATTCCACAGGCCCAGTCTAGAGCTTACAATTCCAAATACGGGGAGAAGGAAATTCTAGAGGCATAGTCCAGAGCCTGGAAATCCAAAATTGGGGACGCAAAAAATTTGAAATTGGAGGAGTATTTAGCACAACCCTCATCGATAATGACCGATTTGGGTTCGGTATCAACAACCCTCTTCTCACTGGAAGCAAAACGTCTCCCAGAACAGGAGATAAAAAATCCCCAAGCGGAGAAGCCCAAGAGATGGAAAATCCCCAAGCGGGGAAGCCCCAAAGGACTGATGTTCACCATCGAAAAAAAGTAAGACTCCGTTGGAAAAAGGTCTGGTTGGCTTTGGCTTCAAGACTCTCTCTCACTCTCACTATTGGCGGCCCAGTGGGAAACCAACTTCAACCAATTTTGGGGTAAGTTTCTGAGACGATTTTCTCCAACATTTGTCTTCTCCTTCTCAAACCCCTCCAAGTTTTACGAAAACCCCCTCCAATGGCGTCGGGATTGTTCCATGAAGCAAAGCAACAGAGAGGTTACTCCAATTTTGACGGAGTGCCGATTTTTCTGTCTAAAATGAGAGATGGGAATTTTTTGGCTATTTTGGGAACGGTGGAGAAATTTCTATGGGTGATGATTTTTCTTGTTGTTGATGAGAATAGGACCAGTGCGTCTGTTCATTGTCGTATATCCAGTAGTAGTGGTCATTCTGAAAACTTTGTACTTAATTTTTTGGGTCATATGTATTCCGCTCGAACACTGTTTGTTGCAATTCTTCAACCAAGTGTGAGTTCTAGAAATGATATGGTAGCCGACATGAACAAAAATGGGGAGACTTCTGGGTTGAACAGACTAACGAAATTTCAACTTGCTGCTACTATTTCAGTGCAGAAAGGGGCACAATGACAGAAAATAAAAACTGTTAGAAAGGATACAGATGAGCAGCACTTGGAATATTTAGAGAATAAAAGGGATATTTCTATCAAAAATATTTCAGGAGAACACATGAAGACTGAGATGATGAAGAATTCTAAAATTGTTGATGTTGTTGCAGTGAAGAAAGATGCAGAACAGCAGAAGATGAAAAGTGACAGTAAGGATTTGGAAGAAGTTGAGTAGAATGAAGCAAGTGCTGTTAATTCTGGAAAGACTGACTTAATTTCATCAGTGGCAAACTTGGGTCTTCCAGTTGAACAAGGGACTGTTGGTGGCACTGCATTTCCTTCACCAATGGATGTGGAGAGGAGACAAGAGGAGGCCGCTGGTTGTGCAGCACATGGTTTTTGCAATGATTAACTTGAATTGTTTGGTAAAATGCACACTCAGGCCATTGGACTAGAACAAGTAACTTACCTGGGTTTGTTAAGCATGCTGCTAAGTGCTTGCACACATGGTATTTTAGTACAGCATGCTGGTAAATGTGTGTTATGGTCACTAGCCACGGATCTAGTAACTCAGCGAGTTGAATAAGGATCCAACACTGTTTGTGGGTTTCTTAACACGTTTTTGTGAAAAGAACTCTCTTCAACTTTTCCTGTTATGTTAAGGATTTATACCTGCATCTACTGTCTTATACGTAAAAGAGACCAGAGAAGACCTTTCCAAACACGAAAAAGGTAATCAGAAATACCTCTTGAAGATCTCCTCCAACCAGTAACTCAAAACCCTCCTCCTTTGATGATAAGGCTCACGCAAACCTCCCCCTCTTGCTTCTGGTTCGTGGCAGAGGTAGATTGCTCTTGCAGCTTGGTAGAGAAGGGTGATTCCTCATCCTTTTTCTTCCAAGATCTCCTCAAAGACTCCCCAATGGATGCAGCAAACCACCAAGAGAGTTCACACCAAGAACCCTAGAATAGGGATCCTAGCAAGAACCTAAATTACCCTAGTTTATGCTAATTCCGAACTTGCTTTATTTCTCCATCCTTACCCCTTAAATAGGGTAATTAACATCAACATAGGTTAGCTTTATAAAACCCAATTCCACCCTTACCTTTAAGTCTTATTACAAATCAATAAAATTTGAAATTAAAAGCAACATAAATAATAAAATTAAAGTAGATGACTCAGTGTTATTGAGTCCATAACATCTGCTCCCCCTTGGAGATCAAGCTTGTCCTCAACCTCAGAAGCTGGGTAGACCTAGTGGAAGTTGTCGAGCTGCTCCCATGCTGCGTAGTTGTGGCCGATTGCTGCCCAGTAATGGCATACAGGGAGACATCCGGTGGTTCTTCCTCTATCATATCCTCTGTCACCTTGATATCCTCATCTTCAACCTTATCGATCAAAAACAATCTTTTGCACCGATGCCCAACCTGATATGGTTCATCATAGTTGTAACATAGATTCTTAGCCCGCCGTTCCGCCATCTCAGCCCTTGTCAATTTTTTTATATAAGGAGGTGTAGGATGACTAGATCTCGGATCCCCTGTCAAAGTAATACTCGGGTTGTTTCTTGGAGGAATGCGCTCCCCTTGCTTCGTGGATGGATTGCTCCACTCCCCTGACCATGGAGGTAGTCTGTGCTGTGCCTTCTATCGCAATTCTAAAGCACGAGCTATATTCATAGCTCTGGATAAGTTAACAGGTGCATAGAGCTCCACCTCAAGCTTTAACACCTCAGCCAGTCCTGCTGTAAGCAACGCAACTTGCTGATCCACTTGTACAATACTGCTGGCTCATGCTAATTTTTCCTGGAACAGTTTTTGATATTGCTCCATGGCCCCAGTTTAGGGTAACAAAACCAAATCTCCCAAAGGGTTGCTATAAGCTGGAGGACCAAAACGGAGAGAGCACAGTAGCTTAATTTCATCCCAATCTACCACGTCGCTATCAACCTCAACTAACTGGTACCAAAGTTGTGCTTCCCCTAGTAAGTGGAAAACAGCCACGTTGACTTGGTCATAGGTTGGGGCTCGCTGATGGCCAAATTTTTTTTCGCATCGATACAGCCATATCAAAGGGTATTCTGACCCATTATAAGTAGGGAATTCCATTTTAGTATTCCTCGGAACAGTGCCTCCCCCCTGGTAGAAGTGTCCCCCCGGAATGAGGGGTCCTTGCTGTCCCGAGAAAATCGTGCACCTAGAAAATTCATCTCCCCCTCTATTATACGAATGGTCCCCTCCACTCTGATCTAGAATGAGAGGTACAATGCCTCCCCCCTGGTTGAGGTGTCCCCCCGGAATGAAGGGTCCTTGCTGACTTGAGAAACTCGTGTGTCTAGTAAACTCATCTCCTCCTCTGATCTGCAAATGGTCCCCCAGAATTGGGTTCTTGCCAGTACTCAGACCAGTCTCCATACTATCCATCCTTCCTTTCAAGCTTTCCAAACTGAGAGTGAACTTCTCCTCCAATGCAGCAATTTTTTTGCCAATAGTTAGACCAATCTCCATGCTATCCATCCTTCCCTTCAAGGTCTCCATATCGATATCAATTTTTGAGAACCTCTCTAAGACTGTATCAAATTTTCTTTCAAGCAATTCAAAGTATTCATTGGTGCTTCTCTCTGCCGATTTACCCTGCTATGATACCAAGTTGTTATGGTCCCTAGCCATGGATCTAGTAACTCAACGAGTTGAATAATGATCCAGCATTGTTTGAGGGTTTCTTAACTCGTTTTTGTGAAAAGAACTCTCTTCTACTTCTCCTTTTATGTTAGGATTGAAAAGGAGTTTCCTTTTATCAATTATAGATGCAACCAGCAAGTTAAAGGAATGTTTAACCACTCATATATGAATCCCCTATTTTATAACTCACGTCAACAGGTATAAATCCCTAAAACCATGCATCTACTGTCTTATATGTAAAAGAGACCAGAGAAGACCTTTCCAAACACAGAAAAGGCAATCGGAAATACCTCTTGAAGATCTTCTCCAAACAGCAACTCAAAAGCCTCCTCCTTTGATGATGAGGCTCACGCAAACCTCCCCCTCTTGCTGCTGGTTCGTGACAGAGGTAGATTGCTCTTGCAGCTTGGAAGAGAAGGGTGATTCCTCTTCCTTTTCCTTCCAAAATCTCCTCGAAGACTCCCCAATGGATGCAGCAAACCACCAAGAGAGTTCACGCCAAGAACCCTAGAATAGGGAGCCTAGCAAGAACCTAAATTACCCTAGTTTATGCTAATTCTGCACTTGCTTTATTTCTCGATCCTTACCCCTTAAATATGGTAATTAACATCAACATAGGTTAGGGTTATAAAACCCAATTCTACCCCTACCTTTAAGTCTTAATAGAAATCAATAAAATTTGAAATTAAAAGCAACATAAATAATAAAAGTAAAGTAGATGACTCAGTGTTATTGAGTCCATAGCAATGTGATGAACTTGGACAGGCTCCAACGATTGAAAATTGTGACTGCAAAGTGGCTGTTCTCAGTACAACAGGGTATGCACCTAAAAGGCCACCTGAAAAAGCTCATGGATTCTTCAACAAGATGATATCTGCAGGTTCCATTCTTAGAGCTCTTGACACTTACAAATGGGTTCAGAAACATAATAAGGAGCAGGTTGGAACTGCCTATTTATCTAGGAACTACTTTTCTGAATTTATATGCAAAATTTGAATTGTTAGATAACTCCTTGGCGGTAATTGAGCAGATGCTCAAGAAGTTTTTGTCTTTGACAACCTTAGTTTTGGGATTGGATAGTCATGGATCCTTACACGAAGCTGCTGGTTTTCCTGCACATGGGTTATGCAAAGATCCACCTATTGTTGGGGGTAATGTAGCCTGCAAGATCTATGTTGGCATGCTCAGACGGATTCAAACAACTGTTGGGTGCAGGTTTGAAATGGTGCCAATTGATATGAGAGGTGCCGCTGAAATTTTGTATGTCGTTCAAATAAATAATCTGGGTACTGCTAGTGGAACATTAGAGGCTACAATTTTTTTTTTCCAGCACTACACACTATTCTAGCAGTATTGAAGTGGCCAGTGAGTGCTCTCTGTGTGGTTCTTCTCTCTCTCCTATTCCGAAAGATCTCATGTATGAGATTGCAAGCTTTATTGGCTCGACTATTAAAATGACTTCGGGTTCATGTGTCACTCATGTGAATTCATCCACTGATACAACTCAAGGATGTTGCAGAAAGTTGGAGCTCCTTATGGGGATCTTGAATGGAAAGCGGATCCTCTCTTTTCATTTGGTTACAACGTTACGGTCCCGGGTCATGGGTCAAGTAACACGGCGTGGGAGTTGTGAATCCAGCACTGGTACTGAGTTGCTGGACTCAGTAAGGAGGGTTAAAGATCCCTTCTTTGGGTACTTTTCCACCAGTGATCAGTCTCCCTTTTTATGATCTCATTTTAGTGCTAAAGTTATAGCTAGAATGGAAGTAATTCAGGTGGAGAAAGAATGGAGGAATACTTATTCTTGCTCACGTTAATCAGGGTTTCAACCCTAATTTGATGCAGATCGTTCTAGGACTTGAAGGCCTAGCTTGGGGGGCAGCCTTGGCACACGTTGATGGCTTTCCTTGCTTTGTTTCCTTGATGAATTCCCAGCAATAAGAGTTGTTCTAACCCTTCACGTGAAAGAACCAGAATTCTTCCTCTTTTGCTGCTCGTCAAGAGGGAATTGAACCCTACTTGTGGTTGACACTGGTGCTGAGAGAAGACCCTCTCTTTGGGCTCGAAAAAGGGGCAGGGAGCTCCTTTTCTTAGTATGGATAATGAAGGATGAATTTGGGTGAAGATGGATGCCAATGGAGGGTGAAGGATAGGTTGGATTTTTGGAGTAAACCCTAAACTCGAGATCAAGAGGTGATCTCAATCTGTTTAGACTAGGTTATTCTAAAATCTCAAAGGTTACCTATTTCATTCATACCTTTCCCTTAAATAGGTCACGTCATGGAGTTTCAGGGTTAGGGTTACAATAATTCCCCATAATGCCCTTACATATAAAGTAATTAGAAATAACTCCTACTTAAAACAATATAAGAAATAAATCCTATTGAGTGAGTTGTTGTTGTCTCCTTCGTTGTGTGACTTGGTGTGCCATTGAGTCAACAACATCAGCCTCCCCATGGAGGAAGAGCTTGTCCTCAAGCTCAAAAGCTGGGTAGACTTGTTTGAAGATGTCCACACGTTCCCAAGTTGCAGCGTCGGGGTCAGTGTCCGTCCACTGAATGAGAATCTCCCAATGGCCATTGGTCAACTGCGCACGTAATACTGTGGCTGGGTTAAGAATAACCTCGCCATTATCAACTGGTGGTAGGAATGGAGTGGATGTAGGTTGTGCTCCGGGATGCGGTTTCAAAAGAGAGACATGAAACACATCATGAATTTTGGTTGTGTCTGGTAATTTGAGCTGATAGGGGACTGGTCCCACGCGTCGAAAAATGGGAAACGCCCCAAAAAATCTGGGTAACAGCTTATGACATGGAGGTTCCACAAGAGACAACTGACGGTAGGGCTGGAACCGTAGCCACACATACTCCCCAACCTCAAAAGAGACCTCACGGTGGTCTTTGTCGTAGACATCCTGCAATCGAGCTTGGGCACATCGTAGCCATTCTGTGATATTCTGTAGCAGCAGATCCCGGTCTATGAGTGCCTGATCATTTGTGTCCATGTGGGTGGACCCTGGGTTGTACGAGAGAAGGCAAGGTGAATCCCAACCATATATAACCCGAAAAGGAGTGGATTGCAAGGTAGAGTGGAACGAAGTGTTGTAACAGTATTCGACCCACGGAAGCCATTGAACCCATTGCTGCGGACGATCCCCCACCAAGCACCATAGATACATCTCGATGGTGCGGTTCACAACCTCAGACTACCCATCTTTATGTGGATGATAGGCGGAGGAGAACTTCAATTTTGTCCACTCAAGAGAAACAGTTCCCGCCAAAAGGTTCTCGTGAAAACTGCATCCCTGTCACTCACAATGGATTTTGGAATGCCATGTAAGCGGACTATCTGCTCCATGAAAGTTTGAGCAAACCGTGTTACTGTATATGGATGAGCCAGTGGTATAAAATGTCCGTACTTGGAGAATCTATCAACCACCACGAAAAGTACGGATTTGCCGGTGGACAGGGGTAGGCCTTCCACAAAATCCATTGAAATGTCAGCCCAAACCTGCGTAGGAAGGGCCAGAGACTGGAGAAGACCAGCTGGACTCAAGTGCTAGGCTTTGTTGCACTGGCATACCTGACAGTCATCCACATAAGTCGCAATAGAGGGTTTCATGGCTTGCAAGTAAAAATCAGCTCGAATTCTCTGCAAGGTCTTCTGGATCCCCTCGTGTACTGTCATGGTAGGACGAGAGAATAGCTGGAATCAACTCGGACTCAGGTGGAAGGAAAATTCGTTGCTTGTAATAAATAAGTGAATCCTGGATGGACCACATCAAATTCATTGTCCCTTCCGAAATCTTCTGATGCAGTTCTTGTAGTGCAGGGTGATTGGCATGTGCGTTTCTCACCAAGTCCAGAATGAGAAATCTTGGCTGGCTGATCGAATAGACTGACTACTGATCTTCAAAACACCGTGACAAGGCGTCTATCACCTTATTTAATCTCCTCACATGATACTCCACCGAGAAGTCAAACCCCAACAACTTATTGATCCAGTGCTGCTGTGGCAACGTCGTCAAATGCTGTTATAGTAGGAATTTAAGGTTGTAGTGATCCGTGCATATGAGAAAATCCCGGACCCAGAGATAAGGCCTCCAATGTTGGACTGCTTTGGCCAACCCAATCAATTCGTGCTCATAGGCTGCCAGCTTGTGATGATGGACTACCAACTATCTGCTAAAATACGCAATAGGATGGCCCAGCTGCTGTAAAACGGCCCCAATGCCCACTCCCGAAGCGTCGCACTCTACCATGAACAATTCGTCAAAGTTGGGAAGTTGTAATACTGGCATGGATGCGAGGGCAGCTTTGAGTGCCACAAACGACATGGTAGCCCTCTCATTCCAAATAAAGGAATTTTTCTTGAGTAGACTCGTTAATGGTGCAGCCACTGGCCCATAGTTTTGAATAAATTTGTAGTAGTAGCCCGCAATACCCAAAAAACCCCATAAAGCAGAACAAGACAGAGGCTGTGGCCACTCGTGAATAGCTAGGATCTTCTTGGGATCCACCGTAACCCCCTCATGTGAGATAATGTGTCCCAGATACACCACACGTGAAGTCGCAAAAGAACACTTGGAATGTTTCAAATAGCTGATGTGCTCGTAACAAGTTGAAAACAATCCTCAAGTGTGCCAAGCACTCCTCAACCGACTTGCTATATATCAAAATATCATCGAAAAATACAAGAAAATTTTTTCGAAGATAGGGCCTAAATACCTCGTTCATCAAAGCTTGAAAAGTGGAGGGTGCATTGGATAACCCGAACGGCATGACGACAAACTCAAAGTGGCCATGGTGCGTGCGGAATGTTATCTTCTCGATATCAGAGGGGTGCATCCGGACCTAATGGCATCTCGAAAGGAGGTCGAGTTTAGTGAATACCCACGACCCATGTAACTCATCCAGGAGCTCATCCACTACCAGAATCGGGAACTTGTCTTTTACTGTCTGCACGTTCAACTCCCGATAATCCACGCAGAACCTCCATGTCCCATCATGTTTCTTCACAAGTAAGACAGGTGAAGAGAACGGGGAGTGGCTGGGACGAATAAGACCCTGTTTCAACATCTCATGGCACTGACCCTCTATCTCGTCCTTCTGAAGGTGTGGGTAATGGTATGGTCGCACGACCACTACCTTAGAACCTGGTTTCAAACAGATCCTGTGGTCACAGTGCCTCATGGGAGGCAACCCAGAAGGCTTCTGGAAGAGGTCAGAGAACTCCTCAACTAGACCATCACTAGTACTGTCAGGCTGATCCTGTGTCTACAAAGTGTGCATGCGGTGGGCCCTGTCCACCTGACAACTCTGTAAGAGCACCCGACTTCCGGCTAAATCAAAGCTCATGGTTAAAGCCGAAAAGTCCCACAGAATGGGCCCCAATGTTTGTAATCATTTCATGCCTAATACCATATCAAATCCCGCCAGGGGAATAACAAAATTTTTTACAGTAAACAAAGTAAAGCCAATGGAAAAAGTTACCGCCTTACTAATCCCATAGCTAGGGACCTTCTCGCCATTAGCCACTGAGCGGTGGCTGTCGGATGAGTGTGTATATGGAGCTGGAGAGGTTGTACGGCTGTCAAAATCAGAAAATTGTGTGTAGTCCCCGAGTCGACTAGTCCCACCAGTTCTCGGTCGATGACATGAGCTCGGACTTGCATTGTAGTAGGCGATTTCTACCCAGTAATAGCATGCAAGGATATCTCTGGTGGTTCCTCCTCGATAATATCTTCTGGCTCCTCTGGATCCACTGAATCCTCCACCTCGAGCCAAAACAATCGTTACATTGGTGTCCAACCCAATACTGCTCATCGCAGTTATAACATAAATTTTTGGACTACCTTTTTGCCATCTCCGCAGTCGTCAATTTTTTATAAAGCTCGGTAGGGGATTACCAGGGTGGGGATCGGCTACCCGAGTCGTAGTCGGAGTGTGTCTGGATGGTGCTACTGTAGATGCTCCCTGAGCTGAATTATAGCGGTGCCCTTGCCACGTGGAGGAAGTGTTCCTCTCACTCGACAAACCCGGCTTACGTTGCTGCAGTTGTTGTCATTATTCCATTGCTCGGGCCATATTCATGGCATGAGCTAAATCCATGGTCATAAGGAGTTCTACATCTAGCTGTAAATACACATTGAGTCCTGCTTTGAATAAGGAGATCTGCTGGTCAACCAATACCCTCTCACCAGCATGAGCCAACATTTCCTGGAATAGTTTTTGATATTGTTCCACTGAACCCGTTTGTCTCAATAGGACTAACTCTCCTAGGGGGGTTGCTGTTGGCGGGAGGCCCAAATCTAACTGTGCATAGATTTTCAAATTCTCCCCAAGTCATTCCCGATCTCTCTTTCTCTACTTGAGTAACCCATAACATGGCTCCATCTGTCATATGGAAAGAGGCCAATTGCACCTTATCCCATTCAGTAGTCCCTTGGTTCATTTTTTTTTCCACATCTATGCAACCAAATGAAGGGATCTACAGAACCATTGAAAGAGGGAAACTCTAACTTGGTGTACCTTGGGAATGTGCCTCCATGCTGAGGTCCATGGACAATAGTATGCCCAGGCCACTGCTCCCCTCTTCTATGATACGGTTGAGCAACCTCTCTCACCTTTGGACTCTGATGTCTCTCTGTCCTCAAATCCTGTAGTATGTTGATGACTCGGCTCATCTCTTCTTCCAAACCACAAAACTTTCCCAACACTGGTTGTGCTATTTCAAGGCTATCTTCTATCTTTTGTATCCTGATTTGGATTTCTTCATTGCTGATATTATCCCTCATCTTACCCTGCTATGATACCAAGTTGTTACGGTCCCGGGTAATGGATCAAGTAACATGGCGTGGGAATTGTGAATCCAGCACTGGTACGGTGTTGCTGGACTCGGTAAGGAGGGTTAAAGATCCCTTCTTCGGGTACTCTTCCACCTGTGATCAGTCTCCCTTTTTATGATCTCATTCTATTGCTAAAGTTATGGCTAGAATGTGTTGGAAGATGGGCTCAAGCCCACGAGCTCAAGACAAGAAGCCCTCACGTCAAAGGAGTGGCATATGTGTAAAATATGGTACTTTCCATAAAGATGGCATAGAAGTGTAAATATGTGTTCCTTTTATGTCTTTTGTTTTATCAAGTTGTAGCCCTAAGGGTATTGTAAAACCATAAATAAAGGCATTGGCTGAGAGGTAGGGCATTGAAGCACTCTCCTCTCTTTTCACAAATTCGTCCAACCCTCATTTTTCTTTTTGACGCAACCCTCTTCTCCCTTAATCCAAACTCTCTTCTTCCACGTTCTTCTTCTTCTCTTCTCCTTCTCTCTTCTTCTTCTTCTTCTTTCTTGTTGATCTAAAGTTCCTTTCATGAGATCCTAAATTCTACATGGTATCAGAGCAAGGAGTGTAGGATCTCTTCATGGAGTTATTATGAAATATGTTCAAGAAGTTGTAAAAGGAGTTCAGTCATAAAGAAATAAGTTCATCATCTTCTTATTTACGTTTTTTTTTTGTTAACATACTCCTTTTTATTGTTTTTCTTTACTTCTTGAATTTTGAGTCACATCAAGTCAAGATAAACCTTTATATGTTTTAAAGATTTATTTCTATGACTAAATTGATGTTATAATCTTGACTCCTTGTAAATCAATTACAAGAGTGATCAAGATCATTTGCTATTTGCATCTTATTAAGATTGATGGGTGAAATTCAATTACCTCTATGTAATTTGGATCCATCTCATTTGAGGTAGAATTCCAGCACATGTTGCTGTATCTTCTCCTACTTTAGGTTGCTCATGGGTTTGATGAAATGCCAACAGCCATTTACCCTTTGTAGTTCCATTTTTTTTAACTTCAACAATTGAATTTTTTCTTACGTTGAAGTCTCCCATGAGCTGAAGATAAATCTCTTCCAAGTGTCATGGTTTGTCGTTAAATCTTCTCTAAATTTTTGTCTATTGTTCGTTTGTGTTGGAGTTTGGATTAAGGCCTAATCGGTTGCATCTACTTTCTTCTCTTTGTTCTTATGAATACAAGAGAAGTTGAGTGATGACTGGATGTTATTATCACTTTCTAAAGGCACAAATTTGTTGTTAATTTGGTGCTTGCCCTTGTGAAAGAAATTGGTTCTTGTTCTCTTTTGTTGGTGATTGATTTGGTCTATGGGTTCTTCAAATTACATAGAGTAATTGTTCTTTGAAGAAGGCCTTTTCCCTTGACCTCCATATTTTACTTGCCTCATCATGGGGATTGGATACAATAGTAATAAGAGTGATATACTCCGTATTACTACAATTCCACTTAGAGGTCTCTCCAATTACATGAGCTGGTCACAATCGGTTCGAAGGGTTCTTATTACTCGTGACCTCTTGAGCCACATTGTTAACTTTCCTCCTCCGATTGATGAAGAAGATGTGTCCTACCACAAGTGGGTTAAGGATGATAACATGGTGATAAGTTGGCTCATTAATAGCATGGAAGAGCAAGTGGCCAACAATGTGGTCCACTTGGAAACCGCTAAGAACATATGGGACACTTGTGCCAAGCTTTACTCAAGCACTGCTTCATTACAAAAAATATATGATGTCTTACAAAACATGCTGCATACGAAACATGGAGATAATATTCACGAATTTTTGGCACGGTTTCGCGGTCTTCTTCAAGAATGGAAACTAGCTCAGCCATATACCACTGATAATGGGTTCTTCTGCTCTTCCATCCTTCGATGATATTAGTGCTACATTACTTAGGATACCGAATCCATCCCCTCCTTCTCCTATTGATGCTCCATCGGCGATGTTCTCTGGAAATCGGGGAACAACTTCCTCATCCCAAGGACGGGGCAAAAATATGAGAGGGGGTCGAACTTTGAGAGGGGCTGAAAATAGAGGTGGTAGAACGGGTTAGAATTCTTTCCGTACTGAGCCTCAACTTTGCACTTATTGTGGCCGTCAGAACCACCTTGTGGCATCATGCTGGAAACTTCATGGCAAGCCTGATTGGGCCACAGCTAACCAGTCTTAGTTAACGTTGAGAAAAATGAAGGTAAGGCTGAATCATCATCCGAAAATGTGACTCTTACGGCTGAGGACTATGCTGCATGTCAGAAAATGAAGTCCTTCATGGAATCATCTATTCCCTCATCATCTACTGCTACCACTACTATTGCCTCAGGTATGCTTTCTTCCTCTTCTTCCTCTTCCTCTTGGATCATTGACTTCGGGGCCTCCGAACATCTATCAGGTAACAAACACTTGTTACAGTCCTTATCTCCTTGTTATCCTCATAAATTCGTTACTATTGCTGATGGTACCAAAACCAAGGTCCTTGGCAAAGGTTCCTCCTCTCTTACTTCATCTATTCCCCTTCAAGACGTTTTGTTTGTTCCTCAATTTCCTTTAAATTTTCTCTCGGTTAGCCAATTGACCAAACAATTAAATTGCTCTATCACCTTCTTACCGTCTTCTTGTGTCTTTCAGGATCTCACTATGAAGCAGGTGATTGGTGGCGGCCATGAAAAGGGGGGTTTGTACTACTTCACTCTTCCACCATTAGCTGCATTATCGTCCACTACATCTGAGGCCCAACTTTGGTACAACCGACTTGGTCATCCTTCTACCCCTTCACTTTGTTCTTTGGCTTCATCTTTAAAAGGACTTTCTAATATCAGTTGTGAGGTTTGTCAATTAAGTAAACATATCAGTAGTACATATTCTCCTCGTCTTACAACTACAAGTACTGCTCCATTTGAGCTAAGACATTCTGATGTATGGGGCCCTTTATGTGTCTCAAATATTTCCCAAGTTAAATATTTTGTCTTTTTTGTTGATGATTTTACTCGAGTGACTTGGTTTTATCTATTTAAAGAGCGTTCCGAAATTCTTCCTTTGTTTAAAAATTTTCATGCTATGGTCTTGACACAATTTGGGAAGAAAATTCAAACCCTTAGATCTGATAATGTTAAGGAATACATGTCTCGTGACTTCAAATCATTTTGTGAGAGTAATGAGCTTGTTCATCAAACATCATGTGCCTATACTCCTCAACAAAATGGTGTTGCTGAAAGGAAGAATCGTCATCTTCTTGAAGTTGCTCGGGACCTCCTCTACTCCATGAAGGTACCATATTTATATTGGCCTCATGCTATACTTATAACATGCTTTCTCATTAATAGGTTACCTTCATTAGTCCTTCATCATAAAACTCCATACTCTGTGTTATTTAATGTTGAAGATCCTTTTTCTCTTCCTTTGAAAGTGTTTGGATGTACATGTTTTGTTCATGTTACATCTCCACATAAAAATAAACTTGATCCTCAGTCTATGAAGTGCATTTTTTTGGGATACTCTCGCACCCAGAAAGGTTATGTCTGTTACAATCCTACCCTTCGGAGGATGTTTATCTCTAGGGATGTGACCTTCTTAGAGGACACTCCCTTCTACTCCTCCCATGATGCTCCTCTAGGATGGACTTGTCCTTCTACTACTCTTTGTCCGCTTGTGCCATTTAATCTTGAAGTGGATCCATCCCCTAATGCACCAGCCGCACCTTCACCTGTGGAGTTGTCGGATCCACCCGAGGTAACTCCTTCTCCTCCTATGTATGGGCCTGAATTTGATACTCGGCCTATTGCTTTAAGAAAAGAATGTCGCTCTTGTACTACTTCGCATCCTATCTCAAATTTTATGTCTCACCATCGCTTGTCTTCCGAGTGTTTTCAGTTTCTTGTGTCCCTTTCTTCTATTTCCGTTCCGCAGTCGTATCAGGAGGCCCTAAGACATCCAGGATGGAAGGCGGCTAAGGATGAAGAAATGCATGCCTTATACAAAAACCAAAGCCGGTACTTAACATCACTCCCAAAAGGTAAAAGACCGGTTGGTTGTCGATGGGTTTTTTCGGTGAAACATAATCCGGATGGATCAGTTGCTCGTCTTAAAGCTCAACTAGTTGCTAAGGGCTATATGCAGTGCCATGTGATAGATTATGAGGAGACCTTCTCTCCTGTTGCAAAATTGAATTCGGTACACATCATCTTATTTATTGCTGCTAACTCCTCATGGCCCGTCTATCAGTTGGATGTTAAAAATGTTTTTTTAAATGGTGATATCAGTGAGGAAATTTATATGGTTCAACCACCTGGTTATGTGGTTGAGGGGGAGTCAGTATGCCGATTAAAAAAGTCTTTATATGGAGTTAAGCAGTCCCCTCGGGCTTGGTTTGATAAATTTAGTCAAACACTCCTATGGTTTGGTTTTTATCGGTGCTCAGTTGATCATTCCATATATTATAAAGATACAGTTAAAGGGAAAATATTATTGGCCGTATACGTGGATGATATTATCTTAACTGGTGATGATGCTTTGAGCATACAAGAGGTGAAACAGATGATATGTCAGGAATTCAAGACTAAAGACCTTGGTATGCTTAAATATTTTTTGGGTATAGAAGTTCTTCAATCCAAACATGGGATAATATTGTCTCAAAGGAAATATGTCTTGGATCTCCTTGAAGAAACAGGAATGAAGGGTTGTAGACCAGTTGACACACTTATGGATACAAATGTAAAATTATGTGCCACAAATGAAGAAGATATTGATATTGGCAAATATGAAAGACGCGTGGGAAAACTGATTTATCTCACAGTAACTAGGCCACACATATCATATGCTGTAAGTGTGGTGAGTCAATTCATGCATAAACTAAAAATTACCCACTGGCTGGCATTAGAGAGAATATTACGTTATCTAGAAGGAGCTCCAGGAAGAGGATTGTTGTATAAAAAACATGGGCTACAGAGCTATGGCCCATACCGTTAGTGAACTTTTATGGATTAGGACCCTTCTTATTGAACTAGGTTTTTATAAAAAGGGGTCCATGAATCTGCATTGTGATAATCAAGCAACCATTCATATCACTTCAAATGCAGTTTTTTATGAAAGAACTAAACATATTGAGGTGGATTGTCATTTTATACATGAGAAGTTTCAAGCAGGAATAATCTCTCTCAAACGTGTCATTTCAAGAGCAAGTAACTGATATTCTCACTAAACCCGTTACATCTAAAATCCTATCGTTTATATGTGGCAAGCTGGGTATTTATGATGTCTTTTCTCCTCCAGCTTGAGGGGGAGTGTTGTAAGATGGGCTCAAGCCCACACGTCAAAGGAGTGGCATATGTGTAAAATATGGTACTTTCCATAAAGATGGCATAGAAGTGTAAATATGTGTTCCTTTTATGGCTTTTGTATTATCAATTTGTAGCCCTAAGGGTATTGTAAAACTATAAATAAAGGCAATGGCTGAGAGGTAGGGCATTGAAGCAGTCTCCTCTCTTTCCACAAATTCGTCCAGCCCTCATTTTTCTTTTTGATGCAACCCTCTTCTCCCTTAATCCAAACTCTCTTCTTCCACGTTCTTCTTCTTCTCTTCTCCTTCTCTCTTCTTCTTCTTCTTCTTTCTTGTTGATCTAAAGTTCCTTTCATGATATCCTAAATTCTACAGAATGGAAGGAATTCAGTGTTGTGGACTCAATAGCACACCGAGTCACACAACGAAGAAGACAACAACAACTCACTCAATAGGATTTAATTCTTATATTTCTTTGAGTAGGATTTATTTCTAATATTGTTTTAAGTAGGATTTATTTCTTATATTGTTTTAAGTAGGAGTTATTTCTAATTACTTTTTATGTAAGGGCATTATGGGGAATTATTGTAACCCTAACCCTAAAACTCCCTATTTAAGGGATCGGTATGAATGAAATAGGTAAGCTTTGAGATTTTAGAATAACCTAGTCTAAATAGGTTGGGATCACCTCTTGATCCCGAGTTTAGGGTTTACTCCAAAAATCCAACCTATCATTCACCCTCTATTGCCATCCATCTTCACAAATTCATCCACCATCATCCCTACTAAGAAAAGGAGCTTCCTGCCCCTTTTCCGAGCCCAAAGAGGAGGTATATCCTCCTTCTTGGCAGCAGCAGCAAGAGAGGCCCAATTCCTCCCTTACCAAGCAGCAAAGTGAGGATTTTTATCCTTAAATCTTGAGCAATTCCTGGTGCAACGTGGGAGCTGATCATAGCATCAAAGAAGAGGTATTAATCTATCCCAAACTCATGTTTCAAGTTATTTAAGAAAGAAGGATTGCATTCTTAGCTAGAGCAGCAACAAAGAGGGCCAAACCCTCTTTGCCGTGACCAAGAAAAGAGAGCACCTTGCTCTAGCAAGGTCAGTGGGGTCTTCTACCTAGCACAACAACTCGGTAGGACCCTCAAAAGAGGATCTTTCCTCCTGGCCAAGCATTGGTTAAGGAGAAATACTCATACACAGACCCTTGACGTGAAGTGAGTAAATTCTGAGTGCTGGATTCACAAATCCCACGCCGTGTTACTCGATCCATGACCCGGGACCGTAACATTCAGGTGGAGAAAGAATGGAGGAATACCTGTTCTTGCTCACGTTAATTAGGGTTTCAACCCTGATTTGATGCAACTCGTTCTAGAACTTAAAGGCCTAGCTTGGGGGGCAGCCTTGGCTCACGTTGATGGCCGTCCTTGCTTTGTTTTCGTGATGAATTCCCAGCAAGAAGAGTTGTTCTAACCCTTCACGTGAAAGAACCAGAATTCTTCCTCTTTTGCTGCTCATCAAGAGGGAATTGAACCCTACTTATGGTTGACGCTGGTGCTGAGGGAAGACCCTCTCTTTGGGCTCGGAAAAAGGGCAGGAAGCTCCTTTTCTTAGTATGGATGATGAGGGATGAATTTGGGTGAAGATGGATGGCAATGGAGGGTGAAGGATAGGTTGGATTTTTGGAGTAAACCCTAAACTCGAGATCAAGAGGTGATCTCAACCTATTTAGACTAGGTTATTCTAAAATCTCAAAGCTTACCTATTTCATTCATACCTTTCCCTTAAATAGGTCACGTCATGGAGTTTTAGGGTTAGTGTTACAATAATTCCCCATAATACCCTTATATATAATGTAATTAGAAATAACTCTTACTTAAAACAATATAAGAAATAGATCTTACTCAAAGAAATATAAGATATAAATCCTATTGAGTGAGTTGTTGTTGTCTCCTTCGTTGTGTGACTCGGTGTGCTATTGAGTCCACAACATACAACTTGTTTGGCAGCTCAGTATCTGTTACAATGTGGGACCCACCATGAGGACGTGGGATACCAAGAGGAGTCCTCACCCAAGTTAGTATGAGTTAAGAAGATAAGAAGCACAAGCTAAAATGAGTTAGAAAACTTGAAGATCAAGTGGGACCCACAAAGATACCATGAGCTGGTAATCTTATGAATATGAGCTGGAAGATCATGTGGGACCCAAAAAGATAAGGCCACGAGCTGGCCTCCTCCCTTATATTCACGTTATTGAAGAAGAGTTCCAGTTCAACTAATTTTAGATTTCTAGTAGATTGTGTTATCTTTTCACAATAGACTTATCTTAGAGAGTTAGAGTTGGTATGTAATTAGGAGATTGAAAGGTTAATTGTATCAGGACTCTATCACTTCCTCTACTATAAATAGAGGTGTTGTAATTCGGAATTAATCAAGTTACACATCTCGTTCTTGAGTAAATCTCTCTCTCTTTGCTTGGTGAACATCTCTCTTTTCTTTTTTTCTTCTCTCTAACCGATAACTCTTCTTCCCTTTTCTTCTTTTTCTTTCTCCTTTCCCTTGCTCAGAATATTGGACAATGGATCCTAAATTCAATGTGGTATCAAAGCATTAAATTTAGGATCCCTCGTCAAAAGGATGCTCTAAAGAAGTTATGATCAACACCACTCAAAGAAGGCTCTTTTGTGAAGAAAGATCACAAACCGTGAGATAAGTCCTTAATTTTTTTTCCTTCATGTTACTGGTTTCAGAATTTAGAAGATGATTTAAAGATGAGTATGAGAATTTTTTTCATTTTATGATATTGTGGATATGGATGCCTCTCCATCTAGAAGAAGCTATCAAAATAGTTTTGTTGGTTTAGAAATTTTGTTAACCAAGACCGGTCCATGATTAGATTGTTAGAATTTTTTTTTTGTGGGACCAAGAAGTTCCTGATATAGAAAATTTTTATTGAGTCTTTTATAAGTGGTATTAGAGAAAAAATATCAGAATAATAATTTAGCATCAATGCTAAAGTTCTCCATACATCAAGTTGTTTGAAGAATACTACTTGGTGTTACTGTTAGTATTCTTGGGCCATATTGAGTTCTTAAGTGATTTGTAAGAATAGGTAGTGCACATATTGAGTTAATAGGTAGTGCACATATTGAGTTCTTAAGTGATTTGTAAGAATAGGCTGGATTCATTGTGAAATTTTGACACTTTCATGGGCATGTACTAACTACCTTTACCAAAACGTTAACTTTTTATATTATTGTATTTGGCCACTTCAGAAATAATGTTGATTTTTTTTTTAAATAGAGAAATGTTGTTTATGTAACAATAGAGGTTCCGCAACAAGTGGTATTTGGGTGCATTTATAGAAGTGTGCCATTACACTACATCTACCGTAGCATGCATTTACTGCTGGGTCAGTATTTGGGTTCTTTGTTACAGACACTAAAACGTTAGACAACTTTGGAAGCTTATTATTCTGTTGGCCAGTTTTATACTAGCCAGGTTTCTGGAATCTGGATGCCACGATGGATATTTAATCTAGTGGTAGCTGATCTTTCATTTCTGGTTCCACTCTTACTTATCTTTAGGTCCATTATCATAATATGTTTCACCAACAATGTTGATGTTGGATGCAGGACCCTCTTTCATGCTCTTTTCCAATTGAGAACCGAATAAATCCAGTCACCTTGTAAAAGGTCTTTAGGACTTCCTACAAACGGTTACCTGACAAAGATAGGGGCGAAAATCTCGCAGATTCTCATTAACCAAATCCTGGTATCTCTTCAAGCCCTCTTCAAAATCACCCTGCATATTGTGAAAATAATTTTCTTATTCATCTAAATATTTGAGAGCAATTTGCTGTCAGTCTGTGACCCACTCTTCAATAAGTAGACAAAATTCTCTCCTCATTTCATTTCTTTTATTCACACATTGAGCTTGGACTGCTGAGAGCAGAGTACTAACCGAGGTAACAAGGAATCCATTTTTACGACTTCCAGTATGGAGCGCAATTCATTTCAGAATCTGAGACATCGTGGATGCCGGAAGGCCTGATTCTCGCAAGACGCGCAAAATGGTAAGCCGCTAGAGAGATTTATCAGAAGGGAGGGGGAAGGGGCTGGGTGAAGGGAACCCGACTTAAATATAGCCTTGTCATTTGCTATTAAATAGTTTTTTTTTTAAAAGTCATATCATGTTATTGAGTTAGCAATCCTTTTGTTTTTGACAAAAATAAACGTTGTGTCATCTACCTTTTGTTCCTTTTGGATGTTTTGGACAATCAGGGCATATTAAAAGAATCGTGAAATTTCGTGTTAACTTGAAATGGGAGCGAGCTCTGCTACTTGGATCAACTTAAAGATACACTAACAGAAATTCTTCCCTGTTCTGCGGAATTTACTGGATTTCATGTGAAACTAAGCATACGTTCTTAAAGAATCCAACTATGCATCATATGGCCCTTTTTGTAGATGAACTTCATCCTCGGAACCCCACGACGCTTAGCTTAGATCCTATGGATTTCACAACACCGGGCTTCTTCCTTTCCCCTCTTGTTCTTGGGCTGGTAGGAGAAGAAGTTTTTACTGGCTTTGCAAGAGTTACAGGCTTTTTTGAAGAAGGGCCTATCAAGGCCGTAGAGAATATGAATATCAAAAGTGATATATTGAAAATTACCACTATACCCTTATGTGGGGTATCAAATTTTATGAGTTGGTCCACATCGGTTCTGAGGTTCTTATAACAAAAGACCTACTTAGTCACCTCACCAGCCGAGCACCTCCTATTGATGAAGATGATATTTTTTTTATAACAAATGGTTGAAAAATGATACCATGGTGATTAGTTGGCCAATCAATAGCATGGAAGAATATTTCTCCAACAATCTCATTCATCTTGACACTACTAAAAAAATTTGGAAGACATGTGCTTAATTGTACTCTTGCCCGGATACTCTACATAGACCATATGATATTCTTCAAAGGATGTTGAATGCTAAACAAGGAGAAAATATCCATGAGTACTTGGCCCGTTTTAGAGGCTTTCCTCAAGAGTGGAAGTTAGCTCAGCCTTCAACCACATATATTTCTATCCAAGACAAGCAGAAGGAAGCCTTAATTACTATTTGCCTTGCAAATATTAAACCCCATCTTGAGATTGCCAAGAGTCAACTTCTGAGTGCTTCTATTGTCCCCAAGTTTGATGATGTCTGTGCAACACTACTCCGTATTCCAAACACTTCTTCCTCCACAACTGAAGTATCATCCGCTATGTATTCAGATCATAGAGGAACATCATCTGACCACGGCTGAGGCCGAGGAAGAGGTGGAAGGACTGGTGCCAGTAGAGCAGATAGGAAAGAATGATCTGATTGTAAGAAATTTGGCCACACTATAGATCAATGCTATTACAAAGATTACAAGGCATGCAATTATTGTGGACAATATGGTCATTATAAAGAAATGTGTTATAAAGCCAATGGACACTTAGAATTGACAAAGGCTAATCAAGCTTTTGTAAGCGATACAAAAGAAGAACAGCCCACAAAATGTTATGGGACAACAATCACAATGCGTCAGACAGGTGGATCCTGGGTTAAGTACCTATGCCTTCCGCTCCTAACAGGCTAGTCTTTTGGGTAGTATTGGCTAGGTGCTCAACATTTGGTATTAGAGCGAGTGCCACGTTGCGAGTTCGATTCCCGGGGCACATAGAGGCTGGATTAAAATTACTGGTAGGTCGCAGAAGTTGGATTAAAATTACTAGTAAGCTGTGGTTGGGCCAGTATCGCTGCGCCGCCATGGTCATCGGTGGGAGTACTGTTATGGGACAGCAGTAACAGTGCATTAGACAGCTGCATCATGGGTTAAGTACCTATGCCTTCCGCTCCTAACATGTCGGTCTTTTGGGTAGTATTGGCTAGGTGTTCAACACCAATTCATCAGCACAAATGTTTTTTACTAATGAAGAGTATGATCTATTTCAGAAAATGAAGACAATGCTTGGTTCTTCTCCTATTTGCCTCATCTTCATCTTGGATAATTGACTCAAGAGCCTCCGAACATCTTACAGGTAGCAAAAATTTATTACATTCTCTATCTCCATGTTTTTCACACAATTTTGTTACTATAGCTGACGGTTCTCAAACCAATGTCCAAGAGAAAGGATCCACTTCTGTCACACCATCACTTCCACTCACTGATATTCTTTTCATTCCTATTTTCCCTTTGAATCTATTATCTGTTAGTCAGCTGAAAAAATACTTTAATTTCTTTGTTACCTTCTCACCCACTTAATGTATATTTCAGGATCTTATAATGAAGCAGGTAATTGGTAGAGGCCATGAACAAGGGGGGCTTTACTACATTGACGTGCCAAAAATGAATATGGTTTCCTCTACTAAAAATGAGACAAGGTTATGGCATAATCGGTTGGGACATCCATTTGTACAGTCTCTTCATTATATGTTTCCTTCTCTTAAAGTAGGTCAGAATTTCATTGTGAGGCTTGTCAATTGAGTAAACATCAAAGGATTACATACTCTCCTCATCCAGAAGTCAAAAGTGTTACTCCATTTTCTTTAATTCATACTGATGTCTGGGGACCCTTGAGTGTCTCCAGCATTTCTCAAGCAAAATATTTTATTACATTTATTGATGATTTCACTCGTACAACTTGGTTGTTTGTATTTAAGAAGCATTCTGAGATACCATTTATTTTTAAGTCATTTTATGCAATGGTACTCACACAGTTTGGTCAGAAAATAAAAATATTCCGGTCTGATAATGCCAAATAATATGTTTCCAAAGACCTTGACTCTTTTTTAAAAAAACATGGCATAATCCATCAAACATCATGTGTCTACACTCCTCAACAAAATGGTGTAGCCGAACAATAAAATTGTCATATTCTTGAGGTAGCTCGAGGTTTATTATATGCCATGAAAGTTCCCTACTTTTATTGGCCTCATGCAGTCCTTACGGCTTACTTTCTTATAAATCATCTACCATCTTTCGTTCTTGGTAATAAATCTCCTTACTCTAGATTATTACCAAATGATGATCCATTTTCACTACCTTTGAAAGTCTTCGGATGTCAATGCTTTGTTCATAATTCATTTCCTAGACACAACAAACTTGATCCTAAATCTATCAAGTGTATCTTCTTGGGATACTCTCGCACAAAAAAGGGTTATGTTTGTTATAGTCCCACTCTTCAACATTTATTTGTGTCTAGGGATGTAACATTTTTTGAAGACTCCTCATTTTATTCTGACATTGCTCCTCCTGGTCTGTCCTCAGTACCAGGTTCCCCTCGATTGGTTGTGCCCCATGATACAGAGATTATTCAACCCCCAGAGCAAGTGGCCGATAGCACACCTGTCAACTTAACAGGTCCCACAGAGGTAAGTCCTTCATCCCCAGTTATTTTTTTCCCTCAATATGATACTTGTCCTATTATTATAAGGAAAGAACCTTGATCATGCACTAGATCTTCTACTTCTCATCTCATTTCATTTTTTGTGTCTCATCATCGTCTCTCAACTTTATGTTGTCAGTTTCTTTCTTCTGTTCACTCCATATCTGTTCCACAGTCCTATCAGGAGGCTTTACAACATCCAGGGTGGAAGACAACAATGGATGAAGAAATGAAGGCACTTGATGACAATCAGACATGGTCACTGGTTCCTGTTCCATCAGATAAAAAACATGTTGGTTGCAAATGGGTTTATACTGTCAAACATAATCCGGATGGGTCAATAGCAAGACTGAAGGCTCAATTTGTAGCCAAAGGTTATACTCAGTGTTATGGAATTTATTATGAAGAAACCTTCTCTCCAGTGTCAAAAATGAACTCGGTACGCATATTATTATCTCTGGCGACCAATTCATCATGGTCGATATATCAACTTTATGTGAAAAATACATTTCTGAATGGGGATATTAAAGAAGAAATTTATATGCAACAACCACCTGGGTATGTGGTTGAGGGGGAGTCTATATATCGACTAAAAAAATCTTTGTATGGTCTCAAGCAGTCCCCTTCGGCAGTGTTTGAGAAATTTAGTCAAGCCCTCATACTGCCCGGCTTTTATAGATGCTCTGGAGATCACTCAGTATATATTGAAAACACATTGAGAGGTAAGGTAATTCTAGCTGTATATGTTGATGATATCATTCTAACTGGTAGTGATTACGTGGGTATCCAAAAAACAAAGGAGAAAATATGTGCTGAATTCAAGACAAAGGATCTTGAACTACTCAAATATTTTTGGGTATTGAAGTATTACAATCCAGTCATGGGATTGTGCTATCCCAAAGGAAGCATGCTCTTGATCTACTAGAGGAGACAATAATGATGGGATGGAAACCAGCCGACACTCCTATGGATTCAAATACAAAATTATGTGGAGGCACTGGAGAAGATGTAGATATTGGGAAATATCAAAGACTAGTGGGAAGACTTATTTACTTGTGTATAACAAGGCCGGATATATCATATGCAATAAGTGTGGTAAGTAAATATATGCACAATCCACAACTTAGTCATTGGCAAGCACTTGAAAGGATACTATGATATCTAAAAGGAGCTCCAGGAAGAGGGCTTCTCTATAAAAACCATGGTCACTTTAACATTGAAGGATTCTCAGATGCAGACTGGGCTGGATCCCTAGATGACAGAAAATCTACTCCAGGATTTTGTACGATGGTTGGAGGGAATTTGGTTACATGGAAAATCTACTCACAAGATTATGTCAACCATCTGCTGCAAGCTGGGCATTTATGATGTTTTCTCACCCCAGCTTGAGGGAGTGTTACAATGTGGGATCCACCATGGTGTACGAGCTGGTGAGACCCACCATGAGGACGTGGGATACCAAGAAGATTCATCACCCAAGCTAGCATGAGTTAAGAAGATAAGAAGCACAAGCTTAAATGAGTTAGAAGACTTGAAGATCAAGTAGGACCCACAAAGATACCACGAGCTGGTAATATTATGAATATGAGCTGGAAGATTATGTGTGACCCACAAAGATAAGGCCACGAGCAGGCCTCCTCCCTTATATTCACATTATTGAAGAAGAGTTCTATTTCAACTCATATTAGACTTCTAGTAGATTGTGTTATCTTTTCATGATAGACTTTTCTTAGAGAGTTAGAGTTGGAATGTAATTAGGAGTTTGAAAGGTTTATTGTATAAAGACTCTATCACTTCCTCTACTATAAATAGAGGTGTTATAATTTGGAATTAATCAAGTTACACATCTCCTTCTTGAGTAAATCTCTCTCTTTTCTAGGTGCACATCTCGGTTCTGACCCAACTCATCCAATTCACCCTCATCAATAAGTTTTGCAATACTATGAAGCCCTCGAGCCAGGGTATCCATCCTAGATATATGAGCAATGAATAAATATTTTGGATCTGTAATCTCTTTCCGAAGTTTTGCATCAAAGTTGAATCCCCCAAGTGGCAGGCCTCCCTTTCTAACCACACATAGCATAATCAGAGTGGCCTCTCCAATGTCCACGAGGAATTGAATAGTGTCCCAACAATTCTGAGGGTCGCCGATGTTTGCATCAATGTTGCTAAGCAACCCACTGATCCTTGCAATTTCAAGTTCATGGAAACAATTGTGTTTGGATAGGGTAGCATGGTTACACTCACTGTTGGGTTCAAATTCCCCTGAAAGACCATATTTTAGGAGAAAGCTTGCTGGAGTTGCAGCATCCCACTCATACTGGTGCATAGTGGGTTCTTGTGGTTTAGTTCCAATCAAAAGAGTACCAATAAATCCAATTTTCTGCTTCCAATCAGCCGCAATTTTAAGAAAAGTTGCCATATGATCCAACTCCCTTTTCATATCTGTGTGTAAGAGAGATTGATATCCTTCCCTTCCACCCCAAAAAACATAATTTTGTCCTCCAAGATAATGAGTAACCTCCATGGCTGTCTTGACTTGCACTGCAGCCTTGTCAATTGAGTAACGACCCCACGCACAGTGACTGTGCTCATCAACAGCAAAATATAGCCCCTCACAAAAAAATTCAGCAATGGAAAAGATTTTGCACTCCCACTGAAATGAAACGTTTCCACTAACAATGCCCTAACAGCAAATAAATCATCCACAAAACAACCAAGCCACCCAAAAAAAAAAAAAAATTCAGAGGTCCCAAAAAACATTTTCCAATGGGTCCCGGCATTCTCCAAAAAAATTCAGCTCGAATTGCATATCCCCAATCTGAAATTCCAGCACTTGGGCATTGTTTCGCTGCTTCACGAACAGAGACCCTTCGTCCACAATTTTCGAGCAGCATTGCTGCTCCTCAGCCCCTCTAAGCCACATCAACGCCCTGAAAAACTTATTTTGATCTAAAATTTGAGGGAGTTTCTGACCTTCTTTGATCCTAAGATCAATCTCATTCAAATCTCTCCAACGCATTCCAGCAGGAAAATTAACATACACACCGGTATTGTGCTCATAAACAGAAAAACAGAGTTGCTTAAAAAAATTTTTGCCGAGACGCTTACCCCCTCCCCCCCCTCCCCCCCCCTCCCAAAATTTGAATTTGGGTTTGCGCTGGTCTGCCGAGAAGTAGATTGCGAGTGGGATGTGTTGGCTGAAAATCCAATCCCATCAGAGTTGTTTTCGAGTGCACTGACTGAACCTCCTCTTCCTCCAGTGGCCCACAAGAGGACGTCAATGTTAGGTTCTTCCCTTGCCATGGATTGAGTCACCCTTCTTTCCTCTCTTCCCTCCATGGATGATCTTGACGTTGGAAGAGAACCCTTGTTTCTTGAACGAGTAATGGTGGAACTCAATTTAGAATGAAGGAGCTTTGGAGGAAGCTCAACCTTGGACCTCAAAGGGAGAATCCGACCTTGATCTCTGAGGGAGAATCAGACCTGTAAAATATAATTTTCTCAATACTTGCCTCTCTTTTCCTTCACGTCCCCCTAAATAGGGTTGAGGACGAAAATACAAAGATGACCCATTAGGTCAAGTGGTTCACGCCATATTACACTGAACCAACCCAAAGTAAACCAAACCAAATAAAGTAAACCAAACCGAATTGAAAATTACATGAAAAGTATATTGACATAATTTAATTCCTATGCCTATGGATAACTCGTGATGCTATGGAGTCCATAACAGTCAAGGTGTCCCTGCTGGAGGATTTTCCATTGCCTGTTCAAGAGGCATTCTGATGCCCCTTTTTCCCGTCGCCCTTTCTCCCATGTGCTCCGCACCATGCCGGCTGCCAGATTGACGGACCCCAGTGGAAAGGTGTTGCGGTTGGGTGCCCACTGAACATTCTCCGACATGAAAAACACCTCTTAGGGGCTTCTCCGTGATAAGGGGTTTGGGAAATACCCCTCCGATTTCCTAAAATCGCCACCATCTGATTGCAGAAGGTCTAAGTCCAAAATCGGATTCGTGTCCTTCTCAACAATTTCCATGGTTTTCGGTGTCGGATTTGAGGTTGCCCCCAAACCTTCCGCAGGTGCTTCGGCCGGTAAACGGGATGAAAATTTTGATTTTTCCGGCCCTTGGCCTGTTGTCCCGTCCGAGATAGCTTCTGCTACCTCTTGTGCGCATATGTGGTTGCAGATTTGAGGTCGTGTGACCTGTTTTGCTGCAGTAGCGAGTTCCTCCCTTACATAACGTTCAATGGAAACATCAAACCATGCTCGTATTTCTTCCAATTCGTTACCCATAGCAATCCATCTTTCTTGGGATATAGAATAACCCATTGTGTTCCCGCTCTGATACCAGTTGTTACGGTCCCAGATCTGACACAAGGAATCGTTGGGAGGATCTTGGATCTGCCACGGGTTACGGGTATGCCATGCATTACTATAGGGATAGTAGGAAGACATGGGGAAGATGAAGATCAATGGAGGATGAGAGAATACATGGGTTTTTGAGGAAAACCCTAACCTCGAGATCAAGAAGGTGATCTCAAGCCTGTTTACGCTAGATTTAACCTAATTCTTAATGTTTGTCCATCTCATTACTCTTATCCCTTAAATAGGGTTCACCCTGTTAGGGTTTAATAAAATATTAAAAAAAATTCCCTATGAATAAAATATTGCAAAAATATCCTTATGAATAAATAATTCCAAAAATACTCATGTGACCTAAAACTAAAATAAAATAAAGTAAATTAAAGAAAACAACTAAAATAATAATGTTATTGTGTGCATAACACCATGACAGAACAAATGAAGGCATCCATAAAACATTGCATCGCGTTTGGGCAGTTTTTTATTGGTTGCCCATGATGACCACCAATGCAATATATGTCATAGTCTGCCATGTATGTCAACGCAACAAGGCCGAACACTTAAGTCTAGAAAGTCTAGGCCGATATTTCTATGAACTTCGTCGATGGTCTTCCCTAGACATCCGGCAAATAGCTATTATTTATGGTGGTCAATAGGTTCTCCAAGTATGCACATTTTATTCCTATGGCACACGCATATACAACATCCCGAGTGGCACAAACCTTCCTAGAGCCTATGGTCAGCTTGCATGGCATTCCAAAATCCATTGTTAGTGATCGGGTGCGGTCTTTACCAGCACTTTCTGGCGAGAACTTTTTTGTCTGACCGGCATGAAGCTGGAATTTTCATCATCATATCATCCTCAGACAGATGGCCAAATAGAGGTGGTAAACCGCACCATAGAGATGTATCTTCAGTGCCTTGTGGGCGATTGCCTCAAAAACTAGGTTTAGTGGCTACTGTGGGCTGTGTATTGTTACAACACTTCCTTCCACTCCGCCTTGCAATCCACTCCAATCAGGATTCTATATGGCAAATATCCTCCTTGGCTTCTCTCTTATACTCCAGGTTCCACCTGCGTGGAAGCAATTGATCAAGCCCTCATGGACTGCGACCAGGTACTACAGAATATTATAGATCGCCTCCTGTGAGCACAAGTTCGTATGAAAGATTTGTACAATAAGGGGCATAGAGATGTCTCACACGAGGTGGGTGACTACGTTTGGTTACACCTCCAACCATACAGACAACACTCCATTGCAGGACCACCGCGCCATAAAATCTCACCAAAGTACTTTGGGCATTTCCCCATTATTCAACGCATGGGACCAATGGCATATCAGCTGTAACTTCCAACCACAACCAAGCTACAAGATGTGTTTCATGTCTCCCTACTAAAACCCTATAAGGGCTCTCCACCCCCTACCACTCCGTTCCTTCCTCCATTGGACAATGGACATGTCATCCTTACACCAGCCACAGTGTTATGAGCCAGATTGGTTAATGACCAGTGGGAGATTCTTATCCATTTGACAACCACTGAAGCCACCTCAACTACATGGGAACAGTTCAAAAACTTCAAACAGGTCTACCTAGCTTACGAGCTTGAGGACAAGCTCTTTCTCCAAGGGGGGGCAAATGTTGACTCAATAGCTAACCTAGTCATCCAAAGGAGGTGCACTGAGTCACTCAGTTAATTTCTTTATTTCCATATTGTTTTAAATTCGTTTTTATGCTTGATTTAAGTTAAATTACCATAGGGGAAAAATTGTCAAATTAAACCCTAACACTATGTTGGTGTCAACCCTACTTAGAGGGGAAGGAGAATGAGAAAAGGCAAGTCTTGAATTAGGTTAAACAGGGTTTGGAGTTCTCCTTGACAAGCTCTAGGGTTTGGAAGTCTCCTTCACGAGCTCTAGGTCCAGGTTCCTTGTTGAATCTGAATTTCTTTCTTCTCTCTTTTATTTTTTGTTTTACCTTACTCTTGACCGAAAACAAGGAGGGATTTCTTCCTCTTTTCCAAACTCGACAAGAGGCTTTTAGCCTCTAATCCATGCAAAATAGAAAGAGAGGATTTGTCTCTTTTCTGAAAAAAAGATAGAGGCTTTCCCCCTATACTTAGAGCAGAAAAGGCCAGAGGTTCTTCAGCCTCTAATCCAGCGAGCAGCAAGATTAGGGACTCCTAACCTCTGATCCATGGACTGCCCAAGTTAGAGGCTTTTCAGCCCCTAACCCGGACAGCAGCAGGAAGGGTCCTAACCCCTCTCAACCGTGAGAAGGAAGGGGCCATCCCCCTCCTATTCGAGAGGAGCAAGGGCTTCCTAGCCCCTTACCAAGAACAGCAGCCTTGCTGCAAAAAGGAGGCTCTTTTCCTCCTAACCGAGATCAGCAGCTCTCTTACAATGCCGGATTTACAAATCTCATGCTGAGTTACTCAATTCATGGCAAGGGACCATAACATAAATCTGATGTCTTTGAAACGTTCAAGAGATGGAGACCAATGGTTGAGAATGAGACAGGTTTGAAGGTGAAGTGTGTTACAATGTGGAACCCACCATGGTGCTCGAGCTGGTGGGACCCACCATGAGGATGTAGGATATCAAGAAGAGTCCAAGAGGACGTGGGAAACCAAGAAGAGTCCTCACCCAAAGCAAGCACAAGTTAAGGAATCAAGAAGCACAAGCTGAATTGAGTTAGAAGACTTGAATATCAAGTGGGACCCACAAATATCTCACGAGCTGGCACTCTTATCAAGAGGCACTGGGAGATTATGAGGGACCCACAAGGATAAGGCTATGAGCTGGCTTATTGTTATGCCCCATTGGGATGGATCGATTCACCCAACGTTCTTCTCTCGGTTCCTAATTGGAATACGTTTGAGAAGAAGGGTTGAAGTTCTTGGAATCCCAGATCTGATATAGGGACTCGTAGGCAGGCCACCACCTGAACCCGTAGGCAGACATGGAGAGGAAGATGAATATAACCAAGCTTTTGAAGGAAGCTTGCACCTTGGACCTCAGAGAGGGAGAATCCGACCGTCTACACTATTTTTTATTCAATGCTTACCTTCATTCATCACCCGACGTCCCTATAAAAGATTAGGGAATGCACACCAACAAATACAAAAGAAAGGGCCATAAGTTTGAAGGAAATTACAAAAATACCTACTAATTGCAAAAGTTGGAAATTACATAAGCTACCCTCTACGTCTACTAGTTAATCTAGATGCTATGGAGTCCATAACATCACTCCCCTCCTGGAGAACGAGCTTACCCTCAAGCTCGAAGGTAGGTCTACTTGCCCATGCTGATATTTCCATCCAGACACAAATGGCAACCATGGTATCTGTGTCAGCCCTCATGACTACAAAAGTAGAGCATCCAACCAGAGGATCAAAAAAGATTTTTTTTTACCCAACTCTTCTCAAATTTTCGGATCACCCACTTGGAGTTTTATGTGTTCTGTCTAGACCTTCTTGGTCGTGGGCAGCAGCATCTGCCTTCTCATTTTCTTCTGCCTAGCCACCACTAGCACCTTGTTGGTCACCTGTAGCTGCAGAGCTTTTCTTTTCTTTTAGCGGTGCTTGAACAAGAGCGTGTTACTTTCCACCAAAGATAACCCCAAAAATGACGGTGACGAGGAGAACCACCACGGAGACCAGAATGCCAATAGGAAGGTTAGGCTGACACCCTCCCATCGCAATGACATCAATGATCTTGAAATGAGATGCTGCGAAGAAAGGAATATCTGAAATCTGGTAGATCACATCAAAGACCTTCTGATGAACAGCGAAAATTCCACCAGATGCGGCAATTGCCTCTTCCTGCTGCGTTTCCATCTCCAATTCAAACTGAGGCTTCGATGCAGTCACCCTGATAGATTCTACAGTCTCCTCATCCCCCTATAGGAATAGATTGTCAAAAAATACCCCAGCTTGTAGCGTCCCTATCTCAATTCCAATAGCACAACCAGGAGTAGAGTCACACGCAGGCTTATCAGTCGGCGGTGCCTCCCATGCACCATCCTCATCAGCAGCCCAATCTGCGGGCTTCTTAGGTTCGATGTCATCAATCTCCTCGGTTTCACCAACCAACCATCTGTCCGGCTTCTCGGCCTCCTCATCTTCAATTGTAATTGGGGCAACTTCATCCCAATCGTCAGGTTTTAGAGCTCTAGGATCTGGAATCTTAGTTCTCTCATCCCCATCCTCAGGATTCATAGCATCTGGATCGTGTATTGTCTTAGGTGGGATAAGTGGAGGCCCCAATTCAGCAGCAGCAGGACCCACATTCGCTGGTTCAGTATACTATGGGCAGCACTGATGTGTCAACAACTGTCAAAAGGACAATAGCACCCAACTTCCAAAGTTGCAAGTGGTCCTGAAATTCAGAAATTGCATTACTATGATAGATAGAAATAATTCTAATATGCAAGCTAACCACTAATTTTTTGACAGCAGCACCATAAGAAATCTGCACAGCAATAAAAGCCCAGGTGTGAACTGCATAATGATTAGGGTTGCCATCCTGTCCGTGATAGAAATTTTTGAGATTGTCACAAATTATGGCAAGATCCTTTTCATAGTTCCTCAGTAACTGTTCCACCGCCTTTCTCTCATGAGTACCACCAAGCTTCTCCATAGCTATATACACTGTTGAATCCCCTATCTCCAAACCTGTCCTCTGGATGGATGGAGGGCCCCTCTTCTCAAAAGTTTGCACGAAAATAATAGGACGTTGTATAAGTCCATTGCCAAATGAAGCAACCTATTGAAATAGACTGTTACTGCTGGAACAATGACCAGAAATAGCCACGCTGGTGCAGTGTGCATCCACAACTAGATAACTTGTCCCAAAAAAATTGATATAATTCCTCCGCAAACTAAATGTCAGCACCCCGATGTCAATTTGACTAGCCAAAAGAATTCTATCTCCCTTCAACAAAGAATATGAAACATGTCTTGCATCCATGTGTGCAGCCAAAATTGGAAGAGGCTCAGTGCTACTGTTCTCAGTTGTGGAAAAGGAAAACAACTTCGAACAAAAATTTCATGGCCGATCAGCATACATGGGATCCAAAAAATTAAACCCAAGGTGTGCAGATTGACTAGTACTGCTGGAAAGAAGAAAAAGAACAAACACACTAGTTCTGTTCTCATCAACATTAATAAAAAATTTCACCCATCGCATTTTCTCTACCGTTGCCAGAAAACCCAAAATTTGTCCGTCATGCATTTTATACAGGCAAACCTGAATTCCAGCAAAAATGTTTTGTTGCACAGCTTCACGGAACAGAAACCCGCCGTCCTTAATTTGAGGGCAGCGTTGCTGCTGCCCAGTCCCTTGGAACCCCAACAACCACCCGGAACAAGTGAATTGACCGTAAAATAGATGACGTTTCAGAAGCTTACCCCAATTGCGTTGACGAGGGTTCCCCACCGGACTGCCAAAAGCGAGTTTGCGACTGAGAGTGAGAATCCGAAAGCCAAAGCCCACCGAAGTTGTTTCTGATGGCACTTCCTCTTTTTCCGGTGGACTCTTGTGTCTGCTGGTGCTTGTAGATTTTCTGAGACAGAGGAGGGATGGCCGAACTGATTCGCCGTGACCAAGTCAGATCGAAATGCTTCTGTCTGCTATGCGGGAAGATTTTTTGCTGGCTGTGAGAAGGGGATTTGTGAGGTCGAACCCAAATCAGGCTGTACCGACGAGATTTTGGCAAAAAACCCTTCCAATTTCCAAAAATCTGGGTCCCCACTGTCTGATTTTGGAAGTTCGGAAAGCTTTTCTGAGACAGAAAGCTCTCGGATTTGATGCGTTTGTTGTTCAGGAAGACCTATGGCGTCTAGTAAGAAATGTTTGGATGGTGAACCCCCTTCCATTTTTTTCGACGTAGGTGGTGCTGAATACCCTGCCGACTTTGGACATTCGGAGTTCCCAATTGCAGATATCACTGTCACTGGAGAAATAGGGGGCTCTCTGATTTTATTGGGTCTGTGTTTCAACCCAAAATTCCTCTAGTTGCTTCCGACAATCGTTTAGAGAAGAAGAATCGCAGATGATGGTCCACTCTGATACCAAGTTGGTATGCCCCATTGGGATGGATCAATTCAGTCGATGTTCTTCTCTCGGTTCCTGATTGGAATACGTTTGAGAAGAAGGGTTGGAGTTCTTGGAAGCCCGGATCTGACACAGGGACTCGTAGGCAGGCCACCACCTGAACCTGTAGGGAGACATGGAGAGGAAGATGAAGATAACCAAGCTTTTGAAGGAAGCTTGCACCTTGGACCTCAGAGAGGGAGAATCCGACCGTCTACACTACTTTCGATTCAATGCTTACCTTCATTCATCACCCGACGTCCCTATAAAAGATTAGGGAATGCATACCAACAAAGGCCAATGAAAGGGCCATAAGTTTGAAGGAAATTATAAAAATACCTAATAATTGCAAAAGCTGGAAATTACATAAGCTACCCTCTACATCTACTAGTTAATCTAGATGTTAAGGAGTCCATAACACTTATCCCTTATATTCACGTGAATGAAGAAGGACTCCTAGTTCAACTCAAGTTAGTCTTCTAGTAGTTTAGTTTGAATAAACTTATATTAAAGAGAGTTAGAGTTGGAATGTAATTAGGATTGAAAGACAAGTTGTATAAGGACTCGACCTCCTCCTCTACTATAAATAGAGGTGTTGTAATTCAGAATTAATCAAGTTACACATCTCATTCTCAAGTTACTCTCTCTCTCTCTCTCTCTCTCTCTCTCTCTCTCTCTCTCTCTCTCTCTCTCTCTCCTTGCTTGGCGCAACCTCTCTTTGGCCTTTTATTTTTTCTTCTCTTTACCCGAGAGTTCTTCTTCCCTTTTCTCTTTTTTCTTTCTTCTTTCTCTTGCTCGGAATTATGGAAAAGGGATCATAAATCCAACATGGTATCAGAGCATTATATTTAGGATCCCTCTTCAAAGGAATGCTCTAGAGAAGTGATGATCAACACCACTCAAAGAAGGCTCTTTGAACACAAGCCGAGAGATAAGTGTTCAATTTTTTTTTATGCTACTGATTTTCGAATTTAGATGATGATTCAAGGATGAATATGTGAATGCTTTCATCTTATTATGTTATGGATATGCATGCCTCTCTAACTAGAAGGAGCTATCAAAATAGTTTTATCTGTTTGGGAATTCTGTTTACCGAGACCAGTCCATTATCATACTATGGAATTATGTTTTTGTGGGATAAGAGTTCCCTGATATAGAAGATTTTTATTGAGCCTCTTATGAGTGGTTTTTGAAAAAAAAATAAGAATAATAATTTAGCATTGATGCTAAATTTTTCTCATACATCGAGTTGATTGAAGAAGTGCTACTTGGTGTTATTATTAGAATTTTTTTTGAAGAAGAGCCTATCATGGTTGACAAAAATATGAATAACAAAGGTGATATACTAAGAATCACCACCATACCCTTACGTGGGTATCAAATTTTATGAGTTGGTCCACATCGGTACGGAGGTTTCTTATAACAAAAAAACTACTTGGTCACCTCATTACCCGAGGACCCCCTGTTGATGATGATGATATTTTTTATATGTGTTGGAATATATGATGTAATTAGGGTGGCACTGATGTAATTAGTTTATGTTTCCTGCTTTTTCTTCATTACTCGGAGGAGGGATTTTGATAACATGATTGAGAACGTCACGAGTGATGAGAACCCTCCAAACCGGTTGTGACCAGCTACGGTAATTGCAAAGACCTCTTAGTGGAATTGTAGTAATTCAGAGTATGTCACTCTTATTACTCATATTTCCACTCTCCATGTTGATGCAAATCAACTAGTAAGGTCAATTGTCAAAGGGGCTCAAATAACAATTACACAACGTAATTTGAAGCAACCGTAGACCAATTTAGCCACCAAAACTAAGTAGAGAATATTTTCATGAGAATAAGCACCTAGGTGCTTTTGTCAAGTGATAACAAGAACCAGCCACTACTCAACTTCTCTTATATTTATCAAAAAAATATAGAGAAGAGAATAGATGCAACTCTTATCCTTAATCCAAACTCAACCACAAAACTGAGAGCAACTTTAGACAAGGCCTTTCTTGGCAAATTGAGAGCAATTTCTTGGCAAAAGAAACTCCAACTCATGAGAATAATTCAACAAGACAAAAGAATTAATTGCTGAAGTTCAAACACAACAAATAATAGGGATAAGTGAGTGCTGGAATTTCATCAAACATATAATGGGCATCCAACAACATGACACACTCCCATTAGTAGCATTAGATTATAGAATTGACAACAACATATGCTGGAATCCCATATCAACAATGTCTGATTCCCGTTACATAAAGGTAACTGAATCCAAATAACAAACAAAAAAAGTAACCGTTGATCAATCATGTAATTGTACTACAAGATGATCAAGACTACAATATCCTTTTAGTCATACATGATAGATCTTCACAATTTTTATGAAGATTATCTTGCCTTGACATGAATCAACAATTCCAGAAGAGAGGAAAAAAAATTGAAACCGTAAAGAGAGAATATGAAAAAAAATGAAATTTTACCTATCTCATCATGGCAGAACTCCTTCTATACACAACTTCTTGAATGGATGACACAACTACTTGAATAGGGATTCTAACCTCCAAGCTCTGATACCATGTAGAAGTTAGGACCCCATGAGAATGACTCTAGGTTAACGTGGAAGAAGAAGGAGAGAAGAGAGAGAAGAGGGAGAAAGGAGAAGGACGTTTGAGAGGAGAGTTTGGATTAAGGGAAGGAGAGAATGCGTCAAGAGAGAAGAGGGGGTGGCTGGACGTTTTTCCAAGTAGAGGAGAAGGATTGAATGCCTTACCTCTTAGCTAATGCTCTTATTTATAGTGTTACAAAGCCCTTAGGGTTACAACTCAATAAATTAAAAGTCATACTAAGACAATGTATTCACATCTCCATGCCATCCTTATGGAACATACCATAAATAACCACTTTGCCAATCCTCTGACGTGTGGGCTTCCAGCCTTGAGCTTGTGGGCTTGAGCCCAGCTTCCAACAATATGAAATGGCTGAAGAATGATACTTTGGTAATTGGTTGGCTAATAAATAGTATGGAAGAACATGTCTCTAGTAATGTTATTCATCTTGACACTGCTAAACAAATTTGGGAGACATGTGTTAAACTATACGCATGCCCGGATACACTACATAGACCCTATGATATTCTCCAAGGAATGTTGAATACTAAACAAGGAGAAAATATTCATGAGTACTTGGCCTACTTTTGAGGCTTTCTTCAAGAGTGGAAGTTAGCTCAGCCCTCCACCACTGATATTTCTATCCAATACAAGCAGAAGGAAGCATTAATTACTGCTATTTGTCTTGCAATTGTTAAACCTCATCTTGAGATTACCAAGAGTCAACTTTTGAGTGCTTCTGTTATCCCAAAGTTTGATGGTGTGTGTGCAACACTACTTCGTATTCTAGACACTTCTTCCTCCACTACTGATGTATCATCCGCTATGCATTCTAATCATAGAGGATCATCCTCTGACCACAGCCGAGGCCGAGATAAAGGTTATAGAGGGGGCAGAGGAAGAGGTGGAAGGACCGGTGCTGATAGAACAGATGAACCCAAATGTACTCTGTTATGGACTCTATAGCATCACGAGTTACTAGCAGGCGTAGGAATTAATTAATGTATTTTCAATTTCCATGTAATTGAATTTGGTTTGGGTTGGTTTAGGTTGGTTTTGCATTTATTGGTTTGAACCATGGTCTCAAGGGGTCAGAATTGTATTGGGCGTCCTCAACCCTATTTAAGGGGATGGCTAGGTTAATGAAAGGTAGCAATTGAGTCTACTTTAGCCTAGAGTAAATTAGCTAAACAGGTCGAGAGATCCTTCAAGCTCTCTCCCATTTTTTTCCCCAATTCCTTTCCGAAATTCTTTCTTCATCATTCCATCATTGTACCTCAATGTCAAGCAAGGCAATGGAAGGAAGAGAAGAGAGGAGGGTGACAAGATCCATGGGTCGTGAGGATCCTAACAACATGGTATCAGACAGGTCCACCCTCGGTGACTCATTTTCTCCAGAGGATATATGTCAAGTGCTTTCAGAACTTCAACAACAATCCACTCTTCAAGGTACTGAAATTACTCACATCCACAATATATTACACATGCTGGAATCCTCTCTCCAGACAGTCATCCGCCAACTTGTTGCAATTCAATCGACAACGCCACCACCAGCCACCACCTTTCAACCCCAGCCAGTACATCACCCACACTTCATGCCACCACCACCTCCACCACTGCGCCAGGAACCTGTTCCCAACACTAATCACGCACAAAGACCAACTACGGTTTCTAGGTACTTCAAACTCAACTTTGCTACATATGATGGCTCTAAAGATACTTTACTATGGTTCACGAAATGTGAACAATTTTTTTATCATCAACAAATGGTGGATATGGACAAGGTTACACTGGCTGCCAACCACCTGTTCGATGAAGCGCTCATGTGGTTCCATCACTACCGAAATGTCCATTCCACTCAGGATTGGCTACACTTTAAAAATGCTTGCCAGATGAGATTTGGACCTCCAGCTAGCAGCAACCCAGTGGGAGAATTGATTAACTTTAAAACAGACTGGCACCTTAGAATTCTACCAAAAAACGTTCTAAGAAAGGTTGGCCCAAGCCAGTGAATTTGTTCCTCCTCACCTACATGTTTAGATTTTTAATGCTGGATTGACTGAGGCGGTTAGATTGGAAGTGGAATTACTTGGTCCGATAGACTTGGACTCAACCATGAATTATGCCAGAGCTGTGGAACACAAACAAAGATTTCTAAAAGAATCTTTAGGCAGAAAACCATTTTGGAACAACAGAATACAGGGTACTGCATTTGGCCAACATTTTGGCTCCTCTGCCCCTAACTGAGCAGACCAGTTTACCCCCCACACTCTTCCACGTAAATTTTTGACTAGACAGGAAATGGAAGCTAGAAAGGCCAAGGGCCTATGTTTTAATTTTGATGAACAATTCCTTTCAGGACATACCTGTAAACGTTTATTCAGTATTGAACTTTGGGAAGAAGGTACAGAAGAGCTTCCTGAAAATGAATTTGTTGAAGAGGAACAACAAGAACTAGAACTCTCCCTCCATTCCATGCATGGCGTGCGTAGTTCTAATACAATGCAGGTAAAGGCCAAGTTACACCACCTCATGCTACTTGCTTTAGTTGATTCTGGCAGCACACAAAATTTTATCAGTGAACCCGCAACGCAACAATTGGGATTGGAAATTCAACAACAAAGGGGTCTCTCGGTTTCAGTGGCCAATGGGGCTAAAATTTCCAGTGTGGGGTTATGTGCAAACACTCCTTTTACCATTGAGGGACATTCATTTTAGGCGGACTTACTGGTCATTCCTTTGGCCGGATTTGATTTGGTGCTCGGGGTCAAATGGCTTTAGTTATTAGGCCCTATATTATGGGACTTTCAGGCTCGAACTATGACATTTACAGCACCACAGGGCTAGATTACATTACAGGGTATTGTGGCACAGGTACCTGATACACTTCACACCTTACAGCTACAGAACACTGGTGATGGTCAGTTAGCGCCGTTACTTACAGCATTTGCAGATTTATTTAATGACCCTACAGGTCTACCACCAGTGCGTCACTGTGATCACCACATTTGTTTAAATTTGGGAACTGATCCAGTAGTGGTGCACCCTTATCGTTACCCACATATATAGAAAGATGAAATAGAAAGACAGTGCATGAATATGCTCGCTCAGGGAGTGATCCAGCCCAGTCGGTCTCCCTTCTCCTCACCTGTGTTACTAGTATACAAAAAGGATAAAACATGGAGGTTTTGTGTTGACTATAGGCAACTCAATTTGAAGACAATTAAAGACAAGTTCCCCATTCCAATGGTGGACGAGTTGCTGGATGAGTTACATGGTGCTACGATTTTTACCAAGTTAGACTTGAAATCGGGTTATCATCAAATTAGAGTTCACCCAACAGATGTGGAGAAGACTGTCATTTCGAGTTCCTCGTCATTCCCTTTGGTCTCTCCAATGCACCCTCCACCTTTCAAGCCCTCATGAATGAGGAATTTTCCTCGCTTCTATGCAACTATGTGTTAGTATTTTTTTATGACATCCTGGTCTACAGCAAGAATTGGGTCAAACATCTCCAACACCTCCATCGGGTATTTACCATTCTACGCTCTCATCATTTGGTTTTGAATAAATCCAAATGTTCTATGGGTACCTCCGAAGTGGCATATTTGGGCCGTCATATTAGCTGTCGGCGTGAAAGTTGACCAAAGCAAGATACAAGCGGTAACAGATTGGCCGATTCCCACCTCCATCACCGCATTAAGGAGATTTTTGGGCCTAGCGGGATATTACAGAAAATTTATCCAATCTTATGGCCAGATAGCAGCACCACTCAACAACCTTCTCAAAAAACATGCATTCAACTGGTCTTCTTCAGCGGATCAGGCCTTTCAACTCTTAAAGGAGGCCTTAGCCTCAACGCTAGTACTGCAATTACTAGATTTCGATGAAGACTTTGTGGTGGAATGTGATGCATCCGGGGGGGGGTATAGGGGCAGTGTTACAACAATTGGGACACCTCATTGCTTATTTCAGCTGCCAATTGGGACAACACCACCATAAATTAGCTGCATACGAGAGGGAACTGATTGGGTGAGCCAAGGTTGTCCAACATTGGCGACCTTATCTTTGGGGATGACAATTTCTCATTCGTACATATCATTGCAGCCTCAAGTATCTTCTTGAACAACGCCTCACCACATCACCACAGCAACATTGGTTAACTAAAATCATGGGCTTTGATTTTACTGTTCACTATAAGCCAGGTAGTTTGAATTTGGGGGCTGATTCTTTGACACGTCGAGATATTTCAGCAACACAAGTTTATGCTATCAGTCACCCACGTTCACTTTTGTTGGATTCTATTCATGAGGAAACACATCAATATCCGGAACTCATGTCATTATATCAGGATATTCAGCAAGGGACATCAGCTCAGCATTGGACTATTCAAGATCGTCTTATACTCTACAAAAACAAGATTTTTATGCATCATACGTCCCCACTTCTTCCCACCATCCTATCTTCTATCCATGATAGCAGACATGAGGGTCGACAGAAAACATATTTCCAAATCAGTTGGGATTTTTATTGGAAGGGCATGAAGAGCACAATTGTTGATTATGTAGCTGCTTGTCAGATTTGTCAACAGAACAAGGCCGAATCTTTAAGTCCTGTCGGCCTACTGCAACCTCTGTAACTACCGTCTCAAATCTGGTCTGACATTTTAATGGACTTCATTGATGGCCTTCCACTTCATCCTGTAAATCAGTGATATTCGTTGTGGTAGATCATTTTTCAAAATATGGTCACTTCATTGCTTTGGCGCATCCATATATTGCCGCTCAGGTCGTTCAGTTATTTATGGACAACATTGTCCGATTACACGGAATTCCCACATCCATTATCAGCAACAGGGATGCCATTTTTACCAGTATCTTTTGGAAGGAATTATTCAAATTACAGGGCACCCAATTGGCATTTTCGTCTGCATATCATCCACAAACTGACAGACAAATAGAGGTCATCAATCGCACGATTGAAATGTATCTTCGTTGTTTTGTGGGGGACTCACCTAAATGGATAGTTTATGGCAGAGATCCACCTCGTCTATTACCATATGAACCTAGGGCATCCAAATTCGTCACTTTGGACCAAGCGTTAGCTGAAAGAGATGTTATGATCACTGAGGTATGTACTCATCTCCAGGAGGCCCAACACTCTATGAATCTCTATTATGATAAGAAGCACCGTGAGGTATCTTATGCCCCAGGAGACTATGTGTGGTTAAAGCTTCAACACTACTGCTAGCTGTCCCTAACTACCTCCAACCGCCATAAACTGTCTCCAAAATATTATGGTCCATTTCAGGTGTTGGACAAAATTGGCCTCGTGGCCTACTACTTGAAGCTACCAACTAAGGCAAAGATACATAATGTATTTCACGTATCCCAACTAAAACCATTCCAAGGTGACTCGCCCCTATTGCACACTCCTCTACCGCCTCTCCATGAGGGCAGAGTCCTTTCTACTCCACTTCAAGTATTGAAAGCATGCCACATTCAAGGTGATTGGGAAATTCTCGTCCAGTGGGCAAATGCAGACCCCAGTGACATGACCTGGGAGGCGTTATTAGCATTTCGACTTCTCTATCCTTCATTTGAGCTTGAGGACAAGCTCTTTCTCCAAAAGGGGGTAATGTTATGGACTCTATAGCATCACGAATTATCAGCAGGCATAGGAATTAATTAATGTGATTTTCAATTTCCATGTAATTGAATTTGGTTTGGGTTGGTTTAGCATTTATTGGTTTGAACCATGGACCCAAGGGGTCTGAATTGTATTGGGCGTCCTCAACCCTATTTAAGGGGACGTGTAGGTTAATGAAAGGTAGCAATTGAGTCTACTTTAGCCTAGAGTAAATTAGGTAAACAGGTTGAGAGCTCCTTCAAGCTCTCTCCCATTTTTTCCCCAATTCCTTTCTAAAATCCCCTTTCCGAAATTCTTTCTTCATCATTCCATCATTCTACCTCAACGTCAAGCAAGGCAATGGAAGGAAGAGAAGAGAGGAGGGTGACAAGATCCATGGCTCGTGAGGATCCTAACATACTCATTGTAAATTTTTTGGCCACACTATACATCAGTGCCGATAGAGGGCATGCACTTACTGTGGAAAATAGTGTCATTATAAAGAAATATGCTATAAAGCAAATGAAAAATCAGAATTGACTAGGGCTAATCGAGCCTTTATGAGTGAGACAAAAAAAGAACATTTCACAACAATAGCTGCACAGAAAAATATTATTGACGAAGAGTATGAGCTATTTCAGAAAATGAAGACCATGTTAGGTTCCTCTCCCAGTTCCTCCGCATGCCACTACTGCTTTAGGTATGCTATCTGCCTCATCTTCATCCTGGATAATTGATTCAGGAGCCTCCAAGCATCTTACATGTAACAAAACTTTATTACATTCTCTATCTCCGAGTCTTTCACACAAGTTTGTTACCATAGTTGACGGTTCTCAAACCAAAGTCCAAGGGAAAGGTTCCACTTCTGTCACCCCATCACTTCCGCTCACTGATATTTTTTTTGTTCCTACTTTTCCTTTGAACCTATTATCTGTTAGTCAGCTCACAAAATATTTTAATTACTCAGTTACCTTCTCACTCACTTCATGTGTTTGTCAGGATCTTGTAACGAAGTAGGTGATTGGTGGAGGCCATGAACAAGGGGGGCTTTACTACTTGGACATGCCAAAAATCAATATGGTTTCTACTACTGAAAATGAGACACGTTTATAGCACAATCGGTTGGGACATCCTTCTGTACAATCTCTTCATTATATGTTTCCTTCTCTTAAAGTCAGGTCAGAATTTCGTTGTGACGTCTGTATTGAGTAAACATCAAAGGAGTACAAACTCTCCTCATCCAAAAGTCAAAAGTGATATTCCATTTTCGTTAATACATACTGATGTTTGGGGGCCCTTAAGTGTCTCTAATATTTCTCAAGCAAACTATTTTATTACTTTTAATGATGATTTCATTTGCACAACTTGGTTGTTTGTCTTTAAGGAGCGTTTTACGATACCATACATTTTTAAATCATTTCATGCTATGGTACTCACACAATTTGGTCAGAAAATAAAAAATTTCCGGTCTAATAATGCCAAAGAATACATTTCCAAAGACCTTGACTCTTTTTGTCAAGAAAATGGCATTATCCATCAAACATCATGCGCCTACACTCCTCAAAAAAATGGTGTAGCCAAAAAAAAAAATCATCATATTCTTGAGGTAGCAAGAGGTTTGTTATATGCCATGAAAGATCCATACTTTTATTGGCCTCATGCTGTCCTTACAACTTGCTTTCTTATTAATCGTCTGCCATCTACTGTTCTTGGCAATAAATCTCCCTACTCTAGATTATTACCGAATGATGATCCATTTTCATTACCATTGAAAGTCTTTGGATGTCAATGTTTTGTTTATAACTCACTGCCTAAACACAACAAACTTGATCCTAAATCTATCAAGTGTATTTTTTTGGGATACTCTCACACACATAAGGGTTATGTTTGTTATAGTCCTAGTCTTCAACATTTATTTGTGTCCAAGGATGTAACATTTTTTGAAGACTACTCATATTATTCTGATAGCGCTCTTCCTGGTCTATCCTCAGTACCAAGTTCCCCTAGACTGGTTGTGCCTCGTGATACAGAAATCATTCAACCCCTAGAGCAAGTGGCCGACACCACACCTGTCGAGTTAACAGATCCACCAGAGGTAAGTCCTTCATCTCTAGTTATTTTTGGTCCTCAATATGATACTCGCCCTATATCTATACAAAAAGAACCTCGATCATGCACTCAACCTTCTACTTCTCATCCTATTTCCAATTTTGTGTCTCATCATCGCCTCTCACCTTTATGTTGTCAGTTTCTTTCTTCTATTTCTTCCATATCTGTTCCACAGTCATATCAGAAGGCTCTACAACATCTAGGATTGAAGACAACAATGAATGAAGAAATGAAGGCCCTTACTGACAATCATACTTGGTCATTGGTTCCTCTTCCCACAGATAAACAAGTCATTGGTTGCAAGTGGGTTTATACTAACAAACATAATCTGGATGGGTCCATTGCACGCCTGATGACTCGACTGGTGGCCAAAGGTTATACTCAGTGCTATGGAATTGATTATGAAGAAACATTCTCTTCAGTGGCAAAAATGAACTCAGTACGTATATTATTATCTCTGGCAGCCAATTCATCATGGCCAATTTATCAATTGGATGTCAAAAATGCATTTCTTAATGGTGATATTAAAGAAGAGATTTAAATGCAACAACCACCGAGGTATGTGCTTGAGGGATAGTCTGTCTGCCGCCTTAAAAAATCTCTATATGGTCTAAAGCAATCCCCTCGGGCATGGTTTGAGAACTTTAGTCAAGCCATCAGACGGGCTGGTTTTCACAGTTGTTCTGTTGATCACTCAGTATTTATTGAAAATACAATGAGAGGTAAGGTGATTCTAGCGGTATATGTTGATGATATTATTATAACTGGGAGTGATTCCGAGAGCATTCAGAAAACAAAGGAGAGAATATGTGCTGAATTCAAGATGAAGGATCTTGGATTACTCAAATATTTTTTGGGTATTGAAATATTACAATCATGTCATGGGATTGTCCTATCCCGAAGGAAGTATGCACATGATCTACTGGAAGAAATAGGAATAATGGGACGCAAACCAGCAGACACTCCTATGGATGCAAATACGAAATTATGTGGAGGCACTAGAGAAGATGTTGATATTGGAAAATATCAAAGACTAGTGGGGCGACTTATTTAATTGTGTGTAACAAAGCCGGGTATTTCATACGCAGTAAGTGTGGTAAGTTAATACATGCACAAGCCACAACTTAGTCATTGGCAGGCACTTGAAAGAATACTACGATATCTGAAAGGAGCTCCTGGAAGGGGGTTGCTCTATAAAAACCATGGTCACTTCAACATCGAAGGATTCTCAGATGAAGACTGGGATGGATCTCTAGATGACAGAAAATCTACTTTGGGATTTGACAGAAAATCTACTTTGGGATTTTGTACGTTGGTTGGAGGGAATCTGGTTACATGGAAAATCAAAAACAAAATGTAGTAACATGGTCGAGTGCAGAAATAGAATACAGGGCCATGACACACACTGTAAGTGAACTCATATGGATAAGATCTATTCTCACTAAATTGGGATTCTACAAAGAAACTCCAATTGATTTGTATTGTGACAATCAAGCAGCTATACACATTACATCGAATCCAATCTTCCATGAAAGGACAAAGTATATTGAGATGGCCTGCCATTTTATATGAGAAAAGTTCAAAGCCAGTTTCTTATCTCTGAAAGCATATTTCATCACAAAATCAAGTTGCAACATTCTCACCAAACCGGTCACTCACAAGATTATGTCAACCATATGCAACAAACTGGGCATTTATGATGTCTTCTCACCCCCAACTTGAGGGGGAGTGTTACAATGTGGGACCCACCATGGTGCTCAAGCTTGTGGGACTCACCATGAGGACGTGGGACATCAAGAAGAGTTCTAGAGGATGTGGGACACCAAGGAGAGTCCTCACCCAAAGCAAGCATGAGTTAAGGAATCAAGAAGCACAAGCTGAATTGAGTTTGAAGACTTGAAGATCAAGTGGGACCCACAAATATCTCACGAGTTAGCACTCTTATCAAGATGCGCTGGGAGATCATGAGGGACCCACAAGGATAAGGCTACGAGATGGCTTATCCCTTATATTCACGTGAATGAAGAAGGACTCCTAGTTCAACTCAAGTTAGTCTTCTAGTAGTTTAGTTTGAATAGACTTATATTAAAGAATTAGAGTTGGAATGTAATTAGGATTGAAAAACAAGTTGTATAACTCTACTATAAATAGAGATGTTTTAATTAGGAATTAATCAAGTTACACATTTCATTCTTGAGTTACTCTCTCTCTTTTTCCCTTGCTTGGCACAACCTCTCTTTGGTCTTTTATTTTTTCTTCTCTCTACTCGAGAGCTCTTCTTCACTTTTCTCCTTTTTCTTTCTTCTTTCTCTTGCTCAGAATTATGGAAAAGGGATCCTAAATCCAACAAAGTGGTTGCAGTCAGATTGTTAAACACCTAGCTAATACTACCCAAAAGACTGGCCAGGTAGGTAGCAGAACGCCAAGTACTTAACCCCAGGATCATAACAATACTCCCACCGTTATGGGCTAAAGTCCACGACAGCCACTCTAGCGACCCGGACCGCCTTTTTGCGCTACACAGGTCTCTAGGTCGCCCCCTCTAGGTCGCCAAACCCTAAACAATGAGCTGCCTTTTTGCAAGGGGGCTGGGAAGCCCTTGCTGCTCTCGGACAAGAGGGGGATGGCCCCTTGCTGCTCACGGCTGGGAGGGATTAGGACCCTTCCTGTTGTTGTCCGGGTTAGGGGCTGAAAGGCCTCTAACTTGGGTAGTCCACGGATTAGAGGTTAGGAGTCCCTAATCTTGCTGCTCACTGGATTAGAGGATGGAGAAGCTCTGATCTTTGCTGCCCTCGGTATAGGGGCTGGAAAGCCTCTATCTTTGCTAAAAAACAAGAGAGATAGATCCTCTCATGCTGTTGTGCCTGGATTAGAAGCTAAAAGCCTCTTGCTGAGCTCGGAAAAGAGGAAGAAATCCCTCCTTGTTTTCAGTGAATAGCAAGGTAAAAAAGAAAATCAAAGAGAAAAGAAATAAATTCAGATTCAAGAGGAAACCTGGACCTAGAGCTCCTCAAGGAGACCTCCAAACCCTAGAGCTCCTCAAGGAGAACTCCAAACCCTATTAAATATATAATTTGCAATAAGAAAAACTCCGTATAGAGGTAAAAAATGCAAAGAAAACTATAAGTATAGGGACTAAAAAAAATAACTTCGAACCTAGACTTAGGGTTTAGGGTTTAGAGAAAATGATCACCTTACCTTCGTGAGTTGACCAAGTCAACTTGCAGAACCTGCTCTGATACCATGTTGAATTAATGAAAAAGTGAAATACTTCATTGACCTCAATAACTTGTTGTAATTAGAGTACATGAACCTTTATTTATAATCGAGGAAGGTAGTAGAGTCCAATTACAATAAAACTACCATTGTTCCAATTACACCCAAACTCTAACACTTAAAGATAAGTCCTAGCATAATTAAATAACTCAATATTGATAAAAGACAAACATAACTCAAACTAAAACTCTTCTTGGTCATGACCCTAAGATAAAGATATTTTTGTGAGTCCTTCTTGATCTTCCAACTGATGTGATAAGGATGTCAGCTCATGGTAATCATTGTGGGTCCTACTTCTTATGGGCTTGGGTCCATCTTGTGAGCCTTACTTGGTCATTGGCCCATCTTATAATAATCTTAGATATGTGGGCCTTCCTTGGTCGTGTGGGCTTGAACTTATCTTCCAACATCAGGTATGGAATTTGGGGAGGCTTTACTTGGTTGAATTCTGAAAATTGGGTTTTGGATCACATGTGGCGTTAATTATCGAGGAAGCAATATGAGCAAAAGAAAGAAACAAAAAAAATTGGTTTCTAGAATCCTGAAAACCATACTTGTGTGTCCTAAAAATCAATGTTTTGATACTATCTTGATTTTCAGAACTATATGGATTAGCTCATGGAGAAAAAGGAGAGACATCATATTGAGGAGAAAATAGGAGGAAGAATGAGATTATGGGCTTATGTAAAAACTCTCCCCCTGAAGCTCAATTTATAAATTAATAAATTATAATAATAATAATTATACCCCTGAAACTTAACTAATTATATCAATGCAATCTTTATAATATGATTCTTTATTTACCATCATGCCACCATGTGTGGGCCTTCTCTTTGGTCTATGGGCTTCAACCCATCTTCCACCTCTCTTGTGAGCCTTCCTTGGTCATGTGGACTTGAGCCCATATTTTAACACATTTGGGCGAGTAGGCCTTCCTTGATCGTGTGGGTTTGATCCCATCTTCCAAAAAACTTCTCAATGGGTTTTGCACTCCTAGTGTGTTCTACATCTCCCAATGTGTTCTACACCACATAGTGGGCTCTACACCTATTGTTATGTCGTATACCTCTCAACGAGTTCTAGTCCTCCTAGGGGGTTCTACTCTTCTTCTTCATTCAAACTTTTATTTCTCTATATGCAACTCCTTTAGTAGTCTCTCTCACTCATTATAAAGGTTTAAATACTTCCCTAGGGGTCAAATCCTTAAATTTGATCCTTTTCTCCCGTATATTCTCGCTTCCTTTATGTATTCTCACTGACTTCAATAGATGGTTTTGACTCCTTCAACCTTTGACACTTTATTTGATCGCCTTCTTTTACCCTTTACGCTAATTGCCTTTTCTTGACAGGCTTACCTCCAAATGCTATGGATAGTTTTTTTGGATGATGTGCTTCATGACACAAGTTGTTTGTTCTTGTTGGAAGATATGATGTAATTAGGGTGGCACTAATATAATTAGTTTAAATTTCTTGTCTCTTATTCACTTCTATTAGGGTGAAGGGTATAGATGTAATATTGATACTTTTGATACCTACAAATATGACTTATGGGAGAGGTTTGGAATAAGTCCAAGACCATAATTTTTGCTTCCTTTTTTCCTCATGTATTCTTCTCTCTTTTCTCTCTTGGATGTGTATCATACTCTTTCTTCTCTTCCTTCTGCTCCCATGTTCTGATATCAGAACTGTGATTTTTATGATTCAAATTATTTTTCCCTTTTGGATTATGCGTCATGAAGGCGTTGTTATTTTGATGAAATCTGACAGAGTCTTATTCTGAGCAGGATCCTCTTCTCTATTTGTTTATTGTTGTAAAGCATAATTAGATTCTGCTCTGATTGATTCTGAGAGCTCAATATGCTGCCTCTCTTTGCTATCTCAGCTGGCTCACGTATCGTGGGGAAGAAGGAGACATTGATTAAGACCCTGTCTGTCGGCATTCTGTTGGAGTCGAGCAGTCGGCTCTCTGCTTCATTTAGTAAGTTGTTGTCTCTATTGCTGGCATATTTTTTCTGAAGCATACCTGTTCAATTGGAGCTTGGGATGTCTTGCTATGTTCATAAGTGTGTTGTTGTTTCTGGAGTCTTAGAAATCACCAGCATCGTGGGGAAGAAGAGGACGTTGGTTCCTCTGTTTGATGGCTGATTTGTGTTTTTTCGATATTTCTAATCCTATCTTTTGGTATTGCTATTTTTCGAGTTGACTCTGGATTGTATCTTCACTACTGCTATCCATTGGGAAACTCTGGTTTTCCTCATTTCCTAGTCATAACCTATACCGAATGTGAGTTGATTACTTTCGAGTTATCTGACTGATTAATTACTCTGCTACATTGCTTCAGCATTAACCCACTCAAGTTAATTACTGCTGAGTTGATTACTCTATTGAACCTACTAGATAAGATCTTATTTCTATCGTTGCTACTATTTTTCAGAAATCACAAAGGAAGTCTTTTCAAATCAGAAATTTCCTACTATATTCGGAAGTTATTTTTGTCGCTTGATTAGCAGTCCAATCTGATTCTTACTGTTGTCGATGTAGTTGATTTATCGTCTTCTCCGTTGTTATTTTTCCATTTCTGGACAACAAATCAATCTTGCAAAAAGTAATCTACAACAACATCTTGATTGCAATCTTCTCTAAACTTGCTCTATTACTCGATATCCAGCTTGTCGTCTTTGATCCTTCACTCAGTGCTACCTCTCCAGGATACTATTGCTGGAAGATATCTTCTCCTTCGCTCTCGATGGTTCATCGCTGGCTATCCTATCTAGTTCTGATTCTACTCTGTTCTACATCGTAGGGAAGAGGAAGATACACTGTTGAAAAATTAATGTTTCCCTAAGTTAGGAAACTGGGTTTTATCGAGTGTCGGTTTTGACCAAGGCCCGGTCCAGTTCGACTTGAGCCAAAAACCAGAGACCAGAGCTTACTGCTTCCACACCAGTCTACCAAGTTATCTTGGTTCAGGTCAACCTGACTCAACCCACTTATTTTCTGCCTCGGTAATACGTGTTCAGTTTCCGAGTTCTATAGATATTTATTTTGTGACTCGGTTATATTAGTCTACTAGTTTGACTCAGTTCGACTAGGTTCACTATCTCCAGTTGGATTATTATCTTGGATTATTACTCGATTCCAACATTCTATTTGTTGCAACTTCATTATTTATTGATGAACTTGTTGTGGACAATTTCATTTGTCCTTATTACTTTTAAGGACTTTCCCACTGCTATACAACTGCACATGTGGTGCATGTTCTTTGGGAATTGGCCCATTTCTGCTGCTGCTATTGTGTCTCTTTGATTGAGACATTATTTCTGAAAAAATCCTTGGTTGCTTGCCTTGGGTTCAATATTTGATGATTGTTGTTGGCATTGGTTAAACTGATGCAAATTTTGAATTTCTTGGAAAAATAAAGCACATGGTGGCCTCAACATCTTATCTTCCTCTGGACTCATTACCCTTTGGCAGTCTTTCTCCTACCATTCTTTATTTGACTCTCACTTACCCTTGTTGGCCAATCCTTTTAAAGCATTGCTTTGGTTGGTCCCTTTTATTCATATGGGTGTTTTAAGTCCATTGAGACTTTTTTATTGGTACCCGGGGTCTTTTATCGTCATCTTGTGAATGACAAGCATTACCCACTCTAGTGATAATTATCACTCTATTTGTTTGAAATCCTTTGAGTTTGGTTTTAACTTATGTTTGTCACCCATTTTGACCCTTTGAGAGTTTGTACCTGGTGTCATACTTATCCTTGGGACATCATGATGGAGGAGCTTATTACTACATCTATCTTATTTGGTTCAAGTTGGGATCACTGCCATTACCTCCCAGCTTGAGGGGGAGTGTTTGAAGATATGATGTAATTAGGGTGGCACTAATGTAATTAGTTTAAATTTCTTCTCTTCTTCATTCTTATTAGGGTGAAGGCTATACATGTAATATTGATACTTTTGATACCTAAAAATATGACTTATGGGGGAGGGTTGGAATAAGTCCAAGACCCTAATTTCTGCCTCCTTTTTTCCTCATGTATTCTTCTCTCTTTTCTCTCTTTGACATGTATTATCTATCTCCTCTTCCTTCTTCTCCCTTCTTCCTCCTCTCCTTTGCTTAATCTCATTACCTATGGAATCCTGAAAATCAACAGTTCCTAAGCTTTTGATGTATGGTGTTTTTCAAACATTCTCTAGCCATTCAAACTTATAGGCTACCAAAAATTTCTAATAGAGAGCTACACAACATACTTAGTACATATCATTAGTAGCTTGAATGTTGTAGAATTTAGGATCCCATGTAGAGGACTTAGATCAAACCATGAAAAAGAAGAGGAAGGAGAAGAGAGGACGAAATGATCAACTATAAAAGGGAGAGAGCTTGCACTAAGAGGAAGGAGAGGTGACCCGACCAAGGGAAGGAGGGAGGTTGGAAGAATTTGGGAGAAAAGAGGAGGGAGCTTCAATACTCTACCTCTTAGCCAATGCTTTTACTTATATCTTTTATAATGCCCTTATGGCTACAAGTTTATAAAATAAGAGAAATAAAAAACACAAGTACTTACACCTTCATGCCCATATGCCATCACTTAGACGTGTGGGCTTCCTTAGCTTGGACTTGTGGGCTTGAGCCCATCTTCTAACACTCCCCCCCAAGCTGGAGGAGAAAAAAACATCGTAGATACCCAGCTTGCCACATATAAAGGATAGGATTTTAGATGTAACTGGTTTAGTGAGGATATCTGCTACTTACTCCTCTGATGAAACATATTTGAGGGAGATTATACTTGCTTGAAATTTCTCCAGTATAAAGTGGCAATTCACCTCAATGTGTTTGGTCCTTTCATGGAAGACTGGGCTTGAAGTAATATAAATGGCTGTTTGGTTATCACAATGTAGATTCATGGGACCTCCTTTATAAAATCCTAATTCGGTAAGATAGGACTTCACTAACTGTGTGGGCCATATCTCCGTATTCTATTTTGGCTCTAGATCTTGAAACCCCATTTTGCTTCTTACTTCTCCATGTAACCAGGTTCCCTCCAACAAGAGTGAAATATCTAGACATAGACTTCCTATCATCAGGTGATCCAACCCAATCTGCGTATGAGAAACCATCTATGTTGAAGTGGCCATGTTTTTTATAAAGTAATCCTTTTCTCGGAGCTCCTTTTAAGTATCGTAAAATTCTCTTCAAGGCCTGCCAGTGGGTAAGTTGTGGTTTATGCATGTGCTGACTCACCACACTTACAACATATGATATGTCTGGTCTAGTTATCATGAGGTAGATCAGTTTGCCCATAAGTGTTTGATATTTACCAATATCAATATCTTCTCCAGTCGTTGCACAAAGTTTTACATTCGTATCCATAGGTGTGTCAACTGGTCGACACCCCCTTCATTCCTGTTTCTTCGAGGAGGTCCAAAACATACTTCCACTGAGATAATATTATCCCATGTTTGTATTGAAGAACTTCTATGCCCAAAAAATAATTCAGCAGTCCCAGATCTTTAGTTTTGAATTCCTAACATATCATATTTTTTACCTCTTGTATGCTATGTGCATCATCACCAGTTAAAATAATGTCATCAACATATACAACCACTAATATTTTTTCCTTTTGAGGCATCTTTAAAGTATACTGAATGATCTACCATGCACCAACGAAAGCCAACCATAGTAGTGCTTGGCTAAAATTTTTAAACCATGCCCAAAAGGACTGTTTAAGCCCATATAAGGAGTTTTGTAACCGGCATACAAACCCCCTCTCAACTACATAACCAGTTGGTTGAACCATATAAATTTTCTCACGGATATCCCCATTTAGGAAGCCATTCTTTACATCGAGTTGATATACAGGCACAATGAGTTAGAAGCAAGAGATAATAGGATACGTACTGAATTTAACTTGTCCACGGGAGAAAAGGTCTCCACATAATTCACTCCATAACATTGAGTGTATCCTTTAGCAATGAGTCGAGCTTTCAGATGAGCAACGGATCCATCCGGGTTTTGTTTAACCAATATCACCCATTTACAATCGACTAGTTTTTTTTCTTTTGGGAGCAGTGCTAAGTGTCAGGTTTGATTGTCATATAAGGCATGCATTTCCTCATCCGTAGCCGCCTTCCATCCTGGATGCTGCAAGGCCTTATGAACCTCTTATTGAACTCGAAAAAGGAGATTAATGGCCCCCTTGCTACTCATGGATGAGAGGTTGAGAAACCTCTTGTTGTTCATGGAAAGAGAGGATTTTGAGCCTCTTGCTATTCACGGAAAATAAGAATTGGAACCTCTTTTCTCTCGGTAAGGGTGTAGAGAATAAGAGAGATAAAAAAGGGGTAGGAGAGAAATCAGATTCAAGAGGGAACTTGGACCTAGAGCTCGTCAAGGAGAACTCTTAATCCTATTTAACCTAAAATCAGATTTGTCTTCTCTTCATTCCTCTACCTTCTTAATAGGGTTTGACGCAAATAGAGTTTAGGGTTTAATAATTAATATTTTGTCCCTACGACATCTTGCCAAAAACAATTAATGAAAAATATAACTTGAAAGAAATATAAAATATGAAACTAAAAATAATTAACTCAGTCAGTTAGTGGTGTCTCCTTTGGATGACTCAGTTAGCTATTAAGTCCTCAACATTTCCCTCCCTTGGAGAAAGAGCTTGTCCTCAACTTCGTAAGTAGGGTAGACCTGCTTGAAGTTGTCCAACTATTCCCATGTAGTAGTTGCTGGTTCGGTGTCCTTCCATTGAACAAGAATCTCCCATTGGCCATGAATAAGTTGGGCATGCAATATTGTGGCAAGAGTAAGATTAACCCATCCATTGTCCACCAGAGGAAGGGACGGGGTGGAAGGAGGGAGTGAGCCTTGAAAGGGTTCAAGTAGGGAGACATGAAACACATCGTGAAGCTTGGTTGTGGTTGGATGTTTTAGTTGATAGGCTATCGGCCCCACTCGCCGAATAATAGTGAAAGACCCAAAGTATTTTTGTTAAAGTTTATGACATTGTGGCCTAGAAATTGAGTGTTGTTGGTGAGGTTGGAGGCATAACCAAACGTATTCCCCTTCATTGTATGAGACATCCCAGTGTCCCTTGTCATAGAAGTTCTTCATACGAACTTGTGCCTTGAGAAGGCGATCCAAAATATTTTGTAGCACCTAGTCCCGTTCAATGAGTGCCTGATCAAAAGAGTCCACTCGGCTAGAGCTCAGAGTATAAGAGAGAAGCCGAGGAGGATCTCTTCCATAGAGAACTTGGAAGGGAGTAGACTACGAGGCTATGTGGAAGGAAGTGTTGTAACAATATTCAGCCCACGGTAGCCATTGAACCCAATTTTTAGGACGATCGCCCACAAGGCACCAGAGATACATCTCCACGGTGCAGTTAACCACCTCGGTTTGGCCGTCTATTTGAGGATGATATGATGAGAAAAATTTCAGCTTGGTGCCGTATAGACGAAAAATTTCCCGTCAAAAAGTGCTGGTAAAGACCGCATCATGATCACTGACAATCGATTATGGAATGCCATGTAAATGGACAACATGCTCGAGGAAAGTCAGGGCTACTCTGGATGCAGTATATGGGTGTGTCATTGAATAAAGTGAGCCTACTTGGAGAACCTATCCACTACCACAAATAATACCAATTTGCTTCATGAATGTGGAAGACCTTCTATGAAATCCTTAGAGATATCGGTCCAAACTTGTGTAGGGAGTGAGAGAGGCTGCAGAAGACCCTTTGGACTAAAGTGTTCGGCCTTGTTGCGTTTACATACCGGGCAGGCTGTGACATATGTTGCAATGCAGGTCTATATGGCCTGCCAATAGAAATCTGCTTGAATGCAATGCAAGGTTTTCTATATGCCTTCATGAGCGCTGTCATGGTAGGTAGAGAGGATGGCTGAAACCAACTCAGAAGTGTGTGGCACATATAAGCACAATTTATAGCAAATAAGAGAATCCTTAATTGACCACCTAGACTCCATTGTCTCTTCTATAATTTTTGTGTGCAGATCTCGTAGGATCGGATTGTTGGTATTTTTCTCCTTAATCAAGTCCAAGAGAAGAAAAAGAGGTTGGCTGATGGCATAGAGAAGTGGTGAATTCTCCAAAAGTCATGGCAAGGCATCTGCCTCCTTGTTCAACCGCCCGGTGTGGTATTCCACTGAAAATCCGAACCCTATCAATTTACTAATCCAGTGTTGTTGAGGAGAAGTCATGAGGAACTACACTAGCAAATATTTAAGACTGTAATGATCACTGCGAATGAGAAATGCATGGCCCCATAAGTGTTGGACAGCCTTGGCCAAACCGATTAATTCACGTTCATATGCTACCAATTTGTGATGCCATTCTGCCAATTGTCTGCTATAATATACACTAGGAAGGAAGTTCTACTATAGAACGGCCCCAATGGCCCCACTAGATACGTCACACTTGACCATAAATAATTCCTCAAATTTTGGAAGATGCAGAATTGGTATGGATGCAAGAGCAAATTTGAGATCAGTGAAGGACTGTGTGGCCTGGTCATTCCAAATAAAGGAGTTTTTCTTGAGGAGGCTGGTCAATGGTGCTGCTAACAACTCATAATTTTTTATGAATTTTCTACAATATCCTGCTAATCCCCAAAACCCTTTCAAAGAAGAGTTATTCGTAGGTTGTGGCCAATCGGAAATGGCTTGAATCTTCTCGGAATCAACTGTAACCCCATCATGGGAGATAATATGGCCTAGATAGGCCACATGTCACTTTGCAAAAGGGCATTTAGATTTATTTAAATATAGCTGATGTGCTCGTAACAATTGAAATACCAATCTTAAATGCTCTAAATGCTGAGTTCAGGACTTGTTGTAAATGAGTATATCATAAAAAAAGTACAAATTTGTGGAGATATTTTTAGAATAACTCGTTCATTAATGCCTGAAAAGTGGATGGGGTGTTGGATAACCCAAACGACATTACAACAAATTCAAAATGGACATGATGAGTGTGGAAGGAAATTTTCTCGATGTCGGCTAGGTGTATACGAAGCTAATGATATCCGGAACGCAAGTCCAATTTGGTGAATACCCATGAACCATGTAATACATCCAGGAGCTCCTCCACTATAGGGATAGGGAACTTATCTTTTACAGTTTAGGCATTCAAATCCCTATAATCGACACAAAATCACCATGTACCATCATGTTTCTTAACGAGGAGGACTAGTGAAGAAAATGGTGAACAACTGCTGTGAATAAGGCCCTGTTGCAGCATTACTTGGCACTGTCTTTCTATTTCATCTTTCTGGAGGTGTGGATACCTGTATGGTCTAACCACCACCACATCTGAGCCAGGTTTTAAACAGATCCGATGGTCACAGTGCCTCGAGGGAGGCAGCCCTGAAGGCTCTTGGAACAATTCCGAGAATTCATCTAGGAGATGTTCTAAAGTGATGTTTGGATTGTCCTGTGTGTGTAGGGTATGAATGTGATATGGCTTGTCAATTTGACTGCCTTGTAATAGTACTTGGTGTCCACCCATTTCAAAACTCATAGTTAAAGCAGAGAAGTTCCATAAAATAAGGCCCAAGGTTTGCAGCCATTTAATACCCAATACCATATCGAACCCAGCTAAAGCTATGACAAAAAAATTTGAATGAAAGAAAGTCGTGCTGATTGAAAATTTTACTGCTTTGCTAATGCCATAGCTAGGAACTTTCTACCCATTGGCAACTAAAACTGTGGTTGTTGGGTGGGGAAGGATCTGTCGTTGAAGGTGTTGAGCAACTATTAAACTGAGAATATTATGTGTACTTCCCAAATCCACAAGGTTGACAAGTTCCTAGTCCATCACTTGAGCCCTGACTTGCATAGTTTTGGCCGGTAATGGCATTCAGAGAGATTTTTGGTGCATCTTCCTCAGTATTATCATCACTCTATTATGCTTGTTCTAGTTCATCAACTTTTAGCCAGAACAACCATTTACACTGATGGCATGTCCTGTACGATTCATCACAGTTGTAACATAGGTTCTTTCCCCTGCGGTCAGCTGTCTCCAAACTTGTTAATTTTTGAATATGCTAGGCAAGTGGGTTGCTGGGGCATGTATTTGCTGCTAGAGTAGTAATTGGATTATTTTTGGCCTATTGCACTACTGGAAAAGTTATCTGAGGGGAAGTGTTGTGCCTCCCTTGCCAAGTTGTCCTCCAATTTTGAACTTTTTGTCTTGTTTCCAGTTTTTGAGATAAATTCATTGCTCGAGCCAAGTCAGCAGGTGCATGGAGCTCCACCTCTAACCTTAAAGAATGATTAAGGCCGGTTGTAAATAAATTGAATTGCTGGTCTATGTGAACCATTCGGCTGGTTCGGGCTAATTTTTTTTGGAACTGTTTTTGATATAGTTCCACTGACCCAGTTTATCGTAACAACACCAAATCCCCCAATGGGTTGTTGTGGGCTGGAGGACAGAACCGTATAGTGCATAATTCTTTGAACTCTTCCCAATCCAGCACCAATCTATTATGGTCCCTTGCCATGGATTGAGTAACTCGGAGTGGGAATGGTGAATCCAGAGTTTTAAGACAGTTGCTGCTCTCGGTTTAGGAGGAAAAGACCCTCATTGTAGCTGTTGCTCTTGGTAGAGACCTAGAGAGGCTTTGTGGCTGCTGGATTAGAGGTAAAAGAGCTTCTTTTTTTCTGCTATGCTTCTGTCCTTGGTAAGGGGCTGGGAAACCACTTGCTGCTCACAGAAAGGAGGGGGATGGCCCCTTGCTGCTCACGGTTGAGAGGGATTAGGACCCTGCCAGCTGCTGTCCGGTTTAGGGGCTGAAAAGCCTCTAACTTAGGCAGTCCACGGATTATAGGTTAGGAGTCCCTAACCTTGTTGCTCTCTGGTTTAGAGGTTGACGAACCTCTGGCCTTGTTGCTCTCGGTATAGGGGCTAGGAAAGCCTCTAGCTTTTCTCGAAAAAGAGAAGGGAAATCCTCTCTTGCTGTTGTGCACCGATTAGAGGCTAAAGGCCTCTTGTTGAGGTCGGAAAAGAGGAAGAAATCCCTCGTTCTGGGTCAAGATAAATGTAAAATAGAAAATCAAAAAGAGAAGAGAGAAATTCAGATTCAAGAGGGAACCTAGACCTAGAGCTCATCAAGGAGACCTCCAAACCCTAGAGCTTGTCAAGGAGAACTCTAAACCCTATTTAACCAAATTCAAGACTTGCATTTTCTCATTATCCTTCCCCTCTAAGTAGGGTTGATACTCAGTGACTCAGTGCACCTCCTTTGGATGACACAGTTAGCTACGGAGTCCACAACATATCCTCCCCCCCCCCCCCCCCCCCCCCCCCCCCCTCTCCCCTTGGAGCAACAACTTGTCCTCAAGCTTGTAAGCTGGGTAGATAGACCTGCTTGAACTTGTCCTATTGTTCCCATGTAGTTGGGGCTGGTTCTGTGGCTGTCCAATGGACAAGGATCTTCCATTGGTCACTAACCAATCTGCCTCATAACACCACGGCTGGTGTAAGGATGACGTGTCCATTGTCCATCGGAGGAAGGAATGGAGTGGTCGAGAGGGTGGGGTGAGCCCTTACAGGGTTTCAGTAGGGAGACATGAAACACATCATGCAGCTTGGCCGTGGTTGGAAATTGCAGCTGATAGGCCACTGGTCCCATGCGCCGAATAATTGGGAAAGGCCCAAAGTACTTTGGTGAGAGTTTATGGAGCGGCGGTCATGCAATGGAGTGTTGTCTGTATGGTTGTAGTCATAGCCAAACGAAGTCCCCCACCTCATAGGAGACATCTTTGTGCCCCTTGTCGTAGAGATATTTCCTACAAACTTGTGCTCGCAAGAGGTGATCTGTAATATTCTACAATACCTGGTCGCTGTCCATGAGGGCCTAATCAATTGCTTCCATGCGGGTGGAACCTGGATTATAAGAGAGAAGCCTAGGAGGATCTCTGCCATATAGAACCCTGAATGGAGTGGATTGCAAGGCTGAGTGGAAGGAACTGTTGTAACAATACTCAGCCCACGGTAGCCACTGAACCCAGTTTTTAGGATGATCACCCACAAGGCACCATAGATACATCTCGATGGTGCAGTTAATTGCCTCTATTTTGCCATTTGTGTAAGGATGATATGAGGATGAAAATTTTAGCTTCGTGCCGCTCAGACAAAAAAGTTCCCGCTTGAAAGTGTTGGTAAAGACCGCATCCCGATCACTGACAATGGATTATGAAATGCCATGCAACCAGACAATATCCTCAAGGAAGGTTTGTGCCACTCAGGATGTTGTATATGGGTGTGCCATAGGAATAAAATGTGCATACTTGGAGAACCTATTGACCACCACAAATAATACCAATTTTTCGAATGTCTGGAGAAGACCATCAACAAAGTTAATAGAAATATCGACCAGACTTGTGTAGGGAGCGCGAGAGGTTGAAGAAGACCTACTGAACTTAAGTGTTTGGCCTTTTTGCATTGACATACCTGGCAGGCTGTGACATATGTTGCAATGGTGGTCTTCATGGCTTGCCAATAGAAATCTGCATGAACGCGATGCAATGTTTTCAAGATGCCTTCATGTGTGTTGTCATGGTAGGCAGATAGGATTATTGCAACCAACTTATAAGTGTGCAATATAAAAATCCTCATGCTGCAGCAAATAAGTGAATCCTGGATGGACCAGTTAGAATCCATATACCCCTCTGTAATATTTTGTGCAGCTCCTATAGAGCCGGAATAGTGGCATGTGGCTCCCTAACCAAGTCTAATATGAGGAAACGAGGCTGTCAGATAGCATAGATGAGCTTCTGGTGCTCCAAACGCCGTGACAAGGCATCCGCTGCCTTGTTTAATCTTCTAGAGCAGTACCCCCATCGAAAATTCAGATCCCATCAACTTACTGATCCAGTGCTGCTAAGGAGAAGTAGTGAGTCACTGTTCAAGTAAGAATTTAAGGTTGTGCATATGAGAAATGCACGGCCCCATAAGTAAGCTTATCAGTGTTGGACAGCCTTTGCCAAACTGATTAATTTCCATTCATACACGGCCAATTTGTGATGCAATGCTGCCAACTGCCTACTGAAATATGCAATGGGGGTGGGAGTGTTGTTGTAAGACGACCCAAATGCTCCCACCGGATGCGTCGCACTCTACCATAAATGTTGAATTTATGGAAAAGAGAAATACTTCATTGACTTTATTAACTTGTTGTAATCAGAGTACATGAACCTCTCTTTATAATAGAGGAAGGTAGTAGAGTCCAATTACAATAAAACTACCCTTGTCCCAATTACACCCAAACTCTAATACTTAAAGATAAGTCCTAGCATAATTAAATAACTCAATATTGATAAAAGACAAACATAAATCAAACTAGAACTCTTATAGGACGTGACCATAAGATAAAGATGCCTTTGTGAGTCCTTCTTGATCTTCCAACTTATGTGATAAGGATGTCAGCTCGTGGTAATCATGGTGGCTCCTACTTCTTATGGGTTTGGGCCCATCGTGTGGGCCTTCTTTGGTTGTGTGGCCCATCTTATAATACTCTTAGATATGTGGGCCTTCCTTGGTCGTGTGGGCTTGGGCCCTATCTTCCAACACTCCCCCTCAAGCTGGGAGTGAGAGAACATCATGAACTCTCAGCTTGCTGCAAATGACATATAGAGTCTTTTTGTATAAAATGGTCGTCCTCCCATCGTCCAACACTCCCCCTCACACTGGTGCTCTTTTCCATGAGGCCCATTTGGCCAATTCAAGGGGGAAGTAATATAAATATAATAATAAGTTCCACCATCATGGACTTCCAACCACAAATATTTTTTATATTTTTTACGGGGATGAAGTTCCTCTGTCATGGACTCCCAACCACAAATAATTTTGATATTTTTGACGGGGATGAAGTTCCTCCATCATGGACTCCCAACCAAAAATAATTTTGATATTTTTTATGGGAAAAAATAAATAATGGTATGAGGAAAGATACTGAGGCCACCTCTTCTTCAATAATAATGTCTCATCTAAAGAGACATAATAGCAACAACTGTAATGTAACATGACCATCTTCCTACACATATAACACAAACCAAAATAATAAACCTCATAGAAGAACCCATGAAAAAATCATAATCCGAAATAAATATTTTTTCTTAGATGTAGAAGCTTCATCTTCTGTGCTCCCCCTTGCTTGAATATTTTGGTCACATAAACTCATCTACAACATATGGAATAAAATACCTCTTTCTTGTACTTCTTCTACTTCTCCTCCTCAAGCTGGGATGTAATGGCAGTGATCCCAGCTTGAACCAAATATCATAGATGTAGCAATAAACCCAAATAATAGAGATGTATAAATAAGCCCTCAAACTAGGGAGAAGCGAGATATTTTCCTGATATATCAACTCAAAAAGTGACGCAAAACAATGGGCATAAATTCGAATTTTCCTATCCAACAGAATACCAACATGATCTTTGATTCTTCCAATGTGATTATTTCTTTAAATATAGATCAGATTGAAATAAGATTTTATCCTTATAAAACTATACTTAAATACATTTGATCAAATTATAACTTCAATTCATAAAATATAATTATCAGAAGATAAATAATCTGATAGATTTCGGTCTCTGTCATCTGCCGAACTAAGTATTGTTTCTCTTTTTTTCCAGCGTGACCATGGAATATTCAGAGATCAATATCTCCTTAAAAAAATCATACCGAGAATTTTTTGAATATTTAAGAAACTAGACTTAAATATATTTCTTCTGATATCAAATTATCCATATAAAGTCTCTTTCTTGATAGTATAAAATACCTCGAAATTTAAAGCTTTTTACTGCAGCTCGAACCTCTTTTTCAATCTGATCTTTGCTACTTCAATTATTGATTTCTCTTTGCAGATAACTCAAATAAAAAAATGGTTGAATAGGTAAAAGAATAGACTTACATATATTTATTTTGATATATATTTCTCCATATAAGGTCTAGTTCTTGATAGCAAAAAATATCTCGACATCTGAAGCTTTCTGCTGATGCTCGAAACTTTTTGTAATCTTACCTTTGCTCATTCAAATATCTATATCTCTCTGTAGATAACTCCGATTGGAAAAAAAATAGTTCTTCCTTGGAAAGTAGACTCTAATATCTTTCCATCATTATATTATTTTCAATATGAAAATCTAATTAAAGAGGTAAAAAAGGCAAAGAAATCTATGGGTGTAGGGACAAAAAAAAACTAAGAACCTAGACTTAGGGTTTAGGGTTTGAGAAAAAAGGATTTCATTATCTCTGTGGGTTGACCAAGTCAAATCACAGAACCTGCTCTGATACCATGTTGAATTTATAGAAAAGAGAAATACTTCTTTGACTTGTTGTAATCAGAGTAGATGAACCTCTATTTATAGTAGAGGAATGTAGTAGAGTCCAATTACAATAAAACTACCCTTGTCCCAATTACACCCAAACTCTAATACTTAAAGATAAGTCCTAGCATAATTAAATAACTCAATATTGATAAAAGACAAACATAAATCAAACTAGAACTCTTCTAGGACCATAAGATAAAGATGCCTTTGTGAATCCTTATTGATCTTCCAACTTATGTGATAAGGATGCCAGCTTGTGGTAATCATGGTGGGTCCTACTTCTTATGGGCTTGGACCCATCTTGTGGGCCTTCTTTGGTTGTGTAGCCCATCTTATAATACTTTTAGATATGTGGGCCTTCCATGGTCTTGTGGTCTTGGGCCCTATCTTCCAACAATAAATAATTTCTCAAAATTGGGAAGTTATAGTACATGTGTGGAGGTGAGAGCTACTTTGAGAGCCTGGAAGGACTATGTGGCTTCTTCAATCCAAATAAAGGAATTTTTCTAGAGGAGACTGGTCAATGGTGCTACCAAAGGCCCATAATTTTGGATGAATTTGCGGTAGTATCTGGTTAGGCCCAATAATCCTCTCAAAGCGGAGCTATTATGAGGTCGTGGCCAATCGGTAACTGCTTGAATCTTCTCGGGAACAACAGTGACCTCTGCATGGGATATAATATGGCCGAGATAGGCGACATGTGACTTTACAAAAGAGCATTTATATTTCTTAAAATAGAGTGGGTGGGCTCATAATAATTCAAATTCTACCCGTAAATCTGCTAAATGTTGTTGCCCGGACTTGTTGTATATGAGTATATCATTAAAAAAACACAAATTTTTGGAGATAGTTGCGGAATACCTCATTCATCAACACCTGAAAACTGGATGAGGCATTTGATAACCCAAATGGCATCACCACAAACTCAAAATGGACGTGATGAGTGTAGAAGGCTATCTTCTCGATGTCGAACGAGTGCATACGAAGCTGATACCCTGAGCGCAAGTTCAATTTTGTGAAGACCCATGAACCATGTAATTCATCTAGGAGCTCCTCCACTTCTGGTATAGAGAACTTATCCTTCATGGTTTGGGCATTTAATTCCCTATAATCAACACAAAATCTCCATGTGCCATCATGTTTCTTTACAAGTAAGACTGATGGAGAGAAGGGGGAGCTGCTACGAATAAGGCCCTATTGCAGCATGGTATGGCATTGTCATTTGATTTCATCATTTTGAAAGTGTGGATACCGGTACGACCTAACCACCACCACATCTGAACTTGGTTTTAAACAGATCTCATGGTCACAATGCCTCAAGGGAGGTAATCCGGAAGGCTCGTGGAAGAGGTCTGAGAACTCGTCGAGGAGTTTTTCCATAGTGCTGTCCGGTTTGTCTTGTGTGTGGACGGTATGAAGGTGGAGGAGCTTGTCCACTTGACTGCCTTGTAATTGCACTTGGCGTCTGCCGGTTGCAAAGCTCATAGTTAAAGCAGAGAAGTCCCACAAGATGGGTCCCAATGTTTGTAACCATTTCATGCCCAAAACCATATCAAATCCTGCCAAAGGTATGACAAGAAATTCTAAATGAAATGGAATCGTACCAATTGAAAATTTTACCGCTTTGCTGATCCTATAGCTAGAGACTTTCTCCACATTGGCGATTGAAACCGTGGTTGTTGGGTGTGCATGGATATGCTACCGAAGATGCTGAGTAGCTATTAAGCTGCGAAAATTATGTGTGCTTCTTGAATCCACGAGTCCCACGAGTTCCTGGTCCATGACTCGAGTTCTGACTTGCATAGTTTTGGCAGATTTTTGCCCTGTAATGGCATTCAGAGAGATTTTTGGTGGGTCCTTCTCAGCATGATCATCACTGTTTTCTGGTTCTTCTTCTTAATCTACTTCTAGCTAGAACAACCATTTACATTAGTGGCCTGCCCTGTACGATTCATCACAGTTGTAGTATAGGTTCTTGGACCTCTGTTCCGCCATCTCTAAACTTGTTAATTTTCTGATATATTGAGTTGGTGGATTACTAGTGCGTGTATCGGCTGCCAGAGTAGTGATCAGATTATTTTGGGGTGGTGGTAATGCTGGATATGCCACCTAAGGGGAATTATTTCACCTCCCTTGCCAATTCGTGGAAGAGGTCCACTCCCCTTACCAAACTGGTCTTCGATGTTGGAGTCGTTGCCTTTGTTCCATCGCTCGAGCTAAATTCATTGCCCGAACCAAATCTGAAGGTGATTGAAGTTCCACCTCTAACCTCAGAGATTCATTGAGGCATGTCGTAAATAAGTAAATCTGAAGGCTAGTCCCACCTTGTCAAACTCAGCAGTCCCATGATTTGAAAAAAATTATCACATCTATGCAACCAAATTAGGGAGTCGACTAACAAAGTAAATGTAGGAAAATCCAATTTTGTATACCTTGGTATTGTGTCTCCACCCAACGGTGCAAGAACAGTGATGCGCCCAGCAAAATGCTCCTCCCTTCCGCTATGCGAATTATTCTCCCCCCTTTGGTTTGAGGTAGTGTGTCTATTGAATTTATAGAAAAGGAAAATACTTCATTGACATCAATAATTTGTTGTAATGAGAGTACATGAACCTCTATTTATAATAGAGGAAGATAGTAGAGTCCAATTATAATAAAACTACCATTCTCATAATTACACCCAAACTCAACACTTAAAGATAAGTCCTAACATAATTAAATAACTCAATATAGATAAAAGACAAACATAACTCAAACTAAAATTCTTCTTTGACGTGACCATAAGATAAGACACTTTTGTGAGTCCTTCTTGATCTTCCAACTGATGTGATAAGGATGTAAGCTCATGGTAATCATTGTGGATCCTACTTCTTAGAGGTTTGGGCCCATCTTGTGGGCCTTCCTTGGTCGTGTGGGCTTGAGCTTATCTTCCAACACTCCCCCTCAAACTGGGGGTGAGAGAACAACATGAACTCCCAGCTTGCTGCAAATGATGTATAGAATATTTTTGTATAAAATGGCACATCTTCCAATACTCTCCCTCACGTTGTTGTGTCCTTCTTCGAGGCCCTGCTGCAGAGTAAAAATCACTCCTAACCAATAAGTCATTGCTCTATACTCCAGTCCTAATGCTGGATGTGGGGCACACTCCATCTTCTATTGGAAGTGTGTCTATCGGCATTGCTCTGAAGTGTCCACCACCATTTCCCTCCATAGGACAACGATTCTCAAGTGGTAGGAGACATAAAAGCCATTACAAAGGGGTGGCAGGGGGGGGGGGGGGGGGGGGGGGGGGGGCTGGGTGAGGGAGGGAGGTTTCCCAACCATGATATATTTTGACAGGGTAAAATAAATGATGATATGAGGCCACCTCTTCTTCAATAATAATGTCCTAAAAGAGACATAATAGCAGCAATTGTATATAACACAACCATCTTACAACACATATAACACGAACCAAATAATAAACTTTGTAAAATAACCCATGAAATAATCCGATAGAAAATTTCTTCTTTGATGCACAAGCTTCATCTTTTGTGCTCCCCCTTTCTTGAATATTTTGGTCACATAAACTTATCCACAACATAAGAAATAAAATACCTCTTTCTTGTACTTGTTCTACTTCTCCCCCTCAAGCTGGGAGGTAATGGCAGTGATTCCAGCTTGAACCAAATATCATAGATGAAGCAATAAACCCAAATAATAAAGATGTATAAATAAGCCCTCAAACCAGGGAGAAGTGAAATATTTTCTTGATATATCAACTCAAAAATTGACGCAAACAAATGGCATAAATTCGGATTTTTCAATACAATAGAATACCAGCTTGACCTTCGATTCTTCCAATTCAAATATATCTTTCAATATAGATCAGATTGACATGAAAAATTTTCATTATGAAAGTAAACTTAAATACCTTTCATGAAAGTATAACTTAAATTCATAAAATATAATTTTTAGAGGATAAATAATCTGATATATTTCGGTCGCTGTCATCTGGCCGAACTAAATATTGTTTCTCCAGTTTTTCCAGAATGACCATTGACTCTTCAAAGATTAATATCTCCTTATAAAAAGATCATACCGAGTGTTGGTTGAATAGGTAAGAAAATACACTTACGTATCTTTCTTTTGATATATATATCTCCATATAAAGTCTCTTTCTTGATAGCATTAAATACCTCAAAATTTCAAGTTTTTTGCTGCCGTTCGAACCTCTTTTTCAATCTGACCTTTTCTGCTTCAAATATCAATTTGTCTTTGTAAATAACTCAGATAAACAATTGGTTGACTAGTTAAAAGAATAACCTTACATATATTCCTTTTAATATAAATTTCTCCATATAAAGTCTGGTTTTTGATAGCAAAAAAAAAAAACTTGGAATCTGAAGATTGATGCTGCTGCTCGAACCTTTTTACAATCTGACCTTCGGTCATTCAAATATCTATATCTCTTTGTTAATAAAAATTACACTCAAATATCTTTCCGTAAATATATAATTTTTAATATGAAAAACTAAATATTGAGGTGAAAGACACAAAGAAACTACGGGTGTAGGGACTGAAAAAATAACTACAAACCTAGACCTAGGATTTAGGGTTTAGATAAAAGGATCACTTTACCTCTGTGAGTTGACCAAGTCAACTCACAGAACCTGCTCTGATACCATGTTGAATTTATGGAAAAGTAAAATACTTCATTGACATCAATAACTTGTTGTAATCAGAGTACATGAATCTCTATTTATAATAGAGGAAGCTAGTAGAATCCAATTACAATAAAACTACTCATGTCCCAATTACACCTAAACTCTAACACATAAAGATAAGTCCTAACATAATTAAATAACTCAATATAGATAAAAGACAAACATAACTCAAAATAAAACTCTTCTTTGACATGACCATAAGATAAAATACTTTTGTGAGTCCTTCTTGATCTTCCAACTGATGTGATAAGGATGCCAACTCATGGTAATCACTATGGGTCCTACTTCTTATGGGTTTGGGCCCATCTTGTGGGCCTTCCTTGGTCGTGTGGCCCATCTTATAATAATCTTAGATATGTGGGCCTTCCTTGGTTGTGTGGGCTTGAGCTTATCTTCCAACAGTGTCTTCTGCCATGATATCAAAAATCATTCTAGAGAGTCACTGGTGTTGCAAGTTAATGCTCAGAATTTATTCCAGCTACGGCCCATAATTGTCCAGTCTCTCCCGTTGTTCAGTCTGTGCATCCTACACCTCTCTGATTATGTTTCTCAATTCTTCATTGTTGGATGTATCCCCCATGTTACCCTGCTCTAATACCAAGTTGTTATGGTTCCTTGCCATGGATTGAGTAACTCGGCGTGGGATTGGTGAATCGAGAGTTGCAAGAGAGCTGCTACTCTCGGTATAGGAGGAAAAGACTCTCCTTTTAGTTGTTGCTCTTGGTAGAGACCTAGAGAGGCCTTGTGGCTGCTAGATTAGAGGTAAAAGTGCTTCCTTTTTGAAGCTATGTTGCTGTCCTCGATAAGGGGCTAGGAAGCCACTTGCTGCTCATGGCTGAGAGGGGTTAAGACCCTTTCAGCTGCTTTCCGAGTTAGGGGCTGAAAAGCCTCTAACTTGGGCAGTCCACAGATTATAGGTTAGGAGTCCCTAACCTTGCTGCTCTCTGGTTTAGAGGTTAAAGAACCTATGGCCTTGTTGCTCTTGGTCTAGGGGCTGGGAAAGCCTCTAGCTTTGCTTGGAAAAGAAAAGGGAAATCCTCTATTGCTGTTGTGCACTGATTAGAGGCTTAAGGCCTCTTGTTGAGCTCAGCAAAGAGGAAGAAATCCCTCTTTGTTCTCGATGAAGAGCAATATAAAACAGAAAATCAAAAAGAGAAGAGAAAAATTCAGATTCAAGAGGGATCCTAGACCTAGAGCTCGTTGATCAAATACTCATAACAGAATGACCACTTTAACAGAATTAACTGATGTCATTGGCAATTCTCTTGCTTCACAATAACAACTAGGGAAGGAAGACCTATTTGGGCAGAGACGCTTCATGCTGCTTATAATTATTTAAAATTTACAACATCTTTTGTAGATACGAAAGAAAAAAAAAACCTCCCCAGGATCTTCTGCCATTCCAAACACTAGACACCACAAGAGAGGAGAACCCGGGCGAGATTGCCTCGTACGATCTCCTCTCCCAAAAAAACCAAAAATTATTGAGTTGTGTGACCTACCTAGCAAGAGCACCTGACAAGGCAGAGGCCAGAATTACAGTGACAAGCCATACAAAAGTTACAAGAATGATCTTCACTTCTGCCCCTAACTGCCTATAGTCCATCCAATTCTTTATGCATACAAGAAACTAAATTGTATACACTCAAACATCCAAAAAACTATGATGTGGTTGTAGGAATGAGAACCAGTAAATCCTGAATTATTCCCATAGCCACCACCTACATAATGACAATGCCAAATAAAAGAATCACAAAGAGGAGTTTTAATAAAAAAAAAAGTTGAACCAATAATATATAAAATTCTTTTTATTAGATAAAAACATCTAATAGATGGGAAAACCAAATGAAAATAAAAGTCAGCAGAAAGACAAAAACAGTGAAGAAAAACTAAAAAAAAAATTGTTTTCCTTTTCTTTCATATCATTGCAAGCTCAAGTACCTCGATTAAGATTATGAGCTATTAAACAGTATAACATGTTGTTGATTTTCAGGACTCCATGGAGGAAAAGGGAAAGAAACCCATTGAGAGAAAACTGGAGAAAGAAGGGTTATGGACTTGATTATTAACCCTCCCCTTGAAGCTCTATTTATAGATTAATGAAACTACTATATTATAATAATACCTCTGAACTTAGGGTTTAGGGTTTTAACCCTGGAACTTTAACTTAATTACATCAATGCCATCTCTATGAGATGACCCTTTATTTACCATTCTGTTATCATTGTATGTGGGCCTTGAGACCATCTTCTATATCTCTTGGTTTCATGGGTCTTCCTTGGTCTTATGGGCTTGGGCCCATCTTCTAATACACTTGGATATGTGAGCCTTCCTTGGTCGTGTGGGCTTGGGCCCTGTCTTCCAACACTCCCCCTTAAGTTGGGGGTGAGAGAACAGTATGAACTCCCAGCTTGCTGCAAATGATGTATAAAATATTTTTTTTATAATATGCCTTCATCTTCCAACACTCCCCCTCACGTTGGTGCTCTAGTTCATGAGGCCCAGCTGGTATATTATCAGTGAGAGTAAATTACTCCTAGCCGCTAAGACATTGCTCTGAAGTGTTTACATCCACCACCATGTCCCTCCACAGGACAATGACTCTCATGTGGTAGAGTAATATATGATATTAATGGAGGGAAGTAACATAAATATAATAATAAGTTCCTCCGTCATGGACTTCCAACCACAAAAAAAAAATTGATATTTTTGACGGGGATGAAGTTCCTCGGTCATCGACTCCCAACCACAAATAAATTTGATATTTTTTACAGGGATAAAGTTCCTCCGTCATGGATTCCCAACCACAAAAATTTGATATTTTTTTATGGGGATGAAGTTCCTCCGTCATGGACTTCCAACCACAAATAAATTTGATATTTCTGACAGGGATGAAGTTCCTCCGTCATGGACTCCCAACCACAAAAAATTGATATTTTTTACGGGGATGAAGTTCTTCCGTCATGGACTTTCAACCACAAAAAAATTGATATTTTTGATGGGAACATAAATAAATAATGGTATGAGGCTACCTCTTCTTCAATAATAATGTCTCATCAAAAGAGACACAATAGCAGCAGCTTAAATGGGCTTGGCTTGGGCCCATTTAACACGACCCAAAATAATCTTTATAAAATGACCCATGAAATAATCCAATGTACATATTTGTTCTAAATAATGTGTTGACCAAGGAATAATTTTTCAATTCTTCAAAAGTAATAATCCAGCCAAAGAAAAAAAATTTACTGAGAAGCACCAAAATCTTGGGCACGTACACCGAAGCAGAAATTAAGTAGCCCTAGTCAAGTTGACCAGGACTGAGTTGACTCGATCCGAGTTGGTTTGGGTTGACTCGATTGGCTGGGAACTCGAGTTGCTGGTCTGAGTTGACTCGGGTGCACTGAACAAGCTCGATCCAGCTTTAATAAATTGTTGATTTTCAAGACTCCATGAATTTAGCTCATGGAGAAAAAGGAAAAGAAACTCATTGGGAGAAAACTCGAAGAAGAAGGGTTATGGAATTAATTCTTTCTTACCCTCCCCCTGAAGCTCTATTTATAGATTTATGTAACTACAATATTACAAATAATACCCCTAAACTTAGGGTTTAGGGTTTAGAGTTTTAACCCTAGAACGTTCGCTTAATTACATCAATGCCATATCTATGAGATGACCTTTTATTTACCATCCTGCCATCAATGTATGTGGGCCTATGGGCATTCTCCTTGATTTGTGGGCTTTGACCCCGTCTTCAATCTCTCTTGGATTCATGAATCTTCCTTGGTCTTATAGGCTTGGGCTCATCTTCTAATACACTTGGATATGTGGGCTTTCCTTGGTCGTGTGGGATTGTTTCCTAAGTTAGGAAACATAAAATTCTATATCTTCTTCCTCTCAGACTCTCGGCCAGTGGAGGACAGAAATCTTCAAAAGGAAAGTTTCCGAATAACGGCAGCTGGTTTCCCTGATTCTTCCTCCCAAAAATGGCAACATAACTTCGTCTTTCTCCTCATAACCGAACAGAGAGGGAACCATACCGAAATTTTCCGACAGCAGCAGAGTATCTCCTGGAGAATCATTAGAGGATCTTTCCGGAAAGGGATGACGGGCAACCGTCAAAGGCGCTGGATTCAGGTTTCCTAACCCGGCAACGTCCGAACAGAGCTGTCGCTTCCTCCCTGCACGCCGAACAAAGAACGATGAAAAAATTCTCTTCTGGAGGAAACGTTTCGACAGAAGTAATCTTTTTTTTTTCACGGCACTGACGGACTCTCGGCGGAAACAGTCCAGAGACTCACAGTGCCATCGTCCTCCCACATAAACCATGCAACAAAATTATTTTTCTTCTCGTTGGCAGAGTCGTCCTCTCCGACGACGGTGGGTTGTCTTCCCCGTCAGCCGAACAAAGAGGGATCAAGTCTTCTTCTTCCCCACGGCGCCAAACAGAGGCAGATTAAACTCAATAACTCTGTGGAGATTGGGGTAGTCGAACGTAGGCCAAACAAAGTGGGATCTAAGTCTTCTTCTTCCCCACGGTGCCAAACAGAGGCAGATTAAACTCAATAACTTTGTGGAGATTGGGGTAGTCGGATGTCGGCCAAACAAGGTCAAGAATGACTACTGCATCCTTCCTCTTGCTCTTCCTGCTTGGAATTATACTCCTCAGAACACCAACTATCTTCGCGTTGAAGCTTTGCAGAATAATCATCAACGTATAGGAATTATTCATGAACGTGTCTTCCAGGTAATGCAAGACAACATCGTGTCTTATGTTTTTCAAAACGATTACAAGCAAAGATGGCAGACAAAAATTTTAAAAGAAAATAAAATTGAACCTACTTGAAAAATCAAAGGCTATAGTTCGGGGAAGAAATTAACAAGAAAAGAAAATAAAAAAGATTTGGAATTTAAAAAGAAACCATAACTACGAGTCCTGAAAATCAAAGATCGGATACCATGTTGATATCAAGACTCCATAAATTTAGCTCATGGAGGAAAAGGGAAGGAAACCCATTGGCAGAAAACTGGAGGAAGAAGGGTTATGGACTTGATTATTAACCCTCCCCCTGTAACTCTATTTATAGATTAATGAAACTACTATATTACAATAATACCCATGAACTAAGGGTTTTAACCCTAGAACTTTAACTTAATTAGATCAATGACATCTCAATGAGATGACCCTTTATTTACCATCCTACCATCATTGTATGTGGTCCCATGGGCCTTCTCATCTATCTGTGGGCCTTGAGCCCATCTTCTATATCTCTTGGTTTCATGGGTCGTCCTTGGTCTTATGGGCTTGGGCCCATCTTCTAATACACTTAGATATGTGAGCCTTCCTTGGTCATGTGGACTTGGGCCCTGTCTACCAACACATGCCAACTAGACATAAATCAAGGGAAAATCACAAAAAAATAATGGATAAATAAATTAGAACATTTATGTTTTCTCCCTCTTAGTACCTTAAATTTTTGGAGCAAATCAAAGTACTCCTGGACCCCCACTATCGACATGACAAACAAGCAAGTTTTCCACCCCACAAACTACAATAACAAACAAAAAAAATACATAAATAATTTAAATCACTTTAAAGAAGACATAATAAATAAAAGAAATTTTTGATAAGGTTTTTTAGTTTTACCTTTGATCATGTCATAGCAAATGAGCCTCTGGTCAAACTTTCCAATAACAAAATGTTCACTTCGGCAGAATTAATTGAAGTTACTGGTGATTCTCTTGCTTCACTATGTCACCTAGGGAAGGAACACCATTTCGGTAGGGACACTTCCTTCTGCTTATAATTCTTTAACATTTACAACTTCTATGTGTTCAATTTATGGAAAAGAGAAAAACTTCATTGACTTATTATAATCAGAGTACATGAACCTCTATTTATAATAGAGGAAGGTAGTAGAGTCCAATTATAATAAAACTACCTTTGTCCCACTTACACCCAAACTCTAACACTTAAAGATAAGTCCTAGCATAATTAAATAAGTCAATATAGATACAAGACAAATATAACTCAAACTAAAACTATTCTTGGATGTGACCATAAGATAAAGATGCTTTTGTGAGTCCTTCTTGATCTTCCAACTTATGTGATAAGGATGCCAACTCGAGGTAATCATGGTCGGTCCTACTTCTTATGGGCTTGGGCCCATCTTGTGGGTCTTCTTTGATCGTGTGGCCCATCTTACAATACTCTTAGATATGTGGGTCTTCCTTGGTCGTGTGGGCTTTGGCCCTATCTTCCAACACTATGGAATATAAAATTGAAAAAAAAAACCTCCCATGATAAGTAGCCATTCCATACACATGACACCACATGAGAGGAGAACCCAGGCGAGACTGCCTTGTGTGATCTCCTCTCACAACAAAAATTAAATTTTATTGAGTTATGTGACTTGCCATGCAAGCGCACCTGACACATGGCAAAGGCCAGAATTACAAAGACAATCCATACAAAAGTGACAACTATAATCTTGCACTTCGACATCAAACAAACTGAGATTTGGCTATAAGAGTGGCCTCTGACAAATCCTAAATTATTCCCATAGGTATAACCTACATATTGACAATACCAAATAAAAGAATCACAAAGAGGATTTTCTATAAACAAAAGTTGAACCAATAGTATATAAAATTCTTCTTATTAGATACAATCGTTGAATAGATGAGAAGACAAAATGAAAATAGAGGTAAGGGAAATACCAAAAATAAGAAATGAAGAATAAATAAAAATTAATATTTATGTTGTCCTTTTTTTTCGTATCGTTGCATGCTGAAGTACATCTATTAGAATTATCAGCTACTAAACACTCCAACTTGCCTACTAAACATAAATCATAGGAAGAACATTAAGAAACAAAGGATAAAAAAATAAGAACATTTATGCTTTCTTCCTCTTCACACCTTAAACTACAGGAGGCAATCAATGTAGTTGTGGACCCCCACTATCGACATGATGAAAACCAAGTGTTCAACAGAACAAACTACCAAAAATTAAATAAAACTAAACTAAATAATTTCAATCACATCAAAGAAAACATAATAAACAAAAGAAAATTTAGTTAAGCTTTTCAATTTTACATTTCGTCATGCCATAGCATATCAGCCTATGATAAAACACTCCAATAGCAGAACGACCACTTAAGTTGAATTAACTAAGGTCATTGGTAATATTGTTGTTTCACAATACCACCTAGGGAAGAACACCATTTAGGCAGAGAGGCTTCATGCTGCCTATAATTATTTAAAATTTACACCATCATTTGAAGATACAAAGGAAAAAAAAAACCTCCCCAAGATCTTCAACCTTTCCAAACACAAGACACCACAAGAACGGAGAACCCTGGCGAGATTGCCTCATACGATCTCCTCTCCTACCAAAAAATAAAATTTTATTGAGTTGTGTGACCTGCCAAGCAAGCGCACCTGACATGGCAAAGGCCAGAATTACAAAGACAATCCATATAAAAGTTACAAGAATAATCTTCACTTCTGCCCCCTAACTGCCTATAGTCAATCCTAATTCTTTGTGCACACAAGAAACTAAATTACATACACACAGACATCCAAAAAACTGTGATGTGGTTGTAGCAGTTGCAATCCGTAAATCCTGAATTATTACCATAGGCACCACCTACATAATGACAATACCAGATAAAAAAATCACAAAGAGTATTTATAAACAAAAGTTGAACCAATAATCTATAAAATATTTTTATTAGTATAATGTTAAATAGATGGGAAGACCAAATGAAAATAAAATGCGCAAAAAGAAAAAAAGAAAGAAATAAAGAACAAACAAAAAAGAATATTTTGTTTTCTTTTTCTTTCATATCGTTGCAAGCTCAAGTAGCTCTATCAAGATTATGAGCTATTAAATAGTATAACATGCCTACTAGAAATAAATCAAGGGAAGATCACAAACAAACAATGGATAAATAACTAAGAACATTTATGTTTTGTCCCTCTTAGTACCTTAAACTGTTGGAGAAATCAATGTACTCCTGGACCCCCACTACCGACATGGCAAACAAGCAAGCTCTCCATCAGACAAACTACAATAGTAAAAGATAAATAAATAAATAATTTATATCATTTCAATGAATACATAATAAATAAAAGAAAATTTTGATAAGTTTTTAAGTTTTACCTTTGATCATATCATAGCAAATGGGCCTCTGATCAAACTTTCCAATAACAGAACATCCACATCAGCATAATTAATTGACTTTATAGCTGATTCTCTTGCTTCACTATGCCTTCTACGGAAGGAACACCATTTCGATAGGGACACTTTCTGCTGCTTATAATTTTTTAACATTCACACCATCTATGGAATATAAAATTGAAAAGAAAACTCCCCATGATAATCAACCATTCCGAACACATGACACCACATGAGAGGAGAACCCAAGCAAGACTGCCTTGTGCGATCTCCTCTCACAACAAAAATTAAATTTTATTGAGTTATGTGACATGCCAAGCAAGCGTACCTGACACGGTAATGGCCAGAAACACAAAGACAATCTATACAAAAGTGAACAATAATCTTGCATTTCTTCATCGAATAAACTGAGATTTGGCTATAGGAGTGACCTCCGACAAATTTTGAATTATTCCCATAGGTATAACCTACATATTGACAGTACCAAATAAAAGAACCGCAAAGAGGATTTTCTATAAAGAAAAGTTGAACAAATAGTATATAAAATTCTTTTTATTAGATAAAAACATCAAATAGATGAGAAGACAAAATCAAAATAAAGGTCAGAGAAAGACCAAGAATAGGAAATGAAGAATAAAAAAAAAAATTCCTTTTTTTCATATTGTTGCATGCGCAAGTAACTATTTTTTTCCCTTTTTTTCATATTGTTGCATGCGCAAGTAACTCTATTAGAATTATAAGTTATTAAACAGTACAACATACCTACTAAACATAAATCAAAGGAAGAACACAAAGAAACAAGGGATTAAAAATAAAAACATTTAAGTTTTTTCTTCCTCTTCATACCTTAAACTGCAAGACGCAATCAATGTACTTACGGACCCCCGCTATCGACATGATAAAACAAGGCGTTCAACCGAACAAACTACAAAAAAGTAAATAATACTAAAATACATAGTTTCAATCACATCAAAGAATACATAATAAACAAAAGAAAAGTTAGATAAGCTTTTCAATTTTACCTTCGATCATGTCATAGCAAATCCTCTGATCAAATTGTTGAATTTAGGATCCCATGAATAATACCTCGAGCAAGGGGAGAGAGAAAGAAAAAAAAGGAAAAAGATAAGTGCTCTCGGTAGAGAGAGAAGAGAAGAAAAATAAAAGAGAGTAGAGAGAGAACACTTCACACGAGAGAAAAGAAAAAAATAAGAAACTTACATTATGAATTCCGAGTTACAATCACCTCTATTTATAGTTGAGAAGGTGATAGAGTCCATGTACAAGAAATTTTAGGATTCTTAATTATATTCCAACTATAACTCTCCAAGATAAGCCTATCATGATAAGATTACATTATCTATTTAAGAGACTAATTTAACTCAACTACAAACACCTTCTTTAAGGACGTGAATCAAGCTAGAGAGCCTGCTCTTGGTCTTATCTTGTGGGTCCCGCATGATCTTCCAGCTCATGTAAATAGAGATACCAGCTCATGGTATCTTTGTGGGTCCCACTTGATCTTCAAATCTTCTATTTAATTCCAGCACATGTTCCTTATCTCTTAGCTAGAGCCACTTTGTATGAGGACTCTTGTTGACACCTCTCGAGCTCATGGTGGGTCCCACCAGCTTGTGGGGGCAATCACATTGTAACCCTCCCCCTCAAGCTGGGGATGAGAAAGTATCGTAGATGCCCAACTTGTTGAAAATGTTGGACAAAATTTTGTGAGTGACAGGTTTGGTTAGATTGTCTGCAACCTAGTTTTGTGAAGCTACATGCTGGAGAGATAAGATGTCAGCAGTGAATTTTTCTCGTATGAAGTGGCAATCTATTTCTATAAGCTTTGTTTTCTCATGGATGACTGGATTTGATTATCGCAATATAGATTCATAGGAGATTCTTTGTAAAAACCCAGTTCAGTTAGGAGAGATCTAATCCATAGGAGTTCACTGACTGTGTGTGCCATGGCAATGTATTCTGCTTATGCACTAGACCTTGCAACTACATTTTGTTTTATGCTCCTCCATGTAGCCAAGTTTCCTCCAACCATCGTTCAATATCCCAAAGTAGATTTTCTATCATCAAGGGATCTGACCGAGTATGCATATGAGAATCCTTCAATGTTAGAGTGTCCATGATTTTTATTGAGGAGTCCTCATCCTGGTGCTCCTTTCAGACATAGTAATATCCGTTCTAGTGTTTGCCAATGACTGAGTTGTGGTTTGTGCATATATTGACTTACCACACTGATTGCATATGAAATATCTGGCCTCGTTACGTAGAGATAAATAAGTCTTCCCACCAATCTTTGATATTTTTTCGACATCTACTTCTTCTTCAGTACCTGCACATAATTTTGTATTCAAGTCCATAGGAGTCTCTACTAGTCTACATCCCAGCATTCTGGTCTCCTCCAGTAGGTCAAGGACATACTTCCTTTGAGATAATATAATTCCATATCTAGATTTTAGTACTTCAATACCCAAAAAATATTTGAGCAGTTTGAGATCCTTTGTTTTGAATTCAGTACATATCCTTTCTTTTGTCTTTTGGATGCCCTTGGGATCACTGCCAGTTATAATAATATCATCAACATATACGGCTAGAATTAACTTGCCCTTCAGTGTATCTTTAATAAAGACAGAGTGATCTCCAGAGCATCTGTGAATTCAGGCCCGTATGAGTGCTTGGCTAAAATTTTCAAGCCATACACAAGGTGACTATTTGAGACCATAAATAGATTTTTGTAGTCGACATACATACTCTCCCTCAACCACATACCTTGGTGGTTGCTACATATAAAATGTCCTCCTTTATATCCCCATTTAGAAAAGCATTTTTTACATCAAGTTGATAGACCTGCCAGGAAGAGTTAGCTGCCAGAGATAATAACAAATGTACTAAGTTTAATTTAGCCACTAGAGAGAAGGTTTTTTCATAATCAATGCCATAACATTGTGTATAGCCTTTAGCAACAAGGTGAACTTTACCCCGAGCTACGGACCCATTTGGATTGTGTTTCACCGTAAATACCCATTTCCAACCAACAGGTTTCTTATCTGAAAGAAGGGGAATTAGAGCCCATGTCTGATTTTCATAAAGAGCCTGCATTTCTTCATCCATTGCCACCTTCCACCTTGGATGTTTGAGAGCCTCCTGATACAACTGTGGTACATGTACAAAGGAAATTGCTGATAGAAATTGACAACAAACAGGGGATAGATGATGATAAGGCACAAAATTTGTTATGGGATGAGAAGTAGATGGCATGGTGCATGATTTGGGCTCTTTCTTAACAGCAATAGGACGAGTATCATATTCTGGGCCAAAAATAATCGTAGAAGATGGACTTACCTCTGTAAGATCTGACAACTCACCAGGTGTGTGGTGTCAGCCAGTGTTTCTGGGGGCTGAGTAGTTTCTACAGCGCAAGGCACAACTAGTCGAGGAGAACCTAGTATGGAAGATAAACTTGGAGGAGCATTATCAGAATAATATGGAGAGTCTTCAAAAATGTGACATCCCGAGACACAAGTAAACGCTGAAGAGAGGGATTATAGCAAACATAACCCTTTTGTGTGCAAGAGTATCCTAAGAAGATACACTTCACAGATTTGGGATCAAGTTTACTGTGTTTTGGGGAGGAAATATGGACAAAACATTGACAGCCGAAGACTCTCAAAGGTAGTGAAAAAGGATCATCATCAAGTAATAGTAGAGAGTACGGAGATGTTTTACCAAGAACTAAAGAGGGTAACCGGTTTATAAGAAAACATGCGGTAAGAATTGCATGCGGCCAATAAAAATATGGAACTTTCATGGCATATAGTAAACCGCGAGCTACCTCAAGAATATGACAATTCTTCCATTCAGCTACACCATTTTTTTTGAGGGGTGTAGGCACATGATGTCTAATGAATAATGCCATTTTCTTGACAAAACAAGTCAAGATCTTTGGATGTGTATTCTTTGGCATTATCCAACTGAAGGACTTTAATTTTCTGCCCAAACTGAGTGAGTACCATTGCAGGAAAAGATTTAAATATCAATGGTATTTCAAAACACTCTTTAAACAAAAATAACCAAGTGGTACAAGTAAAGTCATCAATGAATGTAATAAAATATTTCACATAAGAAATGTTGGAGACACTCAAGGGTCCCCATACATTAATATGAATTAAATAAAAAGGAGGGACACTTTTAATTTCTAGACGAGGTGAGTATGTCGAGCTCTGATGTTTACTCATTTGACATGCTTCACAATGAAGGTCCAATCGCACTTTAGGAAAAAATGATGAAGACATTGGGTGGACGGATGTCCCTATCGGTTGTGCCATAACCTGGTTTCTGTGTTACAAGTGGATGCAGTATTTATTTGTGGCACATCCAGGTAGTAGAGCCCCCCTTGTTCATGGCCTCCACCAATCACCTACTTCATTGTAAGATCCTGAAACACACATGAAGTGGGTGAGAAAGTGATAGAGCAATTAAAATGTTTGGTGAGTTGACTAACCGATAAAAGATTCAAAGTGAAAGTAGGAACAAAAATGATACCAGTGAGCGGAAGTGATAGTGTAACAGAAGTTGATCCTTTCCCTTGAACTTTAGTTTGTGAACCATCAACAATGGTATAAAAATTATGTGAAAGACATGGAGAAACTGAGTATAGAAGATGTTTGTTACCTTTAAGATGCTCGGAGGCTCCCAAGTCAATTATCTAGGATGAAGAGAAGGCAAAAAATATACATGAATCGGTGGTGGCAGTGATTGGTGAAAAAGTACTTGGGGAGGACCCCATCATGGTCTTCATTTTCTGGAATAGTTCATACTCTTGGTCATTAAAAGTATGCTTTGGAGTCGTTGTGGTAGACTTCTCTACCTTTGTATCACTCACTAAGGCTTGGTTAGCCCTATTCTCATTAGCTTTATAACATCTTTCTCTAGAGTGGTCCAATCTACCAAATATAGAGCATTCTTTCAGGTGAAAGCATGTGTCTCTAGTGTGGTCATGTCCCTTAAAATGGGTGCATTCCTTCCCATCTGTTCAGTCAAAACTAGTCCTTCCACCACTTCCTCTTCCTCCTCTTTAAAATCTGCCTCGGCCTCGGCCTTGGTCAGATGGTGTTCCCCTATGTCCAAAGTACATAATGGATGACATTTTAGTAGTAGAGGGAAAAGCGTCTAGAATACGGAGAAGTGTAGCACATACATCATCAAAAGTGCGAACCGCGGAAGAGCTAAGAAGGTGAGTCTTAGCAACTTCAAGATGCGGTTTAATGTTAGCAAGACATATGACAGTTATCAAGGCCTCTTTCTGTTTATCTTGGACAGAGATATATGTACAGGTTAGTTGGACAAGTTTCCATTTTTGAAGAAAACCTCGAAAGCGGGCCAAATATTCTTGTATATTGTCTCCTTTTTTGTGGTAAGCATCCGTTGTAAAATATTATATGACCTTTGTAAGTTTTCGGAGCTTGAATACAACTTGGCACATGTCTCCCAAATTTGTTTATCTGTCTCTAAATGAATGACATTATTGGAGACATGTTCCTCCATACTGTTGATAAGCCAACTAATAACCAATGTATCCTCCTTTAACCATTTGGTCTAGAATATGTCATCTTCATCAATGTGGTCTACGGTTAGTGAGATGACCAACTAGGTCCTTTGTAATAAGAAATTGACAAACCGATGTGGACCAGTTCAAAAAATTTGATACCCCGCCCCTCCCCACTGAGCGTAAGTGTATAGTGGTAATTCTGAGTATGTCACTCTTGTGACTCATGTGATCTTCAGCCATAGTAGGCAAATCAAGTAACATATTTCTCCAATCATGTAATCAAAATATGACCAAGTGGAAGGCTTTAACCAACTCGGTTAATGGAGATATGCTTAGAATAAATGCTAAGTAAATAATTTTAATGGATAATGACTCATAAAAGGCTCAACATCATCCTTCTTTATTCAGGAATCTTTTTCCCATAGATTTATAAAAAAATCCAATATCCACTGGTCTTGGTCAAAGTATTGTACAAGCCGACAAAAACTTCCTTGATCATCTCTTCTAATCAAATATGCATATATTCTCATAATTTCATAAGATGAAAACATGCATATGGACATCACTAAACCACCTCTTAATACCAAAAACCAGTAGCACAAAATTAATAATATCATAAATAAATACTTATCTCTTGAGCTTCAATCTTGCTTCATAAGGAGCCTTCTATGAGAAGCTTTTAATCATATCTTCATAGAACATAATGGGGATCCTAAATTGGTAGCTGTGATACCATGTTAAATTTAAAATCCCATGAATAATACCTCGAACAAGGGGAGAGAGAAAGAAAAAAAGGAAAAAGAGAAGAGCTCTCGGGTAGAGAGAGAAGAGAAGGAAAATAAAAGAGAGTAGAGAGAGAACACTTTACACGAGAGAGAAGAAAAAAATAAGAAGCTTGCTTGATGAATTCCGAGTTACAATCACCTCTATTTATAGTTGAGGGGGTGATAGAGTCCATGTACAATTAATTTTAGAACTCCTAATTACATTCCAACTAGAACTCTCTAAGACAAGCCTATCATGATAAGATTACATTATCTATTTAAGAGACTAATTTAACTCAACTACAAACACCTTCTTTAAGGACATGAATCAAGCTTGAGAGCTAACTCCCACATGATCTTCCTGATCAAGTAGATAGAGATAACAGCTCATAGTATCTTTGTGGGTTCCACTTGAACCTCAAATCTTCTATTTAATTCAATCACATGTTCCTTATCTCTTTGCTAGTGCCAATTTGTATGATGACTCTTGTTGACACCTCTCGAGCTCATGGGGGGTCCCACATTGTAACACAAATACTCCAATAAGAGAACAACCACTTTAACAAAATTAACTGATTTCATTGGTAATTCTCTTGTTTCACAATACCCGCTAGGGAAGGAAGCCCATTTTGGCAAGGACGCTTCCTGCTGCTTATAATTATTTAAAATTTACACCATCTTTTGAAGATACAAATGAAAAAAAAAACCTCCCCAGGATCATCAACTTTTCCAAACACAAGACACCACAAGAGAGGAGAACCCGGGCGAGATTGCCTCGTAAGATCTCCTCTCCAAATAATTTATTGAGTTGTGTAACCTGCCAAACAAGCGCACCTGACATGGCAAAGGCCAAAATTACAAAAACAATCCAAACAAAATTTACAAGAATAATCTTCACTTCTGCCCCTAACTGCCTATAGTCCTTCTGAATTATTTGTGCATACAAGAAACTAAAATGCATACACACAGACACCCAAAAAACAGAGATGTGGCTGTAGGAGTGGCAACTGGCAAATCCCAAACTATTCCCATAGGCACCACCACCTACATAATGACAATACCAAATAAAAAAAATCAAAAAGAGGAGTTTTTATAAACAAAAGTTGAACCAATAATCTATAAAATTCTTTTTATTAGATAAAAGCATTAAATAGATGGGAACACCTAAAGAAAATAAAAGTCAACGGAAAGACAAAAAAAGAAGTAAAGAACAAACCAAAAAGAATTATTTGGTTTTCTTTTTCTTTCATATCGTTGCATGCTCAAGTACCTCTATCAAGATTATGAGCAATTAAAGAGTATAACATGCCTACTAGAAATAAATCAAGGGAAGATAAAAAAACAAACAATGGATAAATAAATAAGAACATTTATGTTTTGTCCCTCTTAGTACCTTAAACTGTTGGAGCAAATCAATGTACTCCTGGACCCCCAATATCAACATGGCCAACAAGCAAGATCTCCACCGGACAAACTACAATAACAAAAACAAATACATAAATAATTTATATCACTTCAAAGTATACATAACAAAGAAAATAAAATTTTGATAAATTTTTAAGTTTTACCTTTGATCATGTCATAACAAATGAGCCTCTAATCAAACTCTCCAATAACAGAATGTCCACATCAACAGAACTAATTGACTTTACAGGTGATTCTCTTGCTTCACTATGCCACCTAGGGAAGGAACACCACATGAGAGGAGAACCCAGGCTAGAGTTCCTCGTGCGATCTCCTCTCACAAAAAAAAAAAAAAAATTATTGAGTTGTGTGACCTACCAAGCAAGCGCACCAGACATGGCGAAGGCCAGAATTACAAAGACAATCTAAACAAAAGAGACAACAATAATCTTGCACTTCTACATCGAACAAACTGAGATTTGGCTATAGGAGTGGCCTCCGACAAATCCTGAATTATTCCCATAGGTATAACCTACATATTGACGATACCAAATAAAAGAATCTATACCTACATATTGACAATACCAAATAAAAGAATCACAAAGAAGATTTTCTATAAACGAAAGTTGAAATAATAGTAGCTAAAGTTGTTTTTATTAGACTAAAACGTTGAAAAGATGAGAAAAAAAATGAAAATAGAGTTCGAGGATAGACCAAAAATAGAAAATGAAGAATCAAGAAAAAACAATATTTTTTCCCTTTTTTTCATATTGTTCAAGTATCTCTATCAGAATTATAAGTTATTAAACAGTACAACATGCCTACTAAACATAAATCAAATGAACAAAAAAAAGAAACAAGGGATAAAAAATTAAAATATTTATGTTTTTTCTTCCTCTTCATACCTTAAATAACAGGAGGCAATCAATGTACATGCTGACCCCCACTATCGACATAATTAAAAGAAGGTGTTCAATCGAACAAATACAAAAAATTAAACAATACCAAAATAAATAATTTCAATCACATCAAAGAACATATAATAAACAAAAAAAAAGTTAGATAAGCTTTTCAATTTTACCTTTGATCATGTCATAGAAAATCAGCATCTGATCAAATACTCCAATAAGAGAACGACCACTTCAGTAGAATTAACTAATGTCATTGGTAATTCTCTTGTTTCACAATACCCCCTAGGGTAGGAAGACCATTTCAGCAGGGACGCTTTTTGCTGCTTATAATTATTTAAAATTTACACCATCTTTTGAAGATACAAAAGAAACAAAAAAAAAAAACAAAACTCTGTAGGATCATCTGCCTTTCCAAACACAAGACACCACAAGAGAGGAGAACCCAGGGGAGATTGCCTCGTACGGTCTTCTCTCCAAACAAAAAATAAAATTTTATTGAGTTGTGTGACCTGCCAAGCAAGCACACCAGACATGGCAAAGGCCAGAATTACAAAAAAAAATCAATACAAAAGTTACAAGAATAATCTTCATATCTGCTCCTAACTGCCTATAGCCCTTCCCAATTCTTTGTGCATACAAGAAACTAAAATGCATACAAAAGACACCCAAAAATAGAGATGTGGTTGTAGGAGTGGCAACCGGCAAATCCCAAATTATTCCCATAGGCACCACCACCTACATAATGACAATACCAAATAAAAAAATCACAAATAGGAGTTTTTTTAAACAAAAGTTGAACCAATAATATGTAAAAAAAAATTTATTCAATAAAAATGTTAAATACATGAGAAGAGCAAATGAAAATAAAAGTCAATGGAAAGACAAAAAAAAAAGTAAAGAACAAACTAAAAAGATTTTTTTGGGTTTTCTTTTTCTTTCATATCGTTGCATGCTCAAGTACCTCTATCAAGATTATGAGCTATTAAAGAGTACAACATGCCTACTAGAAATAAATTAAGGGAAGATAAAAAGCAAACAATGGATAAATAAATAAGAACATTTATGTTTTGTCCCTCTTAGTACCTTAAACTGTTGGTGCAAATCAATGTACTCCTGGACCCCCACTATCGACATGGCAAACAATCAAACTCTTGACCAAAAAAACTACAATAACAAAGAAAATACATAAATAATTTAAAACACTTCAAAGTATACATAATAAAGAAAAGAAAATTTTGATAAGTTTTTAAGTTTTACCTTTGATAATGTCATAACAAAAGAGCCTCTGATCAAACTCTCCAATAACAGAATGTTCACATCAGCAGAACTAATTGACTTTATAGGTCATCTTCTTGCTTCACTATGCCATCTAGGGAAGGACCACCACAAGAGAAGAGAACCCAGGCTAGACTGCCTCGTGCGATCTCCTCTCACAAAAAAAAAAAAAAATTTTATTGAGTTGTGTGACCTGCCAAGCAAGCGCACCTGAAATGGCAAAGGAAAAAATTACAAAGACAATCTATAAAAAAGTGACAACAATAATCTTGCACTTCTACATCGAACAAATGGAGATTTGGCTATAGGAGTGGCCTCCGACAAATCCTGAATTATTCCCATAAGTATAACCTACATATTGACAATACCAAATAAAAGAATCGCAATGAGGATTTTCTATAAAAATAATTGACAAATAGTATTTAAAATTCTTTTTATTAGATAAAAACGTTGAATAGATGAGAAGACAAAATGAAAATAGAGGTATGGGAAAGACCAAAAATAGGAAATGAAGGAATAAAGAAAAAACAATAATTTTTTTCCTTTTTTCATATCGTTGCATGCTCAAGTATCTCTATCGAAATTATAAGTTATTAAACAATACCACATGCCTACTCAACTTAAATCAAGGGAAGAACACAAAGAAACAAGGGATAAAAAATAAAAATATTTATGTTTTTTCTTCCTCTTCATACCTTAAACTTCAGGAAGCAATCAGTGTACTTGCTGATCCCCACTATCAACATGATAAAAAGAAGGTGTTCAACCCAAAAAACTAGAAAAAAAATAATACTAAAATAAATAATTTCAATTACAACAAAGAACATATTATAAACAAAACAAAAGTTAGATAAACTATTCAATTTTACCTTTCATAATGTCATAGCAAATCAGCCTCTAATCAAATACTCCAATAAGAACGACCACTTCAGTAGAATTAAGTTATGTGATTGGTAATTCTCTTGTTTCACAATACCCCATAGGGAAGGAAAACCATTTCGGAAGGAACGCTTCCTGCTGCTTATAATTATTTATAAATTTACACCATCTTTTGAAGATACAAATGAAAAACAAAAAAAAAAGGAAACCTCCACAGGATCATCAGCCTTTCCAAACACAAGACACCACAAGAGAGGAGAACCCGAGCAAGATTGCTTCGTACGACCTCCTCTCCAAAAAAAAAGAAAAATTTATTGTGTTGTGTGACCTAAGCAAGCGCACCTGACATGGCAAAGGCCGGAATTACAAAAACAATCCATACAAAAGTTACAAGAATAATTTTCACTTCTGCCCCTAACTGCCTATAGCCCTTCCCAATTCTTTGTGCATACAAGAAACTAAATGCATACACACAAACACCCAAAAAACAGGGATGTGGTTGTAGGACTGGCAACCGACAAATCTGAAATTATTCCCATAGGCACCACCACCTACATAATGACAATACCAAATAAAAAAAATCACAAAAAGGAGTTTTTATAAACAAAAGTTGAACCAATAATCTATAAAATTCTTTTTATTAGATAAAAATATTAAATAGATGGGAAGACCAAATGAAAATAAAAGTCAACGGAAAGACAAAAAAAAAGTAAAGAACATACAAAAAGGAATTTTTTTGTGTTCTTTTTCTTTCATATCGTTGCATGCACAAGTACCTCTATCAAGATTATGAGCTATTAAAGAGTACAACATGCCTACTAGAAATAAATCAAGGGAAGATCACAAAAAAATAATGGATAAATAAATAAGAACATTTATGTTTTGTCCCTCTTAGTACCTTAAACTTTAGGAGAAAATCAATGTACTCCTGGACTCGCACTATCGACATGGCAAACAAGCAAGCTCTCCATCGGACAAACTACAATAACAAAAAAAATACATAAATAATTTAAAACACTTCAAAATTACATAATAAAGAAAAGAAAATTTTGATAAGTTTTTAAGCTTAACCTTTGATCATGTCATAACAAATGAGCCTCTGATCAAACTCTCCAATAACATAACGTCTACATCAGCATAACTAATTGACATTATAGGTGATTCTCTTGTTTCACTATGCCACCTAGGGAAGGAACACCACATAAGAGGAGAACCTAGGCAAGACTGTCTTGTGCAATCTCCTCTCACAACCAAAATTAAATTTTATTGAGTTGTGTGACCTGCCAAGCAAGTGCACCAGACATGGCAAAGGCCAGAATTACAAAGACCATTTATATAAAAGTGACAAAAATAATCTTGCACTTCTACGTGGAACAAATTGAGATTTGGCTATAGGAGTGGCCTCCGACAAATCCTGAATTATTCCCATAAGTATAACCTACATATTGACAATACCAAATAAGAGAATCACAACAAGGATTTTCTATAACAAAAGCTGACAAATAGTATATTAAATTCTTTTTATTAGATAAAACATTGAATAGATGAGAACACAAAATGAAAATAGAGGTCTGGGAAAGACCAAAAATAGGAAATGAAGAATAAAGAAAAAACAATATTTTTTTTCCTTTTCTTCATATCGTTGCATGCTCAAGTATCTCTATCAAAATTATAAGTCATTAAACAATAAAACATGCCTACTAAACATAAATCAAAGGAAGAACTCAAAGAAACAAGGGTTACAAAATAAAAACATTTAAGTTTTTTCTTCCTCTTCATACCTTAAATTGTAGGAGGCAATCAATGTACTTGTAGACCCTCACTATTGACATGATAAAAACAAGGCGTTCAACCGAACAAACAACAAAAAAATAAATAATAATAAAATTAATAATTTCAATCACATCAAAGCATACATAATAAACAAAAGAAAAGTTAGATAAGCTTGTCAATTTTACCTTTCATCATGTCATAGTAAACCAGCCTCTGATCAAATACCACTTCAGCAGAATCAACTGATGTCGTTGGTAATTTTCTACTTTCACAATACCCCCTAGGGAAGGAAGACCATTTTGGCAAGGACGCTTTCTGCTGCTTATAACTATTTAAAATTTACACCATCTTTTGAAGATACAAATGAAAAAAGAAAAAAAAAGAAACCTCTGCAGAATGATCAGCCTTTCCAAACACAAGACACCTCAAGAGAGGAGAACCCGGGCGAGATTGCCTCGTACGATCTCCTCGACAAACAAAATATAAAATTTTATTGAGTTGTGTGACCTGCCAATCAAGCGCACCTGACATGGCAATACAAAAAAAATCCATACAAAAGTTACAAGAATAATCTTCACTTCTGCCCCTAACTGCCTATAACCCTTCCCAATTCTTTGTGCATACAAGAAACTAAAATGCATATACACAAACACCCAAAAAACAGAGATGTGGTTGTAGGAGTGGCAACCGAAAAATCCCAAATTATTCCCATAGGCACCACCTACATAATAACAATACCAAATAAAAAAATTACAAAGAGGAGTTATTATAAACAAAAGTTGAACCAATAATTTATAAAATTATTTTTGTTAGATAAAAACGTCAAATATATGGGAAGATCAAATGAAAATAAAATTCAACGAAAAGACAAAAAAAAAAGTAAAGAACAAACAAAAAAGAATTTTTTGGGTTTTCTTTTTCTTTCATATCGTTGCATGCTCAAGTAGCTCTATCAAGCTTATGAGCTATTAAAGAATTCAATATGCCTACTAGAAATAAATCAAGGGAAGATAAATAAATAAGAACATTTATGTTTTGTCCCTCTTAGTACCTAAAACTGTTGGAGTAAATCAATGTACTCCTGGACCCCCACTATCGACATGGCAAACAAGCAAGCTCTCCACCGGACAAACTACAATAACAAAGAAAATACATCAATAATTTAAACACTTCAAAGTATACATAATAAAAAAAATTTGATAATTTTTTAAGTTTTAACTTTATAATGTGACAAATGAGCCTCTGATCAAACTCTCCAATAACAGAACGTCCACATCAGTAGCACTAATTGACCTTATAGGTGATTCTCTTGTTACACTATGCCACCTAGGGAAGGAGCACCACATGAGAGGAGAACCCAGGCTAGACTACATTGTGCAATCTCCTCGCTCAACAAAAAATAAATTTTATTGAGTTGTGTGACCTGCCAATCAACAGTATCTGACATGGCAAAGGCCAGAATTACAAAGACAATCTATACAAAAGTGACAACAATAATCTTGCACTTCTACATCGAACAAATTGAGATTTAGCTATTGGAGTGGCCTCCGACAAATCCTGAATTATTCCCATAAGTATAACCTACATAATCACAATACCAAATAAAAGAATCACAAAGAGGATTTTCTATATTTGACCAATAATATATATGATTCTTTTTATTAGATAAAAAAATTGAATAGATGAGAAGAAAAAATGAAAATAGAGGTTTGGGAAAGACAAAAAATAGGAAATGAACAATAAAGAGAAAACTATATTTTTTTCTTTTTTTTCATATCGTTGCATGTTCAAGTATCTCTATCAAAATTATAAGTTATTAAACAATACAACATGCCTACTCAACATAAATCAAAGGAAGAACACAAAGAACCAAGGGATAAAATATAAAAAACATTTATGTTTTTTCTTCCTCTTCATACCTTAAACTGCAAGAGGCAATCAATGTACTTGCTAAATCTCACTATTGACATGATAAAAACAAGCCGTTTAACAGAAAAAACAACAAAAAAATAAATAATAATAAAATTAATAATTTCAATCACATCAAAGAATACATAATAAAAAAAAGTTAGATAAGCATTTCAATTTTACCTTTCATCATGTCATAGAAAATCAGCCTCTGATCAAATACTCCAATAAGAGAACGACCACTTCAGCATAATTAACTGATGTCATTGGTAATTCTCTTGTTTCAAAATATCCCCTACGGAAGGAAGACCATTTTGGCAGGGACACTTCTTGCTGCTTATAATTATTTAAAATTTACACCATCTTTTGAAGATACAAATGAAAAAAGAAAAATAAAAGAGACTTTCGTAGGATCATCATCCTTTCCAAACACAAGACACCACAAGAGAGTGTAACTTAGCAAGCAAGTGCACCTGACATGGCAATGGCCAGAATTACATCCATACAAAAGTTATAAGAAGAATCTTCACTTCTGCCCCTAATTGCCTATAGTCCTCCCCAATTCTTTGTGCATACAAGAAACTAAAATGCATACATACAGACACCCACAAAACAGAGATGTGGTTGTAAGAGTGGCAACCGACAAATCCCAAATTATTCCCATAGGCACCACCACCTACATAATAACAATACCAAACAAAAAAATCACAAAGAAAAGTTCTTATAAACAAAAGTTGAACCAATAATCTATAAAATTCTTTTTATTAGATAAAATCGTTAAATATATGATAAGACCAAATGAAAATAAAATTCAATGGAAAAACTAAAAAAAGAAACAGAAGAAAAGAACAAACAAAAAAGAATTTTTTTGTTTTCTTTTTCTTCCATATTGTTGCATGCTCAAGTACCTCCATCAAGATTATGAGGTATTAAAGAGTATAACATACCTACTAGAAATAAATCAAGGGAAGATCACAAACAAACAATGGATAAACAAAGAAGAACATTTATGTTTTGTCCCTCTTAGTACCTTAAAATTTTGGAGCAAATCAATGTACTCCTGAACCCCCACTATCGACATGGCAAAATAGCAAGCTCTCCACTGGAAAAACTACAATAACAAAAAAAAAAACATAAATAATTTAAATCACTTCAAAGTATATATAATAACGCAAAGAAAATTTTGATATGTTTTTAAGTTTTACCTTTTGATCGTGTCATAACAAATAAGCCTATGATCAAACTCTCCAATAACAGAACGTCCACATCAGCAGAATTAATTGAGTTTATAGGTGATTCTATTGCTTCACTATGCCACCTAGGGGAGGAACACCATGAGAGGAGAACCCAGGCTAGACTTCCTCGTGTGATCTCCTCTCACAAAAAAAAAAAAATTTATTGAGTTGTGTGACCTACCAAGCAAGCGCACGTGACATGGCAAAGGCTAGAATTACAAAGACAATCTATACAAAAGTGACAACAATAATCTTGCACTTCAACATCGAAATAACTGAGATTTGGCTATGGGAGTGGCCAACGACAAATCCTGAATTATTCCCATAGGTATAACCTACATATTGACAATACCAAATAAAAGAATCACAAAGAGGATTTTCTGTAATCAAAAGTTGAACAAATAGTATATAAAATTATTTTTATTAGATAAAAACGTTGAATAGATGAGAAAACAAAATTAAAATAGAGGCCAGAGAAAAACAAAAAAAATAGGAAATGAAGAATAAATAAAAAACAATATTTTTTCCAATTTTCATATAGTTGCATGCTCAAGTATCTCTATCAGAATTTTAAGTTATTAAATAGTACAACATGCCTACTAAACATAAATCAAAGGAATAACAAAAAGAAACAAGGGATAAAAAATAAAAACATTTATGTTTTTTCTTCCTCTTCATACCTTAAACTGCAGGAGGTAATCAATGTGCTTGCTGATCCCCACTATCAACATGATAAAAAGAAGGCATTCAACCGAACAAACTAGAGGAGGAGAACCCAGGCTAGACTACCTCGTGCAATCTCCTGTCACAACAAAAATTAAATTTTATTGAGTTGTGTGACTTGCCAAGCAAGCGCACTAGACATGGCAAAGGCCAAAATTATAAATACAATCTATACAAAAGTGACAACAATAATCTTGCACTTCTACATTGAAAAAATTGAGATTTGGCTATCGGAGTGGCCTCCAAAAATCCTTAATTATTCCCATAAGTATAACCTACATATTGAAAATACCAAATAAAAGAATCACAAAGAGGATTTTCTATAAAAAGTGTTGACAAATAGTATATAAAATTCACTTTATTAGATAAAATTGTTGAATAGATGAGAAGACAAAATGAAAATAGAGGTCAGGGAAAGACCAAAAAAAGGAAATGAAGAATAAAGAAAAAACATATTTTTTTCCTTTTTTTCATTTCGTTGCATGCTCAAGTATCTCTATCAGAATTAAAAGTTATTAAACAATACAACATGCCTACTAAACATAAATCAAAGGAAGAACACAAAGAAACAAGGGAGAAAAAATAAAAACATTTATATTTTTTCTTCTTCTTCATACCTTAAACTGTAGGAGGCAATCCATGTACTTGTTGACCCTCACTATTGAAAACAAGGCATTCAAACCGAAAAAATTACAAAAAAAATAAATAATAATAAAATTAATAATTTCAATCACATCAAATATTACATAATAAACAAAAGAAAAGTTAGATAAGCTTTTCAATTTTACTTTTCATCATGTCATAGCATATCAGCCTCTAATCAAATACTCCAATAAGAGAACGACCAGCTCAACAGAATTAACTGATGTCATTGGTAATTCTCTTGTTTCACAGTACCCCCTTGGGAAGGAAGACCATTTCGGCAGGGACGTTTCCTACAACTTATAATTATTTAAAATTTACACCATCTTTAGAAGATAAAAATGAAAAAAGAAAAAAAAGAAACCTGTGCAAGATCATTAGCCTTTCCAAACACAAGACACCACAAGAGAGGAGATCCCAGGCGAGATTGCCTCGTACGATCTCCTTCGCAACCAAAAAATAAAATTTTATTGAGTTGTGTGACCTGCCAAGCATCCACACCTGACATGGCAAAAGAAAGAATCACAAAAACAATCCATACAAAAGTTACAAAAATAATCTTCACTTCTACCCTAACTGCCTATAGCCCTTCCCAATTCTTTGTGCATACAAGAAACTAAAATTCATAAACACAAACACCCAAAAAATAGAGATGTGGTTGTAGGAGTGGCAACCGGCAAATCCCAAATTATTCCCATAGGCACCACCACCTACATAATAACAATACTAAATAAAAAAATCACAAAGAGGAGTTCTTATAAACAAAGTTGAACCAATAATCTATAAAATTCTTTTTAATAGATAAAAACATTAAATATATGGGAAGACCAAATTAAAATAAAAATCTACGGAAAGACAAAAAAATAAAAAGAAGTAAAGAACAAACAAAAAAGAATTTTTTTTGTTTTCTTTTTCTTTCATATCGTTGCATGCTCAAGTACCTCTATCAAGATTATGAGCTATTAAAGAGTATAACATGCCTACTAGAAATAAATCAAGGGAAGATCACAAACAAACAATGGATAAATAAATAAGAAAATTTATGTTTTGTCCCTCTTAGTACCTTAAATTGTTGGAGGAAATCAATGTACTCCTGGACCCCCACTATCAACATGGCAAACAAGCAAGCTCTCCACTGGACAAACTACTATAACAAAAAAAATACTTAAATAATTTAAAACACTTCAAAGTATACATAATAAAGAAAAGAAAATTTTGATAAGTTTTTAAGTTTTTCCTTTGATCCAGTCATAACAAATGAGCCTCTGATCAAACTCTCCAATAACAGAACATCTATATTAGCAGAATTAATTGACTTTATAGGTGATTTTCCTGCTTCACTATGCCATCGAGGGAAGGAACACCACATGAGAGGAAAACCTAGGCTAGACTTCCTCGTGCGATCTTCTCTAAAAAAAAATTAAATTTTATTGAGTTGTGTGACCTGCCAAGCAAGTGCACCTAACATGGCAAAGGCCAGAATTACAAAAACAATCCATACAAAAATTACAACAATAATCTTGCACTCTTGCCTATCAAGAGGTTGGCCAATACAACCTAAAAGACTAGTCGTTTAAGTGCGTAAAGCCAACCTACTCAAGAGAGGTGGAGCGGAACCACCTCTGACACCCACCCCGCCCCTTACCACTCCCCACGGGATTTGAAGGCAGGACATGGCGTGCCTAGCGTTGGTACCCTGTCAAGAGGTTGGCCAATACAACCTAAAAGACTAGTCATTTAAGTGTAGAAAACCAACTTACTCAAGAGAGGTGGACCGGAACCACCTCCGACACCCACTCCGCCCCTTACCGCTCCCCACGGGATTAGAAGGCAGGACGTGGCGTGCCTAGCTCTGATACCATGTCAAGAGGCTGGCCATTACAACCTAAAAGACTAATTGTTTAAGTGAAAAAAACCAACCTACTCAAGAGAGGAGGACCGGAACCACCTCTAACATCCGCTATGTTAGAGGTGGTTCCGGTCCTCCTCTCTTGAGTAGGTTGGTTTTTTTCACTTAAACAATTAGTCTTTTAGGTTGTAATGGCCAACCTCTTGACATGGTATCAGAGCTAGGCACGCCACGTCCTGCCTTCTAATCCCGTGGGGAGTGGTAAGGGGTGGAGTGGGTGTCGGAGATGGTTCCTGTCCACCTCTCTTGAGTAGGTTGGCTTTCCGCACTTAAACGACTAGTCTTTTAGGTTGTATTTCCCAGCCTCTTGACATTTCCCCCAATTACTTATGGTCTATCACATTTCTTTGTGCGTAGAAGAAACTGAATTGCATACACTTAGACCTCCAACAAATAGAGATGTGGTTGTAGGAGTAGCCACTGGAAAATCCTGAATTATTCCCATAGGTACCACTTACATAATGACTATACTAAATAAAAGAATCACAAAGAAGAGTTTCTATAAACAAGAGTAGAAAAAATAGTTTATAAAATTCCTTTTATTACATAATAATGTTGAACATATGGAAAAATAGTGGTCATGGAAAAACCAAAAAACAATTTCCTTTTTTTCATATCGTTGCATGCTCAAGTACCTCTATCATGATTATCATCGATTAAACAGTAGAGAGGTTGACTACCACTTCATTAGAGATGCAGTTATGTAGGGGGAAGGTGGTAACTTCTTATGTAAAGTCTTCACACCATTTGGGAGACATATTTACCAAACCTTTGGGAAAACGTGAACATGTATCCTTTAGTGACAAGCTGGGATTGGTTGATATCTACTCTCCAGATTGAGAGGGAGTGTTAAAGTACAAGTTTAGGGTATTTTGGTCATTAACTATATTTTCTATATTACGCCATCTAGGAAAGGAACACCATTCAGAAAGGATGCTTCATGCTGCCTATAATTCTTTAACATTTACACCATCTAACAGTTAGCAGTCACAAGTTTAGTTTTGGGGAAATTACCACATAGTCATCTTGACAAGATTCAATTACTGTTTCTCAACTCCACAGACTATTAGTACCCAAAGTCCCTCCCCAGGACAAACCATTGACGGTATTGAACAAGGCTCCGTTGGAATTTTTGGTTTGGCTTGTTTATGGTCATCTACTATGAAACTGCCCACCACAAGCTGCAAGACAAGGACCACCCCTTTGACAATTCAGTATCGGTCATATTATAATTCCATATGAAAAGTTGTGTTATGTACCTGTGGTTCAAATCCTCAAGGACAAACAGAGTACGGAAGTGATAGAAAGAAAATTTCATAGTAAGACAAATAGGGTAGAAAACAATTTACTTTTTAACAAAACATCAATCCACAGGAGGAAAGAATTATCATAGACAAACCTGAACCAAGGATAGCACTGTAAGAACCCATCCACTTCACCTCCTAATACACCGCCATTCGAGCCTATGAGTGGTACACCCAATCCACCAGTTTGGCAATGCTGGCCTTCACTTTCAGATAGCGGAAATGAGCCAGAAAGCGAAAGGATTTCAAACCTTCCCTGTTTGCCAACAATTAACAATTAGGAACCTTCCCTCCACATGTTGCTGCTGAATGAAGTGTCACATTATGATATAGCACCATTTGCTGACAGAATGTGGAGTGCTCTTGGTCCATGCCAAGAAAATGACATTATATTTGACAATACATTCTAAGGGGTAAACATATGAAGTAGACAAGTTTAAAGTGCCACACATGTTACATAATCCATGGACACCAGGAAAGATGCCAAACAAGATGCATTTAGTAGGTCTTAATGTTAGAGGTGGTTCTGGTCCACTTCTCTTGATTAGGTTGACTTTTCGCACGTAAACAACTAGTCTTTTAGGTTGTATTGGCCAGCCCCTTGACATGGTATCAAAGCCAGGTCCGACACATCCCGCCTTTGAATCCCGCGGGGAGCGGTAAGGGGTGGGGTGGGTCTTAGCGGTGGTTCCGGTCCACCTCTCTTGATTAGGTTGGTTTTTTGCACTTAAACGACTAGTCTTTTAGGTTGTATTGGCCAGCCTCTTGACACCTAAAACAGTAAAATTTTATGTCAATCTTCATCCAATCATCATCTATGCAAATTTTGCAAGTATAGTAGGATATACTTACAGCCACTCACGTTTCCATTTCACAACAAATGCAAGCTATTTCAGGATCAAAGTGTGCTCACTAGAAGTTAAAGCAAACCAAATGTGTAGACAAGAAATGAATTAATCAATTTTATGCCAAGAATAAACAAATAAAAAATGTTTGTATTTTAAAACTGAGGTTATCCTTCATACTTATGACCTTTTTTTGCAAAATAAATAAATAAATAAACATAATGCAGGTTGTATAATGTTTTAGTGGCCATTGAAGGTTTCTTTACAATGATACTATTAGAAACAGTACAAAGAGTAGCTTGGTAATTTTACATGGTCTATACCTTAAGGAGATTTTGGATTTGTCTATAAATTTTGACATTTCTTTGTTATATATATACACACGATAACATCCCCCCTCAAATGGATGTTGATAAGTCAACTAGTAATAATTTGCCAACCAAAAATTGATGCCGCTATCAAGTCATTGCTTTGGTGAAGATATCGGCCACTTGGAGATTCAAAGAAATGTAAGGAAGTGATATTACCCGATGCTCCAAAGTATCTCGAATAGAATGACAATCAACCTCAATGTGTTTGGTGCGTTCATGGAAAACATGATTAGTGGAAATCCGAATAGCACTAGTGTTATCAGCATGAAGAGGGGTAGAAGTAGTCTGAGGAAACTCAAGCTCCGCAAGAAGACCATGTAGCCATACAATCTCAGTACAAGAAGTAGACACGGCACGATACTCGGCCTGAGTAGAGGATTTAGAAACATGATCTTGTTTCTTACATCTCCAAGAAATTAAAGCATCACCTAAAAACATACACCAACCCGTAGTATATCGACGTGTATCTGGACACCCATCCCAATCAGCATCACTATAAGCAACACATTGAAGGGATGAGCATGTAGGAAAGAATAACCCACGAGTAGGAGAACCTTGAAAATAGCGGATGATGCGTCGAACTGCAGTAATATGGAGATGGCGAGGAGAGAATATAAACTGACTAACCTGATGAACCACATATGAGATATCGGGGCGGGTAGTGGTCAAGTAGATGAGACTCCCAACCAGGCATCAATATAGAGTAGGGTCATCTAGAAGGTCCCCTTCATCTTTCCTTTATTTGACATTTACCTCCATAGGAGTATCAATCGAAGAAGTGTCCTCCAAACCAGCCAAGGTAATAATATCTTGAATATACTTATGGTAGTTTAAGAAAATACCATTGGCCCGATGATGTACTTCCAGTCCTAAGAAGTAGTTAAGCTGGCCAAGATCTTTCATATGAAAAGTGGCATGCAACAACTGTTGAACCTTAGTAATCAAACCATAGTCAATGCTCGTAATTATAATATCATCCACATAAACCAAGAGAAGGACAATACCCGATACAGACTTGTGGAAGTAGAGAGAAGAATCATACTGACTTTGTGTAAACCTGAAGGTAAGAAGCGTATTGTGAAACTTCTCAAACCAAACTCGGGGAGCTTGCTTGAGTCCATACAAAGAATGTCGTTGCTTACAGACATCATGGGGAGAAGAAGTAATCATACCAGAGGGAAGCTTCATGTAAATTTCTTCTTGAAGATCAACGTGAAGAAAGGCATTTTTCACATCCATTTTATGTAATTGCCACGATTGGGAAGCAGCAATAGCTAAGATGGTGCGAACCATGGTCAATTTGGCAACATAAGCAAATGTATCCTCATAATCAATCCCATATTCCTGTTTATTGCCCAGAGCTACTAGGCAAGCTTTGGACCGATCCAAAAAGCCATCAGAGTGAAGTTTTACAGAGAAAACCCATTTACTCCCAAGAGGCTTGATTGTAGGGGGCCAATGAACAATATCCCATGTGTGATTCTACTCAAGTGCTCAAAGTTCTATTTGCATTGTATTTTGCCAACGCTCATGGTCCATGGCTTGTTTGTACCTTGAGGGAATGGAAATAGAGTATAAAGTAGCCACAGGAGTGACAGTGGAGGAGAAACAATAACAATGAGGGGGTTGAGAAAGGCGAGTGGACCTGCAAAGAGTGGTGGAAGCAAGAGTAGGAGTAGGATATGGCGCCAGATCAAGATCGTGAGGGGGCACAGAGGAAGTGGAACCAAACTCATGTTGAACACGTCTTCCATACACAAAACTAGGTTTGAACCTTTCCTCAATTGTTGAGGAATCCAAAAAACTAGGTAGAAGAGATAAAAATGGAGATGACAGCTAAACATGAGATGGAAAGAAATATTGATTTTCAAAGAAAACCGCATTCCTAGAAACATGTATACAACGAGTATGTGGGTCATAACAAACATAATCCTTTTGAGGTATAGCATAACCAAGAAAAATACACTTAACAAATTGAGTTGTAAGTTTATGTCGTTCATGAGCAGGAAGATGCACAAAAAAACACAACCAAAGGTCTAAAGATCAGAATACGAAGGAGAATGGCCAAACAACTTTAAAAAAGGAGAAACATGATGTAATGTAGGAGAGGGTAAGCGATTGATCAAATGAACCGAAGTAGAAAGTGCTTCACAAAAAAAACGAGGAGGAACAGCTGATTCAAGTGAAAGAGTTCTTACCACATCAAGAAAGTGACAATTTTTCCTCTCAGCAACACCGTTTTGTTATGGTGTCGAAGGACAAGAACGTTGAGAGATGATCCTTTTTCTTTGAAGAAAATCCTGAAACTCATTAGACATGTATCTGTCACCAGAATCAGTGCGCAAGACCTTGATGCTTGCAGAGAATTGAATCTCAAGAAGCGCAAGAAATCGCTTAAATACTAAAATAAACTTCAGTCTTAGCCCATAGGAAGTAAACCCAAGTAAAGCGACTAAAGTCATCAATAAACAAAGTACTTGTAATGCGCATGAGAAACAATAGGTACAATCTCTCAAACATCACTACGAATAATATCGAAACGTTGTAAGGCATGAGATGCATGATGAGGAAAAGGTAGAACTTTACTTTTGCCAAGTTTTCATGATGGACTTTCAAAAGAAGGATCAAGAGAAGAACATGTTTTATGTCCCAATAAACCAGAATTAAACAACTGTCGAAGCACATCAGAGTTTGGGTGGCCTAGATGTCTATGCCACATCTTAGTTCCAGAACCAACAACAATGCATGCAAAGGAAAGTAAACAAAAACTAGGAAATACGTGAAGAGGAAAGAGTCGTCCCACTTTAGGCCCCTTCGCGATCATCAACCCTGACGCTTGATCCTGCATGACACAACCAGAATGAGAGAAGTGGACATTACATTTATTATCAACCAATTGACCAACAAAAATAAGATTTGTGGAGAAGTTAGGAGACACAAAAATATCAGTTAAGGAAGAGGAAAGATCACCAACAGCACTGATAGGCAAAGAACTACCATCAACGGTGTTGATTTACAGATTTCCATCATAATTTTTGACATTGGAAAGAGAAACAATAGTATTGGTCATATGGTTAGATGCTTCAGTGTCAAAATACCATGGCTTAAAAGAAACATTATGATTAACTGAGAGCCCAAACGAAGAAAAATCAGAGATGATCATCTATTGTACCATTTCAGGAGTGAATGTGTTTTGGTTTTCTAGGGTTGTAGGGCCAAGAATTGGAACAACCAACTAGGCAACAGGCAATGCAATAGAACTAGAAGCACCAACGGAGGTATGATAAGCAGTACCCTGCTTTCTTTCAAGTCGAATGGGACAAGCAGAGATGATATGACCCTGTTTCTTGCAATAGTTACAAAACTTCTTAGGGCAATCCCTAGCAATATGACCAAAAGCTTTACAACTAAAACACTGGACAATAGGCATGTCTTGACCCTTATTTCTCCCCTATGCTGCATAAGCCACTGCAATAGGGGCACTAACATTAGCCCGATGTTCCAATGCAACCTGAGTTACTATACCCTGCTCCTCACGAAGAAGTTCTTTTAAACAAGCATCTAGAGATGGTACAGGATGACGATTCATCAGATTAGAACGTGAAATTGAAAAATCGGAACGGAGCTTCATCAAGAATTGATCTCTCTTGCTTGTTTCATGCACTAATTGAATAGCAGAGAGAGCGGTAACAGGAACATTAGCATAAGTAATGTCTGAATAGTTAGTCCAAAGATTTTGAAAACCAAAAAAATATTCCTCAATGGAGAGACTTCCCTGGGTGAAATTAGCCATCTCATACTCCAATTAAAAATGCAAAGCCGTGTTGTCTTGAATGGTAAACCTTGTTGAGGTAATTTCACATGTCATCCGCATTTTTATAAGGCCAAGTATCCAGGTCATGACCCTGGCATCCTTAACTGTCCACTTGGACAAAGCCTCAGCATCTCGAGGTGCAGGATCACTCCCATTGAGATGACCCCATAACAAATAAGGGAAACTGAAATTCCTAGGTGGTATAATTTTTACCTGTGAAATGAATAGGGTATAATCTTTACCCGTGAAACAAATAGGGAATGAGTCTAACCTTTCAGATGACATGATAAAATCCAAATGGCAACGACAAAATAATTCTCCTCTGCAAACGAAATTCAACGGAATGAACAACGAAGTTTCAGGACAAAACCCACGCCACTCCAATCCAAGAAATAATACATTGAACCTCCAATCCAAGAAACAAGACATTGAACCTCCACCAAAAAACCTATTGCCGAACCCCACTAGGACTGCCCAACCCGTAATTTTGCTACGGGAATCATAAAACCTACTGCCAGCCCATAAGTCTACTACAGGAATCATAAAACTTACTGCTAGCCCGTAAGTCTGTTACAGGAATCATAAAATTTTGTGAGCCCGTACAAGCACAAGCCAAACGAAGTCCAACGAAGAAAAACGAGAGAAGAAACCTCTCTAGACCGAATCACTGAACGCCCACGAAAGCCGCTGGAACCCCAAAGGAACAAAATCTACCGAAAGCCACAAAGAATTCAGACAAACCAAGAGGAAGAAAGGAAAGTGTTCCTACAAACAAAAATGACAAGAGAAGAGAGGGCACTTACTAGAAAAAGAGAAAGCAATATGATGGTTATTCGCTTCCGGCCTCCGAAGATGAGAGTGAAATGGGTTTCAAACAGGACCAACTCCAATGAAGATGGGAAGTTCTTTCCAAACATACCAGATGTCCAACTTATCCTAGAAAAGGAAATAAGTAGACTATCCTCTGTCTTGTCTTCAAGGTGGACATCAAGAAAAACATGACTAAGATGAAGAGAAAGGAAGTAGTTGAAAACATTTGAAGCATCAATATGTCAAGGCAAGAACTCAATATCATAAGGGCATCATATATATTGATGTAGAAAAATGAACACCTTGTGCATAAACAAAGCAATGAAGTTGAAAAGAGAAGGCCCAACAGTTCAGAATGAATTTGAATATCTAACATTATCCATAATCCACAATTACTAAGTTCAATGGACTACGACCTCCATATTTTTCAAAATAGATTCAACCAAGAAAAGGCAAGATCCAAAAGTAACTGAAGCACTAAATCTTTCCACAGCAAATACAGCTTTAGGAAAATTAGGCATTAATATCTTCACCTGCAAGATGGTAGATGTAGTAGAAAAATATTTTCTTTCAAAGAAGAAAAAAGAAAAATAGGCAAAGAAATGTTGTTAAGTGGCAGTTTTTCTAACCTCAATATTGGTTAGTTCAATCTTGAAATAATCATAGAGATCTTGAAGTTGAAGACCGGTAAACATTTTCTCTGAGGTTGAATTCAAGGAGTTCTCTTTGTTAGCATAGTAAGGTATCTGATGTGGAAGCATAGACTTGTCGCCTTCCTTTAGGTATCCTAAACTAAATTTTGATGGAATTAGTCGTGGTATTCCTGGAGCAGCTATTATTGGTAGCATTGTTAAAAATCCTTAAGACAATAAAAGTTTTTTATTCAAAAAAACAATATATATTGCTCTCTTTCTTAGGTCCAATTGGAAAAGGGTACTCCACTATGGCTGAGATAACTGCTGTAATACAAGGTTTGCCATTATATAGGAACTATTTTCAGTCAACAATTATCGAAAGTGACTCTTTAGTTGTTATAACCTGGCAAAAAGGCATCTTTGATCATCCATACAGATTTGATCGGTATTTGCTACAAATTACAGAACAACTAACTAATATGAGTGTTGACTTGCAAAATGTATATCGTTCAGCCAATTGTAAAGCTAAAAAATAATCTTGATGACTCAGATTCCCCTCTTTCTGACCGAAGTAACTTGATTTCTGTTACGGTCCCATCTGAATTTCCATTTGTGTTCTCCTTTAAGCTTTTCTTAGATTGTCGAAACTGTAACGTGCCAGACATGAAAAGTTTAGAATATTTACCAACTGCACACAACACATCTATTGCATCTATAAATGATTGGAGTCCACTTAAAAAGTACTTCTCTGCAAAACCACAAAAAAAATTTATGTATTACAAAATCTCTCACTACCTGAAGTGCAAAAACCATAAAATGGAAAAAAAATGATTATTGAGGTGATGTGTATATGTTGAAGAAATGGGTCTTTTCACTACCTTCAGCAATGAGCTGATAGACATCTGCTCTCGTCATAACAGATAAAGGAAAACAAGCTAGTCCACAAGAACACTTGCTCATGATTGGTATCCTGATCCATAAATCAGCATTTAGTTATGATATCAAAGGAACACCCACAACTATGGTACCTCGATCAAGCTTTCCCCCAGCATCAAGAAATAAAAGTGATAAACATACACCATCTCCAAAAACATTTATGTGATGAACTTGATAGACCCCAAATTAGGCTACTTACTTTAGACGGAGTAACCAAAAGAATAATTAGACGGTGATTAATGGGTTAGGGGCATTTTGGGAATTTGACTATGTTAAGTGGTTTCGGGAGGGAATTTAGAGAGGGAGCCGAGGGAGAGGAAGGAATGCGTCGTCGTATGTCTGGAATGGGAGGCATTAAAATGGTTCAAGTATGAAAATAATAGGCGGGAGATCTTGCACTGGGAAGAATTTCAGTCCTTATTGTTCAAACGGTTCCAAAGTTCCGAAGACGGCTCTCCTTATAAGAAATTTCTAGCGTTGAAGCATGAGACCACCGTGAGTGATTACAGAAGGCGATTTGAGGATTTGGCTTCCACATTGGAAGAGATTCCAGAAAAGGTGTTGGAGTCCAACTTTGTTGATGGGCTTAAACCCAAAATTTGGGCCGAGGTGAGGGTGTTGAAGCCAAATGGGTTGAGAAGGACCATGGAGTTGGCCCAAAAGTTGGCAAAAAAAAAAAAATAAAGTTAATAAGCAGACTCGGTTTGGGTTGGGTACTCCAAACCCAAAGGGGACCATAGTTGGGAGTAATGGGATCACTACAACCATGGCAGAAACGCTGAAACATGGGATGGAGAACAGGACACCATTAAGGAAACTCACGAAAGCCGAAATCCTATACTGAAAAGAGCGGGGTTTGTGCTACCGTTGTGATGAAAAATTCTGTCTTAAAACCTTATTTTCTAAGTAAGGGGGGGTTAGTCCAACATGAAGTGAGATGAATTACTCCCACATTACTTGGTTCATTAAATTAAGGGGTTAGTGTACAAGGAATTACACTTCAAGTGAATCACATCAATTCATTCGCTCAGGCAAAAAATGGGTAATTTGGATTCCGACCTATTTTTTGAATCAAACGATTGTAGCACGCGGGACGGGAGCGTTGCTCCTCCCCCTCCCCCCGCGATCCTTCGGCCAAATTTTTTTTTCTTCTCCCCACGCACCACCCCCCCCCCCCCCCCCCCCCCCTTGCCTCCATCGGCCTTCCTCCCACTCTTCTCCCTCTCGACCTCCATCGCAGAGCACGGGAGGCTGAGCCTCTCATCCTCCCAACTTCTCTTCTCTCTTGGCGTACCATCCACCTCCGTCGCTGTAGTCTCCCGCTGTTGAGGAAGACGACGCCCACCGTGAGAAAGACGATGATTTAATTTTTCCTAAGTTAAAGAAAAATTAAACCATCGTCCTAAGAATAATAATTTATATTTTTATTTATTTAATATATTCATTTTATAATTACTATATTAAATTAGTGATTTAATAGTCATAATTAAAATATTTTTAAAAATAAATATTTGATAATTTTTTTTGGTTTAATTATCCCATTGCTATAATTAATTAAACTAATGGTTTTAAATTTTGTGACAATATATTATTAATTAATAATACATAAAAATATATTATGTTATTGATAAATATATATATATATATTATTAATTAATTTATTATTATATTCGCTTATGTTATTATTATTATTTTAATAATTTATTCTAGTCACACTTAATTATTGTATTAATTTATAATAAACTATAATCATTAAGTAATATAATATTGATTTTCCTTAATTAGGATATTAATATATTTTAATACTACACGTTTAATCACTTATAAGTGTGGTAACCATGTTTATTTTGGTTAATTATCTGTTTAGGTATATGTTTTATTTAAGTATATTATAAAAGGTTACTCATTCTCTTGTTTATATCATACTTTTCATTTGGGGGCACTAACACTAGAATCCATTTCCAGTGCACTTGAACTCGTTTACACTAACACCCAAAGATGAGTTAAAGTTGAATCAATTCATTTAAGAGGAATTGAATTCTTCACTTCATTTCAAGTTCATTGTGGACTAACCCCCCCTAAATCTCAACCATAGATTGATTACTTGAAGCAATCTCAAATAATTCAATCAAATCACGATCATCTTCCATATTAATGATAGTAAAAACCTCGTGAAAAAATAAAAATTTGGCCTTAATAATCATTGGTTGAGTATCACCATTCCACCCTGTGTCTCTGTACATCATTACTAAGAACTCACTAAAATTAGTCGAAACTACATTCCTTTTGATTCATGACTGACCTCTGTCATAACTATCAAAATATTCAGACTTCTCCTTTAATTTTCCGTTGAATTGACAGAAGAACCCAATAACTGATGCCATATTATCTACAAAATCTACATATATAAGTAAAAGTCTCTTTGTGCAAAAACTTAATTAAGTCCTAATTTTTTTACTAGTCCTAATAATGCAAAAAAAAACCAAAGTCCAAATTGATCGAACACCTCTTTTAGAGTTTCATATGACTTCACAGTCACTACGAACTGTACCTCGTCAATGATGGGGGTCGGGTTTTGATGGCTAATGGATGTTCATGCAGGCGACTCAGCCTAGTTTGAACTAGACTCAACACACCCTCCATTACCCAACCTACTCTTGATCGGACTCTCTACCCATCCTAGTAACTAGGGCAAAGACATGGAAACACAATAAAATATAGAGAAAAAAACCATGAGGTGAATATGTCTAACACCCACATCTCCTCACATTAAGGTAAGAGAATTCCATAGCACTTCAAAATTATTTAGCAACATTCTATAAAAATTAAAAATTAATCAAAACCATTCCATAGCATATGACTAGTCCTAACAATGCAAAATCATACCTAAGTCCAAATTCACCAAACACCCTTGGTAGAGCCCCATATGACTTCGCAGTCACTACGAACCATACCTCGTTAGAGATGGGGGTTGGGTTTTGTTTGCTAATGGACGATCATGTAGATGACTCAGCCTAGTTTAAATTGGACTCAACCGACCCTTGGTTACCCAACCTACTCTTAATCAGACTATATACTCATCCTAGTAACTACAGCAAACACAAGAAAACATAAACAGAAAAAAAAAGCTCATGTGGTGGATATTTATAACACTCGAATCTCCTCACCACATGGTATAATCATTTCATGGCACTTCAAATTTATTTAACAACCACTAGCAACTAAAAATCCTGCAAATCTTATCTCAATAGAATAAACTACAATTTCATAAATATGAAACCAACAAAGTTTAGGGCATATGGTTTAGGGTTTAGGGCATAAGGTTGAGGTTTTTGGGTTTAGGGTTTGGGAGGGTATCAAATCGTAAATCCTAAAAATTTAGTAAGGGTTTAGTCCCTAAACACACAAAATTGCATTCTCTATTAAAAAACAAAAATCAACTTCCATTAATGAGGGTTTGTTTTAGGGTTAGGGTTAGTATTTAAGGCAAAGGGTTGAGGGTTTAGGGTTTAGGATTAGGTTTTGGGGTTTAGGGTTAGGGTTTAAGGCAAAGGGTTGAGGGTTTAGCGTTTAGGATTAGGGTTTGGGGTTTAGGTTTAGGGTTTAGTGCATAGGGTTTAGGGTTTCAAACACTAAACCCTTAAAAATTGGAAAAGGTTTAGGCCCTAAAAACACAAAATTGAAACTTTTATTAAAAAATAGAAATGATCAAACACTTCAATAACAGAACGGCCACTTAAGTAGAATTAACTGATGTCATTGCTAATATTGTTGCTTCATAATACCACCTAGGGAAGGAACACCATTTCGTCAGGGACGGTTCATGCTACTTATAATTCTTTAAAATTTACACCATCTTTTGAAGATACAAATGAAAAAGAAGAAACCTCTTCAGGATAATCAGCCATTCCAGACACAAGAGACCACATGAGAAGAGAACCTGGGAGAGACTGCCCTGTGCAATCTCCTCTCCCAACAAAAAATAAAATTTTATTGAGTTGTGTGACCAGCCAAGCAAGCACACCTGACATGGCAATGGCTAGAATTACAAAGACAATCCATACAAAAGTGACAAGAATAATCTTTCACTTCCGACCCCAGTTGCCTATAGTCCATCCCAATTCTTTGTGGATACAAGAAACTAAATTGCATGCACCCAGATATCCAACAAATATAGATGTGATTGTAGGAGTGGCCACATGCAAATCCTGAATTATTCCCATAGGTACCACCTACATAATGACAACACCAACTAAAAGAATAAAAAAAAAAGAGTTTTTATAAACAAAAGTTGAACCAATAATCTATAAAATTCTTTTTGCTAGATAAAAACGTTGAATAGAAGGGAAGGCCAAATGAAAATAAAGGACAAGGAAAAGACCAAAAAAAGGAAATGAAGAACTAACAAAAAAAATTGTAATTTTTTTCTTATTGTTGCATGCTCAAGTACCTCTATCAAGATTATGAGCTATTAAACAGTACAACATGCCTACTAGAAATCAAGGGAATATCACGAACAAACAATGGATAAATAAATAAGAACATTTATGTTTTCTCCCACTTATTACCTTAAATTGTTGGAGCAAATCAATCTACTTCAGGACCCCCACTATCGACTCGACAAACAAGCAAGCTTTGCACCAGACAAACAACAAAAACAAACAAAATAAACATATTAATATTTTCAATCACTTCAAAGAATACATAATAAAAAAATTAATATTTTGATAAGTTTTTCAGTTTTACCTATGATCATGTCATAGTAAATGAGCCTATCAACAAACACTCCAATAACAAAATGACTACTTAAGCATAATTAACTTATGATAGGGGTGATTCTCTTGCTTCACAATGCCACCTAGGGAAGGAACACCATTTGGCCAAGGACGTTCCCTATTGCTTATAATTCTTTAACATTTAAGTACAATTAAAAAAAATCCTCCCTAGGATCACTAGCCATTCTAGACAAGAGACACCACTTGCCAGGAGAACCAGGGAAAGACTGCCTCATACGATCTCCTCTCACAACAAAAATAAAATTTTATTGAGTTGTGACACCTACCAAGCAATTGATACAAAAGTGACAATAATAATCTTGCACTCCTACCCCCAACTACCTATAGTCCATCCCAATTCTTTGTGCTTACAAAAAACTAAATTGCATACACTCAAACATCCAACAAACTGAGATGTAGTTGTAGGAGTGGCCTCCGGCAAATCTAGAATTATTCTCTAAGGTATAACCTGCATAATGACGATACCAAATAAAAGAATCACAAAAGAGGATTTGTTATAAACAAAAACTGAACAAATAGTCTATAATTTTTTTATTAGATAAAAACATTGAATAGATGGGAAAACATAATGAAAATAGAGGCCAGGGAAAGATCAAAAATAGGAAATGAAGAACAAACAAAAAACAATTTTTTTTGTTTTCCATTTTTTCATATTGTCGCATACTCAAGCACCTCTATCAGGATTGTCAGGTATTAAACAATACAACATGCCTACTATACATAAATCAAAGGAAGAACCCTAAAAGATAAGAACATTTATGTTTTCTCTTCGTCTTCATACCTTAAACTGCAAGAGGCAATCAATGTACTTGTAGAACCCCACTATCGACATGATAAAAAGCAACCTTTCCACCGAACAAATTACAAAAAAAAATAATAAATAAATAATTTCACTCACATCAAAGAATACATAATAGACAAAAGAAAAGTTAGATAAGCTTTTCGGTTTTACCTTTGATCATGCCATAGCAAATCAGCCTCTCATCAAACACTCCAATAGTAGAACAACCACTTCAGTAGTATTAACTGATGTCATTGGTAATTCTCTTGCTTCATAATACTACCTAGGGAAGGAACACCATTTCGTTACGGACACTTCCTGCTGCTTATAATTATTTAAGATTTATACCATCTTTTAAAGATACAAATGACAAAAAAAGAAACCTCCCTAGGACCAACAGCCATTCCAGACACAAGACACCACAAGAGAGGAGAACCCGGGCAAGACTACCTCGTACGATTTCCTCTCCCAACAAAAAATAAAATTTTATTGAGTTGTGTGACCTACCAAGCAAGCACACCTGACATGGAAAAGGTCAAAATTACAAAGATGATCCATAAAAAAGTGACAAGCATAATCTTGCACTCATGCCTCCAACTACCTAAAGTCCATCCCAATTCTTTGTGTGTACATGAAACAAAATTGCATACACGCAGATCCAAAAAATAGAGATGTGATTGTAGGGGTGGCGACCAGCAAATCTTGAATTATTCCTGTTCAATTTATGGAAAAGAGAAACACTTCATTGACTTCAATAACCTATTATAATCAGAGTACATGAACCTCTATTTATAATAGAGGAAGTAGTAGAGTCCTATTACAATAAAAATACCTTTGTCCCAAGTACACCCAAACTCTAACACTTAAAGATAAGTCCTAGCATAATTAAATAACTCAATATAGATAAAAGACAAACATAACTCAAACTAGAAGTCTTCAAGGACATGACCATAAGATAAAGATGCCTTTTTGAGTCATTCTTGATCTTCCAACTTGTGTGATAAGGATGCCAGCTTGTGGTAATCATAGTGCACCCTACTTCCTATGGGCTTGGGCCCATCTTGTGGGCCTTCTTTGTTTGTGTGACCAACTTATAATACTCCTAGATATGTGGGTCTTCCTTGGTCGTGTGCGCTTCGGCCCTATCTTCCAATACTCCCCCTCAAGCTGGGGGTGAGAGAACAACATGAACTCCCAACTTGCTACAAATGATGTATAGAATCTTTTCGTATAAAATGACAGTCCTCCAATATGCCTTCATCTTCCAACACTCTCCATCATGTTGTTGTGTCCTTCGATGAGGCCCTACTGGCATAGTAGAAGTGAGAGTAAAAATCAGTCCTAACTGGTAAGATATTGCTCCATACTCCAGTCCTAATGCTGGATGTAGGGCACACTCCATCTTTTGTAGGTAGTGTCTATCGGCATTGCTCTGAAGTGTCCACCACCGTGTCCCTCCATAGGACAACGACTCTCAAGTAGTAGGAGAAATAAAAGCAATTATAGGGGAGTAGTGGGTTTATTTATAATGGTGTCCCAATCCGGACATCGACTCTCATGGTATCCCAACAATGATATTTTTTAGAGTTAAATTTATCGTGGTGTCCCAATCCGGGCACCGACTCTCATGGTGTCCCAACTGTGATATTTTTGAGAGTCAAATAAATTATGGTATGAGAAAAGGTACTGAGGCCACTTCTTCTTCAATAATAATGTCTCATCCAAAGAGACATAATAGCAGTAGCTGTAAACACAACCATCTTCCAACACATTTAACACAAACCAAAATAATAAACCTTGTAGAATGACCCATGAAATAATCATAATCCGATATAAATATTTTTTCTTAGATGCATAAGTTTCATCTTTTTTGCTCCCCTTTCCTTGAATATTTTGGTCACATAAACTTATCCATAACATATGGAATAAAATACCTATTTCTTGTACTTCTTCTGCTTCTCTCCCTCAAGCTGGGAGGTAATGGCAATGATCCCAACTTGAACCAAATATCATAGATGCAACAATAAGCACAAATAACATAGATATAGTAATAAACCCTTAATCAGGGAGAAGTGAGATATTTTCCTGATATAGCAACTCAAACGGTGACACAAAACAATCGGCTTAAATTTGGATTTTTCAATGCAACAAGATACCAGCATGACCTTTGATTCTTCCAATGCGAATATATATTAAAATATAGATCAAATTGACATGAAATATTTTCCTTATGAAACTAGAATTAAGTAAATTTTATTAAATTATAACTTATCTTCATAAAATATAATTATCAAAAGATAAATAATCTGATATATTTCAGTCTTTGTCTACTGGCCGAACTAAGTATTGTTTCTCCATTTTTTTCTAGTATGACCATTGACACTTCCAAGATCAATATCTCCTTAAAAATAACTCAGATTGAGAATTGGTTGAATAGGTAAGAAAATAGACTTATATATCTTTATTTTTATATATAATTCATTATATACAGTCTCATTCTTGACAGCACAAAATACCTTGGAAGTTGAAACTTTTTGCTGCAGCTCGAACCTTTTTTTCAATTTGACCTTCGCTGCTTCAAATATCTATTTCTCTTTGTAGATAATCCGATTGAAAATTGGTTGTATATGTAAGAGAATAAATTTATATATTTTTTTATATATAAATATATATACATATATAAATATATATATATATATATATATATATATATATATCCATATAAAGTCGCGTTCGTGATAGCATAAAATACCTTGGAAGTTGAAGCTTTCTACTACTGCTCCAACCCCTTTGCAATCTGACTTTTGCTCATTAAAATATCCATTTCTCTTTGTATATAACTCCGATTGGAAAAAATCATTTTTCTTAGGAAAGTAGACTCAAATATCTTTCAGTCAATATATAAAAGCCATAGCAACTATAGGTGTAGGGACTAAAATAAAATAACTACGAACCTAGACTTAGGGTTTAGGGTTTAAAGAAAAGGATCTCATTATCTCTGTGGGTGGACCAAGACAACTCACAGAACCTGCTCTGATACCATGTTGAATTTATGGAAAGGAGAAATACTTCATTGACTTCATTAACCTATTATAATCAGAGTACATGAACCTCTATTTATAATAGAGGAAGGTAGTAGAGTCCAATTACAATAAAACTACCTTTGTCCCAATTACACCCAAACTCTAACACTTACAGATAAGTCCTAGCATAATTAAATAACTCAATATAGATAAAAGACAAACATAACTCAAACTAGAACTCTTCTAGGATGTGACCATAAGATAAATATGCCTTTGTGAGTCCTTCTTGATCTTCCAACTTATGTGATAAGGATGCCAGCTCGTGGTAATCATGGTGGGTCCTACTTCTTATGTGCTTGGGCCCATCTTGTGGGCCTTCCTTGGTTGATTGGCCCATCTTTTAATACTCTTAGATATGTGGGCCTTCCTTGGTCGTGTAGGCTTGGGCCTATCTTCCAACAATTCCCATAAGTACCACCTACATAATAACAATAAAAAATAAAAGAATCACAAAGAGGAGTTTTTACAAACAAAATTTGAACCAATAGTCTATAAAATTCTTTTTATTAGATAAAAACGTTGAATAGAGAGGAAGATAAATAAAAATACAGGTCAAGGGAAAGACCAAAAATAGGAAATGAAGAACGAACAAAAAACAAATTCTTTGTTTTCATATTTTTTCATATCATTGCTTGCTCAAGTACCTCCATCAAGATTATGAAGTACTAAACAGTACAACATGCCTACTAGACATAAATCAAGGAAAGATCACAAACAAACAATGGATAAATAAATAAGAATATTTATGTTTTCTCCCTCTTTGTACCTTAAACTGTTGGAAAAAATCAATGTGCTTGCGTCCCCCCACTATCGACACGACAAACAAACACGCTTTCCACTAGACAAACTTAAAAGACAAAAAAAAAATATAAATAATTCCAATCACTCCAAAGAATACATAATAAACAAAAGAAAATTTTGATATTTTTTTCAGTTTTACCTTTGATCATGTCATAGCATATGAGCCTCTAATCAAACACTCCAATAACAGAACGACCACTTCAGTAGAATTAAATGATGCCATTGGTGCTTCTCTTGCTTCACCATGCCACCTAGGGAAGGAACACTATTTTGGAAGGTATGTTTCTTGCTGCTAATAATTCTTTAACATTTACACAATCTATGGAAACTACAATTAGAAAAAAGAAACCTCGCCAAGATCATCAACCTTTCCGGACTAGAGACACCACTTGAGAGGAGAACACGAGCGAGACTGCCTCATGCGATCTCCTCTCACAACAAAAATAAATTTTTATTGAGTTGTGTGACCTACCAAGAAAGCGCACCTACATGGCAAAGGCCTGAATTACAAATGCAATCAATACAAAAGTGACAACAATAATCTTGCACTCCTGCCCCCCAAGTGCCTAGAGTCTATCCCGATTATTTGTATGTACAAGAAACTAAATTGCTTACACTGAAACATCCAACAAAATGAGATGTAGTTGTAGGAGTGGCCTCCGACAAATCCTGAATTATTCCCAAAGGTACAACCTACATAATGACAATACTAAATAAAAGAATCAAAAAAGAGGATTTGTTATAAACAAAATCTGAACAAATAGTTTGTAAAATTCTTTTTATTAGATAAAAACGTTGAATAGATGGAAAGACAAAATGAAAATAGAGGTCAGGAAAAGACCAAAACTAGGAAATGAAGAACAATCCTTATGTTATGGTCACGTCCTCATAGAAGAGTTCTAGTTTGAGTTATGTAGTCTTCTATTATATTGAGTTATTTAATTATTCTAAGGCTTATCTTTAAGTGTTAGAGTTTGGGTGTTGGGACAAAGGAAGTTTTATTGTAATTGGACTCTACAACCTTCCTCTATTATAAATAGAGGTTCATATACTCTAATTATAATAAGTTAATAAAATATTTATCTTTTTCATAAATTCAACATGGTATTAGACAAGGTTCTGTGAAATATATTTGAGTCTAATTTCCAATTAAATGCGATTTTTTTCTGATAGGAGTTATCTACAAAGAGATATCGATATTTGAATGACCAAAGGTCATATTACAAAAGAGGTTCAAGTAACAGCAGAAAGCTTCAAATTTTGAGGTATTTTATGCGATCAAGAATGAGATTTTAAATGGAAAAATATATATATATCAAAAGAAAAATATGTAAGCATATTCTCTTATATATTCAACCAATTTTCAATTGGTGTTATCTACAAAGAGAAATTGATATTTGAAATAGAGAAGGTCAGATTGAAAAAAAGATTCAAGCTGCAACAAAAAATGTCAACTTTCGAGGAATTTTATGCTATCAAAAGTGAGGCTTTATATGGAAAATTATATATCGAAAGAAAGATATGAAAGTCTATGTTCTTACCTATTCAACCAATTATCTATATGAGTTTTGTATAATGAGATATTGATCTTGGACGAGACAATGGTCGTACAAAAAAAAAAAAGGAGAAACAGTGCTTAGTTCGGCCAGATGATAGAGACTGAAATCTATCAGATTATTTATCTTCTGAAAATTATATTTATGTAGAGATTTTATACTTGGAAGAAATTTATTTAAGTCTAATTTCATAAGGAAAAAATTTCATGTCACTCTGATCTATATTTTAAAATATATTCGCATTGGAAGAATCAAAGTTCATGTTGGTATCCTGTTGCATTGAAAAATCCGAATTTAAGCCGATTTTTTGCATCATTGTTTGAGTTTCTATATCAAGAAAATGTCTCACTTATCCATGTTTTAAGGGATTATTACTACATCTATGTTATTTGGGCTTATTATTGCATCTATGATACTTGGTTCAAGTTGGGATCACTGCCATTACCATCCAGCTTGAGGGGGAGAAGTAGAAGAAGTACAAAAAAGAGGAATTTTATTCCATATGTTGTGGATAATTTTTATGTGACCAAAATATTCAAGAAAGGGGGAGCACAAATGAAGCTTGTGCATCCAAGAAGAAATTTTATATCGGATTATTTCCTGGGTCCTTTTACAAGGTTATTATTTTGGTTCGTGTTATATGTGTTGGAAAATGGTCGTGTTATATTCAGCTACTGTTATTGTGTCTCTTTGGATGAGACATTATTATTGAAGAAGAGGTGGCCTCAATATCTTTTCTCATATCATAATTTATTTGACTCTAAAAAATATCATGGTTGGGACATCATGAGAGTCGGTGCCCGGATTGGGACACCATGATTTATTTACCCCGTCAAAAATATCAACGGTTGGGACACCATGATGGAGGAACTTAATACCCCGTAAAAAATATCAACAGTTGGGACACCATGACGGAGGAACTTATCGTTACATCTTTGTTATACCCCCCTGAATTGGCCAGTTGGGCCTCATGGAAGAGAACACCAGCGTGAGAGGGAGTGTTGGAGGATTGCCATTGTATACAAAAAGATTTTATACATCATTTGCAGCAAGTTGGGAGTTCATGATGTTCTCTCACCCCCAACTTGAGGGGGAGTGTTGGAAGATAGGGCCCAAGCCCACACGACCAAGGTAGGCCCACATATCTAAGAGTATTGTAAGATGGGTCACACGACCAAGCAAGGTCCACATATCTAAGAGTATTGTAAGATGGGCCCAAGCACATAAGAACTAGGACCCACCATGATTACCACGAGTTGTCATCCTTATCACATAAGTTGGAAGATCAAGAAGGACTCACAAAGACAACCACAAGCTAGTTGGAAGGTCAAGAAAAACTCACAAAGATTACCACGAGCTTGCATCCTTATCTTATGGTCACGTCCTCATAGAAGAGTTCTAGTTTGAGTTATGTTGTCTTCTATTATATTGAGTTATTTAATTATGCTAAGGCTTATCCTTAAGTGTTAGAGTTTGGGTGTAACTGGGACAAAGGTAGTTTTATTGTAATTGGACTCTACAACCTTCCTCTATTATAAATAGAGGTTCATGTACTCTGATTATAATAAGTCAGTGAATAAGTCAAGGAAGTATTTCTCTTGTCCATAAATTCAACACTAGTCATTTTGGGATGGGCCTTAGACTCAACTTCACATGGTATCAGAATTTTGATTTTTTGGACTTGTAGTATGGTTGAGGGAGAGAAAGAGAGACAAAGAAAGGGTGGGAGGGAGAGAGATAGAGTGAGAGCGAGGGAGGGAGGGAGGGAAGGGGAAGCTAGGTTAAGAGCGCTTTGAGCTTTAAGAGAGGTTTTCTTACACACAGAGTTCATGTATTGAGCCTCTCCTCCATAATCCATACTTATAATTGAGGATTAGAAATCCTAATACAAGTGAAAGAAAAGATGGACATAAAGTTCTAAAAAATTACTAGTACCATTCATCTACATAATTATAAAATATGCCACTAATGGTTCTTAAAAAAAAAGGAACCTTGTTCTAGTACTTCTAGAACATCCTCTACTTTTCACCCCATTGCTTGACTTGGTTTTAAAAAATGTGAAAGTGACCATTCAGTTTTCACTAAAAACAATGAACATGGCTTAAATGATGTGTTGTTGGTTTCTCGCGACATCATATCTCCATATGGTGATTTTAGAGGATTTTGTTCACACTAGCTAGACAACTCAAGTTTCTCCCACCTTGATCCGGCATAGATAACTATTTTCTTATATCTTTGACTTTTTAATTATTTTATGTATATTTTAATATTTTGAAATTATTTTTCTTATACATAATTGAAAATTCATTTTTCATCAAATTTATAATTTTAACTTTATTAATTTTTAAACAGGTATCTAGTGAAAATTATAAAACTTATCACTGAATTATTTCATAGATAAATATATAATTTAATATTTGTAAAAAATTACACATTTTAATATTTTAATAAAAATTCAAAAATTATTATCATCGAAATATTTTTCTATCAATTAAATTTCATAAAAATATTAAAAATATGTTTAGGCAAAAAAATTCTGAGAAATATTTTTAGGAAAAATTATTTTTGACAAAAACTTTTGACAAATATTTTTGGAAAATAAAAATTATCAAAAACATTTTTAGGAAAAAAATATTTATAAAAATTTAAATAAAATTTTTATGGAAAATTAAATATTTTAGGAAAATAAAACTATTTTTAAACATTAAATTTTATTTTTAAATAAAATAAAAATATTTGGTGGTGAAGAATTTTTTTCACGAAATATAGAACGAAATAAAAATATTTCTCAAAAAAATATTTCACCCATCAATGTTAATTAGTAATGAAATTAATTCTTATCATAATTATTTATTATCAACAGGTGTAAAAAAATCGCCTAGTGTTACAATGTGGGACACCAAGAAGAGTCCTCACCCAAGCTAGCACAAGTTGAAATGAGTTAAAAGACTTGAATATCAATTGGGACCCACAAAGATACCACGAGCTGGCAAACTTATCAATATGAGTTGGAAGATCATGCAGGACCCAGAAGGATAAGTCCACGAGCTGGTCTCCTCCCTTATATTCACGTGATTGAAGAAAGAGTTCTAGTTCAACTCATATTAGACTTTTAGTAGATTGTGTTGATAGACTTATCTTAGAGAGTTAGAGTTGGAATTTAATTAGGAGATTAAAAGGCTAATTGTATAAGGACTCTAGCTCTTCCTCTACTATAAATAGTGTTGTAATTTGGAATTAATCAAGTTACACATCTCCTTCTCGAGTTAATCTCTCTCTCTCTCTCTTTGCTTGGTGCACACCTCACTTTTCTCTTTTCTTTTTTCTTCTCTCTACCCGAGAGCTCTTCTTCCCTTTTCTTATTTTTCTTTCTTCTATCTCTTGCTCGGAATATTGGAAAAGGGATCCTAAATTCAACATGGTATCGGAGCATTAAATTTAGGATCCCTCGTCAAAGGAATGCTCTAAATAAGTGATGATCAACACCCCTCAAAGAAGGCTCTTTTGCGAAGAAAAATCACAGACCGTGAGTAAGTGCTTAAGTTTTTTTTTCTTCATTTTACTGGTTTCTGAATTTAGAAGATGATTTAAATATGGGTATGTGAATGCTTTCATCTTATTATATTGTGGATATGCATGCCTCTCTATCTAGAAGAAACTATCAAAACAGTTTTGTCGGTTTGGAAATTTTGTTAATCGAGACCAATCTATGATCAGATTGTTGGAATTTTTTTTCGTGGGAACAAGAGTCCCCTGATATAGAAGATTGCTATTGAGTCTCTTATGAGTGGTATTAGAGAAAAAAAAAATCAGAATAATAATTTAGCAACAATGCTAAAGTTCCCCATACATCAAATTGTTTGAAGAGTACTACTTGGTGTTATTGTTAGAATTTTTTTTGAAGGGCCTATCTTAGCTGAAGAGAATATGAATATCAAAAGTGATATACTGAGAATTACCACCATACCCTTACATGGGGTATCAAATTTTATGAGTTGGTCCACATCGGTTTGGAGGTTCCTTATAACAAAAGACCTACTTGGTCACCTCACCACCTGAGGACCAACTATTGATGAAGATGATATTTTTATAACAAATGGTTGAAAAATGATACCTTGGAGCATGGAAGAACATGTCTCCAACAATGTCATTCATCTTGACACTACTAAACAAATTTGGGAGACATGTGCTAAACTGTACTCTTGCCCGAATACTCTACATAGACCATTATGACATTCTCCAAAGAATGTTGAATACTAAACAAGGAGAAAATATCCATGAGTACTTGGCCCGCTTTAGAGGCTTTCTTCAAGAGTGGAAGTTAGCTCAACCTTCAACCACAAATATTTCTATCCAAGAGTAGCAGAAGGAAGCCTTAATTACTGCAATTTGCCTTGCAAATATTAAACCCCATCTTGAGATTGCCAAGAGTCAACTTTTGAGTGCTTATGTTGTCCCTAAGTTTGATGATGTATGTGCAACACTACTTTGTATTCTAGATACTTCTTCTTCCACTACTGAAGTATCATCCGCTATGTATTTCGATCATAGAGGATCATCATCTGACTGTGACCGAGGCAGAGGCAGAGGTTATAGAGGAAGCTGATGAAGAGGTGGAAGGACTAGTGCTAGCATAGCAGATGGGAAAGAATGTACTCACTGTAAGAAATTTGGCCACACTATAGATCAATGCTATTACAAGGATTCCAAGGCATACATTTACTGTGGACAATATGGTCATTATAAAAAAATATTCTATAAAGCCAATGGAGTGTTAGTATTGACAAGGGCTAATTGTTAGGTTCTTCCCTTGCCATGGATCGAGTCACCCTTCTTTCCTCTCTTCCCTCCATGGATGATCTTGACGTTGGAAGAGAAACCTTGTTTCTTGAATGAGTAAATGGTGGAAGTCAATTTAGAATGAAGGAGCTTTGGAGGAAGCTCAACCTTGGACCTCAAAGGGAGAATCCGACCTTGACCTCTGAGGGAGAATCAGACCTGTAAAATATAATTTTCTCAATACTTGCCTCTCTTTTCCTTCATGTCCCCCTAAATAGGGTTGAGGACGAAAATACAAAGATGACCCATTAGGTCAAGTGGTTCACGCCACATTACACTGAACCAACCCAAAATAAACCAAACCAAATAAAGTAAACCAAACCGAATTGAAATTACATGAAAAGTAAATTGACATAATTTAATTCCTATGCCTATGGATAACTCGTGATGCTATGGAGTCCATAACATCACACCCCCCCCCCTTGGAGAAAGAGCTTGTCCTCAAGCTCAAAGTATGGGTAGAGGGTGCGAAACACCGCTAATGGCTCCCATGTCGTGTCACTGGGGTCAGCATCTGCCCATTGCACTAAGATCTCCCAATCACCCTGAATACGGCGAGTTTGTAATACCTGTGCCGGGGTAGAAAGTACACGTCCCTCATGGAGTGGTGGCAGCGGGGTGTGCAGCAAGGGCGAATCACCGTGGAAGGCCTTTAATTGTGAGACATGAAAGACGTTGTGAATTTTGGCCTCTAGCGGAAGCTGCAATCTGTAGGCCACTGTCCCAATGCGGTCCATCACCTGAAAGGGACCATAATATTTTGGAGAGAGCTTGTGACGTTTGGAGGCTGTCAACGACAACTGCTTGTAGTGTTGGAGACGCAACCAAACATAATCTCCAGGAGAAAAGAAGACTTCCCGGTGCTTCTTGTCATAATATTGTTTCAAAGAATGTTGTGCCTTCTGTAGATGAGTGCGCACCTCTGTGATGAATGTGTCTCTTTCAGCCAATGCTTGGTCCAAAGTTGTGACTTTAGAGGCCCCTGGTTCATACCACCTTGAATGGGGTTCTGCTGAGTGCGCTGTGGTAGGAGGTGTTGTAACAGAACTCAGCCCAGGCGAGCCACTTAACCCACCTCTTCGGTGAGTCCCCCACGAAACAGCGGAGATACATTTCAATGGTTCTCTTGACGACCTCTGTCTGACCATCATTCTGTGGATGGTAGGCTGAAGAAAAGGCTAACGTTGTGCCTTGTAACTTGAAGAGTTCTTTCCAGAAGGTACTTGTAAAGATTGCATCCCTATCACTGGTAATTGAATTAGGCATCCCATGTAATCGTACAATGTTATCCATAAAAAGTTGAGCAACCTGCGTTGCAGTGTAAGGATGTGCCAGAGGAATGAAATGCCCATATTTAGAGAAACGATCCACCACTACAAGGATAACAGATTTACCCGACGAAGAGGGAAGTCCATCTATGAAGTCCATAGAAATATCAGACCAGACCTGTGACAGAAGCTGAAGTGGTTGGAGCAACCCCGCTGGACTTAATGTTTCAGCTTTATTCCGTTGACAAATCTGACAAGCCACCACATAATCAGCTATACTGCGCTTCATGCCCCTCCAATAAAATTCCCTACTGATGAATCCCCAAGGGTGGACCTGTCTGATACCAAGATGTTAGGTTCTTCCCTTGCCATGGATCGAGTCACCCTTCTTTCCTCTCTTCCCTCCATGGATGATCTTGACGTTGGAAGAGAAACCTTGTTTCTTGAACGAGTAATGGTGGAAGTCAATTTAGAATGAAGGAGCTTTGGAGGAAGCTCAACCTTGGACCTCAAAGGGAGAATCCGACCTTGATCTCTGAGGGAGAATCAGACCTGTAAAATATAATTTTCTCAATACTTGCCTCTCTTTTCCTTCACGTCCCCCTAAATAGGGTTGAGGACGAAAATAAAAAGATGACCCATTAGGTCAAGTGGTTCACGCCACATTACACTGAACCAACCCAAAATAAACCAAACCAAATAAAGTAAACCAAACCGAATTGAAATTACATGAAAAGTAAATTGACATAATTTAATTCCTATGCCTATGGATAACTCGTGATGCTATGGAGTCCATAACACTAATCAAGCCTTTGAAAGTGATACAAAAGGAGAACAACCCTCCAAATAAGCCGCACAAAATTTTTTTACTGATGAAGAGTATGAGCTATTTCAGAAAATGAAGACAATGTTGGGTTCTTCTTCTAGTTCCTCCACAACTGCTACTGCAACTATTGCTTCAGGTTTGCTAGCTGCCTCATCTTCATCCTGGATAATTGACTCAAGAGCCTCCGAACATCTTACAAGTTACAAAAAATTATTACATTCTCTATCTCCAAGTCTTTCACACAAGTTTGTTACCATAGTTGATGGTTCTCAAACAAAAGTCCAAGGGAAAGGATCCACTTTTGTCACACCATCACTTTCACTCACTGATATTCTTTTCGTTCTTACTTTCCCTTTGAATCTATTATTTGTTATTCAGCTGACAAAATATTTTATTGGCTCTGTTACCTTCTCACCACTTCATGTGTATTTCAGGATCTTATAACGAAGTAGGTGATTGGTGGAGGCCATGAACAAGGGGAACTTTACTACTTTGACGTGCCAAAAATGAATATGGTTTCCACAACTGAAAATGAGACACGGTTATGGCACAATCGGTTAAGACATCCATCTACACAGTCTCTTCATTATATGATTCCTTCTCTTACAGTAAGGTCAGAATTTCATTGTAAGATTTGTCAATTGAGTAAACATCAAAGGAGTACATACTCTCCTCGTCCAGAAGTCAAAAGTGTTACTCCATTTTCTTTAATTCATACTGATGTTTGGAGACCCTTGAGTGTCTCCAACATTTCTCAAGCAAAATATTTTATTACATTTATTGATGATTTCACTCGTACAACTTGGTTGTTTATATTTACGGAGCGTTCTGAGATACCATTTATTTTTAAGTCATTCCATGCTATGGTACTCACACAATTTGGTCAGAAAATAAAAATTCTTCGGTCTGATAATGCCAAAGAATATGTTTCCAATGATCTTGACTCTTTTTGTCAAGAAAATGGCATTATCCATCAAACATCATGCGTCTACACTCCTCAACAAAATGGTGTAGACAAACGAAAAAATCATCATATTCTTGAGGTAGCTCGAGGTTTATTATATGCCATGAAAGTTCCATACTTTTATTGGCCTCATGCGGTCCTTACGACTTGCTTTCTTATAAATCGTCTACCATCTTCCATTCTTGGTAATAAATCTACTTAATCTAGATTATTACCAAATGATGATCCATTTTCACTACCTTTGAAAGTCTTCTGATGTCAATGTTTTGTTCATAATTTATTTTCTAGACACAACAAACTTGATCCTGAATCTATCAAGTGTATCTTCTTGGGATACTTTCGCACACAAAAGGGTAATGTTTGTTATAGTCCCACTCTTCAACATTGATTTGTGTTCAGGGATGTAACATTTTTTGAAGACTCCTCATTTTATTCTGATAGTGTTCCTCCTTGTCTGTCCTCGGTACCAAGTTCCCCTCGACCAGTTGTGCCCCGTGATAGAGAGATTATTCAACCCCCAGAGCAAGTGGCCAACACCACACCTGCCAAGTTAACATATCCAACAGAGGTAAGTCCTTCATCACCTGTTATTTTTGGCCCTCAATGTGATACTCATCCTATTGCTATAAGGAAAGAACCTAGATCATGCACTAGACCTTCTATTTCTCATCTCATTTCAAATTTTGTGTCTCATCATTGCCTCTCACCTTTATGTTGTCATTTTATTTCTTCTATTTACTCCATATCTGTTCCACAGTCCTATCAGGAGGCTCTACAACATCCAGAGTGGAAGGCAGCAATGTATGAAGAAATGAAGACACTTAATGACAATCAGACTTGGTCACTGGTTCCTCTTCCAACAGATAAAAAACCCGTTGGTCGCAAATGGGTTTATACTGTCAAACATAATCTGGATGGGTCAATTGTACGACTGAAGGCTCAACTGGTTGCCAAAGGTTATACTCAGTGTTATGGAATTTATTATGAAGAAACCTTCTCTCCAGTGGTAAAAATGAACTCGGTACGTATATTATTATCTCTGGAGGCCAATTCATCATGGCCGATCTATCAAATTGATGTGAAAAATGCATTTCTGAATGAGGATATTAAAGAAGAAATTTATATGCAACAACCACCTGGGTATGTGGTCGAGGGGGAGTTAGTATGCCGCCAAAACAAAATTTGTATGGTCTCAAGTAGTCCCCTCGGGCATGGTTTGAGAAATTTAGTCAAGCCCTCATACGGGCCGGCTTTTACAGATGCTCTGGAGATCACTCAATATTTATTGAAAACACACCAAGAGGTAAGGTAATTCCGGTTGTATATGTTGATGATATCATTTTAACTAGTAGTGATTCCGAGGGCATCCAAAAAATAAAGGAAAAAACATGTGTTGAATTCAAGACGAAGGATCTTGGACTACTCAAATATTTTTTGGGTATTGAAGTATTACAATCCAAACATGGGATTGTGCTATCCCAAAGGAAGTATGCCCTTGATCTACTAGAGGAGACACGAATGATGGGATGCAAACCAGCAGACACTCCTATGGACTTAAATACAAAATTATGTGGAGGCACTGGAGAAGATGTAGATATTGGAAAATATCAAAAACTAGTGGGAAGACTTATTTACTTGTGTGTAACAAAGCCGGATATATCATATGCAGTAAGTGTGGTAAGTCAATACATGCACAAGCCACAACTTAGTCATTAGCAAGCACTTGAAAGGATACTACGATATCTGAAAGGAGCTCCAGAAAAAGGGTTTCTCTATAAAACCCATGGTCAATTCAACATTGAAGGATTCTCATATGCAGATTGGGCTAAATCCCCGGATGACAGAAAATCTACTTCGGGATTTTGTACGATGGTCGGGGGGAATTTGGTTACATGGAAAAGCAAGAAGCAAAATGTAGTAACACAGTCTAGTGCAAAAGCAGAATACAGAGCCATGGCACACACTATTAGTGAACTCCTATGGATAAGATCTCTTCTCACTGAATTGTCATTCTACAAAGAAGCTATAGATCTATATTGTGATAATCAAGTTGCAATACACATTACATCGAATCCAGTCTTCCATGAAAGAATAAAGCACATTGAAGTGGACTACCATTTTATACGAGAAAAGTTCCAAGCAGGTTTTTTTTATCTCTAATGCATATATCATCACAAAGTCAAGTTGCAGATATTCTCACCAAGCCAGTCACTCACAGGATTATGTCTACCATATGCAACAAGCTGGGCATTTATGATGTTTTCTCACCCTCAGCTTGAGGGGGAGTGTTACAATGTGGGATCCACCATGGTGCATGAGCTAGTGGGACCCACCATGAGGACGTGGGACACCAAGAAGAATCCTCACCCAAGCTAGCACAAAGAGTTAAGAAGCACAAGCTAAAATGAATTAGAAGACTTGAAGATAAAGTGGGACCTACAAAGATACCACGAGCTGGCAATCTTATCAATATGAGCTGGAAGATCATGTGGGTCCCATAAGGATAAGGCCATGAGCTGGCCTCCTCCCTTTCGTATCAGTGCGTACGTTGCAATCAATGGCTTCCACAAGTGGAGAAGATGCTTCAAAAGGCAAAGAACAAGTAAGTGATGTTAACTTTTGTTTTTCTACTCTTGAACATCGTTTGGACAGTGTTGAAAACCTTTGTACAAACCGGGAGGAGTTCGTTCAAAGGACGATTAAAGAGCATCAGCCAACTCCGAATTGGCTGAGAGGATTTGAGGAGGACGTCCATTCTGCCATGGCTGTCATGAGAGTGGAGATGGAACGATTGGGGAAGGACGTCAAAGACCTCTCTGGAGAGCTACGGGCTAGACTCTCTTTGTGCGAACAAGCCTTAGCAAATGGAGGGGCTGGTCACACACAAGCAGAGGCAAAGGTGCTTGTGGCACTATGCGAACAGAGCTTAGTAACCTCAAAGTGTGAGGCAGCAAGCAGCAGACCCTTCACACGCATCACGCGCGATGTGGGAGCTGCTGCGCGAGACGGATATACGTGCAGCACATGCGTCGGCACTTGCTTCACGTGCACCACGCGTGGTACGGTAGCAACAGAACCTGATGTGGCGCACGACGCACACATAGGTGCAGGAGTCATGCACTGTGTGCAAGGCGTGCCTGCGCACATGCAAGACCATCTTGTCACAGAAACAGAAAATGTGACTTGGCTATTACGAGTCTTAGCAGCAATTACATATGTTAGTGCTTCGTTGCTAGACCGGATTCGCACTAGACTTAACCAAGACGCCCAGACCTTCAGCATTGTGCAAGCTGCAACCTTGGGTGAGAGGAGAAGACTATGGCTTGACGACGGATTGCTCAAGACCAAAGGTAATCGACTTTATGTGCCTAAGTACGATTACCTACGGCATGACCGCTTGAGGGAATGTCATTCCTTGTGGGGAGGACAACCAGGCCAAAAACGGACGTTGGCCTTGCTCTCTGGCCAGTACTATTGGCTAGACATCGAGAGCGATGTGGAGGAGTTTGTGTACACATGTTTTATCTATCAACAAGATATGATGAAACAAAGAAAGCCCGGAGGCTTGTTACTGCCTTTGCCCATTCCAAAACGGTCGTGGGAGTCTATTTCAATGGACTTCCTTTCTGATTTGCGCAAGAAAGAAGGGCTTGGGTCTATCATGGTAGTTGTGGACCAGGTTACGAAGCACGGAACATTCGTAATAGTGCCAAGTGATTGTACAGCAGAGGAGGCTGCTCGAGCATTCAGGGCACAAGTGGTGAAGAATTGGGAAGTGCCCACAACGATCATCAATGATCGTAAACCCAGATTCATAGGAAAATTCTGGATCGAGTTATCTAAACTATTGGGAATTACTGAAAATTTCTCCACTAGTTTTCATCCTCATACTGACGGCCAAATGGAGCTTATAAAGACTGAGAGGAGCGCAAAAGGGGCAAGCCCCGGAGGACGCAATACTTGGCAAAGCGGCGGGGTCAACCGAAAATTTAGGCAACATGGCAAGACAGCGCTGAGTTGTAGCAATCCGAGAAGGAGGTGGCCCACTATCACTAGGGGTTGCAGACGAGGGCGTCTGCCTTATGGTGGTGGGAGTATGAGACGGTGGAAGAAGCCATGGTGTAGCCAGACACCAAGGCCAAAGACTGTGCAAGTCCAGTGCACAGCAATAGCAGCGGCGGCCAAGGCCAAGTGCAATGGCACGACCCAGAGGGGCGCACGCATATGGCCAGCCCGGAACCAGTTGCAAAGGAAGAAGACATACTTGCGCTTGCCAAACGGATGGCCAAGCAGCAAGGCACGCAACAACCCCGACAGCTGACCGAGACACAAGGCAGCACGCCAACAGGCACGCAGAGGTGGGTCAAAATAGGGTTACGTGCGACCAGGAGTCCTGGCGGGGCAAAATGGGGTTGCACACGCCAATAGAGTCCTGGCGGGGCGAAATGGGGTTTCTAGGAGTCCAGCGCCAGCAGGAATCCAGGCGCCAGGCGCGCGCCAACAGAGTCCTAGCGGGGCGAAATGGGGTTACGCACGCCAATAGAGTGCTGGCGGGGCGAAATGGGGTTTCCAGGAGTCCGGCGCCAGCAGGACTCCAGGCGCCAGGCACGTGCCAACAGAGTCCTAGCGGGGCGAAATGGGGTTGCGCTCACCAATAGAGTCTTGGCGGGCCGAAATGGGGTTTCCAGGAGTCCGGCGCCAGGCGCGCGCCAACAGAGTCCTAGCGGGGCGAAATGGGGTTTCCAGGAGTCCAGAATTCGGATTTTTTGGATCTGGCGGATTTCTTGGCGTTTTTAGAGATTTCTAAAGCCCAAAGGAGAGGCTATAAATAGAGGGGCCTCTCCCATTGTAAAAAAGGGTCCAAAAATCCTTAGTATTCTTTGTTCTTCAAGTGTATAGAGAGAGTTTTTGGCCTTGGCCTTCAAGAGTGTTTGGCCATCCTTTGTAATCTTGTATCCTTAATACAAAGTAGGCTTTTCTCTGCTATATCTTGGTCTTTTCATTGTCCCATTTGGCTTGCAACTTCTTGTGTGAAGTATTGGTTGGAGGATCCGAGGCTCAAGGAGGCTGACTAGTTCTTTGGAAGAGCTAGGCCGCACAGGGTAGATATTCCGCTTGGCTAGATGGACCTAGCCTAAATCACGTGATTGAAGAAAAAGTTCTAGTTCAACTCATATTAGACTTCTAGTAGATTGTGTTGATAGACTTATCTTAGAGAGTTAGAGTTAGAATGTAAATAGGAGATTGAAAGGTTAATTGTATAAGGACTTTAGCTCTTCCTATACTATAAATAGAGGTATTGTAATTTAGAATTAATCAAGTTACACATCTCCTTCTTGAGTTAATCTCTCTCTCTCTCTCTCTCTCTCTCTCTCTCTCTCTCTCTCTTTGCTTGGCGCACACCTCTCTTTTCTCTTTTCTTTTTTCTTCTCTCTTCCCTAGAGCTCTTCTTCCCTTTTCTTATTTTTCTTTCTTCTTTCTCTTGCTCTGAATATTGGAAAAGGGATCCTAAATTCAACACCTAGAATAGTTTTAGTTGTGAAAATGCTATATTTTCTTGGAAAATTTTCACTAACAAAATTATGATTTTTATAGTGTTAGAAAATAAGAAAATAAATGTTTTTAGGAAAATAAAAATATTTGTAAACATAAAATTTTATGAAAAATGTTTTTAAGAAAATAAAAATATTTGGTGGAGAAGAAGTTTTTCGTGAAAATTTTATGAAAAGAAAAATATATCTCAGCAAATGTTTTTGCTCACCATTGTTCATTTATCAGCAACAAAATTAGTTTTTTTGTTGTAATTATCTATTATTGATAGGTTATTATTGGAAAAAATTCTCATTAAAAAAATCACCTAGAATGGTTTTAACAGTGAAAATACTATCTTTTCTTGGAATTTTTTCCCTGGAAAAATTAATTTTTTTTTAGTGTTGTAGGTTCTTGCAAGAAAGTCTCTCTCTCTCTCTCTCTCTTTCTCCCTCTATTGGCTTCATTCCTTCCAATACATCATGAATAAACTACCACCCACACACCTACAAGTTTGGATATGTTGAAATAACATAAGGATATAACACAGCAATTGTAAGAATTATAAGAAAAGAACTGCCAATAAACTAAGTGGGTTATCGAGCTTAAAAAATATAACACAAACAAGTTTGCATCACTTAAAATGAATTTAGCATTAGTAAAATTGAAATGTAGTGTATTGAGAATAAAACGATCAAAGCTAAAAATATTAGTTTTGAAAATGTACAACTTTTAAAATAGGTTGAATTTTTGAAAAAGAAAAAAACTTCTTTGACATGATGTAATTTGAGTACAATGAGCCTCTATTTATAATACAAGAAAAAAAAACTCCAATTACAATTAAACTACTTGTGTCTCAGTTACAACCAAAGTTGAACAATAAAAGATAAGTCCAAGAACAATTGAATAATTGAACAAAAATAGAAGATTAGCATAACTAAAACATTTTTAACTGAGACTCTTCTGTGAGACCTCTTCTTATGAGACTCCTATAAGACTGCACCATAATAATTTTGGCTCGTGAGTCATGTGAGACTCTTTTATACAAGCTCTTCAATACTCCCCATCAAGTTGGAGTTTATAATTTCAGTTTGCAAGTGTAGAAGTGAGGACCCCATGAGAAGGACTCTAGGTTAACATGGAAGAAGAAGGAGAGAAGAGAGAGAGGAGGGAGGAAGGAGAAGAACGTGAGAGAGGAGAATTTGGATTAAGGGAAGTAAATAAAGCGTCAAGGGAGAAGAGAGAGTAGCTGGAAAATTTCTGAAAGAGAGGAGAAGGCTTGAATGCCTTACCTTTTAGCCAATGCTTTTATTTATAGTGTTACAATGCCCTTATGGTTACAACTCAATAGATTAAAAGACATAACAAGACAATGTAGTTACATCTTTATGCCATTCTTATGGAACATATCATAAATTACCACTTTGCCACTCCTTTGACGTGTGGGCTTCTAGCCTTGAGCTTGTGGGCTTGAGCCCATCTTCAAACACTATCCCTCAAGATGGAGGAGAAAATACATCATAAATACCCAACTTGCCACATATATAAGATAGAATTTTGGATGTAACTTTTTTGGTGAGGATATCAACTAATTGCTCTAGAGATGAAACATATTTAAGAGAGATTATTCCTGCTTGAAACTTTTCCCGTATAAAATGACAATCCACCTCAGTATGTTTAGTTCTTTCATGGAAGACTGGATTTAACATAATGTGAATAGCTGCTTGATTATCAATGTGGGCCCATGGAGCCTCCTTTATAAAATCCCAATTCGATTAGAATAGTCTTTATCCATAAAAATTCACTTATAGTGTAGGCCGTAGCTCAGCATTCTGTGTCAACAATAGATCTTGCAGCTACATTTTGCTTTTTGTTTTACCATGTGACCAAGTTCCCCCCAACAAGGGTACAATACCCAGACGTAGATTTTCTATCATCAGGTGATCCAACCCAATCTGCATCTAAGAAGCCTTCTATATTGAAGTGCCCATGTTTTTTATATAGTTATCTTTTAGGCATCATAGTATTCTCTCCAAAGCTTGCCAGTGAATAATTTGTGGTTTGTACATGAATTATCTTACCACGCTCACAGCATATGATATATCTAGCCTGGTTACCATGAGATAGATCAAGTTTCCCACGAGTCTTTGATATTTGCTAGTGTCAAGTTCTTCTCCAGTCATAGCACACAATCTTTCATTCGCATCCATAGGTGTATCAACTTGTCTACATCCCTTCATTCTTGTTTCTTCAAGAAGATCCAAGGCGTATTTTCTTTGAGACAATATTATCCCATGTTTTGACCGAAGGACTTCCATACCCAAGAAATATTTGAGCTTACCCAGATCTTTACTCTTGAACTCTTGATATATAATATTCTTCACTTCTTGTATATTATGAGCATCATTCCCAGTTAAGATAATATCATCAACATACACAGCAAATAATACCTTCCCTTTGATAGTATCTTTAACAAATACTAAGTGATCAACCGAGCACCGATGAAAGCCAAATTGTAGAAGCGCTTGACTGAATTTATTAAACCATGCCCGAGGGGATTGTTTAAGCCCATATAAAAATTTCTTTAACCGGCACACAGACTCCCCCTCAACCACATATCCTGGTAGTTGGCCATATAAATTTCTTTGCGTATACATAATTTAAAATATATTTTTTACATCAAGTTGATATACGGGCCATGATGACTTAGCAACAATAGAGAGGATGATACGTATCGAGTTCAGTTTGGCAACCGGAGAGAAAGTCTCTTCATAATCTATCCCATAACACTAAATGTAACCTTTTGCAACTAGTCGTGCTTTAAGACGCGCAACCGACCTATTTGGGTTGTGTTTCACTAAAAATACCCATTTACAACCAACCAGTTTTTTCCATTTTGGGAACAATGCCAATGTCTAGGTTTGATTTTCATATAATGCATGCATTTCTTCATCCATAGCCACCTTCCATCCAGGATTCTTCAAGGCCTCCTGATAGGATTGTGGAATTGAAACAGATGAAAGAGAAGCAAGAAACTAAACACACTCAGAAGAAAAGTGATGAGAAGACATAAATTGGCAATTGGAGGAGACGTAGTACAAGAACGGCGTTCTTTTCGTAACGCAATAGGCCGAGTATCAAATTCAGGCCCAAAGATAGGAGGAGGAGAAAGATTTATGTTACGGTCCCGGGTCATGGATCGAGTAACACGGCGTGGGAGTTGTGAATCCAGCACTGGTACTGAGTTGCTGGATTCGGTAAGGAGGGATAAAGGTCCCTTCTTTGGGTACTCTTCCACTAGTGATCAGTCTCCCTTTTTATGATCTCATTCTAGTGCTAAAGTTATAGCTAGAATGGAAGTAATTCAGGTGGGGAAAGAATGGAGAAATACCTGTTTTGCTCACGTTAATTAGGGTTTCAACCTTGATTTGATGCAACTCGTTCTAGGACTTGAAGGCTTAGCTTGATGGGGCATCCTTGGCTCACGTTGATGGCTGTCCTTGCTCTATTTTCGTGATGAATTCCCAACAAGAAGAGTTGCTCTAACCCTTCACGTGAAAGAACCAGAATTACTCCTCTTTTGCTGCTCGTCAAGAGGATTGAACCCAACTTCTTGTTGACGCTGGTGATGAGAGAAGATCCTCTCTTTGGGCTCGGAAAATGGGCAGGAAGCTCCTTTTCCTAGTATGGATGATGAGGGATGAATTTAGGTGAAGATGGATGGCAATGGAGGGTGAAGGATAGGTTGGATTTTTGGAGTAAACCCTAAACTCGAGATCGAGAGGTGATCTCAACCTGTTTAGACTAGGTTATTCTAAAATCTCAAAGCTTACCTATTTCATTCATACCTTTCCCTTAAATAGGTCACATCAAGGAGTTTTAGGGTTAGGGTTACAATAATTCCCCATAATGCCCTTACATATAAAGTAATTAGAAATAAATCCTACTTAAAACAATATAAGAAATAAATCCTACTTAAAGAAATATAAGAATTAAATCCTATTGAGTGAGTTGTTGTTGTCTTCTTCACTGTGTGACTCGGTGTGCTATTGAGTCCACAACATCTGCCTCCCCATGGAGAAAGAGCTTGTCCTCAAGCTCAAAAGCTGGGTAGACTTATTTCAAGATGTCCACACGTTCCCATGTTGCAGCATTGGGGTCAGTGTCCGTCCACTGGACGAGAATCTCCCAATGGTCCTTGGTCAGCCGTGCGCATAACACCACAACTGGGTTAAGAATAACTTCGCCATGATCAACCAGTGGTAGGAATGGAGTGGATGTAGGCTGTGCTCCGGAATGCGGCTTCAAAAGAGAGACATGAAACACATTGTGAATTCTAGTTGTGTCCAGTAATTTGAGTTGATAGGCGACTAGTCCCACGCGTCGAAGAATGGGAAACGGCCCAAAAAATCTAGGTGAGAGCTTATGACGTGGAGGTCCCGCAAGAGACTGCTAACGGTAGGGCTGGAGTTGTGGCCACACATACTTCCCAACCTCAAAAGAGACCTCACGGTGGCCTCTATCGTATACATCCTTTATTCGAGCTTGGGCGCGTCGTAGCCGTTCTGTGATATTCTGTAGCAGTAGATCTCTGTCTATGAGTGCCTAATCAATCGTGTCCACGCGGGTGGACTCTGGGTTGTACGAGAGGAGGCGAGGTGGATCCCGGCCATATATAACCCGAAAAGGAGTGGTTTGCAATGCAGAGTGGAACGAAGTGTTGTAACAGTATTCGGCCCATGGAAGCCATTGAACCCATTGCCACAGACGATCCCCCACCAAGCACCGTAGATACATCTTGATGGTGCGGTTCACCACCTCAGTATGCCCGTCTGTCTATGGATGATAGGCGGAGGAGAACTTCAATTTCGTCCTACTCAAGCGAAACAGTTCCCGCCAAAAGGTCCTCGTGAAAACTACATCTCTATCACTCACAATGGATTCTGGAATGCCATGTAAGCGGACTATCTACTCCAGGAAAGTCTGAGCAACCCGTGTTGCTGTATACGAATGAGCCATCGGTATAAAATGCCCGTACTTGGAGAATCTATCAACCACTACAAAAAGTACGGATTTGTCGGCTGACAGGGGTAGGCCTTCCACAAAATCCATTGAAATGTCGGCCCAAACCTGCTTAGGAAGGGCCAGAGGCTAGAGAAGACCGGCTGGACTCGAGTGCTCGGCTTTGTTGCACTGGCATACCTGACAGTCGCCCATATAAGTCGCAATAGAGGGTTTCATGGCTTGCCAGTAAAAATCAGCTCGAATTATGTGCAAGGTCTTCTGGATCCCCTCGTGTGTATTGTCATGGTAGGCCGTGAGAATAGCTGGAATCAACTCAAACTCAGGTGGAAGGAAAATCTGCTGCTTGTAATAAATAAGTGAATCCTGGATGGACCACTTCACATTCATTGTCCCTTCTGAGATCTACTGATGCAGTTCCTACAATGCAGGGTTAGTGGCATGTGCTTCTCGCACCAAGTCCAGAATGAGAAATCTCGGTTGGCTGATAGAATAGACCGACTGCTGATCTTCAAAACACCGTGACAAGGCATTTGCCGCCTTATTTAATCTCCCCGCATGATACTCCATCGAGAAGTCAAACCCCAACAACTTACTGATCCAGTGCTGCTGTGGCGACGTCGTCAAACACTGTTCTAGTAGGAATTTAAGGTTGTAGTGATCCGTGCGTATGAGAAAAGCCCGGCCCCAGAGATAAGGCCTCCAATGTTAGACCGCTTTGGCCAACCCAATCAATTCGCGCTCATAGGCTGCCAGCTTGTGATGGTGGACTGCCAACTGTCTGCTAAAATAACCAATAGGATGGCCCATCTGTTGTAAAACGGCCCCCATGCCCATGCCCAAAGTGTCGCACTCTACCACGAATAATTCGTCGAAGTTGGGAAGTTGTAATACTGGCATGGATGCGAGGGCAGCTTTGAGTGCCACAAACGACGTGTTGGCCCCCTCATTTCAAATAAAGGAATTTTTCTTGAGTAAACTCGTCAATGGTGCTGCCACTGGCCCATAGTTTGAATAAATTTGCGGTAGTAGCCCGCAAGACCCAAAAAACCCCGTAATGCAGAACACGACTGTGGTTGCGGCCACTCGTGAATAGCTCGGATCTTCTCGGGATCCACCGTAACCCCCTTATGTGAGATAATGTGTCCCAGATACCCCACATGTGAAGCCGCAAAAGAACACTTGGAATGTTTCAAATAGAGCTGATGTGCTCGTAACAAGTCGAAAACAATCCTCAAGTGTGCCAAGTGCTCCTCAACCGACTTGCTATATATCAAAATATCATCGAAAAATACAAAAACAAATTTTCGAAGATAGGGGCTAAATACCTCATTCATCAAAGCTTGAAAAGTGGAGGGTGCATTGGATAACCCGAACGGCATGATGACGAACTCAAAGTGGCCATGGTGCGTGCGGAACGCCGTCTTCTCAATATCAGAGGGGTGCATCCGGACCTGATGGTATCCTGAACGGAGGTCGAGTTTACTGAATAACCACGACCCATGTAACTCATCCAGAAGCTCATCCACTACCGGAATCGGGAACTTGTCTTTTACTGTCTGCACGTTCAACTCCCGATAATCCACGCAGAACCTCCATGTCCCATCATGTTTCTTCGCAAGTAAGACGGTGAAGAGAATGGGGAGCGGTTGGGATGAATAAGACCCTGTTTCAACATCTCATGGCACTGACGCTCTATCTCGTCCTTCTGAAGGTGTGGGTAACGGTATGGTCGCACGACCACTACCTCAGAACCTGGTTTCAGACAGATCTTGTGGTCACAGTGCCTCATGGGAGGCAAACCCGAAGGCTCCTGGAAGAGGTCAGAGAACTCCAAAACCAGACCATCACTAGTACTGTCAGGCAGATCCTGTGTCTGCAAAGTGTGTATGCGGTGGGCCCTGTCCACCTGACAGCCCTGTAAGAGCACCCGACTTCCGGCCAAATCAAATCTCATGGTTAAATCCGAAAAGTCCCACAGAATGGGCCCCAACATTTGCATTTAATGCCTAAAACCATATCAAATCCCGCCAGGGGAATAACAAAAAATTCCACATTAAATGAAGTAAATCCAATGGAAAAAGTTACCGCCTTACTAATCCCATAGCTAGGGACCTTCTCGCCATTGGCCACTGAGACGGTGGCTATCGGATGAGTGTGTATCTGGAGCTGGAGATGATGTGCGGCTGTCAAACTCAGAAAATTGTGTGTACTCCCCGAGTCGACTAGTCCCACCAGTTCGCGGTCGATGACATGAGCTCGGACTTGCATTGTAGTAGGCGATTTCTGCCCAGTAATAGCATGCAAGGATATCTCTGGTGGTTCCCCCTCGATAATATCCTCTGGTTCCTCTGGATCCTCTGAATCCTCCATCTCGAGCCAAAACAATCTTTTACATTGGTGTCCAACCCGATACTGCTCATCACAGTTATAACAGAGATTTTAGGACCGCCTTTCTGCCATCTCCGCACTCGTCAATTTTTTTATAAAGCTCGGTAGGGAATTACCAGGGCAGGGATCGACTACCCGAGTCGTAGTCGGAGTGTGTCTGGATGGTGCTGCTGTAGATGCTCCCTGAGATGAATTATAGCGGCGCCCTTGCCACGTGGAGGAAGTGTTCCTCTCACTCGACCAACCCGGTTTACGTTGCTGCAGCTGTTGTCATTGTTCCATTGTTCGGGCCATATTCATGGTATGAGCTAGATCCGTAGGCATAAGGGGTTCTACCTCTAGCCGTAAATACTCATTGAGACCAGCTGTGAATAAGGAGACCTGCTGGTCAACCAATACCCTCTCCCCAGCACGAGCCAACTTTTCCTGGAATAGTTTTTGATATTATTCCACCGAACCCGTTTGTCTCAATAGGACTAACTCTCCCAGGGGGTTGTTGTTGGCGGGAGGCCAAAATCTAACTGTGCATAGATTTTTAAATTCTCCCCAAGTCATTCCCACTCTCTCTTTCTCTACTTGAGTCACCCATAACATGGCTTCATCTGTCATATGGAAAGAGGCTAGTTGCACCTTATCCCATTCAATAGTCCGTTGGTTAAAAAAAAATTTCACATCTATGCAACCAAATTACAGGATCCACAGAACCACTGAAAGAGGAAAACTCTAACTTGGTGTACCTTGGGATTGTGCCTCCATGCTGAGGTGCTTGGACAGCAGTGCGCCCAGGCCACTGCTTCCCTCTTCTATGATATGGTTGAGCAACCTCTCTCACCTCTGGACTCTGATGTCTCTCTGTCCTCGACTCCTATAGCATGCTAATGATTCGGCTCATCTCTTCTTCCAAACCACAAACCTTTCCCAACACTGGTTGTGCTATTTCAAGGCTATCTTCTATCTTTTGTATCCTGATTTGGATTTCTTCATTGTTGATATTATCCCCCATGCTACCCTGCTCTGATACCAAGTTGGTATGGTCCCGGGTCATGGATCGAGTAACACGGCGTGGGAGTTGTGAATCCAGCACTGGTACTGAGTTGCTGGATTCGGTAAGGAGGGTTAAAGGTCCCTTCTTTGGGTACTCTTCCACCAGTGATCAGTCTCCCTTTTTATGATCTCATTCTAGTGCTAAAGTTATAGCTAGAATGGAAGTAATTCAGGTGGAGAAAAAATGGAGAAATACCTGTTTTGCTCACGTTAATTAGGGTTTCAACCCTGATTTGATGCAGCTCGTTCTAGGACTTGAAGACCTAGCTTGATGGGGCAGCCTTGGCTCACGTTGATGGCTGTCCTTGCTCTATTTTCGTGATGAATTCCCAGCAAGAAGAGTTGCTCTAACCCTTCACGTGAAAGAACCAGAATTACTCCTCTTTTGCTGCTCGTCAAGAGGGGATTGAACCCAACTTCTTGTTGACGCTGGTGATGAGAGAAGATCCTCTCTTTGGGCTCGGGCAGGAAGCTCCTTTTCTTAGTATGGATGATGAGGGATGAATTTAGGTAACGATGGATGGCAATGGAGGGTGAAGGATAGGTTGGATTTTTGGAGTAAACCCTAAACTCGAGATCAAGAGGTGATCTCAACCTGTTTAGACTAGGTTATTCTAAAATCTCAAAGCTTACCTATTTCATTCATACCTTTCCCTTAAATAGGTCACGTCAAGGAGTTTTAGGGTTAGGGTTACAATAATTCCCATAATGCCCTTACATATAAAGTAATTACAAATAACTCCTACTTAAAACAATATAAGAAATAAATCCTACTCAAAGAAATATAAGAATTAAATCCTATTGAGTGAGTTGTTGTTGTCTTCTTCGTTGTGTGACTCGGTGTGCTATTGAGTCCACAACAATTTACCTTTGGTGGATCCGACAACTCCACAGGTGAGTGGACGACCGGTGCTTCAGGGGGTTGAGTAATATCTCCATTAAACGGCACAAGTAGGTAAGGAGTGGTAGGAGGAAATGTAAATTCTGGAGGAGACTCATGTGAGGAGTAGAAGGAAGTGTCTTCAAATTAAGTCACATCCCGAGATACCATTAACCTTTGAAGGGTAGGATTATAACAAATATATCCTTTATGAGTTTGAGAACACCCCAAAAAAATACACCTCAGAGACCGAGAATCAAGTTTACTCTTTTTTGGTGAAGTATCATGAACAAAATATGTGCAACCAAACACTTTAAGAGGAAGAAAAAAAGGATTTTCACCATGAAACAAAATAGAATACGGAGTTTGATTCCTAAGCACTGATGAAGGTAACCTATTGATGAGAAAACATGTTGTAAGAATAGCATGAGGCCAATAAAAGTAGGGTACCTTCATGGAGTAGAGGAGGCCCCGAGCAACTTCAAGGAGTGTCATGACCTCAATAGTAGGCCAAGTCATGCAGAGGCGTAGGGTTGAGTCAATTAGTATTATGTTAATTGTTTTTTAATTTACTTTTACTTCATTTTTATTTCAATTGAAGAGTTAATATGTCGTAGGGACATTATTATAATATTTTATCTTGAACCTTGTTAACGTCAACCCTACTTAAGGGGCGAAAGAAATGAGAAAGGGTAAGTCTTGATTTAGAGTATGTTATGGTCCCTAGTCATGGATCTAGTAACTCGGCGAGATACTGATGAATCCAGCACGTTACAAGGTTTTTAAACACTGTAAGGAACCATGAATCTCGTCTCCAACCACTGTTCACGCAGGTAAGTTGAAAACAGAATCCCTTTTGTCTAACGTATGGATTTAACTACTATTCACGCAGGTAAATTAAAACAGAATTCTAACCTGTTGTACTTAGGAAAATAGAGTCTCAAGTTACCTCTTTGAATGAATTCGGAACTCCTCCTCAACCCATATTCGGAACTCCTCCTCAGCCCAGATTCGGAACTCCTCCTCAGCCCAAAATTCGGAACTCTTCTGCCCAGAATCCAGAACTCCTCCTCAGCCCAGATTCGGAACTCCTCCTCTGCCCAGAATTCGGAACTCCTCCTCAGCTCAAATTCGGAACTCCTCCTCAGCCCAGAATTCGGAACTCCTCCTCTACCCAAAATTCGGAACTCCTCCTCTGCCCCTTTCCTCTTGGAGGACCTCCATTACAGCAGCCTCTTTCTGTTCTTCTTGGCTGAGAAAAGGTTCCACACCACCCTTCTTCTCCCTGATTTCCGTAAAGAAAACCAGTCCTTCCCTTCACCACGTAGGTTAGGGTTTAATTCTCATTTTCTCCTCCTTTATCAGCCCTCAAGACACTCACGAAAACACCAAGATAGCAATGAAGGTTCACGCCAAAATCCTTAGAAGAGGGAGCTCGGGGAGAACCTAGATTAACCTAAGTTACTCTAGTTTATGCTAATTCCGAACTTGCTTTATTTCTCCATCCTTACCCCTTAAATAGGGTAATTAACATCAACATAGGTTAGGGTTATAAAACCCAATCCTACCCCTACCTTTAAGTCTTATTACAAATCAATAAAATTCAAAATTAAAAGCAACATAAATAATAAAAGTAAAGTAGATGACGCAGTCCTATTGAGTCCATAACATCTGCACACCCCCCCCCCCCCCCCCCCCCCCCCCTTGAAGATCGAGCTTGTCCTCAAGCTCGAAAGCTGGGTAGACCTGGTGGAAGTTGTCGAACAGCTCCCATTCTGCATAGTTGTGGCCAATTGCTGCCCAGTAATGGCATGCAGGGAGATGTCCGGTGGTTCTTCCTCAATCATATCCTCTATCACCTCGCTATCCTCATCTTCAACCTTATCGATCAAAAACAATCTTTTGCACTGATGCCCAACCCGATATGGTTCATCACAATTGTAACACAGATTCTTAGCCCGCCATTCCGCCATCTCAACACTTGTCAATTTTTTTTTATATAAGGAGGTGTAGGATGACTAGATCTCGGATCTCTTGTCAAAGTAATACCCAGGTTGTTTCTCGGAGGAATGCGCTCCCTTGACCATGGAGGTCGTCTGTGATGTGCCTGCTATCGCAGTTCTAAAGCACGAGCTATATTCGTAGCACTGGATAAGTCAACAGGTGCATAGAGCTCCAGCTCAAGCTTTAAGGCCTCAGTCAGTCCTGTTGTAAACAATGCAACTTGCTGATCCACTTGTACCATACTACTGGCTCATGCTAATTTTTCCTAGAACAATTTTTGATATTGCTCCACGGCCCCAGTTTGGCATAGTAAAACCAAATCTCCCAAAGAGTTACTGTAAGCTGGAGGACCAAAATGGAGAGAACACAGTCACTTAAATTCATCCCAATCTACCACCTCGCTATCAACCTCAACTAGCTGGTACCAAAGTTGTGCTTCCCCTAGTAAGTGGAAAACAGCTACGTTGACTCAGTCATAGGTTGGGAGTCGCTAATGGCTAAATTTTTTTTCGCATCAATACAACCACATCAAAGGGTCTTCTAACCCATTATAAGTAGGGAATTCCATTTTAGTATACCTGGGAACAGTGCCTCCCCCCTGGTAGAAGTGTACCCCCGGAATGAGGGGTCCTTGTTGTCCCGAGAAACTCATGCACCTTAGAAATTCATCTCCCCCTCTGTAATATGAATGGTCCCCTCCTCTCTGATCTGGAATGAGAGGTACAGTGCCTCCCCCCTAGTTGAGGTGTCCCCTCTGAATGAAGGGCCCTTGCTGACCCAAGAAACTCATGTGTCTAGTAAACTCACTCCCCCTCTGATCTACGAATGGTCTCCCGAAATTGGGTTCTTGCCAGTGCTCAGACCAGTCTCGATGCTATCCATCTTTCCTTTCAAGGTTTCCAAACTGAGAGTGAACTTCTCCTCCAATACAGCAAATTTCTTGCCAGTAGTTAGACCATTCTCCATGCTATCCATCCTTCCCTTCAAGGTCTCCATATCGATATCAATTTCTAAAAACCTCTCTAGGACAGTATCAAATTTTCTTTCAAGCAATTCAAAGTATTCATTGGTGCTTCTCTCTACCGGGTTACCCTACTCTGATACCAAGTTGTTATGGTCCCTAGTCATAGATCTAGTAACTCGGTGAGATACTGATGAATCCAGCACGTTACAAGGTTTTTAAACACTAAGAAACCAAGAATCTCGTCTCCAACCACTGTTCACACAGGTAAGTTGAAAACAGAATCCCTTTTGTCTAACGTATGGATTTAACTACTATTCACACAGGTAAATTAAAACAAAATTCTAACCTGTTGTACTTAGGAAAATAGAGTCTCAATTTACCTCTTTGAATGAATTCGGAACTCCTCCTTAGCCCAAAATTCGGAATTCCTCAGCCTAGAATTCGGAACTCCTCCTCAGCCCAGATTCGGAACTCCTCCTCAGCCCAAAATTCGGAATTCCTCTGCCTAGAATTCGGAACTCCTCCTCTGCTCAGAATTCGAAACTCCTCTGCCCAGAATTCGAAACTCCTCCTCAGCCCAGATTCGGAACTCCTCCTCTGCCCAGAATTCAGAACTCCTCTGCCCAGAATTCAGAACTCCTCCTCAGCCCAGATTCGGAACTCCTCCTCTACCCAGAATTCGGAACTCCTCCTCTGCCCCTTTCCTCTTGAAGGACCTCCAATACAGCAACCTCTTTCTGTTCTTCTTGGCTAAGAAAAAGGTTCCACACCACCCTTCTTCTCCCTGATTTTCGTGAAGAAAACCAGTCCTTCCCTTCACCACGTAGGTTAGGGTTTAATTCTCATTTTCTCCTCCTTTATCAGCCCTCAAGACACTCACGAAAACACCAAGATAGCAATGAAGGTTCAAGCCAAAATCCTTTGAAGAGGGAGCTTGAGGAGAACCTAGATTAACCTAATTTGCTCTAGTTTATGCTAATTCCGAACTTGCTTTATTTCTCCATCCTTACCCCTTAAATAGGGTAATTAACATCAACATAGGTTAGGGTTATAAAACCCAATTCTACCCCTACCTTTAAGTCTTATTACAAATCAATAAAATTCGAAATTAAAAACAACATAAATAATAAAAGTAAAGTAGATGACTCGGTCCTATTGAGTCCATAACAGAGTAAACAAGAGTTTTGAGTTCTGTTCAATGAACTCAGGGTGTGCGTTTTCCTTAACAAACCTAAGGTTTTTAAGTTTCCCTTCGGCTTAATTCTTCTCTTTTCTTTTCTTCCCTATGAATCACCACGTGAGATCCAGGACCATAACAACTAATATTAGAGCAGGAATACGATGATCGATTCTTCACCCCGAGAAGAAATACTCGGCATACTCCATGAATTGTGCCCAAGAGTATGTAAGATGCATCAAGATTTGCGCAAAGAGGTTTCAGCATTACGTAATGGAATGCGTGAGTCATCCATTAAAATGTCTGATGAATGGGCCGTAATCGAGAGGCATTTTGTCAAGGTCGCAGAGAGAAAGGTCGTGCGACCTCAAATCTCCGAGCAAGGAAATCCAGAGCAAAAGTCTCGAGTAAGGAAATCCGAAATAGGGGACCCTGGAAATCCGAAATCGGAGGGGTATTCTGCCAAAACCTCGTCGAAACTGGACGATTTGGGTGCGACCTCAAATCCGTAGCCGGAGTCTGTTGTAGAGGAACCAAGAGGATTGTTCGTCATGCATCTTCAAAGTCCTTCAGAACACCCTCTTCTGGTTCGCTGGCCATCGATGACCACCATCCCTATTCTAAATTTCGGCCACGACGTGCTGCTGTTCACCATCAGAAAAAGGTGAGGCACGACTTACTGTTGTTCGCTGTCGACAACAAATCAAGCTCGACGATGTTAGGGGGCATGAAAATTTTCTACACAACAGTTTCATTTTTTTGCCATTGATGGGTTATGCAAACCGAAAGGCAAAAAAATCCAGAGATTTTGATTTCCAAGTTGAAATCGTTGCCTTGGCAGAAGATGAGAGGTCGGGTCCGAAGGGTTTTGATTTGAAACTGCTTCAACAAGAAGAGGGCCATGATAATGGTGTTGTAGATGGAATTCCCTTCGTGGTTGCTAGGCACATAATCAGGTATGCAATTGTCGTTCCAAACTTTATTCTAGTGGAGCATAAAATTCTCTCTGTAATCTGGGCCATATTAAATTTCAAGCAGCAGAGGGCCTTAGCTATGGCTACATTCAATTTTTTTTTTGTTGAATAGGGGAATGGGATGAATTATATTGTTGTGGATGAACACAGAAATAATGCGTCTGTTCATTGTCATACATTCAGCAGTAGCATTCAATCTGAAAAATTTGTGATGAATTTTTTGGATCACATGAATTCAGCCTGGGGAGGTGGAGTGTCCAGGACATGTTTATGCTTTTGGGATACTATTACTGGGGGTTTTACTAAGTAAAAAACAGGGAAAGATGCACGAACAGGGGAAATTACTCTCAAATTTTTTTCAGGAGGATACATGAAGACTGAGATGATGATGACTTTTAAATTTGCTGCTACTGTTGCAATGAAGAAAGGGGCACAATAGTAGAAAAGAAAACTGATAGGTAAAAAATTAGGACAACTCAATGGACAATCTCAATTCTTTGGTCACAAAGGAAGATGTGGGTTTCCTACAAATGTTGATTCCACCTATTGCTATGCATTATGTTATGCAGCAGGTGCCCTTCTTCATTTTGGAAAGACTGACTTTATTTCATCGGTGGTAAATCTGGGTGCTGACAGTGGAACATTAGATGCTGCCAACCATGATAATGGGGGCAATGTTGATGGATGTATATGCAAAGTGTGGGATGGCTATAGTCATATTTTTTTTATCACTGCACATTGTTACATCAGTATTGAAAATCAATCTGCCCAAAAACTACATTTTCTGATTCAGACCCTTCACAGTGATGTGTCTCTTACACAACCTACAAAATTTAGAGCTACATTACAGCCAGTGGCATTACATGCCCAAAAAGAAATTTTCTTGCTTCCCACAATTCCGATAACCAATCTCTTGCAGTGGGCTGATTTTATACTTGCTGAAATGCCTCCAAAAGAGTTGACTATGTATGACAGCAGCCCCAAGTTTGCACATTTCTGGAGCATGGCTAATCGTTGTGCTCCAGTTGAACAGTGGCATGTTGGTGACACTGCATTGACTTCACTTATGGATGGAAAGAGGAGAGATGGTAAGTTCAAGGCTGTTATCAAGACGGCCATAGCTGATAATTTCCTATTTTGCGTTATTCATAAGCAGCTAATTGCCTTTTTTGAGTTGGTTGTGCAATGGCAGATTTTAAAGTTGATTTTACATGCCATCATCTCTAACCTTTCTGCATCAAGGTATCCATGGGTTAATAGCTCACTGGTCAAGAAATTCCTGCGAGCCCATGGGTCAGAGCAGCCGCCAGGTTATATGATAGGAATCCTGAAAAGTGAGAGGGCCGATAAAGCTGTAATTGGGAGAGTTACTAGTAGCATTTATTCTGCACATGCGTATGTCCAATTGTTAGAGAGGATTGCACAGAATTCTTATGGTGATGCTGTCATAGATAGAGTGGTGGGGTTGATTGCTAAATTTACTTCTGTTTTTTCTAGTGAAGTAATTTCTGGATTTGAGGAACACTTGCAAATTTTGGAGTTGTGTGATATTGTCCTTTTGACTGCTGTCTACAAAACAGTGCTGAAAATTGAGGGGGTTAGTGCTGCTGAGACTTCTCAATCCCAGGAGGAGAGTAAGAGAACAACTAATATGCACGAAAGTAGTGGGTTGCAGGACCTTGATTTTGTCATTGTAGCTTCACTACAGGAAATTGGGGTTGGACCAAATAAGCCACCTCCAGCCTCAAAAGAGGTGGTTGCTAGGCTTCCAGTCATCACAGTTACACATAAAATTTTAGTGAAGCTAAGGAGAGAGATAGAATGTGCAGCTTGCAGGGAACAGTTGGTTATAGATGACAAAATGCAGGAGTTGCCTTGCGAGCATTTATTTCACCTAAATTGTCTCAAGCCATGGCTGGATGAGCATACTTTGTGCCTGATGTGCAGGCATGAGCTACTAACATATGACCATGCATATGAGAGCTGAAAAGTGCGAGAAAAAGAGGTTGCAGACAACGGGACAGGAACAGACTCCAAGGTAGAGTAGAAATAAAAAAATTAAATTTTCAAAGGAAACTTTCGGCCAATAGGGGGAACCAGTGTAGGCTTTTAATACCACAATCTCTCCATTCGGGGTGTTACATTGCAGTGCTTACATAGCTTGTGTCATCCAGTTGGTTGAGTCACTGATGCTACTTGGGGAGACTTGGCGACGTTTTGGCACGCATCCCTACCTTTGAGCTTGTGGACAAGCTCTTTCTCTAGGAGGGGTGTAATGTTATGACCTCAATAGTAGGCTGAGTCATGCAGAGGCACAAGTCTGAGTCAATTAGTATTAAGTTAATTGTTTTTATTTAATTTACTTCTACTTCATTTTTATTTCAGTTGAAGAATTAATATGTCGTAGGGGTATTATTGTAATATTTTATCATGAACCTAGTTAACGCCAACCCTACTTAACGGGTGAAAGAAATGAGAAAGGGTAAGTATTGATTTAGAGTAAACAAGGGTTTTGAGTTCTCCTCAACGAGCTCAGGGGTGTGTGTTCTCCTTAACGAACCTAGGGTTTTTAAGTTTCCCTTCGGCTTGATTCTTATCTTTTCTTCCTCTTCCCTACGAATCACCGTGTGAGATCCGAGACCATAACAAGGAGGTGACGATTCTTTCTTTCAACAACACCATTTTTTAGGGGTATAGGCACATGATATTTGATGAACAAGCCTATTACCCTCACAAAAAATTTAAACTCATTAGACAAATATTCCTTAGCCTTATCGAATATAAGGATTTGAATTTTCTTCCCAAATTTCGTCAGTACCATTGCATGAAAGTTTTTAAAAATAGAAAGAATTTCTGATCGTTCTTTAAATAAAAACAACCAAGTCACTCGGGTAAAATCGTCAACAAAAGTAACAAAATATTGAACTTAAGAAATATTAGAGACCTTTAAAAGTCTCCATACATCAGAGTGTATTAATGCAAACATAGCAACATTGGTAGTTGTAAGGCGAGAAAAATATGTACTCCTAATATGCGTACTTAATTGACATGTCTCACAATTGAAAGTAGATAAAGATTTAAGAGATAGAACTAAAGAACGGAGTGACGAGGTAGATGGATGACCAAGCCGATTGTGCCAAAGTTAAGCCTCAGATGTAGTAGATGAAATAACAGCTACTAGTGGTAGAGTAAAATAGTATAATCCCCCTTTTTTATGGCCACCACCAATCACCTATTTTGTAGTTAGATCCTTAAATGTACACGAAGATGGTGAGAAGGTGAGAGAACAATTCAATTGTTTGGTTAATTGACTAACGGAGAACAAATTTAATGGAAATTGAGGAACAAATAACACATCTTGAAGAGGAATAGACGCAGTAAGAGAGGAGGAACCTTTGCCACGCACCTTGGTTTGGGAACCATTAGTAATAGTGAAAATTTTATGAGGAAGACATGGAGACAATGAATGAAGCATGTGTTTGTTACTTGACAAGTGTTCGAAAGCCTCGGAGTCAAAGATCCAAGAGGAAGGGGTTAAAGAGGAAGAAAGCATACATGAGGCAATGGTAGTGGTAGCAGTAGGTCTTGTAGGAGTAAAGGACTCCAATAAGGATTTCATCTTCTGAATTGCAGCATAGTCTTTCGTAGTAATAGTCATATTCATGGAATGAAAATCAGTCCTTTCCTGCTTTTTCTCAACATTAACTGAGGCTAGATTTGTTGTGGACCAATCAGGCTTGCCATGGAGTTTCCAACATGAATCCACAAGGTGTTTCTGACCACCACAGTAAGTGCACAATCGCGGCTCAGTGCGGAAATGAGTCGGACCCGTTCGACCACTTCTATTGCAGCCTCCTCTTGTATTTCTGCCGCATCCTCAGGATTGGGATGATGTACCCCGATTACCAGAGAACATAGCTGATGAAGCATCAATCAGAGAAGGAGGAGATGGATCAAGAATCCGTAACAATGTAGCACTGATGTCATCAAATGAGGGAAGAGCATAGGAACTAAGAAGTTGTGTCTTGGCCACCTTTAGATAAGTCTTAATATTGGTAAGGCAAATAGCTAATGCCAGGGCCTCTCGTTGTTTTTCTTGAACAACAATATCTGTAGAGTATGGTTGAGTAATTTTCCATTCTTGGAGAAGGCCACAAAAGTAGACTAAAAACTCAAGAGTATTAACTCTTTGTTTGGTAGCCAATATACTTTGGAAAACATCATATACTCTTTGCAAGGAGGCGGTACTTAAATAGAGCTTAGCACATGTGTCCCAAATATCCTTGGATGTTTCCAAGTGGATCACCTGGTTAGCTACATGCTCTTCCATGTTGTTAATAAGGCAACTGATAACCAGGTTATTGTTTTTAACCCACTTATGGTAAACTTCATCTTCTTCATCAATCAGAGGAGGGATTTTGATAACATGAATGAGAAGGTCACGAGTAATGAGAACTCTCCGTATTGATTGTGACTAGCTGAGGTAATTGGAAAGACCTCTTAGTAGAATTGTAGTAATTCAGAGTATGTCACTCTTATTACTCATATGTCCACTCTCCATGTTGACGCAAATCAACTGTTAAGGTCAATTTTCAAAAGGTTTCCTCAAATAACAATTACACAACGTAATTTGAAGCACCCGTAGACCAAATTAGCCACAAAAAAAATAAGTAGAGAATATTTTTACAAGAATAATCACCAAATCATGGAAAAAATTTGTGCTGCTTTTGTCAAGTGATAACATGAACCAACTACTACTCAACTTCTCTTATATTTATCTAAAAATAGAGAGAAGAGAATAGATGCAACTCTTATCCTTAATCCAAACTCAACCACAAAACTGAGAGCAAATTTAGACAAGGCCTTTCTTGGCAAACCGAGAGCAATTTCTTGGAAGAATAATTTCTAACTCATGGGAATACTTCAACAAAAAAATTCAATTGTTGAAGTTCAAAAGTAGAAAGAAACAATAGGAATAAGTAAATGTTGGAATTCTAACCATATGACGGTCATCCAACAACATAACCCAGTCCCATGAGTAATGTTAGATTATAGAATTGACAACAACATATGCTGGAATCCCATATCAACGAAGCTTGATCCAAGTTACATAAAGGTAATTGAATCCAAATCATAAAAAACAGGAAAAAATAACATTTGATCAATCATGTAATTTTGCTACAAGATGATCAAGACTATAACATTGTTTTAGTCATAAAAGATAGATCTTCACAATGTTCATGAAGATTATCCTGACTTGATGTAATTCAAGAATTCAAGAAGAGAAAAAAAATAGAAACCGTAAAGAGGGAATATGGAAAAAATAGATTTTACCTATCTCTTCATGGCAGAACTCCTTCTATAAATAACTTTTTGAATGGATGACATAACTACTTGAATAGGGATCCTAAACTCCATGCTCTAATACCATGTAGATGTAAGACCCCATGAGAAGGACTCTAAGTTAACATGGAAGAAGAAGGAGAGACGAGAGAGAGGAGAGAGGAAGGAGAAGGACGTGAGAGAGGAGAGTTTGGATTAAGGGAAGGAGAGAATGTGTCAAGGGAGAAGAGAGGATGGCTAGACGATTTCTGAAAGAGAGGAGAAGGATTCAATGTCTTACCTCTTAGCTAATGCTCTTATTTATAGTGTTACAAAACCCTTAGGGTTACAACTTAATAGATTAAAAGACATAACAAGACAACATATTTACATCTTTATGTCATCCTTATAGAACATATCATAAATTACCACTTTGCCACTCCTTTGACATGTGGGCTTTTAGCCTTGAGCTTGTGGTTTGAGCCCATCTTCCAACAACAAGGAAAAAATATTTTTGGTCTTCAAACTTCTTTTGTTGAAAAAAATCTTCATAGATGCAAAATTCTTTATCGTATGTTCTCCCCCTTTCTTGGATATTTTGGTGACATAAAAATTACTACAATATGTGAAATAAAATACCTTTTTTTTGTACTTTTTTTTTTTTTCTTCTACCCTTCAAGTTGGGGATAAAAAAACATAGAGACCCAACTTGGATAAAACACAATATGGGAGAAGAAAATCACTCCTAATCGTACGACAAAGCTCCAAATATCAACAAGATTTCAAAACTTTTCATTCAAATATAATTTTTCTTCAAAAAATATATTTCTTTTGAGGAAAAAAATCTGATAGATTTTGAACTTTGTAATATGGTAGAACAAAGTTCTCTTTCTTCTTTGGCTGCATGACCATTGATCCTTGCAAAATTGACGTCTCCCTCTAGAAAACTCAGATTGAGAATTGGTTTGATAAGATGGAAAATAGATTGATAAATCTTTCTTTTAACAAATAAATTTGCATATAAAGTCTCGTTCTTGATATCATAAAATGGTTCAAAAATTGAAGCTTTTGTTATGGACTCCATAGCATCACGAGTTATCCATAGGCATAAGAATTAAATTATGTCAATTTACTTTTCATGTAATTTCAATTCGGTTTGGTTTACTTTATTTGGTTTGGTTTACTTTGGGTTGGTTCAGTGTAATGTCGCGTGAACCACTTGACCTATGGGTCATCTTTGTATTTTCGTCCTCAACCCTATTTAGGGGGAAATGAAGGAAAAGAAAGGAAGTATTGAGAAAATTATATTTTATAGGTCAGATTCTCCCTCAGAGGTCTAGGTCGGATTTCTCCCTTTGAGGTCCAAGGTTGAGCTTCCTCCAAAGCTCCTTCGTTCTAATTGAGTTCCACCATTACTCGTTCAAGAAACAAGAATTCTCTTCCAACATCAAGATTATCCATGGAGGGAAGAGAGGAAAGAAGGGTGACTCGATCCATGGCAAGGGAAGAACCTAACATTTTGGTATCAGAGCTAGCGCTGCGTCCCGACTTCGAATCCTTGCGCCCCCAAGGCGGATGCGGGTGGTCACACGCCTGGACTGACCCAGGTTCGACCCGCCTCTGGTTGCTCTATTGTGGTAGCCTCCGCGGTCGTCGGCTCGGGGAATGGCGGGGTACTGTTATGGTCCTGGTTAAGTACCCATGTCTTCCGCTCCTAACAGGCCGGTCTTTTGGGTAGTATTAGCTAGGTGCTTAACAACTCTCTACTACTGCTCAAACCTCTCTTGCTATTTGACCTTTGTTGCTTCAAATATTGGTTTCTCTTTGTAAAAAACTCTGATTACCTAAATTCTTTTTTATTTGGAAACCAAACTCAAATATATTTTCGTCAATATATAAATGTGAGGTGAAAATGCCAAAGAAACAATTAGTATTGGGACAAAAAAAAAAAAAAAAGGTAGAATACAAACCAAACTACTGGAGATAATAAACTAGAAAAAAGATCACATTATCTCTGTGGGTTGACCGAGTCAACTCACTGAACTTGCTTTGATGCCATGTTGAATTTCTACAAAAGATACAAACTTCAATGACTTGATGTAAGATGAGTACAACGGGTGTCTATTTATAATAGTGGAAACAAGTAGAATTCAATTACAATTAAACTACCCTTATCCCAGTTACAACCAAAGTTAAAATATAAGTCCTAGAATAATTGAATAACCAAGGTATATGTATGCATTTTTAGGAACGCAAAAATCATTTTTGTCGTTGAAAATATTTTTCTCTACCTTTTTTTGTGCCTAACAACCAAGGTGAACATTATTATATATTTGCTTAACCATTAATTATATTTGGTTACAAGGAATCACTTATTAGCTATTGTCGTATTACACACTTTGTTGTTTGAATAGAGAGATCAAAGCCCCATTGCCCCTATGGGGCATAACTACTATGAATCATCCATACACTTGAATTTCATGTAGACCTGGAATTAACTCGAATTTGCATTGGACTACCTGTTAGGAATTAGACGCGCTAATTCTAAACTAACTAGTGCAATAATAATAATCGTAGAAGGAATAAAAAACAAGCTTGAAATCAAACACAAGATTTATACAGGCTCCCCTCAAGGTGGGACTATGTCCTGTCTTCCGTCGTTGCAGTAATCCACTATAAAAATAAAATAGTTTATAAGAGAAATCGCACACACTTACAAGTATTTTCTTTAACCTCTCTTGGGTTATAACTCCAACTCTTTATCGGTGATGATAAAACCCTAATCGCGACAGCCCTCAATTGTCAAGATAAAATTAAGGCAACCACGATACAAAAGTAAAATTTCCAAGTTGCCCTTAATGAAACAACAATTAATATATCATGGCCGGGAGGAGGGCTTCCTACCCCCTTCCAACCCCCACGACGACCTTACCGCGAAAGTCGATCCGTATACCGACTCAATGTAGGGTATTGATTAGGCTCCACAACTTAACATTGCCATGTGTTAGGTCCTATATAAATATTTTTTTTAATGAGTATTAGACTCAGATTCGAATCCCTTACAAAGTGTACGTTCAAGGCAGCCAACAACAAATTTGGATTGATTTAGGTTTTATACTATTTTATTTAAATAATATTTTAAAAAAATTAAAATTTTCTACACAAATAAGAGCCGTTGAAGTTATTCTAATGAACAATAAGATAAAATAAAATAATATTAAATAAAATAATTATTTTTATTATTAATACAAAGTGTGCTAAATTATTAAAAAATCTACGAAAAAATTACGAATATGAATTTAAGGCAAAGATGAAATATATTTAACGACCACTAGTCTACCGTATACCGGCTTAGAATTGACATCTTATGTATGGATCTTGTTCATGTAAATTTCAAATGAGTCGATTCGAAGTCGGACTTTTTCTGATAACGTAAAATATTGTTAAACCTGTAAAAACCAGAAGAAAAGTATTAGGTCTGGGTTATTGGCCGCCTGCTCAACGAGGCTCGTGAGAGTCGTAGGCTTCTCTGGTAAGAACCTGCATCGCTGTGTCTGCGTCAACGTCTGTTGAGAACGCTTAAGGAGTCAGTTATTAGAGCGACTGAGACTCTCTGATAAAAGCCAAAGAAGATGTGACAGAAGAAAGAAATTGCGGGGCCCACTGTCAGCGGACGCGATTGGCAGTAAACTTCCACTAGTGAGTAGTTACGGGCGTAAAGCCTCAAACAAACAGTGTCTGTTAATGTTTCCTTCTCGTCTCTGTGTTTGTTTTTGTTTCCGTTTATTGGAAGAGGCTACGGTGAGGCGAAATGGCGGACTTTAAGGCAGCAGTGGTGGGTCGAGACGTCTACACTACGGAGGAAGACGACGACGAGACCCTAGACAGCGGCGCCGCAGCAATCAAAGAATGCTCCAGTGGCAAACACAGAACTGGCGTGGGCTCGGTGGAGGTGCCGAAGAAGCCCCGCGGGCGGCCGCCTGGCTCCAAGAACAAGCCCAAGCCGCCGATTGTTATCACCCATGACAGCGAATCGGCCATGCGTCTGGTCGTTCTTGAGCTCTCAGCCGGATGCGACGTCGTCGAGGGCGTCGCCACCTTCGCGCGTCGCCGCCATGTGGGCATCTGTATCCTCAGCGGGAGTGGTAGCGTGGCGAATGTCACTCTCCGTCATCCCACCTCCATCTCCGCCACCCTTACCCTCCATGGCCGCTTCGACATTCTCTCCCTTTCTGGAACATTCCTATCAGACTCATCTTCGGCCTCTTCTTCCTCCATGTCTTCATTCTCGGCCAAATCTCCTCTGACAATATCTCTTGCAGGAGCTCAGGGTCAGGTCATCGGTGGGTCAGTCACGGGGAGTCTACTCGCTGCTGGACCGATCATTCTTACCGCTGCATCATTCATAAATCCGTCTTTCCACCGCCTCCCATCCGATGACGAAGAAACTAGAACCAACGAACACGAACCTGTGTCTGGAACGGAATCCGCTAACGATAGTATGTCTATGTTTGTTTGTAGCGTCGCCGCACACATCCCTATAAATTGTCTACTCCCTCCAGATGTTACTCCCTACTGAGAATGCATCTTCTACTGTTCTAATAAGTATCCATCCAAAGAAAAAAAATTATCGATCTATTTTTGTCTATCCCCGACCCCGTGTTTTGGGCTTAATTTTCTATTCGCATTTCTTTGTTATTTGTGGAAGTATGAGGTTTCTACAGAACACCTTTCGTTTTTCTACTCTATTTTGTTTCACCTTCATTCTCAATTGTGTCTCGGGAAGAGGGCACTTCAGTTGGGGGGGGGGCAGGAGCTCCATGTCAGTCGTGCAGAAATTCCTTGTCAGATTTGAGTCGGTCGTGCCTTCTTTTATCGGAACCTTGGGAAGGGTCGATGCACCGTCTCCAAAGCAGCGCAGACGCAGAGCAAACAGGAACCACTTTTGAGCGTTTCCAACTTCCATGAGAGAGCCGCAAAGTTGTATGAGGTAGCGGTAGTAATTAAAATCTTGGAAGTGCGGTAAAAGAGATCGCTGCGGTTCTTCAACTACTCTCTCTTACCTTCTGCGCATACTTAGCAAATGTGCTATGATAATGTATTAGTGATTGCACGTTAAAGTACAGGTAGATTGAGATTTTTATCCAACTTTTTAAATATAATTAGATAAAAGATAAACTAAACTTAAAAAAATACCCAACTTTGACCCGTCAACTATATATAACTATATATATGTACAATCAAAAGTGCCACATAAGTTTTGATCGATTACATATCATCATGCCACATCAACACTTGATGAATCGAACGATACGTCAATTAACATGTCAACACCTATGTAGGATACCATGTCATTAGATGACACAAAAACCAAATTCATTGAAAGATAAGATGTAGAAGATGACTAGCACAAACAAGCAAAAAGAGACGTATCCGCCATCAACCCCTAGTCGTCGTCCTCGTTGTTCATCAAGTCAAGAGATATACTGCAGGTTCAAGAAATAAGATGTTAATATGCAACAGGGCATTAAAACTCGCTAGTCGTTTTCTTGATGATTCTAATTCCTAACTCCAATTAATTTGAATATGACCCGTTCAACCTTTCAGGGCACTTACTGATGTACAGAGCGACGATTTGGTGGAAGTCAATGCATAAGAGAGATCAGCCACTGTGCTCTGCAGACACCTAAACAACTTCATCATCTACAACTTATCTTGCTTTTATTTGGTGTCATCGAATGTTGACAAGCCAAAGAATTAGAAGCGTCCACATTTGTTCTTCCCGGTGGACAACTGGTTGCTTGCAATGTCATTCTCAACCATACTAATGCCCAGAGGTTCAAAATAGGAAGGAAACTCTTTTGATCTTTTCCTTGGTGCCTCAGGCAAATCTTATAATTAACCTTTGAGATCTAAAACATTATCATTTGTTAAATGACACAACTAATCAAGAGGGCGAGAGGGTGAGAAAGAGAGAGAGAGAGAGAGAGAGAGAGAGAGAGAGAGAGCCAAAAAAATAAGAAGGGTGACGAGGGCTTACGTGGTGCGAGATGATATGGCATGATGAGATGTGTTAAAGTATTTAATGATGTGGCATCCAACATGGGTGATGATGTGTCAATTGACGTATTGATCTATTCGAGTGCTATTGTGGCATGATGATGTGGCGATACATAATCAGTCAAAAGCCTATGTGTCACTTTTGATAGTACACATGTGCAATTGACCGGTCAAAGTAGGGTATTTTCCTAAATAAGTTCAAAATTTCGTTATTTATCTAATTATGCTTAAAAAATTGGATAAAAACCTAAAAGTCACCAAAGGATATGATTGGTTTCATGCTTGCCGCCTCTGATGTAGGGATGATGATGTTAGTTGCAGCAATGGGAATTAAAGCTATGCCCAATTATATCTCACAAATGTATCATTTCACCTTCTATTTAGATTCTCTCTTATATTAATATAATTTTTATATTTTTTAAAACCTTTTAGTGAGTTATGTAATATTAATTGATTAAGAAGTTTTTCAAATAATATAATAAAAAATTATAAATAAGGATGTTAGCTTAAAGAAGAGATCAATTAATCCTATTTCCAAAATCTCTCTTGCATCCTTTTTCCTTCTCAAATTCGTGCCTTAGTAACTTTCCCTCTCTTTCTCTATTTTATTTTTTCTATTCTTCCCTTGTATCTCCTTTATCTTTTAACTATTTTTTACACTTTTAAGAAATGTTAGAAGATGGGTTCAAGTCAACAAGCTCAAGGCAAGAAGCCCACACGGCAAAAGAGTGGCGTGTGGGTAAAATACGATACTTTTCATAAAGATGGCATAAAGGTTTAAATATGTGTTCCTTTTATGTCTTTTATTTTATCAAGTTGTAACCTTAAAGGCATTGCAAAACTATAAATAAAGGCATTGACTAAGAGAAAAAGGAGGGGAAAAGAAGAAGAATGTAGAAGGAGACAGTTTGGATTAAGGGAAAAAGATTTTGCGTCAAATAAGAACGAGGAAGGCTGGACGAATTTTTGGAAGAAGAGGAGAAGGCTTCAATGCTCTACCTCTTAACCAATGTTTTTATTTATAGTTTTACAATGCCCTTGGGGCTACAACTTGGTAAAACAAAATACATAAAAGGAACACATATTTACACCTCTATGCCATCTTTATGGAAAATACCATATTTTATACATATGCCACTCCTTTGACGTGTTGGTTTGAGCCCATCTTCCAATACTCCCCCTCAAGTTGGAGGAGAAAAGACATCATAAATACCCAACTTGCCACATATAAAAGATAAAATTTTAGATTTAACGAGTTTAGTGAGAATATCAGCTACTTGCTCTTGAGATGAAACATGTTTGAGGGAGATTATTTCTGCTTGAAACTTCTCCCGTATAAATTGATAATCCACCTCCACCTCAATACATTTAGTTCTTTCAAAGAAGACTGGATTTGAAATAATATGAATCAATGCAGACCCATGGAACCTCCTTTATAAAATCCTAATTCGGTAAGAAAGGTCTTAATCCATAAGAGTTCACTAACTGTATGGGTCATAGCTCTGTATTCTGCTTCGACACTAGATCTTGCAACCACATTTTGCTTCTTACTTTTCCATGTAACCAAGTTCATTCCAACAAGAGTACAATATCATGATGTAGATTTCCTATCATCAGGTGATCCAGTCCAATCTGCATTTGAGAAGCTTTCTATGTTGAAGTGCTCATGTCTTTTATACAGCAATCCTCTTCCCAGAGCTCCTTTTAGGTATCGTAATATTCTCTCTAAGGGGGGGGGGTTAGTCCGCAATGAATTGAATTGAAGTGAAGAATTGAATTGAATTTAAATGAATCGATTCCACTTCAATTCATCTTTGGGTCTTAGTGTAGACGAGTTCAAGTACACTGGAAAAAAAATTCCTGTGTTAGTGTCCCCAAATGAAAAGTATGATATAATCAAGAGAATGCGTAACCTTTTATAATATATTTAAATAGAACATATACCTAAACAGATAATTAACCAAAATAAACATGGTTACTACACTTAATAGTTATTAAACATGTAGTATTAAAAGATTTTAATATCCTAATTAACAAAAACTATATTATATTACTTAATGATTACAATTTATTATAAATTAATACAATAATTACGTGTGACTAGAATATAATATTAAAAATTAATAAAAAAAGTAAAAATAACAGAAGCGAGTTTAATAAATAAATAAATTATTTTTTAATAATATAAGATATATTTTAACATTAAAACTCACTAATTTAATACAGTAATAAAAAAATAAATATAATAAATAAATAAATGTATTAATTTATCAGTAATATAATATATATTTTTAGTATTATTAATTAATAATATATTGACACACAATGTAAAACCATTGGTTTAATTAATTATTATACCAATTAATGATTAAAATTTATTATAAATTAATATATTAATTACGTTATTAATAATATATTATTATAAAATAAAAAAATATTTTTTTAAATAATTATAAAAATGATTAGTTTAAATTTTATATATATATATATATATATATATATATATATATATATATATATATATATAAAATTAAAACTGAAAAAAAAAACTTGCTTCCAAATGAACCGAGTTACTCGTAATAGTCCACAATTTATAGCATAAAAGCAAACGTTTATGCTTTGGAATATAACAACAATTCCATGCATTTAAAATCATCAACTTACTAGTTTTTAGTACATACGAACGACAACATACATGTTCACAAACAATAAGATACAACCATCAATAATTACTCCACATGCTAGTCGCTATGGCATTTTGAAATTGTGCGGCTCTAGTGGATTGTAATGCACGCCGCCTTTGCATGGTTGTTGATACATTGTCTTCATCCCCAAGATTATCGATATCATCGCTATCTTCATCCTCATTTACACCTGCTAATCGAAGTTTGTCATCTGAATCATCATCTTCCAATTCAAACATATCATTGTAATCCTCATTACGTATATAATTCTGTAATACGCAACAAGCCATTACAATTTTTATCTGGATGTTATAAGAAAATGGAGGAGCGCCTTTCAACATTTGGAATCGAGCTTTTAAAGCACCAAAAGTTCGTTCAATAATATTCCTCAAAGATGAGTGCCTTCGATTGAATAACTCTTTATCATTTCTAGGAATGTTGTCTCCAAATTCTTGTAGATGATAACGAGTTCCTCGATATGTAGCCAAAAATCCTGGCATATTTGCATAACCAGCATCGACTAGATAATATTTACCTACAGTACAAATATATTCCACCTAAGATATTTGAAGATAAAATAGAACAAATTTACTACATAAAAATATATTATTTACCTTCAGTAAAAAGATTTTATCTCAACGACTCAATGCGTCCTTCAGTACACGGGAATCGGCTGCTGATCCCACTCATCCAACAAGTACATAAGTGAATTGCATGTCAAATGTACATGCTGCCATCACATTTTGTGAGAGATAGCCCTTTCTGTTCCAAAACCTTTGTTGTTCTTCAAGTGGGATGTTTGCTTTGATATGAATCCCATCAATAGCCCCAATACAATCCTAATTATATCATTTCAATTAATACAAAGTAACTCTAAAAATTGTTCATTAGAGGCAAGTGATGTTACCTTAAAATACGGATAAAACATTGGATTGTTAAAAATCTTCGAGTGCGTGCGTTCTGAAGGCTGTTTGATGTAAATAGACTAAAGTTTGATAATAGCATTCGACACCTTATTGAAATACCTACTTATGGTCCAGTTTGATCTATCAAACATCTTTGCTGTGACACTATATGCTTGTTGTTGACCAAAAGTTAGGAAAAAATATGCAAGTAGTTTTTCCACTGAGATGGTCTTTGTGGGTGATAAAAATCCTTTACTATAAAGTATTTCTGCCAATTTATGAAACACAATTTGATTCATCCTGTAAACTTTTCGAAATTTAACAGGTGATTTAGCTAATGCCTTTTGCAAATAAATTGGGCCACCAATCCCACGAGGACGTAGTGCACGTCTATTCCTATGGCTAAGATAATATCTTCCCATCATGTACATAAGACATGTGAATGCTATCATACATACAATCCTTTTTTTGTCTTTCTTAATATCCATGGAAACCTGCAAATACAATCACCACAACACAATGATGACTATAAAAATAATTCATGTTTCTTCCTAAATGTTATAAACACAAAAGCATACCCTTATCTTCAATCATAACCTATTTTCAATCACACATATATACAACCATATCCAATCACACATCTACAATATTCATCCACACAATAAGAAAGCAACAATCATGAAAAGCCAAATCTGATCCATAATGACATTCATAATCTATTAATGATAAATCTCATAATGTCATAATTAAAAAACATAATTACAATTCAAAACAATCGTCCAAAAGTAGATAGTGTACTTAAAACTCAATACTACATTTCACTAGAACAATATTTAAGCCACTAGAGTCGTCTTCCACTGTCATATTTATAAATATTTTCCTCTTAGTTTTCGTATCCAACCATTTAGGAGCGCAAAACTTCCACTGTATCGGAATGTTCGGGATTTACGATAGGGCTTCAATCCATTTATCTTTGTTGACATTATTATCATCCGATTTTATAGCATCACGCAATACCGCATCAATTTCTTTCATTGTATCAAGGAACATGAAACTGTCATCAGTAGATGTTTTCGGTCTCTTTCTATGACGAGTTGAAGTTGACGAGATAGCACTTCGAGACTGATTAGGTGCCAACTCATTTTCTGTAAAGAATGGTGATGAAATATCTCTACCTAAATCAACATCCTGGAGCATGTCCAAGCATGAATTTTCTTCCTCATGCTTGACATCATTGGACATGTCTGTGTTAGTTTGAGTTACTGTCCCCATGGCTATTGAGTTTCCCACTGCCAAAGCCAATTTGTCATAAAGGGGGCAGCCTTATTGTCTATGTTTTTCAGCATCTTTATGCTCCTACAATAATAAAACATTATTAGATAGTTTGGAATAGAGTTCTAGTAATGCGGAAAACATTGTCATTCGTTGTACAATACATCATAATTTACTGACCTTGATATACTCTTGCCATACAGAATGACATGCAGTAACTCAGTGTGTGGTTGCATCCCAGCTGAACCCACTAGTGTTGAGACAACTCTTTACTGCTTGGTAAGTTTTCTTCCATGATCTTGTTCAATTCTTGAGTTGATTAACATTTGTTTATTAGTTGTGTCTTCATTGAACCTATTGACACAGTCCAAATACACCTCATGCTTCCAAACCCCATTGAGCATCCTGTTCCCCATATTGACTTGCTCAACATAGAGATCGAGCATTTTTTTGTCATCATTGAAGGTCCAAATGTCATATGATCAAGCGATTTGTTGTCTTTTTCTATCCATTTGTAATCTAAATCCGAGATGGTCCTCATGGAAATTTTTTTTATCAGACAACCATTACCCGTCGTAGTAACTAGGGACACACGGAAACACGACCAACAAAAAACAAAATACCATGTGGTGGATATTTGTAACACAAAATCTCCTCACCACATGGCAAAATCATTCCATAGCACTTCAAAATTATTTAACAACATTCTACAACATTTAAAAATTAATCGAACTAATTCTATAACAGATGACTAGTCCCACCAATGCAAAAACACACCTAAGTTCAAACACACCCTTGTTTGAATAGGACTAAACCCCCTAAATCCTAAACCCTAACTGATAACCCTAAACAAATTAAAATAAACCCTAAACCCTAAGTCCCAAACCCCTAAAAGGCTCAAACATTAAACCCTAAGCCCTTAAAACACTATCACCCCAAAAATCGAGAACCCATTTTTTTTTTGAAAAAACCATAAACCTTAATTCCAGACCTAAAGACTAAACCCTACACCTTAAAAACCTAAAAGTCCTAAACCCCAACTTTAATCTCGAAATTAAACCCTATCAAGACAAAATTGAACCCTAAATCCCATAAACCCTAACCCCAAATCCCACATTTAGGCCACAATCAAGATAAATTGCACACATAAATTAAAATTAAATAAAATAAAACACTAAATTAGATGAAAAATAAAATAGGGTTTTGGCTTACCTTTTGAAATTTGGGGAAAACCACCGTCGAATGGGGAAATCTATGCCCAATCGAAGAAATCGTCGCCGAAATGTAAAAAATTGAAGAAAATCGAAGGATATCGAAATTGGAATAGGTTAAATTGAAGGAAACGGTGGGGGGGGGGGGGGGGGGGGGGGGGGGGGGGGAGGGAGGGGAGGAGGAGGAAAGAGAAGAGCGAGAGTGAGAAGGGAGAGGGAGGCTGAGTGGGAAAAGAGAGAGGGAGAAGGAAGAAGATGGGGCGAAAAAAATCGAGCGATGACGAGAGAAAGCCGAAAGCAAAAACGAGAGACGACGAGAGAAAGCAGAGAAAGCAGAGAGAGCGAAGATGAGAATGAGAGGAAGAAGATGGGCAAAAAAAATCGTCGGGAGACGATGGCCGAGGGAGAGGGAGTGGAGAAAAGGAAATGAGACGAATTTTTTCGTTTCGGGTGGGGGGAGGGGGGGGGGGGGGGGGGGGGGGGGGGGGAGCAAAGCAACGCCCGTCGTACGCTTCAAGTGGATGCTTTGAAAAAATGTCGTGGCACTCAATTTTACATTTGTATCCATAGGTGTGTCAACTGGTCGACAACCCTTCATTCCTGTTTCTTCAAGGAGATCCAAGATATATTTCCGCTGAGACAATATTATCCCATGCTTGGATTGAAAAACTCCTATGCCCAACAAATATTTAAGCTTACCCAAATCTTTAGTCTTGAATTCCTGACATATCATATTCTTCACTTCTTATATGCTCTAAGCATCATCACCGGTTAAGATAAAATCATCAACATATACAACCAATAATACTTTCCCTTTGACGGTATCTTTAAAATATTGAATGATTGATCGAACACTAATGAAAACCAAACCGTAGAAGTGTTTGATTAAATTTATCAAACCAAGCCCGAGGGGATTGTTTAAGCCCATATAAAGATTTTTTTAACCGGCATACCAATTCCCACTCAACCACATTACCAGGTGGTTGAACCATATAAAGTTCCTCACGTACTACCATTTGAAAAGGCGTTTTTGACATCCAATTGATATACGGGCCATGATGCATTAACAACAATAGATAAGATGATACGTATCGAATTCAATTTGGCAATAGGAGAGGTCTCCTCATAATCTATCCCATAGCACTAAGTATAACCTTTAGCAATGAGTCGATCTTTAAGATGAGCAACCGATCCATCCAGGTTATGGTCCACCGAAAACACCCATCTACAACCAACCAATCTTTTACCTTTCAGGAGTGATTCTAAGGACCAGGTTTTGTTTTCATATAAGGCATGCATTTCTTCATTCATAGCCTCCTTCCATCTTGGATGCTTTAGGGCCTCCTGATAGGACTGTGGAATGGAAGTAGAAGAAAGAGAAGCTAGGAACTGAAAACACTTGGAAGACAAGCAATGGTGAGACATAAAATTTGAGATAGGATGAAAACTAGTACAGGAACGACGCTCCTTGCTTAAAGCAATAGGCCTAGTATCAAATTCAGACCCAATCATAGGAGGAGAAGGACTTTCCTCTGGTGGATCTGACCACTCCACAGGTGAAGGCATGGCCAGTGCATCAGGGGATTGACTAATATCAACATTGAAAGGCACAAGCGGACACAGAGTGGTAGAAGGAAATGTCTATCCTGGAGGAGCATCATAGGCGTAGTAGAAGGAGGTGTCCTAAAAAACGTCACATCCCGAGAAACAAGCATCCTCTGAAGGGTAGGATTGTAACAGACTTAACCTTTCTGGGTGTGAAAGTACCCCAAAAAAATACACCTCATAGACCGAGGATCAAGTTTATTTTTTTGTAGGGAAGTAACATGAACAAAGCATGTACAACCAAACATATTAAGAGGAAGAGAAAAAGGATCTTCACCATGCCATAAAACAAAGTAAAGAGTTTTATTACGAAGAACCGATGAAGGTAACCTATTAATAAGAAAGCATGTCATAAGTATAGCATGATGCCAATAAAAATAGGGTACCTTCATGGAGTAGAGGAGGCCCCGAGCAACTTCAAGAAGATGATGATTCTTCCTTTTAGTAACACCATTTTGTTGAGGGGTATAAGCACATGATGTTTGATTGATAGCCTATTACCCTCATAGAATGATTTGAATTCATTAGACAAATATTCCTTAGCATTATCTGACATAAGGATTTGAATTTTCTTCCCAAATTGTGTCAATACCATAGCATGAAAATTTTCAAAAAGAGGAAGAATTTCTTAACGCTCTTTAAACATGTCACTCGGGTAAAATCATCAACAAAAGTGACAAAATATTTAACTTGAGAAATATTTGAGACACATAAAGGTCCCCATACATCAGAATGTATTAACTCAAAAGGAGTAGCACTTGTAGTTGTAAGACGAGGAGAATATGTACTCCTAATGTGTTTACTTAATTCACAAACCTCACAACTGAAAGTAGAAAGTAATTTTATAGATGGGAGCAAAGAACGAAGTGAAGAGGTAGACGGATGACCAAGCTGGTTGTGTCAAAGTTGGGCCTCGAATGTAGTGGATGATAGGGCCGCTAATGGTGGAAGAGCGAAGTAATACAAACCCCCTTTTTCATGGCCTCCACCAATCACCTGCTTTGTAGTGAGATCTTGAAATGTACCAGAAGACAGTGAGAAGGTGACAAAGCAATTCAACTGTTTTGTTAATTGACTAACAGAAAGCAAATTTAAAGAAAATTGAGGGACAAACAAAACATCTTGAAGAGGAATAGACGAGGGAAGAGAGGAAGAACCTTTGCCAAGGACCTTGGATTGGGTACCATTAGTAATAGTAACAAATTTCTGAGGAAGACAAGGAGATAATGACTAAAACAAGTGTTTGTTACCTGACAGATGTTCGGAAGCCCCGAAGTCGATGATCCAAGAGGAAGAGGATGAAGAAGAAGAAAGCATACCTGAGGAAATAGTGGCAGCGACAGTAGATAATGGAGGAATGGAGGACTCCATTAAGGACTTCATCTTTTGAAATGCAACATAATCTTCAGCAGTGACAGTCACATTTCTGAAGTGGGAATCAACCATTTCTTCATGTTTCTGAACATTAAAAGAGATTGGGTTAGTTGTAGCCCAATCTGGCTTGCCATGAAGTTTCCTACATGTTTACACAAGGTGGTTCTGACCACCATAGTAAGTGAAAATTTGAGGCTCAGTACGGGAATTATTCGGACCTTTTTGACCACCTCTATTTTCTTCCCCCCTCATAGTTCTGCCCCCTCTCATATTTCTGCCCCTCCTCAGTATGTGGATGATGTACCCTGATTTCCAGAGAACGTAGCCGATGGAGCATCAATAGGAGAAGGAGGAGATGGATCAGGTATCTGTAGTAACGTAACACTGATGTCATCGAATGCTGGAAGAGCGGAGGAACTTAGAAGTTGGATCTTAGCAACCTCAAGGTAAGGATTAATATTTGACAAGCAAATAGCTGCTGCCAATGCCTCTCGTTGTCGTTCTTGAACAACAATGTCAGTGGAGTATGGTTGAGCTATTTTCCATTCTTGGAGAAGGCCCCGAAATCGGGCCAAAAACTCATGAATTTTATCTCCATGTTTAGTATGAAGCATACTTTGTAAGACATCATATACTCTTTGTAAGGAGGCAATACTCGAGTAGAGCTTAGCACAAGTGTCCCAAATGTCCTTGGCTGTTTCCAAGTGAACCACATTGTTAGCTACATGCTCTTCCATGCTATCTATGAGCCAATTGATAACCATGTTATCATTTTTAATCCACTTGTGGTAGGCTTCATCTTCTTCATCAATCGGAGGAGGGTTTTGATAACATGACATAGAAGGTCACGAGTAATGAGAATCCTTCGTACCGATTGTGACCAGCTAAGGTAATATGAGAGACCTCTTAGTGGAATTGTAGTAATGCGGAGTATATCACTCTTATTACTAATAGGTCCACTCTCCCTGATGAGGCAAGGCAAATGTGGAGGTCAAGGGCAGGGGCCTTCTTCAAATAACAATTACTCAATATAATTTGAAGAACCCATGGACCAAATCAGTCACCAACAATAGAGGTAAAAGGAGGAAAGAATTTATTCATGAGAGTAATCACCAAATCATAAAAAAATTCATGCTTTTGTCATGTGAGAATAAGATCCAGCCATCACTCAATAGATAAGTGAGAATAGATGCAACCGCTTATGCCTTAATCCAAACTCCAACACAACCAAGAGCAAAAATATTTATAGAAACCTTAGAGGAAAATCAAATTTATCTTCAACTCTCATGGGAATACTTCAACATAAAAAAATGTAATTGTTGAAGTTCAAGAGCAACAAAAATAATAGGGATAAGTGAGTGTTGGAATTTCATCAAACATATAACGGTCATCCAACAACATAACACAATCCAATGAGTAACATCAAGTGGGAGAATTTATAGCAACATGTGTTGGAATACCACTTCAAATAAAATTCATTCCAAGTTACATAAAGGTAACTGAATCTCAAAACATCAATCTTGATAAGACACAAGTAGCAACTGATCTTGATCAAGCTTGTAATTGATCTACAAGAAGATCAAGATTATAACATCATTTTAGTCATAAAAAATAAATCTTTACAATGTATGAAGATTATCTTGACTTGATGTGATTCAAAGTTCAAGAAGAAGAAAAAAAGTAAAAAAGGAGTATGTAAATAAGAAGAAAAAAATGTAAGAAAGAAGAGAATTAACTTATCTCTTCATGGTTGAACTCCTTCTTTTACCAACTGATTTCATAATTATATCAAGTGGGATCCTAAACTCCTAGCTCTGATACCATGTAGAATTTAGGATCTCATTAGAAGAACATTAGATCAACGAGGAAGAAGAAGAAGAAGAGAGAAAGGAGAGGAGAAGAAGAAGAACATAGAAGGAGAGAGTTTGGATTAAGGGAAGAAGGGTTTGCATCAAATAAAAAAGAGGAAGGCTGGACGAATTTGTGGAAGAAGAGGAAGGCTGGACGAATTTGTGGAAGAAGAGGAGAGGGCTTCCATGCTCTACCTCTTAGCTAATGCCTTTAGTTATAGGTTTAGAATGCCCTTAGGGCTACAAGTCGATGAAACAAAATACATAAAAGGGACACATATTTACACCTTTATGCCATCTTTATGGAAAGTATCATTTTTACACATATGCCATTCCTTTGACGTGTGGGCTTCTTGTCTTGAGCTTGTGGGCTTGAGCCCATCTTCAAAAATTCCAAAAATTCGTCCAGGCTCCCTCATTCTTGGATGACGCCATCTCTTCTTTCCTTGATCCAAACTCTCTCCCACTACGTCCTTCTTCTTCTCCTCTCTTTTCTCTCTTCTTCTTTTTCTTCCTCGTTGATCTAAAGTTCTTCTCATGGGATCCTAAATTCTACATGGTATCAGAGCAAGGAGTTTAGGATCTCTCTTGATGAAGTAGTTATGAAATCAGTCCAAGAAGTTGTTCATAAAAGGAGTTCAACCATGAAGAGATAAGTTAATTATGACCCTTATTTACATACTCCTTCTTTACTGGTTTTTTTTCTCCTTCTTAAATTCTGAATTACATCAAATCAAGATAATCTTCATATGAGACGTTGTGAAGATTTATATTTTATGACTAAGTTGATATTATAGTTTTGATCTTCTTGTAGCTCCATCACAAGCTTGATCAAGATCAGTTGCTACTAGTGTTTTATCAAGATTGATGATTTGAGATTCAGTTACCTTTATGTAACTTGGATCAATTTTCTTTGAGGTGGAATTCCCACACATGTTGCTATAAATTCTCTCACTTTACGTTGCTCATGGGATTGTGTTATGTTGTTGGATGACCGTTATATGGTTAAAATTCTAGCACTTACTTATGTCTATTATTTTGCTCCTCTTGCACTTCAACAATTGTCATTTTTTTTATGTTGGAGTATTCCCATGAGCTGAAGAAAATTTTATTTCCGAATGTCCTGATTTACCTCTAAGCTTTCTCTTAATAGTTTGCTCTCAGTTTGTGTTGGAGTTGGGATTAAGGCATAAGAGGTTGCATCTATCCTATCCTCTTTGTTTTTCTATAAGAATACAAGAGGAATTGCGTGTTGGCTGGATCTTGTTCTCACTTGACAAAAGCAAAAATTCTTTGATGATTTGGTGCTTGCTCTCGTGGAATTTTTTTTTCCTTTTCCCTTAATTGTTGGGGATTGATTCGGTCCACGAGTTCTTCAAATTACATTGAGTAATTGTTATTTGAAGAAGTCCCCTGCAAATGAACTCAACATTTACCTTGCCTCATCATGGAGAGTGGACATACAGATAATAAGAGTGACATACTCTGCATTACTAAAATTCCACGAAGAGGTCTCTCCAATTACCTTATTTGGTCACAATCTATACAGAGGGTTCTCATTACTCGTGATGTTCTCAGTCATGTTATAAAATTCCCTCCTTCGATTGATGAAGAAGATGAACCCTACCACAAGTGGTTAAAAATGATAACATGGTTATCAGTTGGTTCATCAATAGCATGGAAGAGCATGTAGCTAACAATGTCCACTTTTAAACATCAAAGGACATTTGGGACACATGTGGTAAGCTCTACTCAAGTACTGCCTTCTTACAAAGATTATATGATGTCTTACAAAGTATGTTGAATACTAAACAAGGAGATAACATTCATGAGTTTTTGGCCTGATTTCAGTGCCTTCTCCAAGAATGGAAAATAGTTAAACCATACTCCATAGACATTGCAGTTCAAGAATGACAACAAGAGGCCTTGGCAACAGGTATTTACTTGACAAATATTAAGCCTTACCTTGAGGTTGATATGACCCAGCTACTTAGTTCCTTCGCTCTTCCATCCTTCGATGACATCAGTGCTACATTGCTACGTATCCCTGATCCATCTCCACCTTCTCCTATTAATGCTCCATCTGCTATGTTCTCCGGCAATCAGGGTACATCATCCTCATACTGAGGACACGACAGAAATATGAGAGGGGGTCGCAATAGAGGTGGTCAAACGGGTTCGAATAATTCCCGTACTGAGCCTCGACTTTGCACTTACCGTGGTGGTCAAAACCACCTTGTGGAAATATGCTAGAAACTTCATGGCAAGCCTGATTGGGCCACTGCTAACCCAACCTCTGTTAATGTTGAGAAATGGGAAGAAAAGACTGACTCCCACTCCGGGACTGTGAATCTCACTGCTGAAGACTATGCCGCGTTTCAAAAAAGGAAGTCCTTAATGGATTCCTCCACTTCTCCATTATCTACTGTTGCTACCACCATTGCCTCAGGTATGCTTTCTTCCTCTTAGATCATCGACTCCAGGGCCTCTGAACATCTGTCAGGTAACAAACACTTGCTTCATTTATTATCTTAATGTCTTACTTAGAAATTTGTTACTATTGCTAATGGTACCCAAACCAAGGTACTTGGCAAGGGTTCCTCTTCTCTTACATCTTCTATTCCTCTTTAAGATGTTTTGTTTGTCCCTCAATTTTCTTTTTAAATTTGCTTTTTTTAGTCAATTAACAAAACAGTTGAAATGCGCTGTCACCTTCTCACCGTCTTCTTGTACATTTTAGGATCTAACGACGAAGTGGGTGATTGGTGGCGGCCATGAAAAGGGGGGCTTGTACTACTTCACTCTTCCACCATTAGTTGCCCTATCATCCACTACATTTGAGGCCCAACTTTGGCAAAACCGGCTTGGTCATCCGTCTACCTCTTCACTTTGTTATTGACTTCCGTCTTTAAAATCCCTTTCTACTTTCAATTGTGAGGTTTGTCAATTCATTAAACACATTAGGAGTACATATTCTCCTAGTCTTACAACTACAAGTGTTGCTCCTTTTGCATTAATACACTATAATGTATGGGGACCTTTATGTGTCTCTAACATTTCTAAAGTTAAATACTTTGTTACTTTTGTTGATGACTTTACCCGAGTGACTTGGTTATATTTATTTAAAGAACGATCCAAAATTGTTTCTCTTTAAAAATTTTCATGCTATGGTATTGACACATTTTGGGACGAGAATTCAAATCCTTAGGTTTGATAATGCTAAGGAATATTTGTCTAAAGAGTTCAAATAATTTTGTGAGGGTAATAGGATTATCCATCAAACATTGTGTGAATATACCCCTCAAAAAAATGGTGTTGCTGAAAGAAAGAATCGTCACCTTCTTGAAGTTGCTTGGGGCTTCCTCTACTCCAAGAAGGTACTACTTTTATTGGCCTCATGCTATACTTACGACCTATTTTCTTATCAATAGGTTACCTTCATCGGCTCTTCGTAATAAAACTCCTTACTCTATTTTTTTATTGGTAAAAATCCTTTTTCTCTTCCTCTTAAAGTTTTCTGATCTACATGTTTTGTTCATGTTACTTCACCACAAAAAAAATAAATTTGATCCTCGATCTATGAGGTGTATTTTTTTGGGGTACTCTCGCACCTAGAAAGGATATGTCTATTACAATCCAACCCTTCGGAGGATGCTTGTATCTTGGGATGTGACTTTCTTTGAGGACACTTCCTTCTACTCCTCACATGATGCTCCTTCAGGATTGACACTTCATCCTACCACTCCTTGTCCACTTGTGCCTTTTAATGTTGATATGACTTAACCCCCTGACGCACCGGGCGTCCCCTCACCTGTGGAGTTGTCGGATCCAACAGAGGTAAGTCCTTCTCCTCCTTTGTGTGGGCCTGAATTTGATACTCGGCCTATTGATTTAAGAAAGGAACATCGTTCCTGTACTACTTCTCACCCTATCTCCAATTTTATGTCTCACCATCGCTTGTCTTCCGAGTTCTCTTTGTTCCTTGCATCTCTTTCTTCTACTTCCATTCTCTAGTCCTATCAGGAGGCCTTGAAGCATCCAGGATGGAAGGCAGCTATGGATGCAGAAATGCACGCCTTATATGAAAATCAAACCTGGTCCTTAGCATCTCTCCCAAAAGGAAAAAGACCGGTCGGTTGTAAATGGGTGTTTTCGGTGAAGCATAACCTTGATGGGTTCATTGCTCGTCTTAAAGCTTGACTCATTACTAAAGGTTACACTCAGTGCTATGGGATAGATTATGAGGAGACCTTCTCTCATGTTGCAAAATTGAATTAAGTACGTATCATCTTATCTATTGCTGCTAATTCATCATGGCCCGTATAACAACTCGATGTAAAAAATGCCTTATTAAATGGTGATATACACGAGGAAATTTATATGGTTCAACCACCAGGTTATGTGGTTTAGGGGGAGTTAGTATGCTGATTAAAAAATTCTTTATATGGGCTTAAACAGTCCCCTCGGGCTTGGTTTGATAAATTTAGTCAAATGCTTCTACGGTTTGGTTTTCATTTGTGCTCAGTCGATCATTCAGTATATTTTAAAGATACTGTCAAAGGGAAAATATTATTGGCTGTATATGTTGATGATATTATCTTAACCGGTGATGATTATCATAGCATACAAGAAGTGAAATATATGATATGTTAGAAATTCAAGACTATAGATCTGGGTATGCTTAAATATTTTTGGGCATAGAAGTTCATCAATCCAAATATGAAATAATATTGTCCCAGCAAAAATATATCTTGGATCTCCTTGAAGAAATAGGAATGAAGGGTTGTCGACTAGTTGACATAGCAATGGATACAAATGTAAAACTATATGCCATGACTGGAGAATATGTTGATATTGGCAAATATCAAAGACTTGTGGGAAAAATGATCTATCTCATGGTAACTAGGCCCAACATATCATATGTTGTAAGCGTGGTGAGTCAATTCATGGACAAACCACAAAGTACCCACTGGAAGGTCTTAGAGAGAATATTACGATACCTAAAAGGAGCTCCGAGAAGAGGATTGTTGTATAAAAAACATGGGCACTTCAGCATTGAAGGCTTCTCAGATGCAGATTGGGCTGGATCACCTGATGATAGGAAATCTACATCGGGATATTGTACTCTTGATGGGGGGAACTTGGTTACATGGAAAAGTAAGAAGCAAAATTTAGTTGCAAGATCTAGCACCGAAGAAGAAAACAGAGCCCATATAGTTAGTGAACTCTTATGGATTAGGACCCTTCTTACCGAATTAGGATTTTATAAAGGAGGTTCCATGGGTCTGCATTGTGATAACCAAACAGTCATTCATATTACTTCAAATCCTGTCTTCCATGAAAGAACTAAACATATTGAAGTGGATTGTCACTTTATACGGAAAAAGTTTCAAGTAGGAATAATCTCTCTCAAACATATTTCATCTCAAGATCAAGTAGCTGATATTCTCACTAAACCAGTTATATCTAAAATCCTATCCTTTATATGTGGCAAGCTGGGTATTTATGATGTTTTTTCTCCTCTAGCTTGAGGGGGAGTGTTGGAAGATGGGCTCAAGTCCACAAGCTCAAAGCAAGAAGCCCACACATCAAAAGAGTGGCATATGGGTAAAATATGATACTTTCCATAAAGATGGCATAAAGTTGTAAATATGTGTTCCTTATTTGTCTTTTGTTTTATCAAGTTGTAGCCCTAAGGGCATTGTAAAACTATAAATAAAGACATTGGCTAAGAGGTAGAGCATTGAAGCCCTCTCCTCTTGTTCCAAAAATTCGTCCAGCTTTCCTCATTCTTGGTTGACGCCATCTCTTCTTTCCTTAATCCAAACACTCTCCCTCTACGGTCTTCTTTTTCTCCTCTCCTTTCTATCTTCTTCTTCTTCTTCCTCGTTGATCTAAAGTTCTTCTCATGGGATTCTAAATTCTACAAGAAAAGATAAAAGACCTTTTACAAGTGGTACTCTTATCAATTGGTATTAGATCAAACACTTGATAGAAAGCCAAATTACCCCAAAAGAACCAAGAGAAGAAGAGAAGTAGAAGAGAAGAAGAAAAATAATAAAAAGAGAATGAGATGCCACAAGAAAATAAATAGTGGAGGTTGCCCTACCTCCAAGAAACCAGAGGAGTGGAGAATGAGGTTAAAAAGGTAAAAAATACCCTCAAAAGGCTGGTCAAAGCTGAATAATCCTTACTTATTTTTTAAAATATATGATCTTAATAGATTAAAAAGGATTTATCTATAATTGATATAATATTTCAATTTCCTAGAATCTCTTGTACATTGATGTAATTTTTTTTAACTTCATAGAATCTTTTCTTAATTGATGTAATAAGGGACTCCTAATTGATTAAAGGCTTTCCTAAATAGTGCAAAGGAAAAAGTTTAAATAAGGTTATTGGCTAAAAGGAAAAGATCAATTAAGTCTTTTCTAAAATATCTCTTGCCTCTCTTTCCTCCCTCAAAATTGACTCTTAACACTTCTCTCTTTTCTCCTCTCCTATTCTTTCCTTTCCATGTAGCTCTCTTTATCTCTCTCTCTTCCTGTACTTTATTTCTCTCTTCTTCTCTTGTCTCTTATGCCTACCCTCCTATCATCTCTCTTTCAACTCTTCCTTGAACATTTATGAAACGATAAGGACTTTTCACAAGTGGGTTTCTTAACAATTGGTATCAGAGTAGGCATTTGATAGAAACCAAAATTTACCCTCAAAGAACCAAGAGAAGAAGAGAAGAGGAATAAAAATAGAAAGAGAACGAGGGACTGCCACAAAATAGAAAGTGGAGGTGGCACCACCTCCAAGAAACAAGGGGCGTGGAGCATGAGGGAAAAAAGGTAAAAATATCCCCTCAATATGCTAGTTAAAGCTAGAATTATACTTGAATCTTCTTGAAAAGATAATATCTTAGTATATTATAAAAAAATTATCCTTAATTGATATAATATTTTAATTTCCTAGAATCTCTCCTACATTTATATAATCTTTTCAAATTTCTTGATTTTTCCTGATTGATGTAATTAGGGACTCATTGATTAAGGAGTTTCCCAAATAATACAATAGGAAATGTATAAATAAGGGTATTGGCTGAAGGAAAAATCAGTCAAACCTTTTCCAAAATCTCTCTTACCCATCTTTTCCGTCTTTGATTAGTGCCCTAGAACCTCCCCTCTTATTTCTCTTATCCTCTTCTCTTGTTTTCCTTCTAGCTCTCACTCTGTCTCCCTCTCTTCCTTTACTTCTCTTTTTTCCCCTTCTCTCTTACTACAACCCTCTCAACCTCTGTCTTTCAACTATTTCTTGAACTTTGAAGAAAATATAAGGACCTTTCACAAGTGGGGTTCTTATCAATTGGTATCAGAGTAGTCCTCCTTTAGGACCTTTTGCGTCTCAACTATAAATTGAATAAAAGATCAGCTTAGCCAGACTACAAATCCCACAATTTATTAGATGATCGAATTCACGATAATCATATTTTATGTAGCAATATTATACCTTAATAAAATATATTCAAGTCTACTTTCGGAAGCAACACTTTTCAAGTCAATATGATCTCTCTGTAAATAGATATCATTGGAGTACACCAAGGTCCTATTGCAAAATAAAACAAATCAAACAACCACAAAAGATTCAGGGTGAGAGCTTTACATATTAAATTACATACCAAATTAAAGATCCTTGAGTCTAATTTCTATAGGAATAAGTTGTTTGCTACACTAAATTATACTTTGCGAGATACCACCATGTTAAGCCATAAATGTTAGTCTTATTGAAACTTTCATCTTTCTTCCTTGATCCCATTCGAGTTAGCCCTCATTACTTGAAAGCCCTAAAATTATATTTTCACCATACTCCACATATTTGACCTTATTCTAGAGTCACATTAGGTTTAGACCCATCCACAAAAAATCCATGTCTCTACATTTTAAAAGAAACAAACTCCTCCCCCTATTTTCTCTCCCAACCTCCTTAACTTCTCTCCCAATTTCTTTTCAGCCAAACCCACAATCCTAGACCTTACTAAATCACATCCAAACCTCCCCCCCTCCCCCCCCCCCCTCCCCCTCCCCAAACACTCTCTCCCTTCTCCAAAATCACCTCTTCAAAAAAATAAGCATGTTGAACACAAGATTGCATGGAACAACAAAAACAAAATAAAGTTGTGGCTATTCGTAAGTTTGACCAAGAAAATTTGGGCAAAAAGATCACTAGTTTGGAAGGACAAATGCAACATCTAACAAACATGCTTCAATCCTACATGGAAGAAAAGGTGGAAAGACCTTTTTCCCCCTCCTCCACAAACAACGGATCATGAACCATAACAAAACATGCTTTTTGTAATTTTCCTTGTTCACCACTACCAATTGATTTTTAAACAAACCACTCCCATTGTTTTATCCCACTAGATTTTTTCTTCAAAATGTTACTGCCCTCACCCTTCTCAAACCACCTCTACACCAAGTTAAAATTACCACCTAGCACCCAAACTTTCTTTTTATTCATTCATTTCAGCACCATATCCCTTATCCACCACATCCATACTTTTCCACCCAACCATTAAATCCCACCCTATCCATCTACAACTTCACCACACGGATCACCAAAACACTTACTCTCACTTTCACTCTAAAATTAGCCCTTCTCTAAAAAACCCCACAAATCCAATCATTCACACTATTTTTTAAGAAATCAACCCTCACTATTTTCTTCGTCACCCCAACCCATACAAATCACCAATGTCCTATCCATACATAACTCACTCAACTCCTTCATAATTTTCATCCATCTCAGCTACTCCCTCTCCTCCCAAAAAAAAATCCTCTCCACCAAGCTACTCACCCACATGAAGATCACCACCCTATTCTTTCTGTAAACCCTACTACACATTATGTCCCTTTTTTCCAACTCAACCACAACTCAAGTCACTTTTTAAGACAAATTCCTAACCCGCCCCAAAAAGAAAATCCTCACTCATACAAACAACCACACCCTCACCCTCATGCACCACCATACATATCACCCACCCTCATATCCGGCACAACCATCCACCATTATCCATGACCAAAATATTTCAGCTCTAGAAGAAGCTTGGTTGCTCCAAGATCTGGCTCCCACGGTCAACATGATCTAGCTCAACATAACACATCACCATAAGCAAAACGAGCTTTACAAGAAATATACACATGTACCAGGCTAGGGGAGGGGTACAAATTATAATTTGGGAGGCATTTATTTAAAAAAATCTAGGATGGGCCACCTTAAGGGTAAAAGTGGTAATTTGATTTTTTTTCTAGAAAACCTTGGGGGGGGGGGGGGGGGGGGGGTGGCGGCGGTACTTCGGATACATGAAGATGAATTCCTTATATGATTTTCAAGAGGGATGAAATGGTAGAAACTCAAAATTAACCCCAATTAATCTATAGAAAAGAAGAAGAAGAAGAAGAAGAAGAAGAAGAAGAAAGAAGAAGAAGAAGAAGAAGAAAGAAAAATAGAAAGAGGAGGGGCCACAAAAAAAATAGAAAGTGGAGGAGGGGCCACCAAAAAAATAGAAAGTAGAGGTGGTGCCACCTCTAAAAAATAAGGGAAATGGGTCATGAGGGAAAAAAGGTTAAAATGTCCCTGAAAATGCTGGTCAAAGTTGTAGTCATAATTGCTTTTTCTTGAAAAGATAGGATCTTACTAGTTTAGAAAGGATTTATCCTTAATTAATGTCAGTTGGCCCAGGTGGCTTCTCAAGAAAGGGCTGCATTAAGATTTTATAATTAAAAACTAGGTGCTTATATGCAACATTTAAAGTAAATGAAACAACAAAACCACACACCACAATGGAAGATAAAGGATTTTTTTATTGATATTGCCCTATTGGGAGTCACTGCTTAAGATCCCATGGTCGGGAAATTTTCACTAATAAGCTCTATTAGCTGAAATTTTACTCACAAAATATTTTAGCTCTCTTTTAAGCCACGTGTAATACTCAAGTATACGATAAAAAACTCTCCATGAGATTTTATATCTAAATTAAAACTCTAGCAATCTTCCCTTTCTTTATCTCCAAGTTCTAGAATAACCTTGATAAAAAAAGTGAAAAATACAATTAGAAAAGAAAACCTTACACCCTTTGAATATGGAGAGACAAATTTGTCCTATATATTTTCAAGTCCCCAATCTTTGATGCCCGAGAGAAGAGTTGTTGGAGTTTGAAATACTAGGATACTCTGATTTTGAGAGAGCAAAGTGATTTTTGCAAGAGTATAACACTATTTCTTTTGAAAAGTATATTTTTGAAAGAATTTAAATTAAAATAGTGGTTAAATGTAATAAATTACCAATGGATGCTTACATTACCCTTTTATAGGAATTTGGAGGGGGTATTTATAAGTTTCTCTGCAAAGCAAGTTGTATTTTACCCTATTTTAAAAAGTTACAAAAAGTTTCGAACGATCACTGGAATGGTATCTTGGTCAACCATGTGTAACGACAATGTTTTTGAGTTCTCCAAGCTTGTTGATTGATTAGACCATTGATAAGTGAAATTTTCAAATTCTCACGAATAGCATATTGATCAATCAATCCAAGTCGGTTGAATGCTCTATGGGCTGGCTATGCAGTTTTTGGGATAATTGATCATAGTGTAGGCTATGCTTTGTAATTGCATTCTAAAGGATCAATCACATGACTTGTATGATCAATCATGCTACATGCTATAATGAAAACTTGTTTTTAAGCATCTTGATAACTTGGTTATGGGGTTTTGTATGTCTAAATTGTTTTTTAATGCAACAATTAAACATGGTTTAAAAATCAAATGTCCTAAAGCTCCAATCCTTTTTTATACCTTAAAATCAAAGTTTGGTGGCTGTCCTCATATATGGCTAGAGTTCTTGAGATATATCTAGAAAACTTAGACTCTAATGTTCAATATTCAATCTTTGCTTGTAGGTGCCTCTTCAAGATAACTTGACACATTGTAAAGCTCGAGGTCTTATCTTGAGTTTGTTAGTCCTTTCTACAAACCTTATTATTGTGTTTCTTAAAGGAATTGTATCTAAAATTCTTGACTTGACAATATTAATATAAATGCAGTTAAGTTTTTTTTATTATTAAAATATGGATGAAGGTCAATCTAGTTTAACAATGTAATATTTCAATTTCCTATAATGTTTCCAAGATTGATGTAATATTTTCAAGTTCCTAGAATCTGATATGGTCCCTTGCCATGGATCGAGTAACTCGGCGTGGGATTGGTGGATCCAGAGTTCTAAGAGAGCTGCTGCACTCGGTTAGGAGGAAAAGACCCTCATTTTTGCTGCTGTTCTCGGTAGAGATCTAGAGAGGCCTTGTGGCTGCTAGATTAGATGTAAAAGATCCTCCTTTTTACAGCTATGCTATTGTTCTTGGTAAGGGCAGGGAAGCCATTTGCTGCTCACTGGTATAGGGGCTGGAAAGCCTCTATCTTTGCTCAAAAAGGAGAGAGAGGATCCTCTCTTGCTGCTTTTGGTCTAGGGGCTGGGAAAGCCTCTAGCTTTGCTCGAAAAAGAGAAGGGGAATCCTCCCTTCCTTTTGTGCACTGATTATAGGCTAAAGGCCTCCCGTTGAGCTTGGAAAAGAGGGAGAAATCCCTCCTTGAAATGCAAAACAGAAAATCAAAGAGAGAAGAAAGAAATTCAGATTCAAGAGGGAACCTAGACCTAGAGCTCGTCAAGGAGACCTCCAAACCCTAGAGCTCGTCTAGGAGAACTTTGAACCCTATTTAACCTAATTCAAGACTTGCCTTTTCTCATTCTCCTTCCCCTCTAACTAGGGTTGACGCCAACATAGTTTAGGGTTTAATTTTACAATTTTTCCCCTACAACAATTTAACTTAAATAATGCATAAAAACGAATTTAAAAAAAATGGAAATAAAACAATTAACTCAGTGACTCAGTGCGCCTCCTTTGGATGACTTGGTTAGCTTTTGAGTCCTCAACATCCCCCCTTGGAGAAAGAGCTTGTCCTCAAGCTCGTAAGTTGGGTAGACTTACTTGAAGTTTTCCAATTGTGCCCATATAGCTGCGGCTGGTTCGGTGGATGTCCAATGGACAAGGATTTCCCACTGGTCATTGACCAATCTGGCTCGTAACACCATGGCTGGTGTAAGGATTACGGGTCCATTGTCCACCGGAGGAAGGAACAGAGTGGTCGAGGGGGTGTGGGGGTGAGCCAATACAGGGTTTCAATTGGGAGACATGAAACACATCAAGCAGATTGGCCATGGCTGGAAGTTGCAGCTGATAGGCCACTGGTCCCATGCGCCGAATAATTGGGTAAGGCCCAAAGTACTTTGGTGAGAGTTTATGGTGCGGCGGTCCTACAATAGAGTGTTGTCTGTACGGTTGTAGTCGTAACCAAACGTAGTCCCCCACCTCATACGAGACTTCTCTGCGCTCCTTGTCATAGAAATCTTTCATACAAACTTGTGCTCTCATGAGGCAATCTGTAATATTCTACAGTATCTGGTCGAGGTCCATTAGGCCCTGATCAATTGCTTCCACGCGGGTCGAACCTAGAGTACAAGAGAGAAGCCTAAGAGGATCTCTGCCATATAGAACCCTGAATGGAGTGGATTGCAAGGCTAAGTGGAAGGAATTGTTATAACAATACTCAGCCCAGGGTAGCCACTGAACACAGTTTTTAGGGCGATTGCCCACAAGGCACCGTAGATGCATCTCTACACTGTGGTTAACCACCTCTGTTTGCCCATCTATCTGAGGATGATATGAGGATGAAAATTTCAGCTTCGTTCCGCTCAGACGAAATATTTCCCACTAGAAAGTGCTGGTAAAGACCGCATCCCAATCACTGACAATGGATTCTGGAATGTCATACAAGTGGACAATATGCTTGAGGAAGATCTGTGCCACTCGGGATGCTGTATATGGGTGTGCCATAGGAATAAAATGTACATACTTAGAGAACCTATCAACCACCACAAATAATACCGATTTGTTGGATGTCTGGGGAAGAACATCGGCGAAGTCCATAGAAATATCAACCCAGACCTGTGTAGGGAGTACGAGAGGTTGAAGAAGACCCACTGAACTTAAGTGTTCATCCTTGTTGCGTTGACATACCTGGCAGGCTGTGACATATGTTGCAATGGTGGTCTTCATGGTCTGCCAATAGAAATCTGCCCGAACGCGATGCAATGTTTTCTAGATGTCTTCATGTGTGCTGTCATGGTAGGCAGAGAGGATTTTTGCAACCAACTCGGAAGTGTGTGGTATATAAATCAGCATGTTGTAGCAAATAAGTGAATTCTGGATGGACCACTTAGAATCCATCGTCCCCTCTGTAATTTTTGTGTGCAGTTCATGTAGGGCCAGAATAGTAGCATGTGCCTCCCTAACCAAGTCTAATATGAGAAAACGAGGCTGGCTGATAGCATAGATGAGTTGCTGGTTCTCCAAACACCGTGACAAGGCATATGCTGCCTTGTTTAATCTCCCTAAAGCGGTACTCCACCGAAAAATCAAATTCCATCAACTTACTGATCCAGTGCTACTGTGGAGAAGTAGTGAGTCACTGTTCAAGTTAGAATTTAAGGTTGTAATGATTAGTACGAATGAGAAATGCACGACCCCATAAGTAAGGTCACCAGTGTTGGACAACCTTGGCCAAACAGATTAATTCCCGTTCATATGCGGCCAATTTATGATACCTTGCTGCCAACTGCCTGCTGAAATATGCAATGGGGTGGGAGTGATGTTGTAAGACAGCACTAATGCCCCTACCGGATGAGTTGCACTCTACCACAAATAATTCCTCAAAATTTGGAAGTTGTAGTATGGGTGTGGAGGCGAAAGCTAGTTTGAGACCCTGGAAGGACTGTGTGGCTTCTTCATTCCAAATAAAGGATTTTTTCTTGAGGAGACTAGTCAATGGTGCTACCAAGGGCCCATAATTTTGTATGAATTTACGTAGTATCAGACTAGGACCAAATATATGTTATGGACTCCATAACATCACGAGTTATCCACAGGCATAGGAATTAAATTATGTAAATTTACTTTTAATGTAATTTCATTTGGTTTGGTTTGGTTTACTTTGGTTTGGTTTAGATGTAATGTGGCGTGAACCACTTGACCTATGGGTCACTTTTGTAATTCCATCCTCAACCCAATTTAGGGGGACGTCAAGGGAAGGAGAAATCAAGTATTGAGAAAATTAAGAGTAAACAGGTCAGATTCTCCAGAGGTCTAGGTTGGATTCTCCCTCTGAGGTCCAGGTCGAGCTTCCTTCAAAGCTCCATCATTCTATTCGATTTCCATCATTCCACGTTGCAGAAACAAGAATCCTCTTCGAGTGTCAAGAAAAACCATGGAAGGAAGAGAGGAAATAAGGGTGACTCGATCCATAGCTCGGGAAGAACCTAACATCTTGGTATCAGATAGGTCCACCCTTGGGGATTCCTCTTACCCTGAGGATTTGAGGCAATTAGTTGAAGATAATCGGCAGAGGACAGACCTTCAGGCTCAATCCTTGGAAGAAGTGCATCAGACAACTTCTGACCTACGTGAGGCCATAAAATCTATGGATGCTGCCATCCAAGCTCTCCACCGGCGACAAGATGACAATGGTACACAAGCACAACCACTGGCCGACCACTATCAATTCCACCCACCTCTTCCCCCACAACCACCAATACGTCATCACAATCCCCATTTGGGGCCTGCTGCTCAGGGACCAAATACAGTTCCCAGGTATTTAAAACTTGACTTTCCTACTTATGATGGGTCTAAGGACCCCTTGATTTGGTTAGCCAAGTGTGATCAGTTCTTTTATCATAAAAAAACACATGCGGATGATAAAGTTTATTTGGCCACCTACCACATGCTCGATGAAGCGCTTCTATTGTACCACCAATTCCGAAATGACCAATTGGTTCAGGATTGGGCAACCTTTAGGCAGTCTTGTATGATGAGGTTTGGTCCTTCAGCTAGTAGCAATCCATTGGGTGAATTAATCAATTACAAAGCAAACTGGATCACTAGAGGTATACCAAAAGACCTTCCAGGAAAGGTTAGCCCGAGCAAACCAGTTTATCAGTCACACCCAATATGTTCATATTTTTACTACGGGTTTGACAGAAGCTTTGAGACTGGAAGTTGAATTACATGGTCCTACAGATTTGGACCACACTATGAATTTAGCCAAGTCAATTGAGCACAAGCAGCATGTTCTAAAGGAGTCACTGGTCAGAAAACCAGCTTGGCCAGGAAGGCCCAATGCCACTGCACCAACCACTTATTATGGACCTTCACATTCTGGAGCCAGTGCAGCCCCATGCCCAGACAACTCTAACTCGGCTCCACCTGCTCCTTACTTCAAAAAATTGAACAGACAGGAAATGGAACAGAGAAAGGCCAAAGGCCTTTGTTTTAACTGTGATGAACAATATGTATATGGTCACCATTGCAAAACATTATTCAGTATATGTCTATGGGAGGATGGTGACGACATACTACCAGAGGAGGAGATTGTGGAGACAAACCAAGAGGGTCCAGAGATTTCCCTTCATGCCATGACCGGTCTACGTAGTTCTAGAACCGTGCAGGTTAAAGCCCAGTTACATCACCTACAGCTACTGGCTTTAGTTGACTCGGGTAGTACACATAATTTCATTAGTCAGTCGGCTGCAGAACAACTTGGGTTAGTAGTCCAGCAACAGGCTGGCCTTTCTGTATCAGTAGCCAATGGGGCTAAAATTACTAGTGTGGGCATATCTCCAGCCACACACTTTGATATTGAGGGACACACATTTATTGCAGATTTCTTGGTGATTCCACTTTCAGGATTCGATTTGGTACTGGGAATTAAATGGCTACAACTGTTGGGGCCAATAACATGGGATTTTCAAGCTCTGACAATGTCCTTTACAAAGGACCACCGTCAGATTATATTGCATGGCACCCAAGCACCAGTGCCCTGCGCACTACAGGTTGTTCCAGTCCAAACCACGACCAACTGTAAGTTATCTCAATTACTTACAGACTTTGAGGATATCTTTCAGGACCCTACTGCTTTACCACCAATTAGGCACTATGATCACCGTATCCGTTTGAAAATGGGAACTGAGCCTGTAGTGGTGCGTCCTTATCGTTACCCCCACTTACAAAAGGATGAGATTGAAAGACAGTGCTAGAAGATGCTAGCCCAGGGTATTATTCAGCCCAGCAGTTCTTCTTTTTCTTCACCGGTATTACAGGTCCGCAAGCATGATAAGTCATGGAGGTTTTGTGTGGATTATAGGCAACTCAATGCGCATACCATTAAAGATAAATTTCCCATCCCAGTGGTGGACGAGTTGCTAGATGAGCTACATGGAGCTACTATTTTTACCAAACTCGATTTGAAATTTGGCTATCATCAAATCCGAGTTCACCCATCAGATGTGGAGAAAACAGTGTTCCACACGCATCACGACCATTTCGAGCTCCTCGTAATGCCATTTGGTCTCTCAAATGCGCCTTCCACCTTCCTGGCCCTCATGAATGAGGTATTTTCCTCTCTCTTGAGGAAATACTTTTGGTATTTTTTGACGATATTTTGGTCTATAGCAACAGTTGGGAAGAGCATCTTCAGTACCTTCACCAGGTATTTTCTCTTATCCGATCACATCATTTGGTTTTAAATCAGTCCAAATGTTCTTTGGGAACTTCAAAAGTGGCATACTTGGGCCACGTTATTTCAGCAGTTGGGGTGAAAGTAGACTAGAGTAAGATATAGGTCGTCACAGATTGGCCTCCTCCCACATCCATTACAGCCTTAAGGGGATTTTTGGGCCTAGTTGGGTATTACAGAAAATTTATTCGCAGCTATGGCCAGATTGCAGCTCCTCTCAATAACCTACTTAAGAAAAATGTCTTTACCTGGTCAGAGACAACGGCTCATTCCTTTCAGCAATTGAAAGAGGCCTTATCATCCACCCCGATTTTGCAGCTACTCGACTTTGATGAATCATTTGTTGTGAAATGTGATGTTTCGGGGGGCGGTATTGGTGCAGTGTTACACCAACAGGGACACCCGATTGCTTATTTTAGCCGCCAACTTGGCCAGCACCACCACAAGTTAGCAGCTTATGAGAGGGAATTGATCGGACTAGCGAAAGCTATACAGCATTGTCGGCCTTATCTTTGGGGATGCCCATTTCTAATTCGCACTGATCATTGCAGCCTCAAGTATATGCTTGATCAACGCCTCACTACCTCACCGCAGCAGCATTGCTTAAGTAAACTTATGGGGTTTGACTTTACTCTAGAGTATAAACCTAGGAGTTGGAATGTAGGGGCTGATGCTTTATCTCGCTAGGACATTCCAGAGCCACATTTACATGCCATAAGTCAGCCCAAAGCTCTCTTGTTGGATTCTATATGGGAAGAAGCACAACAGTACCCAGAAATTATAGATTTATATCATGAGATCAAGCAAGGGACAGTGGCAACCCATTGGATGGTTCAGGACAATCTAGTCCTCTAAAAAAACAGAATCTTTCTACACCACACGTCCCCACTGATTCATAGCATTTTAGCTTCCTTCCATGACAGTACACATGAGGGCCGACAAAAAATATATTTCCGGATCAGTCGGGAATTTTATTGGAGGGGCATGAAGCACAGTATAGCCAATTATGTGGTGGCTTGTTAGATTTGTCAACGGAATAAAGTGGAATCATTAAGTCTAGCTGGGTTGCTCCAACCATTTCAGCTGCTGTCACAGGTCTGGTCTGATATTTCTATGGACTTCATAGATGGACTTCCCTCTTCGTCAGGCAAATCCGTTATCTTTGTAGTGGTTGATTGTTTCTCAAAGTATGGGCACTTTATCCCTTTGGCGCATCCTTACACTACAGCTCAGGTCGCTCAGCTCTTTATGGATAATATTGTCCGCTTACATGGGATGCCTAATTCTATTACCAGTGACAGGGATGCCATCTTTACCAGTACATTCTAGAAATAACTCTTCAAGCTGCAGGGCACAACGTTAGCATTCTCTTCAGCCTACCATCCGCAGACTGATGGTCAGACAGAGGTCATCAACAGAACAATTGAAATGTATCTTCATTGTTTCGTGGGGGACTCACCTAAAAGGTGGGTTAAGTGGCTTGCCTGGGCTGAATTCTATTACAACACCTCCTACAACAGCGCACTCGGCACAACCCCATTCAAGGTAGTATATGGTAGAGACCCACCCAGCCTTTTATCATATGAACCGGGTGCCTCCAAGGTTGCCACTTTGGACCAAGCATTAGCTGAAAGAGACACCTTGCTCACTGAAGTCGTACTCATCTCCAGGAGGCACAACATACTATGAAGTTGTATTATGACAAGAAGCACTGGGAAGTCTTCTTTTCTCCAGGAGATTATGTATGGCTGCGTCTCCAACACTATAGGCAGTTGTCGCTGACAGCCTCCAAAGCTCTCTCCGAAGTATTAAGGTCCCTTTTAGGTTATGGACCGCATTGGCACAGTTGCCTACAACTTGCAGCTTCCGCCAGAGGCCAGGATTCACAATGTGTTTCATGTCTCCCAATTGAAGGCCTTCCAAGGTGATTCTCCCTTGTTGCACACACCTCTGCCCCCACTACATGAGGGACATGTCCTTTCTACTCCAACACAGGTATTACAGGCTCGCCGCATTCAGGGTGATTGGGAGATCCTAGTGCAATGGGATGATGCGGATCCCAGTGACACGACATGGGAGCCATTAGTTGTGTTCTGCACCCACTATCCCTACTTCGAGCTTGAGGACAAGCTCTTTCTCTAGGAGGGGATGATGTTATGGACTCCATCGCATCACGAGTTATCCACATCAATAGGAATTCAATTATGCCAATTTACTTTTAATGTAATTTCCTTTGGTTTGGTTTGGTTTACTTTGGGTTGGTTTAGATGTAATGTGGTGTGAACCACTTGACCTATGGGTCACTTTTGTAATTCCGTCCTCAACCCTATTTAGAGGGACGTCAAGGGAAGGAGAAATCAAGTATTGAAAAAATTAAGAGTAAACAGGTCAGATTCTCCCTCAGAGGTCTAGGTCGGATTCTCCCTCTGAGATCTAGGTCGAGCTTCCTTCAAAGCTCCATAATTCTATTCGATTTCCATCATTCCACATTCCAGAAACAAGAATTCTCTTCTAGCATCAAGAACAACCATGGAAGGAAGAGAGGAAAGAAGGGTGACTAGATCCATGGCTCGGGAAGAACCTAACAATATCCTCTCAAAGCTGAGCTATTCTTAGGTTGTGGCCAATCGGTAACTGCTTGAATCTTCTCGGGATCAACTGTGGCCCCTGCATGGGATATAATATGGCCGAGATAGGCAACATGTGACTTCGTAAAAGAGCATTTAGATTTCTTTAAATAGAGCCGGTGGGCTCATAATAATTAAAATACTACCTGTAAATCCGCTTAATGTTGTTCCCCGAACTTGCTGTATATGAGTATATCATAAAAAAAAAAAACAAGCACAAATTTTCGGAGATAGTTGCAGAATACCTCATTCATCAACACCTGAAAAGTGGATGGGGCATTTGATAACCCAAATGACATCACCACAAACTCAAAATGGTTGTGATGAGTGTGGAAGACCGTCTTCTCGATGTCGGACGAGTGCATCCGAAGCTGATGATATCCTGAGCGCAAGTCCAATTTTTTGAAGACCCATGAACCATGTGATTCATCCAGGAGCTCCTTCACTATTGGTATAGGGAACATATCCTTCATGGTTTGGGCATTTAATTCCCTATAATCGACACAAAATTTCCATATGCCATCACGTTTCTTCACGAGTAAGACTGGTGAAGAGAAGGGGGAGCGGTTGCTGCGAATAAGGCCCTGTTGCAGCATGGCCTAGTACTGCCGTTCGATTTCATCCTTCTGGAGGTGTGGATATTGGAATGGCCTAACCACCACCACATCTAAACCTATTTTTAAATAGATCCTATGGTTACAGTGCCTCAATGGAGGCAATCCGAAAGGCTCGTGGAAGACGTCTGAGAACTCGTCGAGGAGTTTTTTCATAGTGTTGTCTGGTTGGTCCTGTGTGTGGATGGTATGAAGGTGGTGGGGTTTGTCCATTTGACTGCCCTGTAATAGCACTTGGTGTCAACCCATTGCAAAGCTCACAGTTAAAGCAGAGAAGTCCCACAAGATGGGTCCCAATGTTTATAACTATTTGATGCCCAATACCATATCAAATCCGGCCAAAGGTATGATAATTTTTTTTGAATGAAATGGAGTCGTACCAATTGAAAATTTTACCGCTTTGCTGATCCCATAGCTAGGGACTTTCTCCCCATTGGCCACTAAAACCGTGGTTGTTGGGTGTGGATGGATCTACAACCGAAGATGTTGAGTAGCTGTTAAGTTGAGAAAATTGTGTGTGCTTCCCGAATCCATGAGTCCCACGAGTTCTTGGTCCATGACTCGAGATCTGACTTGCATAGTTTTGGCAGATTTTTGGTGGGTCCTCCTCACTAGGACCATCACTATTTTCTGGTTCCTCTCCTTCATCTACTTCTAGCCAGAACAACCATTTACATTGGTGGCCTGCCCTGTACGGTTCATCACAGTTGTAGCACAGGTTCTTGGACTTCCGTTCCGCCATCTCCAAACTTGTTAATTTTCTGAAATACTGAGCTGGTGGATTACTAGGGCATGTATTAGCTACTAGAGTAGTGATCGGATTATTTCTGGGCGGTGGTAATGCTGGATATGCCACCTTAGGGGAAGTGTTTTGCCTACCTTTCCAATTCGTGGAAGTATTCCGTTCCCCTTGCCAAACTGGCAGTTGATGTTGAAGTCGTTGCCTTTGTTCCATCGCTCGAGCTAAATTCATTGCGTGAGCCAAATTTGAAGGTGAGTGAAGTTCCACCTCTAACCTCAAAGATTCATTGAGGCCTGCTGTAAATAAGTTGAACTGCTGGTCGACTCGCACCATCCGGCCAGCTCTAGCCAAATTTTCTTAGAACTATTTTTGATAAAGTTCCACAGATGCGGTTTGTCTCAATAGCACCAAATCTCCCAGGGGGTTGCTGTGGGCGGGAGGGTCAAATCTAATTGTGCATAACTCTTTAAATTCCCTCCAATCCAACACTAATCTTTCTATTTTCACTTGATGAAACCATTGCTATGCTTCATCTAGCATGTAGAAGGCGGCTAGTCCCACCTTATCAAACTCAGCAGTCCCTTGATTTGAAAAAAAATTCTCACATCTATGCAACCAAATTAAGTGGTCGACTAACCCAGTAAATGTAGGAAAATCCAATTTTGTATACCTAGGAATTGTGCCTCCACCCTGCGGTACATGGACAGCGATGCACCCGGCAAACTGTTCCTCCCTTCAGTTGTGCAAATTATTCTCCCTCATTTGGTTTGGGGTAGTGTGTCTTTCTGCCATGATATAAAAAATCATGCTAGAGAGTCCCTGGAGTTGCAAGTTAATGCTAGGAATTTGTTCCATCTATAGGCCATAACTAGCCAGTCTCTCCCGTTGTTTAGCCTGTGCATCCTACACCTCTCTGATTATGCTTCTTAGTTCTTCATTGTTAGATGTATCCCCCATGTTACCCTACTCTGATACCAAGTTGATATGGTCCCTTGCCATGGATCGAGTAACTCGACGTGGGATTGGTGAATCCAGAGTTGGAAGAGGGTTGTTGCTCACGGTTAGGAGGAAAAGACCCTCCTTTTTGCTGCTGCTCTCAGTAGAGATCTAGAGAGGCCTTGTGGCTGCTGGGTAAGATGTAAAAGATCCTCCTTTATGCAGCTATGCTGCTGTTCTCAGTACGGGCTGGGAAACCACTTGCAGCTCATTGGTATAGGGGCTGGAAAGCCTCTATCTTTGCTCAAAAAGGGAGGATCCTCTCTTGCTGCTCTCGGTCTAGTGGCTGGGAAAGCCTCTACCTTTGCTAAGAAAAGAGAAGGGGAATCCTCTCTTGCTGTTGTGCACTGATTATAGGCTAAAGGCCTCTTGTTGAGCCCGAAAAAGTGGAAGAAATCCCTCCTTGTTCTCGATGAAGAGCAATGTAAAACATAATATCAAAGAGAGAAGAAAGAAATTCAAATTCGAGAGGGAACCTGGACCTAGAGCTCGTCAGGGAGACCTCCAAACGCTAGAGCTTGTCAAGGAGAACTCTGAACCCTGCTTAACCTAATCCAAGACTTGCCTTTTCTCATTCTCCTTCCCCTCTAAGTAGGGTTGACACCAACATCATTTAGGGTCTAATTTTACAATTATGCCCCTACGGAAATTTAACTTAATAATGCATAAAAACGAATTTAAAATAATATGGAAATAAAGAAATTAACTTCGAGACTCAGTGAGCTTCCTTTGGATGACTCTATTAGCTATTGAGTCGTCAACAGAATATCTCCTAGGTTGATGTAATTAGGGTCTCCTAATAGCATACATGGAGAAAGAGCCATAACTTTACTTAATAGAGAAGAGTTATGAAGATCAATTATCTGATTAGAGATCAAACTCATAATGTAATAGGACTCACAAGGATTTTTCAAAACTCTTGAGAAATCATAGCAACAATCCTCCAAAGAAGAAGGTTCAAGTGTAGAGAAAAAAATGAGAATTTTTACAAGCAAGGACTGGAATATGCAACAAGAAACAAGTATTTTATTATTTAAAAAATGATCAAACTAATGATTATTAGATGGAGAAGGACCTGAGCTATCATACATAAAAAATTTCTGGCATATAACTATCATGTTCACCAGAAAAAAAGTACTTCTTTTACTATGCATGTGAAGGTACAACAAAACTTTGTTCTATAATAACAACACACACATGCATAAAAAGGATTCTTCAACAAACAAATGTTAATCATATTAACCTATAAATGGTAGACCAATGCACACATGCAGTAACAACTCCTCTAAGTCCTCAATTGAGAGAGAAAAAATAGGAAGAAAGGGAGGAAAAACAAACCAAACTCATCTGAATATTATTGATTTCTTGTCCCCTCTTCCCATAATTACATGGGTCTATGTTATGGTCCCAGATCTGACACATGGATTCGTAGGGAGGAAGAAGAGAAAGACGAAAATCAAGCCCAAGGGAAGCTTGAAAACCCTAGCTTCTTTGAGGAGAACGCACACCCCTGAGCTCGTTGAGGAGAACTCAAAACCCTGTTTAACCTAAATCAATGTTTGCCTTTCTCATTACTCTTACCCCTTAAATAGTGTTCACCCTTACAAGGTTTAATATAAAATATTACAAAAATACCCCTATAAATAAAATATTCCAAAAATGCCCCTATGGCCTATTAATTCTTTGACTGAAATAAAATAAAGTAAATTAAATAAAAAATTCAAATAATAATGTTACTGTGTGCATAACATTACACCCCCTTGGGAGAAAGAGCTTGTCCTCAAGCTCGAAGGTAGGGTCTACTTGCCCGTGCCGACGTCTCCACCTGTTCTCAAGTATCAACCATGGTATTTGTGTTAGCCCTCTGGACTAAAAAATTGGAGTATTCCACCCTAGTAGCAAATTTGTTTTTTCAAGGTTGACTATAGGGATGCTTGTCGGATGTCGCCACATCTCCCCAAGTAGCCTCTCTCCCCTCCATCAGTCCTGGACTAGTGTGAAATTGCTCCTCATGGCGGCCCCCCATTGGCAAGGTTGCACTTCAGCATGGCAGCAACACATCCTGACCAGCCCCCTAGGATTGATCTCTGCATTCCTTTGAGCATCTAACACTGCAGATGCATTCATTTCAATGCCAACTACCATGCCAACAAGATGTGCCAAACTAAGGCCAATGGTTCCAGTACCGCAGCACACATAAACAAACATTGTATCCAGACCAAGAGCAGCCCAGTCACCAGCTAGAGAGTACAGCTTCTCTGCAGCCAGAGTGTTAACTTGAAAAATTTTTGTAGGCGATATAGAAAAGCATAAAAGACTGATGGAATCATGAATTCTTGCTGCAACGAGGGCTTGTAGGACCTCATTGCTCAAACCTCTGTCCACCTGGGGTATCGGCAGAGGGTGCAGTTGGCAATCAGCTGCTGCTGCATTTGATATGCTCACTGCTGTTAAGGGCAGTGGGAGAGAACATGCAGATGCTCCTTCAGTAAGGGATTGAGCAAATTTTCTAAAGTCACTTTCAACCACTTCATTGTCAAAAACAATAATTACAACATTATTGGAGCCAGTTAGTGGCAGAAGCAATCGAGCACCATTACTTACCATGTGAGAGGTCAATGAGACCAATAAAGGAGTACAACCGAGACTAAAGGCCCTTTCATATTCATTTATGTCATGTTGCAATATATCTTCCATCTCATTAACAGGACTAAGCAGGGGACTCACCTTTGACGTTTCAAATCCAGACCATGAGCAGAAAAAATTCACTCTACCAATCACAGATTGATCAACTTCAGCACCTGCTAATGTAAGAGTTCCTACAAGTGGTTCAAGTGCCACCCCCGATGCATAAGCACTAGATTCAGCACCACTGGAATCGTACTTCCCTTTTTCATCACTCTGGTTTAGTGCCTTGATTGCATGAAAATAGCCATCTACATATGCTGAATCAATAACCACATCAGCCTCTGAGTATCTCTGTTGAGCAAATAAAATTAAAGCCAGCAACCTCCACCCTTTGTATATCGATCCCCCTATCGCATCAATAATTGGTTTGGCATTTAATTTTTTCTATGGAGTCCATTTCTGCATTGTGACAACAGCAGCAATTTTAAATCCTATCCAACCAAAAATGCCATAGCAACAGGAATTTAAAATTGAGTTATACAGTGCAACCCAGCTATAGAAAAATCATTCATCCACAAGACCATTCCCAACACACGCAAAAAAATTCTATCTCCATTCTTTTCAAAACCAAGAAATGACAAATTTGACTTACTATCCCATGAATCTCCTATCATAGCAGGACCCTTATAACTACCTGTTATGATAGCATATATACCACTCAACACATTTCTTAAGTTCACTTTAGGAGGCCTCTTAAATTGTCGAGTAGAAATCTGAGAATCCTCGCTTGCCTCATTTTCTCCATCAAGAAGATCTAAATTCAAAGGCAATTGATAAGTGAACTCTTGCTTGAAAGGCATTGGCCCTGAGGCACAAGAACCCTTTCCTCCAGAGGCAGTCCACACAGAAGGAGGGTAGTCTTCTTAATAATGAATGTCATCAGTCGGTTTATCAAGGTTAGACAACGAAGAATATGAAACACATCTTGCATCCATGCGTGCAGCAGAAATTTGAAGAGGCTCACTGCTGTTGTTCTCAGTAGTAGAAAAATAAAACAACATCCAAAAAAAATTTCTATCAATCCCAGCATCCCCAAAAAAATTCCATCTCAGAATTCATACACACAAGCCAGAATTCTATCATACAACTGCCCGTCCTCTTCCAATTGTCTTATCACCGCTGAAGTAGCTCCAACCTGGCTATTTATTAGAGCCCATTTCTGCACTGTAATAGCAATAGCACAAAACAATTTGTGGATGAACCCAAGTGTTGCAAAACCAGTAGCTTCCTCCTGTCTCCTCTCATTCCCAACCCAATTTGCATTCATATTAATCAATCTATTGGATACAAAAACATGAGATTCAAACCCATTATGTATCGTGTGATTACGTATCAACCTGCCCAAGAAAAAATCAATGGGTGGGGCATAGATAGGCAGGACACAAGACACTGTGATAGGACTCCTCACCTACTGTCTTGCCATCTCCTCAGAGACACCCAATACTTCCACAACGTCCTGTTTTGGAAGAATCCAACTATCATGGCGTGCCAAACATCTACATTTTGATCGGGCATTTCAGAAAATGTTTGAAAAGCACCAGAATTATCCCCGAACTTGGAATCCATATGAATCAAAGAAGGGCCCCCAATGACATAATTTTTGAAACCCAACTGTAAACCGAGTAGTGGACTCTTTGGAAATCTCGCAACACCTCATCAGATATCAAGATCACTGGTCTTGACAAACAGGAACTGTAAGTTACCTTTGAGAAAACCTTCGATATGAAGAGATCCTCGGATTCATCCCGCAATCTAGGGTCACTAGCGAAATCACCATTGGAAGCACAAAATTCATTCAAGTCGGTGTCAATGATTCCAACACCGAACTTCATTCGCGGATTATTGTGGAAACCATAATCTAAGGGCCAGGAGATTTCATCCTTCACAACAGTATCGTTATCAGGGACCTATTGAAGTAGTTTTAGATCGAAACCCTCTAGACCCGACCTCTCATCTTCCGCCAGGGCAATGATTGCTACTTCGAAATTGAAGTCTCTTGATTTTTTCCCTTTCGGTGTGCATAACCCGTAATGGCAAAAAAAAGAAGCTTCTGACAAAGTCGAGCCCGATTTGTTGCTGATGGCAAACAACAACCACACTGTACTTTTCCACTCGGTGAAGCTTGGAGAAGTTAGGTGTTCTGATACAAAGTAGGGACAACCAAATTGATTCGTCGAGACAGAGTCAGATTGGAGTTTTTTCGTCTTCTATTCTGGGAGACATTCTGTTGGCCATGAGAAGGGGGTTTTTGAGGCCAAACCCAAGTCAGCCATTATCGATAGGTTTTGGCAGAATACCCCTCCAATTTTGAATTTCTAGGATCCCTGTAGTCTGATATCCATGATCGGGAAATTAAATTTGCATGGCCCATTGCTGGACTTCTCTGCTCGGAAATGTTGAAATTTTCTGGCCATTGGCCTTTCTGCTCATCCGAGATAGAGTCTTTTGCTTCTCGTTAAGTGAATTTTTCATGCTCGAAGGATTTAGGTTGTATGACCTCTTTCTGTGAGATAACTCTTCATTTTAGAAATTTGAATTTCTCTTCTATGCCTTCTCTCACGTATTTCTTCCAATAAATCGAGTATGGCAAGGATCTTCTCGATCCATGGATCAAGTCACCCTTCTTTCCTCTCTTCCCTCCATATTGAATCTTGACGCTGGAAGAGGATTCTTGTTTCTAGAACGTGGAATGGTAGAATTTGGAATGGAATAATTGAGCTTTGAAGTAAGCTCGACCTAGACCTCTGAGGGAGAATCCGACCTGTTTAATTCTAATTTTCTCAATGCGTGCTTTCATTCACCTTGACGTCCTCATAAATAGGGTGGAGGACAGAGATACAAGTTAGACCCATGGGTCAACTGGTTCATGCCACATTACAACTAAACCAAACCAAACCACACCAAATGGAATTAAATTAAAAGGAAATTAACATAATTTAATTCCTACGCCTGTTGATAACTCGTGATGCTATGGAGTCCATAACATCACCCCCCCTCCTGGAGAAAGAGCTTGTCCTCAAGCTCGAAAGAGGGGTATAGGGCTCTGAAAGCTACTAAGGGCTCCCATGTAGTGTCACTGGGGTCAGCATCAGCCCACTGCACTAGTACCTCCCAAGCGCCCTGAATGCGACGAGCTTGCAACAACTGCGCTGGAGTAGAAAGGACATGTCTCTCATGTAGTGGGGGCAGAGGGGTGTGCAGCAAGGGAGAGTCACCCTGGAAGGCCTTCAGTTGGGAGATGTGAAACACATTGTGGATGTTTGACTCTGACGGAAGCTGCAAGCGGTAGGCGACTGTGCCAATGCGGTCCATCACCTGAAAGGGACCATAATACTTCGGTGAGAGCTTGTGGCGTTTGGAGACAGTCTGTGAAAGCTGCCTGTAATGTTGGAGACGCAGCCATATGTAATCTCCTGGAGAAAAGAATACTTCTCGGTGCTTCTTATCATAATATAATTTCATTGTATGCTGGACCTCCTGGAGATGAGTGCTCACCTCACTGAGCATGGAGTCCCTTTCTACTAAAGCTTGGTCCAAAGTGGCTACCTTGGATGCACCTGGTTCATACGATAGAAGTCGAGGCGGATCTCTGCCATATACTACCTTGAATGTAGTTCCGAGTGCGTTGTGGTAGGAGGTGTTGTAACAGAATTCGTCCCAGGCGAGCCATTTAACCTACCATTTAGGTGAGTCCCCCACGAAACAACGAAGATACATCTCAATCGTCCGATTGACGACCTCGGTCTGAACATCAGTCTGTGGATGGTAGGCGGAAGAGAACGCTAACGCTGTGCCTTGCAGCTTGAATAGTTCTTTCCAGAATGTACTGGTAAAGATGGCGTCTCTGTCACTAGTAATGGAGGTAGGCATCCCATGTAATTGGACAATATTATCCATGAATAGCTGAGCTACATGAGCTGCTGTGTGAGGAAGCTCCAGAGGGAGGAAATGACCATACTTTGAGAAACGATCAACCACTACAAATATAATGGATTTGTCGGACGAAGAGGGAATGCCATCAATGAAGTCCATGGAAATATCTAACCAGACTTGTGATGGTAGCTGAAGTGGTTGGAGCGACCTTGCTGGACTTAATGATTCAACTTTATTTCATTGACAAATCTGACAAACCGCACATAATCTGCTATACTACGCTTCATACCCTTCCAATAAAAGTCCCGACTGATCCGAAAATATGTTTTTTGTCGGCCCTCATGTGTACTGTCATGGAAAGAGGCTAGAATGCTATGAATAAATGGCGATGTGTGGTGCAAAAAGATACGGTTTTTGAATAGGATAAGACGATCCTGGACCGTCCAATGTTTCTCCGATCTCCCCTGCTGCATCTCATGATATAATGCAATAAGTTCCGGATACTGTTGTGTCTCCTCCCTAATAGAATCCAACAAGAGAACTCTGGGCTGACTGATAGCATGTAATTGCGGCTCTGGAATGTCTCGGCGAGATAAAGCATCAGCCCCCACATTCAAACTCCCAGGTTTATACTCCACCCCATCAGCTTACTTAACCAGTGCTGCTGAGGGGAGGTGGTGAGGCACTGCTCAAGAAGATACTTGAGGCTGCAATGATCGGTGAGAATCAAAAATGGGCACCCCCAGAGATAAGGCCGCCAATGTTGAATTGCCTTAGCGAAACCAATCAATTCCCTCTCATAAGCTGCCAACCTGTGATGGTGTTGGCTAAGCTGGCGGCTGAAATAAGCGAACGGGTGTCCGTGTTGGTGTAACACTGCACCGATAGCCCCCCCCCCCCCTCCCCCCGAAGTATCACATTCCACCACAAATAACTCATCAAAATCCGGTAGCTACAAAACCGGTGCTGATGATAAGGCCTCTTTCAACTGCTGAAAGGAATGAGCCGTTGTCTCGGACCAGGTGCATGCATTTTTCTTGAGTAGGTTGTTGAGCGGTGCTGCAATCTGGCCATAGCTGCGAATAAATTTCCTATAATACCCAGTGAGGCCCAAAAATCCCCTTAACGCTATAATGGAAGTGGAAGGAGGCCAATCTATGACGGCCTGAATCTTACTCTGGTCAACCTTCACCCCAACTACTGAAATAACGTGGCCCAAGTATGCCACTTCGGAGGTGCTCATAGAACATTTGGACTTATTTAAAACCAAATGATGGGAGCGGAGAAGAGTAAATACCTGGTGAAGGTGTTGTAGATGCTCATCCCAATTTTTGCTATACACCAATAGATCATAAAAAAAATACCAAACATATTTCCTCAAGAGAGAGGAAAATACCTCATTCATGAGGGCCTGGAATGTGGAAGGCACATTGGAGAGACCAAATGGCATCACGAGGAACTTGAAATGATCATGGTGCGTGCGGAACGCTATCTTCTCCACATCTGAAGGATGAACGCGGATCTGATGATAGCCAGACTTCAGGTCTAGCTTGGTAAATATAGTTGCACCGTCTAACTCATCTAGCAACTCGTCCACCACTGGGATGGGAAATTTGTCTTTAATGGTGTGAGCGTTGAGTTGCCTGTAATCCACACAAAACCTACACGACTTATCATGCTTTCTGACCAGTAATACCGGGGATTGAGAAAGGAGACCTGCTTGGCTGAATAATTCCCTGGGCGAGCATATTTTAGCACTGCCTCTCAATTTCATCCTTCTATAGGTGGGGGTAACGGTAAGGCCGAACCACCACAGGTTCAGCTCCCATCTTCAATCGGATGCGGTGATCACAATGGCGAATAGGCGGAAGAGAAGTAGGTTCATGAAATATATCATCAAATTTTGTAAGTAATTGAGATAACTTACAATTGACGGTGCTCTAGACCTGAACGGCTTGAAGTGAGCAGGGCACTGGTGCCTGGGTGCCATGCAATGTGATCTGACGTTGGTCCTCTATGAAGGTCATGGTCAGAACCTGAAAATCCCATCAAATAGGCCTCAACAGTTGGAGCCATTTAACTCCAAGTACCAAATCAAATCCTACCAGTCGAATCACCAAGAAGTCTGCAATAAAGAAGTGTCCCTCAATATCAAAGTGGGTGGCTGTAGATATTCCCACACTGGCAATTTTGGCCCCATTGGCCACTCAGACGGAGAGGCCTGTCTGTTGCTAGATTACTAACCCAAGTTGTTCTATCGTTGGCTAACTGATGAAGTTATGCGTGCTGCCAGAGTCAACTAAAGCTAGTAACTGTAGATGATGCAACTGGGCCCGAACTTGCATGGTGTTAGAACTATGCAGGCCAGTCATGGCATGAAGTGAAATCTCTGGACCCTCTTGTTCTGTCTTCACCATATCTTCCTCTGGTAGTATGTCCTCACAATCCTCCCACAGAACCACACTGAATAATCTTTTGCATATGTGACCTTGGAAATATTGTTCATCACAGTTAAAACAAAGGCCCTTGGCCTTTCTCTGTTCCATCTCCTGTCTATTCAATTTTTTGAAGTAAGGGGTTGGTGGCATAGAGTTAGAACTTTCTGTACGCGGTGTTGCACTGGCTCCAGAATGTGGAGGCCCGGAATAGGGTGCTGGCACAGTGGCATTGTGCCTACTTGGCCAAACTGGTTTTCTGACCAATGAATCCTTCAGAACTCGCTGCTTATGCTCAATTGACTAGGCTAAATTCATAGCATGGTCCAATTCTGTAGGACCATGTAATTCAACTTCCAGACGCAAAGCTTCTGTCAAACCAGCAGTAAAGATGTGAACATACTAGGAGTGACTGACAAACTCACTAGCACCGGCCAAACGTTCCTGGAAGGTCTTTTGGTACACCTCTAGTGACCCATTCTATTTATAATTGATTAATTCTCCCAATGGATTGCTACTAGCTGGAGGACCAAACCTCATCATGCAAGATTGTCTAAAGGTCGCCCAATCCTGAACTAAATGGTCATTTCGGAATTGGTGGTACCATAGGAGCGCTTCATCAAGCATGTGGTATGCGGCCAAATGAACCTTCTCATCCACCGGTGTTTTTTTATGATAAAAGAATTGGTCACACTTGGTTAACCAAATCAAGGGGTCCTTAGACCCATCATATTTAGGAAAGTCCAGTTTGAAATACCTGGGAACCGAAGTTGGTCCCTGTGCGGAAGGGCTCATATGGGGATTGGTGTGTCGCAGTGGTGGGGGAGGAGGTGGTGGTGGCTGGTACTGATGGTGGTCGGCCGGCGGCGGCGTTCGAAGGCCACTGTCATCCTGTAATCGAAGGATGGCTTGTATTGCTGCGTCCATGGATTTGATAGCCTCACTAGGTCAAATGTGGTCTGACACACTTCTTCAAGGGATTGAGCCTGAACTTCTGTCCTTTGACGATTGTCCTCAACTAATTGCTGCAAATCCTCAATGGAAGAGGAATCCCCAAGGGTGGACCTGTCTGATACAGAGATGTTAGGATCTTCCCGAGCCATGGATCGAGTCACTCTTCTTTCCTCTCTTTCCTCCATATTGAATCTTGACACTGGAAGAGAATTCTTGTTTCTGGAACGTGGAATGGTGGAATTCGGAATGGAATGATTGAGCTTTGAAGGAAACTCGACCTGGACCACAAAGGGAGAATCCGACCTAGACCTCTGAGGGAGAATCCGACCTGTTTAATTCTAATTTTCTCAATGCTTGCTTTCATTCACCTTGACGTCCCCATAAACGGAGATACAAGTTAGACCCATGGGTCAACTGGTTCATGCCACATTACATCTAAACCAAACCAAACCAAATGGAATTATATTAAAAGGAAATTAACATAATTTAATTCCTATGCCTATTGATAACCCGTGATGCTATGGAGTCCATAACACCGACACATGGATTTGTAGGGAGGAAGAAGAGGAAGAATAAAATCAAGCCAAAGGGAAGCTTGAAAACCTAAGTTTTTTGAGGAGAACGCACACCCCTGAGCTCATTGAGGAGAACTCAAAACCCTATTTAACCTAAATCAATGTTTGCCTTTCTCATTACTCTTACCCCTTAAATAGGGTTCACCCTTTCAAGGTTTACTATAAAATATTTCAAAAATACCCCTATGGCTTATTAATTCTTTAACTGAAATAAAATAAAGTAAATTAAATAAAAAAATTAAAATAAAATGTTACTATGTGCATAACAGTCTAAGAGAAGAGGGAAGAGAGAGAGGAGAAAAGGAGAGAAAGAAAGAGAGAGAGAGAGAGAGAGAGAGAGAGAGAGAGAGAGAGAGAGAGAGAGAGAGAGAGAGAGAGAGAGAGAGAGAGAGAGCACATGGGGAGAGAAGGAGAAGAAATCAACGGAGAGAAAAAGGAGAGAAAGAGAGAGAGGAGCAAGGGACAAATTTGAGTCATGAGGAAGATGATTGAATGTTCTACCACATGCCTTGAAATTGTATTTATAGTTGTGGGAAGGCGTTTACAATGACTATAATGCCCTTACAGCAACATGTTTCAAAAAGAAAAGGACATAAGGACATATATCAGCTTGTATAATTACAATCGTATGTCTTCTCTATGGAATTTCTCCTTATTTACTATCAATGTCACTCCAACACGTGGATGACATTTTAACACTCCCTCTCAAACTGGTGCATAAATATCATAAATCCCCAACTGTGTACATGTATCATAAAGAGTTATTGTTGTTACTCCTTTGGTGAAGATATCTGCAAGTGAGTTCTCTGGTGGAATGTAGTGCATGATGATGTCTCCAACTTGTATATTCTCTCTTATGGAAGTAGCAATTTACTTTAATATGCATGGTTCTTTTATGAAATACTGGATTTGTTGTTATGTGAATTGTTGCCTAATTATCACAATAGAATTGCATTAATTTTTAAAGGGAAAAACCAAATCTAATAATAAGGATTTTAGGTATATCATTTCACTTTTTACATTGGCCATAGCTCAATATTCTACTTTTGTATCTGATCTTATGACTAACTATTTTTTACACTCCCAGATGACCAGATTGTCACCTACCATTGTGCAATATTGGAATGTGGTTTTTTCTGTCATTTAGTGATCCTACCTAGTTTGTATTGGCAAATCCTTTGGTGTCGATGTGTCCATGGTTTTTGTATAATAGTCCTTATCCAAGAATCCATTTTTAGTTATCTTATTATTCTTTCAAAAGCATGTAATGTGATATTTGGGGCTGATTCATGAATTGACTAACAATGGTTACTACAAAGAAGATATTTGGCCAAGTTATAGCAACCTAGATTAATTTTTCCTACTAGTCCTCTATTGACGGAAATAATGGTAATATATGTAATTAAGTGAGAGAGTGGCATAGTGATATCAAGTCTATGATTATTCTATTATTTTTTCTTATTTGGGTTTACACCCTCGTATCTATAAATAACGAACAAGGGGGAGGGCTCATTAGGTTGTGCTCCTCTCTTTCTTTTCTCATCCCTCTTTCAGTCTCACTTTCTCTCTCCTCTCTTTTGGTTTCTTTCTCTTCTTTCTTCTTCTTCTTCTTCTTCCACTCACTTCTCGCGAAATGCAACCCTAGAATCTAACATGATATCAAAGCATCGATCCTAGGGCTGTCAATCAAAATCTGCTCAAAAGTGTTTGAAGTGTATAAAGGAGATGTTTTTAACTAATGGAGGAGGCAAAAACGTTGGTTTTAAAATCAGGAAAGGTGTTGTTGTTTTAATTCCTACAAGGTTTAAATCCGAGATAAGTGTGTTATGTTATTTAATTCATTTTCTAATTCTTCCAAAATCATCTTTATTTTCTCCAAAATTTCTTTTGAATGACATATTATCTTCCTTGAAAATTCAAGCTTGTCATGGCTCATGCATGATTGAAAACGAATTTTTGATTAAGTTATGTATTGCTGCTATGTTTGCCCATAAAATTTATGCGAAAAATTCATGTTACTGTGTTGGAAGACATCTTAAAATGGCATTAAGGTAAATACCTTCCCCACATCAAGGAGATCAAGGAGATGGCAAAGGATGTAATTTAATGGTCTTCTCATAAGGATGGCACAAGGGTGTAATTGAAAAAGATAATGTATGTCTATTTATGTCTTTTCCTTTTGAGAGCTTGTAGCCCTAAGGGCATTGTAGTCATTGTAAACTTCATTCCTCAACTAAATATAGACTCAAGGCATGAGTTAGATCATTAAGTCTCCCCTCTTTTCTCTCAATTTTGTCCTTAGACTTTTCTCTCAAACTCTCTCTCTCTCTCTCTCCATCTCCTTAGCCACCCTTGTCTCTCCTTTCTCCTCTCTTCCTTCTTTCTCTCTTTTTGTTCTCCTCTTCTTATTTCTCTCCTCTCTCACCCTATTAATCAAAGACTGTTGAATTTCACGACTCCATGGATTTAACTCATGGAGAAAAAGAGAGAGACACCCATTGGAGAAAACAGGGGAGAAAAGAGGTTATGGACTTATGTCCTAACCCTCCCCCTAAAGCTCAATTTATAGATTGATGAAACTACAATATTTCAATAATCCCTAGTGTTAGGTTCTCTTGCAGGTTGAATGATGATGAAGGGAGTGACATAGGGTGCTTAGAAAGACCAATGGTTGGAGAGATGTTGAGCTTTCGAAGGAGCTCCACCCTTAGGCCTCGTGAGAGAGAGAACCTAATCTCATTTACAACTAATTTGAATAATGCTTGCCTTTTCTCTGAATTCCGTCATCCTTATAACAAAGGGTTAGGGATGACACATACAAAATAAAGCCATGAATTGACCCACAACTTAAAAGGAAATTACAATCAACCCAGACACTAAGTGACACAATTTAACTCCTATGCCTAGCACTGACTCTAGATGCTATGGAGTCCATAACATCACTCCCCTCCTGGAGAAAGAGCTTGTCCTCAAGCTCAAAGTTGGGGTAGAGTGCTTGAAATTCTGCCAAGAGTTCCCAAGAGGCTTCCACTGGATCCATCTGTGCCCAATGGACTAAAATTTCCCACGCATCATTGACTCGGCAAGCTTGGAAGACGTGAGCTGGAGTGGGCAATACCCGACCATCCTGTAGTGGCGGCAGAGGAGTGTGCAACATATGCAAATCAACCTTGAATGGCTTCAGTAGAGAAACATAGAAGACATCATGATTGTGGGCATCGGTGGGTAGCTGTAGACGGTAAGCGACGCTGCCGATGTGCTCCAAGATCTGGAAGGGCCCATAGTACTTTGGTGAGAGTTTGTTACATTTGGACGTTGTGATGGACAATTGCCGATACTTGTGAAGACGCAGCCACACATAGTTGCCTGGGGTATAAGATTGGTCACGGTGGCCTTTGTCATAAGTATTCTTCATGAGTGCCTGAGTCTGTGGTAAGTTGTCTTTGACCTATGCTATCATGCGGTCTCTTTCCTCCAAAGCTTGATCTATAGCAGCAGCCCGAGAAGAACCAGCAATATAAGAGACAAGTCGAGGGGGTTCCCGACCGTAAACCACCTGGAATGGAGTGGTCTAGAGAGCTGTGTAGTAGGACATATTGTAGCAAAATTTGGCCCACGCGAGCAAACAGACCCAAGTTTTGGAATTATCGCCCACAAAGCAACGCAAATACATCTCGAGAGTCCGGTTGACTACCTCTATTTGCCCATCTGTCTGGGGGTGGTAAGCTGAAGACATAGTCAATTTGGTGCCCTGTAGCTTGAAAAGCTCCTTCCAGAAGGTACTAGTAAATATGACATCTCCGTCACTGGTGATGGATTTCGTAGGCCATGAAGTCTGACAATATGGTCCATGAAAAGTTGAGCTACATGAGAAGTTGTATATGGATGGGATAAGGGAATGAAATGACCATACTTCGAGAAACGATCGACCGCCACCAATATGATAGATTTACCAGAAGACTTCGGAAGACCAACAATGAAATCCATGGAGATATCTGCCCAAACCTGAGTACAGAGCTGCAGGGGCTGGAGCAAGCCCGCTGGACTTAAAGTTTCTGTTTTGTTGCGTTGGCAGACCTGGTAGGCGGATACATAGTCAGCTACCATTCTTTTCATACCTTTCCAATAGAAGTCGCGAATAAGGCAAAAATATGTCCGTTGCTGTCCTTCATAGGTACTGTCATGATATGTGAAAAGGATTGTGGGCAGTAAGGCCGAGGTGACCGAAAGATAAAGTCATTGCTTGTACAAGAAGAGGCGGTCCTGGATGGCCCAGTTGCTGTCCATGGCCTGTTGTTCAATGCTGTGCAACAAGGTTTTAGGTTCTCTAGCCATGGATCGAGTCACCCTACGCCTTGGTCTTCTAGGATTAAAGATAATGAAGATCTGGAGTTGGGATTCTTGGACATTCCAATGGTGTCTGCTGAACTCAGACAAAGAAGATGAACAGTCACTGGAGATAGACAACTCAGTAGGGAGAATAGGAAGCGATCATTGGTATATGTTAATCTCGGGAGGAAGTAGATGAATAGGCGTTGAGGGAGGAGGAGCTCGAAAGGGAGAAGAAAAGATGTTGAGGAATGAGGAACTCGGGATGAAGAAGATGAAGGGACATGGATGGATGAGGGCTCGTGAGGAAGAAGATGAAGAGACGTGAGCTTTCAAAGGAGCTCCACCCTTAGGCTTCGTGAGAGAGAGAACCTGATCTCATTTACCTATGGCTCAAAGCTTACTTTTCATTCAAATGATGCCCATATAAATAATAGGAGCACCCCCTTACACAGCCACGCAAAGCCCAAGTTCTGATTGAAATTACATAAATGCCACCTAAGAGAACATTCATAAAATTATATAAATTATCCTCTACGTCTACCTACTACTCTACATGCTATGGAGTCCATAACATCATCCCCCCCCCCCCCACTCTTGGAGAAAGAGCTTGTCCTCAAGATCAAAGGTGGGTTAAAAGGCCTGGAATTCCTCGAGTGGTTCCCAGAAGGCAGCAAGTGACTCGGTGTCAGCCCACTAAACTAAAAGCTCCCATGACTCATGAACGTGGCGAGCTTGCAAAACTTGAGTGGGAGAAGGCAGAGCACGACCTTCATGCAGTGGTGGCAAGGGCATGTGCAGCATGGGTGAGTCACCACTAAATGGTTTCAAGAGAAAAATATGGAAGACTTCATGGATACGGGCATCTGGTGGGAGCTGCAGGCGATAAGCCACCTTGCCAATGTGAGCCAAGTCCTGAAAAGGGCCATAAATTTTGGGGGAATGTTTGTGCCTCCATGCGGCTGAAAGTGAACATTGTCGGTAAGGCTGAAGGTGGAACCAAACATAATCTCCCGGAGCAAAAGAAAATTCCCTATGACGCTTTTCATAGTTATGCTTCATCATGGCTTGAGCTTTCTGCAAGTTGGACTTGACCAGTGCAAGCATCGTGTCCCGTTCGCCCAAGGCCTGGTCAATCAGCGGCAAGCAAGACAAACCAGGTTCATAAGAGAGGAGGCGGGGAGGTTCACAACCATAGACCACCTGGAATAGAGTGGTGCCGAGTGTCGTATGGTAAGAGGTGTTATAACAGTACTCCGCCTATGCCAACCAATGTACCCAGAGTTTGGGGTGGTCCCCAACAAAACACTGCAAATAGATCTCAAGGGTACGGTTCACCACTTCGATTTTCCCATCAGATTGAGGATGGTAGGCAGAGGAGAAGGCCAATTTGGTACCTATAATTTGAAGAGGTCTTTCCAAAAAGCACTAGTGAAAACTGCATCACGGTCACTGGTGATGGACTCTGGTAAGCCATGCAGATGGACAATCTGTTCCATAAAGAACTAACCTACCTGTGTTGCTGTATACGGATGCTCCAAGGGCAGGAAGTGTCCGTATTTAGAAAACCGATCCACCACAACCAGAATGACAGATTTACCCGAAGAATTGGGAAGGCCCTCTATAAAATCCATGGAGATATCAGCTCATACCTAAGATGGAAGTTGAAGAAGTTGCAGAAGGCCCACTGGGTGTAGAGAATCAACCTTGTTCCTCTGGCAAACTTGGCACGCCGAGACATAGTCAGCAACCATACCCTTCAAACCTTTCCAATAGAAGTCCCGGCTAATACAAAAATAAGTTTTCTCCTGGCCCTCATGAGTACTATCGTGCACAACAGAGATAATGCTGGTGAGAAGCGAGGAGGTGTGGTGGAGAAAAAGGCGTTTCTTGTATAATATGAGACCGTCTTGAATTTCCTAATGGTCATCCACAGTGCCTTGCTCAATCTTCCGATACAAATCAAGGAGCTCAGGATGGTTTTGAATGTCACCTCGGATGGAGTCAATCAGAAGGACTCGTTGTTGACTGATAGCATGCAATTGAGGTTCTAAAAAATCCCTACGTGACAGTGCATCTGCGCTGCTGTTAAGGCGGTCTGGATTGTATTCCACCTTGAAATCAAAACCCATGAGCTTACTGAGCCAATGTTGCTAGGGGTGAGTCGTGAGACGTTGCGCTCCAGCATGTACTTCAAAGTGTAATGGTCGGTCCGGATCACAAAGTGCCTACCACCACAGGTAGGGCCTCCAATGCTTGATGGCTTTGGTTAAGCCGATGAGTTCCCGTTCATAAGCTGCTAATTTTTGGTGGTGTGGGGCCAACTGTCGATTGAAATATGCTATGGGGTGCCCTTGCTGCTGTAAGACGGCGCCAAAGGCGCCACCAGATGCATCACATTCAATAATGAACATTTCTTCAAAGTTCGGAAGTTGGAGAACCAGTGCCGAAGCTAAGGCCTATTTCAGCTATTGGAAGGACAAATCGGCTACGTCGGTCCATGTGAAGGCATTCTGCTTGAGTAAGCTTGTAAGCGGTGTAGAAATCTGGCCATAGTCACGAATAAACTTTCTATAATAGCCGGCCAACCCGAGAAACCCCCTCAAAGTCATGACCGAATGCGGACTCGGCCAGTCCAGCATTGACTAAATTTTGTTGTTGTCCACTTTAACCCCGGAAGCAGAAATGACATGACCCAAGTAGGCGACCTCGGAAGTCCCCATCTCATATTTGGACTTATTAAGGAATAAATTGTGGGAACGCTAGAGGTGGAATACCTGCCGCAAGTGCTGAATGTGGTCGCCTCAATTCTGACTATAGATCAAGATATCATAAAAAAAAGAACATATTTTCGTAAGAATGGACGAAATACCTCATTCATGAGTGCCTGGGAAGGTAGAGGGCGCATTGGAAAGACCAAAGAGCATGACCAAAAATTCAAAATGATCGTGGTGGGTACGAAAAGCCATTTTCTCGACATCATCAAGGTGGACCCGGATTTGATGGTAGCTGGATTTCAAGTCTAGCTTCGGAAACAATTCTTCTCGGTGAAGTTCATCCAATAGTTCGTCCACCACCGGAATGGGAAATTTATCCTTCACCGTGTGAGTGTTGAGCTCCCTGTAGTCCACACGGAACCGCCATGAATTGTCATGTTTCTTTACCAACAGAACCGACGATGAGAAAAGTGAACGACTGGGGTGAATGATGCCTTGAGTTAACATGAACTCACATTGGCTCTCTATCTCGTCCTTCTGCAAGTGGGGGCACCGATCTGGATGCACCACTACTGGCTCCGTGCCCAATTTCCATCGGATATGATGATCACTAGCCCGATAAGTCGGCAAATTCATCCATATGCTTCATGAGTTGACTACCCTCTGAGTCCCGAACCTGGATAGTCTGGAGAGTACATGGTAGGGGAGCATGCATACCATGGAGTGTGAGCTGCTGGTAATCCTAGTTGAAACTCATAGTAAGAGACTTAAAATCCCACAAAATCGGTCCCAACTGCTGCAGCCATTTAATGCCTAGGATCAAATCAAATCCAACAAGCGGAATGACCAAAAAATATGCCTGGAAGGTGTGGCCTTCAATGACAAAAGTGACTGCTGAACATAACCCCACACTTGTAATTTCTCCCCATTAGCTACTGAAACAGAAATGCCCGAATTGTACTGCAGTGGCAAGCCCAACCAGTGGGCTTCTGGTTGGCTAAGGAAATTGTGGGTACTGCCCGAGTCAACCAGTGCAAGTAACATCAGAGTCTGAATGCCAGCATGGACCTACATCATAGTGGTGTTGTGTAACCCTGTAATGGCATGGAGGGAAATGGTTGGTGCTTCCTCTTCCGTGCCGACCTCTTCTCCCTCTTCTTCTATGGAAGGGTTGTCTTCAGGATCCTCTACCTCTAACCAAAACAGCCTCTTGCATAAGTTGCCTTGAAAGTATTTTTCATCACAATTAAAATAGAGCCCCTAGGCCTTCCGTTGATCCATTTCGGACTTGTAAAGACATTTAATAAACTGAGGAGGAGGCGCTGACCTGGTAGGGTCGGATGACTGAGAGGTGGGCTGCCCTTGGCGTGGAGGGGTGCTATGAGTTGCTGGGGCACTCTACTCGGCCAAGGAGGGCGACGCACCAAGGATTCTTTTAAGATGCATTGTTTAGCATCCAGAGTTCTGGACAAATTCATAGCATGGGCCAAGAAAGGGGGGGGGGGGGGGGGGGGGGGAGATGAGTTTGGCTTGTAATTCTACCTCGAGGCGTAGAACCTCCACCAAACCGGCAGTAAACAAGTTAACATACTGACTCGGACTCACAAACAGACCGGCACGGGCAAGGCTTTCTTGAAACTATTGCTGACACGCCTCGATGGATCCTGTCTATTTGAGATTAACCAAATCCCCAAGGGGATTGCCCCGTGCAGGAGGCCCAAACCTCAACATACAGGAGTCTTTAAATAAATCCCAATCATGGACGTGGCACTCCAAATCAAATTGGGAATACCACAGTAATGCTTCGTCTAACAAGTAGAAGGCAGCCAAAGAGACCTGCTCCTCTGGCTGGGTTCGTTGGTGCCAAAAAAAATGCTCACACCGCTGACACCAGATTAACGGATCAGTAGACCCATCATAGGTCAGAAAGGTTAATTTGGTGTACCTGGACACATTTGAAGTGTTGTTGCCATGAAAGCTCCCCGGAGGAGTTTGAGTAGGACGCAGAGGAGGCATAGGCGGGGGTGGGAGGTCAGGGTACTCAGCAGGGCGTGTGGCACCGCCCGGACGGGGAACTTCAGGTGGTCTCTGAATGTGGAGAAGCTGGAGCAGAGTCTTCTTAAGCTCTTTCATATATGTACGTAGAGCAGCTTGGTCAGTCCGAAGCTCGTCAATGGAGTTGTGCAAATCCGCTAGAGAGGAAGAGTCGTCCAAGTTGATCCTGTCTAATACCACGATGTTAAGTTCTCTAGCCATGGATCAAGTCACCCTACACTCTCCTCGGTCTTTCAGGATTAAAGACAATGCAGATCTGGACTTGGGATTCTTGGAACGTCCAATGGTGTCTGCTGAACTCAGACGAGGAAGATGAATAGTCACTGGAGATAGACAACTCGGCAGGGAGAATCGGAAGGGATCATTGGTATATGTTAATTTCAGGAGGAAGTAGATGAATAGGCATTGAGGGAGGAGGAGCTCAGAAGGGAGAAGAAGAGATGTTGAGGAATGAGGAACTAGGGATGAAGAAGATGAAGGGACGTGGATGGATGAGGGCTCGTGAGGAAGAAGATGAAGAGACGTGAGCTTTCAAAGGAGCTCCACCCTTAGGCCTTGTGAGAGAGAGAACATGATCTCATTTACCTATGGCTCAAAGCTTACTTTCCATTCAAATGACGCCCTATAAATAATAGGAACGCCCCCTTACACAGCCACACAAAGCCTAAGTTCTGACTGAAATTACATAAATGCCACCTAAGAGAACATTCATAAAATTACATAAATTATCCTCTACTTCTACCTGCTACTCTAGATGCTATGGAGTCCATAACACAAGGCTAGAAGGTCCAGTATCTGTTGAATTTCATCGCGAATAGAATCAAGTAGCAAGAAACGAGGTTGACTGATGGCATTGAGTTGGGGTGCTGGCACTTCTCTGTGTGACAATGCATCTGCGCCTTTGTTGAGTTGGCCTGGTTTAAACTCCACCCAAAAATCGAACCCCATCAATTTACTGACCCAGTGCTGGTGAGGTGAAGTGGTAGGGCATTCCTCCAAAAGTTACTTCAGGCTGCAGTGGTCGGTGCGGATAAGGAAGTGGTGACCCCACAGATATGGCTTCCAATGATGAATGGCTTTGGCTAAGCCAATAAGTTCACTCTCATAGGCCGCTAGTTTGTGATGATGTGTGGCCAGTTGTCTCATGAAATAGGCGATGGGATGGCCCTGTTGTTGTAAGACCATGCCTATGCCACCATCGGATGCATCACATTCAATAATAAATAGATCCTCAAAATTAGGAAGATGGAGCACTGGAGCTGAAGCTAAGGCTTGCTTGAGGTGAACAAAGGAGGAAGACACTGCCTCAAACCAAACGAAAGCATTGTGTTTCAGTAACCCCATCAATGGAGCTGCTATTTGGCCATAATCTTGTATGAATTTGTGGTAGTAGGCGGATAAGCCCAAGAAGCCCTTTAACACAGTTGCTGATTGTGGAGTGGGCCAGTCAATAATGGCCTGGATTTTAGTGCGCCAGAGGCTGAAATAACATGGCCCAAATAAGCGACCTCCAGGGCATCGAAAGAGCATTTGGAGTGCTTGAGAAATATATGATGAGCACGCAATATGTGAAACACAGAATGCAAGTGCTGGATGTGGCTTTCCCAGGTGTGGTTGTAGATCAAAATATCGTCAAAGAAAACAAGGACATATTTTCGTAAAAGGGGCCAAAATACCTCATTCATGAGCGCCTGGAAAGTGGAGGGGGCGTTGGATAGCCCAAATGGCATGACCAGAAACTTGTAATGGCCATGATGGGTACGGAATGCCATCTTACACGTCTATAGGGTATACGTGGATCTGACGATACCTGGAGTGCAAATCCAGTTTGGTAAAAAATTGTGTGCCATGTAGTTCATCCAAGAGCTCGTCCACCACTGGTATGGGAAATTTATCTTTGATGGTGTGTGCATTTAATTCTCTGTACACAAAAATGCCAAGTATGGTCCTTTTTCTTCACTAATAACACTGGACTCGCAAAAGGAGACTTGCTGGATTGGATAATACCCTGCTCGAGCATTTGTTACCATTGCCTTTCTATTTCATCTTTCTATAAATGCGGGTAACAGTATGGCCTCACCACTACTGGCTCCATTCCCATTTTCAGGCGAATCCGATGGTCACAATTCTAGATAGGAGGAAGTGACTGAGGCTCCATAAATAAATCCTCAAATTCAGTAATGAGAGAGTGTAAGTTGTTGTGGTCGGATTCTACCACTTGTAGTTGTTGGAGTGTGCAAGGTGAGAGTGCATGAGTCCCATGAAGGGTGATGTCGCGCTGGCCCGAAGTGAAACTCATAGTGAGTGATGTGAAATCCCATAATATCGGACCCAACTGTTGAAGCCACTTAATCCCCAATACTAAATAAAACCCAGCCAATGGAATAACCAAGAAATCCGCTACAAAGTGGTGGTCATCAACAACAAATTGTACTGCTGAACATACGCCAATGCTGGTAACCCTTTCCCAGTTAGCAACTGAGACCGAGAGGCAAGAATTGTGCTGAATTGTCAATCCCAATTGATTTGCTGCTGGTTGGCTTAGAAAATTGTGGGTGCTGCCTGAGTCAACCAATGCAATTAACATGAGATTTTGGATGGTAGCATGGACCTACATTGTGTTGGTGTTGTGCAACCCAGGCATGGCGTGGAGGGAAATTTCTGGTTCCTCCACTTCGTTGCCCTCTTCATCCTCTGAACTGCCAACCTCTTCTGGATCTTCCACCTCTAACCCAAACAACCTTTTGCATAGATGGCATGTTCGATATTTTTCATCACAATTAAAATACAGCCCTTGAACCCGTCTTCGCTCCATTTCTGCTTTGGAAAGGCGTTTGATAAATTGTGGTGGGGGAGTGGGTGTGGTAGTCTGTGAGGTAGTGGAGGGAGGTGGTCCCTGGAGTAGTGGGGGTGGTGGGACTAGATGGAACACCTGGGTTTGCTCAGCCTGGCTAGGGGGGTCTCCATTCCAAGGATTCCTTTAAGATATGTTGTTTGGCATCCAGTGTACGTGCCAAGTTCATGGTGTGTGCTAAAGTTGGGGGGTCGTGTAATTCCACCTCGAGGCGGAGCGCCTCAACCAGACTGGCGGTAAACAAGTGGACATATTGGTTTGGACGCACCAACTAACTGGCGCGGGCAAGCCGTTCTTGAAATGATTTCTGATATTGATCAATAGACCCGATTTGTTTGAGATTGACCAGATCTCTGAGAGGATTGCTACGTGCTGGTGGACCAAACCGTAACATGCAATAGTCTTTGAAAATCTCACAATCATACACAGGATGCTCATTTTTGAATTGATGATACCACAAAAGTGCTTTGTCGAGCATGTGGAATGGAGCTAATGGAACCCTGTCCTCGGGCTAGGTTATTTGATTCCAAAAGAAGTGGTCACACCGGTGTAACCAAATCAGAGGGTCTGAAGACCCATCATACATGGGAAAGTCTAATTTAGTGTACCTGGGCACTGTCGAGTGGCCTGGTCCCTGGACTCCCACGGCTGGAGGAGGTGTTTGGCGAAAAGCTGATGGTGGTGGAGGGGGATGGGGCGGTGGGTGGTCGGACGACCGTGAGGAACTTCCGAGCTGAGCCGCAATCCGAGCAAACCCGTCTTCTATTCTAGTCATCATCTGGTGGAAGTTGTCTTTGAGGCCGAAAACCTCATGTTGCAGTGCGTCAACCCGAGCTTGAACCTCAACAACATTTTCCTCCATGAAATTTTGCAATTCAGCAATGGAAGATGAATCACCGACCGTTGTTCTATCTGATACCACGATGTTCGGTTCTCTTGCCATGGATCGAGTCACCCGACGATCTCCTCTGGCTTCCAGGTTGAATGACGATGAAGGGAGTGACTTAGGGTGCTTAGAACGACCAATGGTTGGAGAGATGTTGAGCTTTTGAAGGAGCTCCACCCTTAGGCCTCATGAGAGAGAGAACCCGGTTTCATTTACAACTAATTTGATCAATGCTAGCCTTTTCTCTGAATTCCGTCATCCTTATAACAAAGGGTTAGGGATGACGCATACAAAATAAAGCCATGAATTGGCCAAAACTTAAATAGAAATTACAATCAACCCAGACACCAAGTGACACAATTTAACTCCTATGCCTAGCAGTGACTCTAGATGTTATGGAGTCCATAACACCTAGAACTTAAACTAATTACATCAATGCCATCTCTATGAGATGAAACTTTATTTACCATCATGTCGTCACTATGTGGGCCTATGGGCCTTTTCCTTGGTCTATGGACCTTGAGCCATCTTCCACATCTCTTGGATGTGTGGGCCTTCTTTGGTCTTATGGGCTTGAGCCCATATTGTAACACACTTGGATGTGTGGGCCTTCTTTGGTCGTGTGGGCTTGGGCCCATCTTCCAATACTCCCCCTCAAACTGGGGGTGAGAGAACATCATGAATACCTAGCTTGCTGCAAATGGTGTATAGAATCTTCTTGTATAAAATGGCAGTCCACCATATCTTCCAACACTCCCACTCAAGTTGGTTGTCTCTTCCAAGAAGCCCAATTGGCATAATGTAAGTGAGAGTAAAATCACTTCTAGATGTAAGACATCGCTCCATACTCCAGTCAAATAACTCATGATGGATGTTGGGCACACTCCTATCCTATGTAGGTAGTGAATCTATAGGCATTGCTCAAAAGTGTAGTAAAAAACTCCTCCAGCACAGTGTCCCTCCCCAAGGCATCAACTCTCAAATGGTAGGAGTAAAGATGTCAATTAAGGGGGGTATGTTATGGACTCCATAGCATCACGAGTTATCCATAGGCATAGGAATTAAATTATGTCAATTTACTTTTCATGTAATTTCAATTCGGTTTGGTTTACTTTATTTGGTTTGGTTTATTTTGGGTTGGTTCAGTGTAATGTGGCGTGAACCACTTGACCTAATGGGTCATCTTTGTATTTTTTGTCCTCAACCCTATTTAGGGGGACGTGAAGGAAAAGAGAGGCAAGTATTGAGAAAATTATATTTTACAGGCCTGATTCTCCCTCAGAGGTCAAGGTCGGATTCTCCCTTTGAGGTCCAAGGTTGAGCTTCCTCCAAAGCTCCTTCATTCTAAATTGAGTTCCACCATTACTCGTTCAAGAAACAAGGTTTCTCTTCCAACGTCAAGATCATCCATGGAGGGAAGAGAGGAAAGAAGGGTGACTCGATCCATGGCAAGGGAAGAACCTAACAGGGTAATGGGTAATCACCCAAAAGACAATATTCTACGGCCACCATGTACATTCTTCTTCATCAGAATAACTAATGTTGGCAACAATCAATAACTGAGAAGTCCTTCAATAATAATATCTTAGCCAAAGAGACACAATAGAAGTAGCTGAAATGGGCCTGTACCCAATAATGTTGGAAGACAGGGCCCAAGCCCACACGACCAAGGAAGACCCATGAATCCAAGAGAGATTGAAGACAAGCTCAAGGCCCACAAATCAAGGAGAAAGCCCATAGACCCACATACATTGATGGCAGGATGGTACATAAAGGGTCATCTAATAGAGATGGCATTGATGTAATTAAGCTAAAGTTCCATGGTTAAAACCCCAAACCCTAATTTAAGGGGTATTATTCTAATATTGTAGTTTCATAAATCTATAAATAGAGCTTTAGGGGAGGGTAAGGAAGAATCAATTCCATAACCTGTCTTCCTCCAGTTTTCTCTGAATGGGTTTCTCTCCCTTTTTCTCCATGAGCTAAATCCATGGAGTCCTGAAAATCAACATGGTATTAGAGCTTTGATTTTCAGGACTCCGACTATGGTTTCTTAGGTTCATTCTTAGTTGTGTTCCTTTTTTTAGTTGATATTTGTTTTTTATGTTTGATTTTTTTTCTTTTTCTGCTGTTATTCTCTCCGTGAACAAGTGCTAGTTCCTCAATATTTTTTCCTTTGTGCTCATTATTATTGTTGTCTTCCGTCCTTGAAAACTTGTTTGAATTGCTCTAAGGCCATGGCTTCCGCCTTGGTGTAGATGCCCGCGGCTTTCTAGTACGCCACACAATTCTTTCTGACTTTTTCAGAGTACTATTGACCGGAGAGAGGCAGGATGATTGTCACTCTCATAAATTTCTCGAATGGCCCAATAACGATGTCTCGGAAGAAGACGTCGTTGGAGTTGAGGTCGTTCACCGTCTTCTTTTTCTTCTCCTTCGGCCATTTTCATCTGCGTGTTCTCTCTGCTTCTGCTTTCGACCAGAGACTTCGGCGTCGACGTACTATTAGAAGAAACGCTGGGGGATATATTAGATGCACTCCTGCACCGTCTCCTTGGCATCCTTGGATATCTTCACGTTTGCCGGTAGTGCCTTTTTCATGATCCGACTCACGTTAGCGATCGGAAGGAACCTGTCCTGCTCCCTCGGTGAGAACTCGCTGTTAGCGTTGCTGTTATTTTTTACGCCCCCCCCCCCCCCCCCAAATTCGTTGTCTGAGTTTGCCATTCGAAAACATTACGGTGGAAGAGTCTTTGTTGGATTTTCCAAGCCGTCTCTGCTGTTGTTGTGATCCCGTGCTGTTTAGTAGCGTACTGCGGGGAAGATGATATTTCTGGAAGGTCTATTCAGGAGTGAAGTTTTTTTTCGGAAATTCCTCTCTGTCCAAAATTGTTGTCGAAAAGTTTCCTCCCAAGCCGAGCTCTGTTGCTGCTGAGCTTCCCGAGTGCCAGCTATGCGTTACTGTTTTGGAAGTTGCCATTGTCAATGTTCAACTTAAGTCCCGGTGATGTCTCTTATTTTGGAAAGGTTCCGTTTCGATTTTGTCATCGAGATTTCTCTGTGGGATCCTCCATCCGAACGCTGCTGCTATTCAGAAAGGAAAATTTCCTTGTTTCGAGCCGTTCGCGGGAGGAAGAAGATGATTAAATATTTCCTAAGTTAAGAAATATTATTTCAGCGCCTAAGTTCGAAAAAGTTAATTGAGCGCAATCCTGACTCGCCTGAGTCAAGCCAATGCCGAGTTAACCCAGCCAACCACTCTTCTGTTTCAGATCGAGTCAAGTCGGACCAACTCGGTTCTGGTCAACACTTAATTTCTACCTTGGGATGCGTGCCCAAGATTTTGGCGCGACTCTATAAAAAACCATTTCTCTGGCTGGATTATTATTTTTGAAGAATTGACAGATTATTCCTTGGTCAACATATTATTTAGTCTAGATATGTGCATTGGATTATTTCATGGGTGATATTACAATGATTATTTTCGGTCGTGTTAAGTGGGCCCAAGCCAAGCCCATTTAAGTTGTTGCTATTGTGTCTCTTTTGATGAGACCTTATTATTGAAGATGAGGTATCCTCATACCATTATTTAATGTCAACCCTATCAAAAATATCAAAAAAAATTTTGTTGGGAGTCCGTGACGGAGGAACTTATTATTATATTTATTGTCAACCCTATCAAAAATATCAAATTTATTTGTGGTTGGGAGTCCATGACGGAGGAACTTCATCCCCGTAAAAAATATCAATTTTTTGTGGTTGGGAGTCCATGACGGAGGAACTTCAACCCCGTCAAAAATATCAAATTTTTGTGGTTGGAAGTACTTGACGAAGGAACTTCATCCCAGTAAAAAATATCAATTTTTTGTGGTTGGAAGTCCATGATGGAGGAACTTATTGTTATATTTATGTTACCACCCCCCATTAATATCATATATTACTCTACCATTTGAGAGTCGTTGTCCTGTGGAGGGACAAGGTGGTGGAGGTGGATACTTCAGAGCAATGTCTTCATGGCTAAGAGTGATGCTCTCTCGGATATTATACTAGCTGGGCCTCATGAACGAGAGCACCAACATGAGGGTGAGTGTTGAAAGATGAAGGCATATTATACAAAAAAAAAGATTTTATACATCATTTGCAGCAAACTGGGAGTTCATGCTATTCGCTCACCTCCAGCTTGAGGGGGAGTGTTGGAAGATAGGGCCCAAGCCCACACGACCAAGGAAGACCCACATATCAAAGTGCATTAGAAGATGGCCCAAGCCCATAAGACCAAGGAAAACCCATGAATCCAAGAGAGATTGAAGACGGGCTCAAGGCCCACAAATCAAGGAGAAGGCCCATAGGCCCACATACATTGATGGCAGGATGGTAAATAAAGGGTCATCTAATAGAGATGGCATTGATGTAATTAAACTAAAGTTCCAGGGTTAAAACCCTAAACCCTAAACCCTAAGTTCAGGGATATTATTGTAATATTGTAGTTTAATAAATCTATAAATAGAGCTTCAAGGGGAGGGTAAGGAAGAATCAATTCCATAACCCTTCTTCCTCCAATTTTCTCCCAATAGGTTTCTCTCCCTTTTTCTCCATGAGCTAAATCCATGGAGTCATGAAAATCAACAAATAACACGTACCAAATAATGAAAATCCTTAAAAAAAGACCCATAAAATAATCCACTATGAGTTTGTGCACCAAATAATATGTTGACCAAGGAATAAGTTGCCAATACTTCAAAATAATAATCCAGCCAGAGAGAAGGAATTGAGTCGAGCCGAGTCAAATAGTAGACCAATAAAGTTGAGTCACAAAAGAAATACATATAGAACTCGGGACCCTTACCCATATAACCGAGGCAGAAAACAAGTTGAGTTAGGCTGACCCAGACCAGGTTGACTTGGTCCAAGTTGACTTGGTCAGAATAGAACCAAGTGATCCTCGGGTCGGTGGTTCGCTGGCTTCACTCGGGTGAGTCCTATCACTAACTATTAATTCAACAACATTGTCATCATCTTTCTGAGGCTAGATTCCTAACAGAGCAGAAAACTAGAGAGGACGTAGCTGGCGATGAGAGGAGTTTCCAAAACAAGAAACATAACCAAAAAATCAACAACGTATTTGTCTAAAAACGGCAACACGGTTCATCTAGAAACGGCAACACGGTCCGTCCAGAAATGGAAACACAACAATGGAGAAGATGATAAATCAATAGTGTTGACAATAATACCATGGAGAGTTAAGGAAAGACATATCTTTTTCAATCTGATTTTAGGCTTCGGATGGACGTATAACTTGCTAGATATCACATATATCTTCAAAAGATAAAACTACAGTTCAACACTTTTTAAAGTAAATGAATTGACAAGAGCAAAGATAAATCCGATAGAATGAGGATAATAGATCTCATATATCTTCTGAAGATAAAATTTCCAACCAGTTCAACACTTTTTAAAGTAAATAAATTGACGAGAACAAAGATAAATCAGATAGAATGAGGATAATAGATCTCAAAATGAGTCAAGTCACTGGTCTTTAGAGCCAAACCGAGAGCAATTTATGTTTCGGATGGAAGCCAAGATCGAATTCTACCAAGAACAGATTTAATCCACCAGCGATTGCCTCTCATTTTGGTTCCTTGCGATCACCAACTGCAATGAAGCAACAACAACAACCAATTACAGCAGTGAACTCAAATTAAAAAAGTAAGAGATCAATCAGCTTTGGACAAGATTAACAACAACTTTGGATGGCAACTTTCCAGGCTGGATACTGAGTAACAAAGAAAATTATGTTTACCAGGTAGAGAAGTTACGGGCCAAAGAATTCTACAACGTTGACAACTTCTGACAGTTTTTGGTTCTTAGGTTGGTGACTCCCTCCATGGTGGCCACAACTGAGAATGCCCAATAGCAACCACAATTACCTTAGTTCTTAATGGGTCTCACTCAACGATGATCAGTTGTAGTGGAAACACCTACAAGAAATGGCTGCCCCTCTTTCCTCACTGGTGTTGCTTTTTCTGGCATTTAGCTCGGTTGTGCTAAGCTGTAATGCTCAATCGGCTCCAGCACCTTCACTTGCTCCGGTCAATCTCACCTGGATCCTGGAGAAGGGTGGACAATACACCACGTTAATTCACCTGCTTGATCAACCCATGTGGGATCTCAAAACAAGAACCACCTCAATAATTCGAACTAGGGGAAGACTCTCTTTGCTCCCACCGACAATGCCTTCAACAACTTCAAGCTTGACACACTCAACAGCCTAAACATGCAGCAACAAGTTGCACTGATGTTGTACCATGTCATTTCCATGTTCTACCGACTTCAGGATTTTGAGATGGTGAGCAAACTCGTGAGGACACAAGCCTCGGGGAATGATGGAGGGAGAAAAACTTATGAACCAGCTATTTGGAAGAAAAAAAATTATGCTGAGAATATGAAGAAAGAAAAAATAAGGAGACGACTCAGAGGCATGCGCCTAATATCAATAATTGGGACTTCTAAAAAACCATGGCTACGAGTCCTGAAAACCAAAGCTTTGATACCATGTTGATTTTTAGGACTCCATGGATTTAGCTCATGAAGAAAAAGAGAGAGACACCCATTGGAGCAAACAGGAGAGAAAAGAGGTTATGGACATATAATCCTGCCCTTGAAGCTCAATTTATAGATTGATAAAACTATATTATTATAATAATACCCCTAGAACTTAAACTGATTACATCAATACCATCTCTATGAGATGACTCTTTATCTACCATCCTGCCATCACTATGTGAGCATATGGGCCTTCTCCTTGGTCTATGGGCCTTGAGGTCATCTTCCACATCTCTTGGATGTGTGGGTCATCGTTGGTCTTATGGGTTTGAACCCATCTTCTAACACACTTGGATGTGTGGGTCTTCCTTGGTCAGGTGGGCTTGGGCCCATCTTCCAACAAAGACCTTATCATGGAATCCTAAATTCAACATAGTATCAAAGCTATGGATTTAGGATCCCGACATTAAGATGGTGCTAAAGTTCTTTTTTCATGAAAGTTTCACGTTTTTTTTTTTTTTGTGGAGCAAGGAGCCAAATTGAGATTTTGGCTCATTCAACATAAGTCTATTTTTTGCCCATCTTTTCTTTGAGATGTTTACTAGTCCTTCATCTTAGAAAAAAGGCTGATGAATGATTATGCTCGTCATATATGGATTAAGCACTAAGAATTGTTAGAATTTTGTGTTCAGTTTCTCTTAAACCCATGTGAGTGTGGTAGAGAAGAAGGTTTATATCTTGCTGCTATTTGGATGCTTGGAAAAAATATTTTTTGGATTAAGACTTATGATTTTTCCTGTTTTTATAGTGAGTTACTGTGTTCATTCTGTAGTGAATTCGTTGGAAGCTCAAAAGACTGGTTTTCATGGCTGTCTTCATGATTTTTCTCTCCATTGAGTGTTGTTAATTGAGGCAAGGGGAGAGTTATATTGGGAAAGGATTTTTTGCTGGTTTAAGTAACGATTTTACTGCTTTCTATATCGATTTATCTTCTGAATTCCCTACCTAAAATAATTAAGGCAAAAAGGGAAGGCAAAGATTGTGATTTCTTTGGTACATGTGGCGCCCATGACCAAAAACGAAAGTTTCCTTCTTTTGAAAGATGCTGATTTTGAGCAAGATCTTCCATGATTTGATTTGAATTTTAAAAAAAAATTTGATTAAGAAATATATGAGATTTATTTATATGATATGGGCCAACACAAGGAGTAATTATCTCCTTGATATAGTGCATGTTTGAAGTTGGTCATTGAAGGAAAGTTTAATTTTGTAAACTTATCTCTATAATTTTTCCTAATTAAGAAATATTTGGAATCAATATTATAAGATTTGGATTAACACGTCGAGTCAAAATCTCCATGATTACAGCATGATTAAGGCCTTGGTTTGACTAGGTTTAGTGTGAATTGTTGATTGCCTCAGTTTGGCTTGGTTTGGCTTGTTAGTTTTCCTCTCTTCTATTATTGGTTGGTTGATATAGTACATTGAATATTCATTAGTGATGGGTGAAGAATAAATGAATATGAGTGGTAAAAGTAACTTAAGATTACCATTATACCCTTGAGAGGTTAATTTCTTCTCAGTTTGGCTCAGTTGGTTAAGGGATTCCTTATTGCTAGAGATCTGTTAGGATATTTGACTAAACCAACTCCACCCATAGATGAAGATGATAGTTCTTATATTAGATGGCTTAAGAATAACACACTTGTCATTAATTGGCTGATTAACAACATGGGGGAACATATGGCAAATAATGTTGTCCACCTTGGGACCGTAAAGTAGATATGGGACAATTGTTCCAAATAGCATCGAGAATTTACAAAAATTATATGATGTGTTTCAAAATATGTTTAATACAGAACAAGGAGAGAACTTGCAAAAGTACTTGGCTAGGTTGAGAGGGCTGATATTGGAGTAGAAAATTGCTCATCCCTATTCTACCAATATATTAGTTCAAGAAAAGCAACGGGAGGCCTTAGCAGGTCCTATTTGCTAGTCAAATATCAAGCCATATCTTGAAGTGGTCAAAACCCAACTCCTTAGCCTCTCTGCGCTTCCATCATACGATGACATAAGTGAAATATTACTTCAAATACCAAATCCTTCTTCTACCTCTCATACTAAAGTATTACCTACTATGTGCTTGGAAAATAGGGGTACATCTTCTACCACCCGAGGGCGCAGTAAAAATTATAGAGGATGCCAAACAATGGGTGGTAGAATTGGCTCTAGTTCTTCAAGGTCAATTAACCGGTTTTGCATTCACTGTGGTGGACTAAACCATCTGGTGGATACCTATTGGAAGCTTCAAGGCAAACTAGATTGGGTCACTACCAACCAAGCCTCGATTCAAAATGAGAAGAATGCAAACCGATCTGAGTCACAAAGAGGAAAAAAGACTTTCATTGATGATTATCTACCGAGGATGAAAACTCTGATGGTATCCCCTCCATATTCTCTAACATCTTCAACTACTGTTGCTGCCTCCACTGCTTTAGGGGGGGTTAGTCAACAAAATGAAAATTTGATCTTCATCCTCATCTTCATCTTATGCATCTACATGATCTTCATCTTCGAAATAGGTGTTAGTGTGGACAACTTCATCTTCGAAATCTTTGAAATAGGGTGTTAGTGTGGACAACTTCATCTTCATCTTCATCTTAGAAATTTAAAATCATTGATTTTATTAATTATAAAAATGAGCTAATTAAACCAAGTGTTTGAGTTAACAATATTTTAATTACCACTATTAAATCACTAATACAATAGAGTAAATAAAAAAAATTATGATTAATGAATAAAAAGTATTATATTAATAACATAAGAAAGATTTGTATTGTATTAATTAATAATATATTTTGAAAAAATTACAAGTAATTAATTAATCAAATGCATACTTTAATTATATTTTATTTACCAGATACCTAAATATGAAGTTTAATATAGTAATAAAATTTTAAAAATTAATAAATAAATACATATACAACTTTGAAAATAACCTAAAAAAATTATTCAAATAACAAGTTTGTGCCTTTAATATTACAATCAACGAGTTACAAGTTTAGTACATATAATTTACGCATGTTCAAAAGTAGTAAGAGTAAACCATCATTTATTGTTCCACATGGAAGTCGATATAGCATCTCAAAATTGTACAGCTCTTGTGGATTCTAATGCACTCTGCATCTGAATGTTTGTTACTTGGCTACCCACATCCTCAAGATCATCGCAATCGTCACTGTCTGTATCATCCATTGCACCTAATTGGACCGCATCACCTCCTCCACCGAGCTCGCCACCTGAATCATCATCTTCATCTTCAAATATATCATCATAATCTTCTGCACGTATATAATTGTGCAATATGAAACAAGCATGTACAATTTTCACCTGGATCTTAAAATAAAATGGAAGAGTGCCTTTTAACATTTGAAATCGAGCTTTTAAAGCACCAAAATTTCGCTCAATAATATTCCGTAAAGATGAATGTCTTCGGTTGAATAATTATTTTTCATTTTTAGGAATATTGTCTCCAAATTCTTGCAGATGATATCGGGTTCCACGATATGGAGCCAAAAATCCCGGAAGATTTGCATAACCAGCATCGACTAGATAATATTTTCCTATAATAAAAATTATATACCACATAAAATAATTGAAGATAAAATAGATAAAAAATTACTGCATAAAAATATATTACTTACCTTCAGGTACAAAGATTTATCTCGATGAGTTAATGCATCCTTCAGTACACGGGAATCGGCTGCTGACCCCTCCGATCCAGCAAGTACATAAGTGAATTGCATATCAAATGAACATGCTGCCATCACATTTTGTGAGAGATAACCTTTTCTATTCCAAAACCTTGGTTGATCTTCAAGTGGAATGTTGGCTTTGATATAAGTTCCATCAATAGCTCCAATACAATCCTAATTGTACATTTTCAATTAATATTTACTAACTTTGTATATTAATCTAAAATTATTTAGTTATAGGAAATGATGTTACCTTGAAGTAGGGATAAAACATTGAATTTGTTAAAATATTCGAGTGTGTGCATTCCGAAGGCCGTTTGACGTAATCAGAGTGAAGTTTGAGGATTGCATCCAACACCTTGTTGAAATACTTACTTATCGTCCAGTTTGATCTATCAAACATCTCTGTTGTGACACTGTACACTTGTCCTTGACCAACAGTTAGGAGGAAATATGCAAGTTGTTCTTTAACTGAGATAGTCTTTGTGGCTCATAAAAACCCTTTACTAGTAAGTATATCTGCGAATTTGTGAAATACCAGTTGGTTCATCCTGTAAACTTTCTGAAATTTAACTGGAGATTGGTCTAGTGCCTTTTGCAAATACAATGGACCATTCATCCCACAAGAATGTGGTACACGTCTGTTGCAATGGTACAGATAGTATCTTTCCGTGGCGATCAACAAAGTTGTGAATGCAACCATAGTTGCAACCTTTTCATCGTCTGTCATAGTATCCATGGAAATCCACAAATTCAATCACCTAAAATTCATAAACACAAGTAAACATCAATTTTCAATCATAACCTATTTGCAATCACAACTATAAACAACCATATTCATCCACATTCCCACATCCTACATTCAATCACATCCTACATTCATCCACATTCCCACATCCTACATTCAATCACATCCTACATTCATCCACATTCCCACATCCTACATTCAATCACATCCTACATTCATCCACATTCCACATCCATACTCAAAACACCATATTCATCTATGCAATATATAAACACAACAACATATCAAATTTAAATACAAACCATACTAATAAGTCTTGCAACGTCATAATTCAAATATCATGCCTACTACATAATAATATTCCAAAAAAATAGTGTATTTATAACGCATTACAATTAGTTTTCAAAACAAAATTTAAGCCCTGATCTACAAAGGTTGCAGCTCCTGACCCTACTGCTATTGTGTTTCCCACCACCACAGCTAATTTTTTCGTACAGGGGGCAGCCTTCACGTTTGTACTTCTCAGCATCTTTATGCTCCTACAAGAATAAAACATCATTTAGACGTCTTGGAATAGAGTTATACTAACGCGAAAAACATAAAAAATATTTTATAGTACATCATGTAGTCGAGCCATACAGATTTAACGACCTTTATGTAATCAAGCCATACAGAATTACATGCAGTAACTCGTTATGTGGTTGCATCCCAACCAAACCCACTAGTGTTGATACAGCTCGTTACCGTTTGGTATGTTTTCTTCCATGCTCTTGTTCAATTCTTCACCTGCTCAATAGTTTTTTTCATGACTGTGTCTTCATTGAACTTATTTACATAGTCCATGTATACCTCATACTTCCACACCCCGTTAGGAAACTTGTTCCCTAGATTGACCTGCTCGACCAAGAGATCGAGCATTTTGCTATCATCATCGAATGTCCAAATATCATATGTTTGACCACTTGGTTGTCTTCTTGCAGCCACGTATAATCTAAATCCGAGACGGTCCTCACGGAAAAAACTTTATCAGACAACCTTTACTCGTCACGGAAACACAAACCATAAAAAAAAATACCAACACAAACCATAAAAAAATACCATGTGGTGGATATGTATAATACTCGAATCTTCTCACCACATGGCAAAAACATTCCATAGCACTTCAAAAATTCTCAACAACATTCTGACACATTTCAAAATTAATTAAATTATTTTCACTAATGCATATGCACTAAACAATGAAAACACACACACATCAAGTCCAAATTCACCGAAGACCCCTGGTAGAGCCCCATATAACTTCGCAGTCACTATGAACTGTACCTCGTCAGTGACGGGGGTCGGGTTTCGTTGGCCAATGGATGCCCGTGTAGGCGACTCAACCTTGTTTGAATTGGACTAAAAACCCCTAAACACTAATTCCAGAACTTAATACCTTAAAAGTCCAAAACCCTAAACCCTAATTCCAAACCCAAGACCTAAAAAACCCTAGAGCTTAAAAACACAAAACCCCCAAAACCTTAAAAACCATAAACCCATAAACCTTAAAAATCTTAATCCCTAAAATACCCTAAACCCTTAACCTAAACCCTAAACCCTAAACCCTAAACCCGAAACACAAACCATAAAAAAAAAACCTAAACCATCAAACCCTAAACCCTATCACCTACTAAACTCTAAACGCTAAACACTAACTCCAGGACTTAATACATTAAAAGCCCTAAACCCTACACCCTAATTCCAAACCCTAAACCCTACACCCTAATTCCAAACCCTAAACCCAAAAAACCTTATAGCTTAAAAACCCTAAACCTCCTAAACTTTAAAAACCCTAATCCCTAAAATACCCTAAATCCTTAACCATAAACCCTAAACCCTAATTACTAGACCCTTAAATACCAAGCAGCAAACCCTAAAAATAATCCATACCCGAATCAAGAATTTAGACTATAAATCGTAACCCTAAATTCCAAAATAATGCACAAATAACCACCAATTACGCACTGAAAATAAATTTAAATCAAATAAAACACTAATTTAATGAAAAAAATAGGGTTTAGGCATACCTTCTAAAATTTGGGGAAATCCGAAATCGAGGGGTGAAATCGATGCCTAATCGAAGTAGATATTAAGCAATCGATGCCCAAATGTCCAAAATCGAAGAAAATCGAAATGGAAATGGGGAAATCGAATGAAATCGGAAGGTATTTTCGGGGGAAAGGAGACTAGCCAGAGAGAGAAGGGAGTGGGAGGCCGAAAGGGAGAAGAGAGGGAGAAGACAGAGAAGAAAGGGAGGTCGGGAGGGAATAGAGAGAGAGAGAAGCGAGAGAGAGCGAGTCCGAGAGAAGAGAGGGAGTCACAGAGACGAGAGAGGGGGTGCGAGAGAGAGGGCGAGGCCGAGAGAAGACCAAGAGATGAGGCCGGAGACGAGAGGGAACTGAGACAGTGGCCGGAGACGAAGGACGAGAATGATTTTGGCAGCAGCGACGTCGGGGGCGCAGGGAGACGAGAGAGGGAAGAGAGTGCGGGAGAGAGAGGGAAATGCGAGCGTCGCCCGTCCTTCAATTCAAAGAAGATCAAAAAGGGCATTCTTCCACATGATCGAAATTAAACCATGGAGATGAAGGACCCCTTCATCCCCTACATCGAGATGAAGCTTCATCTGCGCTCCACTAATGACTTCAAGTGTTGAAGGGCGTTATTGCGGTTGAAGATCATCTCGTCCTTCAAGTTGACTAACCCCCCCTTAGGTATGATTTCTTCCACTTCCTCTACTTCATCCTAGATCATCGACTCAGGGGCCTCTAAGCATCTTACAGGTAATAAGAGTATGTTACATTCGCTATCTCCATGTCTATCAAAAATTTTGTTACCATAGCTGACGGCTCTCAAACCAAAGTTATTGGGAAGGCATCCTCCTCTGTTACACCATCTCTTTCGCTTATTAATGTCCTTTTTGTCCCTCAATTTCCCTTAAAGTTGTTATCTGTTAGCCAGTTAACAAAATGGTTTAATTTCTTCATCACCTTCTCACCTTCTTCTTGTTCTTTTTTCCAAGATCTCCTAAAAAAGCAAGTGATTGGTGGTGGCCATGAATAGGGGGGACCTTTATTACTTAAACTTGCCTCCAGTCACTGTGATTGCCACTTCTTAGACAGAAGCAAGGTTATGGCACAACCGGTGTAGACAATCATCAGTTGCATCACTTTAGCATTTATTTCCATCTTTAAAAACTTGATCAAATTTCAATTGTGATGTCTATTAGTTGATCAAACACTAGAAGATAACATATTCTCCTTGAGCTGAACTCAAAGGTGTTGCTTCCTTTTCATTAATTCGTTCAGATGTATGGGGAAACTTAAGTGTCTCAAACATATCTCAAGCAAAGTATTTTGTCACTTTTTTTGATAACTTCACTCGAGTCACATGGCTATTTCTGTTTAAAGAACTGTCTGAAAATTTTCCATATTTAAATATTTTTGGTGTCCACTCAATTTGGAAAAAAATACAAGTGTTTTGATCAAATAATGCCAAAGAGTACCCATCTAGTGAATTTCAATCCTTTTGTCAGGATAATAGTATTCTCCATCAAACATCATGTGCCTACATGTTATGCACGCAATCATCCCATTCCTATTCATCGTCATCGTCTTCCTCACGTGTCAGATCCTGGACTATAACAACTGGTATCAGAGCAAGAACACGATGCCCATAGAAGACCCATATTTGCTGATGCACAGACAAGTCCATGAAATATCTGAAGATGGTGACACGCCAGAAAGTATACAGATGTGGCGTGCTGGTTGGGTGCAATATTGGCTGACGACGGAGTACAAAGAGGCATTCCTCGGAGAAGATATCTCCGACAGAGTGAAATTATGGCGAATGAAGAGGTATAGAGAGGCATCTCGTGGAAAAACTGTCTCTAACGGGAAAAAGGGTAACACCAAGACTTCGGCTTCATTCTGTCTACCGGCCGAGACTCCTGCGGAGGATTTGGGGGAAATCTCAAATCCAGATTCACCCCCAAACGCCTCAGCACCACCATCCACCAGCGCCGACCACCGGCGTCGATTCCACGATGGCGACCTCTGAAAATGGGGAGTCAACATGTCCCAAATCAAAAGGATATCATGAAATCCCTTCGGCGATACCCACGGAAGACCGTTTCCAGGTCCCCCCTCAAGTCCGAAAGCTTGCCCTTTTGGAAGAGATTTTCGAAATCCCAAAATCAAACCTCCCCAGCTCACGGCAAACCACACTCCGTTCCGAACGGGAGAGGGAAAATTTTCCAGCCATTCCGACCAGGAAATATTTCCGCGAGCACTCTGTCTCGGCAAATTTCCAAGCAGCGAAGCCTCCAAGGGTTGTTGTTCACCGCCGGAGTAGCAGGAGACTTCGTCAGCGAAATTTCTGCACTGTGCGGTGCCGTGAGGATGACATACGACCGTCGCCCGCCTTAGTCGGTGCTGTGAGGGAAGGAGCCCAAGTTCCCGCAATGTCCGACGGCCGCTCTATTCGGGAACGGCATGAGGATGAGGAAGATTTCCGATTTCCTAGGAAGACCCGTCGACGAAATTTTCGCCGAAGGAGGAAGATGACTCCCGATTCAAATTTTCCTTAGTTAGGAAAATTTTATCAGTGCAGGAAGTTGAATCGCGTGTGGGATCGAGCTTCCAGAACCAAGTCAACTCGGACAGGGTCAACTCAAAAAAAAAAAATCTTTCGCTGGCTTGAGGCTCTCCGATACCACGGTTGACACCTGCGTAGACACTGCTTCCGAGCTTGAGGACAAGCTCGTCTTCCAAGGGGTATAATGTTATGCACGCAATAACATTATTATTTTAGTTGTTTTCTTTAATTTACTTTAGTTTATTTCCGTTTTCGGTTATTGGGTATTTTTTTAATATTTTATTTATAGGGGTATTTTTAGAATATTTTATTGTAAACCCTAACAGGGTGAACCCTATTTAATGGGTAAGAGTAATGAGAAACAGAAGCATTGAGTATTGAAGTTAATTTAGAGTAAGCTTAGAGTAAACAGGTCGGATTCTCCCTTTGAGATCCAGGTCGAGCTTGCTTCAAAGCTCAATCATTCCATTCCTATTCATCGTCATCATCTTCCTCACGTGTCAAATCCGGGACCGCAACACTACTCCCCTCTACAAAATGGTGTAGCCGAAAGAAAAAACTGGCATCTCCTCGTGGTAGCCCATGACATACTCTACTCTATGAAGGTGCCCTATTTTTACTGGCCTCATGCCATTCTTATAGCATGTTTCCTTATTATTAGGCTACCATCTTCAATACTTAGCCATAAATCGCCATACTCATTATTCTTTTTGGATACATCGATGGAGCATAATGTTAAGCTTTGTATTGAAACAGGTATTCATGTTGATGTTGGAAGGTTTCAATGGTTAGTTGGTAAGTTGATCTATCTTACGGCTACCAGACCTTATTTAGTAAATGTTATAAGTCAATTCAAGCATAAACCCCAAAAATCTCATTAGGTGGCATATGAGAGAATTCTCAATTACTTGAAGAAAAACCTTGGTCAAGGGTTGTTATTCAAGAGCAATAGACACACTGAAATAGAAGGTTTTGCATATGCAGACTAGGTAGGTTCTCCAAATGATAGAAAATCCACCTCTGGTTATTGTACAGTAGTTGGTGGCAACCTTGTCACATGGAGAGCAAGAAACAAAATGTAGAGCAAGATCAAGTACAGAAGCAAAATACAGGTCTATTGCACATGCATTAAGTGTGCTATTATGACTTAAAGCATTTATGACTGAACTTGGGTTCCAAGTAACTAAATATATGCATCTTCATTGAAATAATCAAGTAACTATCCACATTGCAACCAACCTAGTGTTTCATAAAAGAACAAAACACATCGTCTTCTTCTTCAAAGACCTTTTCTAACTATGGTGGAGTTGGTAATATTATTTGTGAAAATAATATTTGATTATTTCAAAGAAATAATCTCCTTAAGAGGCCCCATCTCCCTCCCATGTCAACCTCTATGTTGTATTTTATTATATTATTAGAAATTCTTTTAAAAATTAAATTAGCATTTTATGTTTTATTTTTAAAATAGGTAAAGATAAAATTAATATTAATAATTTATTTAAAGATGATTCATTACAAGAAACATACAAGCAAAAAAATTTATTCTCGTGTTGATTTTAGAGAAAAAAAGAAAATTTTAATTAGTGTTTGATAACTAATGATGAGAAAAAGAAATTGTGATTGGGCCTTTGGCTCAATAGTCATTTACCCTACCATAGGATAAGGCCCAGTTTGTGAAATAATGTTTTGTGTATGATCACCAGTGATGTAGAGTGGAAAAATTAATGTTTGAAGGATGTTTCAAAAAAAGAATTGTAAGTAATGCAACTTATTTTTTGTATGATTTTCTTATGTTAATGGGAGAAAGTTTTGGTCACTCATCTAACTATGAGTTGGGTAAGGTCGTTTGTATCTTGTTTGATTTTTGGGTCCAAAATAGATATGGGTTCAAGAAATCAGGAATCCTCATGAAAATTATGCTGCCATGTTATTTCCCCACCTAATAAAATTTGCATGCAATTTTCTGTGATTATCCAGGGCTTTTGGCTCAAATAACTTTACTGGTCCTTTGCCTGAAGAACTTGGGAAATTAGTAAATCTCAAGGAACAATAAGCTTCGTTACTTTTGTATCTATTTTATTACATCTTCATGAGTAAAAGAAATCAATGTACCGATAAGGAACTGGGCTGATGTTTATTTATGTTGCAGAGCTAATAAGACCAAAATCAAACTAGTGTGAAAAGGGAAAGTGGAAATGAAACTTCAAACCTTTTGTTGTAGGATATTTGGCATCTACTCCAGAGGCAAATGAAATCCAATTAATTATGGGATCTATATGCAAATATTTTCTTATTGCAATTTATTAATATTGGATTGAACGGAATTCTATTCCAAATTGGCTAGCCATTTAGGAGGACTATTGCTCTAACTTATAAACCATTAACACTTATTAACACTTACCAATGTGAGAATAATTCCCACTCAACACTCCCCTCATGTCCAGGCAATAGAGTACAAGCTCAACGAATCATACACTAACCAGAGAACAAACTGCCTAAGCCCAAAAAGACATCCTGTTCTCATAACACTCTTATATCAAGTATTGTTCCATCCAAAATTATTAGCCCTTTAGGAGGCCAATTCTACATTTTGTGTGCTCTTAGGAGGCTAATGGCTCTACCTTCTAAACCAATAACACTCCTTAACCCTTATCAATGAGATTATTCCCACTCAACAATTAATTTACATGTTCCCTTAAGCATATATTTTATCTCCCCTTTTTCCAACATATTCAGGTGCTCATGTCTATTTTTCAGTATCAACAGCTTATCTTGTCAAACTGCCGCTGTTATAGATGGAAAAAATAAGAAATTGAGATAACATTTTTATATATTGTAGATAGGATTGATCCATGGTTGGTAAATGTGAAAAAGAAGAGATTGCGGAAGAAAGAGTGAAGAAAAGAGAGAATAGAGATGAGGGGAGAGAGAAAAAGCTCAGACTCCTTGGAGGCTGAAAAGTCGTCCTCTCTCTTTTATTATTTCATTTAAGTGATTACAAGAGTAAGTTTACAAAAATGCCCCTCATAGCCACCTCTCATATAACTTCATGAACATATATCAAAATTCAACCAAACGTGAACCATAGGCTCCTAATGAGGCATATAGTTTACTACTAACTTCAGAAGTATACGCAACGTGGTATATCTTTTAACAGTAAATAACATTTTCAGCTTTAGATGACACCTATTCTGAACTGATTACAACACTATTAAATATTTGGACATTCTTAATGTGGATCTCAACCATCAATATACTTATGCTAACTCTTGAGGGAAAGCAAATTGGAAACAACAACCACCAATCCACAGATTTCCTTCTTGGGACACCCAGCTTTACTAATTCCTTAATTTGAATCTACCATGCAAAGGTTTGGTCATCACATATTTCTACTTCAACAGGTACATAGCTGATGCTGGAGTGAGTGGGGAGATTCCTTCAACATTCGCAAGCCTTCGAAACTTACTCAGTTTTTCCTTTTCATTATTTTACTGCCTGTAAATAACTTGTATTGTTTCATGTCAGGTGGTGTTCAAACAATGCATTCACTAGCAAGATACCCGATTTCATAGGGAATTGGACGACACTTAAGTCTTTGTAAGCTAAGCTATCATGAATCTTCTCCTCTTTTTCCAAATATAGAATGTAAAGCCAGTTTTCTGTATGTCACGTATCTCAGTTTAATTAATACATGGTCTATTGAATTTATGAAAAAGAGAAAAACTTTATTGACTTCATGTAATCAGAGTACATAAACCCTATATATAATAGAAGAAAGTAGTAGAGTCCAATTATAATTAAACTACCACTGTCCCAATTATACCCAAACTCTAACACTTAAAAATAAGTCCTAACATAATTAAACTTAAACTCTTCTGTGAGACCTCCTTCTATAATAATTTTTGTTCTGTAAGACTTCTTATTTTGAGAGTCATATAAGACTCTTCCATATTTGCACTTCAACATGGTCAATATGAATATTATTACAGTCATGTTAATCACAATTGGATTTTGTACCAATCTGATTTATCCAAATAATGCTCAACTTGCTACTTATCCTTCCTGAAAATCAATGCTTACAAACAACCCCCATTACTGAAAGTTGTTTATAGAAGCTTCACAGGAGAACTCATTCATGTGTGCGTATATTTATGTGCATGTTTCTATTTCCTTATGAGGGTGAAGTGTGTACTAGTAACTATAGGTAACTCTTCCAGCAAACAATTTTTAAAGATGAAAACATTACATGTTTGGTCCTCTTCAAAGTGGAAGGTATCATTGTGAATAATACTCAAAACCTGCCAAGAAGATTTCCCTTGAGCTACATGTAGACTTATTCTTGTTCAATATAGTTCAGATCAGTAATGGACTGCAATAAATCCTAAACCTTCAAGTGGCCACATTTTCTTACAGGAAATTTGAAGGATGTTCATTTGATGGCCCCATAGCTTCAGGCTTTGCAAATCTTAACTTAAATGACTGATTTGTCAGTAATTGTCTTTATTGTTCCTCAAGGATCTAAATTGTCTGGATTGAATTGCTTTTCAACTGATTATCCAAAAATATTGTGCAGGAGAATAAGTGACGTAACCATAGGGAATGGGTCTTCACTCGAGTTTATCAGGAACATGAAATCCTTTTCTAACCTGTAAGATCATATAAGCTCGGTCTTTTATGGATGCTTATCAAAATCTAATTTTTTTTTCATTAAATTAACTATGTTGTTGTTTCTTACAGAATTTTGAGAAACAACAGGATCTCTGGCTCCATTCCAGCAGACATTGGAGAGTACCAATCTTTGCAACATCTGTATGCTGCTTGTCTTGCCTTGACATTATCATAATTTATGTTGTAATAAACAAGCATATATAAAGAGCCGTTATTTGTGTTTCTGCTGTAGGAATTTAAGTTCCAACCAACAATTTAACTGGACAGATTCCTAATGTTCTGATCAATGGAACTACACTGGCTTACTTGTAAGTAATGAACTGACTTGGCATGCCAATAACAATCCAAAATGTTAACTTATTATCTTATCATCTCCATCATCAGGTTTCTTGGAAACAATACCTTGTCTGGGAGCCTCCCTGCAGTGAAAAGCAGAGAACTTCGTGCTATGTATGTAAACTAGATTGGTTCAAGTTGTTACTGTCCATCTCAATTCTTTCCAGTTGACCATTCTTTGCTTCGTAGTGGCATTTAGTTTCTTATTCAAATGCAGCGATTTGGCATACAATCAACTGTCAGGAAGCTTCCCATCTTGGGTGTCTGATGAAAACCTAGAACTGTAAGTTGAGGGAAAAATAAACTGTTGTTATATTCTTATACATTGTCTTTGAATAAAATAATACCTGGAGTACTCTCCTATGTTATACTTGTTATCATATTCAAGTTGATTTGTATATTTGTTTTTTGGAGGTGGGAACTCTATAGCATCTACAATTCTCTTCTCGAAGAAGAATGGAAGCAAAAGGCAACAACTATGTCGCCAACAATTAGAAATTCTAACATCATGAATACATATATAAGTCATTTAGGAGCGTTTAAACTCAGAGATAGCAATTACTTTCTGCTACAAACCATGCTTCCGCCATGAGAGCTCTTCAATGAGTTCACTTTGAAGTACCTTCAGAGTTTCATGATTGAGTATCTCTTCCTTCGGTTACTGTTCTTCACCCAAATATTTTCTATCAAGACGCCAATACCCTTCCTTTCTCCGCGCAGCTGAGTTTTGGCAGTAACTCAGAGACCACTCTTTGCATGGAAACACAAGAAACCTGACTACATTTTCCATTTATAGCAGCTGTATTTGAGATTAGCGTAATATCATCCTTTGGTTGGATTCTCATGTACTATCTTATCCCAAAACTTATCATCTTTATAAGGATTTGGATTCTTCCACAACTCTAAAACTTTGTCTAGTTTAGCAACATTGCGACCAGCTCCACAGCCCATAGCAGTAGCAGCACCTACTGCATTTGCAAGTGCTAATGTATTTACAGCAGCCATGCCATGCAGGAAACCATATACAACAGCTGCACTAAAACCATCCTCACAGTCAACTGTATCAACAACCTTCGCCTTGAGTGCAGGTGCGCAAAATTTTTTTTTTTGGTGTTATTAAATTCGAACCCTTTGGACCCATCTTAAGTATGACCCATTTTGTTCGTACCCCTTTTATGATCAACTCCTGCCCTGATAAGATAGGGTTTGTTATGCCAGTTAACGAGAACGCCTCCTCAGAAGTTAGAAGAAGCACATCACTCATCACCAACAATAGCTGAAGTGCTCTTTGTTGTTCTAGTGTACTATTAGAATGTAATTTATTATTTCCTTATTTTATTATTACGTAATATTTGTAAATTTATTGTTTTACCCCTCTATTGTATAAATCTTCCGTTGTAACTTGTAAACTGTAAGAAATCAGAAAATAATTTTTTATCTTGGTTTCGTCTTCTCGTCTCTACCTCCCCGACGACAGAGGTCAACGGCTCTCTATTCGTCTGATTTTCTAATATGGTATTAGAGTGGATGATCAGCCTTCTCTGATTATTTTTGGACGACGGACATTCCTCCGTCTCTCTCGCCTATTTCTGGCGACGATCACCGGCCAGTCCCCCATTGTTTCCGACAAAGGGGTTTTTGTCTTCTTTTTCACCTCTGTTCGGAAGGGGCTCAAAGATTCAAGTTGTCAGGAGGCTATTTTTTATGTTTCTGGCGTTCTGCAGAGGTTAGGTTCCTCACTCTGTTGGTTATTTCCGGCAAAGAGATTATATTTCGCCCCTCTTTTATTTTTCGTCAGGATTCTGTTGCCGAGAGGTTGGATATGCTTGCTGCATTTGTTCTCTGGATTTTAGGCGCTGATTTTGGGCGTTTTCTTTGAAGAGATATCAGATCTCTGGATTTTATTGTTGGTCGAGAGGTTGGCCCTGTTCGTGCGTCGATTGGACTTGGTTGTTGTTCGAGCTTAGGTTGGATTTCTGGTTGGCCGAGAGGTTAGCATTTTTGGGTGTTCTCTTCGAAGTCTCAAGGGCAGTGAATATTTTAGGTCTTTCTCTGGATTATTCCCGCTCGATTTTTTTTTCAAGCCCGTTGTTGGATTCTGAGGTTGTGTAAAAGGATTTTATTTTTTTTGGAGAGATTTGGTGAAGTATCTGGTGGAAAAAATTTTTTGGAGCTGCATTGGTAGTCAGCTTCAGTTAGTGCTCCAAGGAGAATTATTCATCGACAGGTGCTTTCGATTCTGGTCTTTATACCAGTTTGACTCATTCCATTTTTTAAGAACCATCGAACCCCTATTATATTCACCATTCGGACAGCTCCGGGCAAGTTCTTGTCTCCCAGCTGGTTACCAGTGAAAATTACATCAGTTGGAGTCGTGCGATGTTGATTGCCTTATCCATGAAGAACAAAGTGGGTTTTGTCGATGGTTCCATCCCTGAACCTCAAAGTGTTGATCCTATTTTGCTCAACACCTGTACCCAGAATAATAATATGGTCATCTCTTGGATCTTAAATTCGGTTTCCAAAGAAATTTCTGCTAGTGTTATTTTTGTTGCTTCTGCCCGAGAAATTTTGCTCGACCTTCGGGATCGTTTTCAACGGCGAAATGGTCCTCGCATTTTTCACCTTAAACGAGAATTGATGAACTTGCGTCAAGACAAGGATTCCGTTAGCACTTATTTCACCAAGCTGAAAACCATTTGGGAAGAACTGAGCAATTACCGTCCTAATTGCTCTTGCGGGAAATGTCTTGTGGTGGCGTTAAAAATCTTACTGATTACCACCATATGGAGTATATCATGTCATTCTTAATGGGCCTTGATGATTCTTTCTCCCGAGTTCATGGTCAGTTGCTCCTCATGGATCTGATACCCCCTACTAATTGTATTTTTTCTCTGGTTGTCCAAGAGGAACAACAAAGGAGGACTATTCATGCCTTGGGTTCGAACACTCCCACTGACACAATGGCATTTGCGGTTAAATCAAGGAAGACAGAAGTTACTAAATCTGGCTCAGAAACGTCTCAAAAATTTTATTCAAATTACAATGCGCCACGGAATCCAAATTACAATACTTCCCGGAATCAAGATTACAGTGCTCCACTGAATCCGAATTACAATACTTCTCGGAATCAGGATTACAGTGCTCCCCGGAATCAGAACAAGGACAAGTATTTTACTCATTGCAAGAATGTTGGTCATATTATTGCTCATTGCTACAAGCTCCATGGCTATCCGCATGGATCTACATCCAAAACCAACCACAATTCTCATGTTGCTGCTCATCAAGTTTCTATTGCCGTTGATAGCCAAGGTTCTACTTCTGTTGGGAGTTTTGTTCAGAATCTGGACTCAAATAAATATCAACAGCTCATGTCAATGCTTTCTACACACCTGAGTCGCTCAGCAAAGGTCACCACTGCTCCGGAATCTTATACATCCAACTGCTTGGCAGGTATTTGTTTTTCTGTGTCCTTAAATACTCTAATTTCTTTACCTCAATTCTGGATTGTCGACTCAGGACCTAATCGACATATTTGCACTCAAGCTCATGTTTTCGTTTCCTTGCATGTTATCCCTCATACTACGGTTACTTTGCCCAATAATTCTCAACTTTTGGTCCACTTTGTTGGTGATATTAAATTGCATTCTCACCTTGTGCTAAAAGATGTACTGTTTGTTCCTCAATTCAAATTCAACTTGATCTCTGTTAGTGCTTTAATTACTAACTCTGGCCTTATAGTAAGTTTCCTTCCTGATTGTTTTAGTCTCCAGGATCTATCCACCCAGAGGACGATTGGCAAGGGTGACAAAGTTCAAGATCTCTATGTCCTCAATGCTCAAAGTTTGAATTCTGTTTCTCATGCTTTTGTTAACAATGTTTCTGCCCATGTTTGGCATAATAGGCTAGGACACATTTCTTTCAAGAGACTTGATTTCTTGAAAGATCGGTTGAACTGTGATGTAACTAGATTACATAAATCAGATCCTTATTATATTTGTCCTCTTGCTAAACAACGTAGGCTATCTTTTGAATCCCATAATCATTTGTTAAAATTTCCTTTTGATCTTGTGCATTGTGATATTTGGGGACCATATCAAATTGTTTCTTATACTGGTCATCATTTTTTCTTAACTCTTGTTGATGATTATACTATATTTACTTGGATTTATCTATTTAAGACTAAATTTGATGTTGTTTCTGTGATACCGCCATTTTTTAACATGGTTTCTACGTAGTTTAATGCCAAAATCAAGGTTTTTCGATTTGATAATGCACCTGAGTTATCTTTTGTTGAATTTTTTCAAACTCAACGAGTTTTGCACCAGTTTTCATGTGTTGAATGGCCTCAGCAAACTCGGTTGTTGAAAGAAAACATCAACACTTTTTGAATGTGGCTTGGTCCTTGTTCTTTCAATCCCACATTTCAGTCTCTTTTTGGACAGAGTGTATTCTTACTGCGGCTTTCTTGATTAATAGAACTCCTTCTCCTCTCTTGCAACACAACACACCCTTTTCATTTGCTCTACAACACATCTCCTAATTATTCTCTCTTTCGAGTCTTTGGCTGTTTAGCTTTTGTTTCTACATTAACTGCTCATCGCACCAAGTTCCACCCTTGTGCTCAGGTCTGTGTGTTTCTTGGTTATCCAACTGGTGTGACAGGTTATAAATTCTATGATGTGGAGACCAAACAGGTTTTTCTTTCAAGAGATGTCGTGTTCCATGAGGATGTTTTCCCTTTTCATACTATTAAAGGTTCAAATCAAGTTACTGATCCCTTTACTGATATGGTTCTACCCCACTCCTCCATCCAAGCTCATCCTCTTCCCGACTTTGATTCTTCACCTATTCATGATTCACCAGTTATTTTTTATGTTTCAGTTGATGAGCTTCCACCTCATGATCTTCCCACACTTGTTCCTTCCTCATCAGCTGGTGCTATTCATTGAAAATCTACTAGGAAGACCCATCCACCTCATAATTTGCAGGATTATCACTGCAATTTACCTGTTGGTTCTCCTCCATCTGCTTCACCCTCTCCGCCTTATCCAATCTCTAACTCCATTTCTTACCATGCCCTTTCTAATTCGCACAGACATTTTGCGCTCAGTCTATCTTCTAAGGTTGAACCTCAATACTATCACCAAGCAGTGAAGTGTCCTGAATGGAGGTTGGCTATGCGTGACAAGTTGGACGCTCTGGAAGCAAACAACACCTAGACCGTCACTCATCTGCCTCCTGATAAACATACCATTGGATGCAAATGGGTTTATAAAATCAAGCTTAACTCTGATGGTTCCCTGGAGCGATATAAGGCTTGTTTGGTAGCTAAAGGTTATACCCAACAAGAAGGTTTGGATTTTGTTGACACTTTTTCTCCAATGGCCAAATTGGTAACTGTGAAGGTTCTTCTTGCTCTTGCTGCCTCCCATAGTTGGCATCTAGCTCAGCTTGATGTCAACAACGCCTTTTTAAATGGTGATCTTTTTGAAGAAATCTATATGGATCTCCCTCGTGGCTACCTTCGACAGGGGGAGTCATCTTCCTCTCACAACAAACTAGTTTGCAAGCTTATCAAGTCCCTTTATGGTCTCAAACAAGCTTCACGACAATGGTATTCCAAATTTTCTCAGGTTTTAATCACTTTTGGTTTTCTTCAATCGAAATCCAATTACTTTCTTTTCACAAAAGGTCATTTCTCCTCCTTTGTCGCACTATTGGTTTCTGTGGATGATATCATCCTTACTGGTCCTTCCTCTTATGCTATTACTGAGCTCAAAAAGTCATTTCTCCTCCTTTGTCGCACTATTGGTTTCTGTGGATGATATCATCCTTACTGGTCCTTCCTCTTATGCTATTACTGAGCTCAAACACTTTCTACATACTCAGTTTAAGCTCAAGGATCTTGGTTGTCTCAAGCACTTCCTTGGTCTTGAGATTGCTCAGTCCAAGCAAGGCATAGTGCTTTCCCAACGCCATTACACCTTACAATTACTTGAAGACACAAGTTATTTGGCTTGTAAACCAATTTATGTTCCAATGGATCCCAAGCTTCGTTTGAATGCCACTGAAGATGACCTCCTTCTTGATATAACTCACTATAGGCGGCTTGTTGGGAAACTTTTTTACCTCACTTTATCTTGCCACTGAAGATGACCTCCTTCTTGATATAACTCACTATAGGCGGCTTGTTGGAAAACTTTTTTACCTCACTTTATCTTGCCCCTATATTACTTTTGTTGTTCACAAGCTCACTCAATTCGTGGCCCAACCCCATCTTCCTCATCTCAAGGCAGTGCATCACCTGTTTCGTTATCTCAAGAACAGTCCTGGTCAAGGGTTGCCATTTTCCTCTACAATTTCCTTGAAGATGCGAGCTTACTCTAATGCTTGTGCTCCAGTTCATTTAAAGGCTTTTTCTGATGCTGATTGGGGATCATGTCTTGATTCTCACCAATCTACTACCGGTTTTTGCATATTTATTGGTGATTCTTTATTCTCTTGGAAGGCCAAAAAACAAACCACCGTCTCTCGTTCCTCTGCCGAGGCTGAATATAGAGCTCTTTCTCCTACTGCTAGTGAACTTGTTTGGTTACAACAACTTCTTCAAGATTTTCAAGTCAAGGTTGACTCTCCTGCACTACTATACTGTGACAATCAAGCTGCGATACATATTGCTTCTAACCCCACATTTCATGACCGTACAAAACATATTGAGATAGATTGTCATTTTCTTCGTGAACGGGTTACTTCGGGTGTCCTCAAGTTACTTCTTATTCGTTCTCAGTACCTGTTAGCCAACATGTTCACTAAACCTCTTCCTTCTACCCAACTTTTTTCTTTGTTGTCTGTTAGGTTCTTCCCTTGCCATGGATCGAGTCACCCTTCTTTCCTCTCTTCCCTCCATGGATGACCTGACGTTGGAAGAGAACCCTTGTTTCTTGAACGAGTAATGGTGGAACTCAATTTAGAATGAAGGAGCTTTGGAGGAAGCTCAACCTTGGACCTCAAAGGGAGAATCCGACCTTAACCTCTGAGGGAGAATCAGACCTGTAAAATATAATTTTCTCAATACTTGCCTCTCTTTTCCTTCACGTCCCCCTAAATAGGGTTGAGGACAAAAATACAAAGATGACCCATTAGGTCAAGTGGTTCACGCCACATTACACTGAACCAACCCAAAGTAAACCAAACCAAATAAAGTAAACCAAACCGAATTGAAATTACATGGAAAGTAAATTGACATAATTTAATTCCTATGCCTGTGGATAACTCGTGATGCTATGGAGTCCATAACATCACCCCCCCCCCCCCCCCCCCCCCCCCCCCCCCCCCCCCCCCCCCCCTTGGAGAAAGAGTTTGTCCTCAAGCTCAAAGTATGGGTAGAGGGTGCAAAATGCCGCTAATGGCTCCCATGTCGTGTCACTGGGGTCAGTATCTGCCCATTGCACTAAGATCTCCCAATCACCCTTAATACGGCGAGTTTGTAATACCTGTGCCGGGGTAGAAAGTACACGTCCCTCATGGAGTGGTGGCAGCGGGGTGTGCAGCAAAGGCGAATCTCCGTGGAAGGCCTTTAATTGTGAGACATGAAAGACGTTGTGAATTCTGGCCTCTGGCAGAAGCTGCAATCTGTAGGCCACTGTCCCAATGCGGTCCATCACCTGAAAGGGACCATAATATTTTGGAGAGAGCTTGTGACGTTTGGAGGCTACCAACGACAGCTGCCTGTAGTGTTGGAGACGCAACCAAACATAATCTCCAGGAGAAAAGAAGACTTCCCAGTGCTTCTTGTCATAATATTGTTACATAGAATTTTGTGCCTTCTGTAGATGAGTGCGCACCTCAGTGATGAATGTGTCTCTTTCAGCTAATGCTTGGTCCAACGTGGCGACTTTAGAGGCCCCTGGTTCATAGGCTAAAAGACGGGGAGGTTCTCTACCATATATCACCTTGAATGGGGTTGTGCCGAGTACGCTCTGGTAGGAGGTGTTGTAACAGAACTCAGCCCAGGCGAGCCACTTAACCCACCTCTTAGGTGAGTCCCCCACGAAACAGCGGAGATACATTTCAATGGTTCTGTTGACGACCTCTGTCTGACCATCAGTCTGTGAATGGTAGGCTGAAGAAAAGGCTAACGTTGTGCCTTGTTACTTGAAGAGTTCTTTCCAGAAGGTAGTTGTAAAGATTGCATCCCTATCACCGGTAATTGAATTAGGCATCCCATGTAATTGTACAATGTTATCCATAAAAAGTTGAGCTACCTGAGTTGCAGTGTAAGGATGTGCCAGAGGAATGAAATGCCCATATTTAGAGAAACGATCCACCACTACAAGGATAACAGATTTACCCGACAAAGAGGGAAGTCCATCTATGAAGTCCATAGAAATATCAGACCAAACCTGTGACGGAGCTGAAGTGGTTGGAGCAACGCAGCTGGACTTAATGTTTCAGCTTTATTCCTTTGACAAGTCTGACAAGCCGCCACATAATCAGCTATACTGCGCTTCATGCCCCTCCAATAAAATTCCCTACTGATCCGAACATATGTTTTCTATCAGCCCTCATGTGTACTGTCATGGAAGGAGGCTAAAGTGTTGTTAATCAGAGGGGATGTGTGGTGTAGAAAAATTCTATTTTTGTAGAGGACGAGATTGTCCTGAATCGTCCAATGTGGTGCCGTTGTGCCCTGCTGGATATCCTGGCATAAGGAGATAATATCTGGGTACTGTTGTGCCTCTTCTTGTATAGAATCCAACAAGAGAGCTCTGGGCTGACTAATGGCGTTTAATTGTGGCTCTGGAACGTCCCGGCGAGATAAGGCATCAGCCCCTACATTCAAACTTCCCGGTTTATACTCGACAAAAAAGTCAAACCCCATAAGCTTACTTAACCAATGCTGTTGTGGTGAAGTAGTGAGACGTTGCTCAAGAAGATACTTGAGGCTGCAATGATCAGTGCGAATCAAAAAAGAACGTCCCCAAAGATGAGGGCACCAATGTTGTATAGCTTTCGCCAATCCAATCAATTCCCTCTCATAAGCTACCAACTTGTGGTGGTGTTGGCCCAGTTGACGGCTAAAATAAGCAATCGGGTGGCCCTGTTGGTGCAACACTGCGCCAATATCGCCCCCCGAAGCATCACATTCCACTACAAAGGACTCCTCAAAGTCGGGGAGCTGCAAAACTGGGGTTGATGATAAGGCGTCTTTCAATTGCTGAAAGGAATGAGCTGTTGTCTCTGACCAGGTAAAAGCATTTTTCTTGAGGAGATTGTTGAGTGGAGCTGCAAGCTGGCCATAGCTACGAATAAATTTTCTATAATATCCAGCTAAGTCCAAAAATCCTCTCAAGGCTGTAATAGATGTAGGAATAGGCCAATCTGTGACTGTTTGTATCTTACTCTGGTCTACCTTCACCCCTGATGCTGAAATAACGTGGCCCAAATATGCCACTTCTGATGTGCCCATAGAACATTTTGACCGATTTAAAACCAAATGATGTGAACGTATAAGAGAAAATACCTAGTGAAGGTGCTGAAGATGTTCTTCCCAGCTGTTGCTATAGACCAAAATATCGTCGAAAAAGACCAATACATTTTTTCTCAAGAGATGAGAAAATACCTCATTCATGAGGGCCTGGAAGGTGGAAGGCGCATATGACAGACCAAATGGCATTACAAGGAATTCAAAATGGCCGTGATGTGTGTGGAACGTTGTTTTCTCCACATCTGATGGATGAACTCGGATTTGATGATAGCCAAATTTCAAATCGAGTTTAGTAAAAATTGTAGCTCCATGTAGCTCGTCCACCATTGGAATAGGAAATTTATCTTTAATTGTATGGGCACTGAGTTGTCGGTAATCCACACAGAACCTCCATGACTTATCATGCTTGCGAACTAGTAATACCGGTGAAGAAAAAGGAGACCTGCTGGGCTGAATAATACCCTGTGCTAACATCTGCTAGCACTGCCTTTCAATCTCATCCTTTTGTAAGTGAGGGTAACGATATGGACGTACCACTACTGGCTCGGTACCCGTTTTCAAATAGATACGGTGATCACAGTGCCTCAGTGGCGGTAAGGCGGTAGGGTCTTGAAAGATATCCTCAAATTCTGTAAGTAAGTGAGATAACTGACATGTGTTTGTGGACTGGACCTGGGCAACCTGTAGTGCGCAAGTGAGTGGTGCTTGTGTGCCATACAATATAATCTGATGTTGGTCCTCTATAAAAGACATGGTCAGAGCTTGGAAATCCCATAGTATTGGTCCCAACAATTGTAGCCATTTAATTCCTAGTACCAAATAGAATCCCGATAGTGGAATCACCAAAAAATCTGCAACAAATTCATATCCCTCAATATCAAAGTGTGTGGCTGGTGATATGCCTACACTAGTAATTTTAGCCCCATTGGCTACTGATACAGAAAGACCATTCTGTTGTTGTACTACTAACCCAAGTTGTTCTGCCGCCTGCTGACTGATGAAATTATGTGTACTACCCGAGTCAACTAAAGCCAGTAACTGTAAATGATGTAATTGGGCTTTAACCTGCATTGTGTTTGCACTGCGTAGACTTGTCATAGCATGAAGGGAAATCTCTGGACCTTCTTGGTCAGTTTCCACAATTTCTTCCTCTGATGGTATTTCTTCTCCATCCTCCCACAGACATATACTGAATACTCGTTTGCAGTGGTGCCCAAAGACATATTGTTCATCACAGTTAAAACAGAGGCCTTTGGCCTTCTCTGGTCCATTTCCTATCTAGTAAGTTTTTTGAAGTAAGGAGCAGGTGGAGCCGAATTAGAGATGTCTAGGCGTGGGGCTGCACTGTCTCTAAATCTTGTTGGTCCATAGGATAGGTTTGGCGCAGAGGCATTGTGCCTCCCTAGCCAAGCTGGTTTTCTGACCAATGACTCCTTTAGAACACGCTGCTTGTGCTCCATTGCCTTGGCTAAATTCATAGCGTGGTCTAAATCTGTAGGAGCATGTAATTCAACTTCTAAACGCAGAGCTTCTGACAAACCAGCAGTAAAAATATGAACATACTGTGTGTGGCTAACAAACTAGTTTGCTCGGGCTAACCTTTCCTAGAAGGTCTTTTGGTACACCTCTAGTGTTCCAGTTTGTTTGTAATTGATTAATTCGCCCAATGGATTGCTACTAGCAGGAGGACCAAATCTCATCATGCAAGACTATCTAAAAGTTGCCCAATGCTGAACCACTTGGTCATTTCGGAATTGGTGGTACCATAGAAGCGCTTCATCGAGCATGTGGTAGGCGGCCAAATACACTTTCTCATCTGCAGGTGTTTTTTGATGGTAAAAGAACTGATCACACTTGGCTAACCAAATCAAAGGGTCCTTAGACCCATCATACGTAGGAAAGTCAAGTTTTAAATACCTGGGCACAGTGTTTGGTCCTCGAACGGCAGGCCCCAGATGGGAATGGTGTTGACGCATTGGTGTTTGTGGGGGAGGTGGTGGGTGGAATGGATGGTGTTCGGCCAGTGGAGAGTAGGCAGCTGGAGGGTGGGCTTGTGTATCATGGTCCTCTTGTCGCCGGAGGAGAGCTTGGATGGCAGCATCCATTGATTTTATTGCCTCACGCAAATCAGAGGTTGTTTGATGCACCTCTTCTAGGGCATGAGCTTGGTTATTTGTCATTTGCCTATTATCTTCCACTATTTGTCTCAAATCGTCAGGGGAAGAGGAATCCCCAAGGGTGGACCTGTCTGATACCAAGATGTTAGGTTCTTCCCTTGCCATGGATCGAGTCACCCTTCTTTCCTCTCTTCCCTCCATGGATGATCTTGACGTTGGAAGAGAACCCTTGTTTCTTGAACGAGTAATGGTGGAACTCAATTTAGAATGAAGGAGCTTTGGAGGAAGCTCAACCTTGGACCTCAAAGGGAGAATCCGACCTTGACCTTTGAGGGAGAATCAGACCTGTAAAATATAATTTTCTCAATACTTGTTTCTCTTTTCCTTCACGTCCCCCTAAATAGGGTTGAGGACGAAAATACAAAGATGACCCATTAGGTCAAGTGGTTCACGCCACATTACACTGAACCAACCCAAAGTAAACCAAACCAAATAAAGTAAACCAAACCAAATTGAAATTACATGAAAAGTAAATTGAAATAATTTAATTCCTATGCCTATGAATAACTCGTGATGCTATGGAGTCCATAACATTGTCCAAGATGGCTGTCAAGGACATGTACAAGCCACCTTGAGGGGGAGTATTAGAATGTAATTTATTATTTTCTTATTTCATTATTATGTAATATTTAAAAATTTATTGTTTTACCCCTCTATTGTATAAAGCTTCCGTTGTAACTTGTAAATTGTAAGAAATCAGAAAATAAACTTTTATCTTGATTTTGTCTTCTCATTGTGCCTCCCCGACGATAGAGATCAACGGCTCTCTGTTCATCTGATTTTCTAATATGTACCATGGAGAAGAGTCTTTCCTCGTGGCCTAGGATCAAAGAATACAGTTGTTCCAACATCTATAGCATACTCCACTATAGCGCCGATTAAACTAGGAGATAGCTCATCAAAGACATAACCGTTGTAGGATAAAATTTTAGTTTGCTTTATGGCAATCTTGACTTCTTCAGAAAGATTGGTCATCCAACTAAATGCAGGATCCTTGCTAAAATCAGCTCGACTGCAAAATCCATGTCGATGCCAGGGATCCACCAAAACCCAACAGAGAAGTGTCTCATATGCAGAACCATCATTGTCTTCTGCATATCTGTCCATTTCAACCATAACAATACCCTCATCATGAAGCACATCTAGCAGGAAACGACCATATATTTCATTTCCTACGTGACCTAGAGTGATGCAATGGAGCCCTAGTCTTGCGGCAGCTATAGCCAAGTTGCATCTGCAACCAGCTTCCCAAAATTTCTTATTCGGCTGAGAAACCGCTAATCGCTCCATATACACCAACCTCTCCTCAAACGGGTCTGGCAGTAGCTGCGGCACATTGAGGACGACATCGACACAGAGGTTCCCTAGAGTCGCCACGTCCACCACCTTTCCCTCCTTCCTGACGTTCTCCTCCTCTCCACAAGAATAAGGTAAACTCCCCAGACTTGAACGATCATCAGAAACCGTGATGCCATTATTGTTGCAATTCCCGGCCAACAGCGGTTGGAGTAGAACCCCGCGATTCGGCCTCCTCTGGGGGCTTGGAAAAATGTCGCGAGCTACGGGCAGGGAGACCTATGCCGTTCATCAGGTTAGTCAGTTTATGTCCTCTCCTCGTCATCTCCATATTGCTACAGTTTGACGCATCATCCGCTATCTTCGAGGTTGTCCTACTAATGGGTTATTCTTTCCTACAGGCTCCTCTCTTCAACTTATTGCTTATAGTGATGCTGATTGGGGTGGTATCCGGATACACCTCGATCTACTATGGGTTGGTGTATGTTTTTAGGTGATGCCTTGATTTCTTGGAAATGTAAAAAACAAAATCGTGTTTCTAAATCCTCTACTGAGGCTGAGTATCGTGCCATATCTACTACTTGTTCTGAGATTGTATGGCTACGTGGTCTTCTTGAGGAACTTGAGTTCCCTCAGACTACTTCTACTCCTCTTCATACTAATAACACTAGTGCTATTCAAATTGCCACCAATCCTGTTTTGCATGAACGTGTTATGGTCCCAGATCTGCCACGGGTTATTGTAGGGAACCCACATGGAATCGTAGGAAGGCATGGAGAGGAAGATGAAGATCAAGCCAGAGGGAAACTTGAAAACCTTAGAACTCGTAAAAAGAGTTCCAAGCCTGTTGAACTAAAATTAACCTAAAATCAATGCTGGCCTTTCTCATTACTCTTACCCCTTAAATAGGGTTGACCCTTACAAGGTTTAAGATCAAATATTACAAAAATACCCCTATAAATAAAATATTTCAAAAATACCCATGTGGCTTAAAACTGAAATAAAATAAAGTAAATTAAATAAAAAATTAAAATAATAATTTTATTGTGTGCAAAATATTACACCCTTCTTGGAAGAAAGAGTTTGTCCTCAAGCTCGAAGGTAGGTCTGCTTGCCCATGTCGACGTCTCCATCCGTTCTCAAGTATCAACCGCAATATCTGTGTCAGTCGGCTGGACTATAAAACTAGAACATCCAACCAGAGAAGTAATTTTTTTTTACGGTCGAATGGAGGGATGTGTGCTGAACATCGCTACATCTCCCCAAGAAGCATCTCGGCCTTCCCGCAGTCCTGGATTGCACTGCCTACACTTGGCCAGCAAGGCAGCAACAACATCATGACCAGCCCCCTGGGATTGAGAAGACTCAGTCACACTAACCCCTTCCAGTTGTTTCACCTTGAAACGCTCAGAGGTCCCCGTAGAACGAGCCAGGCCACATGTTTCCTGTAATTCAGACGAGCAGGCAGGTAACTAAACAGCACTAGGAAGCCCACTGTCAGCATACAACCAGTTGTTTCTTCTCAAAAATCCAGACAGCACAAGTTGTTGCTCACTATCCTGGAGTACCGTAAACACCTCCCCATATGTTGTGATATCTACCACTGCTGTTTAAAATCATTTCGGATGAAATTGGTCATGAAGTGCCAAATTCAGAGGGAAGTGATGAAAAGAGACCACCAAGCTGACTACAACAGCAGTAGCAATTTTAAATTGCATCATTCTCTCACTAGACCCTAACCCATTAAGCATTGCATTAGCGGGAGGACCTTGGCCATAAAATAGTTGTTATCCCACCCCTGGAGCACCTGAGAAATAAAATGGAACACGATCAGCAACTGTAGGTGGCATTGCAACTGGCCTCATTTGGATGAATTGACTCTGCTGCTGCTTGCACTTTGGAGGCCTCTCTTCGCTTACCCCATGCGGTACTCTGGTCTTCACCTTCCGTCTAGCAGATACCTTATTTGGTCGGTTTTTGGCAGCAGTGTCCTCTTCATCGACATCAACATCTGCATCATCTTCATCCTCATCCCCTTCTATATCATCAAACTCGTCACCTTGAACAACCTTTCCCATAAACCATGAGACAACATGTGGGATAATTTTGGCTCAGACGGTGGATCCAATATCATAATCTTGGTCCATTTGAGTCTGAAGCGGTTCAACAGTTTCTGCACTCCCTAGAAGCCATTGAATCTCTGCCCCTATTGCTTTCTCTAAAATGGTTTTATCCTCAATGAACATGTGATAAATTTTGACGAAGACAGTATTTTTAAAATATGGATCGGGATCAAAAAAGAACTTCAGCTTGCAGCCCTTGGGAGTATCAATCCTAGACCACTTGATATCTTTCAAATAGTTACGAGCCCCTTCATCAAGCTCTTGTATCTCCTTTGCAAGCACTTCATTAGTTTGCATCGCTGTAAGCCAGAATTTGGGAACACCTTTCCCTTCAACTGCATTTTCTTCTCCATAAACCTCCTAAACGGATTTTGTAGATTCTTAGATTTCAATTACTCCATTTACTATCTCATATCTCTTGGTATATATTGGTTCATAAAGTTTTTGGTACTTGGCTGCATTATATGTTTCCATTTGTAGGTTATGTTGTGTTGCCCTTATCTACACTGCAGTAACAGCAACCATATGAGATAGCAGCATCATCTTGGGCTCAAGAGCTCCACTAATGGTACATGCAGTAAGAGCAGACATTACCGTCACTGCTGCTACTACTTTCTGAATAATCAGCACTAGTTGCAGCAGTGGCACTGTGGGCAACACTGGATGCTGCAGTGCCACAGCAGTAACCTTCTTTTGTACAACAAAATCAGGAGCAACCAGTCATCCTCCTTGAAGGATTTCTCCCTATAAATCATAGAAGATTTCTGTCATCTCCTCGGCAATCTCTGGATCCTTGTTGTAACTCTCGTAGCAACGACCCCATATGGGGTCTCTGCAAACAGCAATACAAGGAGCAAAAACGTACTGAATCCCAGTGGTCGTGACTTCCAAAATGGCTTCTTCTCCAATCATCTTCAAAAGTTGAGGATCCAAGTTCTTCAAGGACAGGTTCACCCCTTGGAACTTGGCTACAGTCTCCTTATTATTCTGCTCAACCTGTCCCTTCAATTCCATCTCCCTTTTTGATTTCTTCTGGGCCTTCCCAACATACCACTCCTTGTCATCAAATTTTTTCCCATTAAGCTCCTCAACAGCTAGAGCAGCATCTTCTGCATTCTCAAAGTTAACACATCCAAAATATTTGGATTTCCATCTCCTTCGCTCTTTACTACAGCGGTTGTAATGTTTCCATACTCGCCAAATAGTTTCTCAAATCTTCACCACCAAAAGGCACACCAGGTTGAAGAATTATGACAAACAATGGTCAAACATCATACAATTCATCCAAAAGAATTAACACAACTTTTTTAAAAGGACTGTTACTGGTGGAAAAATGACCCGAAGCAACCACGCTGTTGTTGTATTCCTTCACCACACATGCATTCTTAGCAGTAGAAACAACACTAATGCATACTTCTACATTCTCAACAGCTAGAGCAGCATTTGTTGCCTTCTCAAATTTAACATGCTTATCATGCCGAAGCATCCCATTAAGCACAAACATATATGGGACATTCACACTGCTGGGGGTCTCGTTAATAGAAAAATTAAACAACATGACCGTGTCTGAGCAACGAACCCACGCCCAATGATTGTGCTCATCAACAGCAAAACATAGCCCCCCCAAAAAAAAAAAAAAATCAGCAATCCCCTTAAAATTATTTCTATGAATCCCGGCATCCCCAAGAAAATTTCATCTCGAAATTCATACTCCCAAGCCCGAATACCTTCAATTGGATATTGTTTCTCTGCTTCACGGAACAGAGAACCTCCAGGCCAAAAAATCGAGCAGCATCTCGCAGCCCCTTGGAGCCCCTTCACCCCCATGGAAAAATCATGTAGACATAAAATTTGATGGCATTTCAGAAGCTTACCCAAAAATACGTTGAAGTGGGTCCCCCGCTGGACTGCCGAGAGCTGGATTGAGAGTGAGAGGTGGTGGTCGGAAGTCAAATCCCACCGAACTTGTTTTCGACGGGGCCGACAGAGCCTCCTCAGTGTCCGGTGGCGAAGAGCAGCCCTTTTGGGCTTCATCGCTTGGGAATTTTTTGAGACAGAGGGCTCTCAAAAACACATACTTGTCGGAAGAATCGCCAAAAATATTACCTTCTCCTATTATGGTAGACATTTCGCTGGCCGTGAGGAGGGGTTTTTGAGGTCAAACCCACAGCAACCATTACCGACGAGGTTTTGGCAGAATACCCTTTCAATTTCCCCAAATATTCGTCGCCGTTGTTCGGCTTTGGATTTCCTTGCGCGGAAATCTTGAAATTTTTTGAAGCATGGCCTTTCTGCCTGTCTAGATTTGAGGTCATACCCAAATCTTCTGCATGGACTTTAGCTGGTAAACATGACAAAATTTTAAATTTTTCTGGCCCATGGCCTATTTTCCCGTCCGAGACAACTTCTGCTACTTTTCCTTCTGTGCATATGTCTTGCTCGGATATTTCAGGTCGTATGACCTTTTCTGCTGCAACGCGTAACTTCCTTGCTAAACGTTCAATGGAAGATTCATACCCTACTCGTATTTCTCCCAGTTTTTTGCATACTTTTTCCATTGAATCGTGTACCTCGTGCAGAATAATAGTTTCTTTTTGGGATAGAGAATAACCCATTGTGTTCCCGCTTTGATACCAATTGTTACGGTCCTAGATCTGCCACGGGTTATTGTAAGGAACCCACGTGGAATCGTAGGAAGGCATAGAGAGGAAGACAAAGATCAAGCCAAAGGAAAGCTTGAAAACCCTAGAACTCGTAAGGAGAGCTCCAAGCCTGTTTAACCTAAAATCAATTCTTGACTTTCTCATTACTCTTACCCCTTAAATAGGGTTGACCCTTACAAGGTTTAAGATCAAATATTATAAAAATACCCTTGTGGCTTAAAACTTAAATAAAATAAAGTAAATTAAAGAAAAACAATTAAAATAATAATGTTATTGCATGCATAACAGAACGCACCAAGCACATTGAGGTTGATTATCATTCTATCCAAGATACCTTGGATAGTTGGGTGATATCTCTTCCTTACATTTCTTCGAATCTCCAAGTGGCCGATGTCTTCACCAAAGCAATAACTCAATAACGGCATCAATTTTTGGTTGGCAAATTGTTGTTGGTTGACTTACCAGCATCAATTTGAGGGGGGATGTTATCATATTCAAGTTGATTTGTATTTATGAATTATGATAAGGGGAGGGCATTTTGTATTTTCCTGTAGATTATAACTTACAAGTCTATATATGTGTAACGGGAAGAAATCGGGGGCATCGAAATCAAAAATCAATCTCTTGACATTACCTTTCGTTTGGAGAAATTATTTGACATCCCCTCCCTGTCTTATAGGCTCGTACTTCATATCATGAAGCTTATGATTAAATATTGATTGCAGGGGACAACTACTTCTTTGCTAAAAAGCTAAAGCTAAGGCCATCCATGTTATCAGGTAGAGTGGGTACCTATTTCTAAATGGCCATTCATCTTGATTATAATGAGCATCATAAGTCTCCAAAGCATTCACTAAAAGAACTAGTAATTCTTGCATTAGTGATGAATTTTGAAGAGTAGGAGTTTTATTAAAACAGAAGAGGACAAAAAGGCTAAGAAATACAAAGAAATAAAGAAAAAGTACCAAGATGGCCAAAGTTTACAACATGTTATTGAAGCATACTCCCCTCTTTGGCGAGGGAGTCGGCCACTGCGTTTGCTTAGCGGGCAACATGCTTTCAAGTGACTTGAATGGAAGAGGTGAGATCAGCCATCTTAAGTCAGTGCCTGTCAAAGCGCAAGGGGGTTTGGGCCAAACTAGCCCCCAATGAAATAACCACAGCAGAATCCACTTCAATGATAAAAGGCTCTGAGAAGAGTTCAAGATATAAACTTAGACGATGCGAAACAAACTGTGCTTCAGCTTCAGGTAGACTCACCTCACGAAATTGGCTTGAGAAGATTGATAGTGTACTTCCTTCATGATTTCTAACCTCACCACCAACCTTCTCCAACCACAGATTTTCCTGAGAACTGTCATCAAAGTTGACCTTAAGGGAACCAAGAGGAGGGATCCAAGCTTCCATTCGGTTCTTTGGCTACAGCTGCATCTACACTCTTCTTCCCATTCAAATCTTAAAGCAGTACGTTTAATCAGAGATTATGTGAGTGAGAAGAGTCCATGCATGCACTAGAATGGGTTTCTCGATAGCAGCCCCCAGGTAGGCACTATGTTGAAGAAAATACTGCAATTTCTCTCCAGCCACATACTCCATGAGACAGCAGCTTCCACTATCTTCCAAAGAGTATTCCCTAGGTGAGGGAAGGTGAAAGCCAAGAGCTGAGATAACCATTCACCTTGTATAGTAAACTGATTGGAAGACCAAATCAGTGTGGTAGGAGTACCAAACTTCCCCGAAGAAGGAATAATCCAGCAATAAATGGTCGATAGGTCCCTCAGTGTTATGACAGAGACCACAAGTCAGATTGGGAGGCTGGAAACTGTGCCTACATAGTTGATCACAAGTGGGGTTCCAATGAAGGGCCTTGGAGCACAACAGATCATTCCATCAATCAGAGGATTATATTAGGAGAGATAGTAAAGACACCTGAGGGTTCAACACTCAAACTATCATGTCCTCACCTCTTCCATTGTTGTAGAATTGTTGCAGAAGACCATGAAGACTTCTGATGTTGTCCTTCTTCCGGTTAAAAGGCTTTCATCAAGATTGAGATCCCACTGATTCTTCATATCAGCCTATGTAGCATCCTTAACAGTGATTTCTGGATTACAAGTAGCACAAAAAGCAGTGTTGGAAAAGAAAATGCAAGAGATCTCTTACCATGTCCTCGCAGAAGTTGACTGTCTCCAGCATGAAACCAAAGTTTGTTATTTTTATCAAACACCTGCATTAAGTCCATTTAAGAAATTTCCGACCTTACTTGTAAGACTCCACGAATACCCAACATGCACAGGATCCATCAATTTTGATTCAGGCAACTTGGCATCCTCGGGGGTGGTGGAGGTTTAAAATTGAACACTGCGTTTTCATTCAATTGAATTTGACTTGACTGAAGTGTGCCATGTTAGAAACCAGTGAAACACTAACAAACTTAAGTGATACAGAAGTCTTTTTTGAGAGAATCTTAGGCAAATGCCACGTAGATGTCGTCCTGTTGAGCTCATTGGGATATGGAGAGGAAAGGGAAGATTGAGGCTCAGTGTCATACAGACGCATCAAATCTATGAGAAATAAAAATTTTCCTTGCTGAAATCACAACAGCACAATTAGAGAACAGAAAAGCGAAAGATAGTTGCTGAAAATTTTCTTTTATCACTGAGATGTCTTAATTACACCTTAAAGAGTTAGTTAAGCTAAAACTTGTTCAAAGAGACCAAAATATCCCTAATAGTTTTTCTTACAAAAACTAAACTGAAAATCACAAAAAAAAAAAAAAAAGATATCCTAGATGTTAAATCAGAGAATTGAAAGAATAAAGAAAGAGAAAAGAAGAAAAAAAAAAAGCAGGAGAATGAAGAAAGATGCGGAGAATGCAGCAGACTCACTATGGGAAAATCTCAATCCCTAACTTCTTTTATTAGTCACTTAAGTAAATCAGTACAGAAAAGACAACTATACCCCTTTTAACTGACACATCTACAACAGTTAATAAACAGCCACAGAATAAAGTAAGACTTACACCCGAGAAAATTTAAGCCACCATGAATGAGTGAGTGCAGGAACGAGAGAGCTTCAAGACATTCAGGACCAAAACCCAAGAGAGAGATAGCCAAGGCAAGGGACAAATTTTTTATGTGTATTGAATGAATTGTAGAAGGATTACAAGGGTTTATATAGTTTTTTCTAAAATATTAAAGGAGAAATAAATCACAAGGACTTCCTCTTACAATGGATAGGTATTGTGATTTTCTGATCTTGTAATTGTTTGTTGATGATTTTCTGCAATATGTAAGAATTTCCATTGTGTATCTGTGTGCATTAGTGTCTTTGTTTAGTGTTTTGCCCTCAGGCTTGAATTGTCTTCTTCTCTTTTAGTTTCTTTATCTTGTCTTCCTTTCTAAGAGACGTTTTTTCCTTTGCATAATATGAGTACATGTTAGATTTCTGTGTTGCAAAAGTGCAACAATTTTCTGCATTTATTAAATTATAAAATGGTCACTTTTACATCTCCATTACCTAGAAAGAATTTCCTTGCTGAGTTGGCTATTTATGAGTTAAACTCTTATACCTAGTAGTTTAAGAAGTCTTCTCTTCTTCTACAGAAGGACATTGATATTATCTTTCAGCATTAGGGATGCTCTTCAAAGGTTACACCAGTAATTCATCCCTTCATACGGAAAGATATTGGTGGAATTTGGCCTTATTCCAATTTTTAAAGTTGATACCCTTGCTTGCAGATTCTTCATTCGCAATCAAATGTGGGGGCCCCACTATAACATCTACTAGAGGAGTAAGAAATGAAGCAGATAATGAACCACCCCATCGGTCCTGCCTCATATTTTGTAACCGACTCACTAAGGTGGGCAGTCAGTAGCAGTGGAAGGTACAAGGAAAATTAGAACGCAACGCTTATCCTTTATCTCAAATACCTTGGACGTAGACATCATGAGAACTGCAAGGGCGTCACCATCACTAAGGTACTACGGCCTTGGGCTAGAGAATGGAAATTATAGTGTAAATATGCAATTTGCAGAGATTCAAATTGAGAATACGAATAGTTGGAAGAGTACTGGAAGATGGCTTTTTGATGTTTATATCCAGGTTGGTTTGTTGGAGAATTAAAACATTGTACTTTTGCAGGATTTATATCTGATTGCTGATGTCTAGCTCTCTCTCTTTTTTTTATTCTCATTTATCAGAATAATCTGGTATTAAAAGATTTTAATATAAAGGAAGAGGCAGGTGGGGTCTCATACAAGAGGGTTATTCCAAAATGAATCAGAGATGAATTACGTGCACATCACTCTGTTCATTCGATTAGGCCGTTAGTGGTGCATGATCTCCTCTTCATTCGAATCACGTCAGGTAATCTTCTCAGGCAAAAACGGGGGAATCGTGTTTCATACTTATTTTTCAAATCATCCAATTGACTCGCGCATTGGACGCGTTTCTCCCTCCCCCGAACGAAAATTTTTCCCTCATTTCCCTCTGTTCTCCCTCTCCCTCGGCCTTCCTCTCTTGACGAATTTTTTCGCCCCCTCTTCTTCCTCTCGTCTTCCCTCTCTTCTTCCTCTCATCTTCGTACTCCCTTCTCATCATCTTCGCATCTCCTCTCCCCTCTCTCTTCTTCTTGTCTACGCATCTCCTCTCCCTGTCTCTCTCGGCCTCCCTCTCCCTTCTCCCTCTCACTCTTCTCTTTCCTCTCCTCCCCCCTCCCCGATTTCCTTCAATTTTTTATATTTAGGCTTCGATTTCTTCGATTCGGCTTCGATTTCCCCATTCGGCTTTGGTTTTCCCAAAATTTCAAAAGGTAAGTCTAAACCCCAATTTTTTTCAATTGATTTAGTGTTATATTTTATTTATTTTTAATTTTTGTGCGTAATTTATATTGATTGTGGCCTAATTGTGGGATTTAGGGTTAGGGTTTATAGTATTTATGGTTCAATTTCGTCTTTATAGGGTTTAATTTCTGGATTAGAGTTAGAATTTAGTGTATTTAGGGTATTGTTCAAGGTATTTAAGGGTTTAGGGATTAGGGTTTAGGGTTCTCGGTTTTTAGGGTGATAGGGTTTAGGGTTTTGCGTTTGGGGCTTTTAGGTCTGGAATTAGGGTTTAGGTTTTTTCAAAAAAAATTAGGGTTCTCGATTTTTGGGGTGATAGGGTTTAGGGTTTGGGGCTTTTAGGGGTTTTAAGGTCTAGGGTTTAGGGTTTAGGTTCTAGAATTAGGGTTTAGCGGTTAGGGTTTTTTGTTCTTTTTAATTTTTTAGGGTTCTCTGTTAGAGTTTAGGGTTTGGGGTGTTTAGTCCAATTCAAACAAGGTTGAGTCGCCTACTGATGTCCATTCACCAACGAATCCCGACCCCTATCACTAATGACGTACGGTTTGTAGTAACTGCGAAGTCATATGGGGCTCTACCAAGGGTGTTAGGTGAATTTGGACTTGATTAGTGTGTTTTGCATATGCAATAGAATTAGTTTGATTAATTTTGAAATGATTTAGAATGTTGTTGAATATTTTTGAAGTGTTATGGAATGATCATGTCATGTGGTGAGGAGTTTTGGGTGTTATAAATATCCACCACATGGTATTTTTTTTTTTTTTTGTCTTTTCGTGTGTCTTATGACAGGTAAAGGTTGTCTGATAAAAAAAATTCCATGAGGACCATCTCGAATTTAGATTAAAAATGGCTGGAAGAAGATAACAAACTTCTCGATCATATGACATTTGGACCTTCGAGGATGACAACAAAATGCTCGATCTCTTGGTTGAGCAGATCAATATGGGGAACAGGATGTCCAATGGGGTTTGGAAGCATGAGGTGTATTTGGACTGTGTCATGAAGACAGCCTATCAACAAACATGTGAAGGCCGCATGCATTAGAATCCACAAGTGTTGCACAATTTCGAGATGCTATCGCGACTAGCATGTGGAGTGATCATTGATGGTGGTATCTTATTACTTTTGAACACGTATTTTGTCGTTCATATGTACTAAACTAGTAAGTTGATGATTTTAATATTAAATGCACGAAGTCGTTGTTATACTCCAAGGCATAAACGTTTGCTTTTATGCTATAAATTGTGGACTATTACGAGTAACTCGGTTCATTTTTAAGCATGTTTTTTTAAGTTTTAATTTTATATATGTTATTAATAATTTATTTTAAAAATAATTTTTTTTATTTATTCAGTTCAATTAAATAATTTATTCATTATTTATATTCATTTCTGTTATTTTTTAATTTTTTTTTTTTATAATTTATTCTAGTCACACGTAATTATTATATTAATTTATAATAAATTTGAATCATTAATTGGTTTAATTATCCCATTGCTATAATTAATTAAACCGATGGTTTTAAATTTTGTGGACATATATTATTAGTTAATAATACGTAAAAATATATATTATGTTATTTATAAATTAATATATTTATTTATTTATTATTGTATTAAATTAGTGAGTTTTAATGTTAAAATATATCTTATGTTATTAAAATAATAATTTATTTATTTATTATATTATCTTATGTTATTTTTTACTTTTTTTATTTTTATAATTTATTCTAGTCACACATAATTATTGTATTAAGTTATAATAAATTGTAATCATTAAGCAATATAATATAGTCTTTCATTAATTAGTTTATTAATATATTTTAATACTACACGTTAAATCACTTATAAGTGTAGTAACCATGTTTATTTTGGTTAATTATCTATTTAGGTGTATGTTCTATTTAAGTATATTAAAAAAATTACTCATTCTCTAGTTTATATCATATTTTTCATTTTGGGGCAGTAACACTGGAATATATTTTCTAGTGCACTTGAACTCGTCTACACTAACACCCAAGGATGAGTTGAAGTTGAATCAATTCATTTAAGTTGAATTGAAATCTTCACTTTATTTTAAGTTCGTTGTTTGAAATCTTCACTTCCTTTCAAGTTCATTGTGGACTAAACTACAAATGTAACATCAAACCATCTTGACATACATCTTTTTTGGGCTGGTTAGGGATCCTATGCTACACCGGAAGCTGGGACTTATGGCCCAATGATTTCGTCCATTAGTGTCACCCCAAGTAAGGGGGGGTTAGTCAACTGGACACAGCAGATGAACTTTAACCGTATTACTCAGTTGATCTCCTGACGTCGTTAGTGGAACACCAGAATTCAAGTCATCTAGATGACTAAGATGATTTCGAAATTCATCTCCATGGTTTAAGTGACGGAATTTGGTTACCGCCCATTTTTTCCATTCATCCGGATGAAGCGATCGCCGAGGTTCGAACCCTCAACGATTTTTCCCCCTCTCTTTCTCTCTCCTGCACCCCCTCTCTCCCTCTCTTCATTTCGTTTTTTTTTTCGCCCTATCTCCTGTACCCCCTCTCTCGTCTCCCTATGGCCCCTGAGCTCTCTACTCCCTCTCTCCGGTCTCTGTCTCTCTATGACCTCCATCTCCTTGTCCCTCTCGCTGTGAACGTCCTTCTCTCTATCTCGGACTCGTTTTCCCTCTAAACCTCCCACTCGCTTCTCCCTCTCTCTTATCCCTCTTGGCCTCCCTCTCTTCTCTCTCTCTCTCTTCTCCATCTCTTCTCCCTTTTGGCCTCTCACTCCCTTCTCCCTCTCGCTATTCTCTTTTCCCCCAAGATACCTTTCGATTTCGTTCAATTTCCCCTATTTCGGTTTCGATTTTCTTTGATTTTGACATTTGGGCTTTGATTTCTTAATTTCTACTTCGATTCGACATCGATTTCCCCATTCGGCTTTGATTTCACCCTTCAGCTTCGGTTTTCCCCTAATTTCAGAAGGTATGAGTAAACCCTAATTTTTTTCTGATTAAATTGGTGTTGTATTTGATTTAATTTTAGATTCAGTGCCTAATTTGGGGTTATTTGTGCATAATTGTGGGATTTTGGGTTATGGTTTAGGGTCTAAATTATTGATTAGGGTTAGGGTTTAGTGGTTTTAGGGTTTGGTGCTTGGTATTTAAGGGTTAAGTGTTTAGGGTTAAGGATTTATGGTATTGTTAGGGTTTAGGTTCTGGAATTAGGGTTTAGTATTTTTTCAATTTTTTTTCAGTTTAGGTTTATTGGATGATAGGGTTTAGGGTTTAGGGTTTGGGGCTTTTTGGGTTTTTAAGTTTTAGGGTTTTTTGTTAACTTCTGGAATTAGGGCTTAGGGTTTAGGGTTTAGCGTTTAGGGTTTTAAGGGTTTAGGATTTAGGGGTTTATTAGGGTTTTTTTAAGGTTCTCGATTAGGTATAGAGATTAGGGTGTTTAGTTCAGTTCAAACAAGGCTGAGTCGCCTACACGGGCGTCCATTAGCCAACGAAACCCAACCCCTATCACTGACGAGGTACAGTTCGTAGTGACTGTGAAGTCATGTGGGGATCTACCAAGGGTGTTCAATGAATTTGGACTTGATGTGTGTGTGTGTGTTTTTGCATTGTTTAGTGCATCGACAATGGAAATAGTTGATTAATTTTGGAATGTTTTAGAAAGTTGTTTAAAATTTTTGAAGTGCTATGGAATGGTTTTTTCCATGTGGTGAGGAGATTCGGGTGTTATAAATATCCACCACATGGTATTTTCTTATTTGTGGTTTTTGTTTTTGTGACAGGTGATGGTTGTCTGATAAAGTTTTTTCCATGAGGACAATCTCAGATTTAGATTATAAATTGTTGTAAGAAGACAACCAAGTGCTCGATCATATGACATTTGGAGCTTCGAAGAAGACAGCAAAATGATCAAAATCTTTGTCAAGCAGGTAAATATAGGGAACAAGATGCCCAATGGGGTTTGGAAGCATGAGGTATATGTGGAATGTGGCAATAAGTTCAATGAAGACTCAGTCAATAAAAAAACTGTTGAGCAACTCAATAATCGAACAAGATCATAGAAGAAAACATACCAAATAGTAACGAGTTGTCTCAACACTAATGAGTTTGGTTGGGATGCAACCACACAACGAGTTATTCCATGTCATTTTGTATGGCAAGACTACATTAAGATCAGTAAATCATGATGTACTGTAAAATATTTTGTATTATTTCGCATTACTAGAACTCTTTTCCAAGTCGTCTAAATAATGTTTTATTCTTGTAGGAGCATAAAGATGTTGAAAAGTATAGACAACAAGACTGCCCCTTTTACGAAAAATTGGCTTTGGTAGTGGGAAACTCAATAGTCGTAGGGTCTGGTAGTACAACTCCTATAGATCTGGGCGATGAACTCCTCCATGAGTCGGATCCTGTCCCAATGGACGAGCCCAAGAATGTTGAAGTAGTTAGGGACACTCCATCCCAATTCATTAGCGGAAATGATTCGACAGCAGAGCAATCTCGAAGAAGTAAAGCGTCATCTTCAAGTCGTCGTAGAAAGAAGAGTGAATTGCCCATTGATGATAGCAGTAAATTCATTGATGCAGTTAACCGAATCGCTCAAGCATTGAATAGTGTTATGAAGCCTAACGAGGGTGATGTCTAAAATGATTGTGTTAATGCCCTCAGGGAAATCCCGGACCTGTCGGACGACATGAAGTATGGCGCTCCTGAATGGTTGGATACACCAAGTAAGAAGGCCATGTTGACGGCAATGACAATGGAAGAGCTGGTCGGGTGGCTTAAATATTGTGCAAGAAAATATTTGTAATGCGCTTTAAGTATATTGGGAAGATTCTTATGTATTAAAGACGATGTTTGAATTATAACGTTGCAAGACTTATCAAGTATGGTTAAGGTTTTTATTTTAATATTATGTGGATAATATAGTGGATGAGTATGGTTGTGGTCAATTAAGGATTTTCATTGCTATGAATATGATTGTTGAGTTTGGATGAATAGGTTATGATTGAAAATTGATGTTTATTTTTGTTTATGACTTTTAGGAAGATTAAATTTGCAGAATTCCATGGCTATTATGACAGACGAAGAAAGGGTTGCAACTTTTGTTGGATTGACATGTATTTTTTTTGTCATAGGAAGATACTATCAATGCCATTGCGATAGACGTGTACCACGTTCTTTTAGGATTAATGGTCTGTTGTATTTGCAAAAGGCATTAGACAAATCACCTGTTAAATTTTGAAAAGTTTACAGGATGAATCAAATTGTATTTCGTAAATTGGCAAAAATACTTAATAGCATAGGGTTTTTATCAGCCACAAAGACCATCTCAGTGGAAGAAACCTATAGTGTCACAACAGAGATGTTTGATAGATCGAACTGGACCATAAGTAAATATTTGAACAAGGTGTTGGATGCTATTCTCAAACTTCACTCTGATTACATCAAACGGCCTTCAGAACGTACACTCGAGGATTTTAAACAATTCAATGTTTTATCCATACTTCAAGGTAACATCACTTGCCCTCTAACTAAACAAATTTAGATTACTATAAAAATTTAGTCAATATTAATTAAAATTATATAATTAGGATTGTATTGGGGCTATTAATGGAATGCATATCAAGCGAACATCCCACTTGAAGAACAACAAAGGTTTCTCTCACAAAATGTGATGGCGGTATGTACATTTGACATGCAATTCACTTATGTACTTGCTGGATGGGAGGGATCAGCACCTGATTCCCGTGTACTGAAGGACGCATTGACTCGCCGAGATAGACAATTTGTACCTGAAGGTAAATAATATATTTTAATGCAGTAATATTTTATCTATTTTATCTTTACTTATTTTATGTAGAATATAATTTCTATTATAAGTAAATATTATCTAGTCGATGCTGGTTATGCAAATCTTCTATGATTTTTGGCTCCATATCGAGGAACTCGGTAACATCTGTAAGAATTTGGAGATAATATTCCTAGGAATGAAAAAGAATTATTCAATCGAAGACACTCGTCTTTGCGGAATACTATTAAGACAACTTTTGGTGCTTTAAAAGCTCGATTTCAAATGTTGAAAGGTGTTCCATTTTCTTTTAAGATGTAGACAAAAAATGTAATTGTTTGTTGCATATTGCACAATTATATATGTGGAGGAGATTACAATGATATATTTGATTTGGAAGATGATGATTCGGATGACAAGTTCGGTGAAGGAGGTGATGGGGTCCAATTAGGTGCAACGGATGATACAAACAGCGATGATAGCGATGGTCTTGTGGAAAAGGATACCCAATCAACAAGCTTTCGGAGGCAACGTGCATTAGAATCCACAAGAGCCGCACAATTTCGAGATGAAATAGCGACTTGCATGTGGGATGATAACTGATGATTGTATATTATTGTTTAGTAACATGTAATTTGATGATTTTAATACTAAAGTCACGAACTGGTTATTATAATAATCTTTCTTACGTTACTAATGAAGTTGTATATTTATTTATATATTATTTTTATTAAATTTTATTACTATATTAAACTAGATATGTATGTTTGGTAAATAAAATATAGTTACAATATGCATTTCATCAATTAATTATTTTTCAATTTTGTGGAAATGTATTATTAATTAATACCACGTAAAAAAAACATCTTCTGTTATTAATAAAAGTATTCTTTATTTACTCATTATATTTATTTGTTAATTATTGTATTATATTAGCAATTTAATAGTGGTAATTAAGATATTGTTAGATCAAGCATTTGATCAATTATTTTGGTTTAATTAACCCATTTTTTATTTAATAAAATCAATGGTTTCAAATTTAACAGAAACATATTATTAATTAATATTACGTACAAATATATAGTGTGTTAAAGTTATGATTAGATCAATTTTTCCTCTTAAATAATTCATTTTTTAGGTTAAAGTATATCATATGTTATTAATAAATTAATAACTAAACTTATTACATTCTTTTTTGTTATTTATAACGTTATTTATTTATTACTTATAATTAATCATGTGCGTATTTCATTGGCTCACGTAATTACTGTATTAATGCACAATAAAATGCAATCATTAAATAATTAATCATGTGTGTAGTTCATTGGCTCACCTAATTATTGTATTAGGGGGGGTTAGTCAACTTGAAGTCCGAGATGATCTTCAACCGCATAATGCCCTTCAACACTTGAAGTCGTTAGTGGAGCGCAGATGACATTTCATATGGATGCAGGGGATGAAGCGGTCCTTCATCTCCACAATTTAAAATCCTTCATCTCAAAGAAGGCCATATTTGATCTTCTTTGAGATGAAGGACACGCGACGCTTCTTTTTCCCCTTTCTCTCCTCGCACCCCCCTCTCTCACGCGTCCTCATTTTCCTTTTTTTCTTCTTCTCTCCCGCATTCCCTCTCTCGTCTCCCTATGCCTCTGACGTCGCTGCTGCCTCTCTTCCCTCGGATTCTCGTCTCCAGCCTCCCTCTCATCACCGGCCTCCGTCTCTCGGTCTTCTCTCGGACTCACCCTCTCTCTCGCACGCCCTCGTCTCCGTGCCTCCCTCTCTTCTCTCAAACTCGCTCTCCAATTTTCTCTCTCGCTTCTCTCTCTCTTGTCCCTCCCGACCCCCCTTTCTTCTCTCTCTTCTCCCTCTCTTCTTCCTTTTGACATCTCACTCCCTTCTCCCTCTCGCTATTCTCTTTTTCCCCAAAATATCGTCCAATTTCTTGCGATTTCCCCTATTTCGGTTTCAATTTTCTTCGATTTTGACATTTGGGCTTCGATTTCTTAATTTCTACTTCGATTAGGCATTGATTTCCCCATTTGGCATCGATTTCACCCTTCGCCTTCGGTTTTCCCCAAATTTCAGAAAGTATGACTAAGCCCTAATTTTGTTTTTCATTAAATTAGTGTTTTATTTTATTTAATTTTATTGTCAGTGCCTAATTTGGGGTTATTTGTGCATAATTGTGGGATTTAGGGTTACGGTTTAGGGTCTAAATTCTTGATTCATCTTAGGGATTATTTTTAGGGTTTGGTACTTTAAGGGTCATGTAATTAGGGTTTAGGGTTTATGGTTAAGGATTTAGGGTATTTTAGGGATTAGGGTTTTTAAGGTTTAGGGGGTTTAGGGTTTTTAAGGTTTTGGGGGTTTTGTGTTTTTAAGCTCTAGGGTTTTTAGGCTTTAGGGTCTTTAATTAGGGTGTAGGGTTTAGTTTAGGGCTTTTAAGGTATTAAGTTCTGGAATTAGTGTTTAGGGTTTAGAGTTTAGTAGGTGATAGGGTATAGGGTTTGATGGTTTAGAGATTTTAAGGTTTTGGGCTTTTGTGTTTTTAAGCTCTAGGGTTTTTTGGGTTTAGGGTTTAGGGATTCTTAGGTTTAGGGGGTCTAGGGTTTAGGGTATTATGTTATGGAATTAGTGTTTAGGGTTTAGAGTTTAGCAGGTGATAGGGTTTGACTTTAGGGTTTGATGGTTTATGGTTTAGGTTTCATTAGGGGTTTTTTAGTCCAATTTAAACAAAGCTGAGTCGCCTACACGGGTGTCCATTAGCCAACGAAACCCGACCCCATCACTGACGAGGTACAGTTCGTAGTGACTGCGAAGTTGTATGGGGCTCTACCAGGGGTGTTCAGTAAATTTAGACTTGATGTGTGTGTTTTCTCATTGTTTAGTGCATATGCAGTAATGAAAATAGTTTAATTAATTTTGAAATGTTTGAGAATGTTGTTGAGAATTTTTGAAGTGCTATGGAATGTTTTTGCCATGTGGTGAGGAGATTCGGGTGTTATACATATCCACCACGTGGTATTCTATTTTTTATGGTTTGTGTTTTGAAGCTCTAGGGTTTTTTGGGTTTAGGGTTTAGGGATTTTAAGGTATTAAGTTTTGGAATTAGTGTTTAGGGTTTAGAGTTTAGTAGGTGATAGGGTTTAGGGTTAGATGGTTTAGGGTTTTTAAGGTTTTGGGGGTTTTGTGTTTTTAAGCTCTAGGGGTTTTTGGGTTTAGGGTTTAGGCTTCTAAGGTTTAGGGGGTCTATCTAAGGTTTAGGGTATTATGTTATGGAATTAGTGTTTAGAGTTTAAAGTTTAGTAGGTGATAGGGTTTGATGGTTTATGGTTTAGGCTTTATTAGGGGATTTTTAGTCCAATTCAAACAAGGTTGAGTTGCCTACATGGGCTTCCATTAGCCAACGAAACCTGACCCCCATCACTGACGAGGTACAGTTCGTAGTGACTGCGAAGTTATATGGGGCTCTACCAGGGGTGTTCGATGAATTTGGACTTGATGTGTGTGTTTTCTCATTGTTTAGTGTATATGCAGTAGTGAAAGTAGTTTAATTAATTTTGAAATTGTTGAAACCAATGGGCTAAAAGGCTCGAACCTATTAGGAAAGAAACCCCACGGATCTTATACAAGGACTGGCCCGGTCGATACAAACACAAATTCCAACACTCCCCCGCACGGGAAAACCTGTGGACAAATTCAACGAAAAAACCCGAGACAAACTCCTGGAAAAACCCAGGACAAATTCACCAGAAATACCTGGGACAAAATTCGGTGGGAGCGGGACTCGAACTCGGGACCAACCTGCTCTGATACCATGTTGAAACCAATGGACTAAAAGGCTCGAACCTATTAGGAAAGCAACCCCACGGATCTTATACAAGGACTGGCTCGGTCGATACAAACACAAATTCCAACAAAAATGTTTGAGAATGTTGTTGAGAATTTTTGAAGTGTATGGAATATTTTTGCCATGTAGTGAGGAGATTCGGGTGTTATACATATCCACCACATGGTATTCTATTTTTTATGGTTTGTGTTTCTGTGACGGGTAAAGGTTGTCTGATAAAGTTTTTTCTATGAGGACTGTCTCGGATTTAGATTATACATGGTTACAAGAAGACAACCAACTGGTTGACCATATGACATTTGGACCTTTGAAGACGATAGCAAAATGCTCGATCTCTTGGTCGAGCAGGTTAATCTAGGGAACAAGTTGCCTAACTGGGTATGGAAGCATGAGGTGTATATGGAATGTGTTAATAAGTTCAATGAAGACGCAGTCAATAAAAAAATTGTTGAGCAAGTGAAGAATCGAACAAGATCATGGAAGAAAACATACCAAACGGTAACGAGTTGTATCAACACTAGTGGATTCGGTTGGGATACAACCACACAATGAGTTACTGCATGTAATTCTGTATGGCTTGACTACATAAAAGGTCAGTAAATCATGATGTACTATAAAATATTTTTTATGTTTTACTCGTTAGTATAACTCTATTCCAAGACGTATAAACGATGTTTTATTCTTGTAGGAGCATAAAGATGTTGAGAAGTACAAACGTGAAGGTTGCCCCCTATACGACAAATTAGCTGTGGAGGTGGGAAACACAATAGTCGTAGGGTCAGGAGGTGCAACCTTTGTAGATTAGGGCGATGAACTCATCCGTCAATTGAAACATGTCCCGATGGATGAACCCGAGGATGTTGATATAGTTAGGGATACTCCATCGCCATTATTAAGCATGGATGAGTCTCTAGGTAATCAATCTACAAGAAGTAAGTGGTCATCTTCAAGTCGTCATAGAAAGAGAACCGAAATGCCCGATGATGACACTAGTAGATTAATTGATGCAATGGATCGAATAGCTCAGATACTATGACAGACGAAGAACAGGTTGCAACTATGGTTGCATTCACAACTTTGTTTATCACCATAGGAAGATACTATATGTACCATTGCATCAAACGTGTACCACATTTTTGTGGATGAATGGTCCATTGTATTTGCAAAAGGCACTAGACAAATCACCAGTTAAATTTTGGAAAGTGATCAGGATGAATCAACTGGTATTTCACAAATTGGCAGATATACTTACTAGTAAAGGGTTTTTATCAGCCCCAAAGACCATCTCAGTTGAAGAACAACTTGTATATTTCCTCCTAACTATTGGTCAATAACAATCTTATAGTGTCACAGTAGAGATGTTTGATAGATCAAAATGGACCATAAGTAAGTATTTCAACAAGGTGTTGGATGCAATCCTCAAACTTCACTCTGATTATGTCAAACGACCTTCGAAACGCTCACACTAAAAGATTTTAATCAGTTCAATGTTTTATTCGTACTTCAAGGTAACATCACTTCCTATAACTAAATAATTTTAGATTAATATACAAAGTTAGCCAATATTAATTGAAAATATATAATTAGGATTGTATTGGAGCTATTGATGAAACTCATATCAAAGCGAACATTCCACTTAAACATCAACCAAGGTTCTGGAATAGAAAAGGATATCTCTCACAAAATGTGATGGCAGCATGTTCATTTGACATGCAATTCACTTATGTACTTGCTGGATGGGAAGGATCAGCAGCTGATTCCTGTGTACTGAAGGACGTATTGACTCATCGAGATAAAATCTTTGTACCTGAAGGTAAGTAATATATTTTTATGCAATCATTTTTTATCTATTTTATCTTCAATTATTTACTGTGGTATATAATTTCTAATATAGGAAAATATTATCTAGTCGATGCTGGTTATGTAAATCTTTCTAGAATTTTGGCTCCATATCGAGGAACCCGATATCACCTACAAAAATTTGGAGATAATATTCCTAGAAATGAAAAATAATTATTCAACCGAAGACACTCATCTTTACGAAATATTATTGAGCGAACTTTTGGTGCTTTAAAAGCTAGATTTCAAATGTTAAAAGGCACTCCTCCATTTTCTTTTAGGATCCAGGTGAAATTGTACATGCTTGTTGCATATTTCACAATTATATACTTGGAGAGGATTATGATGATATATTTGAAGATGAAGATGATGATTCGGGTGGCGAGCTCGATGGAGGAGGTGATGCCGTCCAATTAGGTGCAATGGATGATACAGACATTGACAATTGCGATGGTCTTGAGGATGTGGGTAGCCAAGTAACATGCTTTCGGAGGTAGAGTGCAGTAGAATCCATAAGAGCCGCACAATTTCTAGATGCCATATCGACTTCCATGTAGAACAATAAATGATGGTTGTATCTTATTATTTTTGAACATGCGTCGTTTATATGTACTAAACTTGTAACTTGATGATTTTAATATTAAAGGCACGAACTCGTTATTAGAATAATCTTTCTTTTAGGTTATTAATAAAGTTGTATATGTATTTGTTTATTATTTTTTTTCAATTTTATTACTATATTAAACTTCATATTTAAGTCTCTGGTAAATAAAATATAATTAAAGTATGCATTTGATTAATTAATTACTTTTAATTTTGTCAAAATATATTATTAATTAATACCATGTAAAAAATCTATCTTATGTTATTAATATAATACTTTTTTATTCATTAATCATATTTATTTTTTTATTTACTCTATTGTATTGGTGATTTAATAGTGATACTTAAAATATTGCTAACTCAAACACTTGGTTTAATTAACTTATTTTTATAATTAATAAAATCAATTATTTTAAATTTCGAAGATGAAGATGAAGATGAAGATGAACTTGTCCACACTAACACCCATTTCGAAAATGAGGATCATGTAGATGCATGAGATGAAGATGAAGATCAAATTTTCATTTTTTTGACTAACCCTCCCTTAATGCACAATAAAATATAATCATTAAATAATATAATATCTAATTCAATTAATGAGTATATTAATATATTTTAATTATACATTAAATTACTTATTTGTGTAGTAATAATGCATGTTTTACCTAATTTGGGGTTTAAGGATAATGTTTTAATTTAGTGTACTGTAAGGGTTTAGGGATTCTCTTGTTTTTTATATTTTTCTCATGTTGGGTCAGTAACAGTGGAAACTGTTTTCCAATGTACATGAAGTCGTCTACACTAACACCAACTGGGAAGATGAAGTTCATGTAGATGAATGAAATGAATTTGAATCAGGAGATAAAAATGAAATTTAAATTTCCATTTTGTTGACTAACTAAAATGGTTATTTAATTAAGTGTTGATAAAATGGTTTTCCTGTGAATTTCTATAGAAGTCTTCCCCAAATCTGTCTAAAACTCTTTTTCAAATTTTGTGCCAACAGTAAGCAATGAACCACCTAGAAAGAAGAACACAACTGGTTTGATTGTTGGGCTCTCCGTCGGTTTAGAGATTATCTGGTTTTCTACTCATACTCACGCTTTTTATTTGGAGAAGAGGAAGGAGGAATATTGATGAGGATGAAGGTACTAATGGTTTTATTAGTAAAATGAGTTATAAATATGTTTAGGCAAGGTTATAAATCCCGTCCTAGTAACCACCCCAAAAAAGGTGATTGAATCCAAATTGAATCCCAGACAACGTGTTTGAGAACTGGTTGACCTGTTGCTGACATCTGACTGTCATATTTTCAAAAAAACCATCCGGGAGTGATGAGCCTCCCTTCTTCCCAACTCTCTCTGTGAAGAGGCCAAGGAGAAGGAAGACTCGCCCCTTCCTTTTTTCTTTCTGAAGGTAGGGGAGGGCCCTCCTCACTACCATGTGGAGCAGACCCTCCCCTCCCCCTCTCTGGCAGAGAAAACATGAGGGAGTCCTTCATGTGACATGACATAAATTACGTGAAATATTTTCTAAAGATTCACAAACTAAATTACTTGAATTTGAAATAGATAATATGCTGAAATATTTCATTTTATTTTCATTTTGCAGACAACTCTTCCAGATGGTAGGCTTGTTGCTGTGAAGGTACTTTCCCTCACATCTCACCAGGGAAAGGGCCAGTTTGTGGCAGAAATTGCAATCATATCTGCAGTACAGCACCGAAACCTTGTGAAGTTGTATGGTTGATGCATTGAGGCAGATAAGAGGTTTCTTGTTTATGAATACTTTGGAAAACAAGAGCCTTGACCAGGCACTTTTTGGTATCTCACTGATCTGTCTTTCTTAAGTAGATTACAATTTAAGTCTGATTAAGCCTCTCAAAGTACATGATTATTCTTTGGTATCTATTTGATATTGCTTTCTTGAGTAGATTACAATTCAAGTCTCATTAAGCCTCTCTCTAAGTACACGATTATGTAGCTAGTTTTGATAAATTTTAAATAGTTTGATTAGTAACGCTTCAATAGCCAAAAAAAAAAGTAATTTGAGATGATGAGTTAAGCATCTGTTTGAGAACAAGAGGTTGCACAACAGCAAAATGTAGACAAAGAGATGACCAACTAGTAGTCACATTGTAAAGCAGATAGACGGTTCCATCTTTTAATAATAGTGAACTAATTCTTTTACTTATCCAGCTGGAGTATTTCTTTTGTCCTGTCTTGTACTCTCTCCTTACATGCTTTATTCTTGCTTGATCAGCAGTTTCCTCAGCTGCTTACATGCTTTATTCTTGCTTGATCAGCAGTTTCCTCAGCTGCATATTATGTCAAGATACACAGAAAGAGAAATTACTATCTTGTGAGATTTTCGTCTCAATACACCTCTCAAAGCACTCTCTCCTAAAAATAAATCAAGAACAATGCCTTTTATACCTGCATTAGAAAATCCATGGGGACGATTAAATAATATCTTTGTATTTACTTGGTAATTCCCATGCAGGAAAACCATTGCCACTTGACTGGCCAACCCGCTTTGACATATGCTTGGGAACAGCCAGAGGTCTTGCTTATCTTCACGAGAAGTCAAGGCTTCGAATAGTGCACAGGGATGTTAAGGCCAGTAACATTCTCCTTGATGCAGAACTGAAACCCAAAATTTCAGATTTTGGTCTGGCAAAATTGTATGATGATAAGAAAATTCATATCAGTACACGAGTTGCAGGGACAATGTAAGAGATATTAACCCTTGGCAGTATTTTCATGTCTCTTTGTGTAGCCAGTTATTATTTCCAAATCCTATTCTATCTGTTTAATCCTGATCTATCTTCTGGAAATTAGAGGATATCTTGCACCAGAGTATGTATTACGTGGACATCTGACGGAAAAGGCTGATGTTTTTGGATTTGGAGTTCTTGCTCTCGAAATTCTTAGTGGAAGGCCAAATGCAGACACAAGCTTGGAGGAGGAAAAGATATATCTCCTAGAATGGGTGAGGCTTAACTAACTACAATTATCTTCTGCAATTACTCTTCATCAAGTCACTTCTCTAGCCTATTCTTTTTTTATCTTTGCAAATGTCATAGGCTTGGTATCTTCACGAAAACAACCGTGGATTAGAACTAGTTGATCCAATGTTGTCCGAATTTGATGAGCAAGAGGCTGCTCGAGTTCTGGGTGTAGCTCTTTTGTGCACCCAAGCATCACCTTCTCTACTCCGGCCTATGTCACGTGCGGTGGTCATGTTGACGGGTGATGTTGAAGTGGAAAGTGTTACTACAAGACCTGTATACTTGACTGATTGGCATTATGACGATACAACTGGTAGTTTACAGTTCGGCTGTGATTGTTCAGTAGTGTCACTTGGAGAAACCCCTACTGATAGCAAAGTTGATTTCTCGTCTAATGTGAGCTCTACTATTCAAGCTGAAGCTTTGCCTTTGACCTCTGAACCTATGTTTCAGGAGATCCGTGGAGGCAGATTATCTATACGTTGAGAGATCCATCAGGGTCTACGAGGGTACATGTGTATAGATGTGAAAGATGTATTCTTGCTTTCATTTTTTTTGTTTGTGTGTATTCTGCTCTTCACCGTGAGAAACAGGTTTGACAACTAAACTGCCTCATTGGGTTGGCTTTTCATTTTTATAAAACAAAAATGTTGGAAGATTGCAAAAGAGGTGGACCAACTATCGTTAATGAGTTGCAAATTTGAACAAAGAAAAAAGAAAAGACTTCTATAGTTTGACCAAAAAATGTATGATTGGAATGTTTTTATACTCTGTGAAGGATAAAAGTTCTACATAAGGGTAGGCAAGGGTTAGGTAAAATGGGAATTTTACTTTACTTAACCCCAATTTAGTAGGGATGGGTTCCAATTGCTCACTTAGTGTAGGGGAATACTTTTGACTCAAGGTGTGGATGGGTTTTCATGTACGTAGCCTTGACTTAAAATACCCTTTACTATTTTAAAGAACATGCTTACACTTTTTAAAAAATATATTTTTCACTTGAAAGAGTACTTAGGAAAACAACATTTTGCTTGTTGCATTGAATTGTAGTTTTTGTGTAGTTTTATTCACACACACACACACACACACACACACACATACATATATATATACACACACATACACATACAGACACATATATGTTTATTTTTAAAAAAATGGGGATGGGTTGGAGATTTATGCTCGCAATTCATTTACACCCCACAGGTTCTCATGAGGATGGAATTTTAGGGCAGATTTGTAGAGCAAGAATTAGGGTTAGGCATGAGCTGAGTTAGGTCGGGTTTACAAAAACCCCGTCCCTATAATCCCAACCCATTCTTGCCCCATCTCTACCCCGTTTCATATCCCCGTATCATCCTTATGGGTCAAGTTTGAAGAAACCTATCCCCGACCTGAAACCTATTGGGTTTTTTTCCACATCTTATGTCCAACCACAAGGTGAAACCTGAAACTCGAACCTGAGGTTTTTGGTTCGTGCTAGGTCAAGTTTCTCATGATATCAGACCCCCCAATAAGAATGGGTTTTTAAAAACTCAACTTGAGTCTGACCCATATCCACCCCTAATTAAGATTGTAAAAAACAAAGTGGAAAAATATTGCACTTGGCACAATCACACATACTCCACCTTTCTATAGAGGGAAGACAACAAGGGTTTGATCCATTTCAAGGTCCTTAATGTTCATACCCGAATGAGAGACCAAGTTAGTTGAACCCGATTCAACCATCTCATTATCCAGTTAGAAAACCGTAATCTTAAATCCTAATCTAGGATTTACATCATGCCAGAATATTAAGACTCGGGATAAATACGTAGATCCATTCCAAACGATCACCTACTGTTGTGGAATTCTGCGGCAATCGATACAAACAAATGATTGGATTTTGTGATCTTTCTCAACTAAATCTTCTTAATTCCTCAATGGGACCTTCGTCTCTCTTCCAGATGGGGAGAATGGAAACTGTGTGTGATTTAGTCTCTTGGGGATCATAACCATAATGTGTCTCCTTATATAGGGCTCCCATAATTCCCTATGGTATCTATACAATTGGCCCATATTCCTTAATGGGCTTAACAAAATTAGATCACTTAATTTTGGCCCATTCTATTAAATAATAAATATGTTGCCCAAATTAAAATAGGAAATATGAGTTTCGTAACAATCTCCCACTTGGGTTACATATCATTCCCGAAACAATTATATCACAAATTCTTTAGGCGCGCATCTATATACTATTAATAATTGAACCATCTTATATATTAATAATGGAACCGGCACGACTTTCATCACAATATAGTCGTGACTATTGGAAGATAGGGCCCAAGCCCACACGACCAAGGAAGGCCCACATATCCAAGTGTATTAGAAGATGGGCCCAAGCCCATAAGACTAAAGATGACCCATGCATCCAATAGATATAGAAGACGGGCTCAAGGCCCACAGATTAAGGAGAAGGACCACATACAATGATGGCAGGATGGTAAATAAAGAGTCATCACATAGAGATGGCATTGATGTAATTAAGTTAAAGTTCCAAGGTTAAAACCCTAAACCCTATGGGTCTCTCTCCCTTTTCTCCATGAGCTAAATTCATGGAGTCCTGAAAATCAACATGGTATTAGAGTATTGATTTTCAAGATTCCAACTATGGTTTTTCAGGTTTCCATCTCGGTTTAGGGCTTAAAAAAAATCCTCTTTTTTATTCCTTAGGGAGGGTTAGTCCACAATGAACTTGAATTGAAGTGAAGAATTGAATTGAAGTGAAATGAATTGATTCAACTTCAACTCATGTTTGGGTGTTAGTGTAGACGAGTTCAAGTAGCTAGAAAACAGATTCCAATGTTAGTGCCCCCAAATGAAAAGTTTGATATAAAGAAGAGAATGAGTAACCTTTTATAATATACTTAAATAGAACATATACCTAAACATATAATTACCCAAAATAAACGTGGTTACTACACTTATAAATGATTTAACGTGTAGTATTATAATATTTTAATATCCTAATTAATGAAAAATTTATATTATGTTACTTAATGATTATAGTTTGTTATAAATTAAAAAAATAATCACGTGTGACAAGAATAAATTATACAAAATTAATTAAAAAATTAAAAAATAACATAAGAGAATATAATAAATAAACCTAATGGTTTAATTAATTATAAAAATTGGATAATTTAACCAATTAATGATAATAGTTTATTTAAAAAAGTTAATGATTACGTGTGACTAGAATAAATTATTTAAAATAAATAAAAAATTTAAAAATAACATAAGTGAATATAATAAAAAATTAAATTATTTTTTAATAACATAAGATATAGTTTAAAATTAAAACTCATTATTTTAATACAAAATAAAAAATACATAATAAATAAGTAAATATATTAATTTATCAATAACATAATATATATTTTAAATATTATTAATTAATAATATATTCACACAAAATAAAAAACTAATGGTTCAATTAATTGGATAATTAAACCAATTAATTATTTTTACGTATTAATAATTAATAAAATATTAACACAAAATGTAAAACCATTTGTTTAATTAATTATAGAAATTGGATAATTAAACCAATTAATGATTAAATTTTATTATAAATTAATATATTAATTACTTGTGACTAGAATAAATTGTAAACACGTGAAAAAAGTATAAAATAACAAAAATGAATATAATTAACATAAATTATTTTCAACCACGAATTCATGCGTTTAACATCATCAACTTACTAGTTTAGTACCTACGAACGACAACATACATGTTCAAATGCAATAAAGTACAACCACTAATAATCACTCCAAATGCTAGTTGCTATGGAACCTCGAAATTGTGCAGCTCTAGTGGATTCTAATGCATGACACCTCCGCATTGTTGTTGATAGGTTGCCTTCGTTCCCAAGATCATCGCTATCATCATTATCGTCATCCGAATTTTCACCTGCTAATCGGACCTCATCACCTCCTCCACCAACATCATCATCCGAATCATCATCTTCCAATTCAAACATATCATTGTAATCCTCTTTACATATATAATTGTGTAATATTCAACAAGCTATTACAATTTTCATCTAGATCTTATAAGAAAATGGAGGAGCGCCTTTCAACATTTGGAATCGAGCTTTTAAAGCACCAAAAGTTCGTTCAATAGTATTCCTCAAAGATGAGTGTCTTCGATTGAATATCTCATTATCTTTTCTAAGAAGGTTGTCTCCAAATTCTTGTAGATGATAACGAGTTCCTCGATATGGAGCCAAAAATCTTGGCATATTTGTATAATCAGCATCGACTAGATAATATTTACCTACAATACAAAATATTTTCCACATAAGATAATTGAAGATAAAATAAAAAAAAAATTACTACATAAAAATATATTATTTACTTTCAAGTATACAAATTCCATTTCAGCTAGTCAATGCGTCCTTCAATACACGGGAATCAGTTGTTGATCCCTCCGTTCCAAAACCTTTGTTGTTCTTCAAGTGGGATGTTTGTTTTTATATGAGTTCCATCAATAGCCCCAATACAATCCTAATTATATCATTTCAATTAATACAAAGTAACTCTAAATATTAATCTAAAATTGTTCATTAGATGCCAAGTGATGTTACCTTAAAATACGGATAAAACACTAGATTGTTTAAAATCTTCACGCGAGTCCGTTCTGAAAGGTCGTTTGATGTAATCAGGCCGAAGTTTGATAATAGCATTCAACACCTTATTGAAATACATACTTACAGTCCAGTTTGATCTATCAAACATCTCTACAGTGACACTATACGCTTGTCCTTGACCAACAATTAGGAAAAAATATGCAAGTTGTTCTTCCACTGAGATGGTCTTTGTGGGTGATAAAATTCTTTTACTATAAAGTATCTCTGCCATTTTTTTAAACACAATTTGATTTATCCTGTAAACTTTTCAAATTTTAATAGGTGATTTCGCTAATGCCTTATACAAATAAATCAGACCACCAATCCCACGAGGACGTAGTACACGTCTATACCTATGGCTAAGATAGTATCTTCCCATCATGTACGTAAGACATGCGAGTACTATCATTCTTACAATCCTATTTTTATCTTCCATGAAAACTTGCAAATACAATCACCACAACCACAATGACGACTACAAAAATAATTCTTGTTTCTTCCTAAATATCATAAACACAAAAACATACCCTTATCTTCAATCATAACGTATTTTCAATCACACCTATATAAAACCATCTCCAATCACACACCCACAATATTCATCCACATAATAAGAACACAATAATCATGAAAACCCAAATCTTAACCATAATAACATTCATAATCTATCAATGATATGTCTTATAAAGTCATAATTAAAAAAACATAATTAAACTTCAAAACAATCGTCCCAAACTAAATAGTGTACTTAAAACTATTAACTACATTTCACCAGCACAGTATTTAAGCCAACTTAGTCGCTCTTCCACTGGTAGCTTCATAAACATGTCCCTCTTCATTGGTGCATCTAACAATAGAGGAGCGTGAAACTTCATCTCTATCGACAGGTCCGGGATTTCTGTGAGAGCTTCATACCAATTCTCTCCGACATGTCCACCGATGACAGTTTCACGCAATACCGCGGTAATTTCTTTCATTGTATCATGGAACATTAAAATGTCATCAGTGGACATGTTCGATCTCTTTCTGCGACAACTTGAAGTTGATGGGTTAGCACTTTGAGAATGATTAGGTGCCAACTTATTTTTTGTAAAGAATGGCGAAGGAGTATCTCTACCTAAATCGACATCCTCGAGCATGTCCAAGCATGAATTTTCTTCCTCATGTTGGACATCATTGCACATGTCTTCGTCATTTTGACTTACTATCCCCATGGCTATTGAGTTTCCCACTACCAAAACCAATTTGTCATAAAGGGGGCAGCCTTGTTGTCTATACTTTTCAACTTCTTTATGCTCCTACAAGAATAAAACATCATTTAGACGGCTTGGAATAGAGTTCTAGTAATGCGGAAAACATACAAATTGTTTTACAGTACATCATAATTTACTGACCTTGATATAGTCTTGCCATACAGAATGACATGCAGTAACTCGATGTGTAGTTGTATCCCAACCAAACCCATTAGTGTTGAGACAGCTCGTTATTGCATGGTAAGTTTTCTTCCATGATCTTGTTCGATTCTTGAGCTGCTCAATAGTTTTTTTATGAGCTGAGTCTTCATTGAACCTATTAACACAATCCAAATACACATCATGCTTCCAAACCCCATTGGGCATCCTGTTCCCCATATTGAATTGCTCAACCAAGAGATCAAGCATTTTGTTGTCATCATCAAAGGTCCAAATGTCATACGATTAAGGAGTTTGTTGTCTTCTTCCAGCCATTTATAATCTAAATCTGAGATGGTCCTCATAGAAAAAAATTATCAGACAACCATTACCTGTCGTAGTCACTAGGGACACACAGAAACACACCCAACAAATAATAAAATACCATGTGGTGGATATTTATAACTCCAAACTCTCCTCACCACATGGCAAGAGCATTCCATAGCACTTCAAACATATTCAACAACATTCTAAAACATTTAAAAATTAATCGAACTAATTTCATTGCAAATGACTAGAACAATGCAAAAACAAACTCAAGTCCAAATTCACCGAACACCCCTGGTAGAGCCCTATATGACTTCGCAGCCACTACGAACCGTCCATCGTCATTGATGGGGGTCGGGTTTCGTTGGCTTCTGGATGCCTATGTAGGTGACTCAGCATTGTTTGAACTGGACCATGTGGTGGATATTTATAAATCCAAAATCTCCACACCACATGGCAAGAGCATTCCATAGCACTTCAAACATATCCTAACCGAGAACCCTACCAAATTAAAATAAGCCCCAAAACCTAAACCCTAATCCTTAAAACCCCTAACCCCAAACCCTAAACGCTAGCCCTTAAAACCCCTAAAAGTCCCAAACCCTAAACCCTAAACCCTAGACCTTAAAACCCCTAAAAGCCCCAAACACTAAACTCTAAGCACTTAAAACACTATCACCCCAAAAACAGAGAACCCATTTAAAAAAAAAAAAAACATAAACCCTAATTCCAGACCTAAAGACTAAACCCTACACCTTAAAACCCTAAAAGTCCCAAACCCCAACTCTAATCCCGAAATTAAACCCTATCAAGACGAAATTGAACCCTAAATCCCATAAACCCTAACCCTAAATCCCACAATTAGGGCACAATCAAGATAAATTACGCACAAAAATTAAAATTAAATCAAATACAACACTAAATTAATTGAAAAAAATTAGAGTTTCGGCTTATCTTCTGAAATTTGGGGGAAACCACCGCCAAATGGGGAAATTGAAGCCCAATCGAAGAAATCGATGCCTAACTGTCAAAAATCGAAGGATATCGAAACCGGAATAGGTTAAATCGAAGGAAATCAGGGGAGGAGGAAAGAGAAGAGCGAGAACGAGAAGGGAGAGGGAGGCCGAGAGAGAAACAGAGAAGAGATGCATAGAAGAGAAGAAGAAGATGGGGCGAAAAAAATTGAAGCAATGACGAGAGAAAACAGAGAAAACGAGAGATGACGAGAAAAAGCAGAGGGAGCAGAGAGAGAAAGCAGATGGGGGAAAAACAATAGTCGTGAGATGAAGGCCGAGGGAGAGACAGCAAATGGGGGTGAAGGGAGCCGAGGGAGAGGGAGAGGAGAACAGCAAATTGGGGGAGGGGGGGATCCGGGGGAGAGGGAGAGGAGGACAGCAAATTGGGGGGGGAGGGAGGGAGGGACCCGAGGGAGAGGGAGAGGAGAACAACAAATTGGGGGGGGGGACCCGAGGGAGAGGGAGAGGAGAACAGCAAATTGGGGGGGTGGGCGAATAAAATGGTGTAATCTCACTTCAATTCAAGTTTTTCTATACTAACGCCATTTTTTTATGAACTAGGTAACGCCGGGGGAATTCATTCCACTTAATTGTTGTTTTTGCATTCGTCTTTTGATTAAATCATGTTTTGGTTTGTCTTTTATAGTTAATACTTCTGTCCTTTTTATTTTACTGCCGCTACTCTGTCTTTGCTCAAATTCTGCCGTTTAGTTTATTTTCGTCGGCCGCGCCCTCAGTCGAAGCCTCCCCGTCACCACCGAAGCATAAGCAGAATGTTAAAGAGAGATTTCCTCTCTATCTCTGGCTTTCTTCTGAAATCTTCTCGATGGCAGTTTATCTTCGTCGAATCTTCCAAGCGCCAAACTGGTTATCTTCAGAAATATTGGGCTGTTAACAGAACATCACTAGAGCGTCTCTACCAAATTAGTTTATTTTTGGAAGTGCTACTGCTGCGTTAAACAAGAGCTCGATTGTTATTTTCGGAAAACTCCTCTGCTATTCCAGAGATGACGGACGCAGTGGCCTTCTCTTCCGTTCGTTGATTTTTTTTCCATTGCTGATGCCGGAGAAGCTAATTCTTCATCCCAAGCGCCAGCTTGGTTGCCGTTTCTGGACGACAAAACAGGAAACCAGTCGGCGTTGGGGAAGAAGACGTTTTGCTGCCACTGCTGTTGGCTATCTTCGGAAAGATATTTCGAAAGATCCTCTCCACTACTGTTGCCAATTAATCTGCTGGATTGCTGTTATTCGAAAAGTTTCTCTGTTTTCCGCCGAGAGTCGGGGAGGAAGACGATACTGTAGCAATATCAAGCTTCCTAAGTTAGGAAACTTGATATAATTGAGTGCCGGGTCAAGCGCCTGCCAAGCAACCCGCACCAGGCCGAGAGCAACACAGCAAGCCAGCCAACCGGCCGACCCGAGGGTACTGTTTCTGCGCCAGCCAGACCAAGTCAACTCAGACCAACTCGGTCCAGGTCAACTCGGGTATGGGACAACCTGACTCGGTCCACTAATTTTTGCCTCGATATATGTGCCCAAATTTTATACATATTTCGGCGCGACTCAGTAAATTTTTCTCTGGCTGGATTATTATTTTTTAAAGAATTGACATATTATTCTTTGGTCAGTATATTACTTGGTACAGATATGGGTATTGGATTATTTCATGGGTCATTTTATAAGGATTATTTTGGTTTGTGTTAAATAGGCTCAAGCCCAATTCAACTGCAGCTATTGTGTCTCTTTTGATGAAACATTATTATTAAAGAAGATGTAGCATCATACCATTATTTATTTGTCCCCGTAAAAAATATCAAAAATATTTGTGGTTGGGAGTCCATGACGGAGGAACTTAATACCCCGTCTAAAATATAAAAATTATTTGTAGTTGGGAGTCCATGACAGAGGAACTTAATACCTCGTCAAAAATATCAAAATTATTTGTGGTTGGGAGTCCATGACGAAAGAACTTATTCTTACATATATGTTATTTTTCCCCATTAATGTCAAATATTACTCTACCACTTGAGAGTCGTTGTCTTGTGGAGGGACACGGTGGTGGAGGTGGACACTTCAGAGCAATACCGATTGACACACTACCTATAGAAGACGGAGTGTGCCTACATCCAACATGAGTTATGACTGAAGTATGGAGCAATGTCTTAGCGGCTAGGAGTGATTTACTCTCACTGATATTATGCTAGTTGGGCGTCATGAACGAGAGCACCAACGTGAGGGGGAGTATTAGAAGATGAAGGCATATTGGAAGATGTGTCATTTTATACAAAAAAAAGATTGTATACATCATTTGCAACAAATTGGGAGTTCATATTGTTCTCTCACCCAGCTTAAGGGGAGTGTTGGAAGATAAGGCCCAAGCCCACACAACCAAGGAAAACCCACATATCCAAGTGTATTAGAAGATGGGCACAAGCCCATAATACCAAGGAAAACTCATGCATCCAAGAGATATAGAAGACGGGTTCAAGGCCCACAAATCAAGGAGAAGGCCCATAGGCCCACATACAATGATGGCAGGATGGTAAATAAAGAGTCATCTCATAGAGATGGTATTGTTGTAATTAAGTTAAAGTTCTAAGGTTAAAACCCTAAACCCTAAACCTTAAGTTCAGGGGTATTATTGTAATACAGTAGTTTCATAAATTTATAAATAGAGCTTCAGGGGGAGGGTTAGAAAAATCATGTCCATAACCTTTCTTCCTCCAGTTTTCTCGCAATGGGGTCTCTCTCCCTTTTTCTCCATGAGCTAAATTCATGGAGTCCTAAAAATCAATAGTGACTAAACCACGATGATCACCATACTAATACACTCAATAACATAGATTAAATATGGATGAGTAGTATGAAAATTACATGCAATGTGATCTCAAACATGTTCATTTCCAACTGGTCCTTTTTTAGTCTTTAATAAGATCTTTCCAAAGTCCTTAATGTAATGCGAGCATTGCACATATAAAAACACAAGCAAGTTCAGAAATAGAATCATAAGCAATCAATTTTATTACATAAAAAATCTCATAACTCAATGTCTAAAACAAACATATAGTACATAAATGACTCTTACTAAAACAAGGTATCCTTAGAAATAACCCATATGAGCAATGCGCACATGAAAGACCATAGGCGTTAAGCCCTTGGTAAATGGGTCTACTAGCATAGAGTCCGTCCCTATGTGTTCTATAAAAATTTGTTTGTCCTGAACTCTCTCCTTAACAAATAGAAACTTAATGTCAATAAAATTTGACTTCATCGAGCTCCTGTTGTTGTTAGAATAAAGTACCGCCGAGTTATTGTCACAGTAAATCTTTCATGGCATGTTAATGCCATCTACCACTCGCAACCCAAAGATAAAGTTTCGCAACCATATCCCGTGGTTGGACGCCTCAAAATAAGCAATGAACTTCACAACCATGATTGAAAAAGTTATGAGAGCCTACTTAGCAAACTTCTATGAGATAGCTCCTTCCCCCAACATAAAGATGTAGCCTGATGTAGAGCAGTTGCTATCTTGGCATCCAGCAAAATCAGAGTCAGAGAACCCAATGATCTCTAAACTGTCTGATCTCCGATAAGTGAACATGTAATCTTTTGTTCTCCTAAAATAATGCATCACACATTTGGCTGCCTTCCAATGTTGCATACCAGGATCACTCAAATATCTGCCCAGAATTCCTACTATAAATGTTATGTGTACAAACTTGAGCGTACATTGTACTCCCTACTACTTGTGCACATGGAATTTTTTGCATCTCTTTTCTTTCAAGATCATTAATAGGACACTATTTGAGACTAAAGTTGTCTCCTTTAGCGATGAGTGTGTCTCCTGGTTTACTATCATTTATGCTGAATTTGTTCAAAACCTTATTGATATAGCTCTTTTGTGACAACCTAAGGATACCTTGAGATCGATCTCTAAGTATCTCGAATTTCTTTGTTAGAAATTTCTTGGTTTCATACAGTAAGCCTATATCACTACTAACGAGCAGAATATCATCGACATATAATATCAAGAAGATGTATGTACTCTCACTGAACTTATGATATACACAGTCATCAACAACATTCGCCTCAAAACCGTACGAGGTGATGACTTGATGAAACTTGTACCATTGACGGGAAGCTTGTTTGAGACCATAGATGGATTTCTTCAATTTACAACCAGAAAACTTTGTACCTACCATTGACGGGAAGCTTGTTTGAGACCATAGATGGATTTCTTCAATTTACAGACCATAGACTTTGGATCATCAGATACAAAGTTTTCTGGTTGTACTATATAAATCATTTCGTCAATGTCTCCATTGAGAAACGCAGTTTTGACATTCATCTTATGTAGCTCTAGATCTAAATGAGTCACTAGTGTCATTATTATTCTAAAAGAGTATTTTGAAGATACCGAAGAGAAAGTCTCTTTATACTCTATGCCTTCCTTTTGAGTAATGCCTTTAGCGACTAGACGGGCCTTATATCTCTCGACATTGCCCTTTGAATTCCTCTTGATTTTAAATATCCATTTACAATCAATGGGTTTCGCACCGTTAGGCAACTCGATGAGATCCCAAACGTCATTGTCAGTCATAGACTTTATCTCATCATTCATGCAATCAATCCACTTTTAAGAGTTAGAACTGTGCAAGGCTTGACAAAAGTTAATCGGGTCATCTTCTATCAATATGACATCATCCTCATGTTCTTAGAGAAATATGATATAATCATTTGGAATCGTATTTCTCATCTCCCTAGTGGATCTCCTTAACGGCACTTCTTGAGGTTGTTGAGTTTGTTCTAAAGGTGGTGCTAGAGGAACAATCTCATTGTTGGCTTGATCTACAACAATGTCAGGAATAGGAGCCTGAACATTGTCCTCTAGTGGTTGAATTGTGTCTTGAGCAGCAATAGGTATGGAGACTTAATCATTGTCAATAACAGATTATTCTTCAAAGACAACATTCCTTATGTTTTCTTCCCTTCCAAACTCAATATCCACAAGGAAATTCACATTTCCCGTTTCAAATAAGGATCTTGATGTGGGATTGTAAAACTTATAGCCACGAGAGCGTTCAATGTAACCAATGAAATAACAGTTAATTGTCCTTGAGTCCAATTTTCTTTCATGTGGCCTGTAAGGCCGTGCCTCAGCTGGACAATCCCAAATGTACAAGTGCCTAATGCTACGCTTCTTGCCTGTCCAAAGCTCATAGGCGATTTTGGCAACTATTTTACTCGGTACCTTGTTAAGGATGTACACTGCGGTCTTTAAAGTTTCTCCCCAAAGTGAGTCTAGCAAGGAAGAATGATTGATCATACTCCTTACCATATCCTTAAGAGTTCGGTTTTGTCGATCTATAACACCATTCATGTTGGGTTTGCCCAGCATGGTGTATTGCGAAACAATTCCACACTCTTTCAGGAAAATCGCGAAGGGTCCTGGACGTTGTTCTCCTGATCCATCATACCTTTCGTAGTATTCACCACCATGGTTGGATTTGACAGCATTTATTATCTTTCCAAGTTGAAGTTCAACTTCAGCTTTGAAAGACTTGAAGACGTCCAGGGATTGTGATTTCTCATGTATTAAATATAGTTAACCGAATCTAGAGTAATCGTCTATGAACGTAATGAAGTATTGTTGTCCATTCCATGAAGTTGTAGGGAATGGACCACAGATATTTGTATGTGTAAGTTCTAAGACATCTTTAACTCTTTCGGCACCTAATTTTCTAACGTTTGTTTATTTCCCCTTGATGCACTCAGCACAAAGTTGGAAGTTTGTAGTATCTAGGGATTCAAGAATATCATCTGATCCAAACCTATGAATTCTCTGTTTAGACATGTGTTGTAGGAAGAACGAAAAATAGGAACGAATAAGACAAAATTTACGGTGGTTCGGCTGAGCCTACGTCCACCAGAGCGACAGGGATAAATCTGTCACTAATGATAATAAGGATTACATAATCCTTATATAATATTAAACCCTAGAGTTATTTGTGTCGAAAAGACACAAATAGCCCTGTACATTAATACCCCCCCCCCCCCCCCCCCCCTCCCAACCTTATGGACCTTGGCGAATAATCACCCTTAAAAAAAGAAAGTATTACTTAGGACTCCACCTTGAACAATAGGTTAGGGTCATCTCTCATCTAGCAACTGGAGACATTTATCAAGTCCAAGCAATGATTGAACTTATCTGTAGTAACAGGCTTTGTTAACATGTCTGTTGCATTCTCAGAAGTGTGAAATTTTTCAAGCAGTAGTTCACTTGATGAAACCAAATCCTTGATCTTGTGAAACCTTACATCTATGTGTTTGGTCCTCGCATGATACACCCTAGTGTCACAATGTAACTGAACTCCACCTTGCTGAACACCCAGTTCCTTGACTAACCCTGTAAGCCACAAAGCCTCCGTGGCCGCTTCAGCTACAACTATATACTCTGACTCAGTAGTAGATAGTGTAACTATAGACTGTACCATGGACTTCCAACAAATAGGTCCTCCCACAAGAGTAAATACATAACCTGTGGTAGACCTCCTATCATCCAAATCCCCTGCATAGTCTGCGTCCACATATCCCACAACTAAAGGAACACTCTGTTTTATGTTGAACATGATGCCATAGTTTGTAGTACCCCTCAAGTATCTAAAAATCCACTTGACTGCATCCCAATGTTGTCGACCCGAATTTGAAAGAAACTTGCTAACCATGCTGACAGCTTGTGCCAAATCTGGTCTCGTACAAACCATAACATACATCAGACACCCCACTGCACTGGCATATGGGACCTTCGACATGTCATGAACTTCATCATCTGCCTTTGGGTATTGAGCAGTAAACAATCTAAAATAATATGCCAAAGGTATACTTACTGGTTTTGCATTACCCATGTTGAACCTGTCCAACACCTTCTCAACATAGCCATAATCTCCGGGAAGCTTTGTCCATGTGAATCTCCATCCCAAGAATCTTCTTGGCCACACCCAGATCTTTCATGTCAAATTCTTTGTTCAGCAAAGTCTTCAACTTGTGGAACTCACTCATACTCTTTGCAGCAATCAACATATCATCCACATAAAGTAGCAGAAAAATAAAAGAATCATCATCAAGGCTTTTTACATAAACACAACAATCATACTCACATCTTTTGTAGCCAATTCGGATCATGTAAGAATCAAATCGTTGTACCACTGCCTCAGAGACTGCTTCAGCCCATAAAGTGATTTCTTCAAATTACAGACCAAATGTTCTTGTCCAGGATAACTAAACCCTTCTGGTTGTACCATGTAAATTTGTTCCTCCAAGTCACCATGAAGGAAAATTGTCTTTACATCCATCTGCTCCAACTACATGTCCGAATGTTCTACTAATGCCAACACTGCCTTGATGGAGGTGTATCTGACCACAGGGGAGAAGACCTCATCATAGTCATCCCGTTTCCTCTATGAGTAACCCTTTGCTACCAAACGAGCCTTGAATTTTTTCCCCTCTTTTTCTGATACTGCTTCTTTCTTCTTATAGACCCACTTGCACCCTATCTCTCTCTTCCCCTTGGGAAGCTCTACCAACTCCCATGTCTGTTTTTTTATGTAGAGACTCCATCTCCTCCACCATAGCACCCATCCATCTACTTTTTTCCTGGCTTTGTATTGTCTCTTGAAAAGTAGTAGGATCCCCGCTACTAGTAATAAGCGCATAAGAAACCAAATCTTCAAAACCATACCCGGTAGGTGGCTTGATAGTGCATTTGGGTCTGTCCGTGACTATACGGTGATGTTGCTGATCACCTGAGCTAGAACTTTTTGCATGCTGAGTATCATTTTCTCTACCATGGTTCCCTAGCTCCACCTGCACCACATGCTCATTGGTGCTGCAATTTTTTGGCACTTGTTTCTCTTCTTCCTGAGTACGTTGTAACATCGATTTTTCATCAAAAACCACATCTCTACTGATCACCGTCTTGTTTGCCTTTAGATCCCAAAGCTTGAAGCCTTTCACCCCTTTCTGATAGCCCAGAAAGATACATTGTCTAGAATTCGCATCAAGCTTTGACCTCTCCTCACTAGAAACATGTACATAGGCTGGACAGCCAAACACTCTCAAGCCAGAGTAGTCTACCTCACTGCCTGTCCACACCTCCTCTGATACTTTACCATCTAGTGTTGCTCTAGGTGATCTGTTAATTAAGAAACATGCCATAGTCACTGCTTCTACCTAGAAGTTCTTTGCAAACCCTGCATTCAACCTGAGACATCGAGCTTTTTCCACTATAGTTTTGTTCATCCTTTCCACCACACCGTTCTATTGTGGTGTCTTGCGTACTGTAAAGTGTCTCTTAATTCCATGTTGCTCACATAACTCTTTGAACTTTGAGTCTGTGGACTCAGTACCATTGTCTGATAGGAGGCATTTAATCTTCTTCCCTGTCTAGTTCTCTACTTCAGCTTTCCACAACTTAAACTTGGAAAATGTTTCTGACTTGTGCTACAAGAAGTACACCCAAACTTTTCATGAGTAGTCATCAATAAAAAGTCAAGAAATATATGTGTCCTCCTTGGGATGCTACTCTTACTGACCCCCAAACATCTGAGTAAACATAGTCAAGAATCCCCTTAATCTTGTGTGTGGCTGCCTTGAACTGCACCTTATTCTATTTCCCAAGGACACAAAACTTACAGAAATCAAGCTTGCATGTTTTGATACCCTTCAATAGATTTATCTTATAAAGCTCCATCATCCCACGCACTCCCATATGACCTAACCGCATATGCCACAAGACTGTACAATCTGACTCAGACTCTAAAACTGCAACTCCACCTACAACTGTGGTACCTTGTAGTGTATAGATATTGCCAGATATTTTTTGTCCCTTCATCACTGTTAAGACACCTTTATTAACTTTCATTATTCCACTTGCAGACTTATAACTATATCCATTACAATCTAAAGTGCCCAATGAAATCAGATTCTTTCTTAAATCAGGTATGTGTCTAACATCACACAACGTTCTAATCACACCATCAAACATTTTCATTTGTATAGTCCCTATTCCAACAACTTTTCATGAAGCATCATTACCCATCAGAACAGAAACAGAGTTTACTAACCTATAGGTGTGAAACCAATCTTTATTTGGTGGCATGTGATAAGAACATGCCGAATTCAGAATCCAAGAATCTCTGAGATGATCTGAACTGGATGAGACAGAAAGCATATCCCCGTCACCACTCTCTGGGTCTTCTTCTTCCACTACATTCGTAGACTTTGATGGACTCTCTCTGTTCTCTACGTTCCCTTTCTTTTTCTCTTGACAATCCCGTTTTAAGTGCCCCTTTTTCCCATACTTAAAACACTTGATGTCTTTCTTCTTCTTGGATTTAGACCGAGATTTGTTGTTACTCGATCCACTCTGAGACTTGTTTCTTCCACGTTCCTGGTTACCCTTCACCACAAGTCCTTCACCTTGTGAAATTTCATTACTAGCTTTCTTCCTCTAATGGAAGCCTAATAGTGCACTTGTGATTTCCTCCAATTCGAGAGTTTTTTTTTCCACTTCAGAATCGTAACCAAATTTTCGTACGTAGGAGAATTCGGTAGGGAATTCAGCAACATTAACGCCTGGTCTTCGTCTTCAAACTTCACATCAACCCACCTTAAATCACTAATGAGCTGATTGAAAACGTTGATATGCTGGCTTAGATCCGAGCCCTCTGTCATCTTAAGACCATACAGTTTTTGTTTAAGATAGAACTTGTTCGTCAACGACTTGGACATCTACCGACTTTCCAGTTTCAACTAAACTGCCGCCAGTGATTCCTCATCCGTGACGTGATACATCACATCATCAGCCAAACAAAGCCTAATAGTCTCCATAACCTTCGTTTCCATTTCTTTCCAATCCATGTCACCTATCTTGCCGGTTGTTTTCCGTACAGCGCCTTCAACATGCCCTGCTGCACTAACAGGTCCTTCAACCTCCTCTGCCATACTCCGAAATTCTCAGTGTCGTCGATTTCATCATATCAAATTTAGCATAAGAAACCCCAGTCATCATAGCCTAACTTGATTTCTCGACAAGGCGAATCTAACGCCTCCAAAATCACTTTAATCGGAGGTCAAACGAGCTGTCACGGCCCACAAAAGCAGATCAATCGACCCAGACCGGGTTGAACGAAAACCGGGCGCGGTTGAACGGACCGCGTTAAGTGACGACCCGGCCCGTCGTCTTCTTCCCCGCGTCGTTGTTTTAAAAAGCGCGGGATGAAGACCAACCTTATGCGACGACGACGACGACGACGGCGGCTAGGGGTGGTGCGGAATCTGCGACGGCAGCTTGGGGTGGCGCGGAACCGGCGACGTCAACGGCATCTAGGGCGGCGCGCGGTGGTGCGGAACCGGCGACGGCAACGGGAAACTTTCTCTTCTCAGAAAAATGGCAAGAAACAGAGCGTCGCCTTTCGTGGTCTCCGGCAACAGCGATATTCCCTCTCACAGTTCCGTCGTCCCACGACCTCATTTCACTGCGGCCCCGCCTCGTCCCACTGCGACCCCGCCGCTTCCGTGAACCTCATCCAAGAGCGAGGTCGAAGCCTTCCTCTTCGTGGTCGCCGATCGAAAAAAAAAAATTTCTCATTTCCTCTATGTGTGATTTCTCAGAAATCGCAAACCTTCGTCTTCGGCAACATGTCACCGACCGTCCCTCCAACCTTATATTATATCAGTCATATGTTCAACGAGATGTGTCCTAAACGGTTTGTGCCATAATATAGCACAATTCTCACTTAATTTTTGCATCATACCATGTGAACTTGTTTGCAGTATTTATCTATAGGAACCAACAATATCAAGCATATATAAATTATCAATTAAGGGACCGAAACCAAAAAAATTTGAATTTTTGTAGAGACTAACTTTATTATTTCCAAAAGAACAATCCAAAATCTGACTTATCCAAAATGAAAATAGAAATTAAATTCCGCCTAAAAGACGGTGTAACAAAATGTCTCAAATAAATCCAAATAAAATCCAGTGTTTAATTGTAATCTGAAAGTTCCTATAGCCTCTACCACAACTTTATTGTTGTCGCCCACAAAGATGAACTTTTCAGCATCACTTGGTGGTTGGCTCTACAGGCAACCCAAGACATACTTATGTGAGTAGTAGCACCAGAATCCACCCACAAAGTATTTTTAGGTACAAAAGCTAAATTAATTTCAGAACAAACTAAAGTTAGACGCATACCCTTCTTTACACACCAGGTGGCGTACTTGGGACAATCCTTTTTTGTATGTCTCGGCTTCTTGCAGAAGTAGCAAGTAAACTCCTCAGCTTGCTTCTTCTGTTTCTTATTCTGAGAAGATCCTTCTGCATCATCCTTACCTCTCTTCTTCTTCTTGCTCTGAGAGTCGAGGCCAAGTGAGCACTTTCAACCTTATCCCGATGTTGCATCTTTTCCTCTTGCACATAGTGAGATATAAGCTCATTGAGGGACCATTTGTCCTTCCAAGTGTTATAACTCACTTTGAATTACCCAAAGTGTGCAGGAAGAGATATCAAAACCAAGTGCACGAGCAAGTCCTCAGACAACTCCAACTTAAGTGACTTGTGTTTTGACGCGAGATGAGACATCTCCATGATGTACTCCCTTATGTTCCCTTTACCTTTATTCTTCATCGAAACGAGTTTAGCCAAAAGGCTACTCACCTTCGAATTTTCGTTCTTGGAAAAATATTGCTCAATTTCTTCCAAGAACTTCTTGGCGCTCTTGCTCTCAGTCATAGAGCCCCGAAATGCCTCCGAAATGGAGTGTTTCATGATCATCAAGCATATTTAGTTAGATCGATCCCACTTCTCAATTTTAACCTCATTGAGGTTTTTCAAAGTAGAAGTGGGTTGTTCTGCCCGAAGTGCAAGATCCAAATCCTTACAAACGAGGACAATTTCCACGGTATCTTTCCATGCCTTAAAGTAACAAAATAAACAAGTATAGTCACATTAACTAACATGTCAAATAAAGAAAAAACAAGACATATATAAACAATCCAAATTGGGGACCCATCTCAAGATACCTAGTACAATATTAATTCCTATTCTTTGGACAGAGAAATTAACTGTAAGTGGTACTTTGTGGAATGATTAAATACTGACAATCAGTTTTGTCAAACAATAGCCTTTCTTTGGACCGACTATTATTCACATGAAAAGTCTTTATAATTGTCACACATTTATCATCACAGGCAAATTGTTTATTTGGCCAAACTGCGTCTTCCTTTGGGCCGAGTACAGTTTGTATAAATAACTCTGCACAAATAGATATCTATGTATTTTTAGTCAAATTAATTTACACTATAGAGGTTACTTGTAGCTTCAATCAATTCTATTGAAAATACACAAATTGAACAAAACGACAATAGGAATAAAATTTCAATGAGAAAAAAAAATCACAATTGTTTTCTTTTCCGTTGCCTAGGGATGCGGTGTCGCCCCACTGGTGCCGCGGCACTGGCCTCTCAGTTCTTGGCGTTGCAGTGACGTACTCTCTGTCATCTGTTCACTACGGCACAGTGAACGGGCGGTAGTGTGTCCAACGGGCACTGCAGCTCACCCAACGGGTTCTGTAGCGGTTCCCAACAGACACTGTAGCGTGCCCAACTAACGCTGGCCCACCGATCGCCGCCAGTCCTTTGGTCGATCGGTTCCCTTCCGACGAAGGAAAAGTGAGTCATCACTACTAATTCTGGTGAACGTTTATAGCAATGGCGACATGAAATTTTTTTTCTTTCTTGCGCGCATTGGAGGTCGTCTTCAACCTCCAAACACGCGCAGAGGGGTTGTTGGCTTCCACTGGTGGCCCTTTGCCGGACATCGCTGCAGTGTTTCCCAATGGACGCTGCAGCGCGGCCCTCCACCGTCAGACATCGGCGACTGCAGTGCCCATTCACTGCAACAGGGCGCGTTGCAGCACCAATGACAGAGAGTTCGGTGTTGCAACGCCCGTTGGGACACACTGCAGCACCAAGAACTAAGAGGCCAGCACCGCGGCACCAGTGGGGTGGCACCGCAGCGCTGGGTAATTTAATAATACAAAAAAAAGTGCCCGTTCACTGCAACAGGGCGCACTGCACCACCCGTTGGGTGTGCTACAGTGCCCGTTAACTGTAGCGCCCATTGTATACCACTTGTTAGAAAACAGTAATTTTAAATCTTAATCCAGAATTTACATCATGCCAGAATATTAGGATTCAGGATAAATACCTAGATCCATTCCAAATTATCACCTACTGTTGAGGAATTCTGCGGCAATTGATACGAATGAATGATTGGTTTTGTGATCTTCTTCAACTAAATCTCCTTAGGGGGGGTTAGTCCACAATGAAGTGGAATGAATTCCCCCCGCATTACCTAGTTCATCCCATTTATGGTGTTAGTCCAGAATGAATTGACTTGAAGTGAGATAACACCGTTTCATTTCCTCAGGCAAAAACGACGGAATTCTGTTTCCGCCCTTTTTTTCAATTCATCGAATTACCACGAGCGACGGCGTCACTTCTTGCCCCCCCCCCCCCCCCCCCCGAAACTAAAAAATCACCCTCATTTCCTTTCTCCTCTCCTCTCGCTCAGCCTTCGTCTCTGGACGAAAATTTTCGCCTGACTTCGTCTCTGCTCACTCTGCTCCTCTCGCTCGGCTCTCATCTGCTCGCTCGGCGCTCGTCTTCGTTCTCTGCTCCCTCTCTCTTGTTATCTCTCGTTTTCGCCCCATCTCCCTCTCTCGTCTTTTTCTCTCTCGGCCTTTCTCTTCCCTCTCCCTCTCTCGTCTCCTTCTCTCTTTTCCCTCTCGGCCTCCATCTCTTTTCACTCTCGGCCTCCCTCTTCCTTCTCGTTCTCGCTCTTCTCTTCCCTCCTCCCCCGATTTCCTTTGATTTAACCTATTCCGGTTTCGAATTCCTTCGATTTCCTTCAATCTTCTTCGATTTTCGACGGTTAGGCGTCGATTTCTTCCATTGGGCTTACATTTCCCCATTCGGCGGTGATTTCCCCCAAATTTCTGAAGGTAATCCGAAACCCTAATTTTTTTTTTCAACTAATTTAGTTTTGTGTTTGAGTTAATTTAAATTTTTGTGCGTAATTTATCTTGATTGTGGCCAAATTAATTCCAATAATATCACATTCATTGAAGTTGAGATACAAAACATTCATTAATAAATAATACAGATTTGCTCACTTGTTTCCTGTGCATGAGAGTTGATAGCTCAACTGACTGTTTAAGAACTTGACCACCCATCAAGCATGTTGTCAGTTCATGGCATATTTCTGGGACCATGCCCTTGCAGTTTCCTCATAACGGGTTCTTTAGATGTAGTGAGTTCCCCTCCCTACTTTTTCCCCTTGACTAACTCATTTCCATACAGTTTTCAAGAGAGTAAATTCTCTTGCAACTTTTCCTTTGCACTAACAATGCTCCTATTAGAGGGTGACACCCAGTTGGCCATACGCTGGGTAAGACCATGAACCCAAAACGAGCCATCCAATATTAAGTGGTTCTACCCATTCGCTTGGTAAAATCATGAAACCAAAGCAAAGCATCTACATTTAGCTGTTCCACATTTCCCAATGCAAGTCTTGCCAATTTTCTTGCTAGTTATGAGATCTCCCACCAGCAGCTTGCTGCTAGATGCCATTCCTCTACAGTTTGATTCACTGTTGCAGTTTCTGATGTGCTTTCTTTTATTCTCTTTGTTGTTCTCTTTTGTTAGGAAAAGCCTAGTAACTAGAATAACAGAAGGTAATCCGAAGCCCTAATTTTTTTTTCAACTAATTTAGTTTTGTGTTTGAGTTAATTTAAATTTTTGTGCGTAATTTATGTTGATTGTGGCCAAATTAATTCCAACCCTGAAGATTAATTTTGAAATGTGTTAGAATGTTGTTGAATATGTTTGAAGTGCTATGGAATGTTTATGTCATGTGGTGAGGAGATTTTGGAGTTATAAATATCCACCACATGGTCCAATTCAAACAAGGCAGAGTCGCCTACACGGGCGTCCATTAGCCAACGAAACCCGACCCCCATCAATGACGATGTACGGTTCGTAGTGACTGCGAAGTCATATGGGGCTCTACCAGGGGTGTTCGGTGAATTTTGACTTCATGAGTTTGTTTTTGCATTGTTCTAGTCATTTGCAATGAAATTAGTTAGATTACTTTTGAAATGTGTTAGAATGTTGTTGAATATGTTTGAAGTGCTATGGAATGTTTATGTCATGTGGTGAGGAGATTTTGGAGTTATAAATATCCACCACATGGTCCAATTCAAACAAGGCTGAGTCGCCTACACGAGCGTCCATTAGCCAACGAAACCCGACCCCCATCAATGACGATGTACGGTTCGTAGTGACTGTGAAGTCATATGGGGCTCTACCAGGGGTGTTCGGTGAATTTGGACTTCATGAGTTTGTTTTTGCATTGTTCTAGTCATTTGCAATGAAATTAGTTAGATTACTTTTGAAATGTGTTAGAATGTTGTTGAATATGTTTGAAGTGCTATGGAATGTTTATGTCATGTGGTGAGGAGATTTTGGAGTTATAAATATCCACCACATGGTCCAATTCAAACAAGGCTGAGTCGCCTACACGGGCGTCCATTAGCCAACGAAACCCGACCCCCATCAATGACGATGTACGGTTCGTAGTGACTGCGAAGTCATATGGGGCTCTACCAAGGGTGTTCGGTGAATTTGGACTTCATGAGTTTGTTTTTGCATTGTTCTAGTCATTTGCAATGAAATTAGTTAGATTACTTTTGAAATGTTTTAGAATGTGGTTGAATATGTTTGAAGTGCTATGGAATGTTTATGTCATGTGGTGAGGAGATTTGGAGTTATAAATATCCACCACATGGTATTTTGTTATTTGTTGGTTGTGTTTCTGTGTGTCCCTAGTTACTACGACGAGTAATGGTTGTCTGATAAAAAAAATTTCTATGACGACCATCTCGGATTTAGATTATAAATGGCTGGAAGAAGACAACAAACTCCTCGATCATGTGACATTTGGACCTTCGATGATGACAACAAAATGCTCGATCTGTTGGTTGAGCAAGTCAATATGGGGAATAGGATGCCTAATGGGGTTTGGAAGCATGAAGTATATTTGGACTGTGTCAATAGGTTCAATGAAGACACTGCTAATAAAAAAATTGTTGAGCAGCTCAAGAATCGAACAAGATCATGGAAAAAAACTTACCAAACAGTAACAAGTTGTCTCAACACTAGTGGGTTCGGTTGGGATGCAACCACACATCGAGTTACTGCATGTCATTCTGTATGGCAAGACTATATCAAGGTCAGTAAATTATGATTGACTGTAAAATATTTTGTATGTTTTCCGCATTACTAGAACTCTATGCCAATTCGTCTAAATGATGTTTTATCCTTGTAGGAGCATAAAGAAGCTGAAAAGTACAGACAACAAGGCTGCCTTCTTTATGACAAATTGGCTTTGGTAGTGGGAAACTCAATAGCCATGGGGAGAACAAATCAAACTGACGAAGACATGTGTAATGATGTCCAACATCAGGAAGAAAATGAGCACGTGGATATGCTCGAGGATGTCGATTTAGGTAGAGAATCTCCTTCGCCATTCTTTACAGAAAATGAGTCGGCACCTGATCAGTCTCCAAGTACTAACCCGTCAAGTTCAAGTCGTCGTAGAAAGAGACCACAAATGGCCACTGATGATAGTATTATGTTCGCTGATACAATGACAAGAATTGCCACCCTACTGCAATCTCTACAAGCTAAAAATGATAAAGCCACTGGAGAAAATTGGTATGAAGCACTCACAGAAATCCCGGACCTATCAGTAGAGATGAAGTTTCGCGCTCCTATATTGTTAGATACACCAATGAAGAAGGACATGTTTACGAAGCTGCCAGTGGAAGAGCGAATTAATTGGCTTAAATATTGTGCTGGTGAAATGGAGTCAATACTTTGAAGTACATTATGTATTTTGGGACGATTGTTTTGAAGTTTAATTATGTTTTTTTAATTATGACTTTATAAGACGTATCATTGATAGATTATGAATTTTATTATGGTTAAGATTTGGGTTTTCATGATTGTCGTGTTCTTATTGTGTAGATGAATGTTGTGGGTGTGTGATTGGAGATGATTTTATATAGGTGTGATTAAAAATAGGTTATGATTGAAGAACATGGTATGTTTTTGTGTTGATGATATTATGAAGAAACAAGAATTATTGTTGAAGTCGTTATTATGGTTGTGGTGATTGTATTTGCAGGTTTCCATGGAAGACGAAAATAGGAATACAATGATGATTTTATTGACATGTCTTATGTACATGATGGGAATATACTATATGAACCATAGGTCTAGACGTACATTACGTCCTCGTGGGATAGGTGGTCCGATTTATTTACAAAAGGCATTAGCGAAATCACCTGTTAAATTTCGAAAAGTTTACAGGATGAATCAAATTGTGTTTAAAAAAATGGCAGAGATACTTTATAGCAAAGGATTTTTATCACCTACAAAGACCATCTCAGTGGAAGAACAACTTGCATATTTTCTCTTAACTGTTGGTCAAGGACAAGCGTATAGTGTCACAGCAGAGATGTTTGATAGATCAAACTGGACTATAAGTAGGTATTTCAATAAGGTGTTGAATGCTATTATCAAACTTCGGCCTGATTACATCAAACGGCCTTCAGAACGGACTCACTCGAAGATTTTAAACAATCCAATGTTTAATCCGTATTTTAAGGTAACATCACTTGACATATAATGAACAATTTTAGATTAATATTTAGAGTTACTGGTATTAATTGAAATGATATAATTAGGATTGTATTGGGGCTATTGATGGAACTCATATCAAAGCAAACATCCAACTTGAAGAACAACAAAGGTTCTGGAACAGAAAAGGCTATCTCTCACAAAATGTGATGGCAGCATGTACATTTGATATGCAATTCACTTATGTACTTGTTGGATGGGAGGGATCAGCAGCTGATTCCCGTGTATTGAAGGACGCATTGACTCGCCGAAATAGAATTTGTGTACCTGAAGGTAAATAATATATTGTTATGTAGTATTTTTTTTATTTTTTTTCAATTATCTTATGTGAAAAATATTTTATATTGTAGGTAAATATTATCTAGTTGATGTTGGTTATGCAAATATGTCAGGATTTTTGGCTCCATATCGAGAAACTCGTTATCATCTACAAGAATTTGGAGACAACCTTCCTAGAAATGATAAAGAGCTATTCAACCGAAGGCACTCATCTTTGAGAAATACTATTGAACGAACTTTTGGTGCTTTAAAAGCTCGATTCCAAATGTTGAAAGTTGCTCCTCCCTTTTCTTATAAGATCCAGATGAAAATTGTAATAGCTTGTTGCATATTACACAATTATATACGTAAAGAGGATTACAATGATATATTTAAATTGGAAGATGATGATTCCGATGATGAGGTAGGTGGAGGAGGTGATGAGGTCCGATTAGCTGGTGAAAATTTGGATGGAGATAGCGATGATAGCGATGATAGCGATGATCTTGGGGATGAAGGCAACCTATCAACAACAATGCGGAGGCGTCATGCATTAGAATCCACTAGAGCTGCACAATTTCGAGATGCCATAGCAACTAGCATGTGGAGTGATTATTAGTGGTTGTACTTTATTGCATTTGAACATGTATGTTGTCCTTCGTATCTACTAAACTAGTCAGTTGATGATGTTAAACGCACAAACTCTAATTATATTGGTTGTTGTCATTTTATACCTTTTTGTTTTAATTTTATTTATTAAGTATTTTTATACTATATAGTATGTTATTACAAAATAATTTATTTATTAATTATATTCATTTATGTTATTTTTAACTGTTTTATGTAATTTAAATAATTTATTCTACTCACACGTAATTAGTTTAATAATTAATAATAAAATGTAATCATTAATTGGTTTAATTATGCAATTGCTATAATTAATTAAACAATTTGGTTTATTTATTATATTCCCTTATGTTATTTTTAAATTTTTATTAATTTTAAATAATTTATTCTAATCCCACGTAATTAGTATAATAATTTATAATAAAATGTAATCATTAATTGGTTTAATTATGCAATTGCTATAATTAATTAAACAATTAGGTTTATTTATTATATTCCCTTATGTTATTTTTAAATTTTTATTAATTTTAAATAATTTATTCTAATCCCACATAATTAGTATAATAATTTATAATAAATTTTAATCATTAATTGGTTTAATTATGCAATTTCTATAATTAATTAAACACTTAAGTTTATTTATTATATTCCCTTATGTTATTTTTAAATTTTTATTAATTTTAAATAATTTATTCTAATCCCACGTAATTAGTATGTTAATTTATATTGAATTGTAATCATTAATTGGTTAATTATCCAATTTCTAAAATTAATTAAACCATTATTTTTATTTATTATATTCCCTTATGCTATTTTGTAATTTTTAATAATTTTATATAATATATTCTAGTCACGTAATTAGTATATTAATTTATAATGAATTATAATCGTTGATTGGTTAATTATCCAATTGCTATAATTAATTAAACCATTATGTTTATTTATTATATTTTCTTATGTTATTTTTAATTTTTTTATTAATTTTATATAATTTATTGTAGTCACACGTAATTATTGTTTTAATTTATAATAAAATATAATTATTTATCTAGAAAAGGACACTGAAATCTGTTTTCCAAGCACTAACACTGGAATCTGTTTTCCAGCCACTTCAACTGGCCTGGACTAACACCCAAACATGACTTGAAGTGGAAACAATTCATCTCACTTCAATTCAATTTTCCACCTCATTTCCACTTCATTGTGGACTAACCCCCCCCTTAGTTCCTCAATAGGACCTTCGTCTCTCTTCCGGATGGGGAAAAGGAAAACTGTGTGTGATTTAGTTTCTTGGGGACCATAACCATAATGCGTCTCCTTATATAGGGTTCCCATAATTTCCTATGGTATCTACTCAATTGGCCCATATTCCTTAAAGGGCTTAACAAAATTAGATTACTTAATTTTGGCTCATTCCATTAAATAGTAAATATAAATAAATAATAAATATATTACCCAAATTAGAATAGGAAACGTGAGTTTCCTAACACATCCTACTAGCAGCCGTTACAGAAGATAACTTAAGAGAGAAAAAAATAAGTATCACACGTAAAGAAATATCTACATGTTTGCTTAAATTCTCCATTCAAAAGTTGGATTTAGGCGATGACTTTGGACTGGAGATGAATTACGTAAGATTTGATTTCTACGAAGAAACTCCTCACGATTAATGCTTTCCTTAAGGGGGGTTAGTCCACAATGAAGTGGAATGAATTCCCCCCGCATTACCTAGTTCATCCCACTTATGGCGTTAGTCCAGAATGACTTGAATTGAAGTGAGATAGCACCATTTCATCTCCTCTGGCAAAAACGACGGAAATCTGATTTTGCCCTTTTTTTCAAGTCATCCACTTACCGCGACCCCCCCCCCCCTCCGAAACTAAAAATCCTGCTTATTTCCTCTTCTCCTCTCCTCTCGCTCAGCCTTCGTCTCCCGACGAAATTTTTCGCCCGACTTCTTCTCTCTTTTTCGCTGTCTCTGCTCGCTTTGCTCCTCTCGCTCGGCTCTAGTTTGCTCGCTCTGCTCCTCTCGCTTGGCGCTCATCTTCGTTCTCTGCTCCCTCTCTCTTGTTATCTCTCGTTTCCGCCCCATCTCCCTCTCTCGTCTCTTTCTCTCTCGGCCTTTCTCTTCCCTCTCCCTCTCTCGTCTCCCTCTCTCTTTTCCCTCTAGGCCTCCATCTCTTTTCACTCTCGGCCTCCCTCTTCCTTCTCGTTCTCGTTCTTCTCTTTCCTCCTGCCCTCCTTTGATTTAACCTATTCCGGTTTCGATATCCTTCGATTTCCTTCAATCTTCTTCGATTTTCGACAGTTAGGCGTCGATTTCTTCCATTGGGCTTACATTTCCTCAGTCGGCGGTGATTTCCCCAAAATTTCAGAAGGTAATCCGAAACCCTAAGTTTTTTTCAACTAATTTAGTTTTGTGTTTGAGTTAATTTTAATTTTTGTGCGTAATTTATCTTGATTGTGGCCTAATTTGGGGATTTAGGGTTCAAATTCGTGTTTATAGGGTTTAATTTCAGGATTAGAGTTGGGGTTTGAATAATTTTGTAGATATCCAAATTTGAAATATTCAGATATTTAGGAAAAGATAGAATTCATAATTTCAATATCTGAATCGAATCCTATCCTCATATTGCCCTATGAATATCTGCAATGGAGAGGGGGGGAGCCCTCAGCAAAGGGGAGGGCCCTCTGCTTTTTGACTCCTAGACCAATGTGGAAAAGCGCAAACCAACAATCATTTCTTAAAGGAAGTTTCATTTTTAAAATTGACCATCATTTCAGGGTACTTGAACGAGTGATCCAACCAAGACAACCAAGTGGTTAGAGATGAGGAATCTCATTAAATTTAGAGGAGGACAATGGCTACTTCTGTGTAGAACCTTATATCCATGCAAATTCGAGCAATGATCTTTCCTACTCCTTTGTTTGTGAGCTTGTGATGGTTGGATGATGTTTTATATTCATATGTTTGAGAAAAACTTTACTTGGATAACTGATTTGCTATCTTTCTTATCAGGTTAAGAGGACACTTATGAAGTACTGTGGACATTTCAAGTTCTCGGTATAGATAAAAGTGCTAATATAAGCTTAAAAATGTTTCTATTGTTGTTGAGAAAGTAGTAATGTTTCTTTCTTTCTTTATTTTCTTGTTTTGCATGTATTTGTGAATATCTTTCCATATTGCATTTAGCACTAGTGCTCAAGTGGACTTTTCCTATATATGTTGAAGAATAAATTCCTATCAACTTGCTACTGGGTGGCACTTGAAACACTTGTAGTCTTTCTTAAATTAGCAAGCCAGTTGAAGTGGCTCCAATGGGAGGAATGAAATCTATTTACAAAGGGAAGCAGGTCTCATCCATTAACAAGTCATTTGTGGTGATTTACCTCTTGAAGTTTGCTTTTCCCATGAGTTGTGTAGCCTATAGTTTCTGTTCAGTGTTTCTGCCTATGTCTCGAGGTTTCGTGTTCATTCGATGTTGTCACTCATGGCATCAGACTCATTTGCAGTGATTGCAGAAATGTAGACAACAAACTCGACGAAGGCAAAGGGTGTGCCAAGGATCATCCACCTGAGAGCGACGCATCTGAAATCAAAAGGTCATCACTACCAAATTCATTTTCGTTGTCTACCTTTTCCTCTGCCGAAGAGCAAGGGAGGGAAAGGCAATGGAGGCTTCCTTCCAGCATATGTATGATACTACCAACTGAAGGGCGAAGAGCCGGATCATCTTGTGTGCACCAAATGGCCATTGTAAGCATTTTTCTTTGTTTCTCATCCAATGCCATGCCTTGTATTCCTCCCATTGGAGTCACTCTTCTGCTAATCATTTTGGAATAATTTTAGGAAAATTATGCATCCATGTTTCAGGTTAAATATTTAATAATAGATGGTTTGCTCATCTTAAATTTGTTTGTACTATTCATGGCAGATTGGCATTGTGAAAAATGACATTCTCATGTTGGTTGACAATATTGAAAGTTATGGTATGCATCTAAAATATTTGTACACAAAGTACTGCTCAAAATGTGTAGCGAGCGTCCTCTAGACTTGAAGGAAGCCATTGCAAGTGTTTGTTTTGCTGCACATCCCAGATGGTTGAACTGCAACAGATTCAAATGCAGATTGCCATTCATATGAAATATAATCTGGGATCTGCATATAAATTAAAATAACAGCTTCTAATACATTGCCTGCCATACATCAAACCAAAATTGTACTGGAACATAAAACAGAGAAAAGAAGCTTGCTACAAGTCAGAAGAAGGTACACAGCCTTCAATTTCAACTCAGCTTGAAATAATCTCAATCAATCAATGGATCAATCATCTCTTTACACAAAAAAAAAAAAAAAAAAAAAAAATTAGCCTCTTGTACCTGGTACAGTGAACTAATCAGGTTGCGTCAGGAAAACAATGTTGTGACAAATGTACAAAAATCTCAAGCTTGTATGGAGCATAAATCTTCAAACACTGTTTTGATGTTAGGTCTCTCATTTACAAGAAGAATACATCTCAAAGAAACTGCAAGCAGTTCATCCATAGCTCTCGGAGCTTCCTCCAAACACGTAATGTCTCTGTTATTATAAAATAATTTATTAATTATATTTATTTATGTTATTTTTAACTGTTTTATGTTCTTTAAATAATTTATTCTAGTCACACGTAATTAGTATATTAATTTATAATAAATTTTAATCATTAATTGGTTAATTATCCAATTTCTATAATTAATTAAACCATTATGTTTATTTATTATATTCCCTTATGTTATTTTTTATTTTTATTAATTTTATATAATTTATTCTAGTCACATGTAATTAGTATATTAATTTATAATGAATTGTAATCATTAATTGGTTAATTATCCAATTGCTATAATTAATTAAACCATTAGGTTTATTTATTATATTCCCTTTTATTTTTTAATTTTTTTATTAATTTTATATAATTTATTCATGTCGCACGTAATTATTGTTTTAATTTATAATAAACTATAATCATTAATCGGTTTAATTATTCAATTTTTATAATTATTTAAACTATTATGTTTATTTATTATATTCCCTTATATTATTTTTTAATTTTTTATTAATTTTATATAATTTATTGTAGTCACACGTAATTATTATTTCAATTTAAAATAAACTATAATCATAAAAGGTTACTTATTCTCTTCTTTATTTAGAAAAGGATACTGGAATCTATTTTCCAAGTACTAACATTGAAATCTGTTTTTCAGCCACTTCAACTGGCCTGGACTAACACCCAAACATGAGTTGAAGTGGAAACAATTCATTTGACTTCGATTCAATTTTCTACTTCATTTCCACTTCATTGTGGACTAACCCCCATCCTTCGTGTGTAAGGTTTCTATTTATATGATGCCATATAACGCCTGTTCCTTTGTTCAACGAACTCAAATTAAGCTATTTGGATCCGTTACAGAGAGTGAGAAGTGTGAAAAATCACTCCCCACGTAATTTTTTTAGGAGCTCCAAAGTAAACAATTAGTTTCTGAGTCTCTGGCTTTTTCAAGGAGATCTCACAGGACCCAACTTTCTGTCGTTCTTCTCTTTTCTTCCTCTGTTCGACACAACGGCCAAATGCAGACACTTCTCTCTTTCTTCTTCTCCCCAACTCAAGTTGGAGATAAAAGAACAAGACAATTGTCTAAATTGGAGATAAGTTTCTGCTGTGTCTTGTATAGTCCTGACGAAGAAGAAAGAGTACGAGATCAACCACCTTGCACCTTCTTTCCTGCTAATGATCCTTGCAGATATCCGGTTTTGCACACGGAAATGAAAAATTAGGAAAGAACAGCCTCGGAACTGTTAATTTCAGACTCTTGGATTCTTTTACCATGAACTGTTTCAGTTTCATGATTTTTCAACCGATAGACCCCAAGAAAGAGCAATTGTAAATTTTCTAGCATTAGGGTTAGTGCTCTGGAAAATGAAAATGCAATGATGTCACCCACCTAAGTCAGTCATTTGAAAATTCTCTGATAGCAGATGGGACTGTCACATCAGGAGGAGCAGGCTCCGAAGCAAGTTCGCGGCCGACTTATCTTCAATGACGAGACATCAATTTTCAACCATGGAATTCGAGGAATGCTAGTCCAACGGCACAGCTCAATTAGTTTGATCTCTTTTGGGTCGTCGATTTGTGCATTTTTATCCACACTGGTATCGTTAAGGAGATTTGTATTCGGCAGCCGCCATCAAAAGTTTTCTGACTGCTTGGTGCAGCTGTTTTCAATCTGGTTCAAAGAGGAGTCTACAGTTTACCGAAAGATGGAGCTCCCCGTCTCATCTCGAGTTCCTCCCCGTGAGGTTGTTCTTGTCCTTTGTTGTGTTCTACTCCTCTGCCATGTTGGAAGAGCTCAATCGCCCAGAACAGACCCAGATGAAGGTAAGCTTCGGAAATCTCTCTTTTGCATAATCAAGTCGCCCAGAAGAACCCAGATGAAGGTAAGCTTCAGAAAACTCTCTTTTGCGTCATCAAAGTTTCAGGAAGATGGCAGAGTTGTTCCACACTGATTCACTGTTAACATTGTTAATGCTCAAATCTATATAAAACTTGCAAGCAATTCTCATGGAAATCGTTTGTTGAATTTCTCTGCGGGCCATCTCTGCCATCTTGGTGATCCCAACCAAAGATCAAGGTTGAAACCCAGCTGAAGATAAAGATACGGATCGAAGCTCTCTCTGTGTTCATGTCTCAGTAATTTAATGGAAAAAGAATAGTGGGTCTTGTGGCTCTTCTGATCAGTTCACAAAACCAGTCCTCTTATTTTAATCTCTGATACTTTTTTGTTAACCAAGTGTGATACAATGTGCAGCCAGCGCTCTGAACTCCATTTTCGATCAGTGGGGGATCTCTGCTCCATCGGCAAAATGGAACCTGAGTGGAGAGGTGTGCAGTGGATCAGCGACGGACAACACACCGGTGGTGGATGAGAGCATCAACCCCTCCATAAAATGTGACTGCAGTTCTAACGATGGAACCGTTTGCCACATCACTGCCATGTAAGTTTCTAACTTAACTGAATTCAAATATTTGCTATACCAGAGTTCTTGCAATCACATAGGAGGAAAAAGAAGGGGGCAGAGTATGTAAGTTCATATTTGCTCAACAGGGCTAATCTCTTTCAATCACATTATTCAAGAGGCCGAATTATATGAGAACATGGGTCTTATTCATGTGATTAGAAAAAGTAAATAAACGTCGAGAAATTAGAGATCATATAGAAGTACATCCTATAAAAATTAAGAAGAGAATTTTAGTATCAATAGAAAAATCTCGTGGTGAATCGAAGTAATTTTCATAGGTGAATGCATAACTCTTTTTTATATATGTACAAAAAGGAAAGGAAGTTGGACTCAAAAGTTCAACCAACTTAGATCATATCTTAAGTTTTTCTTCCTTATAAAAGTTATATTATTTGCAAGAATGTCGCTTATTTGAGTATTTTGAAAACAATCCCATTAATTTTAATTTATCTCTAAAAAGTTATAAAAGTAAGAAAAATATATAAAATGAACATCATTTATCAATGCAAATTATGATAATTGGGTGTAGAGTAGGTAATAAGAAGTTATTAAACTTAAGTATTAAATTTAAAATCTCAAATTCAGTTATTTGATTAATAATTAAATATTTTTGTGCCCAAAAAATATAACAATAAAATAAGTAATCAGATAAAATTGTTAGTGATTTATATGAAGTAGGCTTTCCAAATTATGTTTTATGAATTTATTCTTGCTTGTTCATTGCACAGAAAGGTGTATGAAATGGATGCCAAAGGGATAATTCCTGAGGAGCTTGGAAAATTGACTTTTCTTAACGATCTGTATGGACTTTTCTTCTTTATCTAACTATTCCATTTTCTAACCACAAATCAATTTTCTTTTGAGTTCTCTCAATATCTTATGTTATGTTTCAGGAATTTGGCGAGAAATTTCTTGACGGGTCCCTTGCCTCCATTTATTGGCAACTTAACTCGCATGCAATACCTGTGAGTTAGCTTAATTTTCAATTACTAATTAAATAATGTGTATCTATACTTTAATTTTTTTTTTTTTTTTTTTTTTTTTTAACGGGTTTCTTCCAATGTTATTAAAGCCAAACCGGCCATCAAACCAATAGGATGACTGGTTTTAATCTAACCAGGTTAGACCAATTCAACCTTTAGGTTATAAGAAAATGGAATGTTACTATTAGATTTTTCATATATTTTTATTTCTTTAAATTACAATCCAATAATTTAGTATAAAAATTTCATATAAGTGTTTGGTCTCCATCTCAAATTTTTCCTCCAATTTTTTTTTTTAAGACTTTTATAAAAATTATCGAATCAGACCCGATTCAATCGATCCCATTTATGGTCGGACCAGACAAAGGGTTACGATCTAATTACATAAAAAATTAAAATAGAAAAAACTTAAAATCAGGGTAATTACGACATACCTCTATTTTAACATAATTTTCGCACTTTGCTAAAATAATAATTGACAATATGATTTTATTAGACATGAATTAGGAATTTAACATTATGACTATACAAAGCTTGAGAGAGTATATGATGGATGTTGATCTTGTTTTTATTTCTAGGAGTTTTGGCACCAATGCATTATCCGGGACTGTCCCAAAGGAGCTTGGAAATTTAAGAAGCTTGATTTCACTGTAAGATTCATTTCAGTTCTGTATATATTTGCTTCATCTGATATTTTTGACTCATTTAAACATTAACTGGACAGTTTTTTATTTTTATTTTTCTTAATCATGATCAGGTCTATTGGCATAAACAATTTCACTGGGACTCTGCCTGAAGAACTGGGCACCTTGGTCAATCTAGAGCAACTGTGAGTTCTTTCATTCTCTCTGTTTGTTCTTACATCCATTTGAATAAATACTACTTGAGCATTTTTAGAATCTTCAGGATTTAATAGTGACTAGCATCATTCTATATTTATCTCTAGCAAATTCTACAGTAATTTTAAAACAAATTCAAACTGTCATGTACAAATTTCTAGTTTCTCTAACAATGTTGGTTTGATTCTTCTAGCTTTCATACCATATCAAGAGTTCACAGCTCTTTCCAAAGGCTTTTAATCATTGATTAATTTCGCTTTTGATAGTTTCATGGTCAGTGCTGGATTCAGTGGCGAGATCCCTCCTATATTTACCAACCTGAAAAACCTAGTGACCGTGTAAGAACTCTAGATTATGCCCCTGAAACCCAACTCTATAAGTTTGACTGAGTATCAATAATCTTTTCTAATTTTGGTCTCAGGTGGGCTTCAGACAATCAGTTCACAGGCAGGATACCGGATTTCATTGGAAACTGGAGAGATCTTAAAGTTTTGTAAGCTAAATTCCTCTATTCAATTTAGTACTTTGTTCAGAAAACACTAAATTGCCTAACCCAGACTCATCTTGGTCACTCTAAAGCTTATCTGGCTTCCTCAAGTCAATCATAAACTAGGATAGGCTGTGTTGATCCATCTCAAACCAGTGGAGAAATCCGTCTTCAAGTTCAGAGTTTTTCATATTCCCCTAAACTCCTACATTATATGTGTATTTATTTCAATCTGGAACCATCAAATCACTGTAGACAATTCATGTACATCATATGGTTTCTGAGTGTAAAACTGCCAAAAATGTTCTTCTAGGAGGCTTGAAGGAAACTCTTTTGAAGGTCCAATACCGCCAAGTTTTGCTAATTTAAGCTTGCTGACTGATCTGTGAGTGCTTTGGCTTCTTACTTTTCTTTCAACTTGTTATTCACAGGTGGCATCTCCTCTTTAAACTAATGGACTTTTTAATACAGGAGAATAAGTGACATATCTAAAGGGAACAGTTCTTCATTGGATTTTATCAGGGACATGAAGTCCCTGGGAATCCTGTAAGATCTTATCACCCTCACCCTTTTCATGATACAGATCCCAAATTTCTTTTCATTTTGCTCATTAATTTCTTTGGCAGAATTTTGAGAAACAACAGGATTTCTGGCAGTATCCCACCAGACATTGGAGAGTACCAATTGTTACAGCACCTGTATGTGACTCCTTCATAGTAATACATAAACCATGCTGCCTATTTTAACTCTTTTTTTTTTAAAATAGTGCTTGATGATATTAAAGGCTCAAAGGAGCAAAATTACAAAGGGAGGGAACTGTCCCATACAATGAGAGATTGCTGGGATGTTCTAGCAGCCTATTTTAACTCTTACCTCAAGAGTTGTGCAAACCATACAGTATACCTAACCTTCCTTTGTTTTTCTGTTGCAGGGATTTAAGTTTCAATGACTTAACTGGACAGCTTCCAAATTCTTTATTCAATCTCAGATCACTCTCTTATTTGTGAGTGATAAACTTGGCCCTAACACTTAGTGACTGTCCCACAAATATTTTCCTAAGTTGAAGTTCTAATTTAGTAATATGATGAGCAGGTTTCTAGGAAATAATAGATTATCTGGTACGCTCCCATCAGCAAAACAAAGACAACTCTCTGCCATGTACGTTAACCAACTTATTAGAGTTATGTTTGACAATATTACATATATTATTTAGTTCATTCCTGACACTTCCACGTTCTGGTTATTTGGATGCAGTGATTTGTCATATAATGAACTATCAGGAAGCTTACCATCTTGGATCACCGAAGAAAACTTAGAACTGTATGAAAAAAATGTCTTAAATATTTCATGATCCCTCATACGATTGTTTTCCATAATTAGTTTCTATTTGCTTCTAATTGTCTTACTTTATATGAAAACCTTTTACTAGAAAAGAAAATATCATTTTTCAGTTCGTCTTCTCTAAAACTAATTCTCCACTCCATGTTTGTATTATGTGCAGGAATTTGGTAGCTAACAACTTTGTCACTGATACAATTGAGAGCAGGTGCTTTTCACTGCTTTCACTTACTACGGATGTTAATATTGGCAATTAGTAGCATGAATAGGAGCTTTGCCCTTGTTATAGAAGGTCGAAATTCCATACCAGCATCAATGTTTCATTCGTTGAAAACCATCTTTGGTATTTGCTCTACATCAGTAACCAGTTAACAGCTACATGTTAAATGTTAATGCAAATATAGTTTTAATATGCATTTAATGTGCATATTAAAAATTTTCAATATGCATGATATTCAAGCACAATAAAATCAGGACCATCAAATACTTTTAAGGAATATAAAAATCACCTTCAGTTAACTGAGCTATAGCATTGATTGAGCTTCTTTTCTCTAGTATCTATGCAATCTCTCTGATAATTATCTAAACAATCTCTACCAGCATAAGCATCTCGATTTACCGTATTCTTTCTTCATGTATATCTTCAGTGTTTTGCCTCCTGGATTAAATTGCCTCCAGCGAAACTTCCCATGTAACAGAGGCAGGCCACGTTGTAAGTTTCATCCTTCACAACTCTTCTTGCACATTTTGTGAGTGCTTCCTATTTTTTATGTCTCCATAGAATCCTGCAAATTCAGACTACACAAAAAGATGAAAACATGAACTTAACGTTTTCCATCAGGAAGTCTTCCTATAACATTCCTGTTTACTAAAACTTACAAATCCTAATGGCTTTTCAGGGGAAAAAAAAAGTTTGAATTAGTTTTGCTCGCCCTAACTCTATAAAATTGCCTACCTTTCTCTTTTAGACTATAACCTATCTGAATTACTGGTTACATGAGAATCCTCTAGAAAAAAGTTGGCAATTCCAAACCCCCCCCCCCCCCCCCCCCCCCCCCCCTACAGCTTCATAAAGCTACAAAAACAGCAAATGTCCTCAATTAGACTTGACCTTAATATCTCATAGTTGGTTTTCAGATTCTTCTTTTGCAATCAAATGCGGTGGCCAAAGGATGACTGATTCTAAGGGTACAAGATATGAAGGAGATGAGGACACCCTGGGTCCAGCTTCATATTTTGTTACTGATACACTAAGATGGGGAGTTAGTACCACTGGAAGGTTTATGGAAAGTCTCAGTTCATCATATGTTAAAAACACCTTCACTCCAGCCTCAAATACTTTGGATTCAGAGTTGTTCGAAACAGCAAGAGTATCACCATCTATTAGATACTATGGCCTAGGCCTTGAGAATGGAAATTATACAGTGAAACTGCATTTTGCAGAGATTCAGTTAGAAAATTCACGGATGTGGAAGAGTGTGGGCAGACGAGTTTTTGATATTTATATCCAGGTAGGTTTGCTTACTTAAGAACCATTATTTGTTATGAAGCATATTAACAGCTACTTACCAGTGTAACAATTTTATTTTTACAGTTCTACAAATATATGTGTCAAATCTGCTGCAAAAGCTCTTTTAATTTGAGGTTTATATTTAATGGTTCAGGGAAATAATGTATTGAAGGATTTCGATATAAAAAAAGACGCAGGTGACTACTCGTATACAGCAGTTATCAAGGACTTCAACGCCAATGTAGTCAGTAACTATCTTGAGATACATCTCTTTTGGGCTGGAAAGGGGACTTGTTGTGTACCTGAACGCGGTGCTTATGGTCCATCCATTTCAGCCATTAGCGTCACTCCCAGTAAGAAAACAGAAAGGAATTTTATTAATTCATTCATTTATTCTTTTTCTCATATACTGATTGTTATGCCTTTGTTCAGATTTTCCGCCAACAGTAGAAGACCAACGAGAAGGAAAACCAAAATCGACTGGTATGATCATTGGGATTGCAGTTGGCATAGCAGTTGTTGTCTTTATATCTATAGTAATAATTTTTATTTGGAGAAGAAGAAGAACGGGTATTGACGATGATGAAGGTAACTCAGATATCCTGAATAAGGGTTGATCCCCAACTGAAGTTTTTTCTCAAAAAAAAAAAAAAAAAAACACTTAAAGTTTTTGTTTTTTTAACTTAGAAACCAAATATTTTTTTGCTCATTTCTTTAATTGAATCTACAGAGCCTATGGGTGTAAATTCAAAAGCATACTCTTTTACTTATGCTGAGCTAAAGACTGCAACTGAAAACTTCAATCCTGCCAACAAGCTAGGTGAGGGAGGCTTTGGATCAGTTTACAAGGTAAGCAGCCCTCATAAGTTGCTTGTAGATGCATATTATACCTAAATGCATCTTATATAGATGAACTATCAACAAGAGATAAGTTGAATCATTTTCTTATTTATTATGCAGGGCACTCTTCCAGATGGGAGATCAGTCGCTGTGAAGCAGCTTTCTCTAACATCTCAGCAAGGAAAAAGACAGTTTGAGACAGAGGTTGCTACAATATCTGCAGTCCAACACCGGAACCTTGTGAAGCTGTATGGATGCTGCATAGAAGGGGATAAGAGGCTTCTTGTTTATGAATATTTGGAAAATAAGAGCCTTGACCAGGCACTTTTCAGTACGAACCTCTTGTTTCTTCTCTTAATAAATTGATTTAAAACTCACAGTCTCGTTCTCTCTGAAATTTTCTAGATTTAACTAAAAGTTCGTAAGTGAAAGTCTTACCCTACCAACCCATTTAATTCCTCAGTATTAAGTCAGTGAGACAAGCATTTCTCCTTTAACATTCAGACACTTGGAAAGAGTGGTTAAGAGTAAGATTTGTGTTACCTTCATGCAGGCAGACATACTTTGCATCTTGATTGGTCCACACGCTTTGATGTATGCTTGGGAACTGCCAGAGGCCTTGCTTACCTTCACGAGGAGTCAAGGGTCCGGATTGTGCATAGGGATGTTAAAGCAAGTAATATCCTTCTTGATGCAAAGCTTACCCCAAAAATCTCTGATTTTGGTCTGGCGAAGTTATATGATGATACAAAGACTCATATCAGTACTCGAGTTGCAGGGACGATGTAAAACAAATAGAACTATCATCAGACTCTTCATTTCTAGTTGTTTTCCAACAGTGATCCTTGCACTGTCTATGAATTTAACCTTTAACTGTTTCTGGTTCTTTAGTGGATACCTTGCTCCAGAATATGCCATGCGTGGACATCTGACAGAAAAGGCCGATGTCTTTAGCTTCGGAGTAGTTGCTCTTGAAATTGTAAGTAGCATACCAAACTCAGGAACAAGCGTGGAAAAAGACAAGCCATACCTCCTTGAATGGGTAAGACAACTCAGTCCCTATAAAGTTAACTATATAGAGCAATCTTCTTAAAAAATACTCTCTTTTAACTGATCATTTCTTGTTTTACCAACATCCAAGGCATGGAATCTCCACGAGAACAACAGTGCATTAGAATTGGTTGATCAATCTCTACTTGAATTCAATGAAGTTGAAGCAACTCGAATTATAGGAGTGGCTCTTCTTTGCACACAAGCAGCACCAGGACTTCGACCTACAATGTCACGTGTGGTGGCTATGCTAGCAGGTGATATGAAAATGGACAATGTTACTTCAAGGCCAGGCTACTTGACTGAATGGGAATTTAATGATATTACAAATAGCATTGCTAGTTATGATTCAGGAATATCAACAGGAGGAACTGCCGGCGACAGTGATGCCCATGTGTCATCAATAATGAACTAGCAGGCCACACAGAACAATCACCCAAGCCCTATCAACCTTTGTTAGAAGAGATCATAGGACAAGACGGTGATTCTCAAATCAAACTGTTTATGTAGGGAAAGTGACAGATATGTTTTAAGTTGGAAACCTTAAAATTTGGCTGATCTAGTCAGATTTTCCTCAATGCTTGGAGAGAACATTTATCAACTGAAAACACATTTTCACGAGTTTCAGCACATGAATTCAATCAACGGTTAAAACATGCCATAATGACAAAAAACACTAAAATTAGCCAATTTTGATTTGTTACGAAGTTGCGGTCAAAGAACCTATTAATTGTTGACCTTGTTTTTGTTCTATTTCATACTGCTAAACAGCACTCACTGTTTTCAATACCTACGGTCAATTTAATCCAATTTATCCAAAATTTCATTCTCGAAAAAAAAAAAAGTCGTTCCTTTCCTGGAAACAGCACTAACCTGTCTCCATACCAGAAAACTTCCCTCCTTTACAGATATTGTCTGGTGATCCCGTTTCATTTAATTTAAGGTCTTATAAGGATTCCCAATTAAATGACAGTACACTCTAATCAACCCAATACCTACAACAATGGCGACTTTGAGCACGACAAGGAAAAGGTTTAGCTGAATTCCAGTCCACGGAGTCACATTACTGGCAAGAGGTACATACTATTTATAGTCCAATTAATCAAAAGAAACTACAGGGAAAAGAGAAAGAAGAGCTACGTACCAATGGGGTATGTCATAATATCTCCCTACTTTTCATTGTCATGGGAGGGGAGAAAGGCCGAGCAGAGGGACGATTGATGGCTCAGATGATCGGTCCGCCAGTTGAAGGGCGGCCAGGAGATCTCCCGCCTTTCAATCTTCAGTCTCCTCCTCCTCCGTATGCTTCGCTCCCGTCGCCTTCCCCAATGCAACCTAATCCTGGGTATACAAAGCAAGGGAATGCATTTGCCAATGTTTGAAACCGAGGATGAAGATCGATCAGTGTGTGTCTGATGTCATTAGTATGCAATTTTTCCAATTTGCTGACTGGTAATTTCCTTGTTTGATTTCACGGCTTTCACCTTTATCTTTTTTCTCTGGGAGAATCAAAGAACATGTAATTGCGTAGATCAGTGTGGTACCAAGAAATTGGACAAATGGACATGAATCGTCGCGAAGGGATCAAAATCCGAATCCTACATCTGCCCTAATTCGACCACATTTCGAATCTTTCTAATTTCGTTGAGTTAAAATATCTCAAAGTGGACCCTATCAACAGTACATCCCAACCGTTAATGGAGAAAGGAGATCACTTTGGTCTCTGACGTCCCCAGTCCAACGCAGTCGTCCCAAAAGTATCCGTTACACCATGTACTCGTCGATGACCTCGTCGATGAGCGGACGGTTGAAGCAGAACCTGCGAGACGGAGCGATTCTTCCCGAAAAGTAGAACCCTGCAACTATTTAAAGTCCCAATTCGCAGTCATTTCTCTATCAATCCCGATTCTTCTGAGTTTTCTCTTCTCCAAGCGAGCGGAAATCTGTCTTCGTCTTTTCTTCCCCTACTTCCTGACATCCCCATCCATCCTTCAGCCTGAAACGAAGACAGTCTTATATAACCAGGTGAACGCTGAGAAATTTCCGTTTCGTGTGAAATGGGTTTCGTTTTGGTCATCTCCCTCCCTTTGATTCTTCTCGTTCTACTAATCGGTTTCGGGTGTTATTTTCTGGGTAGAGCACGTGGAAGACATGACATCCGCACCGCTCCACAGGCTTTCGGGATGCCGCTTCCGCCGCCTGGAGCGCAACCCGTCTTTCACTCATCGCCACCCCAAGAAAAAATGAAGGAAGAGCAGTCGATGGCTTGAGGGAATGAATGGATTAAACACCGTGCTTGCGTAAAGAGAACTGTTGTGTGAAGATTAGATGTGTTGATCCTTCATTTTCCCTCAACTTCTGTTCATTCTCTTGAGTGGGTGGGGATGGACTTGCATTTATAGTGTGTGTAAATCCTTTCAATAATGAATTCATTCTTTGAACATCTGCGTCGCTTTGATTCACGATTGCGGTGGATGGAATGATTTCACTGAATTACTAGCTGGTTTGGCTTCCTGAGAGAGAAAACAATGAAGTAAAGAAAACAGAATAACGAAAGAGCTAAATACCCCATTTCTTTACAGATTATATAATATATACAAAAAATGTGAAAACTATCGGCGAAGAATACATAAGACAGACACATCACACATGGACATCTTCTAGTTAGTACCAAAATCAAAATCAGGATGTATATGAATTATTTACTCCTTTAATCGTGCTCAGTATAAAAAGATCCGGGGTTTGCTCCTCATCCAGGAATCCTAGGCATCTCTATAAGTTAAACTCGTCACGACTCTTGTTTATAAAGGGTAGACCATACCGACCTCAATCAATGAGGAATATGGTATACCTAGAGCAACTGCAGGACCCCGGCAATTCCGACGGAGGAAACTGTACACCATATCAATGGCAAACTTCTTCAACAATGATGAAGTTTCCCTTGCACTAACACAAGTATTCCCCATCATGTATGCTACCCCAGCTTCCTTCGCCTCTGCCAAATCCTTCACTTCTTCTTTCACTCCCAAATCTTTAAAGCTCACTTTCTTACGACGACCAGCTACACTGGCATTCTTACGCAAGAGTGGCCCCACAACCTCTTCAACAGGCCCTGACGGTGTCCCAATCACTGAAAATTTTTCACAAGCACCACCTCCCTCACTTTCCTGTTGCAAGAACTCCCCCACTTTCATAATTATCTGGTTCTCAAAATCATAAGAATCTCTTCGGGCATCTTTGTATCCATACCTTACAATGCAACGGAAGAGCCTCGACTCTGGAGGACCAACACGACCTATCAAAACACGTTCAGATACAGGGACTCTAGGGACTGTTAGGGATTGAAGGGAGACAAAGATGAGGATTTGATGGAAAGCAGGAAAGTTGGTGATAAAATGAGCGAACATTGGTGGGACCCCTGAGACAACATTTGTGTAGATAAGCCCTATTCCGGGAACCCTCACTATCCCCAGGCTAGGTCCCATGCTTAAAAGCCTGTCTATGCACACCTTATTCTGTGATTCATATAACTCCTTTCTTGAAGTACCATAGTGCCATATGAACATTACTGACAAGACAACTAAGGAGAAGATAAGGGGCAGCCAACCTCCTTTGGGAACTTTGGCAAGGGAGGCAGAGACATAAAGGAGCTCCAACGATCCAAAGATGGAGACAAAGAGAAGAGCAGCTAGCAGAGATCGCTTCCATATGGTAATGATTATAAGAAACATTAAGCACGATGTGACAAACATTACCGTAATCACTGCAAGACCTGTAGAAAAAATGGAGCCATAAGATCACGTAACTGAAAATTGTTGTTCAAGTTCAGGAGAAAATATTGGAAAGCTACTCATAACTGGAAACTGATAACATATAATTCAGTCAAGCAAGTCACCCTGACCACCCTGATAAAGAGAAGAGATATGCTACCTAGTTATCTGACTAAATTTTGATCAACAGACCTAAACAAGTTCAAAGCCGCAATTTTTTTTTTTTTTTTACAAAAGCAAAACAACAATTAAAAATTTTGCATTCTGGGTTCCTAAAATTAAAGGCTAACAATAATCTAGACATTAATCCAACATCCAGTCCAACACCCAGAATGGTAAAACCTAGTGCAGTCAAACTAACAAAAATTGTCAAAGGCTTGTTTAGGATCTTACACTAAACATGACCCACAACTTGCATGAACAACTAGAAGGAAAGCATTTTCATGAAATGAGAGTTGGAAAGTACATACCATAAGCATTTCCAATCAAGTGTGTGTCTCTAAATCCAACTACAACAGCAAGACACAGGACCATCAGTATCCAGTTCACCTCTGGAATGTATATCTGCCCATGAACTTGGCTTGAGGTATGAACAATTTTCACACGGGGAAAACACCTCAAAGCCCTGCATTGGCTGATAAGGGAGAAGGTGGCTGAAATTATGGCTTGGCTTCCAACAATTGTAGCCAATGTTGCAACTACAAAAACTGGCCAAAAGAAGTGCTCTTCAAGGAGAAAAAAAACAAATCCAACACAATCAGTCCTAATGAAGAAGTTTGTTAATATAAATGTAGATGGTCAAATTTTGATTATACAAATAATTCAAACTTATTTATATATGACATGCAACGTATTACCTGGGATGGCTCTATAGAAACTCCTCTGGAGATCTTTTTTGTTCTTAGAGAGATAGGCAGCTTCACCAATGTAGGCCAGAACCAGTGCAGGATAAACAAATGCAGTAAATGCTATCTGCCATAACAAGATAATGCATATCCATACATCAACATGATGAAAATAGCAATATTAGCAGTGACTCCAAGGTTTTTAGATGGAATGGAGGTAATTACAACATCTGATCTAGCAAGCCACAGAAAAGTATTATCAGGTTGTTCTTTGACAGGAAAAGCACTTCTAATTCCTCGGTTAAATGAACAAAGGGTGCAGTTCGTCCCCTATATATGTTGTTTTTCGTATTGATTGCCCTAGACTTAATTTATCAAATACATATCCAGCAACAAGAAAAAATTGCAAGTTCCGAGGTAATCAAATTACTAGATGTATTGCAGAGATCCCTGTTCAGCATAATAAAAATTCAAGGATCGTGCTCCAGTAAAACAGAAATAGCAAGCCTGACCTTAGAATGAAAGGTGTCTAAAACACTGAAAGCTCTTAGTGCCCACTATTCCTTATTTTGAAATCAAAGGAAGCTCCCATGGAAATGGAAAGAAGCCTTACCCGGATAGAAAGTCGAGAGAAGTGCCCTAGGTCAGCAAACATTGCCTCACCACCTGGTCAAATTGGCCTGTGTAAGCTGCAGCATTTTGTATGAAATAAAGAATGCACTCCAAAAGAAACAAAAGAAGCAAACCCGTCACACAAAGCACAATGCTTCCAAGAGATATCCATCCATCTTTTCCAGCTTTCTTGAAAAAAATATATGCATAATAGGGCGACAAAGCATAGACTATTCTTGGATTCCACCGGATTGTGTTATAAATACCAAGCATACTAATGCAGAGAAGCCATAATATCAAAACAGGAGCAAAAAGGAAGCCAATCCTGTGTGTTCCAAAATGTTGAAGAGCAAAGAGCCCCAACAAGATTATACAGGCAGTAAATACCACATAACCTGCAGATATTCAAGAGATAGATTAAACACCAAGGTAACAAAAACAACAAAATGAAAGGTTAAACACCCTGACGAACAAAAGGTTTAGTGATTTTAAACACAAGGAGATGTCATCAATAATTTCAAAAGAAGCACTTTTTCCCAGAATTTGTGGACTTCTGTCAATCTACAAGCAGACTGGCCAAAACCACCCACAAAGCAATATTTGGAGGATTTGCATGTTTAGCTACATAGAATAGCAGAAGACTTTGATTTTACTTACTCTCATGAAGATGGGGAATCTTGACCTGGACACCTGAAACTGCAGACAAAACTGGGACCAAAAAGAGAAGAAATCAGCATGTTTCCTACAGAAGTAGAGTCAATCATAGAAGCTTATATTTGGGCAAAGCGACACTACCCAATCTTTAGTAAATATTCCAGGAGATGAATCGGAGAGGAATCTCAGAAATTGACCTCAAAATAAACAGCAAATCATGATTGTCAATCATTCATAACTACTATACCACTTTGAACATAATCTTCGTTTCATGAAAAAAAGAAAAAAAAAAGAGGGAGGACAAACTTCACAAAAGATTGAAGGCTTAGCAGAAGCTCACAAAAGATTGTTGGCTTAGAAAAAACTTCACAACCAACTGGATTTGAGACTGTATTATTACTTAAACAAGAAACATGAGAATCTCTCAAGGCATTTGTATTGAACCCCACGTAACAACCAAATAATCCAGTTTTAGATAGAAGCCATACCTGACATTGCTGGGGTTAGGACCCCATCACCAATTATCATGCTAGTCCCAAGAAGCACAACTAGCAGAAGCACAATACGAGAGCTACGATGTTTCTCAAAGAATTCCTTCAACATCAAACTGGTCCTTGTCTCCTTAAATGAAGAACATGAGGTATAAGTTGACAGCTGCTCATGTATTGCATGGGTCGTAGTCAAAAGACCCATTTTTGAGTTTCGGCAAAGTAGTGAATATAAAGCAAATGTGCCACCTGGAGAAGTTGAAGCCTTCATTGGAACTTGGATAGAAAACCACATAGTGGAACACAAGTATTAAGAGATGTTAGTTACACACCTTCACCATTGTCATCTGCTCCCAATACAAATACAATGTATTTACACAGAGGTATGAGCGTCAGAGTCCAGAAAATCAAAGAAAGCACCCCCAGTATTATGTCATCATCATCCTCGAGGAGTTGCAATCTCCCAGAGAAAGTGGTTGTAAAGACGTAGATGGGGGATATGGTCAAGTCACCATAGACAATTCCCAAGCTCTGTAAAGCCAGCGATAGAGTTGTTCTGTATGCTTCCTACCAGTCAATAAGACCAAACAAATGAATCACATACTTAGCAAAGTAAGACAAGATGAGAAGACGTATCAAAACCACAGAGGCATTAGAAAAGCCCGCCAAGTTCCAACTCAAAAACGTTAAACTTAAAGAGTAAATTACATGGAGAAAAGCCATCTCAGACGTTGCCTTCTAAAGATTCTGTACCATGCTGTACAAACCTTGACATAGGAATATTCAGTCTCAAGGACATACTGAAAACGACTACAAAAATAATTTAAAAAGTCAACTCAAAATTCATGGAAAGAATAGAGCAGGACATGAGAGAAGAACACAAACGGCAAAAAAATAGCTGCAACTGGGCCATTTATAGAAAAATTCCTATTAGAAAACCATTTCTAAAGAAGGAAGCAGAGACCGAAATTATTGAACAAAAACTTTTTCCGTGAAAAAATATCATCAACTTAAACAGAAAGGCAAAACAAAATGTAAAGCTAAAAAATAATTGTAACACACGCTTTGAGGTGTAACTGCAATGCGCAGCCTGTACGAACGTACACTCCAAGCTCCATAGAGGAGATGGAATAATTCAGATTCGATCAAGAACTGAACGAGAGAGAAGAAACAAGGCTTTTACAAAGTAATTCCAAAATGAAATAAAAGAGCATACAAGATGAATCAGCCAATGATTACTAACACGTGCAAAAAAATCGACAACATCCAGTTACATTCAGGCGCAGTCTTTGGTATAGAAAGATGACTCAACTGAGTACTAAAGACAAAGAAATGTTTGAATTTCGTCAAGAATAACTCACATAAGCGACAAGAAATTGAGACGATCCAGATATTAACCAAAAAATCATTTTAAATTCAATACAACAATTCCAGTTAACGAGTAAAATCTGACAAGTTTAGCCAATTTATTAAACGAGGTTAGTGCCCCAAAATAAAAAATATGATATAAAAATGAGTAATTTTTTATTAACGTATTAATATTCTAAATACTATATTATATTAATTAATGATTACAGTTTATAATAAATTAATATAATAATAACATGTGACTAGAATAAATTATGCAAATAAATAAATAAAAGAAAACAGTAACATAAGCAAATATAATAAATAAATAAATTATTTTTTAATAACATAAAATATATTTTAACATTAAAAATTACTAATTTAATTATAATAATAATAAATAAATATATTATTTTATCAATAACATAATCTATATTTTTACGTATTATTAATTAATAATATATGGACCAAAATTTAAAATCATTGGTTTAATTAATTATAGCAATGGGATTATTAAACCAAAATAATTAATCAAAGGTTTACTTTAACAACATTTTAATTATTAAATTACTAATTTAATACAGTAATTACAAAAGGAAAATATTAAGTAAATAAAAATAATTATTTTATTAATAACAAAAGATAAATTATTTTACAAAATAAATATAATAAAGTTATAACGCTGGTTTAAATCACAACGTCGTCTTCCTCACGGCGTCGATAATGGTAGGAGACAACGACGGGCCAATAGGTAATGGCAACAGAGGCGGTACTCTGATGGTATGCCAAGAGGGGAGAAGAGAGGGATGCCAAGAGGCTCTGTAACGGAACGGCGGCACAGCTCTTCGACAGAGGCTCGGCGATGGCAGCTCTGTGATGGAGGCCGAGAGGGAGAAGATCGAAGGAAAAAAATTCGGGGGATGAAGGCCGAGAAGGGAGAAGAGAGCGGGAGAGGGAGACGAGAGAGAGAAGGGAGTGGGAGAGGAAGACGAGAGAGAGAGAAGGGAGTGGGAGAGGGAGACAAGAGAGGGAGAAGGGAGACGAAGCTGAGAGGGAGAAAAAATTTTAGGAGAGGAACGCCGAGAGGGAGAACAAAGCACAAATGAGGGAAAATATTTTGGTCAGGGAGGCAAAGACGCGTCCCCCACAAAACTTCAAGCGAAAAATTTGGAAAATCGGGCTGAAACCCTATCCCACCGTTTTAGTCTGAGTAGATGACCCGTTGTTTTCAAATGAGTGTAAGCATCATTCACGACTAATTGCTTAATCAAATGAACTAAGTCAAGTTTATTGTTAACTAATCCCCCTTAACAAAACACGAGATGTAATTATTTGGAACCATGAGAAAAACAAAATTCATCTAAAACCAAATTAGCAAACATTGAAAGCACTGAGATTGAAGAATGCAAAAAACTGCATGCTGTACGAAATGGTCGGAATAAGAGAAAGAAAATAAAAAGTGAAACACGATCAGTGGGCAAGAGTCAACAGTAAAACACACAAACGAATGCGAAATAAAGTATAAAAATAGCAAAAAAAATAAGAATACATTCAAAGAACAAAAAAGCTCGCAAGGCAAGCAATCTGTAAACATAACACTTCTCGACCAAAATCTCTTTCAGCGTCAAATACCGTCAAAATGGAGTGGTCAAACCAGTCAAACGAAGAGACATTTCCTCTTCAAACGATCCTCAAACAAAAATCTCTAACCACACCAGAGGATAACACAAAGCTCGAAACACAAACACACTCTAAAATCACATAATTCGAAAAAATAATAATAATAATAATAATCTAGAGGCGAGAGCAGCAATCCGAACAAACGAAACAAACACATAAAACAAAAGTTAGCACAGTAACCAAACTCACCAGATTCCGAAACCTCCCCGGATGCGAACCAGATTCCAGATCCATCACTCGTCACCTCCTCACCACTGGTTCGTATCTCCAATTCTCTCTTTCCTAAAAGCGAACTTTCTGACCCAGCAGTGAACAGAGTCACCAGTGCCACTTCGACGGCGATCCTAATCCAGCAGAGGGCGGTTTCCGTGCAAAAAACCTTTCGAAAATGTTCCACAGATTTTCTCCACTCCGCAGCAGCGCGGTGTCCTTCCGGATCGGGACATGAGCGAGAGAAAGCAAGGAGGAGAGAGCAGTTATCGACAACGTGTCGAGGAAGTACAAAATAGGAATATTTACTGAGGGCGCCAAAACTTCTTTAGGGTTTTTATAACATTTAAATTCTCTTTTTCTATTGAATTCAGGAGTAAAAAGAAAAAATAAATAAAGAGCTTAATTGCGTCCACACACCTGAAATATGATATCTTTATTCCCATACCCCCCATTCTTAGATTTTATCTATGTACCTCCTGTTCTCTAAGAAAAAACCAAAAACTAATTATTTAAATTGAATTTTGGTCTCTAATTGTAATACACAAAAAGATAAAAATAAAAAATAAAAAATCTAATGAGTCAGTGTTGTAATGAGTCAACATTTGAAAATGAATTCGGACCTGAATTTCAAGGTACCCACATTAGTTCATGGACCAAAGGCATCTCATGTAACTTTTTTCCTATCTTAAATAGAGGGATTATTTAAAATGTTGCCACTAAGTCTAACTTATTTACAATGATATCATTCTTTAATCATATTATATAATATTAAAATTATAAAATAAAAACTTAATTAAAGTAATTTTGTAGAGGGGTTTAACCTGGGTAAAAGTGGGTATCAAGTCGGGTTTGGCAGAGAACCCAGCCCGACCCAAAATATGGACAAGGTTTCGGGCCGGGGATGGGTCTCCCCAAACCTGACCGATGTTTATTAGGGAAACGGGATAAGGATAAGGAATTATTTTTTTCGGGGACAGGTATCGGGTTCGGGTATCACATTCAGATTCAGGTTTTGAGAAACCCGTCCTTGATATTATCTCAAGGGTGTGCTACAATTAAGTGATATGTGAGGCTGTAAAAGCAATTAAGAGAAAAAAGAGCCTGAGAGATGGGGACGACTCATGGGAAAGCAGAGAAACTGAGAAAGGCTATTGAGGACTTTCAGGTTACCGAAACGATCGTGCGCTTATCTAGTTAGTCGTGTACCACGCCGAAAATTTAGAAAGAGGAGTCGTCAGACGTGGAGAACATTTAATGGAAATGCGTGGGCCCGGAGGATCTGTTTAGTCGGCTTAGCCACACGGAACTGGAACGGAACGGCGGGGGGTGGAGTTTGGACTTGGAACATAATTGGAGTCTTTTGATGTTTTGAATATTAACGGCTGACGTAGGGGCCCTCACTAGTGTGAAAAACGGAACGGAAAGGGACGTTTCGTTCCCACTGCTCGACTCGCCTCTTCTCACATCTGGGTTGACCAGGGCAGATCACGGGTTAACTCAACGAGTCAGGACTCACTCAACCATGTTGGAGAATAATTAAGGAAAATTCGTCTTCATGAGGTCTAAATTTAGAAGGTGCAATGGATGGTATAAATAGGAGGGCATGTTACAAAAACACCAGATGAGATTGAAGAAACCCTGATTGATCGTTCATGATTTTGGATACGAGATTTTTTTTTTAATTTAAGAAATATTAGATGAGAAGAGTTAATTAGTGTTTAAAATATTTGTAAAAGGGTAAGCATGAAATAAAAATTAAGTTATTAACAAAAAAAAAATGTAAATTAGTGAGATATATCATGAGTCTTAACTTGATTCATTCAATTGATTTTTTTCTATTGATATATAGATTTCCCACTTTCATATTATAGTCTCGTTCAATTTAAAACTCAATGTTATAAACGTAAGAAATTTTTGTTTGTTAAATTGAACCACAATTTTCCATTGAATTATATTTATATATATACATATTTACAACAAGAATCACCTAAACAAAAGAGTGATTTAGAAGAGTCCTATTCTTGTAAAAGATTCAACAAATTAGCTATTATAAAAGTGAACATGAATTTACACAAAGTCAAAGAAGTTCATCTACTCTTTAATAAATGAGTTAAAATAGAGATTTTTATGTCTTCTTATAAGTGGTTTCTTAACATTTCAACTTTTTGCCTCATTTTGATTTAAAACAATTTAAAAAGAAAGTTAGAAAATGATAGATAAGAAGGCCATTTTCATAGATGAGTGCGTAAGCAATTCCCATGGAAATACACCCTCCATTACAAAAGATTGGACCACCCTATAAGGAAGATAGCACACACATGAGTGGAATCTATCTGAGAATGATTTTTAAGTTTGTTTGATCATGTTCCAAGAGGTTGTTAAACACCTAAGCAATACTACCCAAAAGATCGCCCTGTCAGGAGTGGAAGAAATAAGTACTTAACCCAAGACCATAGCATCACACCCTACCTTCGCGAGCCGACGACCACGGCGGCGCAACGACACTGGCGCGATCACGTTAATACCTAGACACGACCTACTAGTATTTTAATCTGGCCTTTGCGCCCGCGCAACGACACTGGCCTTGACCAGGGCTTATCACAAGGACCTACCAGTATTTTAATTTGGCCTTTCCGTGTCCCGGGACTCAAACTTGCGATGTGGGAGCCCGCTCTGATACCAAATGTTAAGCACCTAGCCAATACTACCCAAAAGACCGGCCTATCAAGAGCGGAAGAAATAAGTACTTAACCCAGGACCATAATAGAGGTATTGATAAAAAAAAAGTGATAAAAGGGTTTCTTTGAGAAAAAAGAATAAGTGTTTAGAATTGTGGGTTTTGACAATTTGATGAATTGCAACTTACAACTTAATTATACTAATATCTTATAAACTATAAAAAACTTAGGGAAAATGAGGAGATTAAGAAATCTTCAAATTTTACAATGTGAAATATTCTTATGCTAATAGGTATTTATATTATGTTTTACATGAAAGAATGAAAATAGAACATGAATGTATTCATCGTTTTGTTTTTTGCATTTCGCTCTAAATTACCTACAAATGCTCTTAAAACTTATGCAGTACCTTCAGGTTTAATTAGGATCAGAACCAAGTATTCAGAACACATATAAGCCTCCCAAAATTAAAAAGGAAAAAAGAAAAGGAGTATCCAACAATGACCCATCAAACCCTGCCTCACATCAACATTAATCTTCCATAAGCATTATGAAAAAATGAATATAAAAATCCATTTAAAAGAGTATCAAATATGCATGTCAGTACCATCATAAAATATTCCACAACCAGGCATTAGAAACTAATTGTTCTAGTGTAGTTGATTAACCTTCTATTATTCCTAGAGGCAATGACCTTTTAGGGAGACAATGAGACATTGAGAATTTAAGTTTAGAATTCACAAAGCCAAAAATTATGACAATATTCCTCACATATGCCTTCCAAGTTCTATGCTTAAACAAAAAATTATTCATGTCACTATCTGAAGCATGGAGACTCTTTAAATATATATAGGTGACTTGATACACAAAACAGTACAACCCCACAATCCTTAGATGAGAAAAAATATAGTATCTAGCTCCAAAAAAAATGTACCAAAGAGACATCTAAGAGACGGAGAGGGGAATGGAGAGAAGAGAGAGAGAGAGAGAGTAGCCATTCCAAGCTCCAAAGCCAAACACTTTTTCCACCTATAAATTCTCAGGCACTAAAATATATGTCATAGAACTTAAAAATAGAAGGAATAGTTTATAACAACATAAAAAAAAATCAAGATGTGTATAAAGTTAACTGCTTTAGAAGGCACCACATCAAATATATATTATATATGTTTCAGAGGGTTTGTAGGGTGATTTGTATCTATGTGACTCTAATGGCTTCCTATATAATCACTGCAGATACCCCTTTAATGTAGTGTTTCCTTATAGCATGAAAGCACCCATGCTTTGTACCATAGATTTGTTTTGTTTAGAGGTGTATATGTGTAACTCTTTACAAACTTATCTCTTTCAAGCATTTTTGCAGTTAAGTCATAGAAGTAAGACTTATCATATTGACCAGACCCATTTTTTCCTTTACTTTTTAATGTCCACATTCAAAAATTTAAATATCAGAGTAATAACTACATAAAGTTGGAGAATACAACTGACCTTCTGGTATATACATTGATCCATAATGTTTTCTACAAATCTGAATGAAGAAATTACATTATGGAATTTCAAATACCATTGGTGGGATGCTTGTTTTAATCCATATATTGACTTTTTTAGGTTACAAACCAATTGGTCACCATCACTAGAGGGGAATCCTTCAGGTTGTTTCATGTAAACCTCCTCCTCTAGATCTCCATTGAGAAATGCCATTTTGACATCCATTTGTTGCAACTCTAAGTCAAAATGGGCTACTAATGCCAAAATAATGTGCAAGGAATCTTTCTTAGATACAGGAGAAAAAGTTTCCTTGTAATCGATTCCTTCTTTCTGAGTGAATCCCTTAGCAACGAGTTTTGCCTTGTATCGCTCAATGTTGCCTAATGAGTCTTTCTTTGTTTTAAAGACCCATTTACATCCAATGGCTTTAAATCCACTAGGCAACTCAACAAGATCCCATACTTCATTACTCTTCATAGAATTCATCTCTTCCTTCATGGCATTGTACCATAATTCTGATTTTGTGTAACTCATGGCTTCTGAAAAATACATGGGATCATTTGCGGTTCCAATGTCAGATTCTTGCAGATACACAATATAATCATCAGGAATTGCTGATCTCCTGAGTCTAGTAGATCTTCTTAATGTAGAACCATCATTTTCCTGAGAAGTATGTGGTTCAACTAGTTGTTCAAAAGTGTTTGGTAACTCTTGAAGTACCTGATCTACTAGAATGTTGTCAGCATTTTGTGGAACTTCAATGATTGGTTGTTCAACACTAGTTTGTACTCGAGGGGTGCTGTAAACAATAACCAATCTATCACTTGAGGTGGAAGGTTGAGATTCTGAATGATCCTTCTCAAAAACTATGTTCCGAGTTGGATTCCTCCCACTGATCAAGTCATTTTCAAGAAATTTTGCATTTCTTGATTCCACAATCCTAGTGTTGTGAGATGGACAATAAAATCTGTAACCTATAGACCTTTCAGCATATCCAATGAAATACCCACTAATGGTCCTTGGGTCCAACTTCTTCTCACTTCAGACGGACATCCCCAAACGCGCATATGTCGCAAACTCGGTTTTCAACCTTTCCATAATTCAAATGGTGTTTTTGGAACAACCTTGGTTGGAACTTAGTTTAATATATACACTGTCGTCTTAAGTGCTTCAAGCCACAAGGATCTAGGAAGATTGGAGTTGCTAAGCATACTCCGCACCATGCCTAATAATGTTCGGTTTCTTCTTTCTGCTACACCATTTTGGTCCGGAGAACCAGGCATGATATATTGGGCAACAATCCCATGTTCTTGAAGAAACTTTGCAAATGGCCCAGGTGTTTGTCCATTCTCTGTGTATCTACCATAGTATTCTCCACCTCTATCTGATCTCACGATCTTAATTTGCTTACGGCATTGTGTCTCTACTTCAGCCTTAAAGATCTTAAAGGCGTCTAATGCTTCACTCTTGTTATAAAGCATGTAGAGATACATGTATCGTGAGGAATCATCTATAAAAAAATATGAAGTATTTCTGACCATGTGAGTCTATGTCGTGAGGAATCATGTATGATTTCTAATATGGTTAAACTCCTATTAGCACCTTTCTTTGACTTATTAGTCTATTTTCCCTTAATGTACTTTACACAAGTCTCAAAATCAGTAAAATCCAGAGTATTAAGTACCCCTTCATTCACTAATCTTTTAATTCTATCTATGGAGATATGACCTAATCTCCGGTGCCATAATGTAGAGGAATCTTCTTTAATAACACCTCTTTTATTACCAGTGTGAATATGCATTGAACCGTAAGTGGCATTGTTTTGTAAATTAATGTTATAAAGACCATCAGACAATGTACCATTCCCAACACAATCAGACTTAATTTCATGCATTTAAATATATGCCAAAAAAATGCATAAAAACTGTAACAGGAAATAAATCTAAAAATTCCAAATTACATAACAGCCGACGACCAGTGGCCTAATGGTCACTGGCGTAATTGATTTTGCCAGTGCGCTGGTTCGAATCCCGTTGGCGCAAAATCAAATAAAAGTACCGAGTCGGCTTGGTCTTGGAACGGTGAGCCTACTTAACTCGTTCGAGTCGACTCGACAGTTTTTTTTCCTTCATCGAGTCAACTCGACCCTAGACGCTATTGCCGAGTTGGAACGGCGAGTTGCAGAAGACTCATCCCGAGCCAACTCGCTCGGTATTTACAAAAATACCTTATGGTTTTAATTAATCAGTTTCTACGCGCTAGAGGTTGTCTTCAACCTCCAGCCGTGCTCAAAAAGAAGGTTCGTTGGCGTTCTTTCAAGTCGTCGACGCCGGTAAACCTGTTGGAATGGTCGCCGGCGTCGGTGCTGTGGCTTCGACGCTCTAAGGTGTCACGAGAGAGCCGCCGACAATCCCACACCGAGAGCAAACAGAGACTGTCGGCACCAGTTATTTTTTTTTATATATACAATGTCGACGCCGACAAACCGTGCGGAATGGTCGCCGGCGTCGGTGTTGCGTCTTTATCTGACGCTTTTCACCGATGCGAGGGCTCCGGCTATCGCAAGCAGTTAGCGCATAATTTGTTTATAAAAAAACAGAGACAAAAAACAAAGCTTTTAAACTTAAGCTCAAATGGAACTGAAACGCTGGATCAGAGGTCTGCTCTGATACCTACTGTAAGCCTAAACATGAATTTCTAACAACATGAAATTCATCATATAATTTAAACAGAAGCAAAATCATACCTCCTTCTATACGCTTCAGATTCCTTCTCTTTGTTCTCTGTTCGGTGCTTCCGATCTCTGATCACTCTCGGCGATGGCTCAACTGAAGGGGCTTGAGTGATGAGACAGGGACCAAAACAACTATCTAAAGTCAACCTCCTATCAAAGTTGTTCATGGCTTCGTGTTACTGAGGGAGTTGCAACTGCCAGAAGTTGAGACCACGATTATGAGAAAACCGTTTCTCATAATAAACGGTTAACAATGGATTCACTGGACTTGAAATGGGACCTGGGTGTCTGATGTAGTTCATGCATGAGGCAGCGGATAAACACTTTGTGATAGTTGCTCGCGTTGTGCATGGATTCACCGGACAGTGGTATATGGCAATGGAGATACGTGTCAGAATTCAACAGAATTGCAGATAGGCTCTGAACGAGAATGAGCCATTTTTGTTTGCACAACCATTTAAGTTGCAGAGATACAACAGAGTCGGACATCTTGGGCGAGTAATGGACATGGCATGAGAATAAAGAACGATTTCCCACTCTGCGAGGTCATGGACCAAGCTGCCCTGATGAGAGCGTTTGAACCTTGAGTTATAACTTACAAGTACTAACAGTTGCGACAGAAAGTGAAAGTGACAGTGAATTGAAACTAAATTACAGTAAAAGTGAAAGTGAAAATAAAAATAAATTATTTTTTTGTTTGAATTAATATATATAATGAAAAATATAGTGGAAAGTAATTATTTGTGTTGGTGTACGGTGAAAAGTATATAAAAATTAATTAATAAAATATTTTAATAGATTTAACTTTTATAAGATAGTTTTTAGTTAATAAGTTAAGATTGATTTTAACTTGTCTGAATTAATAAATAATTAAAATTTAAAATTAAATTTATTTATTTAATTGAATATATACAAATAAAATACTTAAAAAAATTACATTTATAATATCCAAATGCATAATCAATTTGTTACTTTTTAATATCTAAATTGTCACTCTTAACATATTAATTAAATATATTATTAAAAATTATAAATTTATGTAAATAAAAAAGAGGGTATCTTATTATACAAATTTATTTTATGGATTTAATTTTATAAGATAGTTTTATTTAACTAAACTAAAATATATTTAATTTGTTTTAAATTCATAAATAATTGCAAATAAAGTATGATTACTTGTTTAATTAAATATATAAAAATAAAATAATTAAAAAATCCTTACTTTATAATATCCAAAAGTTAATCAAATTATTAATTTTACATTATATAAATTACCACTCTTAAAATAGTCATTAAATATAATATTAAAATAAATAATTTATATAAATAAAAAAAGATATTTTATTATAAAATTTTATTTTAATAGTTTTAAATTTTATTTTATATATTTTTTATTAAACTGAATTAAATTTTAATTTGTTTCAAATTAATAGATAATTTTTAAAGTATTTTTTAATTAATTAATTAATTAAATATATACAAATATAATTAATTAAATAAACACTTAATTTGATAATATCCAAATTCTTAATCGAATTTTTACTTTTGTAATATCTAAATTATAAATCAAATATAATATTAAAATCATGAGTTTCTATAAATAAACAAAAAAATGAATTTTATTATATAAAATTTATCTGATTGATTTAATTTTTATAATATAAATTTATTTAACTATTTTGTTAATAAACTAAGATAAATTTCAACTTTTAAAAATTAATACATAATTGAAAATTAAATTAAAATTTTAATTTAGTTAAATGTTTAAAATAAAATACTTAGGGAGCGCAAGTGAAAATAACGATTGTATGGATTGGTACATCCCATCAGCCAATAACACAAATGGGACAATTATGCTGTGAAATAGTTATAGACTTGTCATGTATTCTAGAGTGGACGAGTAATCAAATGTATAGATATTTATTAAAATACCATATTAAAAAATATTTACCTAAATAATCAGATTTTATACTTTTATTTTTAAATACCTGATTTCAACTTTGGACGTTTATATTAGAGTGATCAACACTCAACATCAGTACAATCTATCCATTGTGTTGCCAATATTTAGGTTTTTAAATAGGATGCTAACATGGTGATAAGTTCGATAAATTGTGTTAATGTGGAACATTAACAACTCTAACGTGGACGTCCAAAATTGAAATCCATTATTTTGAGAAATAAGTTTAATTTTTTTTTATTTAAGTAAATATTTTTTTAATTTGATATTTTGGTAAATATCCCTAAAATTTTGGTTAAAGTCAAATCATACGAAGGAGAAAAATAAAACATAATGTAAATCTCGAGTATAGGGGGGCAAGTGGTATAAATTTTGTGTGAAGAGAGGGTAATTTGGTACGATTTGCCCCTATTTACTTCTTATTATTATAGTTATTTAATTTTTTTATTGAATTAAATAATAAAAATAATATTTATATAAATATAATAAAACAAATAACATTCTTATAAGAAATAATTTAAAATATTTCTTGGGTTATTTTAAAAATATAATAAAAATATTTTAACATATTTCGAAATGAATCTGTTTAGCTAAAATTGAATTTGACGAAGCAAAAATTTAACAGATAACTTGATTTCAAAACAGAGGTATATTTCATGATCGAAGCACTTTCTGCTACTACAGAGGTATATCCCACCCTTGTGCACCTGATCTTACACGGTATGCATATTAGGTTTAAATGGATTCAGAGTATCAAACTCTAACCCACGTCACTCGGTCCGTCATAGGCCCCCGGCGGCGGAGCTTCTCAAAATCTCTCCGTCGCATTTTCAGGAATTCCACCTTAGCTCCTCCCTTTCTTCAAAATATTTCGTGTCTAAAGGTAAGATATTCCTGCGTTTAAACTTTTATCCAATCATATTCTTCCAATTCGCGTTAGAAATATCTCCGAGAATCATTTTTGCAGACCTTTTTATTGGTCACGAATCTCATTCTTTTCAAAATTATTGTAGACTTTCTGGTTGATTAACCCCTTTTGATTTCTACAATAGCGAGAATAAGTACCCAGTATCGGCTATTGAGTCAACAGGCCTCTGTTTATTTGAAGTGTAGAGCCCCTATTTTGAGATTGAACACATTTCGACCCATTCAGTTGTTCTCATTTCTGGGAAGTCCTTCTTTAGTCTGTTGAGCTAGGAGGAGTAAGCATGTACGCTTTGAATGCAACTGTTGGTAATTCGATTTCTTCATCTTATGAACTACGTCGGGTGTTTAACGTAGACAAGAGGAAACATGATTCCCAACGAATTGCTTGTGGAATTTTTGCTTGTGGGGAGAGTCGAGAGATTATGGAGACGGAAGCGAGTGTCTTTGTTGGAACTTACGCTAGAGCACCTGTAGTATTGAAGAGTGGGAAGGGGTCTAAACTGTATGATGTGGAAGGGCGAGAGTATTTGGAAATGACGGCAGGGATTGCTGTGAACTCTCTTGGGCATGGGGATCCGGACTGGCTGCGGGCAGTCGTTGAACAGGCAAGCACGCTCGCACATGTCAGCAATATGTATTATTCAATCCCTCAGGTGAGAAATACTCCGTCTTTACAATGTGTTTCTTTTCTCATTTCTTCCCCATTATAACTTCTTTTGTAACTTCTGTATCAATTTATTAGACGTATGAGCTATGAACTACAAATAATATTTTATAGGGTCCTCGGATCATAGAGTTTTGATGATTGCATCATGTTTCACGTTCTACATAAGGAATTCCAAGCGACCATATTTTTGTCCTGACAGACTTCATTACTACTGGGAATCGGAAAATGGTCTTCGTTTGTACTTTATTAAGCAGTTTCCTCTTTACAATTTGCATTATGTTGTCACTGTCTTTCGCTTTGGCCATTGATCCTCAAAAGCCATGGTGTCTTACTTCCTAAATTTGGTCGAGTTCATAGAGGTAATAATGGTTTTCATTACAGCCTATGTTAACCATGTCTTTTGCTGGACATATAGACATTTATTCTATCACATTATATTGTTTTGTCACTTTTGTTGGATTATTGGACTGGCACTCTCCTAGATTTGATTATGGAAAATATTATCCAATTATTTTTCAAAACTGTGCTCCTGATACCTGAACAGATTAACTATGTTACATTTACATAATGTCCTCTATTATTTAAATAAAGATAAACAGGTCAGTAGTTAAACGTTTGAGAGGAGTATATTGTCTTTTTACTTGATGATGATGCGAAAACATACCCTGCTGCAGGTAAAGCTTGCTCAGCGCCTTGTGGAATGCTCCTTCGCTGACCGGGTCTTCTTCTCAAACTCGGGAACAGAGGCAAATGAAGCAGCCATTAAATTTTCTAGAAAATATCAAAGATGTTCAAGGCCTGATGTTAAAGAACCTGCTACTGGGTTTATTTCTTTTAGCAATAGTTTCCATGGAAGGACAATGGGTGCTGTTGCTTTGACAAGCAAGGAACACTTCAGATCTCCATTTGAACCAGTCATGCCGGGCGTCACCTTCTTGCCTTATGGAGACATAGAAGCTGCCAAGCATGCAATCCAGCCTGGTAAAATTGCAGCAGTCTTTGTGGAACCTATCCAGGGGGAAGGCGGAATATATAGTGCAACTAAAGAATTTTTGGAAGCCTTACGAAGTGCTTGTGATGATGCTGGCGCACTCCTGGTTTTTGATGAGGTCAGTTACCAGATTCATTGACAGTTTTTCACTCAATTTTTTTCTTTGATTTGTTATTTATGACTATTTCTATCTTTATCTCTTTAAGATTGATTACACGACCATGAATTGTGCTAAAACGTCAACAATAAATAACAACTATCTGCCTCATACTTGGGTAACATGGAATTGGGTAGATCATAGATGCCTTATTCTTAATGGTCATGTGAGCTTGTGCAATCTTTTAAAACATGTTAAAGAAAATCCAGCTCATAGATGCACCAAGGATGAAAGCTAAAATGTTGGAAAAAACCGCAATATGAGTGTCATCGTTTTTTTAAAGTGAGTTTGACATTCTCTGTGTTGGCTAATTCCTACTGTACAGCAGCTGATGTTTTGCTCTTTCATCATTTTTTTTTGAGGAAAGGATGTGTTAGGATCTTCCCGAGCCATGGATCTTGTCACCCTTTTTCCTTCTCTTCCCTCCAGATTGGATGTTGACGCTGGGAGAGGAGCTCTATTTCTTGAACGTGGAATGGTGATGACGGAATAGAGATTATTGAGCGGTGAAGGAAGCTCGATCTGGACCTCTGAGGGAGAATCCGACCTAGACCTCTAAGGGAGAATCTGACCTGTCTAAACTAGATTTCTCAATGCTTAATCTTCATTCCTCTTGTCGTCCCAATAAATAGGTTTGGGGACGAAAATACAAGTTAGACCCGTGGGTCCATTGGTTAACGCCAATTTACATCCAAACCAGACCAAACCAAATTGAAATACATGAAAAGGGAAATAACATAATTTAATTCCAACGCCTGTTGATAACTCGGGATGCTATGGAGTCCATAACATCACCCCCTTCCTGGAGAAAGAGTTTGTCCTCAAGCTCGAAAGTGGGGTATAGAGCCTTGAAAGCGGCTAAGGGCTCCCGTGTAGTGTCAATGGGGTCAGCATCCGCCCACTGCACTAGTACCTCCCAATCGCCCTGAATGTGACGAGCCTGCAACACTTGCACGAGAGTAGAAAGGACACGTCCCTCATGTAGTGGGGGCAGAGGGGTGTGCAGTAATGGGGAGTCTCCCTGGAAGGCCTTCAGTTGTGACACATGAAACACATTGTGGATCTTGGCGTTGGGTGGAAGTTGCAAGCAGTAGGCGATTGTGCCAATACAGTCCAACACCTGAAAGGGACCATAATATTTCGGAGAGAGCTTGTGGCGTTTGGAGGCTGTCAGTGAAAGTTGTCTGTAATGTTGGAGACACAGCTATACATAATCTCCTGGAGAAAAGAATACTTCCCGGTGCTTCTTATCATAATATAATTTCATAGTATTCTGAGCCTCTTGGAGATGAGTGCGCACCTCACTGAGCATGACGTCCCTTTCTGCTAAAGCCTGGTCCAAGGTGGCTACCTTGGATGCACTTGGTTTATATGATCAAAGTCGAGGCGGATCTCTGCCATATACGACCTTGAACGGAGTAGTTCCGATTGCGCTGTGGTAGGATGTGTTATAACAAAATTTTGCCCAGGCCAGCCACTTAACCCACCTTCTAGGTGAGTCCCCCACAAAACAACGGAGATACTTCTCAATCATCCGGTTGAAGACCTCGGTCTGTCCATCAGTCTGCGGATGGTAGGCGGAAGAAAACGCCAACTTCGTGCCTTGCAGCTTGAATAGTTCTTTCCAGAACGTACTGGTAAAGAAGGCGTCCCTGTCACTGGTAATGGACACAGGCATCCCATGTAACCGGACAATATTATCCATGAATAGCTGAGTTACGTGAGCTGCTGTGTAAGGATGCGCCAAAGGGAGGAAATGGCCATACTTAGAGAAACGGTCAACCACTACCTTTAGAACTGATTTGCTGGACGAGGGGGGAAGGCCAGCAATGAAGTTCATGGAAATATCTGACCAGACTTGGGACGGTAGCTGAAGTGGTTGGAGCAACCCTGCGGGACTTAATGATTCAGCTTTATTCCGTTGAATTGTCTAGCAAGCCGCCACATAATCTGCTACACTGCGCTTCATGCCCTTCCAATAAAATACCCAACTGATCCGGAAATATGTTTTCTGTTAGCCCTCATGTGTACTGTCATGAAAAGAGGCTAAGATGCTGGGAATAAGTGGCGACGTGTGGTGCAAAAAGATCCGATCTCTGAACAAGATAAGACGATCTTGGATCGTCCAGTGTCTATCCGATGTCTCCTGCCGAATATCATGATATAATGCAATGAGTTCCGGATGCTGTTGTGTTTCCTCCCTAATAGAATCCAACAAGAGATCTCGGGGTTGACTGATAGCATGTAAGTGTGGCTCTGGAATGTCTCGGCGAGACAAAACATCAACCCCCACATTCAAACTGCCTGGTTTATACTCAACTGTAAAGTCAAACCCCATCAGTTTACTCAACCAGTGCTGTGGAGGGGAGGTGGTGAGTTGCTGCTCAAGAAGATACCTCAGGCTGTAATGATTGGTTCAAATCAGAAATAGGCGCCCCCAAAGATAAGGCCGCCAATGCTGTATTGCTTTAGCTAAACCGATCAATTCCCTCTCATAAGCTGCTAGCTTGTGATAGTGTCGGCCAAGCTGTCGGCTGAAATAAGCGATCGGATGGCCTTGTTGCTGTAACATTGCACCTATACTGCCGCCCGAAGCATCACATTCCACCACAAATAACTCATCAAAGTCAGGTAGCCGCAAAACCGACGCTAAAGATAATGTTTCCTTCAACTGCTGAAAGGAATGAGCTGTTGTCTCAGACCAGGTGAAAGCATTTTTCTTGAGGAGGTTGTGGAACGGTGCGGCAATCTGGCCATAGTTGCGGTTAAATTTTCTGTAATACCCAGCGAGGCCAAAAAATCCCCTTAACGCTGTGATGGAGGTGGGAGGAGGCCAATCTGTGACGACCTGAATCTTAGTCTGGTCAACCTTCACCCCAACTGCTAAAATAACGTGGCCCAAGTATGCCACTTCGGAGGTGGCCATAGAACATTTGGACTTATTTAAAACCAAATGATGGGAGCGGAGAAGAGTAAATACCTGGTGAAGGTGCTCGTCCCAATGGTTGCTATACACCAATATATCATCAAAAAATACGAGAACATATTTCCGCAAGATAGAACTAAATACCTCATTCATGAGGGCCTGGAATGTGGATGGCGCATTGGAAAACCAAAGGGCATCACGAGGAACTCGAAATGACCGTGGTGCATGCGGAACACGGTCTTCTCCACATCTGAAGGATGAACACGAATCTGATGATAGCTAGACTTCAAATCCAGCTTGGTAAATGTAGTAGCCCCATGTAACTCATCTAGCAACTCGCCCACCATTGGGATGGGAAATTTGTCTTTTATTGTGTGAGCATTGAGTTGCCTGTAGTCCACACAAAACCTCCACGACTTATCATGCTTTTTGACCAATAATACCGGGGATGAGAAAGGAGACCTGCTTCGCTGAATTATTCCCTGGGCGAACATATTTTGGCACTGCCTCTCAATTTCATCCTTCTGTAAGTGGGGGTAACGGTAAGGCCGAACCACCACCGGGTCAGTTCCCATCTTCAAGCTGATGCGGTGATCACAGTGGCGAATAGGCGGAAGAGTAGTAGGAACATGAAATATATCTTCAAAGTATGTAAGTAATTGAGCTAACTTACAGTGCTCGGTGCTCTCGACCTGAACTGACTGAAGTGCGCTGGACACCGGAGCATGGGTGCCATGCAAGGTGATCTGACGCTGGGCCTCTGTAAAGTCATGGTCAGGGCCTGGAAATCCCACACAATAGGCCCCAACCGTTGTAGCCATTGAACTCCGAGTACCAATTCAAAACCGGCCACTGGAATCACCAAGAAATCGGCAAGAAAGGAGTGGCCCTCAATATGAAAGGGGGTAGCTGTAGAAATACCTACACTGGTGATTTTTTCCCCATTGGCCACGGAGACTGAGAGGCCGGTGGTCTGCTGGACTACTAACCCAAGTTGTTCTGCCGTTGGCTGACCGATGAAGTTATGTGTGCTGCCAGAGTCAACTAAAGCTAATAACTGGAGATGGTGCAATTGTGCCCGAACTTGCATGGTGTTAGAACTATGCAGACCTATCATGGCATGAAGTGAAATCTCTGGGCCCTCGTGTTCTGTCTCAACAATGTCTTCCTCTGGTAGTATGTCCTCACAATCCTCCCAAAGAACCACACTGAATAATCTTTTGCATATGTGACCCTGGACATACTGTTCATCACAATTAAAACAAAGGCCCTTGACATTTCTCTGTTCCTTCTCTTGTCTATTCAATTTTTTGATATAAGGGGCTGGTGGCATAGAGTTAGAACTTTCTGCACGCTGTGCTGCACTAGGTCCAGAACGTGGAGGCCCTGAATAGGGTGCTGGCGCAGGGGCATGGGTCCTGCTTGGCCAAAATAGTTTTCTGACCAGCGAGTCCTTCAGAACACGCTGTTTATTATCAATTGCCTTGGCCAAATTCATATCGTGGTCCAATTCTGTAGGACCCTGTAATTCAACTTCCAGACGCAGAGCCTCGGTCAATCCAGCAGTAAAGATTTGAACAAACTGGGAAGGCCGGTCAAAATCACTAGCTCTGGCCAAACGTTCCTGGAAGGTCTTTTGGTACACATTTGGTGGCCCAATCTATTTATAATTGATCAATTCGCCCAATGGATTGCTACTAGCTGGAGGACCAAACCTCATCATGCAAGATTGTCTAAAGGTCGGCCAATCCTGAACCAAATGTTCATTTCGGAATTGGTGAGACCATAGAAGCGCTTCATCGAGCATGTGGTATGCGGCGAAACGAACCTTGTCATCCGCTGGTGTTTTTTGATGATAAAAGAACTGGTCACATTTGTGTAACCAGATCAAGGGGTCCTTAGACCCATCAAATGTAGGAAAGTTCAGTTTGAAATACCTGGGAACTGAATTAGGGCTTTGTGCGTGAGGAGCCATGGGGGGATGGGGGTGGCGCAGCAGTGGGGGTGGTGGTGGCATTTGCTGGTGGTGGTGCTCTGCCGGTGGTGGCCCTCGATACCCATTGTCATCCTGTCGCCGGAGGAGGGTTTGGAGGGATGCGTCAATGGTTGCTAAGGACGAACGCATGCCCTTTGTTTTTCCTTTAAGAGCGTCTGACCTCTGTCCAAGTTTTTCAATGATAGGACACAAATCTTCTGGGGAAGAGGAATCCCCAAGGGTGGACCTGTCTGATACCAAGATGTTAGGATCTTCCCGAGCCATGGATCTTGTCACCCTTCTTCCTTCTCTTCCCTCCAAATTGGATGTTGACGTTGGGAGAGAAGCTCTATTTCTTGAACGTGGAATGGTGATGACGGAATAGAGATGATTGAGCTGTGAAAGAAGCTCGATCTGGACCTTTGAGGGAGAATCTAACCTGTCTAAACTAGGTTTCTCAATGCTTAATCTTCATTCCTCTTGTCGTCCCAATAAATAGGTTTGGAGACGAAAATACCAGTTAGACCCGTGGGTCCATTGGTTCACACCAATTTACATCCAAACCAAACCAAACCAAATTGAAATACATGAAAAGGGAAATAACATAATTTAATTCCTACGCCTGTTGATAACTCGGGATGCTATGGAGTCCATCACAGTATGTACTCATTAAGCCCGAAGGCAAGAATTACAAAATAGGGTGATCCCAATGAGGGATTGAAGGGAAACCCCCGCTCTAGCTAGAGAGTCAGCCAACCAATTGGTTGCTCTAGGATCATCATTCCATCTACAAACAAAAGAATTTACAAGATCCATAATTTTAAAATCGCATGACCAGTGACTCCAAGGAGGATCTTTCAGTCCTGAGAACCAATAAATCACACGTTGTGAATCACCCTCGATGAGGAGAGTTCCTTGAAATCTGTCTTTGAAAACTAGAAGACAATGACATAAAGCTTGAAGTTCAGCTGTTATGGAATCGGCGATACCACGGGACCAGCATAGGACACCAGAGGAACACCTGAAGAATTTCTGGAAACACCATCAAAACCAGTAGCACCTGGATTGCCAAAAGAAGATCCGTCAAAAATTAAGTTTTGTGGCTTCTTTTTCTGGAGGCTTCCATTCTTCAACTAGAGAAGGACTACATTGAGAAAGGCATGAGATCTGGAACAAACAACCTCTAACAAGATCAGCCCAGACCTCATCAAAGAGGGAAATAGTATTGAGCCAAGAAACAATTTGAGAAAAAATTCTTTCAGCAACTCTTTGCCAAGGTAAAGCATTATTTTGGAAGATCCTCCTATTCCTCTCTTTCCAAATACTCCAAGGAATTATGGTAAGACAAGCTTGAATCAAGAAATTGCCAAAAACCATACAATACATCATTGAATCAAGAAATTGCCAGATAACAAGATCAAAGGCTTTTTCAAGGTCTAAGTCAGGACAATTCTTGGCTGATTGTTTTTCTTAAACTTGTCAATTACTTCAGGCACACTCATAGCAGCATCCAATATAACCCTTTCCTTCATGAATGAACATTGTTTTTGATTGATAATGTGAGGAATTATAGTTCTGAGCATGCTTGTAGGGATGCGAAAAATCAGCTTATAAGCTCAAGATATAAGACTAATGGGCCTAAAGTTAACAACCGTCTCTATGTTCTCCCTTTTTGTAATCAAAGAAATGATGGATGCACCAATACTATGGAAGGTGATGCCATTGTTATAAAAATCATATATCATTGTTCGAATGTCATTTGCCATAATACACCAAGCATGTCTATCTCCGTTAAATCCATCCGGGTCAAAGTCTTATTAAGGGGCATTCAGGCAGCTGCATCTTCAATTTCTTTAATAGTGAAAGGTCTCTCCAACCAATTTCTTTGAATTTTTGTGAGTTTGTTCAATCGAAGTTGGTTAAGAAATGGACGATCTACCCAAAGCTAACTCTCCCCCAACGTGGAGGGAGTTGATTATGTTATATCGCCAATGGCCAAGGCAATGGAATGAAAGAAAAGGGTATCAACATCTCCTTTTAACCATTTGTATCTTGCACGTTGCTTCCATTCAATTCTTTGATGATTCAATAAATTCTAAAGAGTAATAGAAGCCTCAATTGTATCTGAGAATTTAGAAGGGGAAAGAGGTCTGCCTTCCTCACGGAGATCAAGAGAGTCAATCTGTGATTGTTATGCATTTCGTTGAGCAGAATTTGAGACCTGAGTTGATTTAGACCACTGTTTTAACTTAAATTTCAAAGTTTTCAGCTTCAAAGCAATAATTCCTTCCGCCGGTCTATTAATCTTCTCTTCATTCCACCATACTTCCATTAATTTTATGCAATTTTTATCCTCTACCCACAAAATTTCAAATTGAAACGGTTTTCTCCCCCAATTGCTTTGTTTGGTTTCAAGGATAATAGCCAATGGTTCGATATTGGTTTCCCCGCAACAAGAGCAGAAGCATCATTGTAAATTTTAAGCCAATCTCCCATGCCAAGAAATCGGTCTTTAGACAATATTGGACACCCTTTGCAAGTTATTCCAAGCAAAGGATTTACTAGAAGCTGGAATTTCATCCAAACCATAAGCACCAATAAAGTTACTAAATTTCCTCATTGATGCAGTAATGTGAGTGGCCTGAGGGGATTTTTATAACAGAACCTGATTGTACTAAAATCTCCTGCAAGAAGCTTAGGGGATGATCAGTTATCCAAGAATTAGGAAAACTCTTCCCAAAGCTCAGTTCAATATCTGTAGTTACAAGGCTCGTAAATACCTCCCAAACATCAAATAGGACCAGCATCTTGATCTTTGAATTTAACAATCACAATGTAACTTCCCACCTTGCAATCAAGAGCTTCTAGGTTGGCAGTATTCCAAGTGACAAAGAATTCCCCCAACAGTGTCACAAGCATCACGAGCTATCTGTATGATTGAAAAAAAAGAAGTGGTAAAGCTTGCTTTCTGTGTTATGACCTGTTCTAAAGGAAATGGTTCAGAGTCAGTTACTGTACACCTTACAAAAAAATGCATGTGGTACCTGTAGAAAACATAACTATATATCGAATTTCCTAGTAAGATGATTTTTCTTATGAGATTTCCTTCATCAAGTCAGTTGGCTGCTAACACAAGCCTAGAACAAAATATAAATTTGTTTCTCTCTCTCTTGCCATTTTTGTTGAAGTGCCCACTCTATCATGACTCAAAAACAAATTTCCCAATCCTAAGCCCAAGGAACTGCATTGAGTAGAAGTTGTAAATTGTTCAGTAACCAGTGAAACCATGACCGAGTTTACCTTGCAAATTTGATTGAGGATTTATGTCTGTGCTGAAAAGAATGTAATTAGGAATGAAAATGTTTCTATTGATTTATTTCTGGAGGACTAAACTAACTGATTTTATCTCTTCCTCTTCTCACTAGCATTGCGTAGTTTCTTTATGAAACAGCAGTTTGGGAATGCTTATTAAGTTTCCGTTTATGTTCATCTGGCAATTGTGTGATCTTGATTATAATCTCCTCTCAGGTTCAATGTGGACTTGGATGAACTGGATTGCTTTGGGCTCATGAGGCGTATGGGGTGTTCCCCGATATAATGACTCTTGCAAAGCCTCTTGCTGGAGGTTTACCTATAGGTGTAGTCCTTACAACTGAAAGGGTAGCTGCTGCTGTTAGTGCAGGAGATCATGGTAGCACATTTGCTGGCGGACCGCTAGTTTGTCATGCTGCCTTATCAGTTTTGGATACAATCCATAAGCCAGAATTCTTGGCCAGTGTATCAAAGAAAGGCCTGTACCTGAAAGAACTTTTAGTTCAGAAACTAGGTGGAAACCCCCATGTTAAGGAAGTTCGTGGTATTGGGCTTATTGTGGGTATTGACTTGGACGTGCCGGCATCACCCCTTGTCGATGCTTGCCGCGAATCTGGTCTTCTTATATTAATTGCAGGGAAAGGGAATGTGGTGAGGCTGTTTCCACCACTGATCATAACAGAGCAAGAACTCGAACAAGCAGCTGAGATTTTGTCAAAATGTTTGCCTGTCTTAGATGTTAATGGGTCAAATCTGTAGGAAGAGGGAAAGGGAATGTGGTGAGGCTCCACCACTGATCATAACAGTGCAAGAACTCGAACAAGCTGCTGAGATTTTGTTAAAATGTTTGCCTGTCTTAGATGTCAAGGGGTCAAATCTGTAGGAAGAGGCATCTGTTTTTTCATTTGACCTGCTGTTTCCTTTTGCAATTATGTACCTTGCAACTATAATATGGAAGGTCGTTGGACCATTGTAAATGCTGCGGTAGACAATTGTGTGAAAACCATGCTTGCATTGTGAAATCATTTACTACATGAAACGTGGGCCTGAAGTGTGAATGCTTCAGTTTGCTCATTGATGCTTTAGTTTGCTAGTGCAGAGCATGAAATGCCATCTCCCTAATGGTTATCATCATGAACAGTGTACCATCCACACGTCGAAGCATGTGAGAGATGTCTTGTCACTCTCTGATTGGCACCTTATAAAACCCAGGGCAATTGATAGTGCAACTTAAGAGCTAAAAAACTTCAAAACTTGGATTCGGAGCTAAGATTATTTGGTGTTAGTCCATTCAGACAAAAGGACGAGAGATTAATTGAGCAATTTAACTTTATAACATTCAGACAAAAGGACGAGAGATTAATTGAGCAATTTAACTTTATAACCAATTTTTCTGCCTAGGCCTCTGAGGTGGAAGATTGCTCTAGTAATCACTCTTATATTTTATTGAAGTGATTCATTATTTGCACTCAAAACTGAGTTGTTGGATCTCTCACTCTCCTAATGTGGTGAATTCTATGTTAAAAACACTTTGAAAAAGAAGAATTTATTTCTAGACTATGTTGGTGACCTTTATTTTCTAGAGTGAATCAATCCCATTTTGCTCCTCAGTTTAGATGGATGGATTTGATATTTTTTATGTAAACTCTTGGGGATATCTGGAGGTTCGACACTCTGAAAGGCCAGTGGGATTTTTTTATTGTTTTGGGCAAAGGATGAGATTTAGGTTTTTCTTACTCTTTAAATGTGTTTCTTCTGGCCATACATGATGAGAAAAAATATCATTTCTATACATAAAAATATCATTTCTATACATACAGAGAGATTTGACAATATGCACATTTCTTGCTCTTGTGTTTGATTAATTTGATGACTTAGCATCTCCCCCCTAAACCCTACACCCTACACCCTACACCCCCCAAACCCAACATCTCCCCCAGTTCTGGCGACATATCAAAGAAGAAGCCGATGCATAAAAGTCGATGTTCCCCAAGGTGAATCTCTTCGTCTCCCTAAGAAAGCACAATTCGCCTTATCTTCTTCTATTCCTAATGACAGATCAGATCGGCTTGGGGAGGAACTCCAAGTGGAACGTCATAGATATGACGATGAGACATGGAATTAGATGATGCAATTGGCACGCCATATGGGTGCCGTCTATAAAGGTCAGTTGCTTGGTGATAACTCAGTGTCGGGAGTAAAAAACCGAGGTATCGAATGAATTTGATATCCTGGAATGTCAGAGGGATTGGTACTTTCCGGAAGCTTAGCATGATATCCAGTTTTCTCTCCCAATTCAAGCCTTCTATGATCATCTTCCAAGAAACAAAATGCCAAAACAGATGTCATTGCCAAGGAGCTCTGGTTGTGCCCCTCTATTAAGTGGGTGGCGGTAAACGCTATTGGACACTCTGGAAGGATATTTGTAGCTTCGGACTCGATGAAATTCGACTCTCTAAGTGTCATTGAGGGCCGTTTCTCCTTGGGTATTCAATTTAAAGATCTCACTTCCGACAGAATCTGGTGTGTAGGTGGTGTGTTGGTCCAACCAAGTATAGGGACCGAAGCCTATTTTGGGAGGAGCTCAGTGCTCTTCAGCAGACTTAGACCCTCCCATGGATATTTGTGAGAGATTTCAATGTAATCAGATACTGTCATGAGGAAAAGCCTCCAGCAATCAGAATTTTTGCCTCAATACGAGGCTTCTTGGACTTCATAGGCGGAGGTGGTTTGGAAGAGATTTCTCTCTCTGGTAAGAACTACACTTGGACAAATGGCCAGCAACAACCTATCTTATCTAAATTGGACCGTATCTTGGCATGCCGAGATTAGATGCAGCTATTTGGGAATGTGTTAGGTTCTTCCCTTGCCATGGATCGAGTGACCCTTCTTTCCTCTCTTCCCTCCATGGTTGATCTTGACGTTGGAAGAGAAACCTTGTTTCTTGAACGAGTAATGGTGGAACTCAATTTAGAATGAAGGAGCTTTGGAGGAAACTCAACCTTGGACCTCAAAGGGAGAATCCGACCTTGACCTCTGAGGGAGAATCAGACCTGTAAAATATAATTTTCTCAATACTTGCCTCTCTTTTCCTTCACGTCCCCCTAAATAGGGTTGAGGACGAAAATACAAAGATGACCCATTAGGTCAAGTGGTTCACGCCACATTACACTGAACCAACCCAAATTAAACCAAACCAAATAAAGTAAACCAAACCGAATTGAAATTACATGAAAAGTAAATTGACATAATTTAATTCCTATGCCTATGGATAACTTGTGATGCTATGGAGTCCATAACATCATCCCCCCCCCTTGGAGAAAGAGCTTGTCCTCAAGCTCAAAGTATGGGTAGAGGGTGCGAAACGCCGCTAATGGCTCCCATGTCGTGTCACTGGGGTCAACATCAGCCCATTGCACTAAGATCTCCCAATCACCCTGAATATGACGAGTTTGTAATAGCTGTGCCGGGGTAGAAAGTACACGTCCCTCATGGAGTGGTGGCAGCGGGGTGTGCAGCATGGGCGAATCACCGTGGAAGGCCTTTAATTGTGAGACATGAAAGATGTTGTGAATTCTGGCCTCTGGCGGAAGCTGCAATCTGTGGGCCACTGTCCCAATGCGGTCCATCACCTGAAAGGGACCATAATATTTTGGAGAGAGCTTGTGACGTTTGGAGGCTGTCAACGACAGCTGCCTATAGTGTTGGAGATGCTACCAAACATAATCTCCAGGACAAAAGAAGACTTCCTGGTGCTTCTTGTCATAATATTGTTTCATAGAATTTTGTGCCTTCTGTAGATGAGTGCGCACCTCTGTAATGAATGTGTCTCTTTCAGCCAATGCTTGGTCCAAAGTTGCGACTTTAGAGGCCTCTGGTTCATAGGCTAAAAGACGGGGAGGTTCTCTACCATATACCACCTTGAATGGGGTTGTGCCGAGAGCACTATGGTAGGAGGTGTTGTAACAGAACTCAGCCCAGGTGAGCCACTTAACCCACCTCTTAGGTGAGTCCCCCACGAAACAGCGGAGATACATTTCAATGGTTCTGTTGACGACCTCTGTCTGACCATCAGTCTGTGGATGGTAGGCTAAAGAAAAGGCTAACGTTGTGCCTTGTAACTTGAAGAGTTCTTTCCAGAAGGTACTTGTAAAGATTGCATCCCTATCACTGGTAATTGAATTAGGCATCCCATGTAATCGTACAATGTTATCCTTAAAAAGTTGAGTGTTAAGTTCCTCACGAGCCATGGATCTTGTCACCCTCCTCTCTTCTCTTCCTTCCATTACCTTGCTTGACGTTGAGATGGAATGAGGGGTTGAAGGGAATTGATTTTCGGAAAGGAGAATTGGGGGAAAAACGGAAGAGAGCTTGAAGGAGCTCTTGACCTGTTTATCTAAATTACGTTAACTAAAGTGAACTCAATTGATAATCTTCATTACCCTAGCCGTCCCCTTAAATAGGGTGGAGGACGTCCAAAACCCTAAAGACCTCTTGGTCAATGGTTCAAACCAATAAATGCTAAACCAACCCAAACCAAAGACAAAACCAAACCAAGAAACAATTACATGGAAATTGAAAAACGCATTCATTAATTCCTACGCCTGTTGGTAACTCGTGATGCTATAGAGTCCATAACATCACCCCCCTCCTGGAGAAAGAGCTTGTCCTCAAGCTTGAATGAAGGATATAAAAGTCAAAATGCTGATAACGGCTCCCATGTGGTGTCACTGGGATCGGCATCTGCCCACTGGACTAGAATTTCCCAATCCCCTTGAATGTGGCGTGCTTGTATTACCTGAGCCGGAAGAGAAAGGACTCTGCCCTCATGTAGTGGCGGCAGTGGAGTGTGCAGTAGGGGCGAGTCACCCTGGAAGGGCTTCAATTGGGAGACGTGAAATACATTGTGGATCTTTGCTTCCGGTGGTAGCTGCAAGCGGTATGCCACGGGCCCAATTTGATCCAATATCGGAAATGGACCATAATATTTTGGAGACAGCTTATGGTGCTTGGCTGCAGTCAGGGACAGTTGGCGGTAGTGTTGAAGCTTTAACCACACATAGTCTCCAGGGCAATAAGATGCCTCCCGGTGCTTCTTATCATAAAAACGTTTCATAGAGTGTTGGGCCGCATGCAGATGTGTACGTACCTTAGTGAACATAGCGTCTCGTTCAACTAATACTTGGTCCAAAGTGACGACTTTGGATGCCCCCGGTTCATATGGTAACAAACGAGGTGGATCTCCGCCATAAACTACCCTGAAAGGAGTAGTACCCAGTGCTGTGTGGTAAGATGTGTTATAGCAAAATTCTGCCCATAAAAGCCATTTCACCCATCTTCTAGGTGCGTCTCCCACAAAACAACGAAGATACATTTCAATCGTGCGATTGACAACCTCTGTTTGGCTGTCCATTTGTGGATGATAGGTAGACGAAAATGCCAATTGGGTGCCCTATATTCCTTCCAAAAGAAACTGGTAAAAATGGCATCCCTGTCACTGATAATGGATGAGGGAATTCCATGTAATCGGAAAATGTTGTCCATAAATAATTGAACGACCTGAGTAGCAGTATATGGATGCACCAAAGCAAGGAAATGCCCATATTTTGAAAACCGATCAACGACGACGAATATCACCGATTTACCTGATGAAATGGGAAGACCAGCAATGAAGTCCATGGAAATATCAGACCAGATTTGAGATGGTAGTTGCAGAGGTTGCAGTAGGCCGGCTGGACTTAAAGATTCGGCCTTGTTTCTTTGACAAATCTGACAAGCAGCTACATAATCAGCAATTGTGCTCTTCATGCCCTTCCAGTAAAAGTCCCGACTGATTCGGAAATATGTTTTCTGTTGACCCTCATGTGTGCTATCATGGATAGAGGACAGGATGGTGTGAAGAAGTGGGGATGTATTATGCAAAAAGATCCTATTTTTGTAGAGAATGAGACGATCCTAAATCGTCCAATGAGGAGCAGTTGTCCCCTGTTGAATATCCTGATATAATGACATGAGATCCGGATATTGATTTACTTCCTCACGAATAGAATCTAATAGCAGTGCACGTGGGTGACTGATAACATAAATTTGAGTGGCGGAAATATTCCGACGTGATAAGGCATCAGCCCCCAAATTCGAACTACCTGGCTTATAATGAACCGTAAAATTGAAGCCCATGAGTTTAGTTAACCAATGCTGCTGTGGGGATGTGGTGAGGCGCTGTTCAAGAAGATACTTGAGGCTGCAATGATCTGTATGAATGAAAAACGGTCTTCCCCAAAGATAAGGTCGCCAATGTTGGACAACCTTGGCTAACCCAATCAATTCCCTCTCATATGTAGCTAACTTATGGTAGTGTTGTCCCAACTGATGGCTGAAATAAGCAATGGGGTGTCCCAATTGTTGTAACACTGCCCCTATACCTCCCCCGGAGGCATCACATTCCACCACAAATTCTGCCTCAAAATCTGGTAATTATAGGACTGGCGCTGAGGCTAAGGCCTCCTTTAACAGGTTGAAGGCCTGTTCTGCTGAAGAAGACCAGTGGAAGGCATTTTTTTTGAGCAGGTTGTTGAGTGGTGCTTCTATCTGGCCATAAGATTGGATAAATTTTCTATAATATCCCGCTAAGCCCAAAAATCCCTTTAATGCTGTAGTGGAGGTGGGAACCGGCCAATCTGTAACTGCCTGTATCTTGCTTTGGTCAACTTTCACGCCCACAGCTGATATGACGTGGCCCAAATATGCCACCTCAGATGTACCCATAGAACATTTCGATTTATTTAAAACCAAATGATGAGAGCGTAGAATGGTAAATACTTGGTGGAGGTGGTGGAGATGTTCTTACCAATTTTTGCTGTAGACCAGAATGTCATAAAAAAAGACTAACACATAGTGGCGCAGAAGTGAAGAAAAGACCTCATTCATGAGGGCCTGAAAGGTGGATGGTGCATTGGAGAGACCGAAGGGCATGACGAGGAACTCGAAATGACCGTGATGTGTGCGGAAGGCAGTCTTCTCCACATCCGCCTGGTGAACTCGTATTTGATGATAGCCCGATTTCAAATCTAATTTGGTAAAAATTGTAGCACCATGTAACTCATCCAGCAACTCGTCCACGACTGGAATGGGGAACTTGTCCTTAACTGGAATGGGGAACTTGTCCTTAACTGTGTGCAAGTTGAGTTGCCTATAGTTGACACAAAATCTCCAAGATTTATCTTTTTTACGTACAAGTAACACTGGTGAGGAGAAAGGAGATCGACTGGGCTGGATCACACCTTGAGCGAGCATATGCATGCACTGTCGTTCTATTTCATCTTTCTGGATATGCGGGTAACGATAAGGCCGCACCACTACTGGATCAGTTCCCAACTTTAAACGAATGCGGTGATCGCAATGACGCACTGGTGGTAGACCTGTAGGGTCATTAAATAAATCCGCAAATGCTGTAAGTAAAGGAGCTAACTGATCATCACCCGTGTGTTGAATATGAAAAGTGTGAAGTGCGTTAGGGACCTGTGCCACAATGCCTTGTAATGTAATCTGGCCCTGTGGTGCTGAAAATGTCATAGTCTGGCCTGAAAGTCCCATAATATCGGTTCTAATAACTGGAGCCATTTGACCCCGAGCACCAAATCAAATCCAGCCAATGGAATGACTAGTAAATCTGCCTGAAAGGAATGCCCCTCAATGGTGAAAGGGGTGTTAGCACATAACCCCACGCTAGCAATTTTGGCCCCATTGGCCACTGAAACTGAGAGTCCCCTTTGTTGTTGAATTTCCAATCCCAATTGTTGTGCGGCTGGTTCACTAATAAAATTATGTGTGCTGCCCGAATCAACTAAAGCAAGTAGCATGAGATGATGTAACCTGGCCTTTACCTGCATGGTATTAGAACTACGCAGGCCATGCATGGCATGGAGGGAGAGCTCTACTTCCTGTTGTACCTCTTCAACAATTTCATTTTCAAGAAACTCTTCTGAATCTTCTTCCAACAATTCAATACTGAATAAACGTTTACAGGTATGTCAGGGCAGGAATTGTTCGTCACAATTAAAACATAGGCCCTTTGCCTTTCGAGTGTCCATTTCCTGTTTAGTCAAAAATTTACGTGGCATAGAGTGTGGAGGCACACTAGTAGCCTGATCTGCTCGGTTAGGGGCAGAGGACCCAAAACGTGGACCAGATGCAGTGCCCTATATTCTGTTTTGCCAAAATGGTTTTCTTTGTAAAGACTCTTTTAGAACTCTCTGTTTGTGCTCCACAACCCTGGCATAATTCATTGCTGAGTCCAACTTTGTCGGACCAAGTAATTCCACTTCCAATCTGACTGCCTTTGTCAATCCAGCATTAAAAATCTGAACATGTAGGTGAGGAGGAACAAATTCACTAGCTCTGGCCAACCTTTCTTGGAACGTTTTTTGGTAAACTTCTAAGGTGCTGGTCTGTTTGTAGTTGATCAATTCCCCCACTGGGTTGCTGCTAGCTGGATGTCTGAACCTCAACTGGCATGCATGTTTAAAGTGCAGCCAATCCTGAATGGAATGGACATTTCGGTAGTGATGGAACCACATGAGCGCTTCATCGAGCATGTGGTAGGCAGCCAAAGTAACCTTGTCCATTTCCACCGTTCGTTGATGATAAAAGAATTGTTCACATTTCGTGAACCACAGTAAAGGATCTTTAGAGCCATCATATGTAGGAAAGTTAAGTTTAAAGTACCTGGGAACCGTTGATGGTGCTTGTGCGTGAGTGGTCATTGAACCCATTGGTTGGCGTAGGGGTGGATTTGGTGGTGGCGTGAATTGTTGGTGGGGAACTGGTTGTGGTTGAAAATTGGTTGCTGGTGGTGGCGATGGTGCTTGAAGTGCAGCAAGTTGTCGGAGGATGGATTGTAGAGATGATTCCAGAGTTTGTAAGGTAGTATTGATGTGAGAAATTTCAGTACCTTGAAGAGTGGATCGTTGTTGAAGTTCTGAAAGGACTTGACATATGTCCTCTGGAGAAGAGGAATCACCGAGGGTGGACCTGTCTGATACCACGTTGTTAAGTTCCTCATGAGCCATGGATCTTGTCACCCTCCTCTCTTCTCTTCCTTCCATTACCTTGCTTGACGTTGAGATGGAATGAGGGGTTGAAGGGAATTGATTTTCGGAAAGGAGAATTTGGGGAAAAACAGAAGAGAGCTTGAAGGAGCTCTTGACCCGTTTATCTAAATTACGTTAACGAAAGTGAACTCAATTGATAATCTTCATTACCCTAGCCGTCCCCTTAAATAGGGTGGAGGACGTCCAAAACCCTAAAGACCTCTTGGGTCAATGGTTCAAACCAATAAATGCTAAACCAACCCAAACCAAAGACAAAACCAAACCAAGAAACAATTACATGGAAATTGAAAAACTCATTCATTAATTCCTATGCTTGTTGGTAACTCGTGATGCTACAGAGTCCATAACATTGAGCTACCTGCGTTGTAGTGTAAGGATGTGCCAGAGGAATGAAATGCCCATATTTAGAGAAACGATCCACCACTACCAGGATAACAGATTTACCTGACAAAGAGGGAAGTCCATCTATGAAGTCCATAGAAATATCAGACCAGAGCTGTGATGGAAGCTGAAGTGGTTGGAGCAACCCCGCTGGACTTAATGTTTCAGCTTTATTCTATTGACAAGTCTGACAAGCCGCCACATAATCAGCTATACTGCGCTTCATGCCCTCCAATAAAATTCCCTACTGATTCGAAAATATATTTTCTGTCGGCCCTCATGTGTACTGTCATGGAAGGAGGCCAAAAGGCTGTTAATCAGAGGGGATGTGTGGTGTAGAAAAATTCTGTTTTTGTAGAGGACGAGATTGTCCTGAACCGTCCAATGTGGTGCCGCTGTGCCCTGCTGGATATCCTGTATAAGGAGATAATATCTGGGTACTGTTGTGCCTCTTCCTGTATAGAATCCAACAAGAGAGCTCTGGGCTGACTGATGGCGTTTAATTGCGGCTCTGGAACCTCCCGGCGAGATAAGGCATCAGCCCCTACATTCAAACTTCCCGGTTTATACTCGACAGAAAAGTCAAACCCCATAAGCTTAACCAATGTTGTTGTGGTGAAGTAGTGAGACACTGCTCAAGAAGATACTTGAGGCTGCAATGATCAGTGCGAATAAAAAAACAACGTCCCCAAAGATAAGGGCACCAATGCTGTATAGCTTTCGCCAATCCAATCAATTCCCTCTCATAAGCTGCCAACTTGTGGTGGTGTTGGCCCAGTTGACGGCTAAAATAAGCAATCGGGTGGCCCTGTTGGTGCAACACTGCGCCAATACCGCCCCCTGAAGCATCACATTCCACTACAAAGGACTCCTCAAAGTCGGGGAGCTGCAAAACTGGGGCTGATGATAAGGCGTCTTTCAATTGCTGAAAGGAATGAGCTACTGTCTCTGACCAGGTAAAAACATTTTTCTTGAGGAGATTGTTGAGCGGAGCTGCAAGCTGGCCATAGCTACGAATAAATTTTCTATAATATCCAGCTAGGCCGAAAAATCCTCTTAAGGCTGTAATAGATGTCGGAATAGGCCAATTTGTGACCGCTTGTATCTTACTCTGGTCTACCTTCACCCCTGATGCTGAAATAACGTGACCCAAATATGCCATTTCTGATGTGCCCATAGAACATTTTGACCGATTTAAAACCAAATGAAGTGAACGTATAAGAGAAAATACCTGGTCAAGGTGCTGAAGATGTTCTTCCCAACTGTTGCTATAGACCAAAATATCGTCAAAAAACACCAATACATATTTTCGCAAGAGAGGGGAAAATACCTCATTCATGAGGGCCAGGAAGGTGGAAGGCGCATTTGATAGACCAAATGGCATTACGAGGAATTCAAAATGGCCGTGATGCGTGCGGAACGCTGTTTTCTCCACATCTGATGGATGAACTCGGATTTGATGATAGCCAGATTTCAAATCGAGTTTAGTAAATATAGTAGCTCCATGTAGCTCATCTAACAGTTCGTCCACCACTGTAATAGGAAATTTATCTTTAATTGTATGGGCATTGAGTTGTCGGTAATCCACACAGAACCTCCATGACTTATCATGCTTGCGGACTAGTAATACCGGTGAAGAAAAAGGAGACCTGTTGGGTTGAATAATACCCTGTGCTAACATCTGCTGGCACTGCCTTTCAATCTCATCCTTCTGTAAGTGAGGGTAATGATACAGACGTACCATTACCGGCTCAGTCCCCGTTTTCAAACGGATACGGTGATCACAGTGCCTAAGTGGCGGTAAGGCAGTAGGGTCTTGAAAGATATCCTCAAATTCTATAAGTAAGTGAGATAACTGGCATGTATTTGTGGACTGGACCTGGGCAACCTGTAGTGCGCAGGTGAGTGGTGCTTGTGTGCCATGCAATATAATCTCATGTTGGTCCTCTATAAAAGACATGGTCAGAGCTTGGAAATCCCATAGTATTGGTCCCAACAATTGTAGTCATTTAATTCGTAGCACCAAATCGAATCCTGATAGTGGAATCACCAGAAAATCTGCAACAAATTTATATCCCTTAATATCAAAGTGTGTGGTTGGTGATATGCCTACACTAGTAATTTTAGCCCCATTGGCTACTGATACAGAAAGACCATTCTGTTGCTGTACTACTAACCCAAGTTGTTCTGCCGCCTGCTGACTGATGAAATTATGTGTACTACCCGAGTCAACTAAAGCCAGTAACTGTAAATGATGTAATTGGGCTTTAACCTGCATTGTGCTTGCACTGCGTAGACCAGTCATAGCATGAAGGGAAATCTCTGGACCTTCTTGGTCAGTTTCCACAATTTCTTCCTCTTGTGGTATTTCTTCTCCATCCTCCCACAGACATATACTGAATAATCGTTTGCAGTGGTGACCAAAAACATACTGTTCATCACAGTTAAAACAGAGGCCCTTGGCCTTTCTCTGTTCCATTTCCTGTCTAGTAAGTTTTTTGAAGTAAGGAGCAGGTGGAGCTGAATTAGAGATGTCTGGGTGTGGGGCTGCACTGTCTCTAAATCTTGGAGGTCCATAGGAATGGTTTGGCGAAGAGGCATTTTGCCTTCCTGGCCAAGCTGGTTTTCTGACCAGTGACTCCTTTAGAACACACTGCTTGTGCTCAATTGCTCTGGCTAAATTCATAGCGTGGTCTAAATCTGTAGGAGCATGTAATTCAACTTCTAAACACAGAGCTTCTGTCAAACCAGCAGTAAAAATATGAACATACTGTGTGTGGCTAACAAACTGGTTTGCTCGGGCTAACCTTTCCTGGAAGGTCTTTTGGTACACCTCTAGTGTTCCAGTTTGTTTGTAATTGATTAATTCGCCCAATGGATTGCTACTAGCAGGAGGACCAAATCTCATCATGCAAGACTGTCTAAAAGTTGCCCAATCCTGAACCACTTGGTTATTTCGGAATTGGTGGTACCATAGAAGCGCTTCATCGAGCATGTGGTAGGCGACCAAATACACTTTCTCATCCGCATGTGTTTTTTGATGGTAAAAGAACTGATCACTCTTGGCTAACCAAATCAAAGGGTCCTTAGACCCATCATACGTAGGAAAGTCAAGTTTTAAATACCTGGGCACAGTGTTTGGTCCTTGAACGGCAGGCCCCAGATGGGAATGGGGTTGACGCATTGGTGGTCGTGGGGGAGGTGGTGGGTGGAATGGATGGTGTTCGGCCGGGGGAGAGTAGGCAGCTGGAGGTTGGGCTCGTGTATCATGGTCCTCTTGTCGCCGGAGGAGAGCTTGGATGGCAGCATCCATTGATTTTATTGCCTCACGCAAATCAGAGGTTGTTTGACGCACCTCTTCCAGGGCATGAGCCTGGTTATCTGTCCTTTGCCTATTATCTTTCACTAACTGTCTCAAATCGTCAGGGGAAGAGGAATCCCCAAGGGTGGACCTGTCTGATACCAAGATGTTAGGTTCTTCCCTTGCCATGGATCGAGTCACCCTTCTTTCCTCTCTTCCCTCCATGGATGATCTTGACATTGGAAGAGAAACCTTGTTTCTTGAACGAGTAATGGTGGAACTCAATTTAGAATGAAGGAGCTTTGGAGGAAGCTCAACCTTGGACCTCAAAGGGAGAATCCGACCTTAACCTCTGAGGGAGAATCAGACCTGTAAAATATAATTTTCTCAATACTTGCCTCTCTTTTCCTTCACGTTCCCCTAAATAGGGTTGAGGACGAAAATACAATGATGACCCATTAGGTCAAGTGGTTCACGCCACATTACACTGAACCAACCCAAAATAAACCAAACCAAATAAAGTAAACCAAACCGAATTGAAATTACATGAAAAGTAAATTGACATAATTTAATTCCTATGCCTATGGATAACTCGTGATGCTATGGAGTCTATAACAATAATCATAAAGGGTGCTGGACTCTTATTCATGCTTATTTGGAATGGAACACGATGACTTTTAGCCAACTCACATACCTAACACTTAAAATCTGAAATAGATAATCTAGCAATTATTTTGAAAACAATTTCTTTAAATAACCAAAAGATGAGTGACCCAACCTTTTATGCCATAACCAAATCTGATTTTCTGCAGATTTATTCATGGAGAATGTTTGAGCTAACTGATGAGAACTCTCTGGCTTCAGATCAAGGTAATAGAGTTTTCCCCTTCTAGTACAATAACCAATTGTCTTCCGAGTTCGAATGTCCTTAAACACACAATGGTTAGGCAAAAAAATCACAATATAATGCAAAGTGTGAGTTATTTGAGCCATTGATAATAAATTTTGATTGAGGGTTGGAACAATTAATACAAAATCAAGACTCAGATTTTTAGTGAGGGTGATGGAACCTTCTCCAATAACGTGAGAGGGAGTACCGTTTGCTATAGATACGATATGTTGTTTTGATGGTTTCATACTTTCAACATGATGATTGTCAAAGGTCATATGTTCAATAGCACCAGAATCAATTATCCATTCACTATTTCTACTAGGAGTGGAAGTATTAAGAACCTTGCCAGATGTAACAGAGGTGGAGGGTTCTGCTATTACAAAGGATACATGATAATTTGGTTTAGTGTTCCGTTTGCGAGGCGCTTTAGTATGATCCCACCATTCTGGATACCCAATAAGTTCATAACATTTTTACTTTGTATGCCGAGTCTCACCACAGTGAGTACAAATACGCTTTGGTTTTGATTCCTTCGACATGATGCAAGAAGATCAGTAGATCGGTGATGATCACCCAAAAAATATGGTCCGATCCACTTTCTGTTCGCTGGGTTGACCCGGTTTGGATCTCTAATTTTGGTCCGGTCAACGAACTGGTCCGGTCCGTTTTTTGAATAAATTTTTTCAGTGCAGTCTGAGATATGATCCGGTCCAGTCTGCCAATGGATTGACCCGGGTTGGGTATATGTTTTTGGTCCGGTCTGAAAAGTGGTCAGGGTCTCTGTTTCCAGTTCGGTTCCACGACCTGCCAGAAAAATAAAATGCGGGACCTAAGTTAATGGAAGCGATTTTTTTCTCGTACCTTCTTCTTCGTCGACGGTACGAATTCTTCTTCACCGGTGACGTTCGGGCTGGCGGTATGCTAGAAGGCCGGGTGATGGCTCGGCTTCAGTCGTCGGCGTCGTCCGGACGGTCTGCCGAAGTGGGGGGCGACGGTGGAGATAAATCGAGCTCGAGATGTTAGTGTAACTCTTCGTTTTCTGCATCGGTGATGTTGGTGTTGATCGCTGAAAGGTGGTTCGGTGGTGGATTTCGGGAGTTTGGGTGGCGGCGGTTTTGTGTTACAGCGATGGCCGAAGAGAAACGCAAACAACTCTTCTTCATTCACAGAGCAGACCTGCTCTGTTTTTTTTTCTAGTGTCAGAGTTGCAGCTCTGTTCTTCGGATATGGGAGAAACTATGGGACAGAGCTTTCGTTCTGTTCTTCGGCGATGAGAAGGAGAAGGATTCTCCTGCTCTGATACCAACTATAGTATACGATTTCAATTTCTTTGATATTTTCTCATTCACATCGTCGGCTTAAATAGCCGTTTTACAAAATATACATGGAGAGTTGAGTGAGTAACGGCAATCACGTAATTACAGAGATTACAGTTATGTACTGAAAAGGTAAGATTATATTTCTTCGTAAGGGAAGAAATCTCAACACAGACCCCATTGTCAATATAGTTCTTTCCTCGATTCTTGCTGCTATATTTCTTGGTGTTTCACATTTACTTCTTTTCTTACCCCTATGGTTCGACTCCTCTCTTCTAATCTCAGAGTTTCATCTCTCTTTACAGTGTGAACCAAAATAATGTTGCTCTTTCATTTTATCTTGATACTATAAAATGCACTGATCTGGAGAAGTCCTTCCAGGAATGATTTCATGGAATTTGCCAGATGATGTTGGCGTGTCGAACCATGTAGTTGCCTCTTAAGCTGGGAATCCTGGATTCATTTTAAAATTTTTTGTTAGTCTTTCTAACATGCGAATGGTTTGTCATTTTTCCACCGCATCTTGGCTGATTTCTGTCTGTCTATCCATGTCATCGTCACTTTCTCTCAGGTTTTTCATATTTGGCTTTTGCCACAACTGCAGCTTTCATGTATCATTTGATCCTTTATTAGGTGATTATTTTCTATCACATCTGGATCCTGCTGTATGTTCATTTGTATGGTCTTGTTATCAAAAGTTATAAAAGCATTCATGCATTGTTCTAATATTTACATATGATTTAAGAGTATAAAACATAGTTAAGTTTGCCTAACCAGTTTCTTGGTCAACTTAGCAGTACCTAGTAACCTGTAATATCTATTTTGAGCTTCTGATTTTTCAATAGTCTTAAAAGCATTACAGTACTTACCGGATAGATGTCTTTTTATATTAATACTTTTTTTTGGAAGATTGGGGGTTCTCCCGAAGAGGCTTTTGTTATAAAAATTCCATGGTTGCTTGTACTAGATCAATGTTATAAAAACCAACCCTTTCAACTCCCCCTTCCCCCAGTTGCGTTTTCCCCTCGCATGTGATTGCGACCCAGCTGATTCATGTCTCCAGTTTAACCGGCAAACCCCAGCCGAGTCGGCCAGCTTTTCCCCTCTCCTGGTCTTACAGACCCATAACCTAGGCATGGGACCAGTTCCGGGTTTTATAACAGAGCTTTAAATGAAAAGATAATAATCAACTAAATTAGCTCAGATATTAGTTATTGCGTTTAAACATTATGATTGTCTGATGAGGATCCCTGCCATTCCTTGTTAATTTTGTGCTTTGCTTTTTTAGGGCATCTAAACTGGACCTAGGATGTGTAACCTGATCTCCATTTATTTGAATTGGGTTGATTAGTTAGCTGCCTACCCAACAAAATATTCAGTTTGTTTCGATATGTTCAACTATTACTATGAACTGATCGCTTGCTTATCGTTATAATCAGGTTCCAGCCTTGGAGAGATTCATGTGGCGCCGGCAGCATCCTGGCATTCATATAACATCCTCTATTCTCACATCGACATTGCACATTGCAAGGGTGAACATGAGGAACACGATACCTGCTAATGATGCCTCCAGCACTGGACCTGCAACTGATTTCAATTTGGCCAGTGACCAACCTGATCCCATTGTCGATGGCCCAGGAAGCTCTAGGCTTTGAGAACAATTGGTCACAGATAACCCAGATACAGCCCCACAGTCTGATTCACCGCAACCAGGCATCTCTCCCAACTCAAATTCACTAAACCCTTTCAGTTCTTTACTGTTGGGAATCCTAGGAGGCACCCCAGAAAGCCATGTATCCTTTTTCTCCATGTTCAGGGATATGCGAGACACACAGCAGCAAGTTTTATAATGAATCTTCACAACAAGTAAACCGTTCAATGAATCAGAATTCCTGGTGGAAAAGAATTTCCTGAAAGAGTTTTACAGCAAGTTCATACCAAGCCATCGCATCAAGTGAACCATTAAATGAATCAGAATATTTTGGTGAAGGAGAACTTCCTGATGTACGAAATTTGAACATATTGTATCATTCCTATTCAAGTGTACTTTGGGGGATCGATTTTCTATCAAAACAAGAACAAGAAGCATGCATATATGTAACCAAAAGATTAGAGTTTTTAGTTTAGTGAAAAACATGGTTAATTGAAGCTGTCTAACCTGATACCCAAGGGTCTGAAATATGGATAACATAATTATGGTATAAACTAAAGAAATATGTTTTGAATCCATATAAACAAACAGTCGATCTGAAATAGGAACGATGGTGCAAAATTGATCAATAGACATTTTACTTTAATACCATGTGAAAGTTGAGTTTAAACATGTATGCCGTGTTGAAGACAATAGGGTGCCAGTGAAACTTCACTAATTTCATTCATTTTTCTCCAATCTTGTGACTAATCTGCTAATTGTCATCCACTCACCATTTTTGCATACACTAGCCGATAGTTGTAGGTCTCTAGGAGTAGATAAAAGGCATAAATCATACTGCCTCAAACAAATAACTAGAAACATAAATAGTTAATGTTATCCATGCACCACAAAAACTTTCAAGTCTGTAAACCGAGGCAAAGAGATTAAAAATCAAGACACAGAGAATTGTTTCAAAGAACGCTTTTCGACGATGTATTCTTCTTCGTTTAGGAGGCTATATATAATACATTACATGCTGATTTTAAGATATATTTAGATCCTAAAATCAAGGAATAAAATCATAGGATCAAGGAAACAATCCGTTTCCTACAATCATGCTAATCAAATTTACATACAGTTCATTACAGGTTTGCAAACACTCCCCTTCAAGTTGGTGCATAGATATCGGTCATGCCCAACTTGTCAATTATACCATGAAATACCTTCCCTGATACTGTCTTTGTGATCATATTAGCCAGTCGACTCTCAAATTGAATAAAGGGGAATTGTATAATAATTGCATCTAGGTTCTCCTTGATGAAATGACGATCAACTTCAACATGTTTAGAGCGATCATGTTGAACCGGATTTTGTGCAATTGCTATGGCTGCCTTGTTTTCATTGTGGAGATTCATAGGTATGGCGTATTCAATCCCTAAGTTCCACAGTATATTCCTTATCCATAACAACTCGCATACGCCATGAGCCATATTTTGAAATTCAGCTCCAACACTTTATCTTGATACTACCTTCTGTTTTTTGCTTTTCCAAGTGACAAGATTCCCTTCCACAAAAGTAAAGTAACCCTACGTGGATTTTCTAGTTGTCTGATCACCTATCCAATCAGAATCTGTATATCCTCCAATATTAGATATGCCATTTTTTTGAGAATAACAAACCTTTTCATGGAGCACTCTTGAAGTATCTCAAGATCCAATAGACTGCTTCTATATGTTCTTCACTTGGTGCATGCATGAACTGACTCACAACGTTCACAGCATATCCTACATCAAGCCTTGTGTGTGATAGGTAGACTAATCTTCCAACTAATTGCTGATAACGCCCTTTGCCTGCTGGGGTTTGATCTGGGAGAATTCTGAGCTTATGATTCATTTCCATGAGCATCACTATCGGTTTACAATAAAGCATTCCAATTTCGGCTAGAAGATCCAACACATATTTTCGCTGTGAAAGGAAGACTTCATGTTTTGATCTTGCAACCTCAATTCCCAAAAAATATTTTAGTTGTCTGAGATCCTTCATTTCAAATTTCATGGCTAAATACTCCTGTAAAACTTGCATTTCACATGTGTCATCTCCTGTCACGACCATATCATCAACATATACACTTAAAGCTGTTACTTTTCCTTCTTTGTGTTTTATACACAAAGTATGATCTGAGTTACTTTGCTTATAACCAAACTTCTTCATTGTAGCTGAGAATCTCCTAAACCATGCTATAGTTGACTGTTTCAGCCCGTACAATGACTTCTTCAATTTACAGACTTCACCTTGACACAAAGAACCACTTTTAATTCTGGGTGGTAGCTCCATGTAGACTTCTTCTTCTAAATCTCCATCGAGGAAAACATTTTTAACATCAAATTGTTTCAGAGGCCAGTCTCGATTCGCTGATATAGATATAATAATACTAATTGTATTGATCTTAGCTGCTGGTGCAAAAGTATCTTGATAGTCTATCCCATACCTTTGCGTTTATCCCTTTGCAACTAGCCGAGCTTTATATCTATCAATACTTCCATCTGGTTTGAGTTTCACTGTGAACACCCATCAATATCCAATTATCTTTACTCCTTTAGGTTGGTGAACAAGTTCCCAAGTGGCATTCTTTTATAAAGCCTCCATCTCTTTGTTCATCGCCTTTTTTCATTTTGGATCAGCTAATGCATCCTGCATATTACTAGGAATAAAAACCATGGATAATTGATCAACAGTAAATGCATACGATTTAGTCAACCTATGGGAGGACACATAGTTTTTGATTGAGTATTTGGTCTTGGCTTCAGGATCAGGATCATACTGTTTTTTTGGAACTTCCCTATTCAATCTTTGTGGATATCCAAGGGTTATATTTTATTAGGAACACGTGTTTCATTAGACTCATTAAACACAAGATTCGTATTTACCCGAGGAGGATCACTCTGGGTTGATTCTTCAGTTGCTGCTGCAGACGGGGGCAACTCTGAGGGTTCTTTAGGAGAAATTAATTCTAACTCAATAAACTCAACACCTCCGCTATTTTCTTATTGAACATTCTCTTCACTTGAACTCTCCCGTGAAGAGATTTCCAAGAGACCCCCCCTGAATAATATGACACTGATTCATGGAAGGAGACATCTAGAGTCACATGGAGCTTTTGGCTGTGTGGATCATAGCATCGATATCCTTTTTGAAATTCAGAGTAGCCAACAAATACACATTGTTTGGCACATGGATCAAGTTTATTTCGCAAGATTTTTGGGATATGAACATATGCGGTACACCAAAAAATCCAAAGTTCAATATTCGAAAGATGGGAAATTGAAATCAGGGATTGTAGCTTGGGTTGAGGAGTCTAAAAATCTATTACTCGAGAAAGTGTTCGATTGATGAGGTAGGCAACAAATTTGACAGCTTCTCCCCAATAAAACCAAGGCATGTTCATACCAAAGAGAGAGGCACACACTACTTCCAAAAGTTTTCTATTCTTCCTTTTTGCCAATCCATTTTGTATAGGTACAAGAGGTCTGATGACGAATTCCTGATTGGTCAGAAAAGTCTCGAGAGAAGCATTGACAAACTTAGTACCATTGTTAGATTGCAAAACACGAATCTGCTTTTGGTACTGAGTATGTATCATGTTGTGGAATTTCTGAAATGCTAGACACACATCACTATAAGAAGAGATACCCAAGTCATTCTAGTACATTCATCAATAAATGTCACAAAGTAACGAGCTCTAGAAATAGAGGGAACCTTGGCTGGACCCCAAACATCAGAATGAATAATTTCAAAAGGTCAAAACTTTTATTCAAACTCAGTAAATAAGAGATACGATGGCTCTTAGCCACTTCATAGGTGTCACAATGAAAATCCAAATCATTCAAACATGAAAAAAAGTTGTGGTTGCAATTTCTTAAGATAACCAAAGGAAAAATGGCCTAATCTTCAGTGCCATAGCCATATAGTTGTTTGAGCATTATCTTCACTGCTGGCTTGATTTGACTGACTGATTTTCAATCCCCCATTCTCTGTCAACTCAAAATAGTAGAGTTTGCCCCATCTTACACCATAACCGAGAATCTTCCGGCTTAGAATGTTCTGAAAGACACAAAATGAGGGCCAGAAGGTTACAGTACAAGTAAGAGTTGAAGTAATTTGGCTAACAGATAAAAGATTGTATTCAAGAGATGGAACCACAAGGACAATTTCTAATGTAAGATTATTAGATAATATAATAGATCCTTCCCTATTAATAGGAGAGGTACTACCATTGGCTGTTGAAATAACAGATTGCAGAGAAGGGAAGATAGATTGTAACTGATTGGGATCCCTTGTCATGTGATCGGATGCACCTGTATCAATAATCCAAGTTCTATTCTTAGAATTTACAAAGAATACTGATGCTTTACCAAGAATACCTGGATGGGCAACATTTGCCGTAGGTAGCTGCTGATTGTCTTTCGTGGTTGTCACCATATGTTTCCCAACAATCTTTTTTTGGTTTTTTTTTTTTTGAAAAATCCCACTACTCTGGATAACCAATAATCTCATAACAACATTGTTGTGAATGTCATTTTTCTCCACAGTGAGTACATACTCGGTTGTTACCTTTTCCAGATGATTGAGTGTGCCGACTGCTTGATGATCCTTGTTGGTTTTGGTTGACCAACATAGCCAAGTTCTCTGAGATTGGGCAATAGATCCCCATTGTCTGTCTCTGTTGATATTCTCATCTGACATATGATTATGTGCTCTCCAAATCAAGTTTGGGGTCTTTTCGCAAGATTTCTCCACGAACCTGATCAAACTCAGAGTCAAGCCCACTGAGAAAAATATGAACTCGAAGCCTAGCCATTACAGAGTGCAACTGGATTTGTCCTTCGACAGTTCCTTCTTGAGAGATAGTTCTATGATCAATCTCTTGGAAAATAACAACCAGTTCATTGTAGTACATTGATAATGGTCTACCATTTTGTTTGGTAGAAAAATATCTCTGGTTCAGCTCAAATATACACGTTTCTTCTGATCCATCATAGAACGTTTTTGATACTGCTTCCCATATCTCTTTGGCAATAGAGAGGCGAATAAATCACTGCATTAGCAACGGAGTCAATAAGCCAACTTTTTACTCTTTGATTTTCAGTAATCTATACTCCAAAATTGGGATCTCCAAATCCTGGTTTTCTCGTTGTGCCGGTGAGATATCCAACTTTGTTGCGAGCGCCAATTCGTATCTCCATGAGCTGGGACCATAATGAATAATTGGTCTCATCGAGGATGATTCCAGTTGGAAATGTAGAATTGTCATGGTGGACGATAATCTATGGTGATGGGATAAGTTCGGTTGATGTGCCTGTAGTGGTGGCCATCACAACTTCATATGGTCTTGAAATTTGGTTATGTCTGGTCTGATCCAGTTTGGTTTAGTCTAGTTCGGTCTAGTCTGGTCGATTTGGTTCGTTTCGGTCTGGTCTGATTTGGGTCCGGTTCTAGTCCGGTGCAATTGTAGTATGGTTCGACTCCAGTTTGGATCCGCTGGGTTGACCCGCAGATAAATAAGAAACAATGTTTCTAAGTTAAAATTTTTTTTTACCTTTCTTCTTCGGTGATGGCAGCGTCAGCTTCCTTCAGTGTTTTGGTCGCTAGCGACAACGGGGCCAGTGGTGCCATCATCGACGGTTATCAGAGGTCATCGATGATCAGCGTCGACACTATTTTGGCTACGGGACCGTCGTTGCAGAAAGAGAACAAAGTTTTGCAAGTTGGCTTCCTTCGGTGACAGCGGTGATCGGCGGCAATAACGGCCTGGTGATGCGGTCGTCGGTGATCGTTGTTGGTCGTCGGCGACGTTCTTTTGGCTACGGGACTGCTAGGATACTGAGTTGCTGAAAAAATAGAGTTCTGCAACTCCCTGACCATTTTGTTTTAGGTGACTATGGAAGCACTTAGCTCTGACCTTCGGTGACGGAAAGGAGAAGAGAATTCTCCCACTCTGATACCATGTAAAACCGAGGCAAAGAGATTAAAAACCGAGACACAGAGAATTGTTTCATAGAATGCTTTTTGACAATGTATTCTTCTCCATTTAGGAGGCTATTTATGATAGATTACATGCTGATTTTAAGATCAATTTAGATCCTAAAATTAAGGAATAAAATCACAGGACATTTCCTTACAATCACACTAATCAATTTTACATACAATTCATTACAGGTTTGCAAACAAAGTCAGGTAAAAACTCTGGTCAATGTATTGAGTAAGGATGCCATTCTGTGTTCTTTGCACATTTACAATGTGTCACCTCCTACGAGAACGATCGTGGTCTTCTTTTCTTTTGCCATATCTTTCATGCCTATGTAGTAACGATCTTCGTTGTCTATTCTCTTGCCGTAATCACTGTCATCTCTCATGTGGAAATACCTTCTGTCATCAAGTTTTCTGCTCCCTTTACCATTTTCACTGCCATGCATACTATGGTGATCTTTGTCATCCATGCTTCTCTTCCGGTAGCCTCTCTCATCCCTCGTGTAAGAGCCACTACTTTCTTGCCTTTTATCATCTTCTCGGTATTCTGTTCTCCTCCCTTCCTCCATGTACTTCCTATTTCTGTCCTCTTGCCCAGTCTTTCTCCTTCCAACATCTCGATCAAAACTCGCTTCTGATGTTCATGTTTGGTAGTCTGCTCTCTTTGTTCAATTTTTTTAATGCTCTCCACTCCTCTTCCTCCCTGTATCTCCGACTTCTATCACTTTGCTTGCCACCGTCAATTGCTGAACCTCTCTGTTCATGGCCTGTTGTGGACTCAATATCACACCGAGTCACACAACAAAGGAGGCAACAACAACTCACTTAGTCCACTAGTTATAATTATATTACTTTGAGTATGATTTATTTCTTATATTGTTTTAAGTAGGAGTTATTTCTAATTATTGTACTAGGTAGGGTCGTAGGGGCATTATGGGAATTATTGTAACCCTAACCCTAAAACTCCTTGTCGTGGTCTATTTAAAGAAGAGAATGAAAGAAAGAAGGTATGGTTTGAGATTTTTGAATAACCTAGTGTAAACAGGCTGAGATCACCTTCTTGATCTCGAGTTAGGGTTTCTTAAAAATACCCAATGTATCCTTCACCCTCCATTGTCCTCCATCTTCATCCATCTTCCATCACCATCATCCCCAGCAAGATGAGGAACTTCATGCCCCTTTTCTGAGCCTAAAGAGAAGGTCTTCCCTCCTTTTCGGCAGCAGCAGCAAGAGAGACCTCAACCCCTCCCTTATCGAGCAGAAAAGTGAGGATCTTCATCCTCAGATCACGAGCAGTCCTGATGCAACGTGGGAGTTGATCATAGCAACTAAGAAGAGGTAATAATCTATTCAAAACTTGTGTTTCAAGTTATATCAGAAAGAAGGATGCAATCTTATCTCAAGCAGCAAAAAAGAGGGCCAAACTCTCTTTGCCGTGATCAAGAAAAGAGAGCAGCTTACTCAAGCAAGCTCAGCATTGCAGTGGGGTATCCTACCCTTCATAGCAACTCGTTTGGATCATCAAAAGAGGAGCTTTCCTCCTGGCTGAGCACTGGTCAAGAGAAAGGCTCACGTATAGACCTTTGACGTGAAGATAGCTTTAATTCTAAGTGCTGGAGCCTCAAGTTCCACGCCGTGTTACTCGATCCATGACCCGGGACCGTAACGTATCAGAGCAGGGTAACATGGGGGATACTTTCAGCAATGAAGAAATTCAAACCAGAATGCAAAAGATGGAAGATAGCCTTGAATCAGCATAACCATTGTTGGGGAGAGTTTGTGGAATAGAAATAGAGTTGAAGCAAAACAGAGAAGAGACGAAACAAAACAGAGAAGAGATTCAGCAATTCAGAGAGGCGGTACATCATATGTTCGCTGAGATTCAACAAAGGCTAGAGACGAGGGCAGAGATGCAACCTAGACCAGAGACGAGGGAGGTGATCTAACCATATAACAGGAAAGGGGAGCAGTGGCCTTGGCGCATGGCTGTCCAAGGACCACAACATGGAGGCACCATACCAAGGTACACAAAGTTAGAATTTTCTACTTTCAATGGTTCCGTGGATCCCTTAATTTGGTTGCATAGGTGTGATTTTTTTTTTTTTTAAATCAAGGGACTGCTGAATGGGATAAGGTGCAACTAGCATCTTTCCATATGATAGACGAAGCCCTGTTATGGGTTAGTCAGGTGGAGAAAAGAGACCAGGTATGGATTGGGGTGAATTTAAAAATCTATGCACAATCAGATTTGGCCCTCCCACCAACTTCAACCCCCTGGGGGAGTTAGTCCTATTGAGACAAACTGGTTCTATGGAACAATATCAAAAACAGTTCCAAGAAAAATTGGCTTGTGCTGGTGAGAGGGTCCGGGTCGATCAACAGATCTCCTTCTTCACAGCGGATCTCAATGAGTATTTACGGTTAGAGGTGGAACTCCTTGCGCCTACGGATTTAGCTCAGGCAATGAATATGGCCCAAGCAAAGGAACAAAGACAACAGTTGTAGCAACGTAAGCCGAGTTGGTTGGGGGAGTAGAACACTTCCTCCACTTGGAAAGGGCTCCGCTATACTTCATCTCAGGGAACATCTCCAGCAACACCTTCCTCTAGAAACACTTCGACTACGACTCCGGTTGCCGATTCCCGCCCTAGTAATCCCCCATTGCACTTTATAAAAAAATTAACGAGTGCGGAGATGGCAGAAAGGTGATCCAAAAATCTATGCTACAACTGCGATGAGCAGTATCGGGTGGGGCACCAATGTAAGCGATTGTTTTGGCTTGAGGTGGTGGATTCAGATGATACAGAGGAGACAGATGATGTTATCAAGGAGGAACCATCAGAGATTTCCTTGCATGCTATTACTAGGCAGGAATCACCTAAAACGATGCAAGTCCAACCTTATGTCATCGATCGGGAATTGGTGGGACTCGTCGACTCGGGGAGTACACTGTTATGGACTCCATAACATCACAAGTTATCAACAGGCGTAGGAATTAAATTATGTTATTTTCCATTTCATGTAATTCAATTTGGTTTGGTTTGGTTTAGATGTAATGTGGCATGAACCAGTTGACCCATGGGTCTAACTTGTATCTCCATCCTCAACCTTATTTATGGGGACGTCAAGGTGAATGAAAGCAAGCATTGAGAAAATTAGAATTAAACAGGTCGGATTCTTCCTCAGAGGTCCAGGTTGGATTCTCCCACTGAGGTTCAGGTCGAGCTTCCTTCAAAGCTCAATCATTCCATTCCGAATTCCACCATTCCATGTTCTAGAAACAAGAATCCTCTTCCAGCGTCAATATTCAATATGGAGGGAAGAGAGGAAAGAAGGGTGACTCGATCCATGGCTCAGGAAGATCCCAACATCTTGGTATCAGACAGGTCCACCCTTGGGGATTCCACTTCCCCTGATGATTTGCAGCAATTACTTGAGGACAATCATCGGAGGATAGAAGTTCAAGCTCAATCCCTAGACGAAGTGCATCAGACCACATCTGACCTACGTGAGGCTTTCAAATCAATGGAAGCAGCAATCCAAGCCATCCTCCGATGACAAGAAGACAGTGGCCTTCAAGCGCCGCTGCCGACAGCCTAATCTCCGCCGTCTGACCACCATCAGTACCAGCCAGCGCCGCCTCCTCCACCACCTCTGCGCCACAAGAATCCCCCTATGGGCCCTTCCGCTCAGGGACCAAATTTGGTTCCCAGGTATTTCAAACTGGACTTTCCTACATATGATGGGTCTAAGGACCCCTTGATTTGGTTAACCAAGTGTGACCAGTTCTTTTATCATAAAAAAACACCGGTGGATGACAAGGTTCATTTGGTCACATACCACATGCTCGATGAAGAGCTCCTATGGTACCACTGATTCCGAAATGACCATTTGGTTCATGATTGGGCGACCTTTAGACAATCTTGCATGATGAGGTTTGGTCCTCCAGCTAGTAGCAATCCATTGGGAGAATTGATCAATTATAAATAGACTGGGTCACTAGAGGTGTACCAAAAGACCTTCCAAGAACGTTTGGCCTGCGCTAGTGTGTTTGTCAGGCCCTCCCATTATAGTGGATTACTGCAGTGGCTAAAGATAGGACATAGTCTCACTTCACGTGAACCTATATAAATCTTGTCGCACTTTTCTGTGCTTGTTTTTCCTTCTTCTGTATTTATTATTATTGCTCTCATTAGTTTGGAATTAAGGAGACTAATTCCTAACATTGTGGAAAATCTGGTCACATAAAGAAAAATTGTAGAGCACCGAAGAAGGATGAAAATACAAACGATGCTACAAATGCGGTGACTGAAGAAGCACCAGATGCTTTACTCTTGTCGGTTGATAGCCCTATTGATTCTTGGGTATTAGATTCAGGGGCTTCTTTTCACACCATTGCACACCACGAGATCATGGAGAATTTGGAGATCATGGTGTTATGGGCTCACAATTACCCACTTGGTCCTAGGGTTAAGTACCTGTGCCTTCCGCTACTAACGGGTCGGTCTTTTGGGAAGTATTGGCTAGGTGCTTAACATTTGGTATCAAAGCTAGCACTTGGTCACAAGTTCGATTCCCAACAGGCACGAGAGATCGTAAATCCCGGATGCAAGCACTCCTCCTCATTGCTAGCGGGTAAAGCCGCCGGGGTCGTCAGCTCGTGAGGTGGGGTGTGATGTTATGGGCTCACAGTGACCCATTTGGTTATGGGGTTAAGTACCTATACCTTCCGCTCCAAACAGGTCGGTCTTTTGGGTAATATTAGCTAGGTGCTTAACACATGGGAAGGTGAATCTTGCTGATGGAGAACCTTTGGATATTGTCAGTATTGATAACGTTTGTTTGAGGATGTCGAATGAGATAGTGTGGAAAATTCACAAGGTGAGACATGTGCCAAAACTTAAGTGTAATCTGATCTCGGTAGGGCAGCATGATGATGAAGGTCAATGTAATTTTTAATGATGCTGCCTAGAAAGTCACTAAGGGAGCCATGGTTGTTGCAGGAGGAGTTAAAACTGGAACTCTTTATATCACTTCCAGTTGCAGATGTTGATGCTGTTGTTGATTCTTACTTGAGGCATTATAGGCTCAGTCACATGAGTGAGAAGGGAATGAAAGTGCTTTAGTCCAAAGGGAAGCTACCAAGGTTGAAAACTATAAATAATAGTTTGTGTGAAGGCTGTATTTTTGGAAAGCATAAAAGGGGTTAGCTTTTCTAAGGTTGGAAAGAAGCAAAAGACAATAAAATTGGAGTTAGTTCACATAGTTGTGTGGGGGCCTTAAGCTATTATTTCCCTTGGTGGTTCTAGCTACTATGTGACATTTATTGATGTTGCAAGCAGAAAGGTTTGGGTTTACTTCCTAAAAACGAAATCTGAAGTCTTTGATACCTTCAAGAGATGAAGAACAATGTTTGAGAGTGAGACAGATTTGAAGGTGAAGTGCTTACTGTCAGATAATGGGGGAGAATATTTATATGATGATTTCAAGTGATAGTATGCCGATAATGGAATCAAGATGAAGAAGACTATTCTTGAAAAACCTCAATAGAATGGTGTACCAGAGAGGATGAAAAAGACTTTGAATGAGCATTAGATTTGTATGGGGGATTGCCAAAGATGTTCTGGACTGAGGCTATTAGCACCCTTGCCTATTTGATCAATAGAGGTCCCTCAACATCAGAGGATTGCAAAATACTAGAAGAGGTCTGGAGTGTCAAAGAGGTAAACCTTTCTTTCTTGAAAGTATTTGGTTGTGTTTCATATACTTCATATTGATTCTGTTGCTAGAAGTAAATTTGATGCTTAATCTAAAATATGTTTCTTCATTGGCTATAGTGGTATCAAGTTTAGTTATTTCTTCTGGGATGACCAAAGTCGAAAGGTTATTAGGAGCAAGGATGTTATCTTCAATGAAGGTGTCTTGTATAAAGACTAGTTGAGAACAGATTCTGAGAGCACAAGCAATGAAGCCAAGAAGCCTGAAGTGATTCAGTTTAGAGATCTTTCAATTATTGAGATGGAGAATATTGCTCATGAAGACCAGGAAAATATACCTCCATAAGTAAATCAGAACATTCTTGTGATTGAACTTAGGAGATCTGCCAGAACTAGAAGACCACAGAGGTACTCCCCTGCACTGATTTATATTTTACTGTCTAATAAAGGTGAACTAGAGAGTTATGAGGAAGTCATGCAAGTTGATGGATCAACCAAGTGGGAGTTGGCCATGAAGGACGAGATGGATTCACTGTTATCCAATCAGACATGGTAGTTGACCGAGTTACCTAAAGGGAAGAAGACCTTGCAGAATAAATGGGTGTGTCGAATAAAAGATAAACATGATGGCTGCAAGCGATACAAGGCAAGATTGGTGGTAAAAGGCTTTCAACAAAATGAATGCATTGATTACACTAAGATTTTCTCTCTAGTAGTGAAATTGACTACTATTCAAATAATGCTTGGGCTAGTGGCAAACGAAGACTTGCACTTAAAGCAGCTGGATGTAAAAGACAATCTTTCTTCATGGTGATTTGGAGGAAGAAATCTACATGATGCGGCCACAGGGTTTCAAAGCACATGTAAAGGAGAAAATGGTGTGCATACTTTAAAGGATCTTGTATGGTCTTAAACAAGCATCAAGTATAAGAAGTTTGACACCTTTATGAGTGGTAATGATTTCTTGAGGTGCCAAACAGATCATTGTTGTTATGTGAAGAAGCTTGATGACTCCTATATCATTCTACTGCTATGTCTTGATGACATGTTGATAGTAGGTGCTTGCAACCAGAAAATAGATAAGTTGAAAAGGGAGTTGTCCAAGAAGTTTGCAATGAAAGATTTGGGTGCTGCAAAACAAATCCTTGGGATGAGGATTACTAGGGACATTAATGTCTCAAAAATGTCATCAATGTCACGAGAAGAATATGTGAAGAAGGTGTTGAGCAGATTCAACATGACTGGTGCAAAACCAGTAAGTACTCCTTCGGCATGTCACTTTAGGTTATCTAAGGAGCAATCACCTTCTATTGAGCTGGAGTGGGCCAACATGGCCAATGTGCCTTATGCTCATGTTATTGGCAGTGTCACGTATGAGATGGTGTGCACTAGACCAGACATAACTCATGCAGTGGGAATTATGAACAAATATATGAGCAATCCAGGTAAACAACATTGCGAAGTAATGAAGTGGATTCTCAGGTATTTGAGAGGCAGTACAGACTCAGCCTTATATTTTAGAAAGTCAGACTTGGGATTAGAAGGTTATTTAGATGCTAACATGGCTAGAGACATTGATGGCAAAAAGAGTACCACTGGATATGTATGCACATTGGATGGTATAGTAGTAAGTTGGGTCTCTAAGTTGCAGAAGATAGTTGCTCTTTCCACCACTGAGGCAGAATATGTTACCATGATCGATCCCATCAAAGAGATGTTATGACTGCAGTCTTTCTAGGAAGAATTAGGTCCCGAGCATGGGAAGAATGTGTTGTATTGAGACAGTCAAAATGTTATTCATTGTGTGTTGAATTTATGGAAAAGTGAAATACTTCATTAACTTCAATAACTTGTTGTAATCAAGAGTACATGAACCTCTATTTATAATAGAGGAAGGTAGTAGAGTCCAATTACAATAAAACTACCCTTGTCCCAATTACACCCAAACTCTAACACTTAAGGTAAGTCCTAACATAATTAGGTAACTCAATATTGATAAAAGACAAATATAACTTAAACTAAAACTCTTCTTGGTCGTGACCCTAAGATAAAGATACTTTTGTGAGTCCTTCTTGATCTTCCAACTGATGTGATAAGGATGCCAGCTCTTGGTAATCATTGTGGGTCCTACTTCTTATGGACTTGGGCCCATCTTGTGGGCCTTCCTTGGTCATGTGGCCCATCTTATAATAATCTTACATAAGTGGGCCTTCCTTGGTCATTTGGGCTTGATATTTTCTTCCAACACCCCCTCTCAAGCTGGGGGTGAGAGAACAACATGAACTCCCAACTTACTGCAAATGATGTATAAAATATTTTTGTATAAAATGGCACATCTTCCAATATGCCTTCATCTTCGAACATTCCCCCTCACGTTGTTGCATCCTTCCACGAGGCCCTGCGGCATTATAAGTGAGAGTAAAAATCACTCCTAGCCGGTAAGCCATTGCTTCATATTCCAGTTTTAATGCTAGATGTTTGGCACACTCCACTGCTATCGGTAGTGTGTCTATCGGCATTACTTTGAAGTGTCCACCACCGTGTCCCTCCACAGGACGACTCTCAAGTGGTAGGAAGTTCCTCCGTCATGGACTTCCAACCAAAAATAATTTTCATCTTTTTGACGGGGATGAAGTTCCTCTATCGCGGAGTCCCAACCACAAATAATTTTCATCTTTTTGACGGGGATGAAGTTCCTCCATCATGAACTTCCAACCACAAATAATTTGCATCATTTTTTATGGGGATGAAGATCCTCCGTCGTGGACTCCCAACCACAAATAATTTTTATCTTTTTAACGAGGATGAAGTTCCTCCGTTGTGGACTCCCAACCACAAACAATTTTGATCTTTTTGATAGGGTAAATTGAATGATGACCTGAGGCCACCTCTTCTTCAATAATAATGTCCCCAAAGAGACATAATAGCTGCTACTGAATATAACACGACCATCTTCCAACACATATAACACAAACCAAATAGTAAACTTTGTCAAAGAACCCATGAAATAATCTGATATAAAAATTTCTTCTTTGATGCACAAGCTTCATCTTTTGTGCTCCCCCTTTCTTGAATATTTTGGTCACATAAACTTATCCACAACATAAGGAATAAAATACCTCTTTCTTGTTCTTCTTCTACTTCTCCCCCTCAAGCTGGGAGGTAATGGCAATGATCCCAGCTTGAGCCAAATATCATAGATGTAGTAATAAACCCAAATAATAGAGATTTATAAATAAACTCTCAAACCAGGGAGAAGTGAGATATTTTCCTGATCAACTCAAAAAGTGACGCGAAACAATTGGCATAAATTCGGATTTTTCAATACAACAGAATACCAACATGACCTTTGATTCTTCCAATTCAAATATATCTTTCAATATAGATCAGATTGACATGAAATATTTTCCTTATGAAAGTAGACTTAAATAAATTTCTTCCAAGTATAACATCTCTTCATAAATATAATTATCAAAAGATAAATAATTTGATAGGTTTCGGTCTTTGTCATCAGGCCGAACTAAGTTCTGTTTCACCTATTTTTCTAGAATAACCATTGACTCTTCCAAGATCAAAATCTCCTTATAAAAAAATCATACTGTTATGGTCCTGTCTTAAGTACCTATGCCTTCCGCTCCTAACAGGCCGGTCTTTTGGGATGTATTGGCTAGGTGCTTAACATTTGGTATCAGAGCGGGCTCCCACATTGCGAGTTTGAGTCCCAAGGTGCTCAAAGGCTGAATTAAAATTACTGGTAGGTCACAGAGGCTGGATTAATTACTGGTAGGTCGCGTCTAGGTATTATCGCGGTTGGACCAGTGTCGCTGCAGTTGGGCCAGTGTCATTGCGCCACTGTGGTCGTTGGCTCGCAAAGGTGGGGTGTGATGTTATGGACCTGGGTTAAGTACCTATCCCTTCTGCTCCTAACAGGCCAGTCTTTTGGGATGTATTGGCTAGGTGCTTAACATTGGGGTGTGATGTTATGGTTTTGGGTTAAGTACCTATTCCTTCCGCTCCTAACAAGCCGGTCTTTTGGGATGTATTGGCTAGGTGCTTAACACATACCGAGAATTGGTTGAATAGGTAATAAAATAGACTTACATACCTTTCTATTGATATATAATTATCCATATAAAGTCTCTTTCTTGATAGCTTAAAATACCTCGAAAGTTGAGGCTTTCTACTGCAGCTCGAACCTCTTTTTCAATCTGACCTTTGCTGCTTCAAATATCAATTTATTTTTGTACATAACTCAGATAAAAAAATGGTTGAATATGTAAAAGAATAGACTTACAGATATTTATTTTGATATATATTTCTTCATATAAAGTCTAGTTCTTGTTAGCAAAAAATACCTTGGAATCTGAAGATTGCTGCTGCTGTTAGAACCTTTTTTCAATCTGACCTTCTATCATTCAAATATCGATAACTATTTATATATAAATCCGATTGGAACAAATTGTTCTTATTTGGAAATTAGACTCAAATATCTTTCTGTCAATATATAATTTGAAATATTTAAAACTTATTTGGAGGTAAAAAATGCAAAGGAAACTACGGGTGTAGGGACTAAAAAAAAATAACTATGAACCTAGACCTAAGGTTTAAGGTTTAGAGAAAAGGATCACATTACCTCCATGAGTTGACCAAGTCAACTCATAGGACCTGCTCTGATACCATATTGAATTTATGAAAAGTGAAATACTTCATTGACTTCAATAACTTGTTGTAATCAAAGTACATGAACCTCTATTTATAATAGAGGAAGGTAGTAGAGTCCAATTACAATAAAACTACCCTTGTCCCAATTACACCCAAACTCTAACACTTAAGGTAAGTTCTAACATAATTAGGTAACTCAATATTGATAAAAGACAAATATAATTAAACTAAAATTCTTCTTGGTCATGACCCTAAGATAAAGATACTTTTGTGAGTCCTTCTTGATCTTCCAACTGATGTGATAAGGATGCCAGCTCATGGTAATCATTGTGGGTCCTACTTCTTATGGGCTTGGGCCCATCTTGTGGATCTTCCTTGGCCATGTGGCCCATCTTATAATAATCTTACATATTTGGGCCTTCCTTGGTCATTTGGGCTTCATCTTATCTTCCAACATTTTGCAAAGAATCTTGTTTAACATGCCAAAACAAAGTACATACAGGTGTGTTATCAATTCATCAGATTAGTTCTAGAGGATGGAGTTTAAGCACTTGAGAAAATTCAAGGGAGTTAGAATTCAGCTGATATATTGACGAAGACTATTACGATCGAGAAACTAAAGTTTTGTACAACTTCACTTGGACTACTCTCTGAGGATTGAGAAGTTGTTGTCGTTGTAGAGGAGATATTGATGATGGATTACACTAAGTTGGTCATGGATTGACCTTCGCGGTAAGGTCACTGTGGGGATTGGAAGGGGCCGGAGGCAGATCCCCCATTTGATCTATGATAGATTGACTATTGTTTAATTAAGGGCAGTTTGGAAATTTTACTCTTGTAATGCGGTTGCCCTAGTTTTCTCTTTAAATTAGGGGATGCGGCTATTAGGTTTTTATGATCTTAATGCGAGGAGCATATCGAGTTGTAGCCAGAGAGGTTAGAGAGAAACACATGTAAGTGTGTGATTTCTCTTGTATACTATTTGTTCTTCATAGTGGATTACTACAGCGGCGAAAGACAGGACATAGTCTCACCTTGAGACAAACCTATATAAATCTTTTTGTGCTTTTTAGTGCTTGCTTTTCCCTTCTTCCACGTTTATTATTATTGCTCCCGTTAGTTTGGAATTAGGGTGTCTAATTCCCAACAGACTACACTAAGATTTTCTCTCCAGTAGTGAGATTGACTACTATTAGAATAGTGTTTGGACTAGTGGCAAATGAAGACCTGCACTTAGAGCAGTTGGATGTAAAGATATCCTTTCTTCATGGTGATTTTTAGGAAGAAATTTACATGATGCAACCACCGAGTTTCAAACCACATGGAAAGGAAAAAATGGTGTGCAAACTTTAGAAGAACTTGTAATGGTGTGCAAACTTCAGAAGAACTTGTATGGTCTTAAACAAGCTCTAAGACAATGGTATAAGAAATTTAATACTTTTTTGAGTAGTAATGGTTTCTTGAGGTGCCAGGCGGATCATTGTTGTTATGTGAAGAAGCTTGATGACTCCTACTTCATTCTACTGCTATATGTTATTGACATGTTGATGACAGGTGCTTTCAAACAGGAAATAGATAGTTTAAAAGGGAGTTGTCCAAGAAGTTTGCAATGAAGGATTTGGGTGCTGCAAAACAAATCTTTGGGATGGGGATTACTATGGATATTGATGTCTTGAAACTATCACAAAAAGAATATGAGGAGAAAGTGTTGAGCAGATTCAACATGAATGATGCTAAACCAGTGAGTACTACTTTGGCTACTCACTTTAGTCTATCTAAGGAGCAGTCACCTTCTACAAAGCAGGAGCGAGCCAACATAGCCAATTGCTTTATGCTTATGCTATTTGTAGTGTCACGTATGAGATGGTGTGCACTAGACCAGACATAGCTCATGCAGTGGGAGTTGTTAGTAGAAATATGAGTAATCCGGGTAAACAACATTGGGAAGTAGAGAAGTTGATTCTCAGGTATTTGAGAGGCACTGCAGAGTCAACCTTATGTTTTAGAAAGTCAGACTTGGGATTACTTGGTTATGTATATACTGACATGGCTGGAGACATTGATGGCAGGAAGAGAACCATTGGATTTGTATACACATAGGGTGGTACAGCAGTTAGTTGGGTCTCTAAGTTGTAGAAGATAATGTCTCTTTTCACTATTGAGACAGAATATGTTGTGGTCACCAAAACCAGCAAATAGATGGTATGGTTGCAATCTTTCTAGGAAGAATTAGGTCTCAAACATGGGAAGAATGTGTTGCATGTTTTATTGTGATTATTTATTTAGCAAAGAACCATGTTTATCATTCCAGAATAAAGCACATACAGGTGTGTTATCACTTCATTAGATCGGCTCTTGAAGATGGAGTATTAGCCCCGTATTATCCACGATATATTGATTGTTATTTCATTAAAGGTGGTTTGGGAATTTCACTCTTGTAATGTGATTGCCCTAGCTTTCTCTTTAAATTGGGGAGTGCTGCTATTAGGGTTTTATGATCTTAATCTGAGGAGCATCTCAAATTGTAGCCCGAGAGGTAAGACAGAAACACTTGTAAATGTGTGATTTCTCTTGTAAACTATTTCATCTTCATAGTGGATTACTGCAACGGTGGAAGACGGGACGTAGTCTCACCCTGAGGCGAACCTATATAAATCTTGTTTTGCTTTTCCGTGATTTTTTCCCTTTTTTCGCGATTTTAAGAGTTTTTTCATGAGAGGTACCTTATTATTTGTTGAAGGCTTCTGATACATGTCGGACAAAATCTTCATAATCCCTATTGTGGTTTTCTCCGATGCCATGTTGTGATTCTTCGATATTGTTAACAGAAATACTCCCAACACATGTCTATCGAGGAGAATCCACTCATTATCTTTCATACTTTTTGGTTTCATATCCAGAAGAGGTTCGTGTATCTTTTTACTGTATAGATAATCTTCTATCTACATCACACAAAATCCGTACCATCAAACTTATTGATTCCAATTGTCGATCCTTCTTTTCCAGCCATTGCTCTCAATCACAAACCAAAGCTCTGATACCATGTGTTAAGAATTAGACACCCCATTCCAAACTAACAAAATCAATAGTAATAATTACGAAACAAAGGAAAAGCAAGCACGAGAACAAACAAGATTTATAAAGGTTTCCCTCAAGGTGAGACTACGTCCTGTCTTCCACTGCTATAGTTATCCACTATAAAGATGAAATAATTTACAAAGAGAAATTACACACTCTTACATGTGTTTTTCTCTAACCTCTCGAGCTGCAACTCCAGATGCTCCTCAGGATGATGATATACAACAAGGTGATAAAACCCTAACAACGACATCCCCATATATAAAGAGAAAATAAGAGCACTCGAATTAGAGGTGTTAAATCCCTACACTATCCTTAATGACACTGCTGTCAATATCCCCACATACAAAGTGTCAATCTGCGCCAGAGGGTATGGTGTTAATTAGGCTCCACAAATTAACAATCTCCCACTTGGAAATTCATCCATCATCAATATCTTCTCTGTAGCTACAACAACTTCTCAATCCTCAGAGTGAATTCTAACTAAAGTTGCACACAACTTTAGTTTCTCAATCATAGCAGTCTTTGTCAACATATCAACTGGATTCTAATTTCCTTGAATCTTCTCAAGTGCTGAGACACCATCCTCTAGAGCCGATCTGATGAAGTGATAATGCACCTATATGTGCTTTGTTCTGGCATGATAAACAATATTCTTTGCTAAATGAATAGCACTCTGACTGTCACAATAAAACACATTCTTCCCATGTTTGAGACCTATCTCTTCCCAAAAAGACAGTAACCATACCATCTCTTTGTTGGCTTCGATCACGACAACATATTATGCTTCAGTAGTGGAAAGAGCAACTATCTTCTACAACTTAGAGACCCAACTAACTATTGTTCCACCCAATGTGTATACATATCCAGTGGTACTCTTCCTACCATCAATGTCTTCTGCCATGTTAGCATCTGCATAACCCTGTAATCCCAAGTTTGACTTTTTGAAACATAAGGCTGAGTCTGTAGTTGACGTAGAATTTAGTTACATCGGCTTTAATACCTCGCAAGCGTACGAATCGTTCATGTAATTTAGCAGGAAGCGAGGGTCATATCCATAGGGAGGACTGAATTTTGTGTATTCTTCAGTCAACTAGCCTAACCAAATATGATGAATTAATATTAACTAAACACTAATTATATCCTAAATTATCAAGCAATCATTTGGTTAACTACCTACACAATAGGAAATGTCAACTCTGGATTTTACGGTGATTCGTGCCTCACTCGAGCGCCACGTAACCACGGATCTGATTTCTCAATTCTTGCGTCTAGCCCCTCTCGGGCGCATAGAGTGAAAGACAGAAATCGGATTAAAATACCAAAATCCAACCTCAATTATAATTCAACCCTAATTAGCTAATTTAATCAAATATCCGGAAAACAAATATTCCATAAACATTAATTATCAAATCAGATTCAATAAACATTCAAAACCTAAGTTCAAACTATATAAAAAATTAAATTCAAAAATGACGAATTACTCCCCTTCTCCTTCCTCTCACTCGGGCAGCAACTCGTTCTCACGGGTGCTGCAATTTCCCGAAATCAATGGCTTCGGGTTGGCAAGAGTGAGTGGCCGGAGGTAGAGACGACGCCGGCGACGAAGGTTGGAAGCCGACGGACGGAGGTAACGTCCGACGAAATACGAAACAGAGCTGACGTTCTCTAACCAGCTCTCTCGAGTCTCGGTTGGAGTCGGAATAGCTCCGGGATTGGTCGAAAATATGTAATAGACGTCGGAGGATAGTCGGAAAGCGGAAGTGGCACCGGAGAAGCCCTCTCAGATCACTTCTCAGCCTGGCGAGCAACGACCTGTCGAACTCACCTTGACGGAGACTCTCTCGAGCTCTCCTCGGGTTTGTTCTCGATTGCTGGAGGGCGGTGGACGGCGGTGGATGACGGTGGCGCAGCGAAAGACAGTGGCCCGGCGAACGACGGTGGGGAACTCCTCTCGAATCCTCCCCTGTTTTCGGTCCCAGCTCCTCTGTTTTGGTGTCTGTTTTCTCTTGACGCTGTCCTCCCCCTCGTTCGACGATCTCCTTCCCTTTAATACCCTCTTCTTTATTTTAAAACGATTTGACCAAAAAATCACCTCCATTTCACTAAGGGTATTTTGGTAAATATCTCCTTCTTCACCAAAATTCTCCTGAAATTCCATAATTGAATCTATAAAAATCATTTCAGGAAGAAATAAACCTTAAAAATAATGAAATATAATTCAGGAGAGAAAAATATGCAATATCGACAGTGATTAATGCCAAATTCAATAAATGCTCATTTCATTTGAAAACTGATAAATAACCACCTATAACACAATTATAAAGGTTATTCTATTATAATTAACCTAGTTCTCATGTCAGAATATGACATCTATCACACCCCCAAACCTAAATCTTTGCTAGTCCCTAGCAAAACAACAATCGAACCAAAATTAAGCCTAGGAAAACAAAATGCTACTTTCGTAGGGAGCACGATTGCATTTAGCACATGCAACAAGCCGTTAAACCCCTACTCTGTAGTAGTGGACGAGTTATGTCTCGTGAGGGTTTGCATGGAATTTACCCACAAAATTCATATAAATCAATAATATAAAAAGAAAAAACTGAAGAAAATGTACTCCTCATTAGCATATGACTAACACTTAGTATCGTAAAATATCTGAAAATCTTATGAGATCTTGCGCAATTTGAAAACTTGTGTAAAATATAGCATATTATCAATCCAAATACACTCATTGTTACTCCACCTGAACCAATGTGACCCATAAGCAATTACTTCAACAGAACAATGAGGCAACAAATAACAATAAAATCCTTGTCACATCTTAATTAAGAGAAAATAGTAGAATAAGCCTGTTGTCTGACAATCTCACAAAAGAAATATACCAATTTCAATCTTGACTTGCAACTTCTTTCAAATTAAAATTCATCGTCAAAGTTAAGGAAACTCATTGCTTCCAGATTTAAAACCATTTTACGCTATTACCAGCGCATTTTTGCTATTACCAGCGTAATTTTTGTTTCACTGAATACTTTTGGTATTACCACCATTTTGTATTCGTCTTCACTGCACCTGCACTTATTTTTAAGTAACTGACTGTTTCGGTGCATGTCCTTGGGTTAGCCCAGGCTGTTTCTGAAGTTATCTGTCTTTTGCAAGCAAGAGCATTTCCATTTACATTCATACACTACAACAAGGAATTTCACTGAGGTATAAAAAGGAATGAGTTCAAACAGGAATACAAGACTATTCAGACTAACATAGATCAACACTAGATTTACATGTTCTCTTTTGCAACTAAGTTCCAAGTCTAATGCAATAGTAAGTTATCCCACTGAATTCTCATGGATCCCAACAAATGATATCAAATTTCTAATAGGCATATTCTACACAGTTTTATGAAAAGTTTTGAAACACATTTGAGCAACTTATTTTAACTCTACTAACATTAACCACATACTAAGAGGAGTAATTTGAAAACCACGAACAAAAATCAAAAGAAAATCATTGTTAAGATATAAAAGAGCCGTTTCCCCCTCCCAAACCTTAACCTGACATTGTCCTCAATAGGGAAAAGTTAAAACACTAGAACGACTACAAAAAAGGAATAACAGCTTAGCTAGTTATACTCCAGCAGGGTGAGGGTTAAGCTCCCTCAAGGCTCCTAAATCCATAGGTGGGACCATATGTGTTTGGTCATCAACAATAATACCGAAAAGTCAATAAAGACCCCCAGGAATGATACATAGTCTCCCTCGAAGAAGGTTTACTCGTATCAGCCGTACCCGTAGGTAATCATCTGTAGATGAAACCGCTATCCCACATCACACTTTGAAGAAATCTCCGTGTGACTGGCCACTGAAGGCAGCAGGAATCACGCGCTGAACACAAGTCCTTAAGTTACTAACCATAAGGTTTTCATTCAATACTTCAAGATCGAACTGGTCAATCCCAGAACGGTTGTTTGAGTACAGGCCTGCCAAACTTGGGACCAAAAGTCTGGTCATAGACTACCGGAACCATTTATGCTCTCAACCGTCAAGTAAGAATGAATAAACCAAAAAAATAAAATAAAAATAAAACTTTAATGTACAAAGGGATAGAAACGTGGGGATTGCCCACAATGTGCTAAGTTTATAGTCGTAAGCAAGACTCTGACGAATTCAAGATGCAAAGACCTGTTCCTCCAAGAAAATCACCATCACCTCCTCCGGTGTGGGGACATTCTCAAGATACGGTTTGAGCCTCTGACCGTTAACTTTGAAGATCGATCCGTCTCCATGATTGCGGATCTCAATAGCGCCATGAGGAAACACCTGTGTAACTTCAAATGGACCGGACCACTTGGATCTTAGCTTCCCTGGAAACAAATGCAATCGTGAGTTATAAAGTAAAACATTCTACCCAATAGTAAAAGACTTGCCAAAAATAGATTTATCATGTAAAAGCTTTGTTCGCTCCTTATACAGTTTGGCATCCTCATAAGCATCCTGACGTATCTCCTCTAACTCATTCAATTGCAATTTTCTCTCCTCACCTGCTTGAGTTAAATCAAAATTCAAAGCCTTAATGGCCCAATAAGCTCTATGCTCAAGCTCAACAGGTAGAAGACATGCTTTGCCGAACACCAGGCGAAATGGAGACATCCCAATAGGAGTCTTATAAGCGGTTCGATAGGCCCATAAAGCATCGTCCAATCGAGTGGACCAATCTTTCCTATCAAAGCGAACCGACTTCTCCAAAATCCGTTTGATATCCCTATTAGAGATTTCCACTTGACCACAAGTTTGCGGGTGGTACGGAGTGGACACCCGATGAGTGATGGAATATTTCTTCAATAAGGTCTCAAATGCTCTGTTACAAAAATGAGATCCCCCATCACTGATGATTGCTCTCGGGGTACCAAACCGATTAAATATATTTTCTTTTAAAAACTTTACCACCACTTTGTGATTGATTGTCTTACATGCAATAGCTTCAATCCATTTAGAGACATATTCAACAGCAACAAGGATGTATTGATAGCCGAACGAGATAGGAAAAAGACCCATGAAGTCAATACCCCACACATCAAACAATTTAACAATAAGAATGGGGTTAAGAGGCATCATGTTCTTCCTAGACAAACATCCAGTTCGTTGGCATTTATCACACACCTGACAAAACTCATGGGCATCTCTAAATAATGACGGCCAATATAAACCACATTGCAAGACTTTAGCTGCGGTCTTTCTAGCACCAAAATGTCCACCACATGCATGGGAATGACAAAATTCAAGAATGTTGGCAAAGTCTTTCTCATGTACACAACGCTTAATGACTTGGTCAGAACACACCTTGAACAAATAAGGGTCATCCCAAAAAAAATGTTTGACTTGGGAAAAGAATTTCAACCGATCTTGTTTACTCCAATAATCCGGAATCTTATGAGTTACAAGATAGTTGACTATGTCAGCAAACCAAGGAAACTGGGATACTTGGAGAAGTTGTTCATTAGGGAAGGAATCATTTAAAGGAAGGAATCCTTCCTGAGGTACTACACAGATCCTAGAATGATCAGTGAACACTATAACCTTTGACCCTAATAGATATGATCTGAATTTGTTCAAGGCAAACACAACAGCTAGGAACTCCTTCTCAATGGTAATGTAATGAAATTGAGCATCATGAAGAGTGCGGCTAGCATACTGAATGACACAGGGCATTTTATCCGTCTTTTGCCCCAAAACAGCCCCCAATGCATAGTCAGAGGCATCACACATCAACTCAAAAGGCAAAGACCAAATAGGGGGTTGGACAATGGGTGCAGTGGACAAACATTTCTTCAGTGTCTCAAAAGCATGAATACAGGCAGCATCAAAGGCAAAAGCAACATCTTGAGCAAGTAAATTCGTCAAAGGACGAGAAATTTTGCTAAAGTCTTTAATGAAACGCCTATAGAACCCAGCATGGCCAAGGAAAGAACGCACCTGTTATGGACTCAATAAGACTGAGTCATCTACTTTACTTTTATTATTTATGTTGCTTTTAATTTTGAATTTTATTGATTTGTAATAAGACTTAAAGGTAGGGGTAGAATTGGGTTTAATAACCCTAACCTATGTTGATGTTAATTACCCTATTTAAGGGGTAAGGATGGAGAAATAAAGCAAGTTCGGAATTAGCATAAACTAGGATAATTTAGGTTCTTTCTAGGCTCTCTATTCTAGGGTTCTTGGCTTGAACTCTCTTGGGGGCTTTCTGCATCCATTGGGGAGTCTTTGAGGAGATCTTGAAAGGAAAAGGAAGAGGAATTACCTTTCTCTTCTGAGCTGCAAGAGAAGATCATCTCTTTCACGAAAATTCCAGAAAAGGAGAGGTCTTGACGTGAGTCTACCCAGGAAGGAGGACGGGTCCTTGTTGCTGGGTAGACTCACGTCAAGACCTCTCCTTTTCTGGAATTTTCGTAAAAGAGATGATCTTCTCTTGCAGCTCAGAAGAGAAAGGTAATTCCTCTTCCTTTTCCTTCCAAGATCTTCTCAAAGACTCCCCAATGGATGCAAAAAGCCCCCAAGAGAGTTCAAGCCAAGAACCCTACAATAGAGAGCCTAGAAAGAACCTAAATTACCCTAGTTTATGCTAATTCCGAACTTGCTTTATTTCTCCATCCTTACCCCTTAAATAGGGTAATTAACATCAACATAGGGTAGGGTTATTAAACCCAATTCTACCCCTACCTTTAAGTCTTATTACAAATCAATAAAATTCGAAATTAAAAGCAACATAAATAATAAAAGTAAAGTAGATGACTCAGTCTTATTGAGTCCATAACATCTCAGATTCGGAACTCCTCTTCAGCCCAAAATTCAGAACTCCTCTGTCCAGAATTCGGAACTCCTCCTCAGCACAAAATTCGGAACTCATCTGCCCAGAATTCGGAACTCCTCCTCAGCTCAGATTCGGAACTCCTCTTAAGCCCAAAATTCGGAACTCCTCTGCCCAGAATTCGGAACTCCCAACCAGCAACAAGGACCCGTCCTCCTTCCTGGGTAGACTCACGTCAAAACCTCTCCTTTTCTGGAATTTTTGTGAAAGAGATGATCTTCTCTTGCAGCTCAGAAGAGAAAGGTAATTCCTCTTCCTTTTCCTTCCAAGATCTCCTCAAAGACTCCCCAATGGATGCAGAAAGCCCCCAAGAGAGTTCAAGCCAAGGACCCTAGAATAGAGAGCCTAGAAAGAACCTAAATTACCCTAGTTTATGCAAATTCCGAACTTGCTTTATTTCTCCATCCTTACCCCTTAAATAGGGTAATTAACATCAACATAGGTTAGGGTTATTAAACCCAATTCTACCCCTACCTTTAAGTCTTATTACAAATCAATAAAATTCGAAATTAAAAGCAACATAAATAATAAAAGTAAAGTAGATGACTCAGTCTTATTGAGTCCATAACATCTCAGATTCGGAACTCCTCTTCAGCCCAAAATTCAGAACTCCTCTGTCCAGAATTCGGAACTCCTCCTCAGCACAAAATTCGGAACTCATCTGCCCAGAATTCGGAACTCCTCCTCAGCTCAGATTCGGAACTCCTCTTAAGCCCAAAATTCGGAACTCCTCTGCCCAGAATTCGGAACTCCCAACAAGCAACAAGCACCCGTCCTCCTTCCTGGGTAGACTCACGTCAAAACCTCTCCTTTTCTGGAATTTTTGTGAAAGAGATGATCTTCTCTTGCAGCTCAGAAGAGAAAGGTAATTCCTCTTCCTTTTCCTTCCAAGATCTCCTCAAAGACTCCCCAATGGATGCAGAAAGCCCCCAAGAGAGTTCAAGCCAAGGACCCTAGAATAGAGAGCCTAGAAAGAACCTAAATTACCCTAGTTTATGCAAATTCCGAACTTGCTTTATTTCTCCATCCTTACCCCTTAAATAGGGTAATTAACATCAACATAGGTTAGGGTTATTAAACCCAATTCTACCCCTACCTTTAAGTCTTATTACAAATCAATAAAATTCGAAATTAAAAGCAACATAAATAATAAAAGTAAAGTAGATGACTCAGTCTTATTGAGTCCATAACATCTGTCCCCCCTTGGAGATCGAGCTTGACCTCAAGCTCGGAAGCTGGGTAGACCTGGTGAAAGTTGTCGATCCGCTCCCATTTTGCGTAGTTGATGCCGATTGCTGCCCAGTAATGGCATGCAGGGAGATGTCCGGTGGTTCTTCCTCAATCATATCCTCTGTCACCTCGATATCCTCATCTTCAACCTTATCAATCAAAAACAATCTTTTGCACTGATGCCCAACCCAATATGGTTCATCACAGTTATAACATAGATTCTTAGCCCGCCGTTCTGCCATCTCAGCACTTGTCAATTTTTTTATATAAGGAGTTGTAGGATGACTAGATCTCAGATCCCCTATCAAAGTAATACCCGGGTTGTTTCTCGGAGGAATGCGCTCCCCTGACTCTGGAGGTCGTCTGTGTTGTGCCTGTTGTCACAATTCTAAAGCACGAGCTATATTCATAGCGCTGGATAAGTCAACAGGTGCATAGAGCTCCACCTCAAGCATTAAGGCCTCCGTCAGTCCTGCTGTAAATAGCGCAACTTGCTGATCCACTTGTACCATACTGCTGGCTCGTGCTAATTTTTCCTGGAATAATTTTTGATATTGCTCCACAGCCCCAGTTTGGCGTAGTAAAACCAAATCTCCCAAAGGGTTACTGTAAGCCGGAGGACCAAAACGGAGAGAACACAGTCGCTTAAATTCATCCCAATCTACCACCACGCTATCAACCTCAACTAGCTGGTACCAAAGTTGTGCTTCCCCTAGTAAGTGGAAAACAACTACGTTGACTCGGTCATAGGTTGGGACTCGCTGATGGCTAAAAATTTTTTCGCATCGATACAACCATATCAAAGGGTCTTCTGACCCATTATAAGTAGGGAATTCCATTTTAGTATACCTCGGAACAGTGCCTCCCCCCTGGTAGAAGTGTCCCCCTGGAATAAGGGTCCTTGCTGTCCTGAGAAACTCGTGCGCCTCGGAAATTCATCTCCCCCTCTGTTATACGAATGGTCCCCTCCGCTCTGATCTGGAATGAGGGGTACAATCCCTCCCCCATGGTTGAGGTGTCCCCCCGGAATGAAGGGTCCTTGCTGACCCGAGAAACTCGTGTGTCTAGTAAACTCATCTCCCCCTCTGATCTTGGAATGGTCTCCCGGAATTGGGTTCTTGCCAGTGCTTAGACCAGTCTCCATGCTATCCATCCTTCCTTTCAAAGTTTTCAAACTGAGAGTGAACTTCTCCTCTAATGTAGAAAATTTCTTGCCAGTAGTTAGACCATTCTCCATGCTATCCATCCTTCCCTTTAAGGTCTCCATATCGATATCAATTTTTGAGAACCTCTCTAGGACAATATCCATCCTTCCTTTGATATGGTTGTATCGATGCGAAAAAATTTTTAGCCATCAGCGAGTCCCAACCTATGACCGAGTCAACGTAGTTGTTTTCCACTTATTAGGGGAAGCACAACTTTGGTACCAGCTAGTTGAGGTTGATAGCGAGGTGGTCGATTGGGATGAATTTAAGAGACTGCGTTCTCTCCGTTTTGGTCCTCCGGCTTACAGTAACCCTTTGGGAGATTTGGTTTTACTACGCCAAACTGGGGCCGTGGAGCAATATCAAAAATTGTTCCAGATGATCATGATGATCCTCTCAAAGGAGCCTATAACAACTTGGTATCAGAGCAGGGTAACCCGGCAGAGAGAAGCACAAATGAATACTTTGAATTGCTTGAAAGAAAATTTGATACTGTCCTAGAGAGTTCTCAAAAATTGATATCGATATGGAGACCTTGAAGGGAAGGATGGATAGCATGGAGAATGGTCTAACTACTGGCAAGAAATTTGCTGCATTGGAGGAAAAATTCACTCTTAGTTTGGAAACCTTGAAAGGAAGGATGGATAACATGGAGACTGGTCTGAGCACTGGCAAAAACCCAATTCCGGGAGACCATTCGCATATCAGAGGGGGAGATGAGTTTACTAGACACACGAGTTTCTCGGGTCAGCAAGGACCCTTCATTCCAGGGGGACACCTCAACCAGGGGGGAGGGACTGTACCCCTCATTCCAGATCAGAGAGGAGGGGACCATTCGTATAGCAGAGGGGGAGATGAATTTCCGAGGCGCACGAGTTTCTTAGGACAGCAAGGACCCCTCATTCCGGGGGGACACTTCTACCAGGGGGGAGGCACTGTTCCGAGGTATACTAAAATGGAATTCCCTACTTATAATGGGTCAGAAGACCCTTTGATATGGTTGTATCGATGCGAAAAAAATTTTAGCCATCAGCGAGTCCCAACCTATGACCGAGTCAATGTAGTTGTTTTCCACTTACTAGGGGAAGCACAACTTTGGTACCAGCTAGTTGAGGTTGATAGCGAGGTGGTAGATTGGGATGAATTTAAGCGACCGTGTTCTCTCCGTTTTGGTCCTCCGGCTTATAGTAACCCTTTGGGAGATTTGGTTTTACTACGCCAAACTGGGGCCGTGGAGCAATATCAAAAATTATTCCAGGAAAAATTAGCACGAGCCAGCAGTATGGTACAAGTGGATCAGCAAGTTGCGCTATTTACAGCAGGACTGACGGAGGCCTTAAAGCTTGAGGTGGAGCTCTATGCACCTGTTGACTTATCCAGCGCTATGAATATAGCTCGTGCTTTAGAATTGCGATTCACAGAAGTAGGTGGTGGCAGATTGGCAATTAGGTCAACCTTGGCTTTGTCCACTTCTACACCCCTCTCAGACACTACATGTCCTAAAAAAATTCCTTCTTTCACCATGAAGTGGCATTTCTCCCAATTCAAGAATAAATTGGACTTAATGCAACGGGACAATAGGAGTGAAAGATTGTGCAGACATGTATCAAAACTAGAGCCAAACACAGAAAAGTCATCCATAAAGACCTCTAAAAATTCACCAATCATGTCAGAAAAGATACTCATCATCCACCATTGGAAAGTGGCGGGCGCATTGCATAAACCAAAAGGCATGCGTCTGTAAGCATAGGTGCCAAACGGACACGTGAATGTGGTCTTTTCCTGGTCTTCTGGAGCAATGGGAATTTGATTGTAGCCGGAGTATCCATCTAAGAAGCAATAAAAATTGTGGCCAACCAATCGCTCTAGTACCTGATCAATGAAAGGTAGTGGGAAGTGATCCTTCCTAGTGGCGGAATTAAGTTTTCTATAGTCAATGCAGACACGCCACTTGGTGGTAGTTCTTGTGGGAATCAATTCACCACTCTCATTTTTCATTATCGTTATCCCCCCTCTCTTAGGGACAACTTGAATTGGACTCACCCAGGTACTATCGGAAATAGGGTAAATGATTCCTATCACAAGCAACCTGATGACTTCTTCTCTCACAACCTCCAGCATATGGGGATTTAACCTACGTTGCATCTCACGTGAGGCTTTAGTCCCCTCCTCCAAATGAATACGATGCATGCATATGGAGGGGCTAATCCCTTTTAAGGCATCAAGAGTCCACCCCAATGCCTCTCTGTGTGCTTGTAAAACTTCAGTCAATTGTTCCTCTTGCTCAGTACTCAAATCAGAGGAAATAATGACTGGTAATGAGTTCATGGGCCCCAAGAATGCATACTTCAACGTGGGAGGAAGTGGCTTAAGATCTAGTTTGGAAGTTTCAAGAGGTTTGTCCAAGTCAAGAGGAAGATCCTGTGGATGATCGGTTGTGATAACCTCATAAGCTTCCTCCAACAGAGGTACAGAATTGAGTAAAGAATTAACCTCTCGAAAATATGTTTCCTCATCAAAATAGTCCATGTCTAAAGATGTTATGCAAGACTCAAAAGATTCAAGAGTGGATTCGTCATCAAGCATAACAGTTTCTATCTTAAATGCAGGACTCAGATCATCAGACTCAAGTGGGTGGTGCCCGACATTAAATACATTCAATGAGACCTTAAAATTTCCAAAAGACAACTCCAACTCACCACTTTTACAATGTATGATAGCATTAGATGTGGCTAAGAAGGGACGTCCTAGGATGATAGGAATTTGGTTGGTCACATTGACTACTGGTTTTGTATCAAGAACAATGAAATCAACCGGGAACAAAAATTTGTCCTCTTTTATCAAAACATCTTCAAATATTCCTCGTGGTATCTTGACAGAATGGTCAGCTAGTTAAAGTGTGATGGGAGTAGGCTTCAATTCCCCCAAACCTAATTTCTGGTACACAAAGAAAGGAAGCAAATTCACACTTGCTCCCAAGTCAAGAAGAGCTCTCTGGATGGTATGTTCACCAATGACATATGAAATTGTGGGACATCCAGGATCTTTAACTTTAGGAGGAGTGTTGTGCTTAAGAATTGAGCTTACATTCTCAGTAAGAAAGACCTTTTTGTTAACATGTTGTTTTCTCTTCTGTGTACAAAGGTCTTTCAAAAATCGGGCATAGGCAGGGATTTGCCTAATAGCATCAAGAAGTGGAATGTTAATGTGAACCTTACTAAACAGTTCCAACGCTTCATGCATGCTATCTCCTTTCTTAGGTGGGCCCGATAACCTCTGTGGATAAGGAGCTAGTGGGACTTGGTTAGGGATCTACTTGGTTGTTGGTGGAGAACTTGGAGGTTCTCCACCCAATGATGTGTCCCCATTGTCATCCTTTGACTCCTTAGACTTAGTGGTCCCTACCCCATTGTTCAACTCACGACCACTCCTAAGGGTGGTTATGGCTTTGGCTTGCTCATGGTGGGGTTTGTAATTCAACCCACTCTCATGTGTGCTTTTGGGGTTAGGAATGGTTTGACTCGGGAGTCTATTTTGTGCATATTCACTCATGTGGCTGGCCAACTGACTCACTTGCATTTCAATTTTAGCAATGGAGGACTGTGTATTCTGCATGAATAATTGAAGTGTATCCTCAAGTGAAGGTTTTTGTGGAATCAATGGCTGTTGAGTGAAGTGTGGGCGCGGAGCTTGGGGTTGAGTAAAGCCTGGAGGACCCCCAACCTATGGGCCCTTGGACCATGAGAAATTTGGGTGCCTAGCCCAACCCGGATTATATGTTTCTGAAAAAGGATCGTTCCAGTTTGGTCTATGAAAATTCTGGACTGCATTCAAGTCCTCAATGAGCTCTGGGTAGGATGAACTAGATGGACACATTTGTGTGGGATGAGATGAACCAGAGCATATGGCACAGACAGTAGATGGGTTAGGAGCAGGTGAACTCTTGGACACCATAAGGGCATCAATTTTTCTAGTCAACCCCTCAATCTTGGCCATGAGCATGGGTGTTTCACTAACCTCGTAGAAACCCCCTCTTTTGGCTTCGTGGGATCTCCTATCAACATTAAATGACGGACCCCATTACTGAGATTGATCACTCAACGTTTCAAAGAAGTCCCATGCCTCACTAGCACTCTTACCCATCAAAATCCCACCACTCGTTGCATCTACCATGGATCTAACCTGGGGTGTAAGTTCTTGATAAAAGTATTGCACTAAATGCCATTTCTCAAACCCATGATGCGGACACCTACGGATCAAATCCTTCCATTTCTCCCAAGCCTCATAAAAGTGTTCACCCTCCTGCTGCATAAGGTTGGAGATTTCTCTCCTGAGGGCTATAGTTCTCTGAATGGGAAAGTACTTGGATAAGAATTTTGTCACTAATGTGTCCCATGAAGTAATGCTGCCCACCTCCAAGGAATTAAGCCAAGACTTGGCGTTAACCTTAAGTGAAAATGGAAAAAGTCTTAACCGGATAGAGTCATCTGAGAAATTCTAGAATTTAAAAGTTGCACAAACATCTAAGAATTCCTTGATGTGGTAATATGGGTCCTCCTTCTCCAACCCATAGAATGTAGGGAGGAGTTGAATCACACCCGGTTTCAACTCATAACTGGCGGCAGTAGTGGGTGGCAATATAATGCAAGAAGGTGATGTGAAGTGGGATGGGATAGAATAATCCCTCAGGGCTCTACGGTCACCTGCTGCAGGTAACTGTAATGGTTCACCCTGATTGGCCATGGTAGCTCCTAACTTGACTTCGGGTGTTTTCCTACAAATATGTTCTACCTCTTCAACAAAGGGAGCTAATGGTCCACCTAGGGAGCGGCGCCCATGCATAAAAACACAAAAAGAAACAAAACGAACTATCAAATTAAGCTAACAAACTCACTACTAAAAATATGAACTAACTAGAAGAAATAAAAATAATTCCATAAAAAATCACCAAGCTAAAATTATGAAAGCCAAAAAAAAAAAATAATAATAATAATAATAAAAATAAAATAAAATAAAAATAAATCTAACCTAAGACTATGGAGAACAAAGAAATACACTTAATACGTGCCTCCCCGGCAACGGCGCCAAAAACTTGATGTAGAATTTAGTTACATCGGCTTTAATACCTCGCAAGCGTACGCATCGTTCATGTAATGTAGCGGGAAGCAAGGGTCATATCCACAGGGAGGACTGAATTTTGTGTATTCTTCAGTCAACTAGCCTAACCAAATATGATGAATTAATATTAACTAAACACTAATTATATCCTAAATTATCAAGCAATCATCTAGTTAACTACCTACACAACAAGAAACGTCAACTTTGGATTATACGGTGATTCGTGCCTCTCGAGTGCCACGTAACCACGGATCTGATTTCTCAATCCTTGCGTCTAGCCCCTCTCGGGCGCATAGAGTGAAAGACAGAAATCAGATTAAAATACCAAAATCCAACCTCAATTATAATTCTACCCTAATTAGCTAATTTAATCAAATATCCGAAAAACAAATATTCCATAAACATTAATTATCAAATCAGATTCAATAAACATTCAAAACCTAAGTTCAAACTATATAAAAAATTAAATTAAAAAATGACGAATTACTCCCCTTCACCTTCCTCTCTCTCGGGCAGCAACTCGTTCTCACGGGTGCTGCAATTTCCCGAAATCAATGGCTTTGGGTTGGCAAGAGTGAGTGGCCGAAGGTAGAGACGACGCCGGCGACGAAGGTTGGAAGCCGACGGACGGAGGTAACGTCTGGCGAAGAATGAAACAGAGCTGACGTTCTCTAACCGGCTCTCTTGAGTCTCGGTTGGAGTCGGAATAGCTCCAGGACTGGTCGAAATAGCTCCGGGACTGGTCGAAAATATGTAATGGACGCCGGAGGATAGTTGAAAAGCGAAAGTGGCACCGGAGAAGCCCTCTCGGATCTCTTCTCGGCCTGGCGAGCGACAACTGTCGAACTCACCTCGACGGAGACTCTCTCGAGTTTTCCTCGGGTTTGTTCTCGATTGCTGGACGGCGGTGGATGACGGTGGCGAGGCGAAAGACAGTGGCTCAGCGAACGACTGTGGGGAACTCCTCTCGGATCCTTCCTTGTTTCCGGTCCCAACTCCTCTGTTTTGATCTCTGTTTTCTCTTGACGCTGTCCTCCCCCTCGTTCGACACTCTCCTTCCGTTTAATACCCTCTTCTTTATTTTAAAATAATTTGACCTAAAAATCACCTCCATTTCACTAAGGGCATTTTTGTAAATATCTCCTTCTCCACCAAAATTCTCCTGAAATTCCATAATTGAATCTATAAAAAGTATTTCAGGAAGAAATAAACCTTAAAAACAATGAAATATAATTCAGGAGAGAAAAATATGCAATGTCGACAGTGATTAATGCCAAATTCAATAAATGCTAATTTCATTTGAAAATCGATAAATAACCACCTATAACACAATTATAAAGGTTATTCTATTATAATTAACCTAGTTCTCATGTCAGAATATGACATCTATCTGCAGTGCCACTCAAATACCTAAAAATCCCCTTCACTACTTCCCAATGTTGTTTAATCGGATTACTTATATATCTGCTCACAACTTCCACTACATGAGCTATGTTTGGTCTACTGCACACCATGGCATACATGAGACTACCAATAGCAGAATCTTAAGGCACATTGGACATCTAGGCTCGCTCCTGCTCTATAGAAGGTGATTGCTCCTTATATAGCTTAAAGTGAGTAGCCAAAGAAGTACTCACTGGTTTTGCATCGTTTTGTTATGCACACAATAACATTGCTATGTTATTTAGAGTCTAATTATTTATTTTCTTTACTTTACTTTATTTTATTTCAGTTAAAGAATTAATAGGTGATAAGGGCATTTTTATAATATTTTATCTTGAACCTTGTAAGGGTAAACCCTATTTAAGGGGTAAGAGTAATGAGGAAAAATAAGTATTGATTTTTAGGTTAAATAGGATTTAAGAGTTCTCCTCAATGACCTCAGGGGTGTGCGTTCTCCTTAAAGAACCTAGGGTATTCAAGTTTCCCTTCGGCTTGATTCTTCTCTTTTCTTCTTCTTCCCTACGAATCACCGTGTGAGATCCAAGACCATAACAACTAATATATGAGCTACGTAACATGGGGGATGCCAGCAATGGTGAGTTAAGAAAGTTGCTGATCAGAGGGATGAATGTGCATGCAGAGGCACAGGTAGAAAATGAGAAAAGGTTTGCTCAAATAATGTAGCAGTTGGAACAATTCCCAATTCATAACAAGAAACTCCACATACTCAAAAGGGGAATGGCAGCAATGCGTGAAGGGGCCGCAGTCGAGAAGTATTTTGCCCAGGCCACATAGAGAAAAATTGTGGAGCAAAAGTCTCGAGCAGATGCTGTCTCAGACGGGAAGAAAGGCCATGAGTCAGAAAAATTCAAAGGAAGTCCAGAGCAAAAATCCTAGAAATGGAAATCAAACATCAGGGACCTAGAAATGCCAAAATCAGAGGGTTATTCTACCAACAAGTCATCAGTAAGGGCTGATTTGGGTTCGACCTCCACCAACACCTTCTCACGGGAAGAAAAATGTCTCTGCAAAAAGGAGATGACAAAAATCCGAACTACCTCTGTCTCGAAAAAAGTTCCTCTCTGAGAAGGAGACAAAAAATCTCAAAACGGAGAAGCCCCAACGAAAAAGGGTGATGCTCCATCAGATAAAAGTCTGGTGGGCTTTGGCTTCTGGACAACACTTCTCACTCTCAATCTCACTCTCAGTCTTGGCAGCACAGCAGGAACCTGACTTCAATGAATTTTGGGGTAAGCTTTTGAGACAAATTTCTCCAAATTTAGTCTTCTCATTTCTCCAGCCCTTCAATGTTTTACAAAATACCTCTCCATTGGCATTGGGATTGTTCCATGAAGCAGAGCCACAGAGTGGTTACTCCAATTTTGACGGAGTTCCAGTTTTTCTGTCTACAATGTGAAAGGAATATTTTTTGGGTTTTCTAGAAATGTGGTATGGAATCAATAGCACACCGAGTCACTCAGTGGAGGAGACAATGACTCACCAAGCCATCTAATTTTACTTTTAGTACTTATGTTGTTTTTAATTTCTAATTTGATTGATTATGTAATAAGACTTGAAGGTAGGGGTATAGTTGGGATTTATAAACCTAACCCTAACCTATCTTGGCATGAATGACCCTATTTAAAGGGTAAGGAATAAGAAATAAGGTAAGTTCGGATTTAGAGTAAAATAGAGTAATTAGGTTATTGCTAGGTTCCCTATCCTAGGGTTCTTGGCGTGAACTACCCTTGGTGGTTTGCTGCATCCATTGGGGAGTCTTTGAGGAGATCTTGGAAGGAAAAGGAAGAGGAATCAGCCTTCTCTTCCAAGCTGCAATAGTTATCCATGTCTTCCACGAACCAACAGTGAGGGAAGGAGGTTTTGCGTGAGCCTTAGCATTAAGAAAGGGGTTTTCGAGTTGCTGATTGAAGGAGGTCTTAAAGAGATATTTTTATCTATCTTTTCTGAATTTAGAAGAGCTATAGATTGCCCTCTTTACATATAGCATTGGTAGTTGCATGAATTCAGAAACCCTACTCATTAACGTTAGGTATAAAGTGGGATTTCATAATTGGATCCTTAAACAGTCTCTTGATTGAATTGGTGCATCTATAATTGAGAAAGGAAACTCCTTTTCAATTATAATGTGTGAGGGAAGCAAAAGAGAGTTTCTTTTCACAAAAACGTGTTAAGAAACTGTTATGGACTCTATAGCATATCAAGTTACCAGCAGGCGTAGGAATTAATTAATGTGATTTTCAATTTCCATGTAATTGAATTTGGTTTGGGTTGGTTTAACATTTATTGGTTTGAACCATTGACCCAAGAGGTCTAAAGTGTAATGGGCGTCCTCAACCCTATTTAAGGGCACAAGTAGGGTAATGAAAGGTAGCAATTGAGTCTACTCTAGCTTAGATTAAATTAGATAAATAGGTCGAGGGCTCCTTCAAGCTCTCTCCCGTTTTTCCCTAATTCCTTTCCGAAATTCCTTTTCCAAAATTCTGTCTTCACCATTCCATCAGTCTATCTCAATGTCAAGCAAGGCAATGGAAGGAAGAGAAGAGAGGAGGGTGACAAGTTCCATGGCACGTGAGGATCCTGACAACGTGGTATCAAACAAGTCCAACCTCGGTGAGTCCTCTTCTCTAGAGGACATACGTCAAGTACTTTCAGAATTTCAACAATGATTCACTCTTCAAGGTACCGGAATTTCTAACATCCATAATACATTGCACACGCTGGAATCATCTCTCCAAATAGTCATCCACCAACTTGTTGCAATTCAATCACCAACGCCACCACCAGCCACCAACTTTCAACCACAACCAGTACATCACCCACATTTCACGCCACCACCAAACCCACCACTGCACCAACAACCTGTTCCCATGGCTACTCACACACAAGGACCAACCACTGTTTCAAGGTACTTTAAACTCAACTTTCCTACATATGATGGCTCTAAAGATCATTTACTTTGGTTCGCGCAATGTGAACAATTTTTCTATCATCAACAAACGGTGGATATGGACAAGGTTACACTGGCTGCCTACCACCTGCTCGATGAAGCGCTCATGTGGTTCCATCACTGCCGAAATGTCCATTCCACTCAGGACTGGCTACACTTTAAACATGCTTGCCAGATGAGGTTTGGACCTCCAGCTAGCAGCAACCCAGGGGGGGAATTGATTAACTTTAAACAGACTGGCACCTTAGAAGTGTACCAAAAAATGTTCCAAGAAAGGTTGGCCCGAGCCAGTGAATTTGTTCCTCCTCACCTATATGTTTAGATTCTTAATGTTGGATTGACTGAGGCGGTTAGATTGGACGTGGAATTACTTGGTTTGACAGATTTGGACTCAGCAATGAATTATGCTAGAGCTGTGGAACACAAACAAAGAGTTCTAAAAGAATCCTTACACTGAAAACCATTTTGGAACAACAGAATACAGGGTACTGCATCTGGTCCACGTTTTGGCTCCTCAGACCAATCTACAAGTGTGCCTTCCCACACTCTTCCACGTAAATTTTTGACTAAACAAGAAATGGAGGCTAGAAAGGCCAAGGGCCTATGTTTTAATTGTGATGAACAATTCCTTCCAGGACATACTTGTAAACATTTATTTAGTATTGAACTTTGGGAAGAAGATTCAGAAGAGCTTCCTAAAAATGAATTTGTTGAAGAGGTACAACAAAAACCAGAGCTCTCCCTCTATGCCATGCATGGCCTGCATAGTTCTAATACCATGCAGGTAAAGGCCAAGTTACACCACCTCATGTTGCTTGCTTTAGTTGATTCGGGCAGCACACATAATTTTATCAGTGAACCAGCAGTGCAACAATTGGGATTGGAAATTCAACAAAAAAGGGGTCTCTCGGTTTCAGTGGCCAATGGGGCTAAAATTGCAAGTGTGGGGTTATGTGCAAACACCCCTTTCACCATTGAGGGACATTCATTTTAGGCGGACTTAATGGTCATTCCTTTGGCCGGATTTGATTTGGTGCTCGGGGTCAAATGGCTTCAGTTATTAGGCCCTATATTATGGGACTTTCAGGCTCAGACTATGACATTTACAGCACCACAGGGCCAGCTTACATTACAAAGTATTGTAGCACAGGTCCCTAACGCACTTCACACTTTACAGCTTCAGACCACTGGTGGTGGTCAGTTAGCTCCTTTACGTACAACATTTGCAGATTTATTTAATGACACTACGGGTCTACCACCAGTGCGTCACTGTGAACACCGCATTCGTTTAAAGTTGGGAACTAATCCAGTAGTAGTGCAGCATTATCGTTACACACATATACAGAAAGATGAAATAGAAAGACAGTGCATGAATATATGCTCGCTCAAGGAGTGATCCAGCCCAGTCGGTCTCCCTTCTCCTCACCGGTGTTACTGGTACGCAAAAAGGATAAATCATGGAGGTTTTGTGTTGACTATAGGCAACTCAATTTGAAAAAACTTAAAGACAAGTTCCCCATTCCAGTCATGGACGAGTTGCTGGATGAGTTACATGGTGCTACGATTTTTACCAAGTTAGATTTGAAATCGGGCTATCATCAAATATGAGTTCACCCGGTAGATGTGGAGAAGACTGCGTTTTGCACGCATCACGGTCATTTTGAGTTCCTCGACATGCCCTTCGGTCTCTCCAATGAACCCTCCACCTTTCAGGCCCTCATGAATGAGGTATTTTCCTCGCTTCTGCGCAACTATGTGTTAGTATTTTTTTATGACATTTTGGTCTACAATAAAAATTGGGTCGAACATCTCCAACACCTCCATCAGGTATTTACCATTCTACGCTTTCATCATTTGGTTTTGAATAAATCCAAATGTTCTATGGGTACTTCCGAGGTGGCATATTTGGGCCACGTCATTTCAGCTGTGGGCGTGAAAGTTGACCAGAGCAAGATACAAGCAGTAACAGATTGGCCGATTCCCACCTCCATCACAACATTAAGGGGATTTTTGGGCCTAGTGGGATATTATAGAAAATTTATCAAATCTTATGGCCAGATAGCAGCACCACTCAACAACCTTCTTAAAAAACATGCCTTCCACTGGTCTTCTTCAGCGGATCAGGCCTTTCAGCTGTTAAAGGAGGCCTTAGCCTCAGCGCCAGTACTACAATTACCGGATTTTAATGAGGACTTTGTGGTGGAATGTGATACATCTGAGGGAGTATAGGAGTAGTGTTACAAAAATTGGGACACCCCATTGCTTATTTCAGCCATCAGTTGGGACAATACCACCATAAATTAGCTGCATATGAGAGGGAATTGATTGGGTTAGCCAAGGTTGTCCAATATTGGCGACCTTATCTATGGGGATGACCATTTCTCATTCGTATAGATCATTGTAGCCTCAAGTATCTTCTTGAACAACGCCTCACCACATCCCCATAGCAGCATTGGTTAACTAAACTCATGGGCTTCGATTTTACTGTTCACTATAAGCCAGGTAGTTCGAATTTGGGGGCTGATGCTTTGTCACGTCAGGATATTTCAGAAACACAAGTTTATGCTATCAGTAACCCACGTTCACTTTTGCTGGATTCTATTCGTGAGGAAATACATCAATATCCGGAACTCATGTCATTATATCAGGATATTCAACAGGGGACAACAACTCCTCATTGGACGATTCAAGATCATCTTATACTCTACAAAAATAGGATTTTTATGCATCATATGTCCCCATTTCTTCACACCATCCTGTCTTCTATCCATGATAGCACACATGAGGGTCTACAGAAAACATATTTCCGAATCAGTCGGGAATTTTATTGGAAGGGCATGAAGAGCACAATTGCTGATTATGTAGCTGCTTGTCAGATTTGTCAATGAAACAAAGCCGAATCTTTAAGTCCTACCGGCCTACTGCAACCTCTGCAACTACCGTCTCAAATATGGTCCAACATTTCAATGGACTTCATTGATGGCCTTCCCATTTCATCCTGTAAATCAGTGATATTCGTCGTGGTTGATCGATTTTTCAAAATATGGTCACTTCATTGCTTTGGCGCATCCATATACTGCTGCTCAGGTCGCTCAGTTATTTATGGACAACATTGTTCGATTACATGGAATTCCCACATCCATTATCAGTGACAGGGATGCCATTTTTACCAGTATCTTTTGGAAGGAATTATTCAAATTATAGGGCACCTAATTGGCATTTTCGTTTTCATATCATTGTTATGGTCCTAGGGTTAAGTACCTATGTCTTATGCTCCTAACGGGCCGGTCTTTTGGGTAGTATTGGCTAGGTGCTTAACATTTAGTATCAGAGCTAGCGCTCGGTCACGAGTTCGAATCCCGGCAACGGCGCAGAGGCTGGATTTAAATACTGGTAGGTCGCGCCGCTATTGCGATGCTGCGGTTGGGCCAGTGCCAACCGCTGCGTTGCGCGCAAAGGCCGGTCTTTTGGGTAGTATTGGCTAGGTGCTTAACAATCATCTACAAACGGACGAACAAACAGAGGTCGTCAATTGTACGATTGAAATGTATCTTCGTTGTTTTGTGGGGGACGCACCTAGACGGTGGATGAGATGGCTTTCATGGGCAGAGTTTTGCTATAACACCTCTTACCACACTGCACTGGGAACTACTCCTTTCAGGGTAGTTTATGGCAGAGATCCACCTCGTCTGTTACCATATGAACCTGGGGCATCCAAAGTCGTCACTTTGGACCAAGCGTTAGCTGAAAGAGACGCTATGCTCACTAAGGTATGTACTCATCTCCAGGAGGCCCAGCACTCTATGAAGCTCTATTATGATAAGAAGCACCGAGAGGTATTTTATTTCCCCATAGATTATGTGCGGTTAAAGCTTCAACACTACCGCCAGCTGTCCCTGACTGTCTCCAAGTGCCATAAGTTGTCTCCAAAATATTATGGTCCATTTAAGGTGTTGGACAAAATTGGCCCCATGGCATACCGCTTGCAACTACCAACAGAGGCAAAGATACATAATGTATTTCACGTTTCCCAATTGAAGCCAGTCCAGGGTGACTCACCCCAACTGCACACTCCACTGCCGCCACTACATGAGTTCCACTCCAGTTCAGGTTTTGAAAGCACGCCACATTCAAGGCGATTGGGAAATTCTCGTCCAGTGGGCAGATGCCGACCCCAGTGACACCACATGGGAGCCGTTATCAGCATTTCGACTTCTATATCCTTCCTTCGAGCTTGAGGACAAGCTCTTTCTCCAGGAGTGGGGTGATGTTATGGACTCTATAGCATCACGAGTTACCAGCAGGCGTAGGAATTAATTAATGTGATTTTCAATTTCCATGTAATTGAATTTGGTTTGGGTTGGTTTAGCATTTATTGGTTTGAACCATTGACCCAAGGGCTCTAAAGTTTATTGGGCGTCCTCAACCATATTTAAGGGGATGACTAGGGTAATGAAAGGTAGCAATTGAGTCTACTCTAGCTTAGATTAAATTAGATAAATAGGTCGAGAGCTCCTTCAAGCTCTCTCCCATTTTTCCCCAATTCCTTTCTGAAATTCCTTTTCTGAAATTCTGTCTTCACCATTCCATCAGTCTATTTCAACGTCAAGCAAGGCAATGGAAGGAAGAGAAGAGAGGAGGGTGACAAGATCCATGGCACGTGACGATCCTAACAGAAACCCTCTAACAGTGCTGGATCCTTATTTGACTCGCCGATTTACTAGATCCATGGCTAGGGACCATAACAACTTGGTATAAGAGTAGGGTAACCCGACAGATATCAGTAGCCATGAATTGCTTGAAGCTATCCTCAAAGGCAATGCAGATAATGAGAAAATATTTGCTGAATTGGAGGAGAGGTTCTCTAAGGTTGATATCGGTATGGAGACCTTGAATGGAAGAATGGACAACATGGAGACTGGTCTGACTACTGGAAGGAACACAACTCCAGAGCAAAGAGGAGGGGACCATTGTTATAACAGAGGGGGAGATGAGTTTATGATGCGCACAAGTTTCTCTGGCCAGCAAGGACCCTTCATCCCGAGGGGACCCTTCAACCAGGGGAAAGGCACTGTACCTAGCCAGCAAGGGCCATTCATCCTGGGGGGACCCTTCCACCAGGGAGGAGGCACAGTACCTAGGTACACTAAACTCAAATTTCCCACTTATAATGGGTCAAAAGACCCTTTGGTACGGCTATATCACTGCAAAATGTTTTTTTCCCATCAACGAGTACCAGCGTATGTTAAAGTGGGGATGACTGTTTTCCACTTACTTGGAGAAGCACAACTCTGGTATCAGCAAGTTGAGGCGGATAGACCAGTTGTGGAGTGGGAAGAATTTAAGAATTTATGCTCTCTTCGTTTTGGTCCTCCGGCGTACTGGAATCCCTTGGGTAATTTGGTTCTGTTACAAACTGGTTCCGTGGAGCAATATCAGAAACTGTTCCAGGAAAATTTAGCACGAGCAAAAGGGATGGTACGAGTGGACCAGCAAGTGGCATTATTTACAGCAGGCCTGACAGAGGCGTTAAAGCTTGAGGTGGAGCTCTATGCACCGATTACATTATCACACACGATGAATGTAGGCCGTGCATTAGAACTGCAGCATAAGGCCTTGCACAGACGACCCACATGGTCAGGGGAGAGGAGCACTTCCTCCACCTAGCCGAGCACCACTTTACTAGGGGATACGAAATTGAGCAGTCATCCACCTCAGTACATAAAGAAATTGACAAGTGCTGAGATGATGGAGAGGCGGTCCAAAAATCTGTGTTACAACTGTGATGAACCATATCGGGTTGGTCATCAGTGCAAAAGATTGTTTTTAATTGATACGGTTGAAGATGATGATATCGAGGTGACAGAGGATATGATAGAGGAAGCACCACTAGAAATTTCTTTGCATGCAATTACTGGGCAAAAGTCGCCCAAAATCATGCAAGTTAGAGCTCAAATCTTCGATCGGGAACTCGTGGGCCTAGTGGACTCAGGTGTTACAGTCCTGGGTGATATGAGGATGCAATTTGGAAATGGAGCTTACCATACCATGGATAATGATATACTGCGGGTTGATCATGTGCGAATACCAAGAGATCAGATGTTGACATGTGTTTTGCTAGCCACTCAAGCAGGGCAGTGTGTTCAATCACATGTTCCAAAACTGTTTATTTATGGGAACAGCAATGGTGATGTTCAATTTTCTGTCAACCATGAGCAGCAGCTGGATTGTGCTGCCTACATGCAGTTGTTAAGCAGGGATGTGGATCAAAAAAACTTTGGAGGAGAGCCTCCATACAGCATTATGTTTGGACCTGACATAGGTGGCTATCGCACTAAGGTTCATGCGATCTTGACCCATGATGAGACGCACCACTTGCGAAGTGGGGTTTTCAATTTCTCTCCAGATGATCTATTAAAAAAATCCCTTTCAAAGACCAGTATCAATGTGCCAGAAAGTCCAAATTTTTCACGTCAATCAGTGCTAGAATCTCTCCTCCCCCAGCAAGACTCCTCATTGATTGCTAAAAACATTGACAGCTTGCTCCAAAGTGCAATAAGGGACTTCTGCCTCTATTGTGCTACACTGGCGTCTTCAGAAAGGGCCTTCCGAGAATTATCCGACATATTGTATAGATGTCCAGAAGGTGGGTTGGCGGGAAAAATCCGTTGTGAGTGTCTATTGGGAGTGGAGATAATGCCACTTTTCTTCCTGTGGATGCAGGCAGATGATTCTAAAACTGTCATCCTGGTTCTTGAAAAAGTTTGCATGATTCTACAGCTAACATGGATCCAGCAGACTCAATATGTTGAACGTTTGGGGGACGCATCTTTACTAGTTGGCAAGTGGATCGAAGGAGTGCAATTCAAGGTGGATGGTTATAGCAATTGTGCAGCACGTGAGCTTGGAAGCATTCCTGCACAGGCAAGGAGGGAGAAAAGTCTGATAGGTTCTTTTGCACATGTGCTGCAACTCCCATGGAAGTTTATCCAGCACTACCTGCAACGAAGAGGAAAATTGTGAAACTTATGGGTCGTCACAGTGGATTTATAGCTATGTATGCTACTTTGGCAAGCCGACATGTGGAGTGTTGCTTAATTCCGGAGTCTCCATTTTACTTAGAAGGGGAAGGTGAACTTTTTGAATTTGACGAGCAGCGAATTAAAGAAAATGGGCATATTGTCATTGAATTAACCAAAAGTGCTGGCCAGGTGGTGATTGGCATGGATGTCACTGCATCTGAGTTCTCTGACCATGAGGATAAGTCATATGATTTGAATTTCAAAGAGGCAAACCATGATAGCTCCCAAAAAATTTCAGGAGACAGCTTAAAGACTGTCTACAAGTCCTTTGTGGCCTACTACCCACTTGTGTATATTGCGGATCGAATTGCTAAGGCTGATTGGGAACATTACAACAAGCTAACAAAGGGGATTAGGGAGCAAGTTCAGAGTGTTGGACATCATTTTCTTCTTACTAACTCAAAGAGTGTGGAGAAAGCAATCCAGGACAAGGCGTGCACTACTCTTCTGTTGAAGGTCAACCATATTGGCTCAGTGACAGAGAGCATTAAGGCTGTTCAGATGTCCAAACGTACTGGCTGGAATGTGATGACAGTCACTGGAGTGATGGAATCGAGGATCACTTTATTGCTGATATGGCCATGGATTTGTCAACAGGTCAGATCCAGCACCCTCCCCAGGTTCTGTGGCCTGTTATTAGATCCAGTGCTGGCCTGAATAAAGAAATTGCAGAGGTAGTAGACTCTGTTTACCACCAAACCTGGTTTTGGAACCTCTGCATTGCATGATACTGACATAAGCGAGAATTGCAGTGATGAGGTTAATAAAAAATAAATAAAAAATTTAGTCCAACGCGCTGACATTGATACTGTGGCCGCCACTTTACATACAGCCAACCTTCGGCACGATACACCATCCTACATTCGAGCTTGGGGGCAAGCTCATTCTCCAGGAGGGGAGTAATGTTATGGATTCATTAGGGGTTTATTTATAATTTCTATTCATTAGGGGTGTATTTTTAATTTCTATTCATTAGGGGTTTATTTGTAATTTCTATGCATCAGGGTTTATTTGTAATTTGTTGAACTTATGGCCTTTGGCATATTTTCCCTAACTCCCTATATAGGGACGTGAGATGAATGAAGAAGTAAGCATTGAATTAATTAGTTGTAATCAGGTCAGATTCTCCCCTTTGAGGTCTAGGTCGGATTCTCCCTTTGAGGTGCAGGGTTGAGCTCCCTCCGAAGGCTCAAAACATCACAACACTCCTCCCTATTCATCGTCTTCATCGCGTGTTAGATTTGGGGCTTAACATCTTGGTATCAGAGCGGGAACACGATGTGCCACGAAGACCCATGGTTGTCGATGCACAGACAAATCGAAGAAATGGCTGCAACAGGCATTGCAGTGGAAGAGATACAGAAATGGCGTGCCTCTTGGGTGAAGTATTGGCTATCAACAGAGTATCGAGAGGCCTTCTCTTGAGAAGCAGTCTCGGACAAGAAAATAGACCACCGCCTGGAAAACTCAGACACGGCGTCATGTTCCCCAGCCGATGCACACCAACATGACTCATGGCGAGTGGAACCCCATCCAAATCTACAAAAGGAAAATATTCCGATGACTATTTCAACCGGGACATCAGATGGCGGCGACCCATAATCGTTCACATCAGAGGGGGTTTTCCCCACCCCTGTATCCCACGAAGCCAATACTACCCAAAAGACCGGCCTGTTAGGAGCGGAAGACATAGGTACTTAACCCCAGGACCATAACATCGGGGAGCACCCAAAATTTTCTTAGTTTGACGGCGGCCCGACACCTGCAGTTATAGATTCTTCCCCATCCGACAGCCACAATCTCAGTGGCCAATGGGGAGAAGGTTCCTAACTACGGAATCAACAAGGCGGTAAATTTTACTATTGGCACTACTTTGTTTCATGCTGAGTTTTTTGTTATTCCTCTGGCTGGTTTTGATATGGTGTTGGGAATCAAATGGTTACAAACGTTGGGACCCATTTTGTGGGACTTTTCTGCATTGACAATGAGTTTTGTCCTACGTGGCAGCCAAGTGCTCCTACAAGGAAGTCAGACAGAAACACAACAGCACATTCATTCTCTGATTGCCCCGGATAATTCAGCAGGCAGTATTGATGGTCTTTTTGATGAGTTCTCTGACCTTTTCTGTGAGCCTACAGGGCTCCCCCCACTCAGACAGTGTGATCACCGTATATGTTTGAAACCAGGGTCAGATGTGGTAGTTGTTATTCCGTATTGGTACCCTCACCTTCAGAAAGAAGAGATTGAAAGACAATGTCAGGCGATGCTACAACAGGGCCTTATTTGCAGTAGTAGGTCCCCCTTCTCTTCACTAGTTCTGCTCGTGAAGAAACATGATGGGACTTGGCACTTTTGTGTTGATTATCGTGAGTTGAACGCGTTGACAGTGAAAAACAAATTTTCCATTCGGGTGGTGGAGGAGCTCCTCGATAAGCTACATGGATCGTGGGTCTTCACAAAATTAGACTTACAGTCTGGGTATCATCAGATTCGCATGCATCCATCAGATATTGAAAAGACGGTGTTCCGAACACATCACGACCACTTTGAATTTGTGGTCATGCCTTTTGGGCTATCAAATGCTCCTTCTACTTTCCAGGCACTGATGAATGAGGTATTTAGCTCTTACCTTCGAAAATTCGTACTTGTTTTTTTTTTTTATGATATACTCATATATAGCAAATCTCGAGATGATTTATTGCGAGCACACCAATTATATTTGAAGAAGTCCAAATGCTCCTTTGGGGCATCTCATGTTGCTTACCTGGGCCACATTATTTCCCATGAGGGGGTCGCTGTTGATTCCGAGAAGATTCAGGCCATTAGTGAGTGGCCACAGCCTCAGTCTTGATCAGCAGTACGCAGATTTTTGGGTTTGGCAGGCTATTACCGGAAATTTATTTGGAGTTTTGGTCCGTTGGCAGCACCTTTGACAAACCTCCTTAAAAAGAATTCCTTCCACTGGAACGAGGAGGCTTCCATGGCATTTGACGCACTCAAGAATGCTCTTGCATCTACACCGGTGTTACAACTTCCAAATTTTGATGACTTGTTTGTGATAGAATGTGATGCTTCTGGTGGGGGCACTGGGGCCGTGTTGCATCAGAACTCCCACCCCATTGCTTATTTCAGTAGACTGTTGGCCTCTCGTTATCAAAAATTGGCTGCATATGAACGCGAGTTGATTGGGTTGGCCAAGGCGGTCCAACACTAGCAGCCATATTTATGGGGACGTACTTTTCACATCCGCACTGATCATTATAGTCTCAAGTTCTTACTTCAGCAACATCTGACGATGTCACCACAACAACATTGGATTAGCAAGTTGAAGGGCTTTGATTTCTTAGTGGAGTATTGTGTGGGCAGATTAAACAATGCGGCGGATGCCTTGTCCAGACGTTTTGAACATCAGCGGTTCATCTATGCCATCAGCTAGCCACATTTTCTCATTCTAGACATGGTCGATGATACGCATGCCACACTTCCAGCACTACAGGAGCTGCACCGCAAAATTTTGAATGGGGAGATGGATTCTAAGTGGTCCATTCAGGATTCACTGATTTGCTATAAGTAGCGGATTTACCTTCCGACCACGTCCGAGTTGATTCCAGCCATTCTCTCAGCTTATCATGATTCTACCCATGAGGGTTACAAAAGACGCCGTGGCTTATTTGGGCGGATTTCTATTGGCCGGCTATGAAGTCCTCCATTACTAAATATGTCTTCGATTGTTAGGTATGTCAAAGGAACAAATCAGATCATTTGAGTCCAGCAGGTCTTTCCAGCCTCTCGCACTCCCTACTCAGGTATGGGCAGATATTTCAATGGACTTCGTGGAGGGTCTTCCCCTCTCAGCTGGGAAGTCTGTTTTGTTTTTGGGGGTTGATCACTTCTCCAAGTATGGTCATTTTATCCTGATGGCTCACCCCTACGCGGCAGATCGTGTGGTTCAAACCTTCTTGGAGCTTATTTTACGCTTACATGGCATTCCAGAATCTATTGTGAGTGATCGGGATGTGGTTTTCATGAGTACTTTCTGGAGGGAACTATTTTGACTGAGTGAAACGCAATTGAAATTTTCCTCCGCATTTCACCCTCAAATGGATGGCCAAACTGAGATGGTTAATCGGACCATCAAGATGTATCTCCGGTGTTTAGTGGGAGATCAACCGAAATAGTGGGTTCAATGGCTACCCTAGGCAGTATACTGTTATAACACTTCATTCCACTCGGCCTCGCAGTCCTCTCCTTTCTGGGTTCTTTATGGGAGGGACCCCCCGAGGCTTCTCTCTTATACCAGAGGCACCTACCGCGTGGATGCCATTGATGAGGCTGTTACGGTCCCGAGTCATGGATCGAGTAACACAGCGTGGGATTTGTGAATCCAGCACTCAGAATTTACTCACTTCACGTCAAGGGTCTGTGTATGAGTATTTCTCCTTAACCAATGCTTGGCCAGGAGGAAAGATCCTCTTTTGAGGGTCCTACCGAGTTGTTGTGCTAGGTAGAAGACCCCACAACAATGCTGACCTTGCTAGAGCAAGGTGCTCTTTTTCATGGTCACGGCAAAGAGGGTTTGGCCCTCTTTGTTGCTGCTCTAGCTAAGAATGCAATCCTTCTTTCTTAAATAACTTGAAACAAGAGTTTGGGATAGATTAATACCTCTTCTTTGATGCTATGATCAGCTCCCACGTTGCACCAGGAATTGCTCAAGATTTGAGGATAAAAATCCTCACTTTGCTGCTTGGTAAGGGAGGAATTGGGCCTCTCTTGTTGCTGCTGCCAAGAAGGAGGATAGACCTCCTCTTTGGGCTCGGAAAAGGGGTGGGAAGCTCCTTTTCTTAATAGGGATGATGGTGGATGAATTTGGGTGAAGATGGATGGCAATGGAGGGTGAATGATAGGTTGGATTTTTGGAGTAAACCCTAAACTCGGGATCAAGAGGTGATCCCAACCTATTTAGACTAGGTTATTCTAAAATCTCAAAGCTTACCTATTTCATTCATACCTATCCCTTAAATAGGGAGTTTTAGGGTTAGGGTTACAAATAATTCCCCATAATGCCCTTACATAAAAAGTAATTAGAAATAACTCCTACTTAAAACAATATAAGAAATAAATCCTACTTAAAACAATATTAGAAATAAATCCTACTCAAAGAAATATAAGAATTAAATCCTATTGAGTGAGTTGTTGTTGTCTTCTTCGTTGTGTGACTCAGTGTGCTATTGAGTCCACAACATCTGCCTCCCCATGGAGAAAGAGCTTGTCCTCAAGCTCAAAAGCTGGGTAGACTTGTTTGAAGATGTCCACACATTCCCATGTTGCAGCATCAGGGTCAGTGTCCGTCCACTGAACGAGAATCTCCCAATGATCATTGGTCAGCCGTGCACGTAACACCGCAGCTGGGTTAAGAATAACCTCACCATGATCAACTGGTGGTAGGAATGGACTGGATGTAGGCTGTGCTCCGGAATGCGGCTTCAAAAGAGAGACATGAAACACATCGTGAATTTTGGCGGTGTCCGGTAATTTGAGTTGATAGGCGACTGGTCCCACGCGTCGAAGAATAGGAAACGGCCCAAAAAATCAGGGTGAGAGCTTATGACATGGAGGTCCCGCTAGAGACTGCTGACGGTAGGGCTGGAGCCGTAGCCACACATACTTTCCAACCTCAAAAGAGACCTCACGGTGGCCTCTGTCGTATACATCCTTCATCCGAGCTTGGGCACGTCGTAGCCGTTCTATGATATTCTGTAGCAGTAGATCCCTGTCTATGAGTGCCTGATCAATCGTGTCCACGCGGGTGGACCCTGGGTTGTACGAGAGGAGGCGAGGTGGATCCCGGCCATATATAACCCGAAAAGGAGTGGATTGCAATGCAGAGTGGAACGAAGTGTTGTAACAATATTCGGCCCACGGAAGCCATTGAACCCATTGCCGCGGACGATCCCCCACCAAGCACCATAGATACATCTCGATGGTGCGGTTCACCACCTCAGTCTGCCCGTCTGTCTGTGGATGATAGGCGGAGGAGAACTTCAATTTCGTCCCACTCAGGCGAAATAGTTCCCGCCAAAAGGTGCTCGTGAAAACTACATCTCTATCACTCACAGTGGATTCTGGAATGCCATGTAAGCGGACTATCTGCTCCAGGAAAGTCTGAGCAACCCGTGTTGCTGTATACGAATGAGCCATCGGTATAAAATGCCCGTACTTGGAGAATCGATCAACCACTACGAAAAGTACGGATTTGCCGGCTGACAGGGGTAGGCCTTCCACAAAATCCATTGAAATGTCGGCCCAAACCTGCGTTGGAAGGGCCAGAGGCTGGAGAAGACTGGCTGGACTCAAGTGCTCGGCTTTGTTGCGCTGGCATACCTGACAGTCGCCAACATAAGTCGCAATAGAGGCTTTCATGGCTTGCCAGTAAAAATCAGCTCGAATTCTGTGCAAGGTCTTCTGGATCCCCTCGTGTGTACTGTCGTGGTAGGCCGAGAGAATAACTGGAATCAACTCAGACTCAGGTGGAAGGAAAATCCGATGCTTATAATAAATAAGTGAATCTTGGATGGACCACTTCACATTCATTGTCCCTTCTGAGATCTGCTGATGTAGTTCCTGCAGTGCAGGGTTAGTAGCATGTGCTTCTCGCACCAAGTCCATAATGAGAAATCTCGGCTGGCTGATAGAATAGACCGACTGCTGATCTTCAAAACATCGTGACAAGGCATCTGCCGCCTTATTTAATCTCCCCGCACGATACTCCACTGAGAAGTCAAACCCCAACAACTTACTGATCCAGTGTTGTTGTGGCGACGTCGTCAAACGTTGTTCTAGTAAGAATTTAAGGCTATAGTGATCCGTGCGTATGAGAAAAGCCCGACCCCAGAGATAAGGCCTCCAATGTTGGACCGCTTTGGCCAACCCAATCAATTCGCGCTCATAGGCTGCCAGTTTGTGATGGCGGACTGCCAACTGTCTGCTAAAATAAGCAATAGGATGGCCCAGCTGCTGTAAAACGGCCCCCATGCCCACGCCCGAAGCGTCGCACTCTACCACGAATAATTCGTCGAAGTTGGGAAGTTGTAATACTGGCGCGGATGCGAGGGCAGCTTTGAGTGCCACAAATGACGTGGTGGCCCCTTCATTCCAAATAAAGGAATTTTTCTTGAGTAAACTCGTCAATGGTGCTGCCACTGGCCCATAGTTCTGAATAAATTTACGGTAGTAGCCCGCAAGACCCAGAAAACCCCGTAATGCAGAACACGACTGTGGTTGCGGCCACTCGTGAATAGCTCGGATCTTCTCGGGATCCACCGTAACCCCCTCATGTGAGATAATGTGTCCCAGATATCCCACGTGTGAAGCCGCAAAAGAACACTTGGAGTGTTTCAAATAGAGCTGATGTGCTCTTAACAAGTCAAAAACAATCCTCAAGTGTGCCAAGTGCTCCTCAACCGACTTGCTATATATCAAAATATCATCGAAAAATACAAGAACAAATTTTCGAAGATAGGGGCTAAATACCTCGTTCATCAAAGCTTGAAAAGTGGAGGGTGCATTGGATAACCCGAACGGCATGACAACGAACTCAAAGTGGCCATGGTGCGTGCGGAACACCGTCTTCTCGATATCAGAGGGGTGCATCCGGACCTGATGGTATCCCGAACGGAGGTCGAGTTTAGTGAATAACCACGACCCATGTAACTCATCCAGAAGCTCATCCACTACCGGAATCGGGAACTTGTCTTTTACTGTCTGCACGTTCAACTCCCGATAATCCACGCAGAACCTCCATGTCCCATCATGTTTCTTCACAAGTAAGACGGGTGAAGAGAACGGGGAGCGGCTGGGACGAATAAGACCTTGTTTCAACATCTCATGGCACTGACGCTCTATCTCATCCTTCTGAAGGTGTGGGTAACGGTATGGTCGCACGACCACTACCTCAGAACCTGGTTTCAGACAGATCCTGTGGTCACAGTGCCTCATGGGAGGCAACCCCGAAGGCTCCTGGAAGAGGTCAAAGAACTCCTCAACCAGACCATCACTAGCACTGTCAGGCTGATCCTATGTCTGCAAAGTGTGTATGCGGTGGGCCCTGTCCACCTGACAGCCCTGTAAGAGCACCCGACTTCCGGCCAAATCAAAGCTCATGGTTAAAGCCGAAAAGTCCCACAGAATGGGCCCCAATGTTTGTAACCATTTAATGCCTAAAACCATATCAAATCCCGCTAGGGGAATAACAAAAAATTCCGCATTAAATGAAGTAAATCCAATGGAAAAAGTTACCGCCTTACTAATCCCATAGCTAGGGACCTTCTCGCCATTGGCCACTGAGACGGTGGCTATCGGATGAGTGTGTATCTGGAGCTGGAGATGCTGTGCGGCTGTTAAACTCAGAAAATTGTGTGTACTCCCCTAGTCGACTAGTCCCACCAGTTCTCGGTCAATGACATGAGCTCGCACTTGCATTGTAGTAGGCGATTTCTGCCCAGTAATAGCATGCAAGGATATCTCTGGTGGTTCCTCCTCGATAATATCCTCTGGTTCCTCTGGATCCTCTGAATCCTCCATCTTGAGCCAAAATAATCGTTTACATTGGTGTCCGACCCGATACTGCTCATCGCAGTTATAACAGAGATTTTTGGACCGCCTTTCTGCCATCTCCGCACTCGTCAATTTTTTTATAAAGCTCGGTAGGGAATTACCAGGGCGGGGATCGGCTACCCGAGTCGTAGTCGAAGTGTGTCTGGATGGTGCTGCTGTAGATGATCCCTGAGATGAATTATAGCGGCGCCCTTGCCACGTGGAGGAAGTGTTCCTCTCACTCGACCAACCCGACTTACGTTGCTGCAACTGTTGTCATTGTTCCATTGCTCGGGCCATATTCATGGCATGAGCTAGATCCGTGGGCATAAGGAGTTCTACCTCTAGCCGTAAATACTCATTGAGACCTGTTGTGAATAAGGAGACCTGCTGGTCAACCAATACCCTCTCTCCAGCACGAGCCAACTTTTCCTGGAAGAGTTTTTGATAGTGTTCCACCGAACCCATTTGTTTCAATAGGACTAACTCTCCCAAGGGGTTGCTGTTGGCGGGAGGCCCAAATCTAACTGTGCATAGATTTTTAAATTCTCCCCAAGTCATTCCAGGTCTCTCTTTCTCTACTTGAGTCACCCATAACATGGCTTCATCTGTCATATGGAAAGAGGCTAGTTGCACCTTATCCCATTCAGTAGTCCCTTGGTTCAAAAAAAAAATTTCACATCTATGCAACCAAATTACGGGATCCACGGAACCATTGAAAGAGGGAAACTCTAACTTGGTGTACCTTGGGATTGTGCCTCCATGCTTAGGTGCTTGGACAGCAGTGCGCCCAGGCCACTGCTCCCCTCTTCTGTGATATGGTTGAGCAACCTCTCTCACCTTTGGACTCTGATGTCTCTCTGCCCTCAACTCCTGTAGCATGCTAATGATTCGGCTCATCTCTTCTTCCAAACCACAAACCTTTCCCAACACTGGTTGTGCTGTTTCAAGGCTATCTTCTATCTTTTGTATCCTGATTTGGATTTCTTCATTGCTGATATTATCCCCCATGTTACCCTGCTCTGATACCAAGTTGTTACAGTCCCGAGTCATGGATCGAGTAACACGGCGTGGGATTTGTGAATCCAGCACTCAGAATTTACTCACTTCACGTCAAGGGTTTGTGTATGAGTATTTCTCCTTAACCAATGCTTGGCCAGGAGGAAAGATCCTCTTTTGAGGGTCCTACCGAGTTGTTGTGCTAGGTAGAAGACCCCACAACAATGCTGACCTTGCTAGAGCAAGGTGCTCTTTTTCTTGGTCACGGCAAAGAGGGTTTGGCCCTCTTTGTTGTTGCTCTAGCTAAGAATGCAATCCTTCTTTCTTAAATAACTTGAAACAAGAGTTTGGGATAGATTAATACCTCTTCTTTGATGCTATGATCAGCTCCCACGTTGCACCAGGAATTGCTCAAGATTTGAGGATAAAAATCCTCACTTTGCTGCTTGGTAAGGGAGGAATTGGGCCTCTCTTGTTGCTGCTGCCAAGAAGGAGGATAGACCTCCTCTTTGGGCTTGGAAAAGGGGCGGGAAGCTCCTTTTCTTTATAGGGATGATGGTGGATGAATTTGGGTGAAGATGGATGGCAATGGAGGGTGAATGATAGGTTGGATTTTTGGAGTAAACCCTAAACTCGGGATCAAGAGGTGATCCCAACCTATTTAGACTAGGTTATTCTAAAATCTCAAAGCTTACCTATTTCATTCATACCTATCCCTTAAATAGGGAGTTTTAGGGTTAGGGTTACAATAATTCCCCATAATGCCCTTACATAAAAAGTAATTAGAAATAACTCCTACTTAAAACAATATAAGAAATAAATCCTACTTAAAACAATATTAGAAATAAATCCTACTCAAAGAAATATAAGAATTAAATCCTATTGAGTGAGTTGTTGTTGTCTTCTTCGTTGTGTGACTCGGTGTGCTATTGAGTCCACAACAGAGGCACACATGGATCGAGATCTGGTGTTGAAGACGTTTACAAACCGTCTACAAAAGGCTCAGGACTGGATGACTACGACTTACAACAAGGGCCACCGGGATGTGTCATACGCGGTTGGGGACGATGTGTGGCTATGTCTCCGGTAGTACCGACAGCACTCTCTCGTTGGGCCAGCGCACCATAAGCTATCCCCCAAGTATTTTGGGCCCTTTACCATTATTTGACGCGTCGGATAGGTGGCGTATCAACTAAAATTGTCGGACACAGCGAAGCTGCATGATGTGTTTCATGTCTCACTACTGAAACCTCACAAGAGGCCAGCCCCTGCTTCTCCACCATTCCTTCCTCTAGTGGACAATGGCCACGTCATTTTGACACCCTATGCGGTGTTACGGGCTCGTGTGACGAATGACCAGTGGGACATCCTCGTGCAGTGGACCGCTACAGACCCCGAGGCAGCGACATGGGAGCTATTAGAGACCTTCAAACAGGTCTATCCAGCTTACGAGCTTGAGGACAAGATCTTTCTCCAAGGGGAGGCAGATGTTATGGACTCAATAGCACACCGAGTAGAGGAGGAGACAATGACTCACCAAGTCACCTAATTTTACTTTTAGTACTTATGTTGCTTTTAATTTTGAATTTGATTGATTATGTAATAAGACTTGAAAGTTGGGGTATAGTTGGGATTTATAAACCTAACCCTAACCTATCTTGGTGTGAATGACCCTATTTAAAGGGTAAGGAATGAGAAAAAAGGTAAGTTCGGATTTAGAGTAAAATAGAGTAATTAGGTTCTTGCTAGGTTCCCTATCCTAGGGTTCTTGGCGTGAACTACCCTTAGTGGTTTGCTGCATCCATTGGGGAGTCTTTGAGGAGATCTTGAAAGGAAAAGGAAGAGGAATCAGCTTTCTCTTCCAAGCTGCAATAGTTATCCATGTCTTCCACGAATCAGCAGTGAGGGAAGGAGGTTTTACGTGAACCTTAGCATCAAGAAAGGGGCTTTCGAGTTGCTGATTGAAGGAGGTATTCAAGAGGTATTTTTATCTATCTTTTCCGAATTTAGAAGAGCTATAGACTGCCTTCTTTACATACAACATTGGTAGTTGCTTGAATTCAGAAACCCTACTCATTAACGTGAGGTATAAAGTGTTGTTTCATAATTGGATCCTTAAACAGTCTCTTGATTGAATTGGTGCATCTATAATTGAGAAAAGGAAACTCCTTTTCAATTATAACATTTGAGGGAAGTAAAAGAGAGTTTCTTTTCACAAAAAATGTTAAGAAACCCTTTAATAGTGCTGGATCCTTATTTGACTCGCCAAGTTACTAGATCCATGGCTAGGGACCATAACAAAATGGTAGAGAACATGCTATGGGTGATGATTTTTATTATGGTTGATGAGAACAGAACCAGTGTGTTTGTTCTTTTTCATTTATCCAGCAGTAACAGTCAATTTGAAAACTTTGTGATTAATTTTTTAGGTCATATGTATTCCGCTCGGACACTGTTCATTGCAATCCTTCAACCAGGTGTGAGTTCTAGAATAAATAGGGTAGCCAACGTGAGAAAAATTGGAGAGAATGCTGGGTTGAACAGTCTGAAGAATTTTCTACTTGCTGCTGCTATTGCAGTGCAGAAAAGGGCTCAACAGCAGCAAATAAACACTGTTAGAAAGGATGCAGATGAGAAGCACCTGGAATATGTAGAGAACAAAAGGGATCATATCAAATTACACGAGTTCAAATCCACAGACCTGTTTCTACCAGGAGCAAGCACTGCAGGTCTTGGTTTTGAATCTGCAGCTTTTGTGTCCAATGCATTGATTCATGGGTATGCAAACTTGGGTTGGACAGGAGAGACATTTAAAGATGTTGTGGGGACTAAGCTTTCAGAATCTGAATTTAGGCAACTGATGGAAGCAATTTCAGTACTCTCTGCTTGGGGCCAGTGGAAGGTGTACATACAAGTTAATTATTTCCAAGAGGCTTTATTACTGTTTCCAACACTACTAACCCTGGGTTTAAAGCCTAATCAAATTACTGTAGTGGTTGGACTCTTGACCAGGAAGACATGGCCAGCACTTGACCTTCCAAGGGAATTGAAACTCTCATCCCCACATGTGGGCAATGGGGCTTTTGTGCAGAAGTTAAACAAGCAAAGTTCAGCAGCCCGTTATGTGAATATGGAATTGGATTTTTGTAATGAGAAGCACTTTGTATCTTTACGTTTATATAGTGACAACAATGGATTACTAGAAGCTATTGTTTATATATTATGTATGCAGCATGCTGGCCAATGTGATGAACTGGGATGGGCTCCAACGACTGAAAACTGTGACTGCAGGTTGGCTGTTCTCAGTACAACAGGGTATGCACCTAACAGGCCACCTAAAGAGGCCCATGGGTTCTTGAACAAGATAATGTCTGCAGATAACTTCTTGGCGGTAATTGATCAGATGCTCCAGAAATGTTGGTTTTTATTTGACAGCCTTAGTTCTAGGTTGGGATAGTCATGGATCCTTAGAAGAAGCTACTAGTTTTGCAGCACATGGGTTATGCAGAGTTCTACCTATTGTTGGGGGTGATGTAGCCTGAAAGATCTAAGTTGGCATGCTCAGACAAATTCAGACAAGTGTTGGGTGCAGGTTTTCAATCATAATTGCTACAACTAACATAAAACCCAATGAAGATGGAGATAGTGGGGTGGGGACTGTTTTGGCTCCAGACTCTCAGAGGGCAAGTGAATGCAGGATGGCAGCCTTCTATGCTGGTTTTCCAGAACCTGTGCCTATCAAAACTGTGAACCAGTGATGAGAATGCAAAATATCATATTTTTATCCCTTAATGCTTAGGCTTTTATAATTAGTTGGTGCCTAAATATACTCATTATTCTTATAGTTTTATTTAGGATGTGAATGGAAGCGTTAAGTACAAAACGAAGTTAATTGGGCGATTCGGGACAATTTTGACATTTCTTCATAATATGGGAATAACTCTCTCGTCGGAGCTCTGATGGAGATGATTCAAGATGCTATGGAATTCCAAGAAAACGTTCTACAACTTAAATGTTTTTATTTTTTAGCAATATGGACTGCATCCAGGTTGAAACCATGATTGAAGTCGTGGCACGTGCACTGTGACCCAAACCCGATAAAAGAAAAGAAAAACCCTAAACCTAAAGAAAGAAGGGGAATAAAAGGAGAGAAGGAGTTTGGAGCCCCTAACCTCATTTTCTCTTCTCTATCTTTTCCTCTCTCTTTTCTCTAGTTTTTTCCTTCAGATTTCTTCACGGCCCTGCGTGGCTAAACTTTCAGATTTGTTCAAAGGAAACTAAAGCCTCGATATCAATACAACTGTGAGATCTGATTTATTTTCATCATTCAATTTATGTTTTGAGTATCTGATGTTCTTCTGAAATTTTTGTTCATGATTGTCTGGTTTAATCCCTAGGAGGCCTACTAGTTTATTACTCGTTGCAATCTACTGTTAGGTTAGATGTCAAATTCATAATTATTTGATCTCTCTATGAAGCAATCGAGATTTGATGTTTTGCTGCGTCAGGAATTATTAGATCATGAGAAGAATGTTGGACTAAATTAAATGCAGCCGCTTGTGCCTGTGTTGTTTAGCTTCATCGATCTCTCTAATTCTTAAGGTTGTTGCTAGATTAAACCTTTAGCGCTTGTCTTGGGTTGTTTAGTAGTTAGGGTTAATTGGATCTCTTATTTTCTAATTAACTATGAAAGGAGAAATAGGAAGATAGTTCCAACGTTGAATATTCAAGTGCGAATTGATATATGTTTGCATCAATGATCAGTTGTGAAATTCCAAGGTTTGTTCTTTTGATTGATTTCAATTCTTTTAATGTGAATTGTTTTTATTTTTTTAAAGTGTTTTTGTTATACTCAACCCCCCCTCCCCCCCATCCTTGTTCACAGAGCATAAAAGTAGACTAATAACTCTTCGTGGGACTGATCCTTACTCGCACTACTACATATATTTTTAGGAGTATAGGTTTTACTTTTGGTTGCCTGCGATAGCACAACAAATTTTGGTGTTGTTGCCGGGAAGTGATTCTAGTTGATTTTTTTTGGACTTCTTGTGATCCTTATTTTGTTCTTGAAAAAAAAATTCCTGATTTGTTTTTCATGTTTTATTAGAGTTCCCTTGATTGTTCATGATTGTATCTCGATCTTGTAATCAAGTTGATTTGCAGTGCAATCCAGAAATAGAGGAACTTTGCACAGGTTAAGGTGAGAAACTCAGACGAATTCTGAAGAGAACAATCTAGCTCTTGCTTCTCCATTTGATATTGAAACTAATTTAGAGGAGGAGGAGGTCATGGCTGTAAATCAAACTTTGAAAGAGCTTGCAACCCCTGATTTGAATCAACAACCCTTATGCATAACGTTCCCTACTTTAGATGCTACTACTACATTTGAATTAAAATATGGGCTAATACATCTCTTGCTCACTTTTCATGGTCTTGCAGGTGAAGATCCTCACAAAATTCTAAAGGAGTTTCATGTGGTATGCACGAGTATGAAACCCATGGGGGTGACTGACGAGCAAATTAAATTACGAGCCTTTCCATTTTCTTTGAAGGATTCGGCTAAGGATTGGCTCTATTATCTACCCTCCGGGAGTATTACCACATGGGACGAGATGAAGAGATTGTTTTTGGAAAAATATTTCCAAGCTTCAAGGGCAGCCAACATTCAGAAAGAAATTTGTGGTGTAAGGCAGCATAATAGAGAGTCCCTATATGAATATTGGGAATATTTCAAGAAATTATGTGCAAGCTGCCCCCATCATCAGATTAGTGAGCAACTTCTTAGCCAGTATTTCTATGAGGGCCTTCTACCCACTGATAGGAGCATGATTGATGCTGCTAGTGAAGGAGCTTTGGTGGATAAAACTCCCGAGGCCGCGAGAAACTTGATTTCAAATATGCTGGCCAATTCTCAACAATTTGGCACTAGGCTTGACCATCCATCTAAGAATGTTAATGAGGTAAATATTTCCTCCCTTGAACAACAAATTGTGAGTCTAACTTCTCTTGTTCATCAAATGGTTGTAGGTAATACGTAAATAGAGAAGGCTTGTGAGATTTGTTCAGTAGTAGGGCATCCAACCGATATGTGCTCAACTCTTCAAGAGGAGCTCACTGAGCAAGTGAATGCGACGGGTGGTTTTCCTGGACAACTACAACGGAAGTATGATACATATTTGAACACGTATAACATGGGATGGAGGGATCATCCAAACCTTAGCTATGGGAATCCACTAGTTAATCAACCCATGACTCAAAATCACCCAAGTTACCAGTAATATAGGCAGCCATATCCCCCTAGACAACAACCAAACCAAGCTTCCAATTTTGGTATGTGTTTAGAAGATATTGTTAAATCTCATGCCACTTATAATTTGCAATTTCAAGAGGAGACAAGGGCCAGTATTCAAAGTTTGGACAATTAGATGGGTCAGATGGAAACCGCAATTAGTCGGCTAGAGGCACAAAGTTCAGGGAAATTACCCTCTCAAACGGTAGTAAATCCAAGAGAAAATGCAAGTGCAATCTTTTTGAGAATTGGTAAAGAGGTTGAGATTCTGGTAAAGGCAACCCCTGCATCATTGGAGCTAGAACAGGAGAAAAATGTCATTGCAGATAGGAACGTTCCCAATGATGATGATGTACCTAAGCATAAGTTTCCACCTCTTCTTGATTATAAACCAGATTCTAGAAAATATGAGCAAAATATGAACAAAATAAATATTTATAAGAGACTTTCCGTAGATGTGAGGTAAATATTCCATTTTTAGATTCTATTAAATAAGTGACTCGTTATGCTAAATTCTTGAAAGAACTGTGCACAATTAAGAGGAAATAGAAACTTAAAGGATATGAGAAGGTGAGAGTAGGGGAGAATGTTTCTGCAGTTATTCAAAGAAAACTCCTTGCAAAGTGCAAAGATCCACGTATGTTTACTATCCCTTGTAAGTTAGGTAACATCAGATTTGAGAAGGCCATGATAGATTTAGGAGCTTCAATTAATGTCATGCCGTATTCTATATATGCTTCTTTGAAACTTGGACCTTTGAATAAAACTGGTGTTGCGATTCAATTGGCTGATAGATCTAATGCCTATCCTAAGGGTGTAGTTGAGGATGTTCTTGTGAAAGTTAATGATTTGATTTTTCCTACTGATTTCTATATGCTTGATATGGAAAATACTGACCAAACTACTCCTATTTTTTAAGAAAGACCATTCTTAAAGGCATCCAAGACTAAGATAGATGTTCATAGTGGCATACTTACCATGGAATTTGATGGTGAAATTGTTAAGTTTAACATTTATGATGCCATGAAATATCCTGGTGATGATAATCCTGTTATTCTACCCAGCTTGTGAGCTTGAGGACAAGCTCTTTCTCCATGGGGAGGCAGATGTTGTGGACTCAATAGCACACCGAGTCACACAACGAAGAAGATAACAACAACTCACTCAATAGGATTTAATTCTTATATTTCTTTGAGTAGGATTTATTTCTAATATTGTTTTAAGTAGGATTTATTTCTTATATTGTTTTAAGTAGGAGTTATTTCTAATTACTTTTTATGTAAGGGCATTATGGGGAATTATTGTAACCCTAACCCTAAAACTCCCTATTTAAGGGATAGGTATGAATGAAATAGGTAAGCTTTGAGATTTTAGAATAACCTAGTCTAAATAGGTTGGGATCACCTCTTGATCCCGAGTTTAGGGTTTACTCCAAAAATCCAACCTATCATTCACCCTCCATTGCCATCCATCTTCACCCAAATTCATCCACCATCATCCCTATTAAGAAAAGGAGCTTCCTGCCCCTTTTCCGAGCCCAAAGAGGAGATCTATCCTCCTTCTTTGCAGCAGCAACAAGAGAGGCCGAATTCCTCCCTTACCAAGCAGCAAAGTGAGGATTTTTATCCTCAAATCTTGAGCAATTCCTGGTGCAACGTGGGAGCTGATCATAGCATCAAAGAAGAGGTATTAATCTATCCCAAACTCGTGTTTCAAGTTATTTAAGAAAGAAGGATTGCATTCTTAGCTAGAGCAGCAACAAAGAGGGCCAAACCCTCTTTGCCGTGACCAAAAAAAAGAGAGCACCTTGCTCTAGCAAGGTCAGCATTGTTGTGGGGTCTTCTACCTAGCACAACAACTCGGTAGGACCCTCAAAAGAGGATCTTTCCTCCTGGCCAAGCATTGGTTAAGGAGAAATACTCATACACAGACCCTTGACGTGAAGTGAGTAAATTCTGAGTGCTGGATTCACAAATCCCACGCCGTGTTACTCGATCCATGACTCGGGACCGTAACAACTTGGTATCAGAGCAGGGTAACATGGGGGATAATATCAGCAATGAAGAAATCCAAATCAGGATACAAAAGATAGAAGATAGCCTTGAAACAGCACAACCAGTGTTGGGAAAGGTTTGTGGTTTGGAAGAAGAGATGAGCCGAATCATTAGCATGCTACAGGAGTTGAGGACAGAGAGACATCAGAGTCCAGAGGTGAGAGAGGTTGCTCAACCATATCACAGAAGAGGGGAGCAGTGGCCTGGGCGTACTGCTATCCAAGCACCTCAGCATGGAGGCACAATCCCAAGGTACACCAAGTTAGAGTTTCCCTCTTTCAATGGTTCTGTGGATCCCGTAATTTGGTTGCATAGATGAAAAAAATTTTTTGAACCAAGGGACTACTGAATGGGATAAGGTGCAACTAGCCTCTTTCCATATGACAGATGAAGCCATGTTATGGGTGACTCAAGTAGAGAAAGAGAGACCGGGAATGACTTGGGGAGAATTTAAAAATCTATGCACAGTTAGATTTGGGCCTCCCGCCAACAGCAACCCCTTGGGAGAGTTAGTCTTATTGAGACAAACGGGTTCAGTGGAACACTATCAAAAATTCTTCCAGGAAAAGTTGGCTCGTGCTGGAGAGAGGGTATTGGTTGACCAGCAGGTCTCCTTATTCACAGCAGGTCTCAATGAGTATTTACGGCTAGAGGTAGAACTCCTTATGCCCACGGATCTAGCTCATGCCATGAATATGGCCCGAGCAATGGAACAACGACAACAGTTGCAGCAACGTAAGCCGGGTTGGTCGAGTGAGAGGAACACTTCCTCCACGTGGCAAGGGCGCCGCTATAATTCATCTCAGGGAACATCTACAGCAGCTCCATCCAGACACACTTCGACTACGACTCGGGTAGCCGATCCCCGCCCTGGTAATTCCTTACCGAGCTTTATAAAAAAATTGACGAGTGCGGAGATGGCAGAAAGGCGGTCCAAAAATCCTGTTATAACTGCGATGAGCAGTATCGGGTCGGACACCAATGTAAACGATTATTTTGGCTCGAGATGGAGGATTCCGAGGATCCAGAGGAACCAGAGGATATTATCGAGGAGGAACCACCAGAGATATCCTTGCATGCTATTACTGGGCAGAAATCGCCTACTACAATGCAAGTTCGAGCTCATGTCATTGACCGAGAACTGGTGGGACTAGTCGACTCGGGGAGTACACACAATTTTTTGAGTTTGACAGCCGCACAGCATCTCCAGCTCCAGATACACACTCATCCGTCAGCCACCGTCTCAGTGGCCAATGGCGAGAAGGTCCCTAGCTATGGGATTAGTAAGGCGGTAACTTTTTCCATTGGATTTACTTCATTTAATGCGGAATTTTTTGTTATTCCCCTAGCGGGATTTGATATGGTTTTAGGCATTAAATGGTTACAAACATTAGGGCCCATTTTGTGGGACTTTTCGGCTTTAACCATGAGCTTTGATTTGGCCGGAAGTCGGGTGCTCTTACAGGGCTGTCAGGTGGACAGGGCCCACCGCATACACACTTTGCAGACACAGGATCAGCCTGACAGTACTAGTGATGGTCTGGTTGAGGAGTTCTATGAACTCTTCTAGGAGCCTTCGGGGTTGCCTCCCATGAGGCACTGTGACCACAGGATCTGTCTGAAACCAGGTTCTGAGGTAGTGGTCGTGCGACCATACCGTTACCCACACCTTCAGAAGGACGAGATAGAGCGTCAGTGCCATGAGATGTTGAAACAAGGTCTTATTCGTCCCAGCCGCTCCCCGTTCTCTTCATCCGTCTTACTTGTGAAGAAACATGATGGGACATGGAGGTTCTGTGTGGATTATCGGGAGTTGAACGTGCAGACAGTAAAAGACAAGTTCCCGATTCCGGTAGTGGATGAGCTTCTGGATGAGTTACATGGGTCGTGGTTATTCACTAAACTCGACCTCCGTTCGGGATACCATCAGGTCCGGATGCACCCCTCTGATATCGAGAAGACGGCGTTCCGCACACACCATGGCCACTTTGAGTTCGTCGTCATGCCATTCGGATTATCCAATGCACCCTCCACTTTTCAAGCTTTGATGAACGAGGTATTTAGCCCCTATCTTCGAAAATTTTTTCTTGTATTTTTCGATGATATTTTGATATATAGCAAGTCGGTTGAGGAGCACTTGGCACACTTGAGGATTGTTTTCGACTTGTTAAGAGCACATCAGCTCTATTTGAAACACTCCAAGTGTTCTTTTGCGGCTTCACACGTGGGATATCTGGGACACATTATCTCACATGAGGGGGTTACGGTGGATCCCGAGAAGATCCGAGCTATTCACGAGTGGCCGCAACCACAGTCGTGTTCTGCATTACGGGGTTTTCTGGGTCTTGCGGGCTACTACCGTAAATTTATTCAGAACTATGGGCCAGTGGCAGCACCATTGACGAGTTTACTCAAGAAAAATTCCTTTATTTGGAATGAGGGGGCCACCACGTCATTTGTGGCACTCAAAGCTGCCCTCGCATCCGCGCCAGTATTACAACTTCCCAACTTCGACGAATTGTTCGTGGTAGAGTGCGACGCTTCGGGCGTGGGCATGGGGGCCGTTTTACAGCAGTTGGGCCATCCTATTGCTTATTTTAGCAGACAGTTGGCAGTCCGCCATCACAAACTGGCAGCCTATGAGCGCGAATTGATTGGGTTGGCCAAAGCGGTCCAACATTGGAGGCCTTATCTCTGGGGTCGGGCTTTTCTCATACGCACGGATCACTACAGCCTTAAATTCTTACTAGAACAGCGTTTGACGACATCGCCACAACAGCACTGGATCAGTAAGTTGTTGGGGTTTGACTTCTCAGTGGAGTATCGTGCGGGGAGATTAAATAAGGCGGCAGATGCCTTGTCACGATGTTTTGAAGATCAGCAGTCGGTCTATTCTATCAGCCAGCCGAGATTTCTCATTATGGACTTGGTGCGAGAAGCACATGCTACTCACCCTACACTACAGGAACTGCATCAGCAGATCTCAGAAGGGACAATGAATGTGAAGTGGTCCATCCAGGATTCACTTATTTATTATAAGCATCGGATTTTCCTTCCACCTGAGTCTGAGTTGATTCCAGCTATTCTCTCAGCCTACCACGACAGTACACACGAGGGGATCCAGAAGACCTTGCACAGAATTCGAGCTGATTTTTACTGGCAAGCCATGAAAGCCTCTATTGCGACTTATGTTGGCGACTGTCAGGTATGCCAGCGTAACAAAGCTGAGCACTTGAGTCCAGCCGGTCTTCTCCAGCCTCTGGCCCTTCCAACGCAGGTTTGGGCCGACATTTCAATGGATTTTGTGGAAGGCCTACCCCTGTCAGCCGGCAAATCCGTACTTTTCGTAGTGGTTGATCGATTCTCCAAGTACGGGCATTTTATACCGATGGCTCATCCGTATACAGCAACACGGGTTGCTCAGACTTTCCTGGAGCAGATAGTCCGCTTACATGGCATTCCAGAATCCATTGTGAGTGACAGAGATGCAGTTTTCACGAGCACCTTTTGGCGGGAACTGTTACGCTTGAGTGGGACGAAATTGAAGTTCTCCTCCGCCTATCATCCACAGACAGACGGGCAGACTGAGGTGGTGAACCGCACCATCGAGATGTATCTACGGTGCTTGGTGGGGGATCGTCCGCGACAATGGGTTCAATGGCTTCCGTGGGCCGAATATTATTACAACACTTCGTTCCACTCTGCATTGCAATCCACTCCTTTTCGGGTTATATATGGTCGGGATCCACCTCGCCTCCTCTCGTACAACCCAGGGTCCACCCGCGTGGACACGATTGATCAGGCACTCATAGACAGGGATCTACTGCTACAGAATATCACAGAACGGCTACGACGTGCCCAAGCTCGGATGAAGGATGTATATGACAGAGGCCACCGTGAGGTCTCTTTTGAGGTTGGAAAGTATGTGTGGCTACGGCTCCAGCCCTACCGTCAGCAGTCTCTAGCGGGACCTCCACGTCATAAGCTCTCACCCTGATTTTTTGGGCCGTTTCCCATTCTTCGACGCGTGGGACCAGTCGCCTATCAACTCAAATTACCGGACACCGCCAAAATTCACGATGTGTTTCATGTCTCTCTTTTGAAGCCGCATTCCGGAGCACAGCCTACATCCACTCCATTCCTACCACCAGTTGATCATGGCGAGGTTATTCTTAACCCAGCTGCGGTGTTACGTGCACGCTTGACCAATGATCATTGGGAGATTCTCGTTCAGTGGACGGACACTGACCCCGACGCTGCAACATGGGAACGTGTGGACATCTTCAAACAAGTCTACCCAGCTTGTGAGCTTGAGGACAAGCTCTTTCTCCATGGGGAGGCAGATGTTGTGGACTCAATAGCACACCGAGTCACACAACGAAGAAGACAACAACAACTCACTCAATAGGATTTAATTCTTATATTTCTTTGAGTAGGATTTATTTCTAATATTGTTTTAAGTAGGATTTATTTCTTATATTGTTTTAAGTAGGAGTTATTTCTAATTACTTTTTATGTAAGGGCATTATGGGGAATTATTGTAACCCTAACCCTAAAACTCCCTATTTAAGGGATAGGTATGAATGAAATAGGTAAGCTTTGAGATTTTAGAATAACCTAGTCTAAATAGGTTGGGATCACCTCTTGATCCCGAGTTTAGGGTTTACTCCAAAAATCCAACCTATCATTCACCCTCCATTGCCATCCATCTTCACCCAACTTCATCCACCATCATCCCTATTAAGAAAAGGAGCTTCCTGCCCCTTTTCCGAGCCCAAAGAGGAGATCTATCCTCCTTCTTGGCAGCAGCAACAAGAGAGGCCGAATTCCTCCCTTACCAAGCAGCAAAGTGAGGATTTTTATCCTCAAATCTTGAGCAATTCCTGGTGCAACGTGGGAGCTGATCATAGCATCAAAGAAGAGGTATTAATCTATCCCAAACTCGTGTTTCAAGTTATTTAAGAAAGAAGGATTGCATTCTTAGCTAGAGCAGCAACAAAGAGGGCCAAACCCTCTTTGCCGTGACCAAAAAAAAGAGAGCACCTTGCTCTAGCAAGGTCAGCATTGTTGTGGGGTCTTCTACCTAGCACAACAACTCGGTAGGACCCTCAAAAGATGATCTTTCCTCCTGGCCAAGCATTGGTTAAGGAGAAATACTCATACACAGACCCTTGACGTGAAGTGAGTAAATTCTGAGTGCTGGATTCACAAATCCCACGCCGTGTTACTCGATCCATGACTCGGGACTGTAACACCCATCCGGATTATGTTTTACTGTATAAACCCACTTGCAACCAACGGTTTTTTTATCTGTAGGTAGTGGAACCAGAGACCATGTGTGATTATTATTAAGGGCCTTCATCTCTTCATCCATTGCTGCCTTCCACCCTGGATATTGTAGAGCCTCCTGATATGACTGTGGAACAAGTATGGAGGAAATAGAAGAAAGAAATTGACAACATAGAGCTGAGAGGCGATGATGAGACACAAAATTGGAGAAAGGATGAGAAGTAGAAGGCTGAGTGCATGAATGAGGTTCTTTTCTTATAGCAATAGGACGAGTATCAAATTCAGGACAAAAAATGACTAGTGATGAAGGACTTACCTCTGGTGGATCTGACAACTCGGCAGGTGTGGTATCGGCCACTGTCTCTAGGGGCTGAACAATCTCTGTATCACGAGGCACAACCGGTTGAGGAGAACTTGGTACAGATGACATACCAAGTGGAGCGTTATCAGAATAATATGAGGAGTATTCAAAGAATGTTACATCACTGGACACAAATAAACGTTGCAAAGAGGGACTATAACAAACACAACCCTTTTGTGTTCGAGAGTATCCCAAACAGATACACTTTATAGATTTTGGGTCAAGTTTGCTGTGTCTAGGTAAAGTATTATGAACAAAACATTGACAACCGAAGAATTTCAATGGTAATGCAAACGGATCATCATGTGGTAAAAGTTTAGAGTAGGGGGATTTTTTTAGGTTCTTCCCGAGCCATGGATCGAGTCACCCTTCTTTCCTCTTTTCCCTCCATATTGGATCTTGATGCTAGAAGGGGTTTCTTGTTTCTTGAACGGGGAATGATGGAAATAGGAATGGAATGATGGAGCTTTGAAGGAAGCTCGACCTGGACCTCAAAGGGAGAATCCGACCTAGACCTCTGAGGGAGAATTTGACCTGTTTAATTCTAATTTCTCAATACTTTCTTTCCTTCTCCTTGATGTCCCCATAAATAGGGTTGACGACCAAAATACAAAATAGACCCATGGGTCAAATGGTTCATGCCATATTACATCTAAACCAAACCAAACCAAATGGAATTACATTAAAAGTAAATTGACATAATTTAATTCCTATGCCTATGGATAACTCGTGATTCTATGGAGTCCATAACATCACCCACCTCCTAGAGAAAGAGCTTGTCCTCAAGCTCGAAGTTGGGGTAGAGGGTGCGGAACGCAGCTAATGGCTCGCATGTCATGTCACTGGGATCTGCATCAGCCCATTCACTAGGATCTTCCAATCACCCTGAATGTGGCGAGCCTGTAATACCTGTGCTGGAGTAGAAAGGACACGTCCCTCATGTAGTGGGGGCAGAGGTGTGTGCAGCAAGGGAGAATCACCTTGGAAGGCCTTTAGTTGGGAGACGTGAAATACATTATGAATCCTAGCCTCTGGCGGAAGCTGCAAGCGGTAGGCAACTGTACCAATGCGGTCCATTACCTGGAAGGGACCATAATACTTTAGAGAGAGCTTGTGCCATTTAGAGGTTGTCAATGACAGCTGCCTGTAGTGTTGGAGACGTAGCCATACATAATTTCCCGGAGAAAAGAAGACTTCCCGGTGCTTCTTGTCATAGTAAAACTTCATAGTATTCTGGGCCTCCAGGAGATGAGTGCGCACCTCAGTGAGCAAGGTGTCTCGTTCTGCTAATGCTTGGTCCAAAGTGGACCTTGGAGGCACCCGGTTCATATGATAAAAGGCTGGGCGTCTCTCTACCATAGACTACCGTGAATGGGGTTGTTCCGAGTGCGCTGTGGTAGGAGGTGTTGTAACAGCATTCAGCCCAGGCGAGCCACTTAACCACCGTTTAGGTGAGTCCCCCACGAAACAATGAAGATACATCTCAATTGTCTGGTTGACTACCTCTATTTGACCATTAGTCTGTGGATGGTAGGCTGAAGAGAATGCTAACGTTGTACCCTCCAACTTGAATAGTTCTTTCCAGAATGTACTGGTAAAGATGGCATCCCTGTCACTTGTAATGGAAGTAGGCATCCCATGTAAGTGGACAATATTATCCATAAAGAGCTGAGCTACATGAACGACAGTGTAAGGATGCGTCAGAGGTATTAAATGGCCATACTTTGAGAAACGATAAACCTCCAATAAAATTCCCGACTTATCTGAAAATATGTTTTTTGTCGGCCCTCATGTGTATTGTCATGGAAGGAGGCTAAAATGTTGTTAATCAGTGGTGACGTGTGGTGTAGAAAGATCCTATTTTTGAAGAGGACCAGATTATCCTGAAAAGTGATTGGTTTTCCGCTCTCCCTTGTTGGATCTCATGATATAAAGCAATAATTTTTGGGTACTATTGTGTCTCTTCCCGGATAGAATCCAAGAAGAGAGCTCTGGGCTGACTTATGGCATGTAATTGCGGCTCTGGAATGTCCCTGCGAGATAAAGCATCAGCCCCCACATTCAAACTCCCAGGTTTATACTCCACAGTAAAGTCAAACCCCATAAGTTTACTCAACCAATGTTGTTGTGGTGAGGTAGTGAGGCACTGCTCAAGAAAATACTTGAGGCTGCAATGATTGGTGCAAATCAGAAATGGGCATCCCCAGAGATAAAGCCGCCAATGCTGTATTGCTTTCCCTAATCCGATCAGTTCCCTCTCATAAGCTGCTAACTTGTGGTGGTGCTGGCCAAGTTGGCGGCTAAAATAAGCAATCGGGTGTCCCAGTTGGTGTAACACTGCACCAATACCGCCCCCCGAAGTGTCACATTTCACTACAAAGGACTCATCAAGTCTTGTAGCTGCAAAAGTGGGGTGGATGATAAGGCCTTTTTCAACTGTTGAAAGGACTGAGCCGTTGTTTCGGACCAGGTGAAAGCATTTTTCTTGAGTAGGTTGTTGAGCGGTGCTGCAATCTGGCCATAACTGCGAATAAATTTCCTGTAATACCCAGCTAGGCCTAAAAATCCCCTTAATGCTGTAATGGATGTGGGAGGAGGCCAATCTGTGATGGCTCGTATCTTACTTTGGTCTACCTTCACCCCAACTGCTGAAATAACGTGGCCCAAGTATGTGACTTCTGAAGTTCCCATAGAACATTTGGATTGATTTAAAACCAAATGATGTGAGCGGATAAGAGTAAATACCTGGTGAAGGTGCAGAAGATGCTCTTCCCAACTGTTGCTATATACCAATATATCATCGAAAAATACCAAAATGTATTTCCTCAAGAGAGAGGAAAATACCTCATTCATGAGGGCCCGGAATGTGGAAGGGGCATTTGAGAGACCAAATGGCATTACGAGGAACTCGAAATGCCCGTGGTGCGTGCGGAACGCAGTTTTCTCCACATCTGCTGGATGAACTCGAATTTGCTAATAGCTAGTTTCAAATCGAGCTTGGTAAAAATAGTAGCACCATGTAACTCATCTAGTAATTCGTCCACCACTGGTATGGGAAATTTGTCTTTAATGGTATGCGCATTGAGTTGCCTGTAATCCACACAAAACCTCCATGACTTATCATGCTTGCGGACCAGTATTACCGGGGAGGAAAAAGGAGACTTGCAGGGCTGAATAATCCCCCGGGCTAGCATCTTTTGGCACTGCCTTTCAATCTCATCCTTCTGTAAGTGAGGGTAACGATATGGACTCACCACTTCAGGTTCAGTGCCCGTTTTCAAATGGATACGGTGATCACAATGCCTAATTGGCTGTAGGGTAGTAGGTTCCTGAAAAATATCCTCAAAGTCTGTAAGTAATTGAGATAACTTACTGTTGTCCATGCTCTGGACCTGAACAACCTGAAGGCACAGTGCACTGGTGCCTGGGTGCCATGCAATGTAATCTGATGGTGGTCCTCTGGGAAGGTCATGGTCAGAGCCTAAAAATCCCATAATATTGGCCCTAACAGTTGTAGCCATGTAATTCCCAGAACCAAATCAAATCTGAACAGGGGAATCACAAAAAAAATCTGCAATAAATGCGTGTTCCTCAATATCAAAGTGTGTGGCTGGAGAGATGCCCACACTGGTAATTTTAGCCCCATTGGCTATAGATACCGAAAGGCCAGTCTGTTGCTGGACGACTAACCCAAGTTGTTCTGCCACAAGCTGACTGATGAAATTATGCGTACTGCCAGAATCAACTAAAGCAAGTAACTGTAGATGTTGTAAGTGGGCTTTAATCTACATGGTACTAGAACTGTGCAGACCAGTCATGACATAAAGGGAAATCTCTGGACCCTCTTGGTCTATCTCCACAATCTCCTCCTCTGGTAGTGTCTTCACCATCCTCCCACAAACATATACTGAATAATATTTTGCATAGGTGACCTTGTACATACTATTCATCACAGTTAAAACAAAGGCCCTTGGCCTTTCTCTGATCCATTTCTTATCTGTTCAGTTTTTTGAAGTAAGGAGCTGGGGGAGTCGAGTTAGAGCTGTCTGGGCGTGGTGTTGCACTGGCTCCAGAATGTGGAGGTCCATAATATGGTGGTGGCATAGTGGCATTGTGCCTTCCTGGCCAAGCTGGTTTTCTGACCAGTGAATCCTTCAGAACATGCTGCTTATGCTCAATTGACCTGGCTAAATTCATAGCATTGTCCAAATCTGTAGGACCATGTAATTCAACTTCTTCTCACAGAGCTTCTGTCAAACCAACAGTAAAAATATGAACATAATGGGTGTGACTAACAAACTCATTAGCTCGGGCCAAAAGTTCTTGGAAGGTCTTTTGATACACCTCTAGTGATCCAGTCTGCTTATAATTGATTAATTTGCCCAATGGATTGCTATTAGCTGGAGGACCAAACCTCATCATGCATGATTGTCTAAAGGTTGCCCAATCTTGAACCAATTGGTCATTTCGGAATTGGTGGTACCATAGGAGAGCTTCATCGAGCATGTGGTAGGCGGCCAAATAAACTTTCTCATCCGCAGGTGTTTTTTGATGATAAAAGAATTGATCACACTTGGTTAACCAAATCAAGGGGTCCTTAGACCCATCATATGTAGGAAAGTCTAGTTTTAAATACCTGGGAACCGTATTTAGTCCCTAAGTGGTAGGCCCCATATGGGATTGTGATGACGCATTGGTGGTGGTGGTGGAGGACGTGGTGGGTGGTAGTGTGTTGTGGACTCAATAGCACACCGAGTCACACAACGAAGAAGACAACAACAACTCACTCAATAGGATTTAAATTCTTATATTTCTTTGCGTAGGATTTATTTCTTATATTGTTTTAAGTAGGATTTATTTCTTATATTGTTTTAAGTAGAAGTTATTTCTAATTACTTTATATGGAAGGGCATTAGGGGAAATTATTGTAACTCTAACCCTAAAACTCCCTATTTAAGGGATAGGTATGAATGAAATAGGTAAGCTTTGATATTTTAGAATAACCTAGTCTAAACAGGTTGAGATCACCTCTTGATCTCGAGTTTAGGGTTTACTCCAAAAATCCAACCTATCCTTCACCCCCCATTGCCATCCATCTTCACCCAAATTCATCCTCCATCATCCATACTAAGAAAAGGAGCTTCCTGCCCCTTTTCCAAGCCCAAAGAGAGGGTTCTCCCTCTTCATCAACGTCAGCCACCATCAAGGGGTTTAACCCTCTTGACGAGCAGCAAGTGGAGAGTTTTCTGGTCAATCACGTGAAGGAGATTAATTGTTGTTCCTAAGCTTGGAGCCAGCAAGAAAAGAGAGGATAATCATTCATGCACGTGGGCCAAGGATTTCTACAAGCTAGGTGTACATAGCTTGCCTTGCTACAACCAAATCAAGAGAGGAAACCCTGATTTCCATGAGAAGAAAGAAAGGTATTCTCCTTACTTATTTCTGGTCAATATTGATGGCTTAACTTCATATATTTAGCAATCAAGATATTGTATCCATCAAGTCTTGTCCACGTGAGAGAAAACCAGAAGGGAAGATTTTTGTTTACACTCATACCGAGTCCAGCAACTCAGTACCAGTACTAGATTCACAAATCCCACACCGTGTTACTCGATCCATGACTCGGGATCGTAACATAGTGATGGTGGTCGGCCGGTGGAGAGTAGGCTGCCGACAGTTGTGCTCATGTACCACTATCATCTTGTCACTGGAGGAGGGCTTGGATGGTGGCATCCATGGATTTAATGGCCTCACGCAGGTCAGATGTGGTCTGACGCACCTCTTCCAGGGATTGAGCCTGAAGGTCTGTCCTCTGGTGATTATCTTCAACTAATTGCTTGAAATCCTCAGGGAAGACGAATCCCCAAGGGTGGACCTGTCTGATACCAATATGTTAGGTTCTTCCCGAGCCATGGATCGAGTCACCCTTCTTTCCTCTCTTCCCTCCATATTGGATCTTGACGCTGGAAGGGGTTTCTTGTTTCTTGAACGTGGAATGATGGAAATAGGAATGGAATGATGGAGCTTTGAAGGAAGCTCGACCTGGACCTCAGAGGGAGAATCTGACCTAGACCTCTGAGGGAGAATCTGACCTGTTTAATTCTAATTTCTCAATACTTTCTTTCCTTCTCCTTGACGTCCCCATAAATAGGGTTGAGGACGAAAATACAAAATTGACCCATGGGTCAAATGGTTCATGCCATATTACAACTAAACCAAACTGAACCAAACTAAACCAAACTAAACCAAACCAAACCAAATGGAATTACATTAAAAGTAAATTGACATAATTTAATTCATATGCCTATGGATAACTCGTGATGCTATGGAGTCCATAACAGATTTATTCCCAAGAACAGTAGACGGTAGACGATTTATAAGGAAACATGTTGTAAAGACAGCATGGGGCCAATAAAAATATGGAACTTTCATGGCATATAATAGACCTCGAGCTACCTCAAGAATATGACAATTTTTCCATTCGGCTATAGCATTTTGTTGAGGAGTGTAGGCACATGATGTCTGATGGATAATGTCATTCTCTTGACAAAAGGAGTCAAGGTCTTTTGAAATATACTCTTTGGCATTATCAGACCGAAGAATTTTTTATCTTCTGACCAAATTGTGTGAGTACCATCGCATAAAAAAATTTAAAAATGGATGGTATCTTAGAATGCTCCTTAAAAATAAACAACCAAGTTGTGCGAGTGAAATCATCAATAAAAGTGATAAAATATTTGGCTTGAGAAATATTAGAGACACTCAAAGGCCTCCAAACATCAGTATGAATCAATGAAAAAGGAATGTTACTTTTGACTTCTGGACAAGGAGAGTAAGTAATCCTTTGATGTTTACTTAACTGACATACCTCATAACTGAATTCTGACCTTATCTTAAGAGATGGAAACATATGATGAAGAGATTGTATGGAAGGATGTCCCAACTGATTGTGCCATAATCGTGTCTCATTCTCAGTAGTAGACACCATATTGACCTTTGGCACGTCCAAGTAGTAGAGCCCCCCTTGTTCATGGCCTCCAACAATCACCTGCTTCGTTATAAGATCCTGAAAAACATATGAAGTAGGTGTTAAGGTAACCGAGTAATTAAAATATTTTGTAAGCTGACTCACAGAGAGCAAGTTTAAAGGAAAGGAAGGAACAAAAAGAATATCATTAAGAGAAAGTGATGGGGTGATAGAAGTGGAACCTTTTCCTTGGACTTTGGTTTGAGAATCGTCAGGTAGGGTAACAAACTTGTGTGAATGACTCGGAGATAAAGAATGTAATAAAGTTTTGTTACATGTAAGATGCTCGGAGGCTCCTGAATCAATTATCCAGGATGAAGAGGAGGTAGATAGCATACCTAAAGCAGTAGTAGCAGCAGTAGTCATAGAGGGGCTAGGAGAAGACCCTAGCATGGTCTTTATTTTCTGAAATAATTCAAACTCTTCATCAATAATAATTTTCTGTTCAGCTGGTGTTGGGGGATTAGCCCTTGTTGATTCTGACTTGTCATTAGCCTTATAGCATATTTCTTTATAGTGGCCATATCTACCACAGTAAGTGCATGCCCTATAGCGGCATTGGTCTATAGTGTGGCCCCGAAATTTACAATGACTGCATTTAATATCATCTGTTCTGCCAGCACTATAGGGTCTATGCAGTCTATCAGGGCTTGAATATAGTTTAGTACATGTCTCCCAAATATGTTTGGCAGTGTCAAGATGAATAACATTACTAGAGACATATGCTTCCATGCTATTTATCAGCCAACCAATTACCAAAGTATCATTCTTCAGCCAATTCATATAAAAAATATCATCTTCATCAATAGGTGGTCCTCGGGTAGTGAGGTGACCAAGTAGGTCTTTGGTTATGAGAAACCTCCTAACCGAGGTGGACCAACTCCTAAAATTTGATACCTCACGTAAGGGTATGGTGGTGATTTTTAGTATATCACCTTGATATTCATATTCTCATCAGCCATGATAGACTCTTCTTCTTCAAAAAACTTAAATAATATCACCAAGTAGCACTTCTTCAATCAATTTGGTATATGTAAATATAGCATCAATGTTAAATAATTTTTTTCCAGAAAACCACTCATAAGAAGCTCAATAACAATCTTTTATTATCAGGAAAATCTTATCCCACGAAAAAAAATTCAATAATCTGACTATGGACTGGTCTCGGCAAAAAGAATTTCCAAACCGATAAAATTGTTTTGATAGTTCCTTCTAGATAGAGGGGCATGGATATTCATAACATAATAAGATGAAAGCATTCAAATATTCATCCTTGAATCATCATCTAAAAATGAGAACTAGTAGCATAAAAAAAAAATTTATGAACACTTATCTCTTGGCTAGTGCTTCCTTCATACAAGAGCCTTTGAGTGGTGTTGATCATCACTTCTCTAGAGCATTCCTTTGTAAAGGGATCCTAAATATGTTGTTCTGATACCATGTTGAATTTAGGATCCCTTTTCCATGATCACGAACAAGAGAAAGAAGAAAGAAAAACGAGAAAAGGGGACGAAAGCTCTTGGTAGAGAAGAGAAAAAATTAAAAAGAAAAGGGTGAGCTGCGTCAAGTACGGAGAGGGAGAGAGACAACCAACTCGGGATTGAATGTGTGACTTGATTAATTCCAAATTAAAACTCCTCTATTTATAGTAGAGGAGGAGGTAGAGTCCTTATAAAACTTGTCATTCAATCCTAATTACATTCCAACTCTAACTCTTCAATATAAGTAAGTCTATTTAAACTAGAACTCCTAGAAGACTAATTCGAGTAGAACTAGGAGTCCTTTATTACCCATGAGATTATAAGGGATAAGCCAGCTCGTGGCCTTATCCTTGTGGGTCCCTCATGATCCTCCAGTGCACTTTGATAAGAGTGCCAGTTCGTGAGCTCTTTGTGGGTCCCACTTGATCTTCAAGTCTTCTAAATCAATTCTGCTTGTGCTTCTTGATTCCTTAACTCGTGCTTGCTTTGGCAGAGGACTCTTCTTGGTGTCCCAACTCCTCTAGGATTCTTCTTGATGACCTATGTCCTCATGGTGGGTCCCACCAGCTCGAGCACCATGGTGGGCCCCACATTGTAACATGAAGGAAGTTGGTAGAAAGGACGCTGGTGGGGGGTGTAATGTTATGCACACAATAACATTATTATTTTAGTTATTTTCTTTAATTTACTTTATTTTATTTCAGTTTTAGGTTACGGGGGTATTTTAGAAATATTTTATTTATAGGGGTATTTTTAGAATATTTTATTGTAAACCCTAACCGTGTGAACCCTATTTAAGGGGTAAGAGTAATAAGAAACACAAGCATTGAGTATCCCGATGGCTCACCCCTACACGGTAGCTCGCATGGCTCAGACCTTCTTGGAGCATATTGTATGCTTACATGGCACTCGTGAATCTATTGTGAGTGACCGGGAGGCGATTTTCACGAGTACTTTCTGGAGGGAACTATTTCGACTGAGTGGAACGCAATTGAAATTTTCCTTCTCATATCACCCTCAGACGGATGGCCAAACCGAGGTGGTTAATCGGACCATTGAGATGTATCTCCGGTGTTTAGTGGGAGATCAACCAAAACAGTGGGTTCAATGGCTACCCTGGGCAGAATACTGTTATAACACTTCATTCCACTCGGCCTTGCAGTCCTCTCCCTTCCGGGTTTTTTATGGGAGGGAACCCCTAAGGCTTCTCTCTTATACCAGAGCACCACCCGCGTGGATGCCATTGATGAGGCACTCATGGATCGAGATCAAGTGTTGAAGACGTTTACAGACCTGCTACAAAAGGCTCAAGACTGGATGACTATGTCTAACAACAAAGGCCACCGGGGTGTCTCATACGCTGTTGGGGACTATGTGTGGCTACATCTCTGGTAGTACCGACAACACTCTCTCGCCGGGCCAACGTGCCATAAGCTATCCCCCAAGTACTTTGGGCCCTTTGCCATTATTCAATGCGTCGGGCAGGTGGCATATCAACTAAAATTGCCAAACACAGCGAAGCTGCATAATGTGTTTTATGTCTCACTACTGAAACCTCACAAGGGGCCAGCCCCTTCTTCTCCACCGTTCCTTCCTCCAGTGGACAATGGCCACATCATTCTGACACCCTATGCGGTGTTACGGGTGCGTGTGACGAATGACCAGTGGGACATTCTTGTGCAGTGGACCGCTACAAACCCCGAGACAGTGACATGGGAGCGGTTAGAGACCTTCAAACAGGTCTATCCAGCTTACGAACTTGAGGGCAAGCTCTTTCTCCAAGGGGAGGCAGATGTTATGGACTCAATAGCACACCGAGTCACTCAGAGGAGGAGACAATGACTCACCAAGTCACCTAATTTTACTTTTATTACTTATGTTGCTTTTAATTTCGAATTTGATTGATTATGTAATAAGACGTGAAGGTAGGGCTATAGTTGGGATTTATAAACCTAACCCTAACCTATCTTGGCATGAATGACCCTATTTAAAGGGTAAGGAATGAGAAATAAGGTAAGTTCGGATTTAGAGTAAAATAGAGTAATTAGGTTCTTGCTAGGTTCCTGATGTTATGGACTCAATAGAACACCAAGTCACTCAGAGGAGGAGACAATGACCCATCAAGTCACCTAATTTTACTTTTATTACTTATGTTGCTTTTAATTTCGAATTTGATTGATTATGTAATAAGACTTGAAGGTAGGGGTATAGTTGGGATTTATAAACCTAACCCTAACCTATCTTGGCATGAATGACCCTATTTAAAGGGTAAGGAATGAGAAATAAGGTAAGTTCGGATTTAGAGTAAAATAGAGTAATTAGGTTGTTGCTAGGTTCCCTATCCTAGGGTTCTTGGCGTGAACTATCCTTGATGGGTTGCTGCATCCATTGGGGAGTCTTTGAGGAGATCTTGGAAGAAAAAGGAAGAGGAATCAACCTTCTCTTCCAAGTTGCAATAGTTATCCATCTCTTCCACGAACCAGCAGTGAGGGAAGGAGGTTTTACGTGAGCCTTAGCATCAAGAAAGGGGTTTTCGAGTTGCCGATTGAAGGAGGTCTTCAAGAGGTATTTTTATCTATCTTTTCCAATTTTAGAAGAGATATAGACTGCCTTCTTTACATACAACAATGGTAGTTGCATGAATTCAGAAACCCTACTCATTGACGTGATATAAAGTGGGGTTTCATAATTGGATCCTTAAACAGTCTCTTGATTGAATTGATGCATCTATAATTGAGAAAAGGAAACTCCTTTTCAATTATAACGTGTGAGGGAAGTAAAAGAGAGTTTCTTTTCAAAAAAACGTGGTAAGAAACCCTCAAACAGTGCTGGATCCTTATTTGACTCGGAGAGTTACTAGATCCATGGCTAGGGACCATAACAACTTGGTATCAAAGAATTGCCGACTGCCCTAAGTGTTGATACTAGGGGTAGGAACTTCTAGAGGAATTCCAAAAAGGGCAATGGTAGAGGGAAGTCAATGAAAGGAAGAAGAAAGTCCAAATTCAGAATGAATTTGGAAGCCTGGAATTGTGGCAAGTTTGGTCACATAAAGAGGAACGGCATAGCACCGAAGAAGGATGAAATGAAAGGTGATGCCACAAATTCAATGACTAAAGAAGTATAAGATGCTTTACTCTTGTCTGTTGGTAGCCCTATTGACTCTTGGGTGTTAGATTCAGGAACTTCTTTTCACACCACCGCACATCGTGAGATCATGGAGAATTATGTTGTTGGAGATCTTGGATGGAAAAGTCTATCTTGCTAATGGAGAACCTTTGGATATTTTTGGTATTAGTAAAGTCAGTTTGAGGATGTCAAATGAGATTGGATGGAAAATTCACAAGGTGTGATATGTAGAAAAATTGATGTGTAATCTTATCTCAGTAAGGCAGCTATATGATGGTCATAATGTGACATTTAATAGTGCTACCTGGAAAGTCACAAAGGGAGCCATGGTTATTGCACGTGGACGAACTCTATACATCACTTCAAGTTGCGGAGACATGGTTGCAGTTGTTGATGTTGTTACTAATTATGATTTGTGGCATTATAGGCTTAGTCATATGAGTGAGAAGAGAATGGAAGTGCTTTAGTCCAAAGGGGAGCTACCGGGGTTGAAAACTGTAAACAACAATTCGTGTGAAGGTTGTATTTTCTACAAATAGAAAAGAGTTGGCCTTTCTAAGGCTGGAATGGAGCAAAAGACAACAAAATTGGAGTTAGTTCACACAGGTGTGTGGGGACCTTCAACTATTACTTCCCTTGGTGGTTCAAATTACTATGTGTTATTGATGATGCAAGAAGAAAGGAATGGGTTTATTTCCTAAAAAATAAATTTGATGTCTTTGATACCTTCAAGTGATGGAGAACAATGGTTGAGAATGAGACAAATTTGAAGGTGAAGTGCATATAGTCAAATAATCGGGGAGAATAAAAAGATGATGATTTCAAGCGGTACTGTATTGATAATGGAATCAAGATAAAGAAGACTATTCCTGAAAAACCTCAACAAAATTGTGTGGCTTAAAGGATGACCATGACTTTGAACGAGTGTGCTAGGAGCATGAGATTACATGTGGGATTGCCAAAGATGTTCTAGTCTAAGGGTATTACCACCACTGCCCATTTGAAGATGCCCTATATAAAGACATGGGAAGCTGTATTTTGTTGATGAAGAACCTTTGGATATTGTCATTATTGGTAATGTCAGTTTGAGGATGTCAAACAGGACAGTGTGGAAAATTCACAAAGTGAAACATATACCAAAACTGATGAGTAATCTGATCTCAGTAGGTCAACTTGATGATGAAGGTCATAATGTGACTTTTAATGGTGCTACTTGGAAAGTAACTAAAGGAGCCATGGTTGTTGCATGAGGACTTTAAATTGGAATTGTTTACATCACTTCCAATTGCAGAGACATGATTGCAGTTTTTATGTTGTTACTAATTTTGATTTGTGGCATTATAGGCTCGGTCACATGAATGAGAAGGGAATAAAAATGCTTCAATTCGAATGGAAGCTACCAAGGTTGAAAACTTTAAACAATAGTTTGTGTGAAGGTTGTACTTTTTGCAACCAGAAAAGGGTTCGCATTTCTAAGGTTGGAAAGGACGAAAAGACAGCAAAAGTGGAGTTGGTTCACACTAATGTGTAGCCTTCAACTATTACTTCCCCTAGTGGTTCAAATTAGTATGTGACATTTATTGATGATGCAAGCAGAAAAGTATGGGTTTATTTCCTAAAAAATAAATCTTATGTCTTTGATACCTTTAAGAAATGGAGAGCAATGGTTGAGAATGAGATAGATTTGAAGGTGCAGTGCTTACAGTTAGATAATGGGGGAGAATACATAGATGATGATTTCAAGCGGTACTATTTTGATAATGGAATCAAGTTGAAGAAGAACATTACCGGAAAACCTCAACAAAATTGTGTGGCTAAAAGAATGAACAAGACTTTGAACGAGCGTGCTAGGAGCATGGGATTACATAAGGGATTGCCAAAGATGTTCTAGTGTGAGGCTATTAGCACCGTTGCCAATGAAGGTGCCCTGTATAAAGACAGGTTGAGAATAGAGTCGTAGAGTATAGGTGATGAAGCCAAAACTCTGAAGTGATTCAGTTGAGAGATCATCCAGTAATTGAGATGGAGAATATTGCTCAAGAAGACCAGGAAAACATACCACTAAATTAAATCAGAACATTCCTGTGACTGAACTCAAAAAATCTACCAGAACTAACAAACCACCATAGAGGTACTCCTCTGCACTGAATTATATTTTGTTGACTAATAAAGGTGAACCATAGAGTTATGAGGAAGCCGTGCAAGCTGATGAATCACTCTGACAGTCACAATACAACACATTCTTCCCATGCTTGAGACCTAATCCTTCCCAGTAAGATTGCAACCATACCATCTGTTTGCTACTTTCAATCACGACAACATATTATGCCTCTATAGTGGAAAGAGCAACTATCTTCTACAACTTAGAGACCCAACTAACTGTTGTACCACCCAATATGTATACATATCTAGTAGTACTCTTCCTACCATCAATGTCTCCAGCCAAGTCAGCATCTACATAATCCTATAATCCCAAATCTGACTTTCTGAAACATAAGGATGAGTCTGTAGTGTCTCTCAAATACCTGAGAATCCACTTAACTACTTCCCAATATTTTTTACCCAAATTACTCATATATCTGCTCAGAACTCCCACCGCATAAGCTATATCTGGTGTAGTGCACACCAAGGCATACATGAGTTTGCCAATAGCAAAAGCATAAGGCACATTGGCCATGTTTGTTCGTTCTTACTCTATTGAAGGTGACTGCTCCTTAGATAGCCTAAAGTGACTAGCCAAAGGAGTACTCATTGGTTTTACATCATTCATGTTGAATCAACTCAACACCTGCTTCACATATTCTTCTTGTGACAGTTTCAAAACATCAATATCTCAAGTAATCGTCATCCCAAGGATATGTTTTGTAGAACCCAAATCCTTCATTGCAAACTTCTTGGACAAGTCCCTTTTAAAGTTATATATTTCCTGTTTGAAAGCACCTGTTATCTATATGTCATCAACATATAGCAATAGTATGATGTAGGAGTCATCAAAGTTTTTCACATAATAGCAATGATCGGCCTAGCACCTCAAGAAACCATTACTACTCGTAAAGGTGTCAAACTTCTTATACCATTGTCTTGGACCTTGTTTAAGACCATAAAAGCTCTTTTGAAGTTTTCACACCATTTTCTCCTTGCCTTGTTCTTTGAAACCTTGTGGCTGCATCATGTAAATTAGTGCCTCCAAATCACCATGAAGAAAGGTTGTCTTTACATCCAACAGCACTAAGTGCAAGTCTTCATTTGCCACCAATCCAAGCATTGTTACAATAGTAGTCAATTTCACTATTGGAGCGAAAATCTCAGTGCCTTCTTTTTTTTGAAAGCCCTTTACCACTAGTCTTGCCTTGTAAGGCTTATAATCATCATGTTCCTCTTTTATTCGGTACACCCATTTGTTTTGTAAGGCCTTCTTCCCTTTTGGTAACTCAGTAAACTGCCATGTTTGATTAGATAATAGTGAGTCCATTTGACCCCTCATGGCCAACTCCCACTTGGTTGATTCATCAACTTACACAACTTCTTCATAACTCTCTGGTTCTCCTTTATCAGTCAATGAAATATAATTCAGTGCAAGGGAGTACTTTGGTGGTGGTCTGCTAGTTCTGGAAGATCTTTTGAGTTAAGTCATAGGAATGTTCGGATTTATTTCTATGGGTATGTTTTCCTAGTCTTCCTGAGAAATAATCTCCATCTCAATAACTGGAAGATCTTTCAACTGAATTACTTCATACTTCTTGAATTCATCACTTGTGCTATCAAAATCTGTTCTCAACCTATCTTTATACGAGGTACTTTCATTGAATATCACATGCTTGCTCCATATAACCTTACTACTTTGGTCATCCCAAAAGCGATAAACAAACTCGGTACCACCATAGCAAATAAAGAAACATATCTTTGATTTAGCATCAAGATTACTTGTTACAATAGAATCAATATGAATATAAGAAACACAACCAAAAATTTTCAAGAAAGAAAGTTTTACCTCTTTGCTGCTCCAGACCTCTTCTGATATTTTGAAATCCAATTGTGTTGAAGGACCTCTATTGATCAAATAGACAGTGGTGCCAATAGACTCAAACCAAAACATCTTTGGTAATCCCGCATGTACTGAATTCAAGAAAAAGGATCTCAGACTGCTCAAATATTTTTTGGGTATTGAAGTATTACAATCTAGACATGGAATTATATTATCTCAAAGGAAGTATGTCCTTGACCTACTAGATGAGACTAGAATGTTGGGATGTAGACCAGCAAAAACTCCAATGGACTCAAATACAAAATTATGTGCAGGTACTGGAGAAGAGGTAAATGTCAAAAAATATCAAAGATCGGTGGGAAGACTTATTTATCTTTGTGTAACAAGGCCAAATATTTCATACGCAGTCAATGTGGTAAGTCAATATATGCACAAAGCACAACTCAGTCATTGGCAAGCACTAGAACGGATATTACGATATTGGAAAGGAGCACCAAGAAGAGAGCTCCTCTATAAAAATCATGGACACTTCAACATCCAAGAATTCTCAGATGCAGACTAGGCCGGATCCCCGAATGACTAAAAATCTACTTTGGGATATTGTACGATGGTTGGAGGAAACTTGGTTACATGGAGGAGCAAGAAATATAATGTAGTTGCAAGGTCTAGTGCAGAAGCAGAGTACAGAGCCATGACACATACAGTCAGTGAACTCCTATGGATCAGACCTCTCCTAACTGAACTGAGTTTTTATAAAGAAGCTCCTATCAATCTATATTGCGATAATCAGGATGCAATTCACATCACATCAAATCCAGTCTTCCATGAGAGAACAAAGCATATAGAAATAGACTGTCACTTTGTTATGGTCCTGGGTTAAGTACTTGGTTTTCCGCTACCTACAAGGTTGGTCTTTTGGGTAGTATTGGCTAGGTGCTTAACAATTGGTATTAGAGCGGGCACCCACGTCGCGAGTTCGAGTTCCCGGCGTGAGTGAACTTAGCCGAGGGGGCGAGGATGGATTAAAATTACTGGTAGAGTCACAAAAAGGTGGGTCGGGCCAGTGTTGCTAGAGTGGGCCATCGCTATATAGCGGAGGAGGCGACCTAGAGGCTGGATTAAAATTACTGGTAGGGTCACAAAAAAGTGGGTTGGGCCAGTGTCGCTAGAGTGGGCCACCGTGGATGTCGGCTCGTGAAGGTGGGATGTGATGTCATGGTCCTGGGTTAAGTACTTGGCTTTCCGCTACCTACCAGGCTGATATTTTGGGTAGTATTGGCTAGGTGCTTAACAGACTTCATACGAGAAAAATTCACTACCGGCATCTTATCTCTCTAGCATATATCTTCACAGAACCAAGTTGCAAACATTCTCATCAAACCAGTCACTCACAAAATTTTGTCTAACATTTGCAGCAAGTTGGGCATCTATGATGTTTTCTCACCCCCAGCTTGAGGGGGAGTGTTACAATGTGGGACCCACCATGGCCCCACAAGCAAGTGCGACCCACCATGAGCTTGAGAGGTGTCAACAAGAGTCCTCATACAAAGTGGCTCTAGCTAAGAGATAAGGAACATATGCTGGAATTAAATAGAAGATTTGAAGATCAAGTGGGATGCACAAAGATACCGTGAGCTGGTATCTCTATCTATATGAGCTAGAAGATCGTATGGGACCCACAAGATAAGACCAAGAGTTGGCTCTCTAGCTTGATTCACGTCCTTAAAGAAGGTGTTTGTAGTTGAGTTAAATTAGTCTCTTAAATAGATAATGTAATCTTATCATGATAGACTTATCTTGGAGAGTTCAAGTTGGAATGTAATTAGGAGTCCTAAAATTACTTGTACATGGACTCTATCACCTCCTCAACTATAAATAGAGGTGGTTGTAACTCGGAATTCATCAAGCAAGTTTCTTATTTTTTTTCTTCTCTCTCGTGTGAAGCGTTCTCTCTCTACTCTCTTTTATTTTCCTTCTCTTCTTTCTCTACCAGAGAGCTCTTCTCTTTCTCCTTTTTTTGTTTCTCTCTCCCCTTGCTCAAGGTATTATTCGTGGGATCCTAAATTCAACAATAACTAGGTGATATTGAGAGAGAAGACAAGGGATGAAGGTGCTAAATTGAGAGAATGTTGATGAGCTCCGCTTTAGGTTCAGCTTGTTGACCATAGATTGAATTTCACATTGCTTTTAATGATAACAAAACTTAATCGAACTAATAACATGGAAATCCAAGTATTTCAAATACTTCACCTTCAAGAGCATCTCAAGGTCTAAAGCATCAATTTCAAGACCTCAAGCATAATTGAAGAACATCTCTTGAAGAAGCACCCAGAAGGATGAAGACAATGAGAAGACTCAAGTTCAAGAATTAGAGACAAACATCTAAACTTAGTCACTTTTGTAAGAGAGCATTCCAAACTATATTCCTTAAGTACATTGTTATGGTCCTGGTTAAGTGTTTGGGTTTCCGCTACCTACCAGGTTGGTCTTTTGGTTAGTATTGGCTAGGAGCTTAACATTTGGTATCAAAGCTATACCGTTGTTGCGAGTACGAATCCCGGAGGAGGCGACCTAGATGTTAAGCAGTTTGCCAATACTTACCAAAAGATGGATCTGTTTGGTAGCAAAAGCCAAGTACTTAACCCAAGATCATAACAATACTCCCACCGTTATGAGCCGATGTCCACGGTGGCCCACTCTAGTGACACTGGCCCAACCTACTTTTTGAGCCTACCAATAATTTTAATTTGGCCTCTAAGTCGCCCCCTCTAGGTCGCCCCCTCTAGGTTGCCTCCTTCGGGATTCGAACTTGCAACAACGGTATAGATCTGATACCAAATGTTAAGTACCTACCAAATACCACCCAAAAGACCGGCCTGGTAGGTAGTGGAAAGCCAAACACTTAACCCAGGATCATAACATCACACACCCCATGGAGAAAGAGCTTGCCCTCAAGCTCTTTTGTAGGGAAGAAGAAGAGGAGAAGAAAATCAAGTCGAAAGGGAAGCTTGACAACCCTAGGTTCGTTAAGGTGAACGCACACCCCTGAACTCATTTAGGAGAACTCAAAACCCTTGTTTATTCTAAATCAAGACTTGCCTTTTCTCATTCCTTTCACCCCTTTAGTAGGGTTTACACTAACAAGGGTTCAAGAGACAGAATTACAATAATGCCCCCATGGCGTAATAACTCATCAATTGAAATAAAAATAAAGTAAAAGTAAATAGAAAGAAAAGAAATTAACTTAATAATATATTACTCAGCCATTGCACCTTTGCATAACTCGACCTGTTATTGAGTTCATAACATTACACCCCTCCTAGAGAAAGAGCTTGCCCTCAAACTCGAAGGTAGGGATGTGGGCCAACACGTCACCACATCTCCTCAAGTAGAATCTATGGCATCCACGTCAACCCACTGGATGACCCAAGCAGTGTAATCGCTGCAATATAATACCTCAGACGGAGAGATTGCTGTATCCCAAAATCCTCCACTGGTTTCCACCATTTGCAGAATATTCTATAAGATTTTGTGTGTGTGTGTGTGTGAGAATCCAACACTACCAGCATCACTCACTGCAACAACCCACCACATCAGTGCATTCAACCAAATTAAATTCCTCGGTGAGATTTGGTAAAAAACTCTTCTAGTATCATCCACCTTAAGTGCTTTGACAGGCATGTAATGAAACTGGGTGGCGGCATCATACACCCTACATACCAATGGTTGGGCTGTTTCAATTTGAGACACAACTCTGATTTTTGAAATCCAAACATTAATAATTACTGTTGTTTGCCCAAGTTCTTCCAGTGTAGCCTCACTTTTCTGTGCATAAACTGTTGTTCTAGGATCACTCTACATATCCTTTTGAACTCCACAAGTAGTTGCGGAAGTACTTGTTACGGCCCTGACTAATTTTGTGTAATTAAATCCAATTTCTGGGACACGAGCAACTCCGAGACTTGGACCGAGATCAATGAGCTGGTCCATGCATTCCTTGTTGTGTAAATCAAACTCATACTCTTTCATGGTTCCATAGTCCCATGTCAACATAATTACCATGAGAACAACCACAAAGAAGATGAGAAGCCCTGCACCTGCATGAAGATTTAGCACACAGGCTGAAAAATACATAGTGGCTATGACTCCACAAAAATTCAAACACAAGGCAGAGATCAGTATTTTCTTCGTGTCCCTTTGATCAAAGATTGAGCGGGCACTAGTAAGGTTCCCCAATTTGCAGTAACCAGCAATGAGAGCATTCCATGCTGGTAGAACTTGCTGGTCCGTGCTAACAAAAATAGAATGAGCAACTTTAATTTCTCTATATTTGTCATACATGTCAACTAAGGTCACTACCAACTTGCCACTCATAGGAATATTGGCTCTATAAACCAAGGCATGAATCCACATACCAATACCTAATTCCTTCAGTTGGGCACAATCTGAGAGGACTGAAATAACAGCAACACCATCTAGCTTAACACTGACAGCCATCATTTTTTTTTGAAGAACCCAATAGCCTCTGCAAGGGGCCTATTCTAGGCATACCTGGCAATCATACTAGTCCACATCTTTGGTTTGTTGGAAGAGTTTGGAGTGAACTGGTCACTAAGCTCAAGTGCCTCATGGAACTGACCTGCTCGACTAAGAACAACCACCCTACAGGCATAGTTTTCAATCATTGGAGCCAGTCCATGTTCATCAAATTGCCCCGCATTTTGTACTAAAATACCATGAGCGCAACCACTGAACAGACCCAGGTAAGTTACCTCATCTAGTCCAACGCCATGAGTTTGCATTTTACCAAACAATTGAAGTGAATCTCTTTACAACCTATGTGATGCAAAATCAGCAGCTTCCTCTATGGATCCACACGTAGGATCCATGTCAATCATTGACTTTCTCAAGGCCAAACACAACTACAAGACATTGTGGACAACCTTGAACTTGTCCTATCCCCTCTCCATATCCATAGGTGAAGTCAATGTAGTGCCACCAACAATCCATTGTTCAACTGCAGGACCCAAGTTTGCTACCGATGAAATTAAGCCAGTCTTTCCAAAATGAAGAAGGGCACCTACTACATAACCTAATGCATAAAAATAGGTGGAATCAAAATTTTTAGGCAACCGACATCTTCTTTTGTGACCAAAGAAACGAGATTGTCCGTTGAACTGTCCTAAATATTGACCTATTAGCTTTCTTTTCTCCAAATTGTGCTCACAGATCTTATCAACAGTCTTCACTTTGGCATTTACAGGATTCTCATGATCTATAGATGCACCCTGCGATTCCACTTTGTTCTCTACATATTCCATGTTTTGCTCAGCTGCATCAAAATCCTTACTATCTATTTTCATCTTTTGTTGTTGTGCACCTTTCTTCACCGCAACAACATCAGCAATTTTAAAATTCGTCATCATCTCAGTCTTCATGTGTCCTCCTAAAATCTCTTTGAGAGTAATTTCCCCTTCAACAATTCTTGGTTTTGCACTATTTTTAAAGAACACTTCTTCCTCCCCCAAGTCCAAAGGTGGTTCATTTTTTTGAACCAAGAGTATTTCTCCTTCTTCAAACGCCATATTACCCCACTTTGCATAAGCGTGCGAGCAACCTTGCTAGTTCTCAACCCAACTGAATGCCATTGAAGAGTTTTTTTCTTACAAAATTGAGGGATTGGATAACGGGCAAGCAAAAGTTCAGAGAAAATTGGCTCATAAACTTACAAAAAAAAATTCAAGTTGGTTTGTGGCTTGAAGGCCAAGATCGAGAGGCTGCAGCACGATGGTAGCAATTTCAGATTGAAACCCACTAGAACTGACTTCTCATCTTCTGCCAGGGCAACGATTTCCATTTTGAAATCGAAGGCTCTGGATTTTTTTGCCTTTCAGTTTGCATAAACCATCAATAGTGAAAAAATGAAGTTGCTATGTAGAATTTTTTTATGCCCCTTGACAAAGTCAAGTCTGACTTATTGCCAACGGCGAACAGCAGCCACATGGTGCTTCTCCACTTGGAGAAGTTAGGTCAACCCTCTTCGGGATGGCCGAACTAATTCATCGAGACAGAGGCAACTCGAAAATTTTCTGTCTCCTGTTCTGGGAGATGTTTTGCTTGCCTTGAGAAGGGTTTTTTTGAGGTTGAACCCAAATCAGGCAGTTCCAACAAGAATTGAGGTGGAACAATGGGCAACAACTATTCACTTTCTAGAACGGTGCCTTCCCCTTTGAGGGCTTAACGCGATGCTTCTCGATTTTGGATTTTCAGGCTTTGGACATTGGCTCTGGATTTCCCTGCTCGAAGATTTAAGGTCGAACAACCTTCATCTCCGCGGCCTTAGTCAGATGTGTCTCGATTGCGACCCATTCATCAGACATTTTAATGGAAGATTGACGCATCTCACATACTATTGTGCACAAATCTTGATGCATCTAACATGCTGTTGTGCGCAAATCCTAGAGTATGGCAAGTATTTCTTCTTGGGTTGAAGAACCGATCATTGTGTTCCCGCTCTAATACCAGTTATTACAGTCCATGATCTAACACAGCGATTCGTAAGGAAGAAGAAGAGGAGAAGAAAATCAAGAAGAAGGGAAACTTGACAACCCTAGTTTCGTTAAGAAGAACGCACACCCCTTAGCTTGTTTAGGAGAACTCAAAACCCTTGTTTACTCTAAATCAAGACTTACCTTTTCTCATTCCTTACACCCTTAAGTAGGGTTTACGCAAACGAGAGTTCAAGAGAAAGAATTACAATAATGCCTCTACGACATAATAACTCATCAATTGAAATAAAAATGAAGTAAAAGTAAATAGAAAGAAAAAACAATTAACTTAATACTAAATTACTTAGCCATTGTGCCTATGCATGACTCGGCCTGTTATTGAGTTCATAACATTTGTGATGTTATGGTCCAGGGTTAAGTGTTTGGCTTTCCGCTACTTACCAGGCCGGTATTTTGGGTTGTATTGGCTAGGTACTTAACATTTGGTATCAGAGTTATACCATTGTAGTGAGTTCGAATCCCGGAGGCGGTGACTTAGAGGCCAGATTAAAATTACTGGTAGGCTAAAAAAGTGGGTCGGGCCAGTGTTGCTAGAGTGGGTTGTCGTGGACATTGGCTCATAACTGTGGGAGTATTGTTATGATCTTGAGATTAACTACTTGGATTTTCGCTACCAAATAGATTAGTCTTTTGGTATGTATTGGCTAAGTGCTTAGCATTTGGTATCGGAGCCAGGTTATGGTCTTGGGTTAAGTGCTTGACTTTCCGCTACTTACCAGGATGGTCTTTTGGGTAGTATTGGCTAGGTACTTAACATACATTTATGAAATTAGAGCTTCAGGTTATAAATTTCATACAGACATGTTTAGGTTCATCATAAACATCATTTAGAACATACTAGAGCACTTGGAGAAAAATTCCCAGGCTTAAAAAAATCTACACTTTTAAACTGGCATTGGAATGATCAATTAACCACTTGTAATGATCGATCATCTAGAACTGTGTAGGCCAGAAATATAAAACATGATCAAGCAAGCATAGTCGATTGATCAATAATCCAAGACATGACCATTTCATGCTATAACACATGATCGGCCATCCCACTTGGATTGATCGATCATTATTGTTCAGGCAAGTAGAATTTTCATGGAATGATCGATTAGTCAGAAACTTGTTAGTAAGGGATATAAAACATGATTGATCATAGGAATATACACTAATTGATCATACTTGCATTGCACAACCAGTGGGAATCTCGATTGATCAATCATCCACTGATAATCATCCATCAACTTGATTTTTTAGGACCAACAATAACATATTGATTGATTAGTCTATCGATCGATGTCACTATCTGAAAGAAAAGTAGCCATTATGATCAATCAAAGTACTATTTTTTGCAAATGGGAAAATAACGATTAGTTTGATTTGGAGAAATTATAAATACCTCACTAAATCGTGATTTTCCTTGTATTTGTGTTTGTGTGCTCGAAAGGAAATTCTCCCAATCTTTCTTCCGAAGTGGTTCTATCGTGAGATTGTTTTATTTTTATTTTTAATATAAATTATTTTTAAAAGTTAATAACAAGTTTACCATTAATAGATTGCATTAACTGTGTTTGGATTCTAGCTATGCTTGGAATTATTTGAATTTTAAATATGACATCTGAGAAGGTAATTTGCTGATCACAAAGAAAAGAACAGAGAAGATTTCAATTTTAGAAAGTGCAAACAGTTATAATATTTGAAGAAAATATAAAAAACACAAAAATTCGTGACTTGTAATGCATACGCCTTAACCACTCGGCCCAAGCAACCCTTTGGTAATGAAAAAAATTGGGAAAATTATTATAATAAAGTAATATTGAGCTCTTCTTCTTACCTGACGTCGGTTATTTGCTTCAGTCTCTGTAGCTTCTCTTCAATGGATTCTCGAAAGCTCGTGGTGAGTGCGGCAGTCCAGTCCTCCAGCGGTCTCACCGTCAGGGAGCGCCGGATTCTGACGTCGGTTAATGCCGGTGCCTCGGCTCTTTCTCTCGCCGGTTCGGCCTTCATCGTCCTCTGCTACCTTTTATTCAAAGATCTGCGCAAATTCCCCTTCAAACTCGTGTTCTTCCTTGCTCTCTCTGTAAGTCAACTTTATTATTATCTTACTCTGACACCTTCGTGTCACCCTATATTGCAAATCAATGTTTTCTAGAAAACATTCAACCAGACTACCTTAGTGTCAACACTCTAGAGCAATCGATGTTTTATTTATTGGGAAATATTTTTATTAGATCTGAATTCTGTTAGTCTTGGATACCAGAGGAATGAAATTCTCTTTTGACGAAAATGTATTGCTATCAGTTATCCTAAATTTACTGTTAGAATGTCTGACTCAAATTTCCCATGTCATCTGCTGATACAATGTGTTGCCGTTGCAGGATATGTTTTGCAGTTTGTTCAACATAATTGGGTATGAATTTTTATTTAATTCGGAGGTACCAATTTTCTAGCATGTTTTGACTTCTATGGGCAACAGATTTTACCTTTGGGACTGTTAAGACGGATAACACTTTTTCTGTCGAACTGTTTTGACTTAAACAAGTGTTTTTAAGTTCCCCAGAAATTTTAAAGAGGAGAAAGCTTTGTTTTATCTCCTGTTTGAAAGGCTTTATCTAGGTCGCCATTGGGGAGTACTCATTTAGTTCAGGGTTAAAATGGAGGTTGGGCAGTTTTACATGATGTATATAGTATGCACAATGGCATTTGTCTGGAAATTATTGGGTTTATGAAGTTATGGAATTTCAGGTATATTCTTTAGTTGCAAAATTAAGACTCTTCTGTAGAATCCTGAAATAGTGAGTAAGAAGGATATACCTTTCTGTTGTTTGTGTCAATTTGTAATCCTGTAGATGCATTAAAAGCTTTTCTCATCTGTTGTGATGTTATTGATGGTGATAGTGCAGTTGCTCCAAAATTGTTCATGGTACTTGTAGCACTGCTACTTCGCCATAGTTCTTTTGTACTTCTTCCCAAACTGCAACTGAAATTAAACCACGTTTATAATCATACTTCTTGCATGCTTCTTCAATTATCCTCAGTGCTAGAGAGCTGAGCGATGTGTAGCACTAATTAGAAGCTGTTGCTGTCCCTTCTTAATTTACTGGTCTTTTGAATATCAATTTTTTGGTTGTTCTGCCTTTTTCTTTTTTATTTTACTACAGGGATCCCTCAAAAGGTTTCTTCTGCTATGCTCAGGGCTATAGCACACATTTCTTCTGTGTAGCCTCTTTTATGTGGACCACAACAATAGCTTTCACTCTTCATCGCACAGTGGTTAGGCATAAAACAGATGTCGAAGATCTTGGGCCCATGTTTCACTTGTATGTTTGGGGTACGCTTCATTTAATTTTTAGTGTTCGAATTGATTGTGCTTAGAATTAGTTTGTAAAATGGCCCAGGCCCATCTCATTTCCTTGTTTTAGAACACAAAATTGGTGGAGTTTCAACTATGAGGCTCAAATGCACTTGGGGAGCCAAATTACAAGTTACATAGATATGCAACTTCATGAATATTATTTGTTCCATTTCATGAGACATACAATGGCCTCTATGCACTGGCTTATAGTTTTACTTTGGTATCTGTAGGTTTGTATACATGTGATTATATAGAATTTCATAATTGCTTTGAGTTCAACAAGAAAGAATAAAAAATGGAGGGAAATCAATCTAAAACCTCAAGATACAATGGAGTGTATTGCCCTCAGCCATATGCTGTCAAATCACCTTTCTCTAAGCAATCTAAAATAAAATCAGCAGTACAGAGAACATGGAGTCAAGAGGTGGCTCAATGCAAGCATAACTCGATTAAATCATCATAAAGTTTGCTTGGTGTATTTGCACTGAAAGCCCTTTATGGCAGCAGCCACGGCCAGCTTTCAAGGTGTTTAGTTAGGTTTTGGGAAAGGCGAAGAGTGACGTTGGCTGATACATGAAGAGGTTGGGAAGCAAATGGGCAGCAGAGGGATTGTCACTAGAGAAGCTAGGGATATGCCACTTCAAATTTATTTAGTATCTGCGCTCATACTGAGAAGCTTAATGGCAACAGGTGAGGATCTGGTTTATTGTTTCATCTATTTACCTGTCGAGCTTGCAAAGATTGTTAACCACATGGAAACCCCTCTTTTCCCTGGTCATCTTGGCAGGAATTTTTTGAATGAGCTCCTGTGCATTTGGAACATACAACTTAGATGGACCATAACGATGACCAGACGAGTAGTTCATGGTAAGAAGCAGCAGAAAACTGATTGGGTGTGGTTGACTACAAATTGGCTTGTCGGAACCTCTTCGACTAATAAAGTGAGCAAGTTGTTAGACAAGAAATTGATCATCTCATCAGGTTCTAAATTGTTCAAGGCCCTTCTAAAGTTGAAATTTCATCCCAAGGCTGAGTCTTTTTGGGTCTCAAGTTGAGGACTATGATTAGCTGGTCTGTGGATAGTGTATAGATCATTGGAAATCTATAGCACTGTGAACTAGTGCCAATCCAAGTATCTAATCCAAAGTTTGATATGGACATCATCTTTTACTTGAAATCTTAGGTTGCTGTTAAACTAGGCATTTTGTTCCTAACAGGTCGAAGGCATGATCTATTTGGAGTTGCATCTGAGGAAAACCCAACTGTTTGGAATAAATTTTTCCTTGCATTCAGAAATCTCCTCAATAATACCTGTTACTTGGATTTGTACTTGTAAACCATTTGGCTAAGAAGGTCAAGTTTGTTGACTTTTGATTTTTAATGTATACTTCATTTTTTTCTTTTTGAAAGCTTATGGGTGAGAAGTAATTAAGTAGTCCTTCTAGTGATGACCTTATGATGGTGGGTGTGGCTATGGTCAGAGGAGTCTGCTTGCATGTATTTCTTCAAACCTTTTGATGATGGGAGTTCCTAGTTATTTAGTGGTAGCTTCAGGCAGGACAGGGGCTGGTATATTACTTTGCATTCTAGGATCTCAGGCATTTTTTCTACCCTGTTGAACCGATCTTTATACCAATTCTGCTAGATTTGCCTCAGTTGACTTTTCAACCCGATGTTGTCCAAAAGAGATTGTGTAGTGCTTTTAACATTGAGGATTTGATGCATTGCCCCCCCCCCCCCCCCCCCCCCCCCCCCCCCCCCCCCTTGTTCGCAATTAAAGCTGAAACCTCAGACCCAACCGTGCTGTTGGCCATCGAGCAAAATAGAAACAAAGAGCTTCCCCGGCAGCACTGAGAAGAGATGGGGACAGTGGATCTTCATGCCTTTAGGCCTCTAGATCCCATCAATTATTCTTTTGTTGTGCCATTTAGAAGTATAAAGTAAGCCATTGATGATACACAACTAAATGTCTACCCTCTTCATTTATCTCTGAAGCCCATTTTTGTCCCTAAGCTTTTTCATGTCCTGCTTCTTATTGCTCATTGGTTTCCTTTTTCAATTTACAGTTCAATAATTTGGAGCATTATAAGTGTGCAATCTATGGTTTTCACTCATTGATAATGTGATGGAGATCACATGTGAATATGATAGCATGGACTTTACTAGCGAGCTTGCTACAGGCTGGAATTAGTCCAATGAGTCAGAAGTCTGGTGGGATTTCAACTTCATCTTTATATGTGACTAACACTACGAATGATTGCCTGACTTTCTAGATAAGAGACTACACCTCATCCTCATCTGCCAGCCACTCTGAGCTTGTATAAACAGAAAAGATGCTTTATCTGTGATTGTGTCCCCTACTAGAGGTAGTCTTGTCAAGTCCATTGTGTTATGGCCATCATGTTGAGTTGGTGAGGACCTTCCTCTTGCTTCCACAAATTCAATTATAATTGGTTCTTGAAAGTCAATTCAGGAACTTAGAAATAAGAGAAAAAGAGAGAAAATTAAAGAAAATTTGAAGAAAAGTGTGAGAAATAAATATGTAATACAATGAAGCAGATTCTTTTATGTAGCCCTAAGGGCAATTATAGTTTTCTTTCATTTTTGAGATTATAAATAACATAAGGAGGAGGGCTCATCCATCTAAGAGTGAATCCCTCCTCCTAAGGTTTTTTTCTGTACCTGTTCATCTTCCTATTTTTCCTTCACACTTCTCTCTTCCTTCATATCATCTTTTTTTTTTTTTTTTTTTTTTTTTTGAAATGATGCTGAGTTATATTAATAGGCTTGGAAGAGCAAGATTACAAGGAGGGGAAACTGTCCCAAACAATGAGAAATTGCTGGGAGGTTCCAAATTTAGCTAACCTATCATCCAAGGAGTTGACTGATCTAGGAATGTGATTCCATGTACAATAAATTGTGGACACAATGTCAGCAATTCAAGAAATGATTGGCCATTGGTGCAGGGGGGAGCTTGAATTGGAGTACCAACTGATGGCGACAAAAAGCTGAGTGATTAAGTTAGATCACTGAGTGATTAATTTATATCAAATTTATTCTTCTTACTCTCTCTTCTCTTCTTTTTTCACTGAATATTTAGTTAGATCATGGTTCAAGATCTTTGATCTCACTAATCCATGTGGCACTATTCCTTAACACGTATTATTAAACACTCCTCGTCAAGATAGAGCATATATGTCGAACAACCCAGGCTTTTTAAAAGAATTATAAAATTCCTTATTTGTGGCTTGGTTAAAAATATTACCTAGTTGGTCTTCGAATTGTTAGGTTCGGTGAAGAACAAACCTTGGGGGTGGGGGTTTGCATTGGTTTGTTAAAATTTGCTGCTATTTTTGACTTCTTTTCAAATTTTAATTGTCTTATGTGCCTTCACAATTTTAACTACAATTCATTGTAAAAAATTAATTTCACAATCAAAGGTACACGCACAAACATTCAAACCCACAAAGAACACAAAATTTTTAACATTGCCTACCTAAATAAGGACTTATGGATCACAACAGTAACAAACGAGGCTTAATTGTCTTTTCTCCTCAGTGCCACAGGCTTCTCTCAAACAACTGGAGATGAGGATGATTTGGTCTTGCCAAGGCTTGACCCAAATTGCAAGAGTTACCTGCTTACACTTCAACCCAATATAAAAACCTCTCAATGGCCATATTTCACAATTCAAGCACTGTTAGATAGGTACACTAATCCTAAGTATCTACTCAATGCCAAAACAGCTCAATAAGTACTAATTTTACCAGATTTCAAAGTTTGAACCTCGATAAATTGGATTGGTTTTTCAAATAGAGGGATGACGCATAAAACGGCTCGATATAATAAATGCTTTCAAAGTTTAGGCAACAAGTAGTGATTTGCACTTCGATAAGTGATTTTGAAGTGCAAAGACTCATGTTCATTGTACTCGACCAAGTTCAAACAAAGTGTTTCAAAGTTAAAGCACATTAATACTTGGATTTTTATAATGCTACTCCCAAGATTTCAAGGCTATTCAAATACCCTTTTAAATGCCCCAAAAAATCAATAAGCTAGAATGTATAATGTGACTTCAAAGTATGAAGACAAATATTCTTGCATGAAAAATGCTAAGTAAATCAGACAAATTAATCTGGTGGCCAGATAAAAGTGGCTCTTTCTCTGTCTCCTCTGCTTATCTTTTCTATTCGAGGAGGGATCACTCGTGGTCCCAAGCATGCAATAGAATTCACATGGCGTCTTAGCGCCCCCCCCAAAAATAAAATTCTTCATGTGGAGTGGTTGCTGTAACAAGATTCTCTCTGCTGACAACCTCAGAATTCGTGGCCAACTCGGAGTTGACCCCATTTACCCTTTCTGCCATGCAAAGGAAGAAACCGTTGGCCACCTGCTTCTTTTGTGCCCTTTCTCTTGGGGGATTTGGACATCGATTCTTAACAAAATTGGGCTCCAATTTTGCTTCCCTGAGGACTTGACAACCACTTGTCGTATGCTTGATGGGACTCCTATCCCAGGTCTTGGGAAATTGATGATCTCTGCTTTTTCTACATTCATCCCCTGGGGTCTCTGGCTAGAGCAAAATCAAAGAAGATTCAATAACAAATTCAGCACTCAAGATAGACTCATTGACACCATCTCAGGCAATATTGCTACTTGGCTTTACTCTGGAAAGACCTTCTCCACTTTCTCGGGTTCATCCATCAGAAATAATTGGAGAAGCCTATCCCAGCTCCATATCTCTTCGAAGCCTCCTGTCATCTGCGAATGGACCCCACCTCCTACTGCTGGAGTCTTTAAGCTGAATTTTGACGGATCTTCTCTTGTTAATCCTGGCTTAGCCGGTTTTGGTGGTGTGATTCGTGACTCTTTTGGGAACCAGATTGTCTCTTTCTCTGGTCCTCTTGGTATTGCAGACTCCACGACGGCTGAGCTTCAAAGCCTTTTTAATGGGCTTCGTGTTTTTCGCGATCATTGCTTCCGACTTATCCTGATTGAGGGAAACTCTAAAGTGGTGATCATTTGGTGCGAAAATACCTCTTCATCTCTGTGGCGCCATTGGGATGCCTTTTTTGAAATTCTGGATATTGTTAAGCTCTTTGATTGTTTCTGGTCTCTCATTCCGAGATCAGCGAATTCAGTGGCAGATGCTTTAGCCAAGCAAGGAGCATCCTTACAATCTCTTGTTGTCAGGAGTTAGCTCCTTTTGTTCTCTTAATAAATTCACATTTCATAAAAAAAAAAGAAAAATGCTAAGTAAATAAATATTTCAAATATGAGCTCAAAAGAATTTTCCTATATTCAAATTTGATTTGAAACTATTAGAGCATTTAGGAGTAGTCAATTTTGCTTAGGAATTGAGAGAGAAATAAACATGGGACGAAATCTACTTAAATAGCCTTGTTCACAACATTCAAATTTTTTAAGTCTCGCGCTTGGAAAGGGACCTTTTGTCTTTTGTATATCTTGATGTAATCTCAATTAAAACTCTTGAGTAAAAGAAATTTTTGAAATGAGCTACTATTAACATTGATAGGTCATTTACATATTCTGAAGACCTATCTTGGCTGAATCAAAACCTTCAATCTTGTTTCACAACTTTTCTTGAATAGTTCGGATGGCTATGGACCAGTCAAACGGTCTTCATTAAATGTTTTTTCCTTCTCTTTTGAGTGTTTGGCTTCATTGTCTTGGTCATTAGGATGAACGATCCAATGAGCATTTTAGTATATTTTCTCTTTCATCTTTGGTTGGATGGTTTCTGTCCGATCAGTCAGCCTTCATAAGTAGCCTCCTTGATTTTCTTCTGGCTAGCCAAACAACTGGGTGAATTGGTATTTGTAAAACCATTTCCCTCTCGTGTCCGGTTGGACAAGGGCAGTCCAGTCAGACGGGGGTAGTCCAATCGACCGTCTTCACATGATCTTGTTTTCCTCTTTTTCTTTTTCTACATTCATCAGGCTTGGAGTTTGATTGCTTGGGCAAACGGACTCTAACTAAGCCTCCTTTCTCTTCTATCTAGTTGGGTGAGGGATGTCCGGTTGGATGACTTTGCCAAGGCGTTTGGACGATATACTTTCCAGAATGAGCTTCTTGGTTTCCTTTCTATATGGGTCGTTTAGACTGTCTTTGGCCGGTCAAACAGATATGTTGGCAAAAATTTCTGTTGAAGGCTTTTTGAGTTGCAAAGCATTCTTGATTGACATCATTAGTAACTTGTCTCAATGGGGATCTAGAGGCCAACACAAATTTCACATATGGAGTAGCTATCTAACTCATTACAAAATCTCAAGATAAAATGACAATTGACTTCAGTGTACTTGCTCTTATGAAACACAAAATTGCTTACAATAAAGATTGCTTATGACACTCCATCATTAGCTTGTCCACTTGAAAATCATATTCTATCACTAAAGACTTAACCCACATTAATTCATAGATTGTATGAGTATACTTATTCTTGGCACTAGATTTGGCTACTACTATTTGCTTCTTGGTTTTCCATATAACCAACTTGATACTCTAATTACTTCTATATGTTTGAGGTGTTCACCCTAGTCCCATGTGTTCACCAACTTGCAATTCTTCAATCGTAGGGTGTATCCACTTTGGACGCTCTACGACCTCATGATAGGATTTTGAATAACATACAAAGAATAGAGAGGAAACTTGTTGGTTTTTTTGGATTGAGTCCGGTTCCATGTCAAAATGATTAACAACTTAGGTGGCCTATTACTCAACCTTATAATCCATTAACTTTTCTTCTCATTTTTCAATTTGAGACTTTTTCCCACTCAATACTCCCCTTGATGTCTAAGCTTACACATAACTGGCCTGAGACCCTCTATTGGGGGCACAGACTCCTCCATGGAACTCACAACACACACTCCTACCTTATAGAGCATACAATACCCAAATAACTTGGGGAACACAAACTGAGCCTTAGCCCACACGCACAACCTGCTCTGATACCATGTTGGGTTTTTGGATTGAGTCTGGTTCCATCCCAAATGACTAGCCACTTAGGAGACCTATTGCTCAACCTTATTATCTATTAACTTTTCTTCTCATTTTTTAGTATGGGACTTCTTCCCACTCAACATTTGATACAGATGAGACAAATGGTCAAATAAAATAAATATAAAAATATGATCTTGAATAGAAGATCTTGCCCCTTTTTTAAGTGAAATAGGTAGATTAGATGAAAAAAGAAAAGGTCAGATAAAATAGTACTTCATGGATCTCGGAGTGAAGTTGATGATTGTGGTTGAGGAGCAACTTGCAACTCTTCCTGTAAGTTTCTCTTCTTCTAACTTGTGTATACCAATAGTGGCTTGTTTTGTTCCTCCTATAGAAATTGATACATCATCAGAAATTTTAAGTGGATCCAAGGAAGGCAAAAACTCATTAGAAACTTTTACCAACTCCAAAAAGTAGGATGGACTCTCAAAGAATGTAACTTTGGTGGAAATGTACAACTTTTTTGTTAATTGGGAAAGCACTTACAACATTTTTGAATACGAGAAATACCTAAGAAGATATATTTAATGGGACAAGGAGACAATTTGTCTATGAGAATGACCCATGAAGACAGATTTAATGGGACAAGTAGAAAACTTGTCCACTAAAGAGCCTAAAAACAAGTACAAATAAAGACGTGAGAACAAAGATGATGGTGTTGAAAGTGCTAAGCTTAAATGTAATAAGTATAACATCCCTACAAAATCTTTTGGGAACCTTCATTAGAACATAAATATTTTGGCTATATCCAATATGTGACCATTCTTTCTTTCAACAAATCTATGTTTTTGCTATACAAGAAGTCAGAAAAATACTAAGAACAATTAAAACTCATCAAATTTCTTATACATATAGTCAGGAGCATTGTTAGACTGGAAAATGTAAATATTAAAACTAGGCTGAATTTTTATTCTCTATAAAAGATATGAATGCATTCAAAATTTTTAATCATGTTTTTTATCAAATAGATCCAGGTCACCCTGCTATAGCCGTCAACAAAATAACAGCAATATATTTGACCCAAACAGACTCTCAGTCCTACATGGACCTCAAACATTCGATTAAACCAAGGTAATAAACATTAGAATAAACTAAGTAGTACATTATAATCTTATCCTTTTTGTATTTTAATTATTTTTCCAGACTTAGGATAAAAATGTTTGCATAATCTTTATCTAAATCTAGGAAGGAGGTATGGTTGATTGCTTTTTATGCATCTATTTGGGTTCTATGGAAGAAAGAAAGGCTAGAGTATTTTGAAATTTTTTCAAATTCTATTGTTGGTGTTATAGAACATATTATTTGTTATAATCATTATTGGATTAGTAAACTGCCATCATTTCAATGATTTACTAGCACTATTTGGAGATCTCATTGGCTTGAGGTAGCTGCCTTTGCTGACTCTAAGGGTCGTAGCATAAGTGGACTAATGGACTTCCATATCTCCTTTGCTGTCTCACACCCTATCACTTGATTAATATAGGGTTTCGTACTGTTGAACCACCAAGTCATAACCTTGCTGTCCTAAGCCTCCTAATCTTCAGTCATTGGAAAGGGAGTGATCATCTTGGAGGTACTTACCTTTCCTTTTGGCCTTAAGAAACATCCTAATCGATTGGGACCAATTCAAATAGATGTTCATTCAATCTAATGTAGGTAATTGTTGGAAGATATGATGTAATTTGGTTGTCATTGATGTAATTAGTAAGCCGAATTCAAGTCGTAGCAGATAGCAGATTTGACAGTGAATGAGTGAGTCAAGTTGAGTCACAAAAAAACGAGTAAGGTATTGAGTCAATCCGAGCAGAGTGGAAGACGCAGATTGAGTCAAGAGATCGAGTTGAGACGACCAAGTTAGGCTGACTCATGAGTCTGAGTTAAGTACCGAGTCAGCCAGATCAGTACTCACTGGATAATGAGTCAATCCGAGTTAGAGTGAGCAGAGTCAACGGTAAAATACCATTACCAGACCAGTATGTGTGGCTCGGGATCAAGTAATAAGTTCTGGGTCAAGACCGAGTCGAGTCCGAGTCATAAAACGAGTTGGCTAATATAGGCTGATATGTATGTCACTGGTTCGAAATCTGAGATAAATCGGGCAGAATGAGGATAGAGCAGAGTGCTTCTTGGAAATTTGATCTGGCTGGATAATGGAAAGGCCAGCGAAGAATAAGCTCAATATGCGATCTTCGCCAACTTGGGATGGATAGCAGCAATGGCAACTTTCAGCAGAAAACCAGAGATAGAATTAGAGCTAGACTTAAGAGATAGTCGGTCCGAGTTCGAACCTGGCAAAGTGAGGATAAATCAGTAACTCGGAAGTATCTTCCCGGATTAACAGCAGTAAGCCTTCTGAAGATAGCAGTAAGATCAGATCAGCCAAATAGGTAGGGAGCAGTTCATGGATACCTAGTGGATGCCGAAGATAAGGATCAATAGATCAGGACAGCCAAATGAAACCAAGGTAAGCTAAATCAACGTCGTAACGTAAGGACGATGTCCATCTTAAGGTTCGGTTGTCAAAACAACACCGAGAAATCAGCAGCGAAAGTTATCCAAAACAGCAACATTTCTTGATTGAGAAGAGAGCAGACAGGCTGCATGAGAGCAGAGCACGTCCACCAGACAGAGCAAGTTAATGCAGGTGAAGATTATGGGAAGATTGCAAGGTTGTAAGATGACGATGTGTCAACAGAATGCCAGAACATTATGGGAGACTTCCAGCAGCAACTATCTCATGCCAGCAAAGGAGACAAGCCAGAAGGATAGCAATGTGTCGACTAAATCCGAAAACAGCGTGGCTCAAGATCAACTGAATATCAAGTTAAGCAGATTACTAACAGCCGAAGGTAGGAACTACAGCCAGAGCCGGAGCATCAGCGGTGAACGACAGGCTTGCGAGGATCACGATGAAAAAAATGCTGCTTCTGAGTTTCAATTGTTCTGACTTACCTGATGTTCACTGCAATAGAGAGCGGATGGATTGTGTATCCTCAGCTATATGGTGATAGTTGAACACGGTTTTTCGCATATTGGACGGTTGATGGATCACAGGGCACTGGGTGTTTTGATCTTTTGTGTCCTGGGTTTGTGCAAACTAACAAAGATATTTCACTGGGTGCTGCTTTTGATCACATTTTTATGCTTTTGGGGTATGAGTTTGTACTACCACTTTCCATTGCTTTGGATCCAAAGACTGTAAACTGGTGGGTGCAGTACGGTGGCACCACCAACATAGGCTATTGACCTGGAGTAGTATTTGACAATGAATTTCCCTTGGTCCTCTGGGGAGGCCAGGTGAAAATCAAGAAGACAAAGAATCCACACACAGGAACATGAGAGTTAGACCCTTCGACCCAAGAACAAGAGTCCTATCAGCCCCACGGTGGGTGCCAACTCAATCTTCACAGGACATACCAACCTTAAGAGCAACTGTCTGACCCATATCTAGAACTGGAAGGGATTGAACGAGACATGATACACAACTGTCTCGACTCAGTAGCAAAGACAGCAAAGAATGATCAAAGACAAGATATCATCAACAAGTTGTTCATCCACTGAGCAATAACAAGTTTGGAATTAAAAAAATCATAGCTAGGAGTCCTGAAAATCAAAGTTCTGATACCATGTTGATTTTCAGGACTCCATGGATTTCATCTTAGGTAAAGAAGAGAAGGCAAGTTGGAGAAGAAAAAGGGAGGAAAGAACTTAGTCCAAACCCTCCCCCTTAAGCTATTTTAATAGATGATAAAAGTGCAATATTATAATTTTATCCTTCACCCTAGTAAGAGTGAAGAAGAGACAAGAAACATAAACTAATTACATCATCAACCTATTACTTGGTGTACAACTTCCTTGTTCAAGGATGGACTCGCTGCAGATTATTTCATGTGTCCTTATTACTCTTGAGGACTTTAATTTTTTACCGGTAGATCCCTTAAATTTTGGGATGATTGGTGGACAGGGCAGGAACCTTTGCGGATCTCCTTCAGGAATCTATTCCTCCTTTCTACACAAAGGGAGATAGCAGTAGCCGATGCTATTGAGGGGGGTGCTCTGAGCCTACATCCCCAAAGGGGACTCTCCGACACAGAGCCTTTGGAAGCAAGCTGCTTATTGGATTCATTGAATTCTGTCAGAATTAGACCTTCCAATGCTAACAAGCATATTTGGTGGCCTGACAAAAGCAGCACCTTCTCAGTTTCATCTGCATACAAATACATTAATGGCTAGAATTCGATTCAAAGGGAGCATGAAATATACTTTGTATGGCGTCTCTGTGCACTACCAAAGATAAAATTCTTCATGTGGAGTGCTTGCCAAAGTAAGATTCTCACGGCAGATGTGCTTAGAAGAAGGGGCCACCCATCTATCGACCCCCTGTGTCCTTTTTGCAATACTGAGGCTGAAACCACTAGTCATATTCTGCTACAATGCTCCTTCTCATAGAATGTGTGGACCTTTGTCCTTTGCAAGTTGGGGCTGCGATTTTGTATGTCTACTGATCTGATCTCCTTCAGCAAGTCGCTCATTGGCTATCCCCTTTTTGGTCTCGGTAAAGTGATGATCTCCGCCTGTGCCAGTTTCGTTCTGTGGGGGTTTTGGAATGAACGTAACAGGAGACGTTTGGATACTAGAAGTGAATCAGCGGTAAGGGTAGCGGACAGGATGTCGGGGCAAATTTCCACTTGGCTTTTGACTAAGAAGTCCTTTTCCTCCAAGGGGTCCTCTATTCGTGATAGCTGGAGCAATTTGGCAAAGATGCACTTTGGGACCAAGGTTCAAGTCATGCAGGAGTGGAGTCCCCCGGAAGCTGTTTACCTAAAGTTGAATTTTGATGACTTTTCTCTCGGCAATCCTGGGATCGCTGGTTTTGGGGGAGTTATTTCGGATCCATCCGGTAATCAGTGTTTCTCTTATGCTGACCCGTTAGGCATTTCTGATTCAACGTCGGCTGAACTCTATGGCCTCCTCAATGGGCTTCGCATTTTAAGAGACAATTGCAGTGGTCCACTTCACATTGAAGGGTACTCGAAGGTGGTCATTGGATGGAGCGGGTGTGCTTCCCCTCCACCGTGGCGCCATTGGGACATTTTTCGGGAGATTTTAGATATTACCTCATTACTCTCTTGTATTTGGTCTCACATACCGAGATCTGCAAATTCGGCAGCAGATGTGCTAGCCAAGCAGGGAGCGACCCTATAATCTCTTGTTGTTCGGGATTTGCTCCCTCTTCCTTTGTAAAATTTTCTCTTGTTAGTATAAATATATCTTTATAAGAAAAAAAACAAGACTTTAATTTTTTACCGGTTATCCGCTATTATATAACTGAATATTTGGTACTTGTTATTTGGGCATTGGCCCATTACCGTACTTGCTATTGTGTCTCTTTGATTGAGACATTTATTATTGAAGGACTCGGTTGCTTGCCTTGGGTTTATTATTTGCTGACTGTTGTTGCCATTAGTTCATAAGTTGGATATTTGAATTACCTAGGAAAATAAAGCACATGGTGACCCCGACTTTTTCACCTTATCTTCCTATTGATTCCCCATTACCCTTTTGTTATTTGAGAGCCTTTCTCTTATTGTCCTTTATTTGACTCTCAGTTACCCCTTTGGCCAACTTTTTTAGAGCGTTGCTTTGGTTGGTCCTTTTTATATATGGGTGTTTTTAAGTCCATTGAGACTTTTTTTTAGTACCCTTAGGTTTTTATTGCCGACTTGTGAATGACAGACGTTAGCCACTTTAGCGATTATTATTATCACTATATTTGTTCGAAATCATTTGAGGTTGGTTTCGACTTATCGCCCATTTCTACACTTTGAGAGTTTGTGCCCGGTGTCATACTTATCCTTGGGACACCGTGGTGGAGGAAATTATTACTACATCTATGTTACTTGTTTCAAGCTGGGCTCACTGCCATTACCTCCCAGCTTGAGGGGGAGTGTTGGAAGATATGATGTAATTTGAGGTGTCATTGATTTAATTAGTTTATGCTTCCTTTTATCTTTACTATTTCTATTTCAAAAAAAAAAGTTTATTTCTTGTCTCTTCTTCACACTTACTAGGGTGAAGGTTATAATTGTAATATTTTACTTTTTTCATCTATAAATAAAGCTTAAGGGGGGGGGGGAGGGTTTGGACCAAGTCCATAACCCCATTCTTTCCTCCATTTTTCTTCACCCACATGCCTTCTCTTCTTTACCCAAGATGTAATCCATGGAGTCCTGAAAATCAATTGTAATTTGAATGGAACTTAAGTCTTTAGACTCAAGCCTGTCAAAGGACTTCACACAAGTAACAACTTAACCAGTATCAGCCATTATATCCAACAAAGGTACTCAATCAACACAAGAAACAACTCGAGAAAAGCACCCAAACCACCCCCCCCCCCCCCCCCCCCCCCCCCCCCCCCCCCCCCCCCTTTCCCACTCACACACACCCACACACAAAAAAAAACAAAACACACACGCTAACACCTTATCTTGCCTACACAGATGAAGAGGGTCACACACCTCAAAATTAGGGCACAAAAATTCATTTTGATAGACAACAACAAACAATAAATCACTAGAATCATGGAATCCAACTCGGATCAATGATAAGATACAAATTATAGATGATGCAAACTAAGGAACAAATTTGGAACATTTACTGATGGCAGGTCTAGAGAAACAACATCAAACAACCTTCTAGGGGCACAAAAAAATATATCAAGCTGCTCAGTTAGCAGCACTAGCCATCAAACTTAACGTTATGATACAATAGGTCAAGAAAAGTTTTAACTTTTATGTCCGATCAGCTGAGCAAATTGAAAAAGAACCTTCTTTGGAAAAATTGCATATCAACAGGTCTGGAAGTACCCGAAACTCCTCCACAACAGGATCTTATTGCTTTGATAGCATGTAGAGGTTGAAGATTAAGAAGTGGAAGGAAGAGGACAGAGACAAGAAAGAGAGAAGATGAAAGAAAGCAGCTCAAAAAACAGTAGCAGTAGTTAGGGTTGAAACTTGACCCCAACTTCCTTTTTATATAACCACTTAATAACATTGCATGAATAGACAAAACTACCACTCATACCTAAAAACCTTATAACTTGCTCATTACATATCAGAATAGAACAAAAACTGTATGAAACGAAGTGTCATAACATCATTAAGACATCTGACCTATGAAAGGAAACACATATAAAGTAAAAAGATCATAATACCCCTCAGCATATATTGCAGCAGAAACATTTCAAGTTTTCCCATAATGTTTAAGAAAGCTTTCATTTCACTTTCTGAATTGAGTTTTAGGGAAACAAGTTTACCAACCCCATTAAGAGTTTATACTTTGGATCGTTCTTTATCTATTAAAATGGAAATATTTACTTAACATAAAAGAAAATGTTCTTTCGAACATATAAGAGAAAAAAGATGATAGCATTTGAGAACCTGCTTGCTATTGTTACCTCATTTTGAACATGGGATGAGAATCTTCTATTGACCATGTGGGAAGGCTCCACTCAAGAGAAAGAAGTCATGAAAATTAACATCCATTTTGTGACCGTATAAGACACTTTAGGATATGGTTTTTTCTTTAAAAATAATGAAGGGATTTATTTATGCAGGAACTTCACTTGCTATGACTATTATGCGTTCTATAGGTAATGACTATGACCAATTTGGTGCCTGGTGTTGGACGCAAACTGGACGGACAGGAAAGGCATGTGGGAAGTCTAACTGCAACCCTTCTCTCTCTCTCTCTGTCTCTCTCTCTCTCTCTCTCTTTGTCGTTTTTATAGGACATAAGCTTCTTTATTTATTGCATGCTTATGAAAGGAAGCTTCTGGTTGAGTTTTCTGTTTGAAGTTTCTTAAAACTTTATGTGCTGGCAAATGTAATGTTGAGAATGTTCTGAAAGATTTCAGGAAGTGTTTATTGATGTTTTTAATACTTTAGCAAGAGGTTATTGGTAATAAGTTTTCAAGACCATATGACATGTGTTTTGGTCTGTCTGGACAAACCTTTTTGAGATCCTAATACAAATGCAACATGCTCCTAGAACCTGTCTGACTTGACTAGTATAGCCATCTCTTGGGTATGATTTTTTGTTACATATTCTATTCATGGAGGGATCGACTAGCATCAGTGATGCAGTCCAAACTTTAGTTAAGGAGCAAGAGCTGGGGCATAAAACATGATAAATATGCAAAAATGAAGAAAATATGAAGGAGAGGAGAAGAAGCAAAGGGGGAAGAGAGTTTTTGACAAGCAGCAAAGGATACTACCATTCAATCTACCATTCAATTTTTTGTGATGGAATAACCCATTTGGAGACATTAATTTTATCAATCTATCATTCAATTTTGTGATGGAAAATGGGGTCCATTGCAAATGGATTCCCACATATCTAAGCTATTCGACTGAATGAAGACTTCAATTCTATATTCCCGATATTGATATTGGGTCTTATCACACTTTAGAGGGGAAAAGGGTCATGATCCTCCAAAAATGCAATGCTCTCATATGCTACCATACCTAAATACAAACTCCTAATAGAATAAGGCTAATTTTTTTGTTGTCCTTGTTGAATTTATGGAAAAGAGAAATACTTCATTGGCTTCTTATAATCAGAGTACATGAACCTCTATTTATAATAGAGGAAAGTAGTAGAGTCCAATTAAAATTAAATACCTTTGTCCCAATGACACCCAAACAACACTGAAAAATAAGTCCTAGCATAATTAAATAACCCAATATAAATAGAAGACTAACATGACTAAAACACCTTTAAACTGAAACTCTTCTGTGAGACCTCCTTCCATAATAATTGTTGCTCTGTAAGACTTCTTATTGTGTAAGACTCATAATGCCACCTCACGTGGTGGGATGGTGGGTCCCACCAGCTCGTGTGATTATGGTGGGTCCATATCTTATAGGCTTAGACCCATTTTCCAATACTCCCCCTCAAGTTGGGGGTGAGAGAACATCATGAACTCCTAGCTTGCTGCAAATGATGTGTAAGGTCTTCTCGTATAAAATGGCAGTCCTCCATATATTCCAACACTCTCCCTCACGCTGATGCTCTCTTCCATGAGGCACAACTGGCATACGATAAGTGAGAGTAAAATCACTCCAAGTCATATGACATCGCTCCATACTTCAGTCATAACCCATGCTGGATGTAGGGCACACTCCTATCATTACCAGGTAGTGGCACTCCTATCTTTCACAGGTAGTGGGTCTATACGTAGTGCTCAAAAGTGTAGTAAAAACTCCTCCATCACCGTGTCCCTCCACAGGACAATGACTCTCAAGTGGTAGGAGTAATAAATGCCAATTAAGGGGGGGGTAACATATATGTAGTAATAAGCTCCTCCATCACGGTGTCCCAACCCGGGCATCAACTCTCACAGGTAGAAATGAGTGATAAATGCTTGTCATTCTCAAGACGGCGATAAAAGATGTGATACGTGATAAATGCCTGTCATTCACAAGACGACAATAATAGACGTGATAAGTTGGTAATGCCTATCATTCACAAGACGATAAAAGACCCATGGGTATATATATATGAAAAAAAGTCTCAATGGACTTAAAACACCCAACCATGATGGACTTAAACTCCCAACTGAAGCAACACAAAAGGTTGGCCCAAAGATATATGTGAGAGTCAAATAAAGGATGGTAGGAGAAAGGTTGCCAAATAACCAATGGGTAATGGGTAAAGAGGAAGATAGGATGCTAAGGCCACCACTTCTTCAATAATAATGTCTCATTTATAGAGATACAATAGCTGCAGCTAAAATGGGCCTGGGCCTATATAAAACGAACCAAAATAATAAAAATCCTTGTAAAGGACCCATGAAATAATCCGATACAATATGCTGACCAAGGAATACGTTGCGAATATCTCAAAATAATAATCCAGTCAGAGAAATAGAATCGAGTCGAGCCGAGTCAGGTATCACCAATAATTACCACAATTATTACTGCGACTCAGGATTCTTGATCTTCAATTTTCTTTGCTGCAAAAAATTTCTTCTTAGATGCAAAAGCTTCAATCTTTTGTGCTCCCCCTTTCTTGAATATTTTGATCACATAAAACTTACCATAACATATGGAATAAAATACCTCTTTCTTGTACTTCTTGTACTTATCCCCCTCAAGCTAGCAGGTAATGGCAATGTTCCCAGCTTGAACCAAATAACATAGATGTAGTAACCGAAAAAGGGGTAAGTGAGATATTTTCCTGATATAGTTGATCAATAACAACAACTCAAAAAGTGATGCAAAACAAATGGCTTAAATTCGGATTTTTCAATGCAATAGGATATCATTATGACCTTTAATTCTTCCAATGCGAATATATCCTTAAATATATATCAGATTGACATGAATTTTTTTTCTTCTGAAACTAGACTTAAATACTTTTCATCCAAGTATAAATTCTCTTAAAGTCTATGAGCGTGAGAGAGAGGCGATTTCGGGCAAAAATCGAAGAAAAATAACGTTACGCGTAACGTGCGGCAGTCGACGCTTATTGTGCGCCGGTGAAACGCGTAACGTGCGTCGATTTTCGAAAATGAATCGAGACCTTTCTTCGGTCACCATCCCTACAGCCGGTGATCGGAACCCTCGATGGCAGACTTCCGGCAAGGATGTAGACTCCTTCGATGACAATCGACGGAAAGAAGTTGACTTTCCGAGAAGACAGAAATTCCGAAACAGAAAACCTTGAACCTTCCCTCCGACAAGCCAGCGGAACTTCCTATGGAAGGTTTCGACGCCAGCTGGAAGACGATCTCCCTGCGAAAGAAAAGGAACCCCCCTTTCCGTTTCAGCTACGGAAAACACAGAGTTATAGTGGAGAAAGTCGCCCAGAGCTCCGGACAGGTGATTCCCATCTCCTCTATCGTTGGATCAAAGATGTCCTTCATCTGTGTTCCGATGGAAGCCACTTCAAGCTTTGTCATTCAGTTCCAATGAGTCACGAACGAAGTTGATGTAATTAGGGATATTAGGGATCCTAATTGATTGAGGAGTTTCCCTAAATATGTAATGGAAATAGTATAAATAGGGGTCTTGGTTGAAGGATTCAATCAAACTCTCCTCTTCTCAACTCGTGGAAGAATCTCTCTCTAACCTAAGGTCTCTTTTCTCTTTTTTCTCTTCTCCTCTCTCTCTCTCTCTCTCTCTCTCTCTCTCTCTCTCTCTTTCTCTCTCTCTTTGCTCTTTTTCTCTTCTCTCTCCCTTCTCTTCTTCCTCTCTCATCTTGTTCGAGGTTTCAAGCATGGGGTTCTAAATTCATCATGGTATCAGAGCATCAAATTTAGGATCCCCACGTCAAAAGAATACTCTAAGAAGTTATGATCAAAACTACTCATAGAAAGCTCTTTGTGAAGCAAGATTGAAGCTTGTGAGATAAGTTTTTCATTCTTGTTATTATGACTTAATGCTCTTGGTTTTCTAACCTTTAGAAGATGGTTCAGAGATGATTTTATTGTTGTCTTTATCTTATGAAATTATTGAGATTTATGCATCTCAGATTAGAAGAAGTTTACCAAGGCAGTTATAATTTCGTGGGAACAAGATTTTCCTGATGAAGAAAAATGTTCTTGAGCCTATTATGAGTGGTTTTTTATCCATTGGATTTTAGAAATCTAATTACTTAGCTTCTATGCTATGCTTCTCCATTAACCGAGTTGTTTGAAGAACTCTACTCGGTTTTGTGATTTTTTGGAGAATTGGTTGATTGTTCTTGAAAAATGTAGAAGAGAATATTGTGTTTTACTTAAAAGGAAGTAAACACAAAATAAGTAAGGAAATGGTCATTTGGAAAGTTTAGTTGGCGCCAATCTATTTGAAGAAAGATTGTTGTTTTTTGAGATCTCACATTCAATCAATATCTTCTTGATTAGGCCCGATTTGTTTGATTTTCAATCACTTATATCATGCCTAATTCATGATGAAGTGAATCTATACTGGTTTATTCTAAGTTCGAGTCAAATATATTTTTGGAATAATTTTGGAAAGATCTAATTCGAAATTGCCACCTCACCTTACTTGATCTAATGCTTATTGATTGATTTTTGCTATTCTCTACAAGGAAGACTAGAGAATTGATTATAGAAATTTTTGGCCAGCAAGTTTACTGGCCTAAGAGGGTTCCCTCCTTGCCTAAAGGCTTGATAAGCTCAGGTTCTCCTCCCATCTACCCGAGCTAGTCTTGGCTGCACTTGAATCTCCAAGCTGCTTACTTAGGCTACTTCAAATTTGAGTACATTATTACCCTTGAATGACCTCTTATGATTGAAGAATACATGGGTAGCTAGGATGATATTCTCAAGATTATTACCATATCCTTGCGAGGAATATCAAATTTCTTAAGCTGGTCCACATCGGTTCGACGATTCCTTATGATAAGGGACCTACTTGGTCACCTCACCAAACTTGGGCCACCCATTGATGAAGAAGAAGTTGCTTATGCTAAGTGGTTAAAAAATGATACTTTGGTAATTAGTTGGCTCATCAACAACATGGAAGAACCTGTCTCCAACAATGTTGTTCATCTCGACACCGCCAAGCAAATTTGGGAGACATGAGCTAAGTTGTACTCTAGCTCTGATAACTTACACAGACCATATGATATTCTCCAAAGAATGTTTAACACTAAACAAAGAGAAAATATCAATGAATATTTGGCTCCTTTTAGAGGCCTTCTTCAAGAATGGAAGCTAGCTCAGCCTACCTCCACCGATGTCTCTATCCAAGACAAGCAGAAGGAAACCTTAGCCACTACCATTTGCCTAGCAAATATTAAGCCATATCTTGAGGTTGCTAATAGTCAACTCCTTAGCGCCTCTAATATTCCCACCTTTGATAATATATGTGCCACATTACTCCGCATTCTAGATTTTTTTCCCCTTCTCCTTCTAAAGTGTTATCCGCTATGTACTCCGGGCATGGGGGAACATCAACCATTTGCGGCTGAGGCTGTGGAAGAAATTATAGAGGAGGACAAGGAAGAGGTGGAAGGAATGGTTTATTCAAAACAAAAGGCAGGGACTGCACCCATTGTGGGAAATATGGCCACACTATAGATCAGTGTTGGAAAATCCATGGCATACTGTTATGGGTTAAGGCTCCCCACCAACAGAAAAGAAAACCTTTACCGATGATGAGTATGGCTTATTCCAGAAAATGAAAATTCTGATGCTCTCTCCTCCAAGTTCCTCCTCAACTACTGCTACTACAACCACCACTTCAGGTATACTCTTTGCCACTTCCTCCTCTTCATCCTAGATAATTGACTCAGGGGCCTCCGAGCATCTCACAGTTAACAAAAATCTACTCCACTTAGTTTCTCCTTGTCTCTCGAATAAATTTGTTACCATAGCTGATGGCTCCCAAACTAAAGTTCTCGGGAAAGGATCCACCTCTGTTCCACCATCATTTCCACTCACAGATATTCTTTTTGTTCCTACCTTTTCCTTGAATCTTTTATCTGTTAGTCAGCTAACACAATATTTCAATTGCTCAATTACCTTCTCACCCACTTCCTGTGTGTTTCAGGATTTCACAACGAAGAAGGTGATTGGTGGAGGCCGTGAATAAGGAGGGCTCTACTACCTGGAGGTGCCTCAAATAAATACCGTCTCAACCAAGGACACCGAGACAAGTTTATGGCACCATCAGTTGGGACATCCATCCGCACAATCTCTTCATCTTCCTTTTCACAAACACCAGAGGACCACATACTCACCTCGTCCAGAACTTAAAAGTGTTGCTCCTTTTTTGTTGATTCACACAGATGTATGGGGACCCTTAAGTGTCTTAAACATTTCCCGAGTCAAGGACTTTATTACCTTTATTGATGATTTTACTCGTACCACATGGCTATTTCTCTTTAAAGAGCGATTTGAAATACTATCTATTTTTAAATCCTTACTTAGGTCTGATAATGCCAAAGAATATACTTCCAGAGATCTTGACTATTTTTGTCAAGAGAATGACATTATCCATTAAACATCTTGTGCCTACACCGCTTAATAGAATGGTGTAGCAGAACGGAAGAACGGTCACCTTCTTGAGGTAGCTCGCAACTTATTGTATACCATGAAAGCACCATACTTTTATTGGCCGCATGCCATCCTTACTGCATGCTTTTTTATAAATAGGCTACCCTCTTCCGTTCTCTGTCATAAATCCCCATATTTCTTATTGTTTCCACATGTTGATCCTTTTTCGCTTCCCTTGAAAGTCTTCGGTTGTACATGCTTTGTTCATATTACCTCCCCACAACATAGTAAACTTGATCCAAAATCTATCAAGTGTATCTTCTTAGGATACTCTTGTCAGAGCTAGGTGGTTCCGGTCCACCTGGGTTAGGTTCCGTCCACCCCTGGTCCACCGATGGGTTAGGTACTTGGCTTTCCGCACTTAACAGACTGGTCTTTTGGGTTGTATTGGCTAGGCGTCTGACTCAGAACTCTGAAGTTAAGTGTGAGAATGGTGGGTGTCAGAGCTAAGTGGTTCCGGTCCACCTGGGTTAGGTTCTGTCCACCCCTAGTCCACTGATGGGTTAGGTACTTGGCTTTCTGCACTTGACAGACTGGTCTTTTGGGTTGTATTGGCTAGGCATTTGACATGGTATCAGAGCTAGGTCCGGCACGTCCCGCCTTCGAATCCCGTGGGGAGCGGTAAGGGGCGGGGTGGGTGTCAGAGGTGGTTCCGGTCTACCTCTCTTCAGTAGGTTGGCTTTCCGCACTTAAATGACTAGTCTGTTAGGTTGTATTGGCCAGCCTCTTGACAACTCTCACATGCAGAAGGGTTATATTTGCTACAATCCCACTCTCCAAAGATTACTTGTGTCCAGGGATGTAACTTTTTTTTAAGACTCTTCATACTACTCTGACAATGCCCCTCTAGGTTTATCTTCTGAACCAGCCTCTGCTCGACTGGTTGTGCCCTGTGCTACAAAAATTGTTCAACCTCCTGAAGCACTGGCTGACACCACACCTGTGGAGTTTATTAATCCCATCGAGGTAAGTCCATCTTCTCCTGTTCCTTTTGGACCACAATATCATACTCGATCCATTGCCTTAAGAAAAGAACCTAGAACTTGCACTAGGCCCTCTACTTCTCACCCCATATCCAATTTTGTGTCTCACCATGATTTATCCTCTTCAATTTGTTAATTTCTTGCGTCTATCTCCTCCATCTCTATCCCACACTCCTATCAGGAGGCTCTGAAACATCTAGGGTGGAAGGCGGCAATGGACGAAGAAATGCAGGCACTCTATGAGAATCAGACATGGGCTCTATACAGTTAAACACAATCCAGATGGGTCAGTTGCTCGCCTTAAGGCATACCTCATTGCCAAAGGTTATATGCAGTGTTATGAGATTGATTATGAGGAAACATTCTCTCTGGTGGCCAAAATGAACTTAGTACGTATTTTATTATCTCTTGCTGCTAATTCTTTTTGGCCGGTCTATCAGCTTGATGTAAAAATGCTTTCCTCAATGGGGATATAAAGGAAGAAATTTATATGCAACAACCACTTGGATTTGTGGTTGAGGGGGAGTCGGTATGTCGATTGAAGAAATCCCTTTATGGTATAAAACAGTCTCCTCGTGCATGGTTTGATAAATTTAGCCAAGCACTGATACGGGTCGGATTTCACAGATGTTCCATAGATCATTCTGTGTTTCTCAAAGACACACCTAAAGGGAAAGTGATTTTGGCTATATATGTTGATGATATTGTTTTAATCGGCAGTGATCTCGAGGGCATTCAGGAAACCAAGGAAAAGATATGTGAAGAATTAAAGACAAAAGATCTTGGACTAAATACTTTCTGGTTATTGAAGTACTACAGTCCAAACATGAGATTATACTATCTCAAAGAAAGTATGTCCTTGATCTATTGGAGGAGACAAGAATGATGGGGTGTAGACTAGCAAACACCCATATGGATTCAATTACAAAATTATCTGTAGGCACTGGAGAAGATGTAGATATAGGAAAATATCAAAGATTTGTGGGGAAACTCATTTTTCTGTGTAACAAGGCCAAATATATCATATGCAGTAAGTGTGGTGAGTCAATACATGCACAAACCACAACTTATTCATGGGCAAGCACTAGAAAGAATATTGCGATATTTGAAAGGAGCTTCAGGAAGAGGGCTTCTCTATAAGAACAATGGTCACTTCATCATAGAAGGGTTCTTAGATGCAGACTGGGCCGGATCCCCGGATGTCAGAAAATCTACTTCAGGATATTGTACAATGGTTAGAGGGAATTTGGTTACATGGAGAAGCAAGAAGCAGAATGTAGTTGTAAGGTCCAGTGTAGAAGCAGAATACAGGGTCATAGCACACATAGTTAGTGAGCTTCTATGGATCAAATCCCTTCTCACTGAACTGGGATTCTATAAAGAAGCTCATATGGATCTACATTGCGATAATCAGGCGGCAATACATATCACCTCAAATCCGGTCTTCCATGAGAGAACAAAGCACATTGAGGTAGACTACCATTTTATACGAGAAAAATCCCAAGCCGGCATATTGTCTCTCAAACATATCTCCTCACAAGGGCAAGTTGCAGACATTCTCACCAAACTAATCACTCATAAGATCTTGTCCACTATTCGCAACAAGCTGGGCATTTATGATGTTTTCTCATCCCCAACTTGAGAGGGAGTGTTATAAGGTGGGACCAAACCCACCCATGACCACACGAACTGGCATGATTAGTCACCGCATGAGGTGGCATGATGAGTCATCACACGAGCTAGAATCCTCATCACATGAGTTGGAAGATTTGACAATCTTCCTTGATTAATGTAATTGATTTATCTTCCCTTGATTGATATAATTTAGTTAATCATGATTGATGTAATTAGGGATATTAGGGATCCTAATTGATTAAGGAGTTTCCCTAAATATGTAATGGAAATAGTATAAATAGGGGTTTTGTTGAAGGATTCAATCAAGCTCTCCTCTTCTCAACTCATGGAAGAATCTCTCTCTAGTCTAAAATCTCTTTTCTCTTCTCTCCTCTCTACCCGAGCTCTCTCTCTCTCTCTTTGCTTTTTTTCTCTTCTCTCTCCCTTTTCTTCTTTCTCTCTCATCTTGCTCGAGGTTTCAAGCATGGGGTCCTAAATTCAACACATGAGAAGGAGTATTGAAGGAGGATATGGTTGGTTGTTTCTTCCTCTGTATTGCAGAATGGACACAGGGGATCAATAGAGGGGTGGCCTCTCCATCTAAGCACGTTTGCTATGAGGATTTTATTGAGGCATGCACTCCACTTGAAGAATTTCACTTTGGGTGGGGCGCAAAGGCGCCATGAGAAATTTACCTCATGCTCCACTTGATTTAAGTGCCAACCTTTGTTGTATCCGTAAGCGGATGTCACAAAAAAGACACTGCTCTTATCAGACCACCAAATGAGCTTATCCAACAAGGTAGACTGCAAATGAAAAGATTGAATAGATTCCATCTGCCGACATGCCTCCAAGACCTCTGTATCTGACAGACCCCTTAGGGGTGGAAGCTCCAACCACCGCCCTTGAAATCCTCGGCCACCGAAATCTCTTGCCGCAAAGAGAGAAGAAAAAGATTTCTGAACGAGCTTTGGAAAGGCTCCTTCCCCGCCCACCACTCTCCCCAATAGGTTGACTCGTCCGAGGCAGTCCCAAGGGTGCTGAGTTGGCCGAGCTGATTTGGTTGGGCAATGGCTCAGTTCGGGGACGGGCCAGTGAACCCGAAGGAAGAGCATCCCTTCGGCGCCGAGGTCTCTCCGGCGAGCTCATCGTACACAACTCACCGAAAGACACTTAATCCAAATGCAATCCTCTCTGAAAACGATCTTCAGAAAAAAAGGATCAATCCATCACGAGGTTAGAGCGATGAAAGCCATGGCCACGTCCATCGTTCTTCTCTCCGCCGTGTCCTCGCCCCATCGTATTGGTGTTCCGAAGGAGTGCACGATTCTATTAAACACATCGTCCGACCATAGCTCTGTCCGCAATCCCCTTATCGAAATCCATTGTCCAAGGGGGCAGCAGATCGAGGTATCCAACCATTCCGAGATTGAGAGTATCTGGTCTTGTTCCAGAATCGTGGTTGAGAGAGCAGCATCCATTTCCACATTTGATTAGAGAAAAACCAACCCTTTCCGGGGATTCAGCATTGAAATTTTTGGCATGTATTCAGTTTGGAGTCTATCGTGAAACCATGATGCCATGTCCTCTCCCTTCCATCCTTTCAATCAAGCCTCCACGACTATTGTTGACCGCAGAGCATTCATGCCTGAATGGTGTAGTTTTGTGGAGTGGGTTGGGGGATTTTATAAGGGGGGGGGGGGGAAGGGAGGGAGTGTTCATCGCAATTTCTTAGGGGGTCCAATGGGGGTGATTCTTTGCCGTCGGCAGAGAATCATCACTTTCTTGTGCGATGGCGAGGATGCTGTCCCGCAATGTATCCCAATTGAAAGAAGAACTAGAGGCCTCTGGGAGATAAATTCGTGCCATGATGAGATTACCTTTGCTTTGCACGATCTTGCACTCTTGAATCCCTTTCTTCCGGAACAACGAGAAGGAGAAGGAGATCTCCCCGACTTTAATCTTTGCAGTCCCAGCAAGGTCGCATTTGCAATGTCATTGAGGCATCGAACAAAATCCGGGATCGCAGCCATCGGGATTGAGATAATAGATCTTCTCATCCCGTTCCTAATTGTGATTCTCAAAACAATTCCGGGCCTTTCTAATTTCAAATCCAGCGAAAGTTCGGTGCTTCTGAAATTCCACTAGGTCATCGAAGATCTTCTCTTCTCCTTCTTTTCTGCTTTTCTATTTCTAGCCGTCATCCACCAACCACTCTCCTCCGTCACCGATGATGTTCCTTTGCCGTCGTGCCCCATCTGCGCCACTGCGGTAGCCACATCTGCACCACGGAAGTGACAGTCTGGGGGTGGTTGGAACAAAGGGGAGGTGGGCACCCCTTCGCAGTCGAGAACTACTGGGGAGCGCCCCCTTCCTTCTCACCATGGCGGCGAGAGACCCTGAAGGGGTTCCTTTCCTCTCGTCACTTGCTCATCGCACCTCAACCCTCAAACTATCATGGTTCTACTGTTATGGTCCTGGGTTAAGTACCTATGTCTTCCGCTCCTAACAGGCCAATCTTTTGGGTAGTATTGGCTAGGTGCTTAACATTTGGTATCAGAGCGGGCTCCCACGTAGCGAGTCCGAGTCTCGGGACGCGCAAAGGCCAGATTAAAATACTGGTAGGTCCTTGTGATAAGCCCTGGGTCGGGCCAGTGTTGTTGCGTGGGCGCAAAGGCTGGATTAAAATACTAGTAGGTCGCGTCTAGGTACTATCGCGGTTGGGCCAGTGTCGTTGCGCCGCCGTGGTCGTCGGCTCGCGAAGGTGGAGTGTGATGTTATGGTCCTGGGTTAAGTACCTATGTCTTCCGCTCCTAGCAGGCCGGTCTTTTGGGTAGTATTGGCTAGATGCTTAACATCTACAATATCACTTGCGGATGATCAGTATCATCACACTATTAACACACTGAAATATGCAGATTGTGCAAAAGAGATTTGTTAATCCAGTCTGAAAGTATTTTGCACCTTGGTGTTCAATTATTATGTTTGGGTTGCCTTGCCGCACTTACAGTAAATTGCCTCTAAGGCCAATTACATGCTGCCTACATAGGGACTAATGCCACTTATTGGTAATAACATCCAACTTGCATAAGCTCGCTTTCACTTAGATTTACAACAGCAAACTAAGTTATCCAACCTAGACCCTCAAAAAGAAATTTCCAATAGCTCACTAGGCTACACAAGCTAAGATCCACACTAGGATTTGCAGCAATAACTCACTAGGCATACCTGGCCTAGACTTGCATAGAGATTTTCAACGACGCTTGCCTACATAAGGACTAATGACTCATAACAGTAACTAATAAGGCTAAATGACCTTCTCTTCTTGGCCTCACAAGCTTCTCTCTAACAATTTGAGATGAAGACGATCTTACCTTGCCAAGCTTGAGTTGTTAAGATGGCTATGGACTGGTCGGACGGTTTTCATAAACGCCTTTTTCTTCTTTTTTTGGATGTTTGGCTTCATTGGCTTGGTCATTCGGACGAACTACCCAACGAGCACTTCAGTATATTTTCTCTTTCATCTTTGGTCAGGTAGTTTATGTCCGATTAGTCAGCCTTCATTGGTAGCCTCCTTGATTTTCTTTTGGCTAGCCAGGTGACTGTATGAATTAATACATATAGAAACTTTTCTCTCTCATGTTTGGTTGGACGAATGCAGTCTAGTGGGACAGGGGTAGTCCAGTTGGCCTTCTTAACATAATCTTGTTTTCCTCTTTTTCTTTTTCTGCATTCATCCAGCTTGCAGTTTGATTGCTTGGGCGAACGGGCTCTAAATATGCCTCTTCTCTCTTCTGTCTAGTTGGGTGAGGGATGTCCGTCCAGATGACTCTGCTAGGCCATTCAAAGGGCATATTTTCTAGTATGAGCAGCTTACTTTCCTTTCTATATGGATCGTTTAGATTGTCTTTGGCAGGTTGAACGGATCTGTTGTCAGAAATTTCAGTTGGAGGTGTGTGTTCAGGTGTTAGTGAAATTTGGTGCATTAAAAGAAGAGGCCTTTTTTTATGTTATTCAGTATATTAAACTTTGGTGAAGGCTTCCAAAATAGAAGGGTAAGATTACCCAATTTCCTATAGATGGTTTCAGCCACTCACATACGGAGATACCAATTGATCTTGAGTTTTTCCTAAGGCTTCCAAAATAGAAGGCTAAGAATACGCAATTTCCTATAGATGGTTTCAGCCACTCACATACGGAGATACCAATTGATCTTGAGTTTCTCCTACTTATTTCTTGTTTGCAATTTTTAGAACTCTTCTGTGTATTTGAAACAAATTTCATACCCTGTAAAAGTTTGTGAAGTCTTTTGTACTAGACTTGATCGTACCTGTAATAAGAACTATACCTATAAGTGTGATTGTTAGCTCTTGCTATGTTTTCCCATATTTGTAGAAATATTTTTTGGAATTTGACATCTAATCGTATTCTGAAATGGAGCTTTATAAATTTTTAAAAAATCGAAGCATATTTCTTTAGTCTGTCTTTGCTCTCTGTGTACTGGTTTTGTTATCATTTCTTATCCTGAAGTAATGTATCTATGACTGCAGGTAATTCATTTTATGACATTTTATGCTCCACTATGGGGGGCAATACTTTTCAATGGAGTTACATATTTCCAAGTGATCCGTATGATAAATAATGCCACTCGTGTATGTTGACCCTCTCTATTACAAATGTTACTTTGACAATGTCTTTAAGTCAATATAAGGTTAGATGCTATGATAAATTCACAACATAAAATACTTCCTGATTGGACTATATGGAACTTTCAGATGGCAGTTGGCATGTCAGATAGGTCATATCAATTTGATGCAAGGGCAGACATGAAGGTGCGATTTGTTAATAACTTCTTTATATAGTTTTAATTTATATTTTTATTCACAGAGAAATGTAAAGTTCATTCATTTTTGGCCTGCCATGTCAGTTCCAAAAATATGTGAACCATATGAATTATCAGTGTTTTCGGCAACTTTCCTATTGACATGCACATCCTTTTTTTTTAAATGGTTCGGATTTCTGATGCTTTATTGCTTAATATAATTAGAAGCATACAAAGAATATAAACCTTTTTGCTTCACTTCTTGATAGAACAATGTCATTAACATATACTATCAAGACTATAACCCCTAATAATCTCTTCATAACAAACTAGGACTAGTTGTAAAGACTTCTTTGAGAAACCAAAGGACATGATCACTGTTGAATTTATTGAACCAAGTACTTCGGCTTTCATTTGAGCCATAAATTGCTTCTTTAGTTTGCAAACCTTCCCAGTCTCTCCTTGAGCAACATACCCTCCACGTACACCTCCCCATGTAACTTTTTATATAAGAAGACATTTTGATATCTAATTGAAAGAGAGTCCAGCTTTTCTTCACTACCACAAAAATTAGGATATCTATGGAACTTGTTGAATAATTTATTATCTGTGAAGGGTATTTTGTTCTTTTTACATTAGAGAATAAATATGATGTAGCTTACTCTTGCTGAGTTTTATGCTGTTTTTATTAAATTAGAAGTGATGTGGAATATGTAACAAGCGAGAAGGGCATTACTGTCTTTTTGTAACTTTTTTTACTGAAGTGAATTTTAAACCTGACTAGGGATTGTGTTTCACCCCTAACTCAAAACTCTCTCTGCTAAACAAGTGAGTACTTCACCAAGTTCTTTCTTTCTTTTCTCTTATTTTTTCTCTTTTTTTCTATGTTAATTCTACACTTCTTTTCTCTTATTTGGCCACTGGAGAAAAGTTTTCAAAAATATCAACTCTACAGGTCCAAGTATAACCCTTAGCCACCGACCTTGCTTTATACCTTTTGATAGACCTATCGACATTGTAGCTAATAGTGCAAACCTAATGGCAGCCAACAATAGCAATGTCTATGGATTACATAAATGTGTAGGTACCTCTAGCAATTAATGCTCCATCTCCTCATCCATGGCCTTATTCCAAGTAGATGAGGCCAAAGCATTCTGCACCGAACTAGGCATGGAATAAGATGACAAGGGCAAGGCAAAGGACTTGAAAGAAGGATACAAAGAATCAAAAGTTACATGGTGGGAGAATGACTGTTGAGTAGAAGATCGAAAATCCTTTTGAAGAGCAATGGGAAGGTCCGAATCACTTACCTCAAGAGCCTTGAATAAAGAGGGTGTTGGTAGGGATGAAGGAAAGGGCCCTTCAGTGGCTGTATTGGAGTCTTTCTATGTTGATATACTTGCACTGGATTCGGTAACGTCGGAGTAGAACTTTGGGTAGGAATGTTTCCCACTAGAACTGGCAAAACAAAGCCAAAATTCGCAGGAGAAGGATCATGACACTCACCAAAGTAATCTATCAAAGATCTATCTCCCCTTTTTAAGGCAAAAAACTGAGTATAAAGCTGATATACTCTGGATAGGTTGCTCTCTTGAGCATATAAAAAATCTAAATTAGTTTTAAAGTCTTATGATTCATGACCTCTTTTAAACCTTAGTTTTATAGTATTGAGCAGTCAGGTCATAACCTGACTATCTTCAGCCTCCCAATTATCTCAAGTGGTTGGGGAAGGTCTTCTCCCAAATAATTTGCTTCTCTTGACGTTTAAGTAAATTTTGACAAATCTGGCCCAACTCAAATAATTTGAGCCACCCAACTTTTTAGTGTTAATGATAATCACATCCTTCTCTTCCGAATGCATACTATCTTTTACCAAAGAAATAATTTTTCTCAAATCAGATATAGCTTCTTAAAATACTTCAAATAATTTGAGAAACTGTAATTCAGCCTGACAATTCCAACGAGAATCATACAAAAACATACCAAATTCCCTGCACAAATTATGTGGGGCCCACACTGAATTGATAAATTTTTGGCATCAACTCCCCAACACTATAGCAAGGCACAATAGAGGCTGTAAAAGCATTAAATCACTTCAAATCACACAATTCCGTGCAAAAAAGGAGATAACACAGTTCCAAGTACTTGTCAGGGAGTTTGCACAGACACAGAAATAGGGAGGCAACCACAACAACCTTCTCAATAGGCAGCACAAGCCATTAATCCTAGGGTTCTGATTTGAAATAAGTAAAAACGATCTAACCTTTAACTCCAATCAACAAAGATTTGGAGAAACTCCCTTCTAGGAGTGAATGCAGGCTGAGAAGGGGAGGAAAACTTAACTAGAACTTCACTTTAGATGGATCTTTGGCTCTGATACCTTGTAAAATTAAGTAGAAGAGATAAAATAGAGAAGAAAGCAGAAAGGGAGAAGAGGAAGAAGAGAATACATAAGTGCTATAGTGTGCTGCACTCTTCTCTGAAGTCAAAATTCAACCTCATCCTTTATTAAATAGGTCACTTAAGTGAAAACTTAGTACAATGAAATAAAGGCCCCTCTAGACTCAATTATCTCCTAGTATATGCATCATATAAACCTGAAAATTGAACCCAATGTACATCATAAATAGATGAATACTCTCTCAACCCTAAAGGAGAAAATCAAGTATATAAAATACCCAAAATACCCTTGCAACTTACAAACTTTTCTGACAAAAATAAGAATTGATTAGTAATTAGACATTGAAATTATTTATTATAATATTTATTAATTTTTTTTGGATATTAAAGTTCTTAAATCATTTTCTCTCTGTTTCTTTTGGCATTTCAGAAGTTCCTTAAATGATTCCTATCAATTTCTTTATTGTTTTATGTTTACAATGACATTTTGTCACTACGTGAACTATTTTCATTTCCTATTATTCTGGTAGTTATGATTGTTTCTTTCTCATGACTTGTCTGAATTGATTTTCAATCCTCTCGAGTACGCAATCATGGAACAAAAATTCTTTTATCTGATGTTTGAGCATAGCTCAAACATGAATCATTCTATATGTTCATCCTTTTCAATTTGTATTTTTTTTCTAATAATTGTGTTGATGCTTTACAGGCATTGAATCGGTGGGGCTACTATCCCTTAATTTTGATTGGATCTTGGGCATTTGGTACAATCAATCGGATCCATGATTTTGTCGAGCCAGGCCACGAGATATTTTGGCTCTCTTTTCTTGATGTGGGAATGGCTGCTCTAATGGTATCAAATTTTCTAATGTTAATTTGTTTATAAGTGGAAATGAAAGCTTCTTTCTTATTAATGTTTGGAAAAAAATGTTTGGATGACAGGTGACATCCTATTTCCTATTATTTATGTGAAATTTCATGAAGTTACAAAAAAAGAGAGAGGTAATGTGGGAGAAGAGAGAGCAGGAAAATTAATTTTTCTCATTGAATTTTAGAAGAGGATAATTAAGGTTCCCTCTTCTCTACTATTATTTGTAATATAAAACAATGATAAAAAGACGCTCATGTCCCTACTCCCCTTACACCCTTGGAAATATTCTATGAGAAAATATCTTCCTAGAAACCTAAATAAATAGAAATTATTTTTCTAACACTCCTCCTCAAGCTAGATTTTTTTATTTCAACTTGTTACATAGCATATCAAAATAAAAAATCGTAAAATTTTCAATAATTAGGTCTTCAATGTCTTTAATAAAGCAATGGGCTGTCAAAATTTCAGCTTCAGTTTGCACTGGCCACTTCTCAAAATCTGCATCTTTCATTCTCCCCCTTGGATGTCTTGAGAAAATTTGACTTTGGTCACCAGCATTGATAAAAAAAGTCACCACCTCTAGGAACACTTCATTGTAGGTTCTTGCAAATACCTCCTTCCTCTGTACTTCTCCTCTTCTCCCTCAACTTGGAGATCCATGACACCAAGAGATCCAACTTGCCAATAATTATATATGAGAGAAGAATCATCACTCCTAGCTAAATAAGAAATCCTATACTCCCAGCATACAAGTGAATCGACATCTACCAAGCATTGACGTAAAAACTCAACCCCTTGATGATTTCTTTACTTACCACAACCCCTTCCAGTGACAAAAACCCAAGCTAAAGAAGAAGGCCATGCTCATTGACTCTAGTTAGACATACTCCTACAACAACAAAAGCATTTGTACACGCTTCAAATCTTCAGAGGCATGCCACAAAGGGCTTCCATGGGTAATGTGTGTGGACATTGCTCCAAAGTGATTAAAAGAACATAACCAATTAAAGATACTCATAGAGGTTTTACAGCCTACTGTCAGACAAATCATTAATTAGACCCTTCACCCTACTGCAGGTGTAGACAGGGAGAGCAAAAAAAAAAAAAAAAAAAAAAAAAAAAAATGAGTAAGTTATTCCAAGTTTCATCAGCCCAAAACTATTTGAGTGCACCAACTTTCCTCAACTATCCTCTATTTCTCTCTTTGCTTTTTCTTTAATAGCTCAAATTCCTGCATCAATCACAACTGCAAGAATCCTCCAAATTTTGGCCTCTTTTGAGTCGAGACAAAAATTCATAGAGATATGCTGCTAGCTGAAGTGGAGTATAGGAAAATTCAGAAGACTCTTTCATATTAAACTACAGCCTATCAAAGACTGAAGCAGGACAAAACTATGAGACCTGCTTTTACAAAACTAGGTGGCAAAGGAAACAGGCAGCTGCTGTGACCTGCTACCAACTAAACAAGAGAATAAATAAGACAACCACCTGATAAGGACAAATGAATTATAGCAAGTAGATTCTGAAATTGGCAGCAACTGTAAGAGAAGATTAAATTTCGCCAAAAACGGAACACAACCGGGAGAATAATTAAAGACTAGAAGTTGGAAACTTGATGAGGACAAACAAATTAAAGAATTTCCCACATCTTCTAGGTGGCAGTTAACCAGATATGCTCATTGGGAGCAGAAGTCTGCAAAACAGTGATTGGGCTACCATCTTTTGAACACTATTAAATGACCTTCCTAGATCAGCCATCTCCTTGGCTAATAGATTGGCTAAATTTGGAACCTCCCAACAATCTCTCATTGTATGGGAATTGCTCTTCTGAGCCTTTTAATATAATTCAGCATCATTTAAAAAAACAATATTAAATGACCTTGAAACTATTGAGATTAGCAGCCTACTCAAGGCGTTGTAAAGCTTGTACCTTAAGCGCTCACAGGATGATAAGCTCATTTGGTGCACTGCCTCGGTCTCATCCTGTTACTCTCTCCATGCCGCCCATCTGCTCGAGCCATCCTCTGCCACTGCTAGAGCTAGCCGTGCTTGGACCTATTTGGCCTCTACAAGACGGAATTCTTTGTTTGGAGTGCTCTTCATAGTAAGATCCTCCCCAGAGACAACTTGTGGTGTCTGGCCTCCCTTTCTTGTAAGCTACATGGGTAGTCCGACAAGAGTGTTGATCACTTGCTTGTTCATTGCCCCTCCTCCTGGCACATTTGGTGCTTCTTCTTCAATCTTTCGAGATACCAGTTTGTTCCCTTAGCTCCTCTAGCTTGATGGATCTCTGTTTGGCCACCACCCTTCCATGCCTTGGGAAGATCATCAATGAAAGCTTGTTTTGCCCAGTCCTTCGAGTCTTTGGTTCAAGAGGAATCAGACAATTTTTCTAGAACAAGAGTACTCCATGTTCAATCATTTCTAACCGAACTTTGGCATGCATCTATATTGGCTTCATACCCTTTATGCCTTCAGCTACAGTTCTTGAGAAGCATCTTGTCCTCCGTTGCTGGGCTCTCTGTCCCTAACCAATCCCTTGTGGTCAAGTTGCTGCCTCCCGGTGAAGGTCTTATCAAACTCAATTTTGATGGCTCTTCCTGGGGTGACCCTGGGTGCCCCGGCTTCGGAGGTGTTTTCTGCAACTCTTCCAGTGTCGTGCTCACTTCCTAGGCTGCCCCCCTCAGCGTGATTGCCTCTATGGCGGCTGAACTCCACGCACTAAAGCATGGATTGAGGATATTCAGAGATCGCTTCCAGGGCTCGTTGGCTCTCGAGGGTGATTCAGCTGTTGTCATTAGTTGGTGCTTGCAGAAAAAAGACCCTCTTTGGCGTCTTTGGTCTTGTTTTATTGAGATTCAGGACCTAGTTCATCTATTTGTTTTTTGTCTCATGTCCCTAGGTCAGCTAATTGTTTTGCTGATTCCTTGGCCAAAGAGGGGGTTGTTCTTCAATCCCTTGTTATAAGGCCCCTCCCCTCCCCTCCTAAGCCTTTTTGTCCCTCTTGGGCTTAATAAAATGTGTTTTTCTTGAATAAAATTAAAGAATTCTTCATTGTGCTTTTGGGCGATCATCGTTTATCAGTTGCTTCAGCGCCAAGAGGAGATCTCAACAGTCATTGACAGCAAGAAACAACAAAGACAGCAGATATGTTGTAGTCAACAGTTCCAGTTGAAACAAAGACCCCTTTCCATATTAAAAACCAAAAAAGAACGAAACTCTGACAATTAAGGAGTAGAGATGTATGCTTTTGGCACCAAGAATAAGAGACCGAAATACCTCTTTTTAATAAAACTCGGTGACAAGAAGCAGTAAAAGGCATGCAAGATGCTGCAGTAATTTATGAACTTAGTCATCACTTCAAGGTCCGAAAGCTCCCCAGATTCATCCTCAAGCTTGACTTCGAAAAGGCATTTGACAGAGTTAACTGGAAGTTTCTGGACACCCTCCTGGGGAAGATGGGATTCGGAGAAACATGGTGCTTCTGGATCCAAAGCTGCATCTCCTCTGCAAGCTACTCCGTCCTTCTCAATGACACAATTTGCGGGCATTTTATGGGAACTAGGGGAATCAGACAGGGAGACCCCCTCTCCCCTTGCTCTTCAACATGGTGGCAGAATACCTATCCTCCTTAATCTACTCGGCTAAGAACATGGGATGGCTCCTACCCACGACTGATTGCACAACATTTGTTATTCCGATTCTCCAGTTTGTAGATAATACTATTTGCTTCGGGGTTGGTACTATGGATAAGATAAAAAAAGTGCGTGTCGTGCTGGGATTATTTGAATTGGCTTCTGGTCAGAGCATAAACTGGAGAAAAACCACTCTCCTTGGCTATCATATTGATCTAGCTAAGCTTTGGAATATGGCGGACTCTCTGGGATGTTTTGTGGGAAATATGATAGCTACGTATCTTGGGCTCCCACTTTTTGATTCTCGGCCTTCGGCGTCACTATGGTCCTCCCTCATTGAGAAATTTGAAAAGAGGCTAGCCACTTGGAGGAGTAAACTCTTATCAACAACGGGGCGTCTCACTCTCCTCAAGTCTTGTCTGGCGGGGCTTCCAAATTATCTGTTATCATTCATGCACTGTCCGACCTCCATTTGCTCCAAAATTGATGCCATCTATCGACGATTTCTGTGGAGGGGTTCAAAAGATACATTCAGATACCATCTGGTTAGTTGGAAGGATATTTGTATGCCCCATAATAGGGAAGGATTGGGCATCTGGCCTACAAAAGAAATGAACACAGCTCTTATGCTCAAATGGATTTAGAATTTCAACAACAAGCACAATAGTTTATGGAAGAATATGGTGAAATTTTACCTTCAATTTTCGGGTGCATGGTGGAGAGAGGGTGGTGCTGCTCGCCTCCTATCCCCGATATGGAAATCAGTTTTCAAGCTCCTTCCAGTATTCAGAGATGCTACCGCATTTCACACGGGCAACGGAAGGACCCTTCTCTTCTGGTCGGACGAATGTTGTGGCCCCCCGATCTCTCTCATAGGACTTTCCGGGGTTGTATAGGGTGGCAAACAACCTCTCTTGCTCTGTGGCTAATTCATGGAGTGATCACTCATGGAGTCTTCCGTTTCGTCGGGGATTAAATGATGAGGAATTGTTGGCTTTTTGTTCTCTCCTTACTAAACTCAGCAGGACTATTATTTAGGAGTACTTAGTTGATAAGCTGATTTGGAAGCCCAGTAATAATGGCCAATTCACTATCACTTTGGCTTACTCTCATATCAGAAAGCAAGACTATAGTCCTCATGAGCACAAGGCAAATCTGGTTTGGAAACTCTCAGCGCCAAGCAAAATCAAGTTCTCCGTGTGATCAGCCATCAGAGAGTAGATTCTTACTTCGGACAACCTCCATAGAAGAGGTTTCACTTCCCCCGATCTTTCTTGTCCCTTTTGCGGTGAGTGTGAAGAGATAGTCCAACATGTCTTCTTACACTGTCGATTTTCGTGGCAAGTATGGATGAAGATATTTCAAAAAATCGGGCTCCAACTGGGGCTACATCAGGACCTCTTTGGCACGTTTGAGATGGTTCGAGGGATTCTCCTTCCTCGGCTGGGCAAGTTAATTCTTTCGGCCTGTCTTGCGCATGTTCCATGGTGCATTTGGCTCAAGCGGAACAACCGGAGATTCAATTCCAAAGCTAGTACCCCAGACAACACGGTTTCTCATGCCGTCGGCCTCATCTCGAGCTGGCTTCATACTAAGAAGGATTTTGCCACTCTATCAGGGGTTTCCCTTTGGGAAAATTGAAATTTGATCGCTCACATGTCTGGCCCTAGCAAAACTCCTAGAATGGCTATCTGGGATCCTCCCCCTTGCGACTGCATAAAGCTGAATTTTGATGGTAGTGTTATTGGATGTCCTAGTCTAGCAGGAGCTAGTGGTATATTCAAAGGTCACAATGGAGACCCCATTTTTTCTTATGCTGGTGTGGTGGGCATTGCAGATTCTAATATTGCCGAAGTTAGTGCTCTACTGTTCGGCCTCCAAATCTTCAGGGATCGTCTCAATGGCAAGTTAATCATTGAAGGAGACTCGAAGACGGTTATTAGTTGGTGTTCCAAAGATAGCCTCCCCCCTTGGCACCACTGGCCCATCACTGACAGTATTGCTGACGTTGTATCTTCTATGCATTGTAATTGGAATCTCATTCCTAGATCAGCCAACTCTTTCGCTGATAAATTGGCAAAATTCGGAACTTCCTAGCAATCTCTCATTGTATGGGAAGGGTTCCCTCCTTTGTAATTTGCTCTTTTGAGCTTGTCTTAATAAAAATCAGCATCATTTCATAAAAAAAAAAAAAAAAAAAAAGATGCTGCTGTAATTTCTTTCCTAGCAAAACTCGATTAAGGAAGAACAGAAGAAGGACAATAAGACCACACAGAAGGGACAAACTCTTCTAGAAATTAAGCAAATACTGCTAACATATAACACCAGATGCAGAATTTACTCTTGACAAAAAACAACCCTTTGTACACCTAGTAGCACTACACACGGCAAGTTCTGAGCACACTCCTAGCATACAGCCATTAAACTCGATACAAGTGGCAGCAGCCATCTCTATGATCATGAGGTGGGGGGCAAAAGGGACAGCCGCCCCTAAAGTAGCTCATGGCAAATGTTTCTGACTTAAAACAATGTCATACAAGACTAAGTACCCAGCTAACATCAGGAACCAGGAACTAATAGTTACTGTCCAAGAGAGAACAGACGTGGAATAAGAAAAAACAATATTATTGGTTCTCTTTCATGCTGTAACCAGAACATGGACTTATGAAATCAGAACTCTAGTTGTGTAGAACCTTGGAGCCTATCTATGAGTACTTTCACTCTAGACAGAACACTGTGGTCAGAGTACTCGGAATCAAAGATAAAAAACTCAGATTCATGCTGATAACTACATTTGTTGGATGTATACTGCATCAGGGTTGTTGAGACTTTGAGTACTGTTACCAATGACAGCATAAAACAGAAAAAAGAAGAACTTGGAACTAAATTGGAAGGAGAAAATCTACCAAGAAACAGGAATAAATCAAAAGAAGGATATAACGAAACTCTAAGGACTGAAACCCAAAGAGAGAGGAGAGCACAACTTATCTAAACCAGTAAAATTATCTTTTCCTTCCTCTTCTTCTACTTCTTCTTCTTCTTCTTCTTCTTCTTTTTTCCTTCTCCGTCTCAAAAACATGTCCGCTTTGATATTGTAAAAATCCAAATTTGGGTGAAGGAAGAGGAGAAAATTGAGAGAAAAAGAGAAAGGAGAAGAAGAAATTTTTGAAGAGCCTGAAAAGCTTCGTTGGGAACTATGCACAAATTCACAGACTTCTTAAATAGGTGTTATGAATTACAAATTACAAAAATGCCCCTATACACTTAATAAACCTTAATCTCTTTATATCTCCCTAAATACACATCCTATATACATGAAAATTTAACCACTAATATAATTTAACATGCAAAAAAAGATTACATAGAAAATTAACCACTGAAGTGGTAAAATGACCAAAATACCCCTGATTTAATTTCTAATACTTCCCATCAAGCTAAAGCATATATATCCAAGAGTCCCACCTTGTTGCAGAATGATATAAATTCTCGCTTGCCAAGGGCCTTGGCAAAGACCTCTCTCAACTGATCTCCAGACCGAACAAATGGAGTCACTACCTTATTTTTCATCACCGCATCTCGAATGAAGTGGCAATCCACTTCTATATGTTTAGTCCTCTCATGGAAAACTGAGTTACTAGCAATAAAGATCGCAACCTGATTATCACAAAACATATTCATCGGCCCATCCTGGTTGAAACCCAACTCTCGTGAGACTGACCTAACCCACATCAACTCGCTTATTGTGTGAGTCATCGCCCTGTGTTTAGCTTCTGCACTAGATCGGGCTACGAAATTCTTTTTTTACTTCGCAAAGACACCAAATTTCCTCCTAGGAAGACACAATATCCAAAGGTTGATTTTCTATCCAATTTGGACCCTGCATAGTCTGCATCAGAGAAAGCCTCTATCTTCATATGATTGTTAGGTCTAAAGAAAAGACCTTTTCTTGGTGCTTCTTTCAAATATCTCAAAATTCTTTGTGCAACTTCTAAGTGTACTTTTTGAGGGCGTTCCATAAACTGGCTCACTACACTTACTGCAAAAGAAATATCAGCTCTAGTAATTATTGCATTAATTAACTTTTCCACTAACCTCTGATATTGTGTTCTGTCATTTAATTCATCACTCTGCTCATGATGGAGATCATGTCCCACTTCCATTGGGGTATCGACTGGCTTGGCTCCCAACAAACCATACTCTTGAAGCATATCTGTGATATACTTACATTGTGTTATCACAACACCTTCTTTACTTTTCGCCACTTCAATGCCCATAAAGTATTTCAACGGTCCCAAGTCTTTAGTTTGGAAATGTGCAGACAAATGAGACTTAGCATACTCTATACCAATAATATCACTACTTGATGATATAATGTCATCTACATAAACTAAAAGCACCACATTTCCAGAGGAGTTTTTCATCACAAAAGGAGTGATCATAATGACTCCTCGAGAACCCCATAGATACCACAACCTGGCTGAATTTTTTAAACTAAGCATGTGGACTCTGCTTCAGCCCATAAATTGCCTTCTTAAGTTCCCAAAATGAGATTCTGGTGGCAGGAGGAGACTTTTCTCAGCAGAAACGGATAACATTAAAGTCCCCAGCGAGAAGCTAGGGAATGGGCCAATGAGGTAGGAGGTCAGTGAGTTCTTCCCAAAAGGACTGACACTCCCTGTAGTGGGTGGGCCCGTAAATACCTGCGAGGCCCCAGATAAGCCAGTCCATCTGTCCCGCAATTTGATTCCAATAGAGAAAGAGCCAATAACATGATCCAAAACCTCAACAACAGATGAGTTCCTACTATCTATAACATAAAACATAGATAGTAAAAAGAGACTAATGTCCCTCTGCTCTCCTTACACCCTTGGATATATATGATTCTATGAGAAATACTTTCCTAGAAACCTAAATAGCAATTACATTTTCTAACAATTTGATGTTTCACAACTTTTAGCACCTATTGTGCCACCAATCTACCTTCCTTTTTAAACTTTATTTTGTTACTATTCTTCTTAGTTTTTTGGTTTTGACAATTCCAAATATATTTAGTATTTAACTCCGCCACATGCATCCAAAAAATCATCGTCATTACATACAAACTAGGATTCTGAAAATAAGGACGATGGCACTATTTTGAAGGTTTTGATAGAGAAATTCAATAAAGTTGAACACCTACTTATGAATTGTTTTTACTCAATGCAGAGAATTATCATTGGAGAAAAAAATTGTTGTGGGTAAAAGAAAAAACATCTCTAGAAACATTTCTATGTAATCAAAACTTTTGTTGACTAGCGGGTAGATCCTTTGCTTGAATGGTCAGATCCTGTGACTCTTAGTATGAGATCTTGGATTTTGGCTTCACAGTTATCTTTGGATTTTGACCAGATCCTATGATTGTTTATTTTAAGTTCTGGATTAGACATCAAATTGTACATTATTGAAAATTCATTCTTGTGCTCCTTTTGTCATTCCTATTCTCGTGCACTTTTTACTAGTCCTGACTGTTGAGTTGTTCCTTAGAGTCAAATTATCTTTCTCTGGGGGCCGTAATACCATCACTATTATGAAATTGTGTGTAATCCATGAGATAAATTGCTACATAAATTTGTTTATCTTCTGTTTCTATAAAATCAGCGGAAGGCTCCTTTAGTCCCCTTTGTAAATTTGGGTTGATGTTTTGATTCACTTGTCTTGATTATGGTTGTTTATCTCAGGGCTTGTTCAATTCCATTGCTTATGGGCTAAACTCTTCAGTACGCAGAGCAATTTGTGAGAGACTTGAGTTGTAAGTGATAAGTAGATTGGATAGTTTAATGAGTACCAAGTTGCTGAAGATTCAGGATCTATATTTCACTTTTACTAATCTATAACTTATGTTGCAATTTTAATGTTATTGATTTATGCATCATTTTAATTAGGTGTTGGCCTGAGAGATATCGGTCATGGTTGTCGTCTTATGTCAAACTTAGAGACCAACAACAAGCAGAGAGTGAGCTTGTTTCCCTTAAAGTCCAAGACCAACGTTAACAATGATGAGATTTATTTGCCGACTCACTGCGAGCTGCTTCTTTCTAAAAGTTGCTCTTTACTGCACTAAGTTGGTGACTTGGGAAGAATTGACACCATTATTTTGGAGGAGATCACGTCTTTGTGCCTTGAGAAAGCCCCTTTTGAAGTATCAGCTTGTTTCTCACAAATACGATCCCTACTTAGTTTTAGTCATCTTGTGGATCTAGTCCTCTGTAAAGTAGCTTCCAACCTGAAGCCAATCATGCTATGGGCATTTAGCGATGAAAACAACACGAATCCATCTGCAGGAACTGACTCATTATGACTCATCAGGGTGTTTCCCACTATAGGGAACTGGCCCATTATGATTCAATCAGGGTGTTTTGTAGGGTGTGAATACATATGGCAAGGCTTTGTTATAATTATTTGTTGATGCTGATACGTGATTATTTATGTATTCTAGTTAAATTGCTGATACCTGTAAGAGTTGTAACCCTCTGTTTTTTTTATATCGTTTTCCGTTATCTCTTGCTCCTTTCCTACTAGATAATTGATTGGACTCTCTTGGCATGTAAGCATTAAATCACTAATTTTTTTCCAACCCATCTCTTCTCTTTTATCTACCTGGCATACTAAGAAGTCTTTGTTTACACACAGAGGTCTTGCGCCATATATCAGTGTTTTACCCATTGCTTATATATCAGTGTACTCTTCCTTTTAGCTATTCCTCTTCCAAGTAGTGATTGATTTGGCTGTTTTTTATATAAAGGGGATGAATTTCAGAAATGCTTTGCTTGCATTATTGTTTTGAACCTATTTTAGCTTTTGAAAAGCCCTACCCCCTCAAGTTTGAATTTACAAACTGGTCACTACATTACTAAAGAAACAGATTTCGTATTCGTTTGTCCATAAAAAACCAGCCCGGAGCCTTTCTATTTTCTTGGAATCGGCCTGAAAGACTGATCTATTCTACCTGTGATTGAAAATGGTCGGCGTTCCTTGGGTGTACAACTCACATTTTAAACTAATTCCGTAAGGTTCCCTTTGTTTGTACCTAGGGAAAAATTAAAATTACTTTGTGGTAATAAGTTTTTTTGAGATTTTCAAATTTTAAAATCTAATTTTTGCCTTGATAGGCCGAAAAATTTAATGAGATTTTCTTAATAGTTATTAGTATAACTTCCAAAGAAATAATAGAAAATTTAAGTTTTGTGAATCATCAACTCAGCTTAAATTTGGATTGAGCAATTAGTTTATTGGATCAACTTGGTTATCATGCAAAAAGTCAACTTGAATCAATTTAACTGTCTTATTTTGAGTGACAAGTTCAGTTATTTGTCTCAGTTGAGATAATGTTTTAACCAACGTCATCTTGGATTTTGTGGATTTTGATAGAGGACAGCAACAAATATGGTCAACCTGGATAACTGATTTCTGTTTAAACTTTAAATTTTGACAGGTTAAATTTTTTATATTGCCCCACCTTGCCGACAATGTGATATAATCATAATTTATACAAAATCATATATCATATGATATGATAGAATATGTTAGAAATTATTTTGAGTTGATTAAGTTTTCTATATTTTTAGCAAAGTTGTTGCCTAAAAAAAGGGTTCCTAAGTTTTAGTTATAAGTAAGAGAGAGGGATCTGTTACGGTCCCGAGTCATGGATCGAGTAACACGGCGTGGGATTTGTGAATCCAGCACTCAGAATTTACTCACGTCACGTCAAGGGTCTGTGTATGAGTATTTCTCCTTAACCAATGCTTGGCCAGGAGGAAAGATCCTCTTTTGAGGGTCCTACCGAGTTGTTGTGCTAGGTAGAAGACCCCACAACAATGCTGACCTTGTTAGAGCAAGGTGCTCTCTTTTTTTGGTCACGGCAAAGAGGGTTTGGCCCTCTTTGTTGCTGCTCTAGCTAAGAATGCAATCCTTCTTTCTTAAATAACTTGAAACACGAGTTTGGGATAGATTAATACCTCTTCTTTGATGCTATGATCAGCTCCCACGTTGCACCAGGAATTGCTCAAGATTTGAGGATAAAAATCCTCACTTTGCTGCTTGGTAAGGGAGGAATTCGGCCTCTCTTGTTGCTGCTGCCAAGGAGGATAGATCTCCTCTTTGGGCTCGGAAAAGGGGCAGGAAGCTCCTTTTCTTAATAGGGATGATGGTGGATGAATTTGGGTGAAGATGGATGGCAATGGAGGGTGAATGATAGGTTGGATTTTTGGAGTAAACCCTAAACTCGGGATCAAGAGGTGATCCCAACCTATTTAGACTAGGTTATTCTAAAATCTCAAAGCTTACCTATTTCATTCATACCTATCCCTTAAATAGGGAGTTTTAGGGTTAGGGTTACAATAATTCCCCATACTGCCCTTACATAAAAAGTAATTAGAAATAACTCCTACTTAAAACAATATAAGAAATAAATCCTACTTAAAACAATATTAGAAATAAATCCTACCCAAAGAAATATAAGAATTAAATCCTATTGAGTGAGTTGTTGTTGTCTTCTTCGTTGTGTGACTCGGTGTGCTATTGAGTCCACAACAGGATCTCTCCTATCTCTTTTCTTATTTAAATTCTAACATGGTATAAAAGCAAGTTGTCCAATAAGATCTTTGAGTTAATGTCAACCCAAAGAGATGATGAATCAAGCTTTGCCTTCTCGACAATGATTATAAGGTCTTTTTTTTTTTTTTTTTTAGTTCTAGCTCTTATCATGTTTTCAATTGTCTTTGTTATGCTATTGTTGCTTATGATCAAGACCCCTTGGCTCACCTTTTGGACAAATATCTTAATTTTTTTTAAACACTATCAGCCTAGTGGACTTCCTTGTGCTAGTCCTTGCATTGAGTTTGACCATTGTGTTAAGTTGTGGAGTCTAATTAATGCCTTATGCATAGTCAACACTTGCTTGTTGACTATTGTTTCATTAATAGTAGTTTGGGGGTTTCAAAATTGCATTCCGGTTGCCTTAGTTTTCTCCTAGCATTTGGGGGCACCATTATTACAGTGATTAATAATCATGTGTTGTGTAGAGAGAGGTTAGAGAAAAACATAGAGAGAATGGTGTGTGCGATTTTCTCTTGTAAACTTCTTCTTCATCATAGTGAATGATTGCAACGGCGGAAGGACATGACGTAGTCTCACCTTGAGGCGGACTATTAAGCACCTAGCCAATACTACCCAAAAGACCGGCCTGTTAGGAGTGGAAGACATAGGTACTTAACCCCAGGACCATAACAACATCACACCCCACCTTTGCGAGCTGATGACCACGGCGGCGCAACGACACTGGCCCAACCCGGTGGCCTACTCTAGCGGCGGCCTACTCCTAGTACCCTTTCGTAGTTCTCCGGGTCGCCCCCTCCGCTAGGTCGCCCCTTCCGAACCTACCAGTAATTTTAATCCAGCCTTTGCATGCCCTGGGACTCGAACTCGCGACGTGGGAGCCCGCTTTGATACCAAATGTTAAGCCCCTAGCCAATACTACCCAAAAGACCGGCTTGTCAGGAGCGGAAGACATAGGTACTTAACCCAGGACCATAACATCACACCCCACCTTCGTGAGCCGACGACCACGGCGGCGTAACCACACTGGCCCAATCCGGTGGCCTACTCTAGCGGTGGCCAACTCCTAGTGCCCCTTCGCAGTTCTCCAGGTCGCCCCCTCCGCTAGGTCGCCCCTTCCGAACCTACCAGTAATTTTAATCCAGCCTTTGCACACCCAGGGACTGGAACTCGCGACGTGGGAGCCCGCTTTGATACCAAATGTTATGCACCTAGCCAATACTACCCAAAAGACCGGCTTGTTAGGAGCGAAAGACATAGGTACTTAACCCCAGGACCATAACACGAACCTATATAAATAATATGCATTCGTACTTAATTATTTCTTCTTCTGCGATTATTATAGCTCTTGTGTTATGGACTCCATAACATCTAGAGTGGCTAGTCGACGAAAAGGATAGATTGTGTAATTTGCACTTTTAATTCATTAATGGGTTTTCTTTTAATTTGGTTCAAGTTTATGGCCCTTGCTTAGGCCCATGTGTTACGGTCCCAGGTCATGGATCGAGTAACACGGCGTGGGATTTGTGAACCTAGCACTGGTATTGAGTTGTTGGACCCGGTAAGGAGGGTTAAAGATCCCTTCTTTGGCTAATCTTCCACCAGTGATCAGTCTCACTTTTTATGAACCCACTCTAGTGCTAAAGTTATAGCTAGAATGGAAATAATTCAAGTGGAGAGATAATGGAAGAAATACCTTTTCTTGCTCACGTAAATCAGGGTTTCAACCCTGATTTTGTTCCTGCTCGTGCTAGGATTGAAGCCCTAACTTATGTGTAGCCCTTGGCTCACCTTGGTAGTCGTTGAGGCTAGGTTTTAGTGATGCTTCCAAGCTAGGAAGGGATGCACTAGCTCTTCACGTGGAGAACCAGAAAATCCTTCCTTTTTCTACTCGTCAAGAGGGTTAGAACCCTTGCTGATTGTTGACACTGAGAAGGAGGGAAGACCCTCTCTTTGGGCTTGAAAAAGGGGCAGGAAGCTCCTCTTCTTAGTATGGATGATGAAGGATGAAGATGGACGAAATTGGATGAGGATGGAGGGTGAAGGATAGGTTGGATTTTTGGAGTAAACCCTAAACTCGAGATCAAGAGGTGATCTCAACCTGTTTACACTAGGTTATTCTAAAATCTCAAAGCTTCCCATTCATTCTTTCTTTTAAATAGATCACGTCATGGAGTTTTAGGGTTAGGGTTACAATAATTCCCCCTAATGCCCCTACATATAAAAGTAATTAGAAATAGCTCCTACTTAAAAAAATATAAGAAATAAATCCTACTCAAAGTAATATAAGAAATAAATCCTATTGAGTGAGTTGTTGTTGCCTCTTTCGTTGTGTGACTCGGTGTGCTATTGAGTCCACAACATCTGTCTCCCCATGGAGAAAGAGCTTGTCCTCAAGCTCAAAAGTTGGGTAGACTTGTTTGAAGATGTCCACACGTTCCCATGTTGTAGCATCGGGGTCAGTATCCGTCCACTGAACGAGAATCTCCCAATGGTCATTGGTAAGCCGCGCCCGTAACACCGTAGCTGGGTTAAGAATAACCTCGCCATTATCAACCGGTGGTAGGAAAGGAGTGGATGTAGGCTGCGCCCCGGAATGTGGATTCAAAAGAGAGACATGAAACACATCATGAATTTTGGCCATGTCTGGTAATTTGAACTAATAGGCGACTGGTCCCACGAATCGAAGAATGGGAAACGGCTCGAAAAATCTGGGAGAGAGCTTATGACGTGGAGTCTCGTAAGAGACTGTTGACGGTAGGGCTGGAGCCGTAGCCACACATACTCCCCAACCTCAAAAGAGACCTCACGCTGGCCTTTGTCGTAGACATCCTTCATCCGAGCTTGGGCACATCGTAGCAATTCTGTGATATTCTGTAGCAGCACATCCCGGTCCATGAGTGCCTGATCAATCACATCCACGCGGGTGGACCCTGGGTTGTACGAGAGAAGGCGAGGTGGATCCCGACCATATATAACCCGGAAAGGAGTGGATTGCAAGGCAGAGTGGAAAGAAGTGTTGTAAAAGTATTCGGCCCACGGAAGCCATTGAACCCATTGCCGCGGACGATCACCCACTAAGCACAGTAGATACATCTTGATGGTGCGGTTCACCACCTCTGTCTACCCGTCTGTCTGTAGATGATAGGCGGAGGAGAACTTCAATTTAGTCCCCCTCAAGCAAAAAGTTCCTACCAAAAGGTGCTCGTGAAAACTGCATCTCTGTCACTCACAATGGATTCTGGAATGCCATGTAAGAGGACTATTTGCTCCAGGAAAGGCTGAGCCACCCGTGTATAAGGATGAGCCAGCGGTATAAAATGCCCGTACTTGGAGAATCTATCAACCACCACAAAAAGTACGGATTTGCCGGAGGACAGGGGTAGACCTTCCGCAAAATTCATCGAAATGTCGGCCCCAACCTGCGTAAGAAGGCCAGAGGTTGGAGAAGACCAGCTGGACTCAAGTGCTTGGCTTGTTGCGCTGGCATACCTGATAGTCGCCCACATAAAACGCAATAGAGGGTTTCATGGCTTGCTTGTAAAAATCAGCTCGAATTCTGTGCAAGGTCTTTTGTATCCCCTCGTGTGTACTGTCATGGTATGCCGAGAGAATAGCTGGAATCAACTCGGACTCAGGTGGAAGGAAAAGCCACTGCTTTTAATAAATAAGTGAATCCTGGATGGATCACTTCAAATTCATTGTCTCTTCCGAAATCTTCTGATGCAGGTCCTGTAGTGCAGGGTCAGTGGCATGTGCATCTCTCACCAAGTTCAGGATGAGAAATCTCGGCTGGTTGATCGAATAGACTGATTGTTGATCCTCAAAATACCGTGACAAGGCGTTTGCCGCCTTATTTAATCTCCCCACACGATATTCCACTGAGAAGTCAAACCCCAACAACTTACTGATCCAGTGCTACTGTGGCGACATTGTCAAACGCTGTTCTAGTAGGAATTTAAGGTTGTAGTGATCCGTGCGTATGAGAAAAGCCCGGCCCCAGAGATAAGGCCTCCAATGTTGGACCGCCTTGGCCAACCCAATTAATTTGCGCTCATAGGCAGCCAGCTTGTGAGGACGGACTGCTAACTGTCTGCTAAAATATGCAATAGGATGGCCCAATTGCTGTAAAACGGCCCCAATGCCCACGCTCAAAGCGTCACACTCTACTACGAACAATTCGTCAAAGTTGAGAAGTTGTAAAACTGGCACGGATGCAAGGGCAACTTTGAGTACGGTAAACGACTTGGTGGCCTCCTCATTCCAAATAAAGGAATTTTTCTTGAGTAGACTAGTCGATGGTGCTGCCACCGGCCTATAGTTCTGAATAAATTTGCGGTAGTAGCCCGCAAGACCCAAAAAACCCCGTAATACAGAACAAGACTGTGGCTGCGCCACTCGTGAATAACTCGGATCTTCTCAGGATCCACCGTAACCCCCGCATGTGAGATAATGTGTCCTAGATATCCCACATGTGAAGCCGCAAAAGAACACTTGGAATGTTTCAAATAGAGCTGATGTGCTCGTAACAAGTCGAAAACAATCCTCAAGTGTGCCAAGTGCTCCTCAACTGACTTGCTATATATAAGAATATCATCGAAAAATACAAAAACAAATTTTCAAAGATAGGGGCTAAATACCTCGTTCATCAAACCTTGAAAAGTGGAGGGTGCATTGGATAACCCAAACGGCATGACGACGAACTCAAAGTTGCCATAGTGTGTGTGGAACACCGTCTTCTCGATATCAGAGGGGTGCATTCGGACCTGATGGTATCCTGAAGGAAGGTCGAGTTTAGTGAATAACCACGCCCCATGTAACTTATCCAATAGCTCATCCACTACCAGAATCGGAAACTTGTCTTTTACTGTCTGCACGTTCAACTCCCGATAATCCACGCAGAACCTCCATGTCCCATCACGTTTCTTCACAAGTAAGACGAGTGAAGAGAACAGGGAGCGACTGGAACGAATAAGACCCTGTTTCAACATCTCCTGGCATTGATGCTCTATCTCGTCCTTCTGAAGGTGTGGGTAACGGTACGGTCACACGACCACTACCTCAGAGCCTGGTTTCATACAGATCCTGTGGTCATAGTGCCTCAGGGGAGGCAAACCCGAAGGCTCCTGGAAGAGGTCAGAGAACTCCTCAACTAGACCATCACTAGTACTGTCAGGCTGATCCTGTGTCTGCAAAGTGTGCATGCGATGGGCCCTATCCACCTGACAGGCCTGTAAGAGCACCCGAATCAAAGCTCATGGTTAAAGCATAAAAGTCCCACAGAATGGGCCCCAACGTTTGTAACCATTTAATGCCTAATACCATATCAAATCCCGCCAGGGAAATAACAAAAAATTCAGCATTAAATGAAGTAGAGCCAATGGAAAAAGTTACCGCCTTACTAATCCCATAGCTAGGGACCTTCTCGCCATTGGCCATTGAGACGGTGGCTGTCGGAGGAGTGTGTATCTAGAGTTAGAGATGTTGTGCGGCTGTCAAACTCAAAAACATTATGTGTACTCCCCGAGTCCACTAGTCCCACCAGTTCTAGGTCGATGACATGAGCTCAGACTTGCATTGTATTAGGTGATTTCTGCCCAGTAATAGCATGCAAGGATATCTTCGGTGGTTCTTGATGTGAAATTTAATTATATCGGCTTTTATACCTCGCAAGCGTACGGATCGTTCATGTAATCTAGCGGGAAGCGAGGGTCATATCCACAGGGAGGACTGAATTTTGTGTATTCATCAGTCAACTAGCCTAACCAAATATGATGAATTAATCTGAACTAAACACTAATTATATCCTAAATTATCAAGCAATCATTTGGTTAACTACTTGCACAGTTGGAAACATCAACTCTAGATTTTATGGTGATTCGTGCCTGTCTCGATCGCCATGTAACCACAGATCCGATTTCTCAATCCTTGCATCTAGCCCCTCTCGGGCGCATAGAGTGAAAGACAGAAATCGGATTAAAATACCAAAATCCAACCTAAATTATAATCCTACCCTAACTAGCTAATTTAATCAAATATCCGAAAAAAAATATTCAATAAACATTAATTATCAAATCACATTTAATAAACATTCAAAACCTAAGTTCAAACTATAGAAAAATTAAATTCCAAAATGACGGATTACTCCCCTTCTCCTTCCTCTTGCTCGGGCAGCAGACGCGTTCTCACGGGTGCTGCAATTTCCCGAAATTGATGGCTTCGGGTAGCAAGTGTGAGTGTCCGGAGGTAGAGACGACACCGGCGAAGAAGGATAGAAGTCCACAGACGGAGGTGATGTCCGGCGAAGAACGAAATGGAGCTGAAGTCCTCTAACCGGCTCTCTCGAGTCTTGGTCGGAGTCAGAATAGTTCCGGGAATGGTCAAAAATAGGTAATCGACGCCGGAGGATGGTCGGAATGCGGAATTGGCACCGGAGAAGCGCTCTCGGGTCACCTCTCGGTCTGGCGAGCAGAAACTGGCACTGTCGAACTCGTCGCGACGGAGACTCTCTCGAGCTCTCCTCGGGTTTGTTCTCGGTTGCCGGACGTTGGTGGACGACGGTGGCACGACGAATGACGGTGGCGCAGCGAACAATGGTGGCAAAATCCTCTCGGGTCTTCCCCTGTTTTGGTCCATGGTGCTCTATTTTGGTCAACGCTCCTTCCCTTTCAGTCGATGCTCCCCTTTTTCTTTAATAAGATTTGCCCTAAAAAATACCTCCCTTTCACTAAGGGCATTTTGGTAAATATCTCCTTCTCCACCAAAATTCTCCTAAAATTCCATAATTAAATCCATAAAAAACATTTCAGGAAGAAATAAACCCTAAAAGCAATGAAATATAATTCAGGACAGAAAAATATGCAATATAGACAGTGATTAATGCCAAATTCAATAAATGCACATTTCATTTGAAAACTGATAAATAACCACCTATAACACAATTATAAAGGTTATTCTATTATAATTAACATAGTTCTCATGTCAGAATATGGCATCTATCACACCCCCAAACCTAAATCTTTGCTAGTCCCTAGCAAAACAACAATCGAACCAAAATTAAGCCTAGGAAAACAAAATGCCACTTTCGTAGGGAGCACGATTGCATTTAGCGCATGCAACAAGCCATTAAACCCCTACTTTGCAGTAGTGGACGAGTTATGTCTTGTGAGGGTTTGCATGGAATTTACCCACAAAATTCATCTAAATCAATAATATAAAAAGAAAAGTGAAGAAAATTTACTCCTCATTAGCATATGACTAACACTTAGTGTCGTAAAATATCTGAAAATCATATGAGATCCTGCGCAATTTGAAAACCTGTGTAAAATATAGCATATTATCAATCCAAATACACTTATTGTTACTCCATCTGAACCAATGTGACCCATAAGCAATTACTTCAACAGAACAAAGAGGCAACAAATAACAATAAAATCCTGGTCACATCACAATTAAGAGAAAATAGTAGAGTAAGCCTGTTGTTTGACAATCTCACAAAAGAAATATACCAATTTCAATCTTGACCTGCAACTTCTTTCAAATTACAATTCATCATCAAAGTTAAGGAAACTCATTGCTTCCAGATTTAAACCCATTTTACGCTATTACAAGCGCACTTTTGCTATTACCAGCGTAATTTTTGTTTCACTGAATACTTTTGGTATTACCACCATTTTTTATTTGTCTTCACTGCACATGCACTTATTTGTAAGTAACCGACTATTCCGGTGCATGTCCCTGAGTTTGCCCAGGCTATTTCTGAAATTATCTGTCTTTTGCAAGCAAGAGCATTTTCATTTGCATTCATACATTACAACAAGGAATTTCACTGAGGTATAAAAAGGAATGAGTTTAAACAGGCATACAAGACTATTCAGACTAACATAGATCAACACTAGATTTACATGTTCTCTTTTGAAACTAAGTTCCAAGTCTAATGCAATAATAAGTTATCCCACTGAATATTTTCATGGATCACAACAAATGATATCAGATTTCTAATAGGCATATTCTACACAGTTTTACGAAATTTTTTGAAACACATTTGAGCAACTTATTTTAACTCTACTAACGTTAACCACATACTAGGAGGAGTAATTTGAAAACCACTAACAGTGTAACTTCAAATGGACCGGACCACCTGGATCTTAGCTTCCCTGGAAACAAATGCAATCGTGAGTTATAAAGTAAAACATTCTGCCCAACAGTAAAAGACTTACGAAAAATAGATTTATCATGTAAAAGCTTTGTTCGCTCCTTATACAGTTTGGCATTCTCATAAGCATCATGACGTATCTCCTCCAACTCATTCAATTGCAATTTTCTCTCCTCACCCGCTTGAGTCAAATCAAAATTCAAAGCCTTAATGGCCCAATAAGCTCTATGCTCAAGCTCAACAGGTAGATGACATGCTTTGCCGAACACTAGGCAAAATGGAGACATCCCAATAGGAGTCTTATAAGTGGTTCGATAGGCCCATAAAGCATCGTCCAATCGAGTGGACCAATCTTTCCTATCAAAGCGAACCGACTTCTCCAAAATCCGTTTGATCTCCCTATTAGAGATTTCCACTTGACCACAAGTTTGCGGGTGGTACGGAGTGGACACCCGATGAGTGATGGAATATTTCTTCAATAAGGTCTTAAATGCTCTGTTACAAAAATGAGATCCCCCATCACTGATGATCGCTCTCGGGGTACAAAAAATTTACCACCACTTTGTGATCATTTGTCTTACATGCCATAGCTTCAATCCATCTAGAGACATATTCAACAGTAACAAAGATGTATTGATAACCGAACAAGACAGGAAAAGGACCCATGAAGCATAGAATGGTAAATACCTGGTGGAGGTGGTGGAGATGTTCTTCCCAATTTTTACTGTAGAACAGAATGTCATAAAAAAAGACTAACACATAGTGGCGCAGAAGTGATGAAAAGACCTCATTCATGAGGGCCTGAAAGGTGGATGGTACATTGGAGAGACCGAAGGGCATGACGAGGAACTCGAAATGACCGTGATGTGTGCGGAAGGCAGTCTTCTCCACATCCCCCTGGTGAACTCGTATTTGATGATAGCCCGATTTCAAATCTAATTCGGTAAAAATTGTAGCACCATGTAACTCATCCAGCAACTCGTCCACGACTGGAATGGGGAACTTGTCCTTAACTGTGTGCAAGTTGAGTTGCCGATAGTCGACACAAAATCTCCAAGATTTATCTTTTTTACGTACAAGTAACACTGGTGAGGAGAAAGGAGATCGACTGGGCTGGATCACACCCTGAGCGAGCATATGCATGCACTGTCGTTCTATTTCATCTTTCTGGATATGCGGGTAACGATAAGGCCGCACCACTACTGGATCAGTTCCCAACTTTAAACGAATGCGGTGATCGTAATGATGCACTGGTGGTAGACTTGTAGGGTCATTAAATAAATCCACAAATTCTGTAAGTAAAGGAGCTAACTGATCATCACCCGTGTGTTGAATATGCAAAGTGTGAAGTGCGTTAGGGACCTGTGCCACAATGCCTTGTAATGTAATCTGGCCCTGTGGTGCTGAAAATGTCATAGTCCGAGCCTGAAAGTCCCATAATATCGGTCCTAATAACTGGAGCCATTTGACCCCGAGCACCAAATCAAATCCAGCCAATGGAATGACTAGTAAATCTGCCTGAAAGGAATGCCCCTCAATGGTGAAAGGGGTGTTAGCACATAACCCCACGCTAGCAATTTTGGCCCCATTGGCCACTGAAACTGAGAGTCCCCTTTGTTGTTGAATTTCCAATCCCAATTGTTGCACGACTGGTTCACTGATAAAATTATGTGTGCCGCCCGAATCAACTAAAGCAAGCAGCATGAGATGATGTAACCTGGCCTTTACCTGCATGGTATTAGAACTACGCAGGCCATGCATGGCATGGAGGGAGAGCTCTGCTTCCTGTTGTACCTCTTCAACAATTTCATTTTCAAGAAGCTCTTATGAATCTTCTTCCAACAATTCAATACTGAATAAACGTTTACAGGCAGGTTCGGGCAGGAATTGTTCGTCACAATTAAAACATAGGCCCTTTGCCTTTCGAGCGTCCATTTCCTGTTTAGTAAAAAATTTACGTGGCATAGAGTGTGGAGGCACACTAGTAGCCTGATCTGCTCGGTTAGGGGCAGAGGACCCAAACACGTGGACCAGATGCAGTACCCTGTATTCTGTTTTGCCAAAATGGTTTTCTTTGTAAAGACTCTTTTAGAATTCTCTGTTTGTGCTCCACAGCCCTATCATAATTCATTGCTGAGTCCAAATTTTTCGGACCCAGTAATTCCACTTCCAATCTGACTGCCTCTGTCAATCCAGCATTAAAAATCTGAACATGTAGGTGAGGAGGAACAAATTCACTAGCTCTGGCCAACCTTTCTTGGAACGTTTTTTGGTAAACTTCTAAGGTGCTGGTCTGTTTGTAGTTGATCAATTCCCCCACTGGGTTGCTGCTAGCTGGAGGTCCGAACCTCAACTGGCAAGCATGTTTAAAGTGCAGCCAATCCTGAATGGAATGGACATTTCGGTAGTGATGGAACCACATGAGCGCTTCATCGAGCATGTGGTAGGCGGCCAAAGTAACCTTGTCCATTTCCACCGTTTGTTGATGATAAAAGAATTGTTCACATTTCGTGAACCACAATAAAGGATCTTTAGAGCCATCATATGTAGGAAAGTTAAGTTTAAAGTACCTGGGAACCATTGATGGTGCTTGTGCGTGAGTGGTCATTGAACCCATTGGTTGGTGCAGGGGTGGATTTGGTGGTGGTGTGAATTGTTGGTGGGGAACTGGTTGTGGTTGAAAATTGGTTGCTGGTGGTGGCGTTGGTGCTTGAAGTGCAGCAAGTTGTCGGAGGATGGATTGTAGAGATGATTCTAGACTTTGTAAGGTAGTATTGATGTGAGAAATTTCAGTACCTTGAAGAGTGGATCGTTGTTGAAGTTCTGAAAGGACTTGACGTATGTCCTCTAGAGAAGAGGAATCACCGAGGGTGGACCTGTCTGACACCACGTTGTTAGGATCCTCACGAGCCATGGATCTTGTCACCCTCCTCTCTTCTCTTCCTTCCATTACCTTGCTTGACGTTGAGATGGAATGAGGGGTTGAAGGGAATTGATTTTTGGAAAGGAGAATTGGGGGAAAAACGGAAGAGAGCTTGAAGGAGCTCTTGACCTGTTTATCTAAATTACGTTAACTAAAGTGAACTCAATTCATAATCTTCATTACCCTATCCGTCCCCTTCAATAGAGTGGAGGACGTCCAAAACCCTAAAGACCTCTTGGGTTTATGGTTCAAACCAATAAATGCTAAACCAACCCAAACCAAAGACAAAACCAAACCAAGAAACAATTACATGGAAATTGAAAAACACATTCATTAATTCCTACGCCTGTTGGTAACTCGTGATGCTATAGAGTCCATAATAATCTACCATGGATCTAACCTGGGGTGTAAGACCTTGATAAAAGTATTGCACTAAATGCCATTTCTCAAACCCATGATGCGGACACCTACGGATCAAATCCTTCCATTTCTCCCAAGCCTCATAAAAGTGTTCACCCTCCTACTGCATAAAGTTGGAGATTTCTCTTCTGAGGGCTGTAATTCTCTGAATGGGAAAGTACTTGGACAAAAATTTCGTGACTAATGTGTCCCATGAAGTAATGCTACCCACCTCTAAGGAATTAAGCCAAGACTTGGCCTTATCCTTAAGTGAAAATGGAAAAAGTCTTAACCGGATAGAGTCATCTGAGAAATTCTGGAATTTGAAAGTTGCACAAATATCTAAGAATTCCTTGATGTGGTAATAAGGGTCCTCCTTCTCCAACCCATAGAATGTAGGGAGGAGTTGGATCACACCCGATTTCAACTCATAACTGGCGGCAGTAGTGGGTGGCAATATAATGCAAGAAGGTGATGTGAAGTGGGATGGGATAGAATAATCCCTCAGGGCTCTACGGTCACCTGCTGCAGGTAACTGTAATGGTTCACCCTGATTGGCCATGGTAGCTCCTAACTTGACTTCGGGTGTTTTCCTACAAATATGTTCTACCTCTTCAACAAAGAGAGCTAATGGTCCACCTAGGGAGCGGCACCCGTGCATAAAAACACAAAAAAAAACAAAATGAACTATCAAATTAAGCTAACAAACTCACTACTGAAAATACGAACTAACTAGAAGAAATAAAAATAATTTCATACAAAATCACCAAGACAAAATTATGTAAGCAAAAAAATAAAATAAAATAAAATAAAAATAAATCTAACCTAAGACCATGGAGAACAAAGAAATACACTTAATACGTGCCTCCTCGGCAACGGCGCCAAAAAATTGATGTGAAATTTAATTACATCGGCTTTTATACCTCGCAAGCGTATAATCTAGCGGGAAGCAAGGGTCATATCCACAAGGAGGACTGAATTTTGTGTATTCTTTAGTCAACTAGCCTAACCAAATATGATGAATTAATCTGAACTAAACAATAATTATATCCTAAATTATCAAGCAATCATCTGGTTAACTACTTGCACAGCAGGAAACGTCAACTCTGGATTTTACGGTGATTCGTGCCTCTCTCGAGCGCCACGTAACCACGGATCCGATTTCTCAATCCTTGCATCTAGCCCCTCTCGGGGGCAAAGAGTGAAAGACAGAAATCGGATTAAAATACCAAAATCCAACCTAAATTATAATCCTACCCTAACTAGCTAATTTAATCAAATATCCGAAAAACAAATATTCATTAAACATTAATTATCAAATCACATTTAATAAACATTCAAAACCTAACTTCAAACTATAGAAAAATTAAATTCCAAAATGACGGATTACTCCCCTTCTCCTTCCTCTCGCTCGGGAAGCAGACTCGTTCTCACGGGTGCTGCAATTTCCCAAAATTGATGGCTTCGAGTAGCAAGAGCGAGTGGCCGGAGGTAGAGACGACACCGGCGAAGAAGGATAGAAGCCTACGGACGGAGGTGACGTCCGGCAAAGAACGAAACGGAGCTGAAGTCCTTTAACCGGCTTTCTCGAGTCTCGGTCGGAGTTGGAATAGCTCCGGGAATGGTTGGAAATAGGTAATGTACACCGGAGGATGGTCGGAATGCGGTATTGGCACCGGAGAAGCCCTCTCGGGTCACCTCTCGGCCTGGCAAGCATAAACTGGCACTGTCAAACTCGCTGCGATGGAGACTCTCTCGAGCTCTCCTCGTGTCTGTTCTCGGTTGCCGGACGACGGTGAACGACGGTGGCAAAATCCTCTCGGGTCTTCCCTTGTTTCGGTCCACGGTGCTCTATTTTGGTCGACACTCCTTCCCTTTCAGTCGACGCTCCCCTTTTTCTTTAATATGATTTGCCCTAAAAAATACCTCCCTTAAACTAAGGGCATTTTGGTAAATATCTCCTTCTCCACCAAAATTCTCCTAAAATTCCATAATTGAATCCATAAAAAACATTTCAGAAAGAAATAAACCCTAAAAACAATGAAATATAATTCAGGAGAGAAAAATATGCAATATAGACAGTGATTAATGCCAAATTCAATAAATGCACGTTTCATTTGAAAACCGATAAATAACCACCTATAACACAATTATAAAGGTTATTATATTATAATTAACCTAGTTCTCATGTCAGAATATGGCATCTATCAGTTCCTCCTCAATAATGTCCTTTGGCTCCTCTGGATCATCTGAATCCTCCACCTCGAGCCAAAACAATCATTTACATTGGTGCCCTACCTGATACTGCTCATTACAGTTATAACATAAAATTTTGGACCGCCTTTCTGCCATCTCCGCACTCATTAATTTTTTTATAAAGTTCGGTAGGGGATTACCAGGGCAGGGATCGGCTACCCAAGTTGTAGTCGGAGTGTGTCTGAATGGTGCTGTTGGAGATGCTCCCTGCGATGAATTATAGCGGCGCCCTTGCCACGTGGAGGAAGTGTTCCTCTCACCCGACCAACCCGGCTTACGCAACTGTTGTCATTGTTCCATTGCTCGGGCCATATTCATTGCATGTGCTAAATCCGTAGGCATAAGGAGTTCTACCTCTAGTCGTAGATACTCATTGAGACCAGCTGTGACTAAGAAGACCTATTGGTCAACCAATACCCTCTCACCAACATGAGCCAACTTTTCCTAGAATAGTTTTTGATATTGTTCCACCGAACCAGTTTGTCGCAATAAGACTACCTCCCCCAGGGGGTTGCTGTTGGCGGGAGGGCCAAATCTAACTGTGCATAGATTTTTAAATTCTCCCCAAGTCATCCCTGGTCTCTCTTTCTCTACTTGAGTAACCCATAACATGACTTCATCTGTCATATGGAAAGAGGCTAGTTGCACCTTATCCGATTCAGTAGTCCCTTGGTTCAAATTTTTTTTTTTTCACATCTATGCAACCAAATTAAGGGATCAACTGAACCATTGAAAAAGGGAAACTCTAACTTGGTGTGCCTTGGAACTATGCCTCCATGCTGGGGTCCTTGGATAGCAGTGCGCCCAGGTCACTATTCCCCTCTTCTGTGATATGGTTGAGCAACCTCTCTCACCTCTGGACTCTGATGTCTCTCTGCCCTCAACTCCATTAGCATGCTGATGACTCGACTCATCTCTTCTTCCAAACCACAAACTTTCCCCAACACTGGTTGTGCTGTTTAAAGGCTATCTTCTATCTTTTGTATCCTGATTTGGATTTCTTCGTTGCTAAGAGTATCCCCCATGTTACCCTGCTGTGATGTTATGGTCCTCGGTTAAGTACCTATGCCTTCCGCTCCTAACAGGTCAGTCTTTTGGGTAGTAGTCGTTAGGTGCTTAACACCATGTGTGTCCTTCCCTAATTCCCTATATAGGGACGTGAGATTAATGAAATGAGTAAGCATTACTCCAATTTAGTCTAAATGAGATTAGGTACTCTCTCTCATGAGGCCTAAGGGTGGAGCTCCTTCAAAAGCTCACGTTCCTCAAGCTTAGGTCATTCGAAGCATCCAAAATCTCCAATCTGGAAGCCAAAGGAGATCACTGGGTGACACGATCCATGGCCAGAGAACCCAACCTCGTGGTATTAGACAGGACCACCATAGGCGATTCCTCTTCCCCTGCTGATTTTCGAAATTATGTGGAAAAAAAAATGTGCTGAAATGCAATCTCAGGTTGACGCCATGAACTAGGAGATTTTCGGTCTCAAGGAAAATTTACAACACATGATGCCTCATATGATGGGTTTGCCAGGATCACAGCGCAGCTGGGTTCCTCCTCCCGGCCGGCCGACAATCCCCCCACCAGCCCCCTCCACCATCTCTTCATTTGTGCCACACACCTCCTCCCCATGGGGTCTTCCAGGGCCCAGCACATCCGATGGTACCCAGGTACACTAAGCTCGACTTTCCAACTTATGATGGGTTTTCAGACCCTTTGATTTGGTTACATAGGCGTGACCATTTCTTTTCCAACCAAAGAACCCAGCCCAAGGACAGGGTTCAATTAGGTGCCTTCCACTTGCTCGATGAAGCACTTCTGTGGTACCATCAGTTTAAAAATGAGAACCATGTGTATGATTTGGAATTTTTCAAAGATGCTTGCATGCTATGGTTTGGTCCTCCAGCACGCAGCAACCCCCTAGGAGATTTGGTCAATCTCAAACAAACTGGGACTATCGCACAGTACCAGAAATCGTTCCAGAGAAAGCTTGCCCGCGCCAGTCATTTGGTGCGCCCAAATCAATATGTCCACTTGTTTACTGCTGGACTCGTTGAGGCACTTCACCTCGAGGTGGAATTGCAAGATCCCCCCTCTTTAGCCCACACCATGAACTTCGCATGCATACTGGATACCAAGCAGCGTATCTTCAAAGACTCACTGGGCTGGAGACCCCCATGGCCAGGCCAAGCACCCACTAGTGTTCCATCTCAATTCTCCATTCCCCAACGCCAGCCCACCACTCCATCTACGCCATCACAACCTTCCCACCCATTCCCCCACCACAATTTATCAAACGTCTTATTAAAGCCGAAATGGACCAAAGACGACCTCAAGGGTTGTGTTTCAATTGTGATGAGAAATATACGACTGGCCATCTGTACAAAAGACTCTTTTCGTTAGAAGTGGACGATCCTGAAGAGAGTGTCTTACCAGTGGAGGAGGAGGAAACTGAAGTGGAGGAACCAGTCATTTCCCTCCACGCCATGCCTTGGTTGCACAACACAAACACCATGCACGTCCATGCCACCATCAAGCATCTCATGTTACTGGCACTGGTTGACTCGGGCAGCACCCATAATTTCCTCAGCCAACCAGCAGCCCGGCAGTTGGGCTTACCACTTTAACATAATTCAGGCATTTCAGTCTTTGTGGCTAATGGGGACAAGGTTACCGGTGTGGGGTTCTGTTCAGCAGTTCCATTTGTTATAGAGGGGCACACCTTTGTCACGGATTTCTTGGTCATACCACTTGCTAGCTTCGATCTCGTCTTGGGAATTAAATGGATGTAGAGGTTGGGTCCGATTTTATGGGATTTCCAGTTCCTTACCATGAGTTTTACACAGGCCTGTCAACTGCTCACACTCCATGGCACCCACACTCAGCTACCATGCACTCTCCAGACTCTCTCTGCTGGTGAGTCAGATCGCGATCACTTGACCTCACTATTGGCTGAATTCGCAGACTTATTTCAGGACCCAGCTGCTCTTCCACCCATATGTGCTTGTGATCATCGTATTCGGTTGAAGATGGGCACCGAGCTAGTTGTCATGCGCCCCTACTATTATCCACATGTACAAAAAGATGAGATAGAATGGCACTGTCAATAGATGTTAGCTCATGGTATTATTTAGCCTAGCCATTCATCCTTTTCTTCCCCGATTTTGTTGGTGAATAAACATGATCATTCTTGGAGCTTTTGTGTGGATTACTGTGAGCTCAACGCTCACATAGTCAAGGATAAATTCCCTATTCCAGTGGTGGATGAATTATTGGATGAGTTACATGGGGCACAAATATTTACCAAGCTCGACCTGAAATCTGGGTACCATCAGATTCGGGTCCATTCGGATGACGTGGAGAAAACAACATTTCGGACATATCACGGTTACTTTGAGTTCTTGGTGATGCCATTTGGGCTTTCCAACGCCCCTTCCACATTTCAAGTGCTCATGAATGAGGTATTTAGCCACTTCTAGTGTAAGTATGTACTTGTCTTCTTTGATGATATCTTGGTTTATAGCAAAACTTGGGAAGACCTGTTAGGTTCTTCCCTTGCCAAGGATCGAGTCACCCTTCTTTCCTCTCTTCCCTCCATGGTTGATCTTGACGTTGGAAGAGAAACTTTGTTTCTTGAACGAGTAATGGTGGAACTCAATTTAGAATGAAGGAGATTTGGAAGAAGCTCAACCTTGGACCTCAAAGGGAGAATCCGACCTTGACCTCTGAGGGAGAATCAGACCTGTAAAATATAATTTTCTCAATACTTGCCTCTCTTTTCCTTCACGTCCCCCTAAATAGGGTTGAGGACGAAAATACAAAGATGACCCATTAGGTCAAGTGGTTCACGCCACATTACACTGAACCAACCCAAATTAAACCAAACCAAATAAAGTAAACCAAACCGAATTGAAATTACATGAAAAGTAAATTGACATAATTTAATTCCTATGCCTATGGATAACTCGTGATGCTATGGAGTCCATAACATCACCCCCCCTTGGATAAAGAGCTTGTCCTCAAGCTCAAAGTATGGGTAGAGGGTGCGAAAGGCCGCTAATGGCTCCCATGTCGTGTCACTGGGGTCAGCATCAGCCCATTGCACCAAGATCTCCCAATCACTGTGAATATGACGAGTTTGTAATACCTGTGCCGGGTAGAAAGTACACGTCCCTCATGGAGTGGTGGCAGCGGGGTGTGCAGCATGGGCGAATCACCGTGGAAGGCCTTTAATTATGAGACATGAAAGACGTTGTGAATTCTGGCCTCTGGCGGAAGTTGCAATCTGTAGGCCACTGTCCCAATGCGGTCCATCACCTGAAAGGGATCATAATATTTTGGAGAGAGCTTGTGACGTTTGGAGGCTGTCAATGACAGCTGCCTGTAGTGTTGGAGACGCAACCAAACATAATCTCCAGGAGAAAAGAAGACTTCCCAGTGCTTCTTGTCATAATATTGTTTCATAGAATTTTGTGCCTTCTGTAGATGAGTGCGCACCTCTGTGATGAATGTGTCTCTTTCAGCCAATGCTTGGTCCAAAGTTGCGACTTTAGAGGCCCCTGGTTCATAGGCTAAAAGACGGGGAGGTTCTCTACCATATACCACCTTGAATGGGGTTGTGCCGAGAGCACTGTGGTAGGAGGTGTTGTAATAGAACTCAGCCTAGGCGAGCCACTTAACCCACCTCTTAGGTGAGTCCCCCACAAAACAGCGGAGATACATTTCAATGGTTCTGGACCTCTGTCTGACCATCAGTCTATGGATGGTAGGCTGAAGAAAAGGCTAATGTTGTGCCTTGTAACTTGAAGAGTTCTTTCCAGAAGGTACTTGTAAAGATTGCATCCCTATCACTGGTAATTGAATTAGGCATCCCATGTAATCGTACAATGTTATCCATAAAAAGTTGTGCTACCTGCGTTGCAGTGTAAGGATGTGCCAGAGGAATGAAATGCCCATATTTAGAGAAACGATCCACCACTACCAGGATAACAGATTTACCTGACAAAGAGGGAAGTCCATCTATGAAGTCCATAGAAATATCAGACCAGACCTATGACGGAAGCTGAAGTGGTTGGAGCAACCCCGCTGGACTTAATGTTTCAGCTTTATTTTGTTGACAAGTATGACAAGCGGCCACATAATCAGCTATACTGCGCTTCATGCCCCTCCAATAAAATTCCCTACTGATTCAAAAATATGTTTTCTGTCGGCCCTCATGTGTACTGTCATGGAAGGAGGCCAAAATGCTGTTAATCAGAGGGGATGTGTGGTGTAGACAAATTCTGTTTTTGTAGAGGACGAGATTGTCCTGAACCGTCCAATGTGGTGCCGCTGTGCCCTGCTGGATATCCTTGCATAAGGAGATAATATCTGGGTACTGTTGTGCCTCTTCCTGTATAGAATCCAACAAGAGAGCTCTGGGCTGACTGATGGCGTTTAATTGCGACTCTGGAACGTCCCGGTGAGATAAGGCATCAGCCCCTACATTCAAACTTCCCGGTTTATACTCGATAGAAAAGTCAAACCCCATAAGCTTACTTAACCAATGCTGTTGTGGTGAAGTAGTGAGACGCTGCTCAAGAAGATACTTGAGGCTGCAATGATCAGTGCGAATCAAAAAACAACGTCCCCAAAGATAAGGGCGCCAATGCTGTATAGCTTTCGCCAATCCAATCAATTCCCTCTCATAAGCTGCTAACTTGTGGTGGTGTTGGCCCAGTTGACGGCTAAAATAAGCAATTGGGTGGCCCTGTTGGTGCAACACTGCGCCAATACCGCCCCCTAAAGCATCACATTCCACTACAAAGGACTCCTCAAAGTCGGGGAGCTATAAAACTGGGGCTGATGATAAGGCGTCTTTCAATTGCTGAAAGTAATGAGCTGCTGTCTCTGACCAGGTAAAAGCACTTTCTTGAGGAGATTCTTGAGCGAAGCTGCAAGCTGGCCATAGCTACGAATAAATTTTCTATAATATCCAGCTAGGCCCAAAAATCCTCTTAAGGCTGTAATAGATGTAGGAATAGGCCAATTTGTGACCGCTTGTATCTTACTCTGGTCTACCTTCACCCCTGATGCTAAAATAACATGACCCAAAGATGCCACTTCTGATGTGCCCATAGAACATTTTGACCGATTTAAAACCAAATGATGTGAACGTATAAGAGAAAATACCTGGTGAAGGTGCTGAAGATGTTCTTCCCAGCTGTTGCTATAGACCAAAATATCGTTGAAAAAGACCAATACATATTTTCGCAAGAGAGGGGAAAATACCTCATTCATGAGGGCCTGGAAGGTGGAAGTCACATTTGATAGACCAAATGGCATTACGAGGAATTCAAAATGGCCGTGATGCGTGCGAAACGCTGTTTTCCCCACATCTGATGGATGAACTCGGATTTGATGATAGCCAGATTTCAAATCGAGTTTAGTAAATATAGTAGCTCCATGTAGCTCATCTAACAATTCGTCCACCACTGGAATAGGAAATTTATCTTTAATTGTATGGGCATTGAGTTGTCGGTAATCCACACAGAACCTCCATGACTTATCATGCTTGCGGACTAGTATACCGGTGAAGAAAAAGGAGACCTGCTGGGCTGAATAATACCCTGTGCTAACATCTGCTAGCACTGCCTTTCAATCTCATCCTCTGTAAGTGAGGGTAACGATACGGACGTACCACTACCGGCTCGGTCCCCGTTTTCAAACGGATACGGTGATCACAGTGCCTAAGTGGCGGTAAGGCAGTAGGGTCTTGAAAGATATCCTCAAATTCTATAAGTAAGTGAGATAACTGGCATGTATTTGTGGACTGGACCTAGGCAACCTGTAGTGCGTAGGTGAGTGGTGCTTGTGTGCCATGCAATATAATCTGATATTGGTCCTCTATAAAAGACATGGTCAGAGCTTGGAAATCCCATAGTATTGGTCCCAAAAATTGTAGCCATTTAATTCCTAGCACCAAATCGAATCCTGATAGTGGAATCACCAGAAAATCTGCAAAAAATTTATATCCCTCAATATCAAAGTGTGTGGCTGGTGATATGCCTACACTAGTAATTTTAGCCCCATTGGCTACTGATACAGAAAGACCATTCTGTTGCTATACTACTAACCCAAGTTGTTCTGCCGCCTGCTGACTGATGAAATTATGTGTACTACCCGAGTCAACTAAAGCCAGTAACTGTAAATGATGTAATTGGGCTTTAACCTGCATTGTACTTGCACTGCGTAGACTAGTCATACCATGAAGGGAAATCTCTGGATCTTCGTGGTCAGTTTCCACAATTTCTTCCTCTTGTGGTATTTCGTCTCCATCCTCCCACAGACATAAACTGAATAATCGTTTGCAGTGGTGACCGAAAACATACTGTTTATCACAATTAAAACAGAGCCCCTTGGCCTTTCTCTGCTCCATTTCCTATCTAGTAAGTTTTTTGAAGTAAGGAGCAGGTGGAGCTGAATTAGAGATGTCTGGGCGTGGGGCTGCACTGTCTCTAAATCTTGGAGGTCCATAGGAATGGTTTGGCGCAGAGGCATTGTGCCTTCCTGGCCAAGCTGGTTTTCTGACCAGTGACTCCTTTAGAACACGCTGCTCGTGCTCAATTTCTCTGGCTAAATTCATAGCGTGGTCTCAATCTGTAGGAGCATGTAATTCAACTTCTAAACGTAGAGCTTCTGTCAAACCAGTAGTAAAAATATGAACATACTGTGTGTGGCTAACAAACTGGTTTGCTCGGGCTAACCTTTCCTGGAAGGTCTTTTGGTACACCTCTAGTGTTCTAGTTTATTTGTAATTGATTAATTCGCCCAATGGATTGCTACTAGCAGGAGGACCAAATCTCATCATGCAAGACTGTCTAAAAGTTGCCCAATCCTGAACAACTTGGTCATTTCGGAATTGGTGGTACCATAGAAGCGCGTCATCGAGCATGTGGTAGGTGGCCAAATACACTTTCTCATCCGCAGGTGTTTTTTGATGGTAAAAGAACTAATCACACTTGGCTAACCAAATCAAAGGGTCCTTAGACCCATCATACGTAGGAAAGTCAAGTTTTAAATACCTAGGCACAGTGTTTGGTCCTTGAACGGCAGGCTCCAGATGGGAATGGTGTTGACGCATTGGTGTTTGTGGGGGAGGTGGTGGGTGGAATGGATGGTGTTCAGCCAATGGAGAGTAGGCAGCTGGAGGTTGGGCTCGTGTATCATGGTCCTCTTGTCACCGGAGGAGAGCTTGGATGACAGGATCCATTGATTTTATTGCCTCACGCAAATCAAAGGTTGTTTGACGCACCTCTTCCAGGGCATGAGCCTGGTTATCTGTCCTTTGCCTATTATCTTCCACTAACTGTCTCAAATCGTCAGGGGAAGAGCAATCCCCAAGGGTGGACCTGTCTGATACCAAGATGTTAGGTTCTTCCCTTGCCATGGATCGAGTCACCCTTCTTTCCTCTCTTGCCTCCATGGTTGATCTTGACATTGGAAGAGAAACCTTGTTTCTTGAACGAGTAATGGTGGAACTCAATTTAGAATGAAGGAGCTTTGGAGGAAGCTCAACCTTGGACCTCAAAGGGAGAATCCGACCTTGACCTCTGAGGGAGAATCAGACCTGTAAAATATAATTTTCTCAATACTTGCCTCTCTTTTCCTTCACGTCCCCCTAAATAGGGTTGAGGACGAAAAATACAAAGATGACCCATTAGGTCAAGTGGTTCACGCCACATTACACTGAACCAACCCAAATTAAACCAAACCAAATAAAGTAAACCAAACCGAATTGAAATTACATGAAAAGTAAATTGACATAATTTAATTCCTATGCCTATGGATAACTCTTGATGCTATGGGGTCCATAATAAGACTACCTGCAGCAATTGAGATAGGTATTCACACTCCTTCGTGCCCACCACCTATTTCTTAACTGGTCCAAATGTGACCTCGGTACTTTAGAAGTTGCTTATTTGTGGCATGTTATCTCCGCCTTCGGTGTCAAGCCCGACTTCAGAAATATACAGGCAGTTATTGACTGGCCCACTCCGCAATCAGTTACGGCCTTCAAGGGATTTTTAGGCCTTGCAGGTTATTACCGAAAATTTATCCACGAGTATGGTCAGATTGCAGCTCCGCTGAACAACTTACTCAAGCGTAATGCCTTCCAGTGGTATGCTCTTGCCAAGTCCTCCTTCCAGAAGTTGAAACAGGCCTTAGCTTGAGCCCCAGTTCTACAACTACCCAGCTTTGTTGAGGCTTTTGTTATTGAATATGATGCTTCAGGGGGAGGCATTGGTGTTTTCTTACAGCAACAGGGACATTCTTGGAGCTTTTGTGTGGATTACCACGAGCTCAACAGTCACATAGTCAAGGATAAATTCCCTATTCCAGTGGTGGATGAATTATTGGATGAGTTACATAGGGCACAAATATTTACCAAGCTCGACCTGAAATCTGGGTACCATTAGATTCGGGTCCATTCGGATAACGTGGAGAAAACAACATTTCGGAAATATCACGGTCACTTCGAGTTCTTGGTGATGCCATTTGGGCTTTCCAACACCCCTTCCACATTTCAAGTGCTCATGAATGAGGTATTTAGCCACTTCTAGTGTAAGTATGTACTCGTCTTCTTTGATGATATGTTGGTTTATAGCAAAACTTGGGAAGACCACCTGCAGCAATTGAGACAGGTATTCACACTCCTTCATGCCCACCACCTATTTCTCAACCGGTCCAAATGTGACCTCGGTACTTCAGAAGTTGCTTATTTGGGGCATGTTATCTCCCCTTCGGTGTCAAGCCCGACTGCAGCAAGATGCAGGCCGTTATTGACTAGCCCACTCCACAATCAGTTACGGCCTTAAAGGGATTTTTAGGCCTTGCGGGTTATTACTGAAAATTTATCCATGAGTATGGTCAGATTGCAACTCCGCTGAAGAACTTACTCAAGCATAATGCCTTCCAGTGGTCTGCTCTTGCCAAGTCCTCCTTCCAGCAGTTGAAACATGCCTTAGCTTGAGCCCCAGTTCTACAACTACCCAACTTTGTTGAGGATTTTGTTATTGAATGTGATGATTCAGGGGGAGGCATTGGTGTCGTCTTACAGCAACAGGGACACCGCATCGCTTATTTCAGCCGCCATCTTGCTCCACACCACCACAAGTTAGCCACATATGAACGGGAACTTTTCGGCTTAGCCAAAGCAATCTAGCATTGATGACCTTATCTATGGGGTAGGCCATTTGTGATTCGGACAGGCCACTGCAGTCTGAAATACTTATTGGAACAACGCCTCACTACGTCGCCACAACAACATTGGTTAAGCAAGTTAATGGGGTTTGATTTTCAAGTGGAGTACAAAAACGGCCATCTCAATAGGGGGGTAGATGCCTTATCCCGCCGGGAAGTGGGGGACTCACACCTGCACGCAATTAGCTAACCACGATCCCTTTTGCTCGACTCCATCTGCCAGGATATTCAGCACCACCCAGAGTTGCTTGAGTTGTATGATAAAATTGACCACCATACCATGGACAGCCACTGAGCAATTCAGGACCACCTCATCATCTATAAGAGTCGCATGTATCTTCATCCAACCTCTGCACTCATTCCCAGCATTATTTCCTCAATTCACGATAGTACACATGAGGACCAGCAGAAAACGTACTTCTGTCTTAGTCGTGATTTTTATTGGAGGGGTATGAAACGGATGATAGCTGAGTATGTCGCCGCCTGCCAGGTCAGTCAACGGAACAAAGCTGAATCATTACAGCCCCCCAGCTTGCTCTAACCACTTCAGCTTCCCTCACTAGTATGGGCTGATCTCTCGATGAATTTTATCGATGGGCTTCCCCTTCTTCGGGCAAATCCATTATTCTTGTAGTGGTGGATCGGTTCTCAAAATATGCGCACTTTATGGCTCTTGCCCATCCATATACAGCGACCCAAGTCTCTTAGCTTTTCATGGATCACATTGTCCACCTTCACGGCCTCCCAGAGTCCATCACCAGCAACCATGATGCCATCTTCACAAGTAAATTTTTTAGTGAACTCTTCAAGTTACACGACACGAAGTTAGCCTTCTCTTCCACCTACCACCCTCAGACAGATGGGTAAACCGAGGTGGTCAATTGTACTCTGGAAATTTATTTGAGGTGCTTTGTTGGTGACTCTCCTCGGCATTAGCTCAGATGGTTGGCTTGGGCCGAATACTGCTATAACACATCGTACCACACAACCCTGGGTACTACTCCATTCCGGGTAGTCTATGGCAGAGACCCCGCATCTATTATCCTATGACCCTGGGTCATCTCGGGTTGCGGTGCTGGACCGGGCTTTAGAGGAAAGGGATAAAATGGTTGCCGAGGTCAGAACTCATGCAACGGTATCAGGCTACTATGAAGCACGCATATGACAAGGGCCATCGTCCCCTGTTCTTTGCTCCGGGAGATTATGTCTGGCTGAAACTCCAACCATTCCCATAGCTTTCACTTGTAGCCACCAAACGCCATAAGCTTTCTCCCAAATTTTATGGTCCCTTCCAGGTGCTACACCGTATCGGCAATGTGGCTTATCGCTTGCAGCTCCCACCGGATGCCAAGCTCCATGACGTGTTCCACGTCTCCATCCTCAAGCCATTCAAGGGCGACTCTCCACTGCTGCATACACCATTGCCACCTATCCAAGATGGCCGGTCTATTCCTACTCCAGCGTAGGTACTTCAAGCCCGCTGTGCTCAAGACTCATGGGAGGTACTAGTTCAGTGGACTGATGAAGACTGGTTAAAGCCTCTTGGGAGCCCCTTGAGTCCTTCCAGGCCCTATATCCCACTTTTGAGCTTGAGGACAAGCTCTTTCTTCGGGGGGGGGGGGGGGGGGGGGGGGTGATGTTATGGACTCCATAGCATCTAGAGTGGCTAGTCGACGAAGAGGATAGATTGTTTAATTTGAAATTTTAATTCATTAATGGGTTTTTGTTATGCACCTAGCCAATACTACCCAAAAGACCGGCCTGTTAGGAGAGGAAGGCATAGATACTTAACCCAGGACCATAGCATCACACTCCGCCCGGCTGAGCCAATGCCCATGACGGCTTATAACTATTAGTGATGCCCACAGTCCCGCACACAGTCTGGGAGATGAGACCTCCCACACCGCGGGGACTCGAAGTCGGGACGTAGCGCCTACTCTGATACCAAATGTTATGCACCTAGCCAATACTACACAAAAGACCGGCCTGCTAGGAGAGGAAGGCATAGGTACTTAACCCAGGACCATAACATGGTACACGGGTTGCTCAAACTTTCCTGGAGTAGATAGTCCGCTTACATGGCATTCCAGAATCCATTGTGAGTGACAGAGATGTAGTTTTCACGAGCACCTTTTGGCGGGAACTTTTTTTCTTGAGCGGGACTAAATTGAAGTTCTCCTCCGCCTATCATCCATAGACAGACGGGAAGATAGAGGTGGTGAACTGCACCATTGAGATGTATCTACGGTGCTTGGTGGGTGATCGTCTGCGGCAATGGGTTCAATGGCTTTCGTGGGCCGGATACTGGTACAACACTTCGTTCCACTCTACCTTGCAATCCACTCCTTTTCGGGTTATATATGGTCGGGATCCACCTCGCCTTCTCTTGTACAACCCAGGGTCCACCCGTGTGGACACGATTGATCAGGCACTCATGGATCGGGATCTACTGCTACAGAATATCACAGAACGGCTATGACGCGCCCAAGCTCGGATGAAGGATGTCTACGACAAAGGCCACCGTGAGGTCTCTTTTGAGGTTGGGGAGTATGTGTGGCTACGGCTCCAGCCCTACCATCAGTAGTATCTTGCAGGACCTCCATGTCATAAGCTCTCTCCCTGATTTTGTGGGCCGTTTCCCATTCTTCGACGCATGGGACCAGTCGCCTATCAGCTCAAATTACCTGACACGGCCAAAATTCATGATGTGTTTCATGTCTCTCTTTTGAATCCACATTTCGGGGCGCAGCCTACATCCACTCCTTTCCTACCACCGGTTGATAATGGTGAGGTTATTCTTAACCCAGCTGCGGTGTTACACGCGCAACTGACCAATGACAATTGGGAGATTCTTGTTCAGTGGACGAACTCTGACCCCGATGCTGCAACATGGGAACATGTGGGCATCTTCAAACAAGTCTACCCAGCTTTTGAGCTTGAGGACAAGTTCTTTCTCCATGGGGAGGCAGATGTTGTGGACTCAATAGCACACCGAATCACACAACGAAGGAGACAACAACAACTCACTCAATAGGATTTATTTCTTACATTACTTTGAGTAGGATTTATTTCTTATATTGTTTTAAGTAGGAGTTATTTCTAATAACTTTTATATGTAGGGGCATTGTGGGAAACTATTGTAACCCTAACCCTAAAACTCCATAAGGTGATCTATTTAAAGGAAAGAATGAATGAAATAGGGAAGCTTTGAGATTTTAGAATAACCTAGTGTAAATAGGCTGAGATCACCTCTTGATCTCGAGTTTAGGGTTTACTCCAAAAATCCAACCTATCCTTCACCCTCTATCCTCATCCAAATTCGTCCATCTTCATCCTTCATCATCCATAATAGGAAGAGGAGCTTCCTGCCCCTTTTCTGAGCCCAAAGAGAGGGTCTTCCCTCCTTCTCAGCGTCAACAATCAGCAAGGGTTCTAACCCTCTTGACAAGCAGAAAAAGGAAGGATTTTTTGGTTCTTCCACGTGAAGATCTGGTGCATCCCTTCCTAGCTTGGAAGCACCACTGAAACCTAGCATCAATGTCTACCAAGGTGAGCCAAGGGCTACACATAAGCTAGGACTTCAATCCTAGCACAAGCAGCAAACAAATCAGGGTTGAAACCCTGATTTGCGTGAGCAAGAAAAGGTACTTCTTCCATTGTCTCTCCACCTGAATTATTTCCTTTCTAGCTGTAACTTTAGCACTAGAGTGGGTTCATAAAAAGGGAGACTGATCATGGGTGGAAGATTAGCCAAAGAAGGGATCTTTAACCCTCCTTACCGAATCCAGCAACTTAGTACCAGTGCTGGATTCACAAATCCCGTGCCGTGTTACTCAATCCATAACCCAGGACCGTAACAGTTTTCTTGTAATTTGGTTGAAGTTTATGGCCCTTGCTTAGGCCCATGTGCGTCTTTTCCTAATTCCCTATATAGGGACGTGAGATTAATGAAAAGAGTAAGTACTACTCCAATTTAGTCTAAACAAGATCAGGTACTCTCTCTCACAAGGCCTAAGGGTGGAGCTCTTTCAAAAGCTTACGTTCCTCAAGCATTGGTCATTCCAAGCATCCGAAATCCTTCCCTCCCTCGTCATCCAATCTGGAAGCCAGAGGAGATCGCCGGGTGACACGATCCATGGCCAGAGAACCCAACAACTTGATAATATTGAATTGGGGTGTCTAATTCCTAACACATTGCACAATCTTTCAGTCTTTGCCTACCTATTAGTTTTATTTATTTTCTAGATTCAACTAACCAGCTTACCATTATTCCATTTTCAACCTAGAAATTCATCTATCCACCTTAATTCTCCCATCCATACTCCTCAACCATCCATCCACCAGTCCAACAATCACTACCACCCCTTGCGATCCAAACCAATTTTCCTTACTCACCAACCATTCATGGAAATTTCTCAACCACAGGTCCTGGTGCTATTCAACCTCAAATGGCTCAATAAGACTTCCCAAGGTACAAACAAGAGGAGGATCTAGACAAGTGGGCATATATGGCAGATCAATTATTCCTTGTCATGGCATAGAGGAACACTGACATATGTTGCTAGCATCGTTCTACATTGAAGGGAATGCTCGTCGTTGGTTCAAATAGCACAACAACATCAGTCATTCAGCACTTGGCCAAGCTTTTTTCTCGAGCTCTCTATGTAATGTTTGGTCTCACAAAGAACCAAAACTTTGACTCGTTGCTTGCAATGTTGAGGTAGAAGGGAACCATGAAGAAATGTCAAGCCGAATTCGAATGGATGGCCAACCGGGTTAGTGGCAAGAAAAATATTCTAGTGGGTAGCTTTATTGGGGGTGTTACAACTTAGGATTCCATGATGTATACTCAAAGTAGAAGAGGATTAAGGGGTGAGAAGAAGAAGGAGAGTTGGGGAGAGAAGGTTTAGGAGGAGAAGAAGTAGAGTGACGAATTTGGAGAAGAGAAAGAGGTTTGAGAATTAGAGTTTTGGACTTGTCCAAATCCTCCGCCTTAAGTTGTATTTATACATATCAAAAGTACTAATATTACAATAATACCCTTCACCCTAGTAAGAGTGAATAAGAGACATAAATCATAAATTAATTACATCAGTGCCACCCTAATTATATCATATTTTTCAACACTCCCCGTCAAGCTAGGAGGTAATGATAATGATCCTAGCTTGAACCAAATAACATAAATGTAGTAATAAGCTCCTCCATCACGGTGTCTCAACACTGGGTACCAACTCTCAAAGGGTAGAAATGAGTGATAAAATATAAGTCAAGACCAACCTCAAAGAATTTTGGCCAATTATAGTGATAATAATCACTAAAGTGGATAATGCCTGTCATTCACAAGATGACGATAAAAGATCCAAGGGTACCAATCAAAAGTAGAGTGGTTGATGTCTGTCATTAACAAGAAGGCGATAAAAGACCCATAGGTACCAGTAAAAAGTCTCAAAGGACTTAAAACACCCATATAAATAACAAGGACCAACCAAAGCAATACTCCAAAAAGGTTTGACCAAAGGGTTAAGTGAGAGTCAAATAAAGGACGGTAGGAAATAGGCTGCCAAATAAGAGGGTAATGGGTAATGAGGAAGATAAGATGCTGAGGCCACCATGTGTTTTATTTTCCTAAGAAATTCAAATTCTACATCAGATGAACCAATGCTGACAATAGTCAATAATCAATGAGTCCTTCTTCAATAATAATGTCTTAGTTAAAGAGATACAATAGCAGCAATGGATATGGGCCAATGCCCAAATAACACGTACCAAGTAATGAAAGTCCTTAATACATGAAATAATCCGCTGCGAGACCATCGTTGAATAAGGAGGATATGCAAAAAATAATACATCAGAACCAAGTAATAAGAAACCAATAATTCAAATGTTGTTAATCTTCTAAAAAAGAATAAGTGAACTGAGTGTTGCTAGTTCCGAGAGTAGTTGCAAGGTCTTCTAAAAAAAGAGAAGAGTGAATAAAACAGTAATGGATGTTGCTTCCACGCTTACTGCATCAGTGATTAATTTAGACACCAAACCAAGAGCTAGTCAAATTAAACCAACTAATTAGCACCCACTGACATAAGTGTCCAGTTATAGCTTGAGAGGATTTCACCGAGTGATAGGTTGAGCGAGGCTGCTCACTTCATAAGGGGATAAGTACACAGAGTGCTACTCCAATATACTGCAAGGATTTCTCATAACCAGGGAAGAAACACAAGTTTTGAATCTGATCCTTGATCATAATCTCTTACATAGATACTTTTGTAATTTTCAGCATTAAATCAAGTAACTACTTTTTTGGGAAGTTGCCATAATTTAGAATAAAAACACTTCTTCTCTTTGACAAATAAATCAAGGTTTATGAAAATAAGATAATCTTCTAAAGATTATTTCAAGATATTGTTAGTTAAAAAATAGAAACTTTTCAAGGGAAGATCATGAGATACTTTCTTGATATTGTTGATCAATAACAACAATTCAAAAAGTGAGACAAAAAATTTGGCTTAAATTCGGATCTTTGCATGTAACATATATCAGCACGACCTTTGATTATTCCAATGCAATTATATCTTAAATGTAAATCATAATGACATGAAATTTTCTCCTTCTGAAAATAGACTTAAATACCTTTCATCTAGGTATAATTTCACTTCATAACTTATTTTGAGATAAATAATCTGATAGATTTTGGACACTATAATCTTGCCGAACTAAGTACTCTTTCTTCACTGGCCAACATGACCAATGACTCTTCTAAGATTCATACCTCTATATTAAAAACTCAGATTGAGAATTGGTTGAATAGGTAAGAAAATAGAGTTATAGATATTTCTTTTGATATATAATTCTTCATATAAATTTTTATTTTTGATGACATAAAACAACTCAAAATTTGAAGCTTTCTTCTACTACACAAAATTGTTCGGCTACTTGATCTTTGCTGCTTCAGATATCAATTTCTCTTTCTAGAAAATAATCGGATTTCAATGATTCTTTTTGAGTTGGAAACTAGAATAAAAACATATTTCCAACGTTATATATGTTTTTATATGAAACATACGGTAAGAGAGTTAAGAATCCTATGAAAAACATGAAATGGGAAAGAAGACTCAAGGAAAAACGAGAAACTCCATTTTTTTCTTTATCTTCTTCTTCATCTTCTCCTCCTTTACCATATCAATTCTTTTCCTGCTCTGATACCACGTTACAACTTAGGATTCCATGATGTATAATCAAAGTAGAAGAGGATTAAACGGTGAAAAGAAGAAGGAGAGTTGTGGAGAGAAGGTTTAGGAGGAGAAGAAGGAGAGTGATGAAATTGGAGGAGAAAGAGGCTTGAGAATTAGTGTTATGGACTTGTCCAAACCCTCTCTCTTAAGTTTTATTTATAGATATCAAAAGTACTAATTCTTGAATTTATGGAAAAGAGAAGTACTTCATTGACTTCATAAACTTATTGTAATCAGAGGACATGAATCTCTATTTATAATAGAGGCAAGTAGTAGAATCCAATTACAATAAAATACCTTTGTCCCAATCACACCCAAACTCTAACACTTAAAGATAAGTCCTAACATTAAATAACTCAATATAGATAAAAGACAAACATAACTCAAACCAGAACTCTTCTAGGATGTGACCATAAGATAAAGATGCCTTTGTGAGTCCTTTTTTATCTTCCAACTTATGTGATAAGGATGTCAACTCGTGGTAATCATGGTGGGTCCTACTTCTTATGTGCTTAGGCCCATCTTGTGGGCCTTCCTTGGTCGTGTAGCCCATCTTATAATACTCTTAGATATGTGGGCCTTCCTTGGTCGTGTGGGCTTGGGCCTTTCTTCTAACACTAATATTACAAGAATACCCTTCATCCTAGTAAGAGTGAATAAGAGACATAAATAATAAACTAATTACATCATATCTTCCAATAGGGGCATTGAAACCGGAAGTTGGCATTCCACCCAAAATCTTTAATAGAGGATGTCTATCATGCCCAGGTGCATGAGGAGAAACTTGGTTTAGTCCCAAAGGATTCTACCAAGTTCAACCCCAGAGGATTCTACCCAATTCAATCATCAAATGCTCCCCTTACTGTACCCAAAGCCGAATTCTATAGAGGCATTTACCCCCGAACTGCTCTTCAAAAGACTCATTTTGGACAACATGGAAAAGTAGTGTACTAAGGGTTTATCTTTTAATTTTGATGAGAAGGTTGTATTGCGACATTGGTGTGTTGGCCTAGGTTGCTTCTCAAGAGGGAGGTGAATTCAGTTTTTTAAAATTTAAACTTAAAGTGTGAGAGAATTTAAGTAAATAAAAGAATACAAGTATAGAGATAAAAATCACACAAAACATATAAACACCAAATGTTTTTTTATCGATGTTCCCCTATTGGTATTCACTGTCCAAGAACCCGTGCTTAGGAAATTCTATCAATATCTGCTCATCAGCTTGGAATTTACAAGAAAGAGATTCCAGCTCTCCTTCAAGCCACGTGTATGCCAAAATACATGATTACAACACAACCTCTCCAAGAGAATAGCTAAATTAGCAAGGTTCTAGATGAACCTATAAAGAAATGAAAAATACACAAGAAAGGAAAAATTTGCACCCTTGATTTGTGGTAAGACAACCTTCTCCTTGAAGGGTCCGAGATTCTAGCCTTTGGTGTATGTTGGATTTAGAATCCCATGATGATTAACGTGAAATAACCATGCTAGGTAAGGAAGAAACAGAAGAGGAAGAAAGAGAGAGAAGAGAGATGAGAGAAGAGAGAAGAAGGAGAGAAAGAGGGAAGGAGGATTAGGGTTGTAAGTGACATAATCCTCCCCCTTAGCATATATTTATAATAGTAAAAGTGTCAAAATTATATCAATGGCCTTTACCATAAGATGGGAGGAAAAGGACAAGAAAGGAAGAGATCAAAGATCAATCCACAATAAGTGCATACTCGGTTATCAATCCTCGAGGAACTTGAACCAGCTCTACCATCTCTTCGTCTACATCCTCTACAATTTCCACTACGTCTCTATTGGTTGAATTTTTACCTTATTACTACAATACATAGCTGAAGATATCTCAATCTGAGATGTGGAAGAGGGGTCCAAAATACGAAGTAATGTGGCAATTATATCATCAAAGGATGGAAATGTAGTAGAACTAAGGAGCTGCAATTTAGCCACCTCTAGGTATGACTAAATAATTGCCAAATATATAGCAGCTATTAAAGCTTCCCACTATTTTTCTTGAACTGAGATATCACTCGAAAAAGATTGAGAAAATTTTCCACTCCTAAATAAGTCCTCCAAACTGGGCCAAGTACTCATGTAAATTCTCCCCCTTTTTTGTATTGAACATAGTCTAAAAGACATATTTTTTTGCATGTTCTTGGAACTAGAGTAGCCAACTGATAACAAGTGTGTCATCCTTGAGCCATTTAGTTTAAGATCTATCTTCCTCATCGACGGGTGGAGTTGGTTTGGTTAAGTGTCCTAAGAGGTCTCGAGTGATGAGGAACCTCGTAATTGATTGAAACCAACTCAAATAGTTTGATTACCCTCTTAAGGGTATAGTAGTAATCTTAAACAAGTCATTTTTAGCTGCCATATAATCCACAGCCGTTAACTAATAAATAACCCCCACTTATATGCACGACATCAACCAAAGGGGGAATGGGGGGGGGGGGGGGGGGGGGGGGTGGCAAGAAGGAAGTCGAACCGAGGCATGATAAATCAAATTGAGCTTAACCATTAAACAACATCAATCATGCACTTAATCAAGAGACTACTTACTCCACGTGCTGGCCGATATCATCTAAAATAGATTTCATATCTTTCTTAATTAAGAAAGAATCTTAAAATCAAATCAATCACAAGAGATCTTGGACAAAATCAGAATATTTTCTACAGAAGAAAACTTTCCTTCTAGATCATATGCGCCAACTTGTATTAAAGCTCACAACCTTTGACTTCCTTTTTTCTCTTGAATATTTTAAGTAAGGAATCACAAAGTATAATCCAATATAGAAAGCCTTCAACATTTTTAGAAGATGGGCTGAAGCTCACACGTCCAAGGTGAGAAATCCCACATATCCAAGAGGTGGCATATTGGTAAATAAGAAGACTTCTCGTAAAGATTGCATGAAGTTGTAATTACTTGTCTCTTCTCTTGTAATGTTGTAGACCTAAGGCATTGTAAAAAGCTATAAATAGAGACTCTTGGCTAAGAGTTAGGGCATCATGCTCTCTTCTCCTTTTCTCAAAATTGTCCTAGCTCTCTCCCTCCTTGGTAGGCACTCTCTCTTCTCCCTAGTCCAAGCTCTCTCCATTTGGTAGTAGATCTCTCCTCTTTCCCTTCTCCTTTTCCTTCTTACTTTGGTTGAGGTTCTTATCATGGGATGCTAAATTTTACATGGTATCAGAGCTTAGAGTTTATGATCCCCCATGTTAAGGTATAGATGAAAGAAATTATGAAGATATCATACAAGTTACTCGTGAAGGAAAGAATCCAGCCATGAAGAGATAAGTTATTTCTGGTTATTATTTACACATTTTCTTTACTATATGCCGAGCCTTGGATCTCTGGATTACATCAAGAAAAGATGGCCTTCATATGAGAAGTTGTGAAGGTTAATTCTTGGTGTTAATAATATGTTATAATCTTGGTCTTCTTGTAGCTAAATTACAAGTTTGATCAAGATCAGTTGCTACAAGTTTTTTTTATCATGATTGATGATTTGAGAAGAGGATGTTTATGTAATAGAAATGATTGGAGTTTTAGTCACTTACATGAAACTTGGCTCAATTTCCTAATGTTCAAGATCCTTTGTGTGGTAACTTGGATTCAGGACAAGTTGTTTATACTCGGATAAGTCTACAAAGCATGAGGCAAGTTCTCTCTTTGAATTTTTTCAAGTTAAAGTGATTGATATGTTGGAAGATAAGATCAAGCCCAAATGACTAAGGAATGCTCAAATATGTAAGGTTATTATAAGATGGGCCACACGACCAAGGAAGGCCCAGAAGATGGGCTCAAGCCCATAAGAAGTAGGACCCACAATGATTACCATGAGCTGGCATCCTTATCACATCAGTTGGAAGATCAAGAAGGACTCACAAAAGTATCTTTATCGTAGGGTCACAACCAAGAAGAGTTTTAGTTTGAGTTATGTTTGTCTTTTATCAATATTGAGTTATTTAATTATGTTAGGACTTATCTTTAAGTGTTAGAGTTTGGGTGTAATTGGGACAAGGGTAGTTTTATTGTAATTGGACTCTACTACCTTCCTCTATTATAAATAGAGGTTCATGTACTCTGATTACAACAAGTTATTAATTTCAATGAAGTATTTTACTTTTCCATAAATTCAACATGATAATATGTTATTTTAAGTTGAGATTTCCCTCCATGAGATGATATTTATAAGAGACCTTATTTTGTACAAAGGATCTCAAAGAAAGTTAAAAAATCATGGCTCTTAAGTGATTAGCCACAATTTTGGAATTTTGGGTTAAGGCTAGTTTTCACTCTATCCTTTTGAGTTTTTTATTTATTTATGGGTATAAGAGGATTTGATTCATTACTGGATGGTGACTCGACATAGGCACAAATTTTTTGATGATTTAGTGCCTAATTTTTTGGATAATGTATTATATCTCAATTTGAAAGTGGCTGATTTGGTACAAGGATTCTTCAAGTTTGAATTCGTCGATTTTTTTAAGAAAGATCTTCCCCTATTTGGTCTACTTGGGAAATTCGGATTGACCTATTTGGCAGCCTATGCATGATTTTTTAAGAGACTTCCGACCTAGGTTTTACTCACTCTTAAATTTGGAAATTTTATAATTGGATCTTGAGTGTGGTTTAAGCATTTGTTTGATTCAAGATGGATGCTGGAAATTCAAGTAGTAAGAGTGAAATATTCAAAATTACTACTATTCCCTTAAGGGGACTATCAAATTATCTTAGTTGGTCTCGATCGATAAGAAGGGTTCTTATTACTCGAGACCTTCTAAGTCACTTAAACAAATCTTCTCCACCGATTGCTGAAGAGAGTCAATCATATCTCAAATGAGTCAAAGATGAAAATTTGGTTAGTATTTGGCTTATTAATAGTATGAAAGAGCATGTAGCCAACAATGTTGTCTACTTGGAATCAGCCAAAGAGATTTGGGACATTTGTGCACAAGTTATATTCTAGTACAATCTCTTTACAAAAGTTATTTGATTTCTTGCAAAATATGCTAAATACTAAGAAAGGGGACAATATTCATGAATTTTTGGCTTGGTTTTGGGGTCTCCTTCAAGAGTGGAAGATCACTCAACCATATTCCATCGATATTTCGGTTCAAGAGAGGCAAAGGGAATATTTAGTGACAAGAATTTTTTTGACAACTATCAAGCCGTACCTTGAAGTTGCTAAGAGTCTTCCGTTCCATATTTACCTACGGCTGCTACTACTATTGCTTCATGTATGCTTTCTTCTACTTCCTCCTCTTCATCTTGGATAAGACTCCGAGGCCTCCGAACATCTCTCAGGTAACAAACATATGCTAAATTCTTTATCTCCATATCTTCCCAATAAGTTTGTAACTATAGATAATGGTACCCACACCAAAGTACTTTGGAAAGGATCATCTTCTATTACACCCTCTATCCCACTTCGAGGTGTCCTATTTGTTCCTCAATTCCCTTTAAACTTACTCTTAGTAAGTTAGCTCACAAAACATCTCAATTATTTTGTTGCCTTCTCACACTCTTCTTGTGTATTTCAAGATCTAACAATGAAGCGGGTGATTGGTGGAGTCCATGAAAAAGGGGGCTTGTATTACTTCAACCTGCCTCCGTCAGTTGCACTTTCATCCTCTCCATCGAAGGCGCAACTTACTTGGTCATCCATCTACATCTTCTCTACGACATTTATTTCCTTCTTTAAAGTCTTTGCCTACTTTCAATTGTGAAGTTTGTTAGTTAAGAAAACACCAACGTAGTATATATTTTCTTCGAACTAAAAATAAAAGTGTTGCTCCCTTTTCTCTAGTACATTCTGATGTATGGGGACCTTTGAGTGTCTCCAAGAATTCTCAAGTTAAATATTTTGTTAGTTTTGTTGATCATTTTACCCGGGTTATTTGGTTATATCTGTTTAAAGAAAGATCTAAAATATTTACTATCTTTAAGGTGTTTCATGACATGGTATTAACTCAGTTTAAGAAGAAATTTCAAGTACTTGGGTCTGATAATGCTAAAGAGTACTTGTCTAGTAAGTTTCAGTCCTTCTGTGAAGGTAATGGCCTTATACATCAAACATCTTGTGCCTACACACCAAAACAAAATGGTGTTGCCAAAAGAAAGAATCGTCATCTCCTTGAGTTTGCTCGGGGCCTTCTCTACTCTATGAAGGTACACTACTTTTATTGGCCTCATGGCATGCTTACAACCTGTTTCCTTATCAATAGGTTACCTTCATTTGTACTTGGTCATAAGACTCCATATTTTGTATTATTTCCTAGTTAAGACCCATTTTCTCTTCCCATAAAGGTCTTTGGGTGTGCGTGTTATGTCCATATCACATCTCTTCAGAAAAATAAACTTGCTCCTCATTCTATAAAGTGCATTTTCTTGGGTTACTCTCGCACCTAGAAAGGTTATATCTGTTACAATCTTACCCTTCGGCAGTTACTTGTGTATAGAGATGTGACCTTTTTTTAGGACACCTCATTCTATTCTTTGAATGATGTTGAATTTATGGAAAAAGAAATATTTTATTGACTTCATTAACTTATTATAATTAGAGTACATGAACCTTTATTTATAATAGAGGAAGATAGTAGAGTCCAATTACAATAAAATTACCTTTGTCCCAATTACACCCAAACTCTAACACTTAAAGACAAGTCCTAGCATAATTAAATAACTCAATATAGATAAAAGACAAACATAACTCAAACTAGAACTCTTATAGGATGTGACCATAAGATAAAGATGCCTTTGTGAGTCCTTCTTGATCTTCCAACTTGTGTGATAAGGATGTCCGCTCGTGGTAATCATGGTGGGTCCTACTTCTTATGTGCTTGTGCCCATCTTGTGGGCCCTCCTTGGTTGTATGACCCATCTTATAGTACTCTTAGATATGTGGGTTTTCCTTGGTCGTGTGGGTTGGAGCTCATCTTCCAACACTCTCCTCAAGCTGGGGGTGAGAGAACATCATGAACTCCTAGTTGCAAATGATATACAAAATCTTTTTGTATAAAATGGCACATCTTCCAATATGCCTTCATTTTCTAACACTCCCCCTCACGCTGTTGCGTCCTTCCATGAGGCCCTGCTAGCATAATATAAGTGAGAGTAAAAATCACTCCTAGCCTATAAGTCATTGCTCCATACTCCAGTCCTAATGTTGGATGTAGGGCACACTTCGTCTTTTATAGGTAGTGTGTCTTTCGGCATTGCTATGAAGTGTCCACCATCGTGCCCCTCCATAGGACAACGACTCTCCAATGGTAGGAGTAATAAAAGCCATTATAGGGGGGGAGGGGGGTTGGTGTAGTGGGTTTATTTATAATGGTGTCCCAATCCGGACACTGACTCTCATGGTATCCCAACCGTGATATTTTTTAGAGTTAAATATATCATGGTGTCCCAATCCGGGCATCGAATCTCATGGTGTCCCAACTATGATATTTTTTAGAGTCAAATAAATTATGGTATGAGAAAAGGTACTGAGGCCGCCTCTTTTTGACTAATAATGTCTCATCCAAAGAGACATAATAGCAACAACTGTAATGTAACATGATCATCTTCCAACACATATAACATGAACCAAAATAATAAACCTTGTAGAAGGACCCATGAAATAATCATAATCCGATATAAATATTTTTTCATAGATGCAGAAGCTTCATCTTTTGTGTTCCCCCTTTCTTGAATATTTTGGGCACATAAACTTATCTACAACATATGGAATAAAATACCTCTTTCTTGTACTTCTTCTACTTCTCCCCCTCAAGCTAGGAAGTAATGGCAGTGATCCCAGTTTGAACCAAATATCATAGATGTAGACATAATCCCAAATAACAGATTTGTATAAATAAGCCCTCAAACCTGGGAGAAGTGAGATATTTTCCTGATATATCAACTCAAAAAGTGACGCAAAACAATGGGCATAAATTCGGATTTTTCAGTACAACGGAATACCAACATGGCCTTTGATTCTTCCATTATGAATATATCTTTAAATATAGATCGGATTGACATGAAATTTTCTCCTTATGAAACTAGAATTAAATACCTTTCATCAAAGTATAACTTCTCTTCATAAAATATAATTATCAGAAGATAAATAATCTGATAGATTTCGGTCTCTGTCATTTGGCCGAAATAAGTATTATTAATCCTTTTTTTCCAGAATGACCATTGACTCTTCCAAGATCAATATCTCCTTATAAAAAAATAATACCAAGAATTGGTTGAATATTTCAGAACATAGACTTTACATGCCTTTATTTTGATATATAATTCTCCAAATAAAGTCTCTTTCTTGATAGCATAAAATACCTCGGAAGTTGGAGATTTTTGTTGCTTCTCGAAGCTCTTTTGCAATCTGACCTTTGCTGATTCAAATTTCGATTTATCTTTGTAGATAACTCAGATAAAAAATTTGTTGAATAGGTAAAATAATAGACTTAAATATATTTCTTTTTATATATATTTCTCCATATAAATTCTAGTTCTTGATAGCATAAAATATCTCGGAAGTTGAAGCTTACTATAGCTGCTTGAACCTTTTCCAATCTGACCTTCGCTCATTCAAATATTGATATCTCTCTGTAGATAACTCCGATTGGAAAAAAATTATTTTTATTTGAAAATTAGACTCAAATATATTATGTCAATATATAATTTGAAATATTAAAAGTTTATTATAGAGGTGAAAATGTAAAGAAAAAAATGGGTGTAGGGACTGAAAAATAAATACGAGCCTAGACTTAGGGTTTAGGGTTTAGAGAAAAGGATCACATTACCTCTGTGGGTTGACCACGTCAACTTACAGAACCTGCTTTGATGCCATGTTGAATTTACTGAAAAGAGAAATACTTTATTGACTTCATTAACTTATTATAATCAGAGTACATGAACCTCTATTTATAATAGAGGAAGGTTGTAGAGTCCAATTACAATAAAACTACCTTTGTCCCAATTACACCCAAACTTTAACACTTAAAGATAAGTCCTAGCATAATTAAATAACTCAATATAGATAAAAGACAAATATAACTCAAACTAGAATTCTTCCAAGATGTGACCATAAGATAAAGATGCTTTTGTAAGTCTTTCTTGATCTTCCAACTTATGTGATAAGGATGCCAGCTCGTGGTAATCATGGTGGGTCCTACTTCTTATGTGCTTGGGCCCATCTTATGGGCCTTCCTTGGTCTTGTGGGCTGGAGCTCATCTTCCAACAAATGATGCTTCTCCGGGTTTATCCTTCCGTCCTACCACTTCTCATCCAATTGTGCCCTTTAATGCCGATGTCACTCTGCCCCCCGAAGCATTGACCGACATCACACCTATGGAATTTTTGGATCCTACCAAAGTAAGTTCTTCCTCTATTCCATTTGTGTTATGGACTCTATAGCATCACGAGTTACCAACAGGCGTAGGAATTAATGAATGTGTTTTTCAATTTCCATGTAATTGTTTCTTGGTTTGGTTTTGTCTTTGGTTTGGGTTGGTTTAGCATTTATTGGTTTGAACCATTGACCCAAGAGGTCTTTAGGGTTTTGGACGTCCTCCACCCTATTTAAGGGGACGGCTAGGGTAATGAAGATTATCAATTGAGTTCACTTTAGTTAACGTAATTTAGATAAACAGGTCAAGAGCTCCTTCAAGCTCTCCTCCGTTTTTCCCCCAATTCTCCTTTCCGAAAATCAATTCCCTTCAACCCCTCATTCCATCTCAACGTCAAGCAAGGTAATGGAAGGAAGAGAAGAGAGGAGGGTGACAAGATCCATGGCTCGTAAGGATCCTAACAATGTGGTATTAGACAGGTCCACCCTCGGTGATTCCTCTTCTCCAGAGGACATACGTCAAGTCCTTTCAGAACTTCAACAACGATCCACTCTTCAAGGTACTGAAATTTCTCACATCAATACTACCTTACAAAGTCTGGAATCATCTCTACAATCCATCCTCCGACAACTTGCTGCACTTCAAGCACCAACGCCACCACCAGCAACCAATTTTCAACCACAACCAGTTCCCCACCAACAATTCACGCCACCACCAAATCCACCCCTGCACCAACCAATGGGTTCAATGACCACTCACGCACAAGCACCATCAACGGTTCCCAGGTACTTTAAACTTAACTTTTCTACATATGATGGCTCTAAAGATCCTTTATTGTGGTTCACGAAATGTGAACAATTCTTTTATCATCAACAAACGGTGGAAATGGACAAGGTTACTTTGGCCGCCTACCACATGCTCGATGAAGCGCTCATGTGGTTCCATCACTATCGAAATGTCCATTCCATTCAGGATTGGCTGCACTTTAAACATGCTTTCCAGTTGAGGTTCAGACCTCCAGCTAGCAGCAACCCAGTGGGGGAATTGATCAACTACAAACAGACCAGCACCTTAGAAGTTTACCAAAAAACATTCCAAGAAAGGTTGGTCAAAGCTAGTGAATTTGTTCCTCCTCACCTACATGTTCAGATTTTTAATGCTGGATTGACAGAGGCAGTCAGATTGGAAGTGGAATTACTGGGTCCGACAAATTTGGACTCAACAATGAATTATGCCAGGGCTATAGAGCACAAACAGAGAGTTCTAAAAGAGTCTTTACAAAGAAAACCATTTTGGCAAAACAGAATACAGGGTATTGCATCTGGTCAACGTTTTGGGTCCTCTGCCCCTAACCGAGCAGATCAGGCTACTAGTGTGCCTCCACACTCTATGCCACGTAATTGTTTTACTAAACAGGAAATGGACGCTCGAAAGGCAAAGGGCCTATGTTTTAATTGTGACGAACAATTCCTGCCCGGACATACCTGTAAACGTTTATTCAGTATTGAATTGTTGGAAGAAGATTCAGAAGAGCTTCTTGAAAATGAAATTGTTGAAGAGGTACAACAGGAAGCAGAGCTCTCCCTCCATGCCATGCATGGCCTTCGTAGTTTTAATACCATGCAGGTAAAGGCCAGGTTACATCATCTCATGCTACTTGCTTTAGTTGATTCGGGCAGCACACATAATTTTATCAGTGAACCAGCCGCGCAACAATTGGGATTGGAAATTCAACAACAAAGGGGACTCTCAGTTTCAATGGCCAATGGGGCCAAAATTGCTAGCGTGGGGTTATGTGCTAACACCCCTTTCACCATTGAGGGACATTCCTTTCAGGCAGATTTGCTAGTCATTCCATTGGCTGGATTTGATTTGGTACTCGGGGTCAAATGGCTGCAGTTATTAGGACCGATATTATGGGACTTTCAGGCTCGGACTATGACATTTTCAGCACCACAAGGCCAGATTACATTACAAGGCATTGTGGCACCGGTCCCTAACGCACTTCACACTTTGCATATTCAACACACGGGTGATGATCAGTTAGCTCCTTTACTTACAGCATTTGCAGATTTATTTAATGACCCTAGAGGTCTACCACCAGTGCGTCATTGCGATCACCGCATTCGTTTAAAGTTGGGAACTGATCCAGTAGTGGTGCGGCCTTATCGTTACCCGCATATCATGAAAGATGAAATAGAATGACAGTGCATGCATATGCTCGTTCAGGGGGTGATCCAGCCCAGTCGATCTCCTTTCTCCTCACCAGTGTTACTTGTACGTAAAAAAGATAAATCTTGGAGATTTTGTGTCGACTATCGGCAACTCAACTTGCACACAGTTAAGGACAAGTTCCCCATTCCAGTCGTGGACGAGTTACTGGATGAGTTACATGGTGCTACAATTTTTACCAAATTAGATTTGAAATCGGGCTATCATCAAATACGAGTTCACCATGCGGATGTGGAGAAGACTGCCTTCCGCACACATCACGGTCATTTCGAGTTCCTCGTCATGCCCTTCGGTCTCTCCAATGCACCATCCACCTTTCAGGCCCTCATGAATGAGGTCTTTTCATCACTTCTGCGCCACTATGTGTTAGTCTTTTTTTATGACATTCTGGTCTACAGTAAAAATTGGGAAGAACATCTCCACCACCTTCACCAGGTATTTACCATTCTACGCTCTCATCATTTGGTTTTGAATAAATCGATGTGTTCTATGGGTACATCTGAGGTGGCATATTTGGGCCACGTCATATCAGCTGTGGGCGTGAAAGTTGACCAGAGCAAGATACGGGCAGTTATAGATTGGCCGGTTCCCACATCCCTACAGCAGCATTGGTTAACTAAACTCATGGGCTTCGATTTTACGGTTCATTATAAACCAGGTAGTTCGAATTTGGGGGTTGATGCCTTATCACGTCGGGATATTTCTGCCACTCAAATTTATGCTATCAGTCACCCACGTGCACTGCTATTAGATTCTATTCGTGAGGAAGTAAATCAATATCCGGATCTCATGTCATTATATCAGGATATTCAACAGGGGACAACTGCTCCTCATTGGACGATTCAGGATCGTCTCATTCTCTACAAAACATGATCTTTTTGCATAATACATCCCCACTTCTTCACACCATCCTGTCCTCTATCCATTGTAGCACACATGAGGGTTGACAGAAAACATATTTCCGAATCAATCGGGACTTTTACTGGAAGGGCATGAAGAGCACAATTGCTGATTATGTAGCTACTTGTCAGATTTGTCAAAGAAACAAAGCCGAATCTTTAAGTCCAGCCGGCCTACTGCAACCTCTGCAACTACCATCTCAAATCTGGTCTAATATTTCCATGGACTTCATTGCTGGTCTTCCCATTTCATCAGGTAAATCGGTGATATTCGTCGTCGTTGATCGGTTTTCAAAATATGGGCACTTCCTTGCTTTGGCGCATCCATATACTGTTGCTCAGGTCGCTCAATTATTTATGGACAACATTGTCCGATTACATGGAATTCCCTCATCCATTATCAGTGACAGGGATGCCATTTTTACCAGTCTCTTTTGGAAGGAATTTGTTATGGACTCCATAGCATCAAGAGTGGCTAACCGGAGAAGAGAAGAGATGGAGTAAACATGTATTTCAGTACCTTAGGGGTTTAATTGTAATTTGAAGTTCCATAAGGGTCTAATTGTAATTATAGAACCTTTGATGTTTTCCTTGACCTATTTAGGGCGTCAAGTGAGGGAATAGAAACAAGTATTGATCATTAGTCTAAATGAGATCAGGTTCTCTCTCTAAAGAGGCCTAAGGTTGGAGCTCCTTTCAAGGCTCACGTCAGTGACCCATTGGGCGTTCCAGGTACCCCAAATCCCTCCCTTCTTCGTCATTCAATCTGGAAGCTAGAGGAGATCGCCGGGTGACTCGATCCATGGCTAGAGAGCCTAACATCGTGGTATCAGACAGGACCACCCTTGGTGATTCCTCTTCCCCTGCAAAAATTCGAAATTTTGTGGAAGAAAACCATACTGATCTACAATCTCAAATCAATGGCCTGGAGGGAAAATTCCAGATGTTGCTGTCACGCATGGAGGAAGGCTTCACCCAGCTTTCAGTCCAGATGGCATCCTCCTCACGTCCAGCAGATCCTCTCGACCCTCATCCAACGCCTCCACCTCCTCCCCTGCGCCAAACACCTCCACCTTGTGGGGCCCTCAATCCAGCACCCCCTACCGTGCCAAGGTACACAAAGCTTGATTTTCCAACGTATGAAGGGTCCTCAGACCCTTTAATGTGGTTGCACAGGTGTGATCATTTCTTTTCCAATCAAGGAACTCTGCCCGAAGGCAAGGTTCAATTAGCCGCCTTCCACATGCTCGATGAAGCACTTATGTGGTTTCATCAATTCAAAAACGAGTTTGTGGTCTATGATTGGGAATTTTTCAAAGAAAATTGTATGCTACGGTTTGGTCCTCCGCTTCGCAGCAACCCGGTTGGGGATTTGATCAATCTAAAACATCTTGGCACTATAGAACAAAATCAGAAATTGTTCCAAGAAAAACTTGCTCGTGCAAGTCATTTGGTCTGACCTGAACTTTATGTCAATTTGTTCATGGCTGGCTTGGTCGAACCCCTTCGCCTAGAAGTGGAATTGGAAGCCCCCACCTCCCTAGCCCACGCCATGAATTTGGCAAGAGCATTGGACACCAAACAGCTCCTCTTCCGTGAGTCCTTAAACAAACGTCCCCCTTGGCAACCTCGCCCACAGCCCCATGGTCCTTATTCCACTCACCCCAGGCCTCCTCCCAACCACCCATCACCACCACCACCACCAGCCTTTACACCCCCACCAGGATTTATCAAACGTCTGACAAAAGCAGAAATTGATCAGAGAAGGGCTCAGGGCCTATGTTTCAATTGTGATGAAAAATTCGTCAAGGGCCATCTATACAAAAGACTATTTTGGGTAGAAATAGAAGACCCCTCAGAGGATGACTTTCAGGAGGATATGGACCAAACCGAGGAGGAAACACCAGAAATCTCCCTCCATGCCATGACAGGCCTGCAGAGCACCAATACCATGCAGGTCCATGCCACCATGCACCATCATCTCCTGCTCGCACTCGTGGACTCAGGCAGCACACATAATTTTATAAGCAGCCAGGCAGCACAACGGTTGGGGTTATCACTACAGCAGAAATCAGGAATATCAGTCTCAGTGGCTAATGGTGACAAGGTCACCACTGTGGGTTTCGGTTCAGCAGTGCCCTTTACTATTGAAGGTCACTCCTTTGTAGCAGATTTTTTGGTCATACTGCTGGCTGGGTTTGACCTCGTATTGGGCATTAAATGGCTACAGCGATTGGGACCGATTTTATGGGATTTCCAATCCCTGACCATGAGTTTTAACCAGGACACCCATCCGATCACCCTTCAGGGCAATAGCCCACCGAGGCCATGCAACCTCCAAACACTTTCGTTGGATCCTTCCCAAGGGGATAACTTAGCTTCGTTGTTGGCCGAATATGCTGATTTATTTCAGGCACCTACCGACCTTCCTCCTATACGAGAGTGTGATCACAGAATTCGTTTGAAGATGGGCACCAAACTAGTGGTAGTGCGCCCCTACCGCTATCCCCATGTGCAAAAAGATGAGATAGAACGACAATGTCAACAAATGCTACAACAAGGTATTATTCAGCCTAGTCATTCTCCTTTTTCATCCCCGGTATTGCTGGTAAAAAAATCAGATAAATCTTGGCGTTTTTGTGTGGATTACTGAGAACTCAATGCTCGCACCATCAAAGATAAATTTCCAATTCCAGTGGTCGATGAATTATTGGATGAGCTACACGGCTCTCAATTATTTACAAAGTTGGACTTGAAATCTGGCTACCACCAGATTCGGGTTTATTCAGAGGATATCGAAAAAACTGCCTGCCGCACCCACCATGGTCACTACGAATTCTTGGTGATGCCATTTGGGCTATCCAATGCCCTGTCCACCTTTCAAGCACTTACGAACCAGGTATTTTGCCCTTTCTTACGGAAGCATGTCTTAGTTTTTTTTGACGATATACTGGTCTATAGCAGAACCTGGGCAGCACACTTGCATCAATTGCTACAGGTTTTCACAATTCTCCGAGTACACCATTTATTTCTCAACCGTGCCAAATGTGACTTTGCCACATCCGAAGTAGCTTATTTGGGGCATGTGATCTCGGCATCTGGGGTGAAACCAGACTTCAGCAAGATACAATCGGTTATGGATTGGCCCACACCTCACTCCGTTACAGCTTTGAAAGGGTTCCTTGGTCTTGCAGGGTATTATAGAAAATTTATCAAAGAATATGGTCACCTGGCAGCGCCATTGCACAATTTACTGAAGAAGCATGCCTTTCAGTGGTCTCAGTTGGCAGACTCCTCATTTAACAACTTAAAACAGGCATTAGCGTCAGCACCAGTTCTCCAATTACCCAACTTTGCCGAAAATTTCATCATAGAATGCAATGCATCCGGGGGAGGGATAGGTACTGTCTTGCAGCAACAGGGTCACCCCATTGCCTATTTCAGCCGCCATCTCGTGCCTCACCATCACAAATTAGCCACGTATGAAAGGGAACTCATCGGTTTGGCCAAAGCCGTGTAGCATTGGAGGCCGTATCTGTGGGGAAGACCTTTTGTGATCCGGACAGACCACTGTAGCCTCAAATACTTATTGGAGCAGCGCCTTACTATATCCCCACAACAACATTGGCTCAGCAAATTAATGGGATTCGATTTTCAGGTGGAATACAAACCGGGTTATCTCAACAGGGCAGCAAACGCTTTGTCCCGCCGAGAACTAGAGGATTCACACTTGCACGCATTGAGTCACCCCAAGTCCCCTTTGCTGGACACAATCCGTCAGGATACTAGCCGTCATCCAGATCTCCTTGATTTACAAGCTCAAATCGAAAACCATTCAAAGGACAAGAACTGGACACTACAGGACGGTCTCATTCTGTATAAAGGACGCATATTTCTTCATCCTTCGTCGGTACTCCTTCCTGCCATTATTGCCTCCTTTCATGATAGTACACATGAGGGACAGCAGAAAACATACTTCCGCCTCAGTCGGGAGTTTTATTGGAGAGGTATGAAGCGGGTCATTGCTGAGTATGTTGCAGCATGCCAGATCTGTTAGAGGAATAAGTCTGAATCCTTACAACCCGCCGGCTTGCTCCAGCCACTTCAACTTCCTTCACAGGTATGGGCAGATCTCTCAATGGATTTTATCGATGGTCTTCCTCCTTCTGCAGGGAAATCTGTTATTCTCTTTGTGGTAGACCGGTTCTCAAAATATGCCCACTTTATGGTCCTCAGCCATCCGTATACAGCAACACAAGTCGCTCAACTCTTCATGGATAATATTGTCCATCTCCATGGCTTTCCGGAGACCATCACCAGTGACCGTGATGCTATCTTCACCAGCAAATTCTGGGGGGAACTATTTAAGCTCCATGGCTCTAAGTTAGCTTTTTCTTCAGCATACCACCCTCAAACAGACGGCCAGACAGAGGTGGTTAACCGCACATTGGCGATGTATTTACGGTGCTTTGTGGGGGACACGCCCCGACATTGGGTTCGTTGGTTAGCATGGGTGGAGTATTGTTATAATACCTCATACCACACCGCACTGGGTACTACCCCTTCGAGTTGTTTATGGACGCGACCCTCCGCGCCTACTTTCTTATGAACCGGGGTCTTCTCGGGTAGCGGCATTGGACCAAGCTTTAGCCGACAGAGATGCAATGCTTGCTCAAGTCCGCTTTCAGTTACAACGTTCACAAGCAACTATGAAGCATACTTATGACAAAGGACATCGTCCCCTTCCTTTGCACCTGGAGAATTTGTTTGGCTCAAACTTCAGCCATACCGCCAACTATCTCTTGCAGCCATCAAATGCCATAAGCTCTCTCCAAAATTTTATGGGCCATTCCAGATCGTGCAACGTATTGGGACTGTGGCGTATCGTTTGAAACTACCACCAGACGCCAAGCTCCATGACGTCTTCCACGTCTCCCTTCTCAAGCCGTTCAAGGGAGACTCACCACTGCTGCATACCCCTCTGCCTCCTCTCAACGATGGTAGGTCCATGCCCACGCCCGCTTAGATCCTTCAAGCCAGGCGAGTGAACAATGCTTGGGAAGTGCTGGTTCAGTGGACTGACAAAGAATTGATAGAAGCCTCTTGGGAGACACTTGAGTCCTTCCAGACTCTATTTCCCACTTTCGAGCTTGAGGACAAGCTCTTTCTTCAGGAGGGGGGTGATGTTATGGACTCCATATCATCAAGAGTGGCTAACCGGAGAAGAGAAGAGATGGAGTAAACATGTATTTCAGTACCTTAGGGGTTTAATTGTAATTTGAAGTTCCATAAGGGTCTAATTGTAATTGTAGAACCTTTGATGTTTTCCTTGACCTATTTAGGGCGTCAAGTGAGGGAATAGAAACAAGTATTGATCATTAGTCTAAATGAGATCAGGTTCTCTCTCTAAAGAGGCCTAAGGTTGGAGCTCCTTTCAAGGCTCACGTCATTCACCATTGGGCGTTCCAGGTACCCCAAATCCCTCCCTTCTTCGTCATTCAATTTGGAAGCTAGAGGAGATCGCTGGGTGACTCGATCCATGGCTAGAGAGCCTAACAGAATTATTCAAATTACAGAGCACCCAATTGGCATTTTCGTCTGCCTATCATCCACAAACGGACGGCCAAACAGAGGTTGTCAATCGCACGATTGAAATGTATCTTCGTTGTTTTGTGGGAGATGCACCTAGAAGATGGGTGAAATGGCTTTCATGGGCAGAATTTTGCTATAACACATCTTACCACACAGCACTGGGTACTACTCCTTTCAGGGTAGTTTATGGCAGAGATCCACCTCGTTTGTTACCATATGAATCGGGGGCATCCAAAGTCGTCACTTTGGACCAAGCATTAGCTGAATGAGATGCTATGCTCACTGAGGTACGTACACATCTGCAGGCGGCCCAACACTCTATGAAACGCTTTTATGATAAGAAGCACCAGGAGGCATCTTATTGCCCTAGAGACTATATGTGGTTAAAGCTTCAACACTACCGCAAGTTGTCCCTGACTGGAGCCAAGCGCCATAAGCTGTCTCCAAAATATTATGGTCCATTTCCGATATTGGACCAAATTGGGTCCGTGGCATACCGCTTGCAGCTACCACCGGAAGCAAAGATCCACAATGTATTTCACGTCTCCCAATTGAAGCCCTTCCAGGGTGACTCGCCCCTACTGCACACTCCACTGCCACCACTACATGAGGACAGAGTCCTTTCTCTTCCGGCTCAGGTAATACAAGCACGCCACATTCAAGGGGATTGGGAAATTCTAGTCCAGTGGGCAGATGCTGATCCCAGTGACACCACATGGGAGCCGTTATCAGCATTTCAACTTTTATATCCTTCCTTCGAACTTGAGGACAAGCTCTTTCTCCAGGAGGGGGGTGATGTTATGGACTCTATAGCATCACGAGTTACCAACAGGCGTATGAATTAATGAATGTGTTTTTCAATTTCCATGTAATTGTTTCTTGGTTTGGTTTTGTGTTTGGTTTGGGTTGGTTTAGCATTTATTGGTTTGAACCATTGACCCAAGAGGTCTTTAGGGTTTTGGACGTCCTCCACCCTATTTAAGGGGACGGCTAGGGTAATAAAGATTATCAATTGAGTTCACTTTAGTTAACGTAATTTAGATAAACAGGTCAAGAGCTCCTTCAAGCTCTCTTCCGTTTTTCCCCCAATTCTCCTTTCCGAAAATCAATTCCCTTCAACCCCTCGTTCCATCTCAACGTCAAGCAAGGTAATGGAAGGAAGAGAAGAGAGGAGGTAACAAGATCCATGGCTCATGAGGATCCTAACAATTTGGTCCACAGTTTGATACTCGACCCATTGCTCTAAGAAAATAACGTCATACTTGTACTACTTCTCATCCTATTTCCAACTTTACGTCTCACCATCGTTTGTCTTCCACATGTTATAAGCTCCTTGTATCTCTTTGTTCCATCTCTATTCCGCATTCTTATCAGGAGTGTTAGGATTCTCACAAGCCATGGATCTTGTCACCCTCCTCTCTTCTCTTCCTTCCATCACCTTGCTTGATGCTGAGATGGAATGAGGCATTGATGGGTATTGAATTTCGGAAAGGAGAATTGGGGGAAAAATGGAAGAGAGCTTGAAAGAGCTCTTGACCTGTTTATCTAATTTACTCTAGCTAAAGTAGACTCAATTCATAATTCTCATTACCCTAGCTGTCCCCTTAAATAGGATTGAGGACGTCCAAAACACTAAAGACCTCTTGGGTCAATGGTTCAAACCAATAAATGCTAAACAAACCCAAACCAAAGACAAAACCAAACCAAGAAACAATTACATGGAAATTTAAAAACACATTCATTAATTCCTACACCTGTTGGTAACTCGTGATGCTATAGAGTCCATAACATCACCCCCCTCCTGGAGAAAGAGCTTGTCCTCAAGCTCGAAGGAAGGATATAAGAGTCGAAATGCTGATAACGGCTCCCATGTGGTGTCACTGGGATCGGCATCGGCCCACTGGACAAGAATTTCCCAATCACCTTGAATGTGGCATGTTTGTACTACCTGAACTGGAATAGAAAGGACTTTGCCCTCATGTAGTGGCGGCAGTGGAGTGTGCACTAGGGGTGAGTCACCCTGGAAGGGCTTAAATTGGGAGACATGAAATACATTGTGGATCTTTGATTCCGGTGGTAGTTGCAAGCGGTATGCCACGGGTCCAATTTTGTCCAATACCTGAAATGGGCCATAATACTTTGGAGACAGCTTATGGCGCTTGGATGCAGTCAGGGACAGCTGGCGGTAGTGTTGAAGCTTTAACTACACATAGTCTCCAGGGAAATAAGATGCCTCCCGGTGCTTCTTATCATAATAGCGTTTCATAGAGTGATTGGCCTCCTGTAGATTAGTACGTACCTCAGTGAGCATAGCTTCTCGTTCAGCTAACGCTTGGTCCAAAGTGACGACTTTGGATGCCCCAGGTTCATATGGTAACATACGAGGTGGATCTCTGCCATAAACTATCCTAAAAGGTGTAGTTCCCAGTGCTGTGTGGTAAGATGTGTTATAGCAAAATTCAACCCATGAAAGCCATTTCACCCACCTTCTAGGTGCGTCCCCCACAAAACAACGAAGATACATTTCAATTGTGTTATTGACAACCTCTGTTTGTCCGTCTGTTTGTGGATGATATGCAGACGAAAATGCCAATTGGGTGCCCTGTAATTTGAATAATTCCTTCCAAAATATACTGGTAAAATGGCATCCCTGTCACTAATAATGGATGAGGGAATTCCATGTAATCGGACAATGTTGTCCATAAATAATTGAGCGACCTGAGCAGCAGTATATGGATGCGCCAAAGCAATGAAGTGACCATATTTTGAAAACCGATCAACGATGACGAATATCACAGATTTACCTGTTGAAATGGGAAGTCCAGCAATGAAGTCCATGGAAATGTCAGACCAAATTTGAGACGGTAGTTGCAGAGGTTGCAGTAGGCCGGCCGGACTTAAAGATTCGGCCTTGTTTCGTTGACAAATCTGACAAGAAGCTACATAATCAGCAATTGTGCTCTTCATGCCCTTCCAGTAAAAGTCCCATCTGATTTGGAAATATGTTTTCTGTCGACCCTCATGTGTGCTATCATGGATAGATGACAGGATGGTGTGAAGAAGTGGGGATGTATTATGCAAAAAAATCATGTTTTTGTGGAGTATGAGACGATCTTGAATTGTCCAATGAGGAGCTGTTGTCCCCTGTTGAATATCCTGATATAATGACATGAGATCCGGATATTGATGTACTTCCTCACGAATCGAATCTAATACCAGTGAGTGTGGGTGACTGATAGCATAAATTTGTTCGGCTGAATTATCCCGACGTGATAAAGCATCAGCCCCCAAATTTGAACTACCTGGCTTATAGTGAACCGTAAAATCGAAGCCCATGAGTTTAGTTAACCAATGCTGCTATGGGGATGTGGTGAGGCGTTGTTCAAGATGATCCTTGAGGCTGCAATGATCTGTACGAATGAGAATCGGTCGTCCCCAAAGATAAGGTCACCAATGTTGGACAACCTTGGCTAACCCAATCAATTCCCTCTCATATGCAGCTAACTTATGATGGTGTTGTCCCAACTGACGGCTGAAATAAGCAATGGGGTGTCCCAATTGTTGTAACACTGCCCCTATACTATTATGGACTCAATAACACTGAGTCATCTACTTTACTTTTATTATTTATGTTGCTTTTAATTTTGAATTTTATTGATTTGTAATAAGACTTAAAGGTAAGGGTAGAATTGGGTTTTATAACCTTAACCTATGTTGATATTAATTACCCTATTTAAGGGGTAAGGATAGAGAAATAAAGCAAGTTCGGAATTAGCATAATCTAGGGTAATTTAGGTTCCTTCTAGGCTCTCTATTCTAGGGTTCTTGGTGTGAACTCTCTTGGGGGTTTGCTGCATCCATTGGGGAGTCTTTGATGAGATCTTGGAAGGTAAAGGAAGAGGAATTACCTTTCTCTTTCCAGCTGCAAGAGAAGGTCATCTCTTCCACAAAAATTCCAAAAAAGGAGAGGTCTTGACGTGAGTCTACCCAGGAAGGAGGACGGGTTCTTGTTGCTGGTTGGGAGTTCCGAATTCTGGGCAGAGGAGTTCCGAATTTTGGGCTGAAGAGGAGTTCCGAATCTGAGCTGAGGAGGAGTTCCGAATTCTGGGCAGAGGAGTTCCAAATTTGGTGCTGAGGAGGAGTTCCGAATTCGAGGCAGAGGAGTTCCGAATTTTGGGCTGAAGAGGAGTTCCGAATCTAAGCTGAGGAGGAGTTCTGAATTCCTTCAAAGAGGTAACTTGAGATTCTATTTTCTTAAGTACAGCAGGTTAGAATTCTGTTTTAATTTACCTGCATGATTAGTGGTTAAATCCATACATTAGACAAAAGGGATTCTATTTTCAACTTACATGCGTGAACAGAGGTTGGAGACGAGATTCTTGGTTCCTTACAGTGTTTAAAAACCTTGTACGTGCTGGATTCATCAGTATCTCGCCGAGTTACTAGATCCATGGCTAGGGACCATAACAACTTGGTATCAGAGCAGGGTAACCCGGCAAAGAGAAGCACCAATGAATACTTTGAATTGCTTGAAAGAAAATTTGATATTGTCCTAGAGAGGTTCTCAAAAATTGATATCGATATGGAGACCTTGAAGGGAAGGATGGATAGCATGGAGAATGGTCTAACTACTGGTAAGAAATTTGCTGCATTGGAGGAGAAGTTCACTCTCAGTTTGGAAACTTTGAAAGGAAGGATGGATAGTATGGAGACTGGTCTGAGCACTGCAAGAACCCAATTCCAGGAGACCATTCGCGGATCAGAGGGGGAGATGAGTTTACTAGACGCACGAGTTTCTCGGGTCAGCAAGGACCCTTCATTCCGGGGGGACACCTCAACCAAGGGGGAGGCACTGTACCTCTCATTCCAGATCAGAGAGGAGGGGACCATTCGTATAACAGAGGGGTAGATGAATTTCCGAGGCGCACGAGTTTCTTGGGACAGCAAGGACCCCTCATTCCGGGGGGACACTTCTACTAGGGGGAGGCACTATTCCGAGGTATACTAAAATGGAATTCCCTACTTATAATGGGTCAGAAGACCCTTTGATATGGTTGTATCGATGTGAAATTTTTTGCCATCAGCGAGTCCCAACCTATGACCGAGTCAACGTAGCTGTTTTCCACTTACTAGGGGAAGCACAACTTTGGTACCAGCTAGTTGAGGTTGATAGCGAGGTGGTAGATTGGGATGAATTTAAGCGACTGTGCTCTCTCCGTTTTGGTCCCCCGGCTTACAGTAACCCTTTGGGAGATTTGGTTTTATTACGCCAAACTGGGGCCGTGGAGCAATATAAAAAAATTTTCCAGGAAAAATTAGCACGAGCCATCAGTATGGTACAAGTGGATCAACAAGTTGCGTTGTTTACAACAGGACTGACTGAGGCGATAAAGCTTGAGGTGGAGCTCTATGCACCTGTTGACTTATCCAGCGCTATGAATATAGCTCGTGCTTTAGAACTGCGACAGTAGGCACAACACAGACAACCTCCATGGTCAGGGGAGCACATTCCTCCGAGAAACAACCCAGGTATTACTTTGACTGGGGATCCGAGATCTAGTCATCCTACACCTCCTTATATAAAAAAATTGACAAGTTCTGAGATGGCGGAATGGCAGGATAAGAATCTCTATTACAACTGTGATGAACCATATCGGGTTGGGCATCAATGCAAAAGATTGTTTTTGATCGATAAGGTTGAAGATGAGGATATCGAAGTGACAGAGGATACGATTGAGGAAGAACCACCAGACATCTCCCTGCATGCCATTATTGGGCAGCAATCGGCCATAACTACGCAGAATGGGAGCGGTTTGACAACTTCCACCAGGTCTACCCAGCTTCCGAGCTTGAGGACAAGCTCGATCTCCAAGGGGGGGGGGGGGGGGGGGGGGGGGGGGGGGGGGGGCAGATGTTATGGACTCAATAACATTGAGTCATCTACTTTACTTTTATTATTTATGTTGCTTTTAATTTCGAATTTTATTGATTTGTAATAAGACTTAAAGATAAGGGTAGAATTGGGTTTTATAACCCTAACCTATGTTGATATTAATTACCCTATTTAAGGGGTAAGGATGGAGAAATAAAGCAAGTTCAGAATTAGCATAATCTAGGGTAATTTAGGTTCCTTCTAGGCTCTCTATTCTAGGGTTCTTGGTGTGAACTCTCTTGGGGGTTTGCTGCATCCATTGGGGAGTCTTTGAGGAGATCTTGGAAGGTAAAGGAAGAGGAATTACCTTTCTCTTTCCAGCTGCAAGAGAAGGTCATCTCTTCCACAAAAATTCCAGAAAAGGAGAGGTCTTGACGTGAGTCTACCCAGGAAGGAGGACGGGTTCTTGTTGCTGGTTGGGAGTTCCGAATTCTGGGCAGAGGAGTTCCGAATTTTGGGCTGAAGAGGAGTTTCGAATCTGAGCTGAGGAGGAGTTTCGAATTCTGGGCAGAGGAGTTCCAAATTTGGTGCTGAGGAGGAGTTCCGAATTCTAGGCAGAGGAGTTCCAAATTTTGGGCTGAAGAGGATGTTCCGAATCAGAGCTGAGGAGGAGTTCCGAATTCAATCGAAGAGGTAACTTGAGATTCTATTTTCTTAAGTACAGCAGGTTAGAATTCTGTTTTAATTTACCTGTGTGATTAGTGGTTAAATCCATACGTTAGACAAAAGGATTCTATTTTCAACTTACATATGTGAACAGTGCTTGGAGACGTGATTCTTGGTTCCTTACAGTGTTTAAAAACCTTGTAACGTGCTGGATTCATCAGTATCTCGCCGAGTTACTAGATCCATGGCTAGGGACCATAACCTATACCTCCCCCGGATGCATCACATTCCACCACAATGTGTCCCTCAAAATCTGGTAATTGTAGGACTGGCACTGAGGCTAAGGCCTCCTTTAGCAGGTGAAAGGCCTGTTCCGCTGGAGAAGACCAGTGGAAGGTATTCTTTTTTAGCAGGTTGTTGAGTGGTGCTGCTATCATGCCATAAGATTGGATAAATTTTCTGTAATATCCCGCTAGGCCCAAAAATCCCTTTAATGTTGTGATGGAGGTGGGAATCGGCCAATCTGTTACTGGTTGTATCTTGCTTTGGTCAACTTTCACGCCCACAGCTCATATGACATGGCCCAAATATGCCACCTCAGATGTACCCATAGAACATTTTGATTTATTCAAAACCAAATGATGAGAGCGTAGAATGGTAAATACCTGATGGAGGTGGTGGAGATGTTCTTCCCAATTTTTGCTGTAGACCAGAATGTCATAAAAAAAGACAAACACATAGTTGCGCAAAAGTGATGAAAAGACCTCATTCATGATGGCCTGAAAGGTGGATGGTGCATTGGAGAGACCGAAGGGCATGACGAGGAACTCGAAATGACCGTGATGTGTGCACAAGGCAGTCTTCTCCACATCCTCCGGGTGAACTCTTATTTGATGATAGCCCGATTTCAAATCTAATTTGGTAAAAATTGTAACACCATGTAACTCATCCGGCAACTCGTCCACGACTGGAATGGGGAACTTGTCCTTAATTGTTTGCAAGTTGAGTTGCCTATAGTTGACACAAAATCTCCATGATTTATCCTTTTTACGTACAAGTAACACTGGTGAGGAAAAAGGAGATCGATTGGGCTGGATCACCCCCCTGAGCGAGCATATGCATGCACTGTCATTCTATTTCATCTTTCTGTATATGCAGGTAATGATAAGGCCGCACCACTACTGGATCAGTTCCCAACTTTAAACGAATGTGGTGATCACAATGACGCATTGGTGGTAGACCCGTAGGATCATTAAATAAATCTGTAAATGCTGTAAGTAAAGGAGCTAACTGATCATCACCGGTGTGCTGAAGCTGTAAAGTGTGAAGTGCGTTAGGTACCTGTGCCACAATACCTTGTAATGTAATCTGGCCCTGTGGTGCTGAAAATGTCATAGTCCGAGCCTGAAAGTCCCATAATATAGGTCCTAAGAACTGGAGCCATTTGACCCCGAGCACCAAATCAAATCCAGCCAATGGAATGACTAGTAAATCTGCCTAAAATGAATGCCCCTCAATGGTGAAAGGGGTGTTAGCACATAACCCTACACTAGCAATCCCAATTATTGCACGGCTGGTTCACTGATAAAATTATGTGTACTGCCCGAATCAACTAAAGCAAGTAGCATGAGATGATGTAACTTGGCCTTTACCTGCATGATATTAGAACTACGCAGGCCATGCATGGCATGGAGGGAGAGCTCTGGTTCCTATTGTACCTCTTCAACAATTTCATTTTCAAGAAGCTCTTCTGAATCTTCTTCCAATAGTTCAATATTGAATAAACATTTACAGGTATGTCCTGGCAGGAATTGTTCGTCACAATTAAAACATAGGCCCTTTGCCTTTGCCTTTCGAGCGTCCATTTCTTGTTTAGTCAAAAATTTACGTGGCATAGAGTGTGGAGGCACACTGGTAGCCCGATCTGCTCGGTTAGGGGCAGAGGACCCAAAACATGGACCAAATGCTGTACCCTGTATTATGTTGTTCCAAAATGGTTTTCATTGTAAAGACTCTTTTAGAACTCTCTGTTTGTGTTCCACAGCTCTGGCATAATTCATTGCTGAGTCCAAATCTGTCGGACCAAGTAATTCCACTTCCAATCTAACCGGCTCTGTCAATCCAGCATTAAAAATCTGAACATGTACGTGAGGAGGAACAAATTTACTAGCTCGGGCCAACCTTTCTTGGAACATTTTTTGCTAAACTTCTAATGTGCTTGTCTGTTTATAGTTGATCAATTCCCCCACTAGGTTGCTGCTAGCTGGAGGTCCAAACCTCAACTGGTAAGCATGTTTAAAGTGCAGCCAATCCTGAATGGAATGGACATTTCGGTAGTGATGGAACCACATGAGCGCTTCATCGAGCAGGTGGTAGGCGGCCAAAGTAACCTTGTCCATTTCCACCGTTTGTTGATGATAGAAGAATTGTTCACATTTCGTGAACCACAGTAAAGGATCTTTAGAGCCATCATATGTAGGAAAGTTAAGTTTAAAGTACCTTGGAACCGTTGATGGTCCTTGTGCGTGAGTTGCCATGGAACCCATTGGTTGGCGCAGGGGTGGATTTGGTGGTGGCATGAATTGTTGGTGGGGTACTATGTTAAGCACCTAGCCAATACTACCCAAAAGACCGGCCTGTAAGGAGCGGAAGACATAGGTACTTAACCCCAGGACCATAACAGTACCCCGCCCTTCCCCGAGCTGATAACCACGGAGGCAACCACAACAAAGCAACCAGAGCCAGGTCGAACCCGGGTCAGTCCAACGCGTGACCACCCGCATCCGCCTTGGGGGTGCTGGGATTCGAAGTCGGGACACAACGCTAGCTCTGATACCAAATGTTAAGCACCTAGCCAATACTACCCTAAAGACCGGCCTATAAGGACCAAAAGACATAGGTCCTTAACCCCAGGACCATAACATACTGGTTGTGGTTGAAAATTGGTTGCTGGTGGTGGCGTTGGTGCTTGAAGTGCAGCAAGTTTTCGGATGACGGTTTGTAGAGATGATTCCAGTGTTTGTAATGTATTATTATGTGAGAAATTTCAGTACCTTGAAGAGTGGATGTTGTTGAAGTTCTGAAAGTACCTGACGTATGTCCTCTGGAGAAGAGGAATCACCGAGGGTGGACCTGTCTGATACCACGCTGTTAGGATCCTCACGATCCATGGATCTTATCACCCTTATTGAATATCGGAAAGGAGAATTGGGGGAAAAATGGAAGAGAGCTTGAAGGAGCTCTTGACCTATTTATCTAATTTACTCTAGCTAAAGTAGACTCAATTCATACTTCTCATTACCCTAGCCATTCCCTTAAATAGGGTTGAGGACGTCCAAAACACTAAAGACCTCTTGGGTCAATGGTTCAAACCAATAAATGCTAAACCAACCCAAACCAAAGACAAAACCAAACCAAGAAACAATTACATGTAAATTGAAAAACACATTCATTAATTCCTACGCCTGTTGGTAACTCGTGATGCTATAGAGTCGATAACAGACATTCAGGCTTAATCCCTGGAAGAAGTGCGTCAGACCACATCTGACCTACGTGAGGCCATCAAATCCATGGACGCCGCCATCCAAGCCCTCCTCAGGCGACAAGATGACAGTGGTATATGAGCACCACCACCGGAAGCCTACTCTCCACCGGCCGACCACCATCACTACCGCCGACCACCACCGCCTCCTCCACCCCCACCAATGCGCCATAACAATCCCCATCTAGGGCCTGCCGCACAGGGACCAAATACGCTTCCCTGGTATTTAAAACTCAATTTTTCCAACATATGATGGGTCCAAGCACCCATTGATTTGGTTAACCAAGTGTGATCAATTCTTTAATCATCAAAAAACACCTACGGATGAGAAGGTTTATTTGGTCGCATACCACATGCTCGATGAAGCGCCCTACCAATTCTGAAATGACCAATTGGTTCAGGATTGGGCAACCTTTAGACAATCATGCATGATGAGGTTTTGTTGACTCAATAGCACACTGAGTCACACAACGAAGGAGACAACAAAAACTCACTCAATAGGATTTATTTCTTATATTTCTTTGAGTAGGATTTATTTCTTATATTGTTTTTAAGTAGGAGTTATTTCTAATTACTTTATATGTAAGGGCATTATGAGGAATTATTGTAACCCTAACACTAAAACTCCTTGACATTACCTATGTAAGGGAAAGGTATGAATGAAATAGGTAAGCTTTGAGATTTTAGAATAACCTAGTATAAACAGGTTGAGATCACCTCTTGATTTCGATTTTAGGGTTTACTTAAAAAATCCAACCTATCCTTCACCCTCCATTGCCATCCATCTTCACCCAAATTCATCCTTCATCATCCATACTAAGAAGAGGAGCTTCCTGCCCCTTTTCCAAGCCCAAAGAGAGGGTTCTCCCTCTTCATCAATGTCAGCAACCATCAAGGGGTCTAACCCTCTTGATGAGCAGCAAGTGGAGAATTTTCTGGTCATTTACGTGAAGGAGCTTAATTTTTGTTCCTAAGCTTGGAGTCAGCAAGGAAAGAGAGGATAATCATTCATGCACGTGGGCCAAGGCTTGCTACAAGCCAGGTGTACATAGCTTGACGTGCTACAACCAAATCAGGGTTGAAACCCTGATTTCCGTGAGAAGAAAAAGGTATTCTCCTTACTTTATTCTGGTCAACATTGATGACTTAATTTCATATATCTAGAAATCAAAATATTGCATTCATCAAGAGTCTTGTCCACGTGAGAGAAAACCTGCAAGGAAGAGTTTTTTTTTACCCTCATACTGAGTCCAGCTACTCAGTACTAGTGCTGGATTCACAAATCCCACGCCATGTTACTCGATCCATGACCCGGGACCGTAACAACTTGGTATCAGAGCAAGGTAACATGGGGGTTAATATCAGCAATGAAGAAATCCAAATCAGGATACAAAATATAAAAGATAGCCTTGAAACAACACAACCAGTGTTGGGAAAGGTTTGTGGTTTGGAAGAAAAGATGAGCCGAGTCATCAACATGCTACAAGAGTTGAGGACAGAGAGACATCAGAGTCCAGATGTGAGAGAGGTTGCTCAAACATATCACAGAAGAGGGGAGTAGTGGCCTGGGCGCATTGTTGTCCAAGGACCTCAGCATGGAGGCACAGTCCCATGGTACACCAAGTTAGAGTTTCCCTCTTTCAATGGTTCTGTGGATCCTTTAATTTGGTTGCATAGATGTGAAATTATTTTTTTTGAACCAAGGGACTACTGAATGGGATAAGGTGCAACTAGCCTCTTTCCATATGACAGATGAAGCCATGTTATGGGTTACTCAATTCGAGAAAGAGAGACCGGGAATGACTTGGGGAAAATTTAAAAATCTATGCACAGTTAGATTTGGGCTTCCCGCCAACAGCAACCCCCTGGGAGAGTTAGTCCTATTGAAACAAATGGGTTCGGTGGAACAATATCAAAAGCTATTCTAGGAAAAGTTGGCTCGTGTTGGTGAGAGGGTATTGGTTGACCAGTAGGTCTCCTTATTCACAGCAGGTCTCAATGAGTATTTACGGCTAGAGGTAGAACTCCTTATGCCCGTGGATTTAGCTCATGCCATGAATATGGCCCGAGCAATCGAACAATGACAACAGCTGCAGCAACGTAAGTCGGGTTGGTCGAGTGAGAGGAACACTTCCTCCACGTGGCAAGGGCACCGCTATAATTCATCTCAGGGAGCATCTACAGCAGCACCATCCAAACACACTCCAACTATGACTCGGGTAGCTGATCCCCGCCCTGGTAATTCACTACCGAGCTTTATAAAAAAATTGACGAGTGCGGAGATGGCAGAAAGGCGGTCCAAAAATCTATGTAATAACTGCGATGAGTAGTATCAGGTTGGACACCAATGTAAACGATTGTTTTGGCTCGAGGTAGAGGATTCAGAGGATCCAGAGGAGCTAGAGGATATTATCGAGGAGGAATCACTAGAGATATCCTTGCATGCTATTACTGGGCAGAAATCGCCTACTACAATGCAAGTTTGAGCTCATGTCATCGACCAAGAACTGGTGGGACTAGTCGACTCGGGGAGTACACACAATTTTCTGAGTTTCACAGCCGTACATCATCTCCAGCACCAGATACACACTCATCTGATAGCCATCTTCTCAGTGGCCAATGGCGAGAAGGTCCCTAGCTATGGGGTTAGTAAGGCGGTAACTTTTTCCATTGGATTTACTTCATTTAATGCGGAATTTTTTGTTATTCCCCTAGCGGGATTTGATATGGTCTTAGGCATTAAATGGTTACAAACGTTGGGGCCCATTATGTGGGACTTTTTGGCTTTAACCATGACCTTTGATTTGGCTAGAAGTCGGGTGCTCTTACAGGGTTGTCTGGTGGATAGGGCCCACCGCATACGCACTTTGCAGACACAGGATCAGCCTGACAGTACTAGTGATGGTCTGGTTGAGGAGTTCTCTGACCTCTTCCAGGAGCCTTTGGGGTTGCCTCCCATGAGGCACTATGACCATAAGATCTGTCTGAAACCATGTTCTGAGGTAGTGGTTGTGCGACCATACCATTACCCACACCTTCAGAAGGACGAGATAGAGCGCCAGTGCCAAGAGATGTTGAAACAGGGTCCTATTCGCCCCAACCGCTCCTCGTTCTCTTCACCCGTCTAACTTGTGAAGAAACAGGATGGGACATGGAGGTTCTGCGTGGATTATCGGGAGTTGAATGTGCAGACAGTCAAGGACAAGTTCCCGATTCCGGTAGTGGATGAGCTCCTGGATGAGTTACATGGGTAGTGGTTATTCACTAAACTCGACCTCCATTCGGGATACCATCAGGTCCGGATGCACCCCTCTGATATCAAGAAGATGGCGTTCTGCAAGCACCATGGCCACTTTGAGTTCGTCGTCATGCCGTTCGGGTTATCCAATGCACCCTCCACTTTTCAAGCTTTGATGAATGAGGTATTTAGCCCCTATCTTCAAAATTTTGTTCTTGGATTTTTCGATGATATTTTGATATATAGCAAGTCGATTGAGGAGCACTTGGCACACTTGAGGATTGTTTTCGACTTGTTAAGAGCACATCAGCTCTATTTGAAACATTCCAAGTGTTCTTTTGTGGCTTCACATGTGGGGTATCTAGGACACATTATCTCACATGAGGGGGTTACGGTGGATCCCGAGAAAATCTGAGCTATTCACGAGTGGCCGCAGCCACAGTCGTGTTCTATATTATAGGGTTTTTTGGGTCTTGCGAGCTACTACCGCAAATTTATTCAGAACTATGGGCCAGTGGCAGCACCATTGACAAGTCTACTAAAGAAAAATTCCTTTATCTGGAATGAGGGGGCCACCACATCGTTTATGGCACTCAAAGCTGCCCTCACATCCGCTCCAGTATTACAACTTCCCAACTTTGACGAATTGTTTGTGGTAGAGTGCGACGCTTCGGGCGTGGGCATTGGGGCCATTTTACAACAATCGGGCCATCCTATTGCGTGTTTTAGCAGACAGTTGGCAGTCCGTCATCACAAGCTGGTAGCCTATGAGCAAGAATTGATTGGGTTGGCCAAAGCGGTCCAACATTGGAGGCCTTATCTCTGGGACCGGGCTTTTATCATATGCACAAATCACTACAGCCTTAAATTCCTACTATAACAACATTTGACGACGTCGCCACAACAGCACTGGATCAGTAAGTTGTTGGGGTTTGACTTCTCAGTGGAGTATCATGCGGGGAGATTAAATAAGGCGGCAGACGCCTTGTCACGATGTTTTGAAGATCAGCAGTCGGTCTATTCTATCAGCCAGCCGAGATTTCTCATTCTGGATTTGGTGCGAGACGCACATGCCACTAACCCTGCACTGCAGGAACTGCATTAGAAGATCTCGGAAGGGACAATGAATTTGAAGTGATCCATCCAGGATTCACTTATTTATTACAAGCAATAGATTTTCCTTCCACCTGAGTCCGAGTTGATTCCAGCTATTCTCTCGGCCTACCATGACAATACACATGAGGGGATCTAGAAGACCTTGCACAGAATTCGAGCTGATTTTTACTGGCAAGCCATGAAACCATCTATTGAGACTTGTGTGGGCGACTGTCAGGTATGCCAGCGCAACAAGGCCAAGCACTTGAGTCCATCCGGTCTTCTCCAGCCTCTAGCCCTTCCTACGCAGGTTTGGGCCGACATTTCAATGGATTTTGTGGAAGGCCTACCCTTGTCCGCCAGCAAATCTGTACTTTTCATAGTGGTTGATAGATTCTCCAAGTATGGACATTTTATACCGATGGTTCATCCGTATATAGCAACACGGGTTACTCAAACTTTCCTGGAGCAGATAGTCCGCTTACATGGCATTCCAGAATCCATTGTGAGTGACAAAGATGCAATTTTTATGAGCACCTTTTGGCGGGAACTGTTTCGTTTGAGTGGGATGAAATTGAAATTCTCCTCCACCTATTGTTATGCACGCAATAACATTATTATTTTAGTTGTTTTATTTAATTTACTTTATTTTATTTCAGTTTTAGGCCATAGGGGTATTTTTGGAATTATTTATTAATAGGGATTTTTTAGAATATTTTATTCATAGGGATATTTCTGTAATATTTTATTAAGAGTAATGAGGCTTGATCTTTCATTTTCGTCTTCTCCATGTCTTCCTACTACCCCTACAGTAATGCCTGGAAGACCCGTAACCCGTGGCAGATTGCAGATCCTCCCAAAGAATCCATGTGTCAGATCCGGGACCGTAACAACTAGTATCAGAGCGGGAACACAATGGGTTATTCTATATCCCAAGAAAGATGGATTGCTATGGGTAAGGAATTGGAGGAAATACTGATACGGTCCCGGATCTGACACGTGGATTCTTTGGGAGGATCTGCAATCTGCCACGGGTTACGGGTCTTCCAAGCATTACCATAGGGGTAGTAGGAAGACATGGGGAAGACAAAAACGAAGATCAAGCCAAAGGGAAGCTTGATACCCTAGAGCTCGTTGAGGAGAACTCTAAGCCTCTTACGCTAAATTTAACATAATTCTTAATACTTCAATGCTTTCTTTTCTCATTACTCTTACCCCTTAAATAGGGTTCACCCTGTTAGGGTTTAATAAAATATTACAAAAATAACCCTATGAATAAAATATTCCTAAAATATCCCTATTAATAAATAATTCCAAAAATACCCATGTGACCTAAAACTGAAATAAAATAAAGTAAATTAAAGAAAATATTAAAATAATAATGTTATTGCGTGCATAACATTACACCTCCCTTGGAAGACGAGCTTGTCCTCAAGCTCGAAAGTACTATCTGTATGCCGACGTCTCCACATGCGTCAAGCAGGACACTCTCCAGTGCTGCTACGGTAGCAAGTGCTGACACCAGAAAATTCAGCTGCTCTGTCCTTGACAATAAATGATACATTGAGAAACCCATGGCTAGCACAACATGAACAACTTAACTAATTGAATCCTTCACCAGCTGTACATCTGCCCTCGCCCCATCCGTGACAGGAAGGTGGAAAGGACATGCTACCAATGCTGCAGTAGCCCCAGCCAAAGACAGTGAATGCTCTCTATCCCGTACAGCCCAATCATCAAGGTAGGTAATTTGATCAATAAGTAGTGAAGCCAACGTCATATCATACCTGAGTTGCTGGAGGGTGCTCCTCTTCATGGGGACAGAATCAAGCTGCTGCTCATGTTTAACAGAAAATTGAAAGTCCAAGGTCTTGTCTTTGGTAGAGAGCTGAGGAAACTGTGAAGAGAGAGCAAAAATTCCATAGGCCGGAGAGGTTTGGATGCCTTTGTCAGTGGGATTACCACTCCATTTTCCAGAAGTGTGCACCCAAGTACCTGCCATTCTTTCATCTTTATTCCAATCTGATTTCACCCAGAAGAGTTGTTGGAGCCGCTCTCCTACCATTAGTTCCATTGAGCTGGGGTAGTGACCAAATCTGTTTGGTTCCAGAAACCCGCCGAGATGAAAATCTCTTGCCCTTTGCACTACTGCCATATCGTCAATTCTCTCACTAGAAGGTTCATACCACAAGAAATCTAACACGATTCCAATGCTGATTGGAATAGCAGCAGACCCAGCAGTAGTTACTGCACTAATAGCAGAACCATACAACACAAATGCATCCTTAGTAGTAGATACAAGTGCCCAGTAGTAGAAGTTCTCAGGCTTGAGATCTCGGTGCATGAGCTCATGCGTAGAACACATCTGCACTACTACCACAACGGTTCTGGTAAGCCCAGCAGCAGTCCTTTCTGTAAAATGTCCCCGAGCAACCATACGATCAAACAAGTTACCTCCTGCACACAATTCCAGCACAAGATGCACTGCAGTATCATCCTCGTAAGTATCCCTCAAACACACTATGTATGGATGTTGAGGTAAATGCTTCATAATCTCCACCAACATGCCACTTGGAGCCCACATAATCCATCGGTGATAATTAAGCTCTTTCCCAAACAGAAAAGGAACAACTGCGTTGATCCCATTATCAATGGCATGCAGATCCCACCATGACACTCCAGAAATTCCAATAGAAATTCCAACAAGCAACTGAGTCATGGAAATTCCAACAGAATTTCCAGCATGTCCTGTCAGCTGCACCTGGATGGTATCTTTAGGTAGCCGATACCTGTGTTCCGGCACATCATGACTTCGCATTGTGCCAACAGCACAATTCACAGTGCTAAATGGCATAGCCATGTATACTTGCTGGCCACTTTGCAGGGCAGGTGTGCCTGAAGCACTCAATTTCTTATCCAATGCCATGTCCAAACCATGGACCTGTTTCTGTACACCATATAGAGCTGCATAATATGTTGCAGTGTGTGGTTGCTGCTGGGGTGCCCATATCATCACTGCAATTGCAGCAGGAAAGGGAGAGAGCAGAAACATCTTGGCCTTATCAGCGCGAGCGCCATATGTCACTGCTGCAACTACTTTATGAATAAACAGCACTGGTTGCAGCAGTGCCACTGGTGGCTGCCGAACCGTAGCAGTAGCACAAAACGATTTCTGGAAGAACCACGTGGCGGCAAAACTAGCACAAATAACCTCCAGTACAGCACCTTTCTCGAACCTCCCTCAATACTCCTCTTGCACACGGTGGCAAACACTCTCCTGCACCGAATAAATGAACTCAGCTCTGCGAACAAGAGGGTAGGCCTCAGGATGCAAATCCCTTGGACCATCCTTGACATCATCAATCATATCCGTCCCCTCATCCACATCGGCATCTACATGCTGTGGTTGAGATTGGCTACTGATTTCCCATGCTGAAAACAAAACCTGGATCAACTCCCACCCCAGTACCTGGTGCAACAAATACATAGAAGAAGAAGCAAAAGACCCATGAGGTTCATCATCAACGTCCAATTCTTCCACCCCAGTGGTTCCCTGTGGCTCCTGAACCAGAGTATCATCCATGATAATATCAACCTCAACCTGCTCGTCATGCAGTCCAAATCTACAGAAATGGCAAACAAAAAATTTCCATTCACCCTTTGGAGGATCAAAAGAAATAAATATAGCGCCTTGTCGTTGGTTCGTGATTCGAGATAATCTAAAAGGCGGATCTTGTTTGACTTTGTCTGAAACTTGTAATTTTTTTTGGAGTAGTAGTGTAACTTCAGCCGTCAACCTTTTATGTTTTGAAGCTGGCTTGGCACCGGGTTTGGTGCTGGAACCTAGTCCCACCATTTCTGAAACTAAAATAAGACCATCTGCAGGACCCCCATGAATACAGTGTCCCCGATTCATTGCATACCAGTACACGACATTTTTCTTGGGCAATTCATCAAACAGCTGCAATGCCTCATACATCTTCCCTTTCTTCCCCACAGATTGCAAAACAAATAGAGAACGTGTTCTAATACCACTGCCTAATGAAGCAACCTGGTCCAGATAATAAGCAAAGGGAAGCAAGACTATGCAATCCACAAACAAAATTGTGAAAACATCTTTGATCCTAAGATCAACCTCATTCAAATCTCTCCAACGAATTCCAGCAGGCAAATTAGTCAGGGACCACAATTGAAAAGAAGAGGGAAAACTCGATTCCAATTTCTGAGACACATACCCAACCACACCCTCAACGTCTAGAATAGCAACATCTGCAGTCTCTAATTCACCTTGCTTATCATACAGGAGCATCCCAGTAAGCACAAACCGATATGGGAAATCCACCCTACTGGTGGTCTCATCAACAGAAAGAATAAACAGCCCACAATTTCAATTGGGCAATGACCATACACACAAGTATTGTACACATCAACATAAAAAAAAAGTTCCTTCAAAAAAAATTTGCCGAGACGCTTACCCCCCCCCCCCCCCCCCCAAATTGGAATTTGGGTTTGCGCTGGTCTACCGAGAAGTAGATTGCGAGTGGGATGTGTTGGCCGGAAATCCAATCCCACCGGAGTTGTGTCCAACGGCGCCGACGGAGCCTCCTCCGTGTCCGATGGCAAAGGGCAGCCCTTTGGGGCTTCGCCTCTTGGTTATTTTTCGCAACCAAGGGCTCTCGGAAACGCCTCCTTGTCGGACGAATTGCTTCTGCTGGCCGTGAGGAGGGGTTTGTTGAGGATGAACCCAAATCAACCCTTACCGACGGGTTTGTGGTTGTATACCCCTCCGATTTTTTATTTCCAAGGTCCTTCTTGGCGTTTGCCTCTTCTACAGGGACGTCTGGCTCTTCTGGGACCTCGGCTGGAAAAGAAGATAAAATCTTCGAATTTTCTGGGTGGCCGTTGTGCCCGTCAGATATATTTTCAACTACCTCTTTTGCGCATATTTCATGGTCGGATATTTGAGGTCGTGTGACCATTTTCTGCTGAAGCAACGAGTTCTTCACTTGCATAAATTTCAATGGAAGCATCTAACCGTGCTCGTATTTCTTCCAATTCCTTACCCATAGCCATCCATCTTTCTTGGGATATAGAATAACCCATTGTGTTCCTGCTCTGATACCAGTTGATACGGTCCCGGATCTGACACGTGGATTCTTTGGGAGGATCTGTAATCTGCCACGGGTTACGGGTCTTCCAAGCATTACCATAGGGGTAGTAGGACGACATGGGGAAGACGAAAATGAAGATCAAGCCAAAGGGAAGCTTGATACCCTAGAGCTCGTTGAGGAGAACTCTAAGCCTCTTACGCTAAATTTAACATAATTCTTAATACTTCAATGCTTTCTTTTCTCATTACTCTTACCCCTTAAATAGGGTTCACCCTATTAGGGTTTAATAAAATATTACAAAAATAACGCTATGAATAAAATATTCCAAAAATATCCCTATTAATAAATAATTCCAAAAATACCCATGTGACCTAAAACTGAAATAAAATAAAGTAAATTAAAGAAAATATTAAAATAATAATGTTATTGCGTGCATACTGCAATAACATTACACCCCCCTTGGAAGACGAGCTTGTCCTCAAGCTCGGTAGTAGTGTCGGTATGCCGATGTCTCCACTGGTGCCGAAGTAGCATCCGCAATAGCTATGACCCCCCTTCAGGACAATAATTTTTTTTTTTTTTTTTTGGGGCCGGTCCGAGGTAACCTGGGTTGACTCGGTTCAAGAACCCGGTCCGGCGCACGACCCCACTTCTGGACGCCTTTTTTTTTTTTTGGGGGTCGGTCTGAGTTAACCTAGGTTGACTCGGTTCAGGAACCCGGTCTGGCGTGCGACTTAGCGGACCGGGCGGATTAAATTTTCCTAAGTTAGGAAAATTTAATCGGAAGTCGTCTTCTTCCTTCAGCACTCCTGAACTCTGCGGCCAGCGGATCCTTTCCTCACGGCACCGACGAAGTCCGGCGACGGACGTCTCCTTCCTCTCTCCCGGCACCGACGGAATCGCCTAATTTTCCGGTGATGAAGAGCAGCCCATTGGGGCTTCGCTTCACCGATGGGAGAGTTGCCGAGACAGAGGGCTCTCAGAATATCGCCGACGGTTTTGCTGGAATGTCGCCGACGGGTCTTCTGCGGAATTGTCGCCGACGGTCTTCTGCGGAAATGTCGCCGACGATCTTCTGCTGGAATGTCGACGGTAGATGCTGTTGGAATGTCGCCGAACAGGGCAGAATTGTCGTCGACGAAGTCACGTGCTGCTTCTGCGGTGACTAGCAGCCCTTGGAGGCTTCACCGATTGAAATTTTTTCGAGACAGACTCTCGAAAATATTTCCCTGTCGGAATGGCCGGGAAATTTTTCCCCTCCCATGCGGAGCGGAAATTTTTCCCCTCCTGTGCGTAACGGACTATGGCTGAGTGCTTTTGCCATGAGCAGGGGAGGACTGCTGTTGTTTTTCTACGTCCGCCTCTCGAGACGAAATTTTTGAATTTTCTGGCCATGGTCCGTTCTGCCCGTCTGAGATAGAGATTTGAGGTCGTATGACCTGTTTTGCTGTAACAATAAGTTTCTCCCTTCTATAACGTTCAATGGAAGCATCTAACCGTGCTCGTATTTCCTCCAATTCCTTACCCATAGCAATCCATCTTTCTTAGGATATAGAATAACCCATTGTGTTCCCACTCTGATACCAGTTGTTATCAGAGCGGGAACACAATGGGTTATTCTATATCCCAAGAAAGATGGATGGCTATGGGTAAGGAATTGGAAGAAATACGAGCACGGTTAGATGCTTCCATTGAAATTTATGCAAGTGAAAAACTCGTTGCTTCAGCAGAAATGGTCACACGACCTCAAATATCCGACCATGAAATATGCGCAAAAGAGGTAGTTGAAAATATCTCGGACGGGCACAACGGCCACCCAGAAAATTCGAAGATTTTATCTTCTTTTCCAACCGAGGTCCCAGAAGAGCCAGATGTCCCTGTAGAAGAAGCAGACGCCAAGAAGGACCTTGGAAATAAAAAATCGGAGGGGTATACGACCACAAACCCGTCAGTAAGGGTTGATTTGGGTTCATCCTTAACAAACCCCTCCTCACGGCCAGCAGAAGCAATTCGTCCGACAAGGAGGCGTTTCCGAGAGCCCTTGGTTGCGGAAAATAACCAAGAGGCGAAGCCCCAAAGGGCTGCCCTTTGCCACCGGACACGGAGGAGGCTCCGTCGGCGCCGTCGGACACAACTCCGGTGGAATTGGATTTCCGGCCAACACATCCCACTCACAATCTACTTCTCGGTAGACCAGCGCAAACCCAAATTCCAATTTGGGGGGGGGGGGGGGGGGGGGGGTAAGCGTCTCGGCAAATTTTTTTTGAAGGAAATTTGTTTTTATGTTGATGCACACAATACTTGTGTGTATGGTCATTGCCCAATTGAAATTGTGGGGCTGTTTATTCTTTCTGTTGATGAGACCACCAGCAGGGTGGATTTCCCATATTGGTTTGTGCTTACTGGGATGCTCCTGTATGATAAGCAAGGTGAATTAGAGACTACAGATGTTGCTATTCTAGACGTTGAGGGTGTGGTTGGGTATGTGTCTCAGAAATTGGAATCGAGTTTTCCCTCTTCTTTTCAATTGTGGTGCCTGACTAATTTGCCTGCTGGAATTCGTTGGAGAGATTTGAATGAGGTTGATCTTAGGATCAAAGCAGTTTTCACAATTTTGTTTGTGGATTGCATAGTCTTGCTTCCCTTTGCTTATTATCTGGACCAGGTTGCTTCATTAGGCAGTGGTATTAGAACACGTTCTCCATGTCTTCCTTCAATCCTACTACCCCTATGGTAATGCTTGGAAGACCCGTAACCCGTGGCAGATTGCAGATCCTCCCAAAGAATCCACGTGTCAAATCCGGGACCGTATCAACTGGTATCAGAGCGGGAACACAATGGGTTATTCTATATCCCAAGAAAGATGGATTGCTATGGGTAAGGAATTGGAGGAAATACGAGCACGGTTAGATGCTCGGAAAAATTTCAATCGGTGAAGCCTCCAAGGGCTTCTAGTCACCGTAGAAGCAGAACGAGACTTCGTCGGCGACAATTCCCGAGGCGTGCAAAGGCTGGATTAAAATTACTGGTAGGTTCGAAAGGGGCGACCTAGCGGAGGGGGCAACCTGGAGAACTGCGAAGGGGCACTAGGAGTAGGCCACCGCTAGAGTAGGCCACCGGGTTGGGCCAGTGTCATTGCGCCGCCGTGGTCGTCGGCTCGTGAAGGTGGGGTGTGATGTTATGGTCCTAGGGTTAAGTACATATATCTTCCGCTCCTAACAGGCCGGTCTTTTGGGTAGTATTGGCTAGGTGCTTAACATTCTAGCCAATACTACCCAAAAGACCGGCCTGTTAAGAGCGGAAGACATAAGTACTTAACCCTAGGACCATAACATCACACCCCACCTTCACGAGCCGACGACCACGGTGGCGCAATGACACTGGCCCAACCCGGTGGCCTACTCTAGCGGTGGCCTACTCCTAGTGCCCCTTCGCAGTTCTCCAGGTCGCCCCCCCTCTAGGTCGCCCCTTCTGAACTTACTAGTAATTTTAATCCAGCTTTTGCGCGCCCCGGGACTCGAACTCGTGATGTGAGAGCCCGCTCTGATACCAGTTGTTACGATCCCAGATCTGACACAAGGATTCTTTGGGAGGATCTGAGGTCTGCCACGGGTTACGAGTCTTCCAGACATTACCGTAGGGGTAATAGGAAGACGTGGGGAAGACGAAAACGAAGATCAAGCCTAAGGGAAGCTTGAAAACCCTAGAGCTCGTTGAGGAGAACTCTAAGCCTCTTTACGCTAAATTTAACCTAATTCTTAATACTTCAATGCTTCCGTTTCTCATTACTCTTACCCCTTAAATAGGGTTCACCCGGTTAGGGTTTACAATAAAATATTCTAAAAATACCCCTATAAATAAAATATTCCAAAAATACCCCTATAAATAAAATATTCCAAAAATACCCCTATGACCTAAAACTGAAATAAAATAAAGTAAATTAAATAAAACAACTAAAATAATAATGTTATTGCATGCATAACATTTAATGTTATTGCGTGCATAACATTACACCCCCCTTGGAAGACGAGCTTGTCCGCAAGCTCGGAAGTAGGGTCTGTATGCCGACGTCTCCACCTGTGCCGAAGTAACATCCGCGATAGCTATGAACACCCTCTGGATGCCCAAACTTGGAGTTTTTTTTTTAAAATTTTTGGTGGGCCGGTCCGAGTTGGCATGGGTTGACTCGTTTCAAGAAACCCGATCCGGCGCGCGACTTTGTTTCCTGCGCTCATCAAATTTTCCTAACTTAGGAAAATTTGAATCAAAACCCATCTTCTTCCTTCGGCGAAAATTTCGTCGACGAGTCTTCTACAGAAATCGGAAACTTACCGTATCCTCTTGCCGATCTCGAACATAGCGGCCATCGGTAAGTGCGGAAACCTTGTCGACAGCTGCTCCTTCCCTCACGGCATCGACGAAGGCGGGCAACGGTCGTCTTCCGTCCTCACAGCCCCGAATAGGGCAAAAATTTCTCTGACGGAGTCTCCTGCTACTCCAGTGGCTAATCGCAGCCCGTTGGCCCTCCCGGAATAGAGACCCCTTGCGGAAATTTCACCTACGGCGCTGACGAGATCTCCTGCCTCTCCGGTGACGAAGAGAAGTCCGCTGAGGCGTCGCCGCTTGGAATTTTTCCAATACAGAGTGCTCTCCGAAACACATCCCGATCAGAAGAAGCACCGGAAATATTACCTTCTCCTGTTTGGCAAGGTGTTTTACTTGCCGTGAGCCTTGTTGGTGTGAATTCGGAATTGAGGTCTCATCCAATTTGTCCGACGCCGATGAGGTGTTAGCAGAAAGCCCCTCCGATTTTGGATTTTTCGGGTCCCTGCTGTCAGATTTTGGAAATTTGGACTCCAATTTCTAATTTGTGTCCCCAATTTCGGATTTCGCCGACGCTGGAGAGACAGGGGGCACTCTGATTTCTTGCGTCTCCTGCCCTTCTGAGACATGTCGAGCGACTTCAGTAGCAAGTTTCGTTGTCGCAGCAAACTCATCTCCCCCTCCGTTTTGGGCCGGCGACGTGTTCCTTCCACTCGTTAAACTTGTTATGTTGTCCATCCTCCCATTCAACCTCTCTATATCGAGATTAAATTTAGAGAACCTTTCGAACATCTCATCAAATTTTTTGTCATTATTTGCTTGACATCTGAGGATCAACTCCAGTAATTCACTTTTGCTGATTTTCGTCGGAGAACCCTGCTCTGATATTAATGTGTTCCCGCTCTGATACCAGTTGTTATGGTCCCGGATCTGACACTCCAGAAATTCCAATAGAAATTCCAACAAGCAAATGAGTCATGGAAATTCCAACAGAATTTCCAGCACGTCCTGTCAGCTGCACCTGGATGGTATCTTTAGGTAGCCGATACCTATGGTAACTTTCCGGCACATCATGACTTCGCATTGTGCCAACAGCACAATTCACAGTGCTAAATGGCATAGCCATGTATACTTGCTGGCCACTTTGCAGGGCAGGTGTGCCTGAAGCACTCAATTTCTTATCCAATGCCATGTCCAAACCATGGACCTGTTTTTGTACACCATGTAGAGCTGCATAATATGTTGCAGTGTGTGGTTGCTGCTGGGGTGCCCATATCATCACTACAATTGCAGCAGGAAAGGGAGATAGTAGAAACATCTTGGCCTCATCAGCGCGAGCACCATATGTCACTGCTGCAACTACTTTATGAATAAACAGCACTGGTTGCAGCAGTGCCACTGGTGGCAGCACTGGTGGCTGCAGAACCGCAGTAGCAGCACAAAATGATTTCTGGAAGAACAATGCGGCAGCAAAACTAGCACAAATAACCTCCAGTACAGCACCTTTCTCGAACCTCCCTCGATACTCCTCTTTCGATACTCGTCTTTCACACGGTGGCAAACACTCTCCTGCACCCAATAAATGAACTCAGCTCTGCGAACAAGAGGGTAGGCCTCAGGATGCAAATCCCTTGGACCATCCTTGACATCATCAATCATATACGTCCCCTCATCCACATCGGCATCTACATGCTGTGGTTGAGATTGGCTACTGATTTCCCATGCTGAAAACAGAACCTGGATCAACTCCCACCCCAGGACCATAACAAATACGAGCACAGTTAGATGCTTCCATTGAACATTATGGAAGGGAGAAACTTGTTGTTGCAGCAAAACAGGTCATACGACCTCAAATTTCTATCTCGGACCGGCAGAACAGCCCATGGCCGGAAAAATCAAAAATTTCGTCTCAAGAGGCGGACGCAGAAAAGCAACAGAAATCAGTCCTCCCCTGCTCACGACAACAAGCAAATGTTATGCATGGGAGGGGAAAAATTTCCGTTCTGCACGGGAGGGGAAAATTTTCCCGGCCAATCCCACCGGGAAATATTTCCTAGAGTCTGTCTCGGAAAAATTCCAATCGGCGAAGCCTCCAAGGGCTGCTAGTCACCGCAGGAGCAGCACGAGACTCCGTCGGCGACAATTTTTCCCTGTTCGGTGACATTCCAACAACAGAACCGTCAACATTCCAGCAAAAGATCGTTGGCGACATTTCCGCAGAAGACCGTCGACGACAATTCAGCAGAAGACTCGTCGGCGACATTCAAGCAGAACCATCGGCGATATTTCGAGAGCCCTCTGCCTCGGCAACTCTCCCATCGGCGAAGCGAAGCCCCAACGAGCTGCTCTTCATCACCGGAAAATCAGGCGATTCCGTCGGTGCCGGGAGAGAGGAAGGAGACGTCCATCGCCGGACTTCGTTGGTGTCGTGAGGAAAGGATCCACCGGCTGTAGTACGGGAGTGCCGAAGGAAGAAGACGACTCCCGATTAAATTTTCCTAACTTAGGAAAATTTAATCGGCCCGGTCCGCTGACTCTCACGCCGGACCGGGTTTCAAAACCGAGTCAACCCAGGTTAACTCGGACCGGCCCAAAAAAAAAAAAAAAAGTGGGTGAACAGAGGGGGTGTCATAGCTATCGCAGATGCTACTTCAGCACCTGTGAAGACGTTGACATACAGACACTACTTCCGAGCTTGAGGACAAGCTCGTCTTCCAAGGGGGGTGTAATGTTATGCACGCAATAACATTATTAATTTAGTTGTTTTATTTAATTTATTTTATTTTATTTCAGTTTTAGGCCATAGGGGTATTTTTGGAATTATTTATTAATAGGGATATTTTTGGAATATTTTATTCATAGGGATATTTCTGTAATATTTTATTAAACCCTAACAGGGTGAACCCTATTTAAGGGGTAAGAGTAATGAGAAAATAAAAAGCATTGAAGTATTAAGAATTAGGTTAAATCTAGCGTAAAGAGGCTTAGAGTTCTCCTCAACGAGCTCTAGGGTTTTCAAGCTTCCCTTTGGCTTGATCTTTCGTTTTCGTCTTCTCCATGTCTTCCTACTACCCCTACGGTAATGCCTGGAAGACCCGTAACCCGTGGCAGATTGCAGATCCTCCCAAAGAATCCATGTGTTAGATCCGGGACCGTAAAACCTATTATCCACAAATAGACAGGTAGACTAAGGTGGTGAACCGCACCATCGAGATGTATCTATGGTGCTTGGTGGGGGATCGTACGCGGCAATGGGTGTTATGGACTCCATAGCATCACGAGTTATCCATAGGCATAGGAATTAAATTATGTCAATTTACTTTTCATGTAATTTCAATTCAGTTTGGTTTACTTTATTTGGTTTGGTTTAATTTGGGTTGGTTCAGTGTAATGTGGCGTGAACCACTTGACCTAATGGGTCATCTTTGTATTTTCGTCCTCAACCCTATTTAGGGGGACGTGAAGGAAAAGAGAGGCAAGTATTGAGAAAATTATATTTTACAGGTCTGATTCTCCCTCAGAGGTCAAGGTCGGATTCTCCCTTTGAGGTCCAAGGTTGAGTTTCCTCCAAAGCTCCTTCATTCTAAATTGAGTTCCACCATTACTCGTTCAAGAAACAAGGTTTCTCTTCCAACGTCAAGATCAACCATAGAGGGAAGAGAGGAAAGAAGGGTGACTCGATCCATGGCAAGGGAAGAACCTAACATCTTGGTATCAGACAGGTCCACCCTTGGGGATTCCTCTTCCCCTGACGATTTGAGACAGTTAGTGGAAGATAATAGGCAAAGGACAGATAACCAGGCTCATGCCCTGGAAGAGGTGCGTCAAACAACCTCTGATTTGCATGAGGCAATAAAATCAATAGATGCTGCCATCCAAGCTCTCCTCCGGAGACAAGAGGACCATGATACACGAGCCCAACCTCCAGCTGCCTACTCTCCACCGGCCGAACACCATCCATTCCACCCACCACCTCCCCCACAACCACCAATGCGTCAACACCATTCCCATCTGGGGCCTGCCGTTCAAGGACCAAACACTGTGCCCAGGTATTTAAAACTTGACTTTCCTATGTATGATGGGTCTAAGGACCCTTTGATTTGGTTAGCCAAGTGAGATCAGTTCTTTTACCATAAAAAAACACATGCGGATGAGAAAGTGCATTTGGCCGCCTACCACATGCTCGATGAAGCGCTTCTATGGTACCACCAATTCCGAAATGACCAAGTGGTTCAGGATTGGGCAACTTTTAGACAGTCTTGCATGATGAGATTTGGTCCTCCTGCTAGTAGCAATCCATTGGGCGAATTAATCAATTACAAACAAACTGGAACACTAGAGGTGTACCAAAAGACCTTCCAGGAAAGGTTAGCCCGAGCAAACCAGTTTGTTAGCAACACACAGTATGTTCATATTTTTACTGCTGGTTTGACAGAAGCTCTGCGTTTAGAAGTTGAATTACATGCTCCTACAGATTTAGACCACGCTATGAATTTAGCCAGAGCAATTGAGCACAAGCAGCGTGTTCTAAAGGAGTCACTGGTCAGAAAACCAGCTTGGCCAGGAAGGCACAATGCCTCTGCGCCAAACCATTCCTATGGACCTCCAAGATTTAGAGACAGTGCAGCCCCATGCCCAGACATCTCTAATTCAGCTCCACCTGCTCCTTACTTCAAAAAACTTACTAGACAGGAAATGGAGCAGAGAAAAGCCAAGGGCCTCTGTTTTAACTGTGATGAACAATATGTTTTTGGTCACCACTGCAAACGATTATTTAGTATATGTCTGTGGGAGGATGGAGACGAAATACTACAAGAGGAAGAAATTGTGGAAACTGACCAAGAAGATCCAGAGATTTCCCTTCATGCTATGACTGGTCTACGCAGTGCAAGCACAATGCAGGTTAAAGGCCAATTACATCATTTACAGTTACTGGCTTTAGTTGACTCGGGTAGTACACATAATTTCATCAGTCAGCAGGCAGCAGAACAACTTGGGTTAGTAGTACAGCAACAGAATGGTCTTTCTGTATCAGTAGCCAATGGGGCTAAAATTACTAGTGTAGGCATATCACCAGCCACACACTTTGATATTGAGGGATATAAATTTGTTGCAGATTTTCTGGTGATTCCACTATCAGGATTCGATTTGGTGCAAGGAATTAAATGGCTACAATTGTTGGGACCAATACTATGGGATTTCCAAGCTCTGACCATGTCTTTTATAGAGGACCAACATCAGATTATATTGCATGGCACACAAGCACCACTCACCTACGCACTACAAGTTGCCCAGGTCTAGTCCACAAATACATGCCAGTTATCTCACTTACTTACAGAATTTGAGGATATCTTTCAAGACCCTACTGCCTTACCGCCACTTAGGCACTGTGATCACCGTATCCGTTTGAAAACGGGGACCGAGCCGGTAGTGGTACGTCCGTATCGTTACCCTCACTTACAGAAGGATGAGATTGAAAGGCAGTGCCAGCAGATGTAAGCACAGGGTATTATTCAGCCCAGCTGGTCTCCTTTTTCTTCACCGGTATTACTATTCCGCAAGCATGATAAGTCATGGAGGTTCTGTGTGGATTACCGACAACTCAATGCCCATACAATTAAAGATAAATTTCCTATTCCAGTGGTGGACGAACTGTTAGATGAGCTAGATGGAGCTACTATATTTACTAAACTCGATTTGAAATTTGGCTATCATCAAATTCGAGTTCATCCATCAGATGTGGAGAAAATAGCGTTCCACATGCATCACGGCCATTTTGAATTCCTCGTAACGCCATTTGGTCTATCAAATGCGTCTTCCACCTTCCAGGCCCTCATGAATGAGATATTTTCCCCTCTCTTGAGAAAATATGTATTGGTCTTTTTCGACGATATTTTGGTCTATAGCAACAGCTGGGAAGAACATCTTCAGCACCTTCACCAGGTATTTTCTCTTATACGTTCACATCATTTGGTTTTAAATCGGTCAAAATGTTCTATGGGCACATCAGAAGTGGATTATTTCAGCATCAGGGGTGAAGGTAGACCAGAGTAAGATACAAGCGGTTACAGATTGGCCTATTCCTACATCTATTACAGCCTTAAGAGGATTTTTGGGCCTAGCTGGATATTATAGAAAATTTATTCGTAGCTATGGCCAGCTTGCAGCTCCGCTCAACAATCTCCTCAAGAAAAATGATTTTACCTGGTCAGAGATTGAAAGACGCCTTATCATCAGCCCCAGTTTTGCAGCTCCCCGACTTTGAGGAATCCTTTGTAGTGGAATGTGATGCTTCAGGGGGCGGTATTGGCGCAATGTTGCACCAACAGGGCCACCCGATTGCTTATTTTAGTCGTCAACTGGGCCAACACCACCACAAGTTGGCAGCTTATGAGAGGGAATTGATTGGATTGGCGAAAGCTATACAACATTGGTGCCCTTATCTTTGGGGACGTTGTTTTTGATTCACACTGATCATTGCAGCCTCAAGTATCTTCTTGAGCAGCGTCTCACTACATCACCACAATAGCATTGGTTAAGTAAACTTATGGGGTTTGACTTTTCTGTCGAGTATAAACCGGGAAGTTTGAATGTAGGGGCTGATGCCTTATCTTGCCGGGACGTTCCAGAGCCGCAATTAAACGCCATCAGTCAACCCAGAGCTCTCTTGTTGGATTCTATACAGGAAGAGGCACAACAGTACCCAGATATTATCTCCTTATGCAAGGATATCCAGCAGGGCACAATGGCACCACATTGGACGGTTCAGGACAATCTCGTCCTCTACAAAAACAGAATTTTTCTACACCACACATCCCCTCTGATTAACAGCATTTTGGCCTCCTTCCATGACAGTACACATGCGGGCCGACAGAAAACATATTTTCGAATCAATAAGGAATTTTATTGGAGGGGCATGAAGCGCAGTATAGCTGATTATGTGGCGGCTTGTCAGACTTGTCAACGGAATAAAGCTGAAACATTAAGTCCAGCGGGGTTGCTCCAACCACTTCAGCTTCCGTCACAGGTCTGGTCTGATATTTCTATGGACTTCAAAGATGGACTTCCCTCTTCGTCAGGTAAATCTGTTATCCTGGTAGTGGTGGATCGTTTCTCTAAATATGGGCATTTCAAGAAACAAGGTTTCTCTTCCAACGTCAAGATCAACCATGGAGGGAAGAGAGGAAAGAAGGGTGACTCGATCCATAGCAAGGGAAGAACCTAACAATGGGTTCAATGGATTCCGTGGGCTAAATACTGTTACAACACTTCGTTCCACTCTGCCTTGCAATCTACTCCTTTCCAGGTTATATATGGCCGGGATCCACCTCGCCTCGTACAACCCTGGGTCCACCCACGTGGACGCGATTGATCAGGCACTCATAGACCGGGATCTGCTGCTATAGAATATCACAGAACTGCTTTGACGCGCCCAAGCTCGGATGAAAGATGTCTACGACAGAGGCCACTGTGAGGTCTTTTTTGAGGTTGGAGAGTATGTGTGGCTACGGCTCCAGCCCTACCATCAGCAGTCTCTTGCGGGACCTCCACGTCATAAGCTCTCACCGAGATTTTTTGGGCCATTTCCCATTCTTCGACGCGTGGGACCAGTCGCCTAGCAGCTCAAATTACGGGACACAACCAGATTTCACGATGTGTTTCATGTGTCTCTTTTGAAGCCACATTCCAGAGCACAACCTACATTCACTCCATTCCTACCACCGGTTGATAATGGCAAGGTTATTCTTAACCCAGCTATGGTGTTACTCGCACGGCAGACCAATGACCATTGGGAGATTCTCGTTCAGTAGACGGGCATATTGACCCCGATGCTGCAACATGGGAACGTGTGGACTTCTTCAAACAAAGTCTACCCAGCTTTTGAGGTTGAGGACAAGCTCTTTCTCCATGGGGAGGCAGATGTTGTGGACTCAATAGCACACTGAGTCACACAACAAAGGAGACAACAACAACTCACTTAATAGGAATTATTTCTTATATTTCTTTGAGTATGATTTATTTCTTTTATTGTTTTAAGTAGGAGTTATTTCTAATTACTTTATATGTAAGGGCATTATGGGGAATTATTGTAACCCTAACCCTAAAACTCCTTGACATGACCTATTTAAGGGAAATGTATGAATGAAATAGGTAAGCTTTGAGATTTTAGAATAACCTAGTCTAAACAGGTTGAGATCACCTCTTGATCTCGAGTTTAGGTTTTACTACAAAAATCCAACCTATCCTTCACAACCCTTTGCTATCCATCTTCACTCCCCATTGCCATCAATCTTCACCCAAATTCATCCCTCATCATCCATACTAAGAAGAGGAGCTTCCTGCCCCTTTTCCAAGCCCAAAGAGACTCTTCATCAACGTCAGCAACCATCAAGGGGTCTAACCCTCTTGACGAGCAGCAAGTGGAGAATTTTCTGGTCATTCACGTGCTGGAGCTTAATTGTTGTTCCTAAGCTTGGAGCCAGCAAGGAAAGAGAGGATAATCATTCATGCATGTGGGCCAAGGCTTGCTACAAGCCAGGTGTACATAGCTTGACGTGCTACAACCAAATCAGGGTTGAAACCCTAATTTTCGTGAGAAGAAAAAGGTATTCTCCTTACTTTATTCTGGTCAACATTGATGGCTTAATTTCATATATCTAGCAATCAAAATATTGCATTCATCAAGAGTCTTGTCCACGTGAGAGAAAACCAGCAAGGAAGAGGTTTTTTTTACCCTCATACCGACTCCAGCAACTCAGTACTGGTGCTGGATTCACAAATCCCATGCCATGTTACTCGATCCATGACCCGGGACCGTACAGTATCAAACTGGTATCAAACTGGGAACAAAATTGGTTATTCTATATCCCAAGAAAGATGGATTGCTATGGGTAAGGAATTGGAAGAAATACGAGCACGGTTAGATGCTTCAATTGAACGTTATGCAAGGGAGCCATGCACTGCCGCAAAACAGGTCACACGACCTGAATTCTCCAAGCACGACAGTGGCACAAAAAACACAGCGGAACCTCTCTCGGACGAACAGCAGAAGAAGTATGAAATCTGAGAGTCCTCTGTCTCGAAAAAGCTCTCCAAATATCCAAAATTCGATGGCGGAGACACCAGAATTTCAAAAACGGAAGGGGCTCACCCTTTCCTATTGGACGTCGTGCATATCACCAAACTGAAGCTGCAACAACGATTCACAAGTTTTCGAGAGCCCTCTGTCTTGAAAACTATCCAAGTGGCGAAGCCCCGAAGGGCTGCGATTCACCACCGAAAAATCAGGTCACTCTGTCGGTGCCATGAGAGAGGAAGGAGACGTTCGTCGCCCGCCTTCGTTGGTGCCGTGAGGAAAGGATCCGCCGGCCACAGAGTTCGGGAGCTGCCGAAGGAAGAAGATGGGTCCCGATTAAATTTTCCTAAGTTAGGAAAATTTAATCAGACTCTCGCACCGGACTGGGTAGACCAAACCGAGTCAACCCAGGCCAACACAGACCAGGTCAACTCGAAAAAAAAAACTACAATTTTGGGCGTCAAAAGGAAGGGGTCCCAGCTATCGCTGATGCTACTTTGACACCGGTAGAGACATCGACATACCGACACTATTTCCGAGCTTGAGGACAAGCTCATCTTCCGAGGACAAGCTCATCTTCCAAGAACAACAATTAAGCTCCTTCACATGAATGACCAGAAAATTCTCGACTTGCTACTCGTCAAGAGGGTTAGACCCCTTGATGGTTGTTAACGTTGAGGAAGAGGGAGAACCCTCTATTTTGGCTTGGAAAAGGGGTAGGAAGCTCCTCTTCTTAGTATGGATGATGAAGGATGAATTTGGGTGAAGATGGATGGCAATGGGGGGTGAATGATAGTTTGGATTTTTGGAGTAAACCCTAAACACTAGATCAAAAGGTGATCTCAACCTATTTAGACTAGGTTATTCTAAAATCTCAAAGCTTACCTATTTCATTCATACCTTTCCCTTAAATAGGTCATGTCAAGGAGTTTTAGGGTTAGGGTTACAATAATTCCCCATAATGCCCTTACATATAAAGTAATCAGAAATAACTCCTACTTAAAACAATATAAGAAATAAATCATACTCAAAGAAATATAAGAAATAAATCCTATTGAGTGAGTTGTTGTTGTCTCCTTCGTTGTGTGACTCGGTGTGCTATTGAGTCCACAACAGGTTTGGTCCTCCAGCTAGTTGCAATCCATTGGGTGAATTAATCAATTATAAGCAGAATGGATCACTAGAGGTGTATCAAAAGACCTTCCAGAAACGTTTGGCCCGCGCTAATGAGTTTGTTAGTCACAACCAGTATGTTCACATCTTTACTGCTGGTTTCACAAAAGCTTTGCGGCCGGAAGTTGAATTACATGGTCCTACAGATTTGGACCACGCTATGAATTTAGCCAGGTCAATTGAGCATAAGCAGCGAGTTATGAAGGATTCACTGGTTAGAAAACCAGCTTGGCCAGGAAGGCACAATGCCACTACGCCAACACCATATTCAGGGTCTCCACGTTCTGGAGCCAGTGCAGCACCGCGCCCAGACAGTTCTAACTCTATTCCTCTAGCTTCTTACTTCAAAAAACTGAACAGACAAGAAATGGATCAGAGAAAGGCCAAGGGCCTTTGTTATAACTATGATGAACAATATGTACAGGGTTACCTATGCAAAAAATTATTCAGTATATGTCTGTGGGAGGATTGTGAGGACATATTATCAGAGGAGGAGATTGTGGAGACAAACCAAGAGGTCCAGAGATTTCACTTCATGCCATGATTGGTTTGCGCAGTTCTAATACCATGCAAGTTAAAGCCCCGTTACATCATCTAAAATCACTTATTTTAGTTGACTCTGGCAGCATACATAATTTCATCAGTCAGCCAGCAGCCGAACAACTTAGGTTAGTCATCCAACAATAGACAGGCCTTTCTGTCTCAGTAGCCAATGGGGCTAAAATTACCAGTGTGGGCATCTCTCCAACCACACACTTTGATATTGAGGGACACACATTTATTGTAGATTTCCTGGTGATTCCACTGTCCGGATTTGATTTGGTATTGGGAATTAAATGGCTACAACTGTTGGGGCCTTTTTTATGGGATTTTCAGGCTCTGACCATGACCTTCACAGAGGACCACCGTCAGATTACATTGCATGGCACCCAGGCACCGGTGCCTTGTGCCCTTCAGGCTGTTCAGGTCCATAGCACTAACAACTATAAGTTATCTCAATTACTTATAGAGTTTGAGGATATCTTTCAGGAACCTACTGCTCTACAGCATATCAGGCACTGTGATCATTGCATCCGTTTGAAACAGGCACTGAACCTATAGTGGTGCATCCTTATCGTTACCCCCACTTACAGAAAGATGAGATTGAAAGGCAGTACCAAAATATGCTTGCCCAAGGTATTATTCAGCCAAGCAGGTCTCCTTTTTCCTCCCCGATATTACTGGTCCGCAAGCATGATAAGTCGTGGAGGTTTTGTGTGGATTACAGGCAACTCAATGCGTACACCATTAAAGACAAATTTCCCATACCAGTGGTGGACGAGTTGCTAGATGAGTTACATGGTGCCACTATATTTACCAAGCTAGATTTGAAGTCTGGCTATCATCAAATCTGCATTCATCAATCAGATGTGGAGAAAACTACATTTCGCACCCGCCACGGGCATTTTGAGTTCCTCGTGATGCCATTTGGTCTCTCAAATACGCCTTCCACATTTCAGGCCCTCATGAATGAGGTATATTCCTCTCTCTTGAGGAAATACATTTTGGTATATAGCAACAGTTGGGAAGAGCATCTTCAGCACCTTCACCAGGTATTTACTCTTCTCCGCTCACATCATTTGGTTTTAAATCAGTCCAAATGTTCTATGGGTACCTCATAAGTGGCATACTTGAGCCACATTATTTCAATAGTTGGGGTGAAGGTAGACCAGAGTAAGATTCAAGCCGTCATAGATTGGCCTCCTCCCACCTCCATTACAGCCTTAAGGGGATTGTTGGGCCTAGCTGGGTATTACAGGAAATTTATACGCAGCTATGGTCAGATTGAAGCACCGCTCAACAACCTACTCAAGAAAAATGCCTTTAGCTGGTCTGAGACAGCGGCTCATTCCTTTCAGTAGTTGAAAGAGGCCTTATCATCCGCGCCGGTTTTTCAACTACCAGACTTTGATGAGTCATTTGTGGTGGAATGTGATGCTTCGGGGGGCGGTATTGGTGCAATGTTACACCAACAAGGACACCCGATAGCTTATTTTAGCCGCCAACTTGGCCAACACCACCACAAGTTAGCAGCTTATGAGAGGGAACTGATCGGTTTAGCTAAAGCAATACAACATTGGCGGCCTTATCTCTGGGGGTGCCCATTTCTGATTCGCACCGATCATTGCAGCCTCAAGTATCTGCTTTAGCAGCGCCTCACTACCTCACCGCAGCAGCACTGGTTAAGTAAACTTATGGGGTTTGACTTTATCGTGGAGTATAAACCTAGGAGTTTGAATGTGGGGTCTGATGCTTTATCTCGCCGGGACATTCCAGAGCCGCAATTACATGCCATCAGTCAGGCCAGAGCTCTCTTGTTGGATTCTATTCAGGAGGAGACACAACAGTACCCGAAAATTATTGCTTTATATCATGAGATCCGGCAGGGGAGATAAGAAAAACATTGGACGGTTCAGGATAGTCTAGTCCTCTACAAAAAAATGAATCTTTCTACACCACACATCCCGACTTATTCACAACATTTTAGCCTCCTTCCATGACAGTACACATGAGGGCCGACAAAAAATATATTTTCGGATAAGTCAGGAATTTTATTGGAAGGGTATGAAGCGCAGTATAACTGATTATGTGGCAGCTTGTCAGATTTGTCAACGGAATAAAGCTGGATCATTAAGTCTAGCAGGGTAGCTGTCGTCACATGTCTGGTCAGATATTTCCATGGACTTCATAGATGGCCTTCCCTCATCATCCGACAAATCCGTTATCTTTGTAGTGGTTGATCATTTCTCAAAGTATGGCCATTTCGTACCTCTGGCGCATCCTTACACTGCAGCTCATGTAGCTCAACTCTTTATGGATAATATTATCCGGTTACATGGGATACCTACTTCCATTACCAGTGACAAAGATGCCATCTTTACCAGTACATTCTGGACAGAACTATTCAAGCTGTAGGGCACAATGTTAGCATTCTCTTCCGCCTGCCATCCGCAGACTGATGGTCAGACAGAGGTCCTCAACCAGACAATTGAGATGTATCTTCATTGTTTTGTGGGGGACTTACCTAAACGGTGGGTTAAATGGCTCGCCTGGGCTGAATTTTGTTACAACACCTCCTACCACAGTGCACTCGGAACTACCCCATTCAAGGGAGTATATGGTAGAGACCCGCCCAACCTTTTTATGAACCAGGTGCCTCCAAGGTCGCCACTTTGGACCAAGCGTTCGTAGAAAGAGACACCTTGATCACTAAGGTGCGCACTCATCTCCAGGAGGCCCAGAATACTATGAAGTTTTATTATGACAAGAAGCACTGGGAAGTCTTCTTTTCTCCAGGAGATTATGTATGGCTGCATCTCCAACACTACAGGTAGCTGTCACTGACAGCCTCCAAACGCCACAAGCTCTCTCCAAAGTATTATGGTCCCTTTCAGGTAATGGACCGCATTGGTACGATTGCCTACCGCTTGCAGCTTTCGCCAGAGGCCAAGATTCACAATGTGTTTCACATCTCCCAACTGAAGGCCTTCCAAGGTGACTCTCCCTTGCTGCACACACCTCTGCCCCCACTACATGAGGGACATGTCCTTTCTACTCCAGTATAGGTGTTACAGGCTCGCCACATTTAGGGTGATTGGGAGATCCTAGTGCAATGGACTGATGATGATCCCAGTGACACGACATGGGAGCCATTAGCAGCGTTCCAAACCCTCTACCCCTACTTCGAGCTTGAGGACAAGCTCTTTCTCCAGGAGGGAGGTGATGTTATGGACTCCATAGCATCACTAGTTATCCACTGGCATAGGAATTAAATTATGTCAATTTACTTTTAATGTAATTCCATTTGGTTTAGTTTGGTTTGGTTTGGTTTAGATGTAATATGGCATGAACCAATTGACCCATGGGTCTAATTTGTATTTCCGTACTGAACCCTATTTATGGGGACGACAAGGTGAAGGAAAGTATGTATTGAGAAAATTAGAATTAAACAGGTCAGATTTTTCCTCAGAGGTCTAGGTCGGATTCTCCCTCTAAGGTCCGGGTTGAGCTTCCTTCAAAGCTCAATCATTCCATTCCTATTTCCATCATTCCACGTTCAAGAAACAAGAATCCTCTTCCAGCGTCAAGATTCAATATGGAGGGAAGAGAGGAAAGAAGGGTGACTCAATCCATGGCTCGGGAAGAACCTATCATTTTGACAAGTAGGGACAAGATACAGCCATCACTCAATTCCTCTTATATTCTTATAAAAAAAAGAGGAGAGGATAGATGTAAACTCTTATGCCTTAATCCAAACTGCAACACAAACCATAGGCAAACATGTGAGAACCACTATCTTCTTTAGAGATACTTAGAGGCAAATCAGGACTCTAGGAAGCAAACTTTTCTCAACTCATGGGAATACTCCAACATAAAGAAAAAAGGGCAATCATTGGAGTTCAAGAGCTACAAAGTAATAGAGATAAGTAGGTGCTGGAATTTTAACCATATGACTGTCATTCAACAACATAACAAGATCCCATGAGCAGCGTCAAGTGATAGAATTTATAGCAACATGTGCTGGAATTACACCTCAAAGAAAATTGATCCAAGTTACATAAAGGTAATTGAATAAAAAATCATCAATTTATCAATCTTGATAAGACAATAGTAGCAACTAATCTTGATCAAGCTTGTAATTTAGCTACAAGAAGATCAAGATTATAACATCTTATTAGTCATAAGAGATAAATCTTCATAACCTCTCATATGAAGATTATCTTGACTTAATGTGATTCAGAAATCAAGAATCCAACAATTAAAGAAAGAGTGTGTAAATAATGGCCAAAATTGACTTATCTCATCATTTCTGGACTTTCATGAACAAATTCTTGGACAGACTTCATAAATAATTCCTTGGGTACTTCATCAAGGGGGATCCTAAACTCCTTGCTCTGATAGATCAACAAAGAAGAAGAAGAAGAAGAAGAAGAAGAGAGGAAGGAGAGAAGAAGGAGAAGGAAAAGGAAAAGAACCATGATTGAGAGAGTTTTTATTAAGGGAGAAGGTGTGCCAACCAAGTGTGGAGGGAGGCTGGACGAATTTCTTGAGAAAAGAGGGAAGATCTTCAATGCTCTACCTCTTAGCCAGTGCCTTTATTTATAGCTTTAAAATGCCCTTAAGGCTACAACTTGATAAAAGAATAGACATAAAAAGAAAAAGTATTTACACCTCTATGCCATCTTTATGGAAAGTATCCTATTTTACCCAGAGGCCACCACTTAGACATGTGGGATTACTGGCCTTGATCTTGTGGGTTTGATCCCATCTTCCAATAATTTGAGCCCATATAAGGACTTCTTTAAACGGATTACAGACTCCCCTCAACTACATAACTAGGTGGTTGAATCATATAAATATTCTCCCGTATATCGCCATTTAAGAAAGCATTTTTTACATCATGTTGATAGACGGGCTAAGAAGAGTTAGCGGCAAGCGATAATAGGATACGTACCAAATTTAACATGGCAATAGGGGAGAAGGTATCCTCATAATCCACTCCATAACATTGAGTGTACCCTTTAGCAATGAGGTGGGCCTTAAGGCGAGCAATGGAACCATCTGGATTATGTTTGATGGAAAATACCCATTTACAACCCACTGGTTTCTTACCTGTCGAAAGAGGTGCTAAGCTCCATGTCTGATTTTTATATAAGGCTTGCATTTCCTCATCCATAGCCGCCTTCCATCCAGGATGTTTTAGGGCCTCCTTGTTATGGACTCTATAGCATCACGAGTTACCAACAGGCATAGGAATCAATGAAAGTGTTTTTCAATTTCCATGTAATTGTTTCTTGGTTTGGTTTTGTCTTTGGTTTGGGTTGGTTTAACATTTATTGGTTTGAACCATTGACCCAAGAGGTCTTTAGTGTTTTGGACGTCCTCAACCCTATTTAAGGGGATGGCTAGGGTAATGAGAATTATGAATTGAGTCTACTTTAGCTAGAGTAAATTAGATAAACAGGTCAAGAGCTCCTTCAAGCTCTCTTCCGTTTTCCCCCCAATTCTCCTTTCCGAAATTCAATACCCATCAATCCCTCATTCCATCTCAACGTCAAGCAAGGTGATGGAAGGAAGAGAAGAGAGGAGGGTGACAAGATCCATGTCTCGTGAGGATCCTAACAACATGGTATCAGACAGGTCCACCCTCGGTGATTCCTCTTCTCCAGAGGACATACGTCAAGTACTTTCAGAACTTCAACAACGATCCACTCTTCAAGGTACTAAAATTTCTCACATCAATAATACCTTACAAAAATTGGAATCATCTCTACAAACCGTCATCCAACAACTTGCTGCACTTCAAGCACCAACGCCACCACCAGCAACCAATTTTCAACCACAACCAGTACCCCACCAACAATTCACGCCACCACCAAATCCACCCTTGCGCCAACCAATGGGTTCCATGGCAACTCACGCACAAGGACCATCAGTAGTTCCAAGGTACTTTAAACTTAACTTTCCTACATATGATGGCTCTAAAGATCCTTTACTGTGGTTCACGAAATGTGAACAATTCTTCTATCATCAACAAACGGTGGAAATGGACAAGGTTACTTTGGCCGCCTACCACCTACTCGATGAAGTGCTCATGTCGTTCCATCACTACCGAAATGTCCATTCCATTCATGATTGGCTGCACTTTAAACATGCTTTCCAGTTGAGGTTTGGACCTCCAGCTAGCAGCAACCCATTGGGAGAATTGATCAACTTTAAACAAACAAGCACCTTAGAAGTTTACCAAAAAACGTTCCAAGAAAAGTTGGCCCAAGCTAGTGAATTTGTTCCTCCTCACCTACATGTTCAGATTTTTAATGCTGGATTGACAGAGGCGGTTAGATTGGAAGTGGAATTACTTGGTCCGACAGATTTGGACTCAGCAATGAATTATGCCAGAGCTGTGGAACACAAATAGAGAGTTCTAAAAGAGTCTTTACAACGAAAACCATTTTGGAACAACAGAATACAGGGTACTGCATCTGGTCCAGTGTGCCTCCACACTCTATGCCACGTAAATTTTTGACTAAACAGGAAATGGACGCTCGAAAGGCAAAGGGCCAATGTTTTAATTGTGACGAATAATTCCTGCTAGGACATACCTGTAAACGTTTATTCAGTATTGAACTGTTGGAAGAAGATTCAAAAGAGCTTCTTGAAAATGAAATTGTTGAAGAGGTACAACAGGAACCAGAGCTCTCCCTCCATGCCATGCATGGCCTGCGTAGTTCTAATACCATGCAGGTAAAGGCCAGGTTACATCATCTCATGCTACTTGCTTTAGTTGATTCAGGCAGCACACATAATTTTATCAGTGAACCAGCCGCGCAACAATTGGGATTGGCAATTCAACAACAAAGGGGACTCTCAGTTTCAGTGGCCAATGGGGCCAAAATTGCTAGTGTAGGGTTATGTGCTAACACCCCTTTCACCATTGAGGGGCATTCATTTCAGGCAGATTTACTAGTCATTCCATTGGCTGGATTTGATTTGGTGCTCGGGGTCAAATGGCTCCAGTTCTTAGGACCTATATTATGGGACTTTCAGGCTCGGACTATGACATTTTCAGCACCACAGGGCCAGATTACATTACAAGGTATTGTGGCACAGGTACCTAACGCACTTCACACTTTACATCTTCAGCACACCGGTGATGCTAAGTTAGCTCCGTTACTTACAGCATTTGCAGATTTATTTAATGATCCCACAAGTCTACCACCAGTGTGTCATTGTGATCACCGCATTCTTTTAAAGTTGGGAACTGATCCAGTAGTGGTGCGGCCTTATCGTTACCCGCATATACAGAAAGATGAAATAGAACGACAGTGCATGCATATGCTCGCTCAAGGGATGATCCAGCCCAGTCGATCTCCTTTTTCATCACCAGTGTTACTTGTACGTAAAAAGGATAAATCATGGAGATTTTGTGTCGACTATAGGCAACTCAACTTGCAAACAATTAAGGACAAGTTCCACATTCCAGTCGTGGACGAGTTGCTGGATGAGTGACATGGTGCTACAATTTTTACCAAATTAGATTTGAAATCGGGCTATCATCAAATAAGAGTTCACCCGACGGATGTGAAGAAGACTGCCTTCCGCACACATCACGATCATTTCAAGTTCCTCGTCATGCCCTTCGGTCTCTCCAATGCACCATCCACCTTTCAGGCCCTCATGAATGAGGTCTTTTCATCACTTCTACGCAACTATGTGTTAGTTTTTTTTTATGACATTCTAGTCTATAGCAAAAATTGGGAAGAACATCACCACCACCTCCATCAGGTATTTACCATTCCACGCTCTCATCATTTGGTTTTGAATAAATCAAAATGTTCTATGGGTACATCTGAGGTGGCATATTTGGGCCACGCCATATCAGTTGTGGGCGTGAAAGTTGACCAGAGCAAGATACAAGCAGTAACAGATTGGACGATTCCCACCTCCATCACAGCATTAAAGGGATTTTTGGGCCTAGTGGGATATTACAGAAAATTTATCCAATCTTATGGCATGATAGCAAAACCACTCAACAACCTGATAAAAAAGAATGCCTTCCACTGGTCTTCTTCAACGGAACAGGCCTTTCACCTGTTAAAGGAGGCCTTAGCCTCAGTGCCAGTCCTACAATTACCAGATTTTGAGGGAGACTTTGTGGTGGAATGTGCTGCATCCGGGGGAGGTATAGGGGCAGTGTTACAACAATTGGGACACCCCATTGCTTCTTTCAGCCGTCAGTTGGAACAACACCACCATAAGTTAGTTGCCTATGAGAGGGAATTGATTGCGTTAGCCAAGATTGTCCAAAATTGGTGACCTTATTATAGAATTTAGGATCTCATGAAAGGAACTTTAGATAAACAAGAAAGAAGAAGAAGAAGAAGAGAGAAGGAGAAGAGAAGAAGAAGAACATGGAAGAAGAGAGTTTGGATTAAGGGAGAAGAGGGTTGCGTCAAAAAGAAAAATGAGGGCTGGACGAATTTGTGGAAAGAGAGGAGAGTGCTTCAAGGCCCTACCTCTTAGCCAATGCCTTTATTTATAGTTTTACAATACCCTTAGGGCTACAACTTGATAAAACAAAAGACATAAAAGGAACACATATTTACACTTCTATGCCATCTTTATGGAAAGTACCATATTTTACACATATGCCACTCCTTTGACATGTGGGCTTCTTGTCTTGAGCTCATGGGCTTGAGCCCATCTTGCAACACTTATCTTTGGGGACGACCGTTTCTCATTCGTACAGATCATTGCAGCCTCAAGTATCTTCTTGAACAGCGCCTCACCACATCCCCACAGCAGCATTGGTTAACTAAACTCATGGGCTTCGATTTTACGGTTCACTATAAGCCAGGTAGTTCGAATTTGGGGGCTGATGCTTTATCACGTCGGGATAATTCAGCCACACAAATTTATGCTATCAGTCACCCACGCTCACTAGTATTAGATTCGATTCGTGAGGAAGTACATCAATATCCAGATCTTATGTCATTATATCAGGATATTCAACAGGGGACAGCAGCTCCTCATTGGACGATTCAGGACCGTCTCATACTCTACAAAAACAGGATTTTTTTGCATAATACATCCCCACTTCTTCACACCATCCTGTCCTCTATCCGTGATAGCACACATGAGGGTCGACAGAAAACATATTTCCAAATCATTCGGGACTTTTACTGGAAGGGCTTGAAGAGCACAATTGCTGATTATGTAGCTGCTTGTCAGATTTGTCAACGAAACAAGGCCGAATCTTTAAGTTCGGCCAGCCTACTGCAACCTCTGCAACTACCGTATCAAATCTGGTCTGACATTTCCGTGGACTTCATTGCTGGACTTCCCATTTCAACAGGTAAATCTGTGATATTCGTCGTCGTTGATCGGTTTTCAAAATATGGTCACTTCATTGCTTTGGCGCATCCATATACTGCTGCTCAAGTCGCTCAATTATTTATGGACAACATTGTCCGATTACATGGAATTCCCTCATCCATTATCAGTGATAGGGATGCCATTTTTACCAGTATATTTTGGAAGGAATTATTCAAATTACAGGGCACCCAATTGGCATTTTCGTCTGCATATCATCCACAAACGGACGAACAAACAGAGGTTGTCAATCGCACGATTGAAATGTATCTTCGTTGTTTTGTGGGGGACGCACCTAGAAGGTGGGTGAAATGGCTTTCATGGGCAAAATTTTGCTATAACACATCTTACCACATAGCACTGGGAACTACACCCTTCAGGGTAGTTTATGGCAGAGATCCACCTTGTCTATTACCATATGAACCTGGGGCATCCAAAGTCGTCACTTTGGACCAAGCGTTAGCTGAACGAGATGCTATGCTCACTGAGGTACGTACTCATCTATAGGAGGCCCAACACTCTATAAAATGCTATTATGATAATAAGCACTGGGAGGCATCTTATTTCCCTAGAGACTATGTGTGGTTAAAGCTTCAACACTACCGCCAGCTGTCCCTGACTGCATCCAAGCACCATAAACTGTCTCCAAAATATTATGGTCCATTTCAAGTATTGGACAAAATTGGGCCTGTGGCATACCGCTTGCAACTACCACCGGAATCAAAGATCCACAATGTATTTCACGTCTCCCAATTGAAGCCCTTCCAGGGTGACTCGCCCCTACTGCACACTCCACTACCGCCACTAAATGAGGGCAGAGTCCTTTCTATTCCAGTTCAGGTAGTACAAGCACGCCACATTTAAGGTGATTGGGAAATTCTTGTCCAGTGGGCCGATGCCGACCCCAGTGACACCACATGGGAGCCGTTATCAGCATTTCGACTCTTATATCCTTCCTTCGAGCTTGAGGACAAGCTCTTTCTCCAGGAGGGGGGTGATGTTATGGACTCTATAGCATCACGAGTTACCAACAGGCGTAGGAATTAATGAATGTGTTTTTCAATTTCCATGTAATTGTTTCTTAGTTTGGGTTGGTTTAGCATTTATTGGTTCGAACCATTGACCCAAGAGGTCTTTAGTGTTTTGGACGTCCTCAACCCTATTTAAGGGGACGGCTAGGGTAATGAGAAGTATGAATTGAGTCTTCTTTAGCTAGAGTAAATTAGATAAATAGGTCAAGAGCTCCTTCAAGCTCTCTTCTGTTTTTCCCCCAATTCTCCTTTCCGAAATTCAATACCCATCAATCCCTCATTCCATCTCAACGTCAAGCAAGGTGATGGAAGGAAGAGAAGAGAGGAGGGTGACAAGATCCATGGCTCGTGAGGATCCTAACAATGTCTATCCTCTAGCGATTATCTTCAACTAATTGCCTCAAATCCTCAGGGGAAGAGGAATCCCCAAGGGTGGACCTGTCTAATGTTTGGTTCTTCCCGAGCCATGGATCGAGTCACCCTTCTTTCCTCTCTTCCCTCCATATTGAATCTTGACACTAGAAGAGGATTCTTGTTTCTTAAACGTGGAATGATTGAGCTTTGAAGGAAGCTCGACCTAGACCTCAGTGGGAGAATCCGACCTAGACCTTTGAGGGAGAATTTGACCTGTTTAATTCTAATTTTCTCAATACTTACTTTCCTACACCTTGACGTCCCCATAAATAGGGTTGAGGACAGAAATACAAATTAGACCCATGGGTCAATTGATTCATGCCATATTACATCTAAACCAAACCAAACCAAACTAAACCAAATAGAATTACATTAAAAGTAAATTGACATAATTAAATTCATATGCCTATGGATAACTCGTGATGCTATGGAGTCCATAACACAAAAGCACAAATTCCTTGATGATTTGGTGCTTCCTCTCATGGAAAATTTCTATTCCTTTCGTTGTCATTGCCTGATTTGGTCCACGATTTCATCAAATTGCATTGAGTAATTGTTATTTGAAAACGCCCCTTGCAATTGACCTCGGCATTTGAATTTCCTCATGATGGAGATTGGACATACAAGTAGTAAGAGTGACATACTCCGCATTACTACAATCCCGTTAAGGGGCCTCTTCAATTATCTTAGCTAGTCACAATCGGTACGGCAGGTTCTCATTACTCGTGACCTTCTCAGTTACGTAATCAAACTCCTCCTCCAATTGATGAAGAAGATGTAGCCAACTTCAAGTGGGTTAAAAATGATAACCAGGTTATTAGTTGGCTCATCAATAGCATAGAAGTGCATGAAGTTAACAATGTGGTCTACTTGGAAATATCCAAGGACATTTGGGACACATGTGTTAAGCTATACTCCAATACGACCTCCTTACAAAAATTATTCGATGTCTTACAAAGTATGTTGAAAACTAAACAAGGACATAACATTCATGAGTTTTTGGCCCGGTTTTGGGGCCTTCTCCAAGAATGGAAAATCTCTCAGCCATATTCAACAGACATTACAGTTCAAGAAAGGCAATGAGAGGCCTTTCTAGCAGCCATTTTCTTGACAAATATCAAGCCCTACCTTGAGGTTGCTAAGACCTAGCTTCTTAGCTCCTTCACTCTTCCATCCTTCAATGACATCAGTGCCACATTGCTACAGATCCCTGATTCATCTCCTACTTCGCCCATTGATGCTCCATCTATTTTGTACTCCGGCAATAGGGCTACATCATCCTCATACCGAGGACGCGGCATAAATATTAGAGGGAGTCACAATAGAGGTGGTAGAACGAGTCTGACCCATTCCCACACTAAGCCTCGCCTTTGTAATTATTGTGGTGGTCAGAACCACCTTATGGAAACCTGTTGGAAACTTCATGGCAAGCCTGATTGGGCCATGACAAACCCAACTTCCGTTAATGTTGTTAAACGGGAAGAAAAGTTTGACTCCCAATCCGGGAAAGTGACTCTCACAACTGAAGACTATACCGCATTTAAAAAGATAAATTCTCTAATGGAGTCATCCATTCCACTATTACCTATTGCTGCTACAACCATTGCCTCAGGTATGATTTCTTCCTCTTCATCCTCTTCCTCTTGGATCATCGACTCTAGGTCCTCCGAACATGTAACAAATAACAAACACATGCTTCATTCCTTATCTCCATGTCTTCCCTAGAAATTTGTAACTATTGCTAATGGTGCCCAAACCAAAGTACTTGGCAAGGGCTCCTCATCTCTTACATCTTCTATCCCTCTTCAAGATGTTTTTGGTTGTCCCTTCACGTCCCCCAAAATAGGGTTGAGGACGAAAATACAAAGATGACCCATTAGGTCAAGTGGTTCACGCCACATTACACTGAACCAACCCAAATTAAACCAAACCAAATAAAGTAAACCAAACCGAACTGAAATTACATGAAAACTAAATTGACATAATTTAATTCCTATGCCTATGGATAACTCGTGATGCTATGGAGTCCATAACATCACCCTCCCCTTGGAGAAAGAGCTTGTCCTCAAGCTCAAAGTATGGGTAGAGGGTGTGAAACGCCACTAATGGCTCCCATGTCGTGTCACTGGGGTCAGCATCAGCCCATTGCACTAAGATCTCCCAATCACCGTGAATACGTCGAGTTTGTAATACCTGTGCCGGGGTAGAAAGTACACGTCCCTCATGGAGTGGTGGCAGCGGGGTGTGCAGCATGGGCGAATCACCGTGGAAGGCCTTTAATTGTGAGACATGAAAGACGTTGTGAATTCTGGCCTCTTGCGGAAGCTGCAATCTGTAGGCCACTGTCCCAATGCGGTCCATCACCTGAAAGGGACCATAATATTTTGGAGAGAGCTTGTGACGTTTGGAGGCTGTTAACGACAGCTACCTGTAGTGTTGGAGACGCAACCAAACATAATCTCCAAGAGAAAAGAAGACTTCCCGGTGCTTCTTGTCATAATATTGTTTCATAGAATTTTGTGCCTTCTGTAGATGAGTGCGCACCTCTATGATGAATGTGTCTCTTTCAGCCAATGCTTGGTCGAAAGTTGTGACTTTAGAGGCCCCTGGTTCATAGGCTAAAAGACGGGGAGGTTCTCTACCATATACCACCTTGAATGGGGTTGTGCCAAGAGCACTGTGGTAGGAGGTGTTGTAACAGAACTCAGCCCAGGCGAGCCACTTAACCCACCTCTTAGGTGAGTCCCCCACGAAACAGTGGAGATACATTTCAATGGTTCTGTTGACGACCTCTTTCTGACCATCAGTCTATGGATGGTAGGCTGAGGAAAAGGCTAACGTTGTGCCTTGTAACTTGAAGAGTTCTTTCCAGAAGGTACTTGTAAAGATTGCATCCCTATCACTGGTAATTGAATTAGGCATCCCATGTAATCGTACAATGTTATCCATAAAAAGTTGAGCTACCTGCGTTGCAGTGTAAGGATATGCCAGAGGAATGAAATGCCCATATTTAGAGAAACGATCCACCACTACCAGGATAACAGATTTACCTGACGAAGAGGGAAGTCCATCTATGAAGTCCATAGAAATATCAGACCAGACCTATGACGGAAGCTGAAGTGGTTGGAGCAACCCCGCTGGACTTAATGTTTCAGCTTTATTCCATTGACAAGTCTGACAAGCCGCCACATAATCAGCTATACTGCGCTTCATGCCCCTCCAATAAAATTCCCTACTGATTCGAAAATATGTTTTCTGTCGGCCCTCATGTGTACTGTCATGGAAGGAGGCCAGAAGGCTGTTAATCAGAGGGGATGTGTAGTGTAGAAAAATTCTGTTTTTGTAGAGGACGAGATTGTCCTGAACCGTCCAACGTGGTGCCGCTGTGCCCTGCTGGATATCCTTGCATAAGGCCTCTGATAAGCTGCCAACTTGTGGTGGTGTTGGCCCAGTTGACGACTAAAATAAGCAATCGGGTGGCCCTGTTGGTGCAACACTGCGCCAATACCGCCCCCTGAAGCATCCCATTCCTCTACAAAGGACTCCTCAAAGTCGGGGAGCTGCAAAACTAGGGCTGATGATAAGGCGTCTTTCAATTGCTGAAAGGAATGAGCGGCTATCTCTGACCAGGAAAAAGCATTTTTCTTGAGGAGATTGTTGAGCAGAGCTGCAAGCTGGCCATAGTATGAATAAATTTTCTATAATATCCAGCTAGGCCCAAAAATCATCTTAAGGCTGTAATAGATGTAGGAATAGGCCAATCTGTGACCGCTTGTATCTTACTCTGGTCTACCTTCACCCCTGATGCTGAAATAACGTGACCCAAATATGCCACTTCTGATGTGTCCATAGAACATTTTGACCGATTTAAAACCAAATGATGTGAACGTATAAGAGAAAATACCTGGTGAAGGTGCTGAAGATGTTCTTCCCAGCTGTAGCTATAGACCAAAATATCGTCGAAAAAGAACAATACATATTTTCGCAATAGAGGGGAAAATACCTCATTCATGAGGGCCTGGAAGGTGGAAGGCGCATATTATAGACCAAATGGCATTACGAGGAATTCAAAATGGCCGTGATGTGTGTAGAACGTTATTTTCTCCACATCTGATGAATGAACTCGGATTTGATGATAGCCAGATTTCAAATCGAGTTTAGTAAATATAGTAGCTCCGTGTAGCTCATCTAACAGTTCGTCCACCACTGGAATAGGAAATTTATCTTTAATTGTATGGGCATTGAGTTGTCGGTAATCCACACAGAACCTCCATGATTTATCATGCTTGCGGACTAGTAATACCGGTGAAGAAAAAGGAGACCTACTGGGCTGAATAATACCCTGTGCTAACATCTGCTGGCACTGCCTTTCAATCTCATCCTTCTGTAAGTGAGGGTAACGATACGGACGTACCATTACCGGCTCGATCCCTGTTTTCAAACGGATACGGTGATCACAGTGCCTAAGTGGCGGTAAGGCAGTAGGGTCTTGAAAGATATCCTCAAATTCTGTAAGTAAGTGAGATAACTGGCATGTATTTGTGGACTGGACCTGGGCAACCTGTAGTGCGCAGGTGAGTGGTGCTTGTGTGCCATGCAATATAATCTGATGTTGGTCCTCTATAAAATACATGGTTAGAGCTTGGAAATCCCATAGTATTGGTCCCAACAATTGTAGTCATTTAATTCCTAGCACCAAATCGAATCCTGATAGTGGAATCATCAGAAAATCTGCAACAAATTTATATCCCTCAATATCAAAGAGTGTGGCTGGTGATATGCCTACACTAGTAATTTTAGCCCCATTGGCTACTGATACAGAAAGACCATTCTGTTGTTGTACTACTAACCCAAGTTGTTCTGCCGTTTGCTGATTGATGAAATTATGTGTACTACCCGAGTCAACTAAAGCCAGTAATTGTAAATGATGTAATTGGGCTTTAACCTGCATTGTGCTTGCACTGCGTAGACCAGTCATAGCATGAAGGGAAATCTTTGGATCTTCGTGGTCAGTTTCCACAATTTCTTCCTCTTGTGGTATTTCGTCTCCATCCTCCCACAGACATATACTGAATAATTGTTTGCAGTGGTGATCAAAAACATACTGTTCATCACAATTAAAACAGAGGCCCTTGGCCTTTCTCTGCTCCATTTCCTGTCTAGTAAGTTTTTTGAAGTAAGGAGCAGGTGGAGCTGAATTAGAGATGTCTGGGCGTGGGGCTGCACTATCTCTAAATCTTGGAGGTCCATAGGAATGGTTTGGCGCAGAGGCATTGTGCCTTCCTGGCCAAGCTGGTTTTCTGACCAATGACTCCTTTAGAACACGCTGCTTGTGCTCAATTGCTCTGGCTAAATTCGTAGCGTGGTCTAAATCTGTAGGAGCATGTAATTCAACTTCTAAACGCAGAGCTTTTGTCAAACCAGTAGTAAAAATATGAACATACTGTGTGTGGCTAACAAACTGGTTTGCTCGGGCTAACCTTTCCTGGAAGGTCTTTTGGTACACCTCTAGTGTTCCAGTTTGTTTGTAATTGATTAATTCGCCCAATGGATTGCTACTAGCAGGAGGACCAAATCTCATCATGCAAGACTGTCTAAAAGTTGCCCAATCCTGAACCACTTGGTCATTTCGGAATTGGTGGTACCATAGAAGCGCTTCATCGAGCATGTGGTAGGCGGCCAAATGCACTTTCTCATCCGCATGTGTTTTTTTATGGTAAAAGAACTGATCACACTTGGCTAACCAAATCAAAGGGTCCTTAGACCCATCATACGTAGGAAAGTCAAGTTTTAAATACCTGGGCACAGTGTTTGGTCCTTGAACGGCAGGCTCCAGATGGGAATGGTGTTGACGCATTGGTGTTTGTGGGGGAGGTGGTGGGTGGAATGGATGGTGTTCAGCCAATGGAGAGTAGGCAGCTGGAGGTTGGGCTCGTGTATCATGGTCCTCTTGTCGCCGATGGAGAGCTTGGATGACAGCATCCATTGATTTTATTGTCTCACGCAAATCAGAGGTTGTTTGACGCACCTCTTCCAGGGCATGAGCCTGGTTATCTGTCCTTTGCCTGTTATCTTCCACTAACTGTCTCAAATCGTCAGGGGAAGAGGAATCCCCAAGGGTGGACCTGTCTGATACCAAGATGTTAGGTTCTTCCCTTGCCATGGATCAAGTCACCCTTCTTTCCTCTCTTCCCTCCATGGTTGATCTTGACGTTGGAGGAGAAACCTTGTTTCTTGAACGAGTAATGGTGGAACTCAATTTCGAATGAAGGAGCTTTGGAGGAAGCTCAACCTTGGACCTCAAAGGGAGAATCCGACCTTGACCTCTGAGGGAGAATCAGACTTGTAAAATATAATTTTCTCAATACTTGCCTCTCTTTTCCTTCACGTCCCCCTAAATAGGGTTGAGGACGAAAATAAAAAGATGACCCATTAGGTCAAGTGGTTCACGCCACATTACACTGAACCAACCCAAATTAAACCAAACCAAATAAAGTAAACCAAACCGAATTGAAATTACATGAAAAGTAAATTGACATAATTTAATTCCTATGCCTATGGATAACTCGTGATGCTATGGAGTCCATAACACTTTGGCACAACCGACTTGGCTATCCATCTACATCTTCACTTTGTCATTTACTTCCTTCATTCACTTTCTACTTTCAATTGTGGGTTTGTTAATTAAGTAAACACCTTAGGACTACATATTCTCCTCGCCTTACAACTACAAGTGCTGCTCCTTTTGCTTTAATACACTATAATGTATGGGGACCTTTGTGTATCTCTAATATTTCTCAAGTTAAATACTTTATTACATTTGTTGATGACTTTACTCGAGTCACTTGGTTATATCTATTTAAAGAACAATTTGAAATCATTCCTATTTTTAAAACCTTTCATGTTATGGTGTTCACTCAATTTGGAAAGAAAATTCAAATCCTTAGGTCCAATAATGTTAAGGAATACTTAACTAGTGAGTTCCAATCATTCTGTGAGGGTAATGGGCTTATCCATCAAACATCGTTTGCCTATACCCCTCAACAGAATGGTGTTGCTGAAAGAAAGAATCGTCACCTTCTTGAAGTTTCTTGGGGCCTCCTCTACTCCATGAAGGTACCCTACTTTTATTAGCCTCATGTTATACTTATGGCCTATTTTCTTATCAATAGGTTACCTTTATCTATTCTTAGCAATAAAACTCTTTACCAATGGAGTGGAAGTTGTACTGTAGGACAACGCCAATGCCACCAACGAACGCCTCACACTCGACCACAAATAATTAGTCAAAATTTGGGAGTTGCAGAACTGGTGCGGAGGTGAGAGCTAGTTTGAGATCTCTGAAAGATTATGTGGCCTAGTCATTCCAAAAGGAGGCTGGTCAATGGTACTGCTAACGGCCCATAATTTTTATGAACTTTCTGTAGTAGCCAACTAACCCCAAAAACCCTCTCAAGGTGGAGTTATTTGGAGGTTGTGGCCAATCAGAAATGGCTTGAATCTTCTCGGAATCAACGGTGACCCCTGCATGTGAAATAATATGGTTGAGATAGGCCACATGTGACTTCGCAAAAGAGCATTTTGGTTGTATATGTTGATGATATTATCTTAACCAGCAGTGATCCCGAGGGCATTCATAAAACCAAGGAAAAGATATGTGAAGAATTTAAGACAAAAGATCTTGGACTACTTAAATACTTTCTAGGTATTTAAGTACTACAATCCAAACATAAGATTATACTATCTCAAATGAAGTATGTCCTTGATCTACGGGAGGAGACATGAATGATGGGGTTTAGACCAATAAAAACCCCTAAGGATTCCAATACAAAATTATATGCAGACACTGGAGAAGATGTGGATATTAGAAAATATCCAAGATTTGTGAGTCAATACATGCACAAACAATAACTTACTCACTGGCAAACACTAGAAGGAATATTGTGATATTTTAAATGAGCTCCAGGAAGAGGGCTTCTCTATAAGAACCATGGTTACTTCAACATAGAAGGGTTCTCAGATGCAAACTAGGCCGGATCCCCAGTTGATAGAAAATATAATTTGGGATATTATACAATGGTTGGAGGAAACTAGGCAACATAGAGAAGCAAGAAGCAGAATGTAGTTGCAAGGTCCAGTGCAGAAACATAATACAGGGCCATGACACACACAATTAGTGAGCTTCTATGGATCAAATCCCTTTTCACTAAACTGGGATGCTATAAAGATACCCCTATGGATCTACATTGCGATAATCAGACAACAATACATATCACCTCCAATCTGGTCTTCCATGAGAGAACAAAGCACATTGAAGGAGACAGCCATTTCATACAAGAGAAAGTCCAAGCTGGCATATTATCTCTCAAACATATCTTTTCACAAGGGCAAGTTGCAAACATTCTCACCAAACCAGTCAATCATAAGATCTTGTCCACCATCTGCGGCAAGCTGGGCATTTACGATGTTTTCTCACCCCTAACTTGAAGTGGAGTTTTATAAGGTGGGACCCACCATGACCACACGAGCTGGCATGATTAGTCACCCCATGAGGTGGCATGATGTGTCATCACACGAGCTGGAATCCTTATCACATGAGTTGAAATATTTGGTAATCTTCCTTGATTAATGTAATTAGTTTATCTTCCCTTGATTTAAGTAGATTTGGATAATCATGATTGATGTAATTAGGGATATTAGGGATTCTAACTTATCTCTGAAGTTTCCCTAAATATGTAACGGAAATAGTATAAATAGGGATCTTGGTTGAAGGGTTCAATCAAGCTCTCCACTTCTCAACTCGAGGAAGAATCTCTTTCTAGCATAAAGTCTTTTTCTCTCTTTTCTCTTCTCTCCTCTCTACCCGAGCTCTCTCTCTCTATTTGCTCTTTTTCTTCTCCCTCTCTCATATTGCTTGAGGTTTCAATCATGAGATCCTGAATTCAACAATATTGTATTAACCGGCAATGATGCGCATGGCATACAAGAAGTGAAAAAAATGATATGTCATAAATTTAAAACTAAAGATCTTGGACATCTAAATTATTTTTTTTTGGATAGAAGCTCTTCAATCCAAGTATGGGATATCATTATCTTAGAGGAAGTATGCCTTGGACCTCTTTGAAGAAACAGGAATGATGGGGTGCCGCCCAACTGATACACCTATGGATGTGAATATTAAATTATGTGAAAGTTCTGGAGAAGATATTGATATTGGCAAATATCAAAGACTTGTGGGCAAATTTATCTACCTCATGGTAACTAGACTAGACATATCATATGCATTAAGTGTGGTGAGTCAGTACATGCATAAACCACAACTTACCCATTGGAAGGCCTTGGAAAGGATATTACGATACTTAAAAAGGAGCCCTAGGAAGAGGGTGCTTTATAAGAAAAATGGCAACATCAACATAAAAGGTTTCTCAGATTTCGATTAGGCTGGATCACTTGATGATAGGAAGTCCACTTCTGGATATTGCACTCTTGTTGGAAGGAACTTGATTACATGGAGAAGCAAGAAGCAAAATGTGGTTGCAAGATTTAATGCAGAAGCAAAATACTGGCCTATGGCTCACAGAGTCAGTGAACTCTTATGGATCAGGTCCCTTCTCACCAAATTAGGATTTTATAAAGGAGGTTCTATGGGTCTATATTGTGATAACCAAGCAGCTTTTCATATTACTTTGAAGTTAGTCTTCCATGAAAGGACCAGACACGTTGAGGTGGACTACCACTTTATACGGGAAAAATTTCAAGTGGGTATAATCTCCCTCATAGATGTTTCATCACAAGTGCAAGTAGCGATTCTTACTAAACCAGTTATGTCTAAGATCCTATCCTTCATATGTGACAAGCTGGGTATTTATGATTTTTTTCTCCTCCAGCTTGAGGGGGAGTGTTAGAAGATGGGCTCAGGCCCATACATCCAAGGTGAGATAGCCCACACATCAAAGAGGTGGCATATTGGTAAAAAAGAAGACTTCTCATAAAGATGGCATGAAATTGTAATTACTTGTCTCTTTTATGTCTCTTCTCTTGTAATATTGTAGCCCTATGGGCATTGTAAAAAGCTATAAATAGAGGCTCTTGGCTAAGAGGTAGGGCATCAAGCTCTCTCCCCCTTTTCTCAAAATCGTCCAAGCTCTCTCCCTCCTTGGTAGGCGCTCTCTCTTCTCCCTCTTCCAAACTCTCTCCCTTTGGTAGTAGATCTCTCCTCTTTCTCTTCTCCATCTTCTTCTTACTTTGGTTGAGGTTCTTATCATGGGACCTGAAATTCTACATCCTGAAAGATGGGCCCAAACCAAGGAAGGCCCACCCATCCAAGAGATGTAGAAGATGAGTTCAAGGCCCATAGACCAAAGAGAAGGTCCATACAATGATGGCAAGATGGTAAATAAAGAGTCATCTCATAGAGATGGCATTGATGTTATTAGGTTAAAGTTTTAGGGGCATTATTATAATATTTTAGGGTTGGACTTAGGCCATACCCTTCCCCATATGTCATATTTATAGGTATCAAAAGTATCAATATTACAAGTATACCCTTCACCCTAATAAAAATGAATAAGTGACAGAAACCGTAAACTAATTACATCAGTGCCACCTAATAACATCATATCTTCACCCTAATCAAGAGGCTAATTACTCTACGTGCTGGCCGATATAATCTAAAATAGATTTCATATCTTCCTTAATTAAGAAAGAATCTTAAAATCAAATAAAATCTCAAGAGATCTTGGACAAAATCAGAATATTTTGTAAAGAAGGAAACTTTCCTTCTAGATTATATGCGCCAACTTGTATTAAAGATCACAACCTTTGACTTCCTTGTTTCTCTTGAATATTTTAAGTTAGGAATCACATAGTATAATCCAATATAGAAAGCCTTCAACATGACAAAACACAACATCTTCCTTTCAATTTTTTTCCTTGTAGCAATTCAAGAATCCATCAACTACTCAATGAAGAAAAAACAAGAAAGCAATGAACAACAATCTTCTAAGAAGTTCAATGTATATACGCATAGGTTCGATCATAAAAAACCACAATTACAACAAGAAGAAAATAAGGGATGATCTAGATAAATGATTTTCCATGGCTTCACAGTAGCATCAAACATAAATCTGCTCCTTTATCGAATCTTGCATGGATTTGATGAAACTGAAGCTAGTACTCTTATGGTAATATATAAGATAGAATAACACTCAATTTTCATTCAATCTAGAACCAATCATGCTCAGTCACAATCCTTATTTCTAAGACAAAAATCATTAATCACCTCATAGGAAAAAAATAAAGCAAAAACTTATCTTTTACATGAGCACGAGATGCTCAATTTCGATCCTTCTTCAACAACAAAGCTCCACCAAGAATGTTGATTAAAAACTTGATTTATCAACAACTTCTCGGGATCCTAAACCCATAGTTCTAATACTATGTTGGATTTAGGATCCCATGATGATGAACGTGAAATAACCAGGCTAGGTAAGGAAGAAATTGTTAGGAATTAGACACCCTAATTCCAAACTAACGGGAGCAATAATAATAAACATGAAAGAAGGGAAAAGCAAGCACGTAAAAGCACAACAAGATTTATACATGTTCACCTCAAGGTGAGACTACGTCCCATCTTCCACCATTGTAGTAATCTACTATGAAGATGGAATAGTTTACAAGAGAAATCGCACACTTACAGGTATTTTCCTCTAACCTCTTAGGCTGCAACTCGAGATGTTCCTCGGATTAAGATCATAAAACCCTAATAGCGACGCCCCCCAATTTAAAGAGAAAATTAGGGAAACCGTATTATAAGAGTGAAATTCTCAAACTGTCCTTAATGAAACAACAATCAATATATAGTGGATCGGACGGGGGCTCCACCCGCGCCCCCTTCCAACCCCCACAATGACCTTACCGCAAAGGTCAATCAGCGACCAACTCTGCGTAAGGCGTTAATTAGGCACTACAACTTAAAAATCTCTCACTTGGAAACTAATCCATCATCAATATCTCCTCTGCAACAGCAAAAACTTCTCAATCCTCAAAGAGAACTCCAATTGAAGTTGCACACAACTTTATTTTCTTGATCGTAACGGTTTTCATCAACATATCAACCAGATTCTGACTCCCATGAATCTTCTCAAGTGTTAAGACTCCATCCTTCAGAGCCGTTCTAATGAAGTCATAATGCACCTGTATGTACTTTGTTCTGGCATGATAAACATCATTCTTTGCTAAATGAATAGCACTCTGATTATCACAATACAACACATTCCTCCCATGATTGAGATCTAATTCTTCCCAGAAAGACTACAGCCATACCATCTCTTTGTTGGTTTCGGTCACGATGACATATTCTGCCTCAGTGGTGGAAAAAGCAACTATCTTCTGCAACCTAGAGTAACTAATTGCTATACCATCCAATGTCAATACATATTCAACAGTACTCTTCCTGCCATCAATGTGTCCAGCCATGTTAGCATCTACATAACCATGTAATCCCAAGTCTCACTTTTTGAAACATAAGGCTAAGTCAATTCTGCCTCTCAAATACCTGAGAATCCACTTCACTGCTTCCCAATGTTGTTTACCCGGATTACTCATATATCTGCTCACAACTCCCACTGCATTAGCTATGTTTGGTCTAGTGCACACCATGGCATACATGAGTCTACAAATAGTAGAAGCATAAAGCACATTGGCCATGTTGGCTCGCTCTTGCTCTGTAGAAGGTGACTGCTCCTTAGAAAGCATAAAGTGACTAACCAAAGGAGTACTCACTAGTCTTGCATCATTCATGTTGAATCTACTTAGCACCTTCTTCACATATTCTTCTTGTTACAGTTTCATGACATCAATGTCTCTAGTAATCCTCATCCCAAGAATTTGTTTCGCAGCACCAAAATCCTTCATTGAAAACTTCTTGGACAACTCCCTTTTCAACTTATTTATTTCCTATTTGAAAGCACCTACTATCAACATGTCATAAACAAATAGTAGTAGAATTATATAGAAGTCATCAAGCTTCTTCACATAACAACAATGATTTGCCTAGCACCTTAAGAATCCATTACTACTCATAAAGGTCTAAAACTTCTTATACCACTATCTTGGAGCTTTTTAAGACCATACAAGCTCTTTTGAAGTTTGCACACCATTTTCTTCTTTCCTTGTGCTTTGAAACCCTATGGCTTCTTCATGTAAATTTCTTCCTCCAAATCACCATGAAGAAAAGTTATCTTTACATCCAACTGATCTAAGTACAAGTCTTCATTTGCTACTAGTTCAAGCACTGTTCGAATAGTAGTCAATTTCACTACTGGAGAGAAAATCTCAGTGTAGTCAATGCCTTCTTTTGGTTCAAAAGCCTTTTACCACCATTCTTGCCTTGTATTGCTTGTTGTCATCATGTTCGTCTTTTATTCGGTACACCCATTTATTCTGCAAGGCCTTCTTCCCTTGGTAACTCGGTCAAATACCATGTTTGATTGGAAAACAGTGAATCCATCTCGTCCTTCATGGCCAACTCCCACTTGGTTGATTCATCAACTTGCACAGCTTCCTCATAACTCTCTGGTTCACCTTTACCAGTCAATAAAATATAATTCAGTGCTGGGGAGTACATCTATGGTGGTCTGCTAGTTCTGGCAGATCTCTTGAGTTCAGTCATAGGAATGTTTTGATTTACTTCTGGGGGTATATTTTCCTGGTCTTCCTGAGCAATATTCTCCATCTCAATAATTGGAAGATCTTTTAACTAAATCACTTCAGGCTTCTTAGCTACATTGCTTGTGCTCTTAGAATCTGTTCTCAACCTATCTTTATACAAGACACCTTCATTGAAGATCTTGTCCTCCCAATAACCTTTCGACTTTGGTCATCCCTGAAGCAAGAACTAAACTTGATACCACCATAGCCAATGAAGAAGCATAATTTAAATTTATCATCAAGTTTACTTCTAACAACAAAATCAATATGAATATAAGCAACAAAACCAAACACTTTCAAGAAAGAAAGGTCTACCTCTTTGTCGCTCCAAACCTCTTCTGGTATTTTGCAATCCAATGGTTTTGAGATACCTCTATTGATCAAATAGGCAACAGTACTAATGGCCTCAGAGCATAACATCTTTGGCAATCCTGCATGCAATCTCATACTCCTTGTTCAAAGTCCTATTCATCCTCTCTGCCACATAATTTTGTTGAGGTTTTCCAAGAATGGTCGTCCTCATCTTGATTCCATTATCGGGATAGTATCACTTGAAATTATCATCTACGTATTCTCCCCAATTATCTGACTACAAGCACTTAACCTTCAAATCTATCTCATTCTCAGCCATTGTTCTCCATCTGTTGAATGTATCAAAGACTTCAAATTTCTTTTTCAAAAAATAAACCCATACCTTTCTGCTTGCATCATCAATAAATGTCACATAGTAGTTAGAACCACCAAGGGAAGTAACAGTTGAAGGCTCCCACACATCTGTGTGAACTAACTCCAATTTTGTTGTCTTTTGTTCCTTTCCAACCTTAGAAAATCTAACCCTTTTCTGCTTGCCAAAAAAACAGCCTTCACACAAACTATTATTTACTATTTTTAACCCTAGTAGCTTCACTTTGGACTGAAGGACTTTCATTCCCTTCTAACTCATGTGACTGAACCTATAGTGCTACTAGTAAGAATCAGTAACAACATTAACAACTACAACCGTGTCTCTGCAACTGGAAGTGATGTAAAGAGTTCTAGTTTTAACTCCTCGTGCAACTACCATAGCTCCCTTAGTTACTTGCGAAGCAGCACCATTAAAAGTCACAATATGACCTTCATCATCAAGCTGCCTTACTGAGATCAGATTACGCATAAGTTTTGGCACATGCCTCACCTTGTGAATTTTCCACACTGACCCATTTGACATTTTCAAACTGACATTACCAATACCGATAATATCCAAAGGTTCTCCATCAGCAACCAACTCAGCGTAACACAACTTCAATTTCTCGATCATAACAGTCTTTGTCAACATATTGGCCAAATTCTGACTTCCTTGAATCTTCTCAAGTGCTAAGACTCTATCCTTCAGATCTGATATGATGAAGTGATAATTCACCTGTATGTGTTTTGTTCAGGCATGATAAACATGATTTTTTGCTAAATGTATAGCACTCTAACAGTCACAATATAACATATTCTTCCCAAAAAGATTGCAGCCATACCATCTCTTTGTTGGCTTCGATCATGATGACGTATTCTGCCTCAGTGCTAGAAAGAGCAACTATCTTCTGTAACTTAGAGACCCAACTAACTACTGTACCACCCAATGTGTATACATATCCAGTGGTACTCTTCCTGCCATCAATGTCTCCAACCATTTTAGCATCTACATAACCCTATAATCCCAAGTCTGACTTTTTGAAACATAAGGTTGAGTCTTTAGTGCCTTTCAAATACCTAAGAACCCACTTCACTGCTTCCAAATGTTGATTACCCAGATAGCTCACAACTCCCACTACATGAGCTATGTCTTGTCGAGTACACACCATGGCATACATGAGACTGCCAATAGCAGAAGCATTAGGCACATTGGCCATGTTGGCTCGCTCCTTTTTTGTAGAAGGTGACTACTCCTTAAATTGCCTGAAGTGACTAGCTAAAGGAATACTCACTAGTTTTGCATCATTCATGTTGAACCTGCTTAGCATCTTCTTCACATATTCTTCTTGTGATAGTTTCAAGACATCAATGTGTTACGCACGTAATAACATTATTATTTTAATTATTTTTCTTTAATTTAATTTTTTTATTTCAGTTTTAGGCCACATAGGTATTTTTGGAATATTTCATTTTTAGGGGTATTTTTGTAATATTTTATCTTAAACCTTGTAAGGGTGAACCCTATTTAAGGGGTAAGAGTAATGAGAAAGACAAGCATTGATTTTAGGCTAAACAGGGTTTTGAGTTCTCCTCAACGAGCTCAGGGGTGTGCGTTCTCCTTAATGAACCTAGGGTTTTCAAGCTTCCCTTTGGCTTGATTTTCCTCTTCCTCCTCCCTACGAATCCACATGTCAGATCCGAGACCATAACAACTGGTATCAGAGCAGGAACACAATGAGCCATTCCCTAGAAGAATGGATTGCCATGTGCAGAGAATTATCCCTAGAAGAATGGATGGCTATGCGCAGAGAATTGGCAGAAGAACATGAACGGAGTATTCATAATAAAGTGGAAAGAATACATGAATGGCGTGAAACTTCCATTAAAAAAATTTGTGCAAGGAAACAACTGGTTGTCGCAGAAAAGGTCAAACGACCTCAAATCTCCAAGCAAGAAATAAGCACTAAAAGAGAGGCAGTTGATCGTGACGCTGTCTCGGATGGGCAGGAGAAGCAAGAAATCAGAGAGCCCTCTGTATCTCCAGCGGCGGCGACATCCAAAAAATAGGGATTCAGAAATTCCAAAATCAAAAGGGTATTCAGCACACCCTTCATCGGAAAATCCAGAATGGGGTTCGACATCAAACCCATTCCCATTCGACGCCATACGTCTTTCCGAACAGAAGATTCATGGAAATCCAAATCCGAACAGTTGGGACCAAGCTTTGGGGAAATCAGAAGGGTTTTCTGCCACAACATCGTTGGAACTAAATGATTTGGGTGCCACCTCTAATCCGAAATTGGGGACAATGGCAATCTCCAAATAGGAATGTCATGCGTAAAATTCCCGAGCAAGAAAAGAGGGCCCAGAAATTCCAAAATCACACCAAAGAGGGGTCACGACAAGCAACACTCGATTCCGGATAGGAGAAGGAAATTTTTTTGACGACTGTTCCGACTAGAAAATGTTTTTGAGAGCCCTCTATCCCGGAAAATCTCCAAGCGTCGAAGCCCCAAAGGGCTGCGGTCCTCCACCAGAGAAGGAGGAGACTTCGGCGGCTCCGTCAGACAAATTTTTGCTCAATCTTGCCCTCGGCAACCTAGTGGAAACAAAATTTCAACGCCTTTGGGGGTAAGTTTATGAACCGCCATCGAATTTTATGTCAAATCGGTTGTTCCATGGGGTTGATGGGGCTCTGAAGGCTTAAACAGCAACAACGTTGCTCGAAAAGTGGAGACGGAGCTTCTCTGTTCTGTGAAGCAGAGAACCAGTACCCAATTGCTGGGATTCAGGCTTGGGTGTTTGAATTTCAAGGTGAAATTTTTCTGAGCATGCCGGTATCCATAGAAAAAGTTTTATGGGGACTGGGGAGAATTTTTTTGGGGGGGCTTTGTTTTTCTGTTGATGAGCATAGTCCCTGTGTATATGTCCATTGTCAAATTGGATATTGGGGGCTTAATTTTTTGGGTCCCATGTCTGTAGTAATGAGAGACAGAGATGGGAAATTCCAATGTTTTGGATTGGTTAATTTTGAGAATGCAGCAGATGCTGCTCTTGCCATTGAGGGGCTTCATGACAAAAAAAAAATTGATGACAAGGAGTGGTATTTTGGGAAGGCTTTGAAGAAATCATAAAGTGAGATGGGATTGAAGGGACGGTTTGAGCAAATTTATAAGGTGATTGTAGACCAGTACCAAGGGGTGAACCTGTACTTGAAGAACCTGGTTGATAGCATCGATGATGAGAAGCTGAACCAATTGTTTTCTGAGTTTGGTCTACTTACTTCATGCAAGGTTTTTGTAGGGAACTTGATAAATGTGTTGAGTGGTATATATGCTACCATAACAGGTAGTTCTAAGGGCCCTACTGTAATAGGATATTCACATGATAGTAAGTTAAATTTGTCATTTCTTGGTTCTGCAAAGTATGGAGATAGATTTCTTGGTTCTGCACAGAAGGTTATTGCTAGTGGGGGAATGGTTAATGTGAACCTTGACAGGATAGAAGCAGTGCCCCACCCAGATGACCGGGTGGAGTATGAGTTGTGGACCAATAGCAATTATGAACGTGGGCATAAGAGTGACATGCTGATGCAATTTGTGAAGGATTTCAAGGGTACAGCATAGTTACTTGAACAAGTCAGATACAGCAAGTTCACACCTCACTACATACCTTGGTACTGTCCTCAGGCATTCACAATTAGCAAGCAATGCAAATCTCAGAGTATTAATCATAGGAGATATTGTGCACCTGATCCTGTACAATGTTTTAGTCAAGGATATGAAGGGAAAGATGTGGTTATTGCCAAATTGAGACAGTTATGTGTTTTAAAGGGTGGCACGTTTGATTCTCAAAGGGCAAGATTCACAAGATTTGCTCTTTCTACTGCAATGCCAATTTTTGAAACAATTAATTTTCTGAAGTCTGGTAAATTCCAGCCAATAGATTTTGATGCAATTATCTATAGAAGGAGGAGGGCAATGTATTATCCAGGTATAAATCAGCCTAAAGATGATGGTGAAAAGATTTCCTCATACCCTGATTATGCTTCCCATATTGATTACCGTTGGGGCTATGATGGTTTGAAGAAATCTATTTACTAGTTCATGTGTACACAAGATAGCATACTGGATAAATTCTGAGACACTTCACACGCCATTGAGGAAGATGCAAATTCAAATACCAGTCATTGTATTTCATACTTATTTAAAAAATCTCCTACGACAAAGAGAGTGGATGACTTAATGTATGATTTTTTTGTGGCCGGGTTGCACAGTAGGACGAAATGTCCATTGGTTGCTGCTATTACAGTGCAGAAATGGGCTCCACTAGATAGTCAGGTTGGAGCTACTTCAGAGATGATAAGAAAATTGGAAGAGGACGGGTAGTGGTTTGATGAAATACCTGGCAGACAGGGGGAATACTATCATTTATTGATTAGAAATTTGGGTTTTCTGGAATTGGTGCAAATTATGAATGGCACTGCTGTTGAGAGGTTTTGTGTGCGTAACAATGGGGCTAAAGTTGTGGTTGAAGGGGTTGGTGATCATGGTTAGGAGTACATGACGGATGGTACTGTAGCAGTACTTGGGAAACCTATAAGCAACTGTGCTCTGGATGGTCCATTTATCCTTTATGTTTCTAAGATGATTCCTGCCTCTGATAAAGGTCATTTTTTTGCGTTTGGACGTCCCTTTGCTGGTAAGGTCTGCACTGGTATGAAGGTCAGAATTATGGGCCCAAATTATGCACCGGGCCAGCAGAATGATTTATATGTGAAAAACGTCCAGAGAACTGTCATTTGGATGGGGACAGAGCAGGAGTCTGCTGAAGTTGTTCCTTATGGAAAAACAGAGTCTTTGGTTGGATTGGATCAGTTCATTACTGCTACTTTGATTGGTGAGAAAGAAGTAGTTGCTCACCCATTTCGATCCATGAAGTTTTCTGTGTCCCCAGTTGTGCGTGTTGCTGTCCAATGCAGAGTTGCTTCAGATCTTCCCAAGCTTGTTGAAGGTTTGAAACGGTCGGCCAAGTCAGATCATATGGTTGTTTGTGCAATTGCAGAGAGTGGTGTAAATATTGTAGCAGGAGCTGGAGACCTCCATCTTGATATCTGCCTTAAGGATTTGCAAGATTACTTCGTGGGTGGACCTGAAATCATTGTTTCTCCTCTAGTAGTTTCATTCTGTGAGACTGTAATACGCAAGTCTCCTTACAAACACAATCGGCTTTATATGGATGCTAGGCCAATGGAGTTTTACACTCTTCCTTTGGATCCAAATATTGGACAAATGCTTTTCATGGGATGTATTTTCCAGTGCCTTGATCCTGCATTGACAATTGTTGCTGCCATGCTGGAAAATTGTAGGCAGTGCCACCTGGCCAATGGGGGGCCACCGTGAAGGGTTGTTTCACACTAGTCCAAGACTGATGCAGGGCAGCAAGGCTATTGGGGGAGATGTGGTGACGTTCGACACACATCCCTCCCTGCGACCTTGAGGACACACTAGGAAACAAAAAAAATTTGCTACTCAGGTGGAATACTCAAGTTTTGACCGTCCAAAGGGAGGACACAGCTCTGTGGATGCTACTTGAGAACAGGTGGAGACATCGGCGTACAGACCCAACCTTCGATCTTGAGGACAAACACTTTCTCCCAGGGGGTGTAATGTTATGCACGCAATAACATTATTATTTTAATTTTTTTCTTTAATTTACTTTATTTTATTTCAGTTTTAGGCCACAGGGTATTTTTTGAATATTTCATTTATAGGGGTATTTTTGTAATATTTTATCTTAAACCCTGTAAGGGTGAACCCTATTTAAGAAGTAAGAGTAATGAGAAAGACAAGTATTAATTTTAGGTTAAACAGGTTTTGAGCTCTCCTCAACGATCATTAACGAACCTAGGGTTTTCAAGCTTCCCTTTGGCTTGATCTTCGTCTTCCTCTTCCTCCTCCCTACGAATCCACGTGTTAGATCTGGGACCATAACATAATGTCCCTAGTAATTCTCATCCTAAGGATTTTTTTTGTGACACCCAAATCCTTCATTGCAAACTTCTTAGACAACTCCCTTTTCAATTTATCTATTTCCCTTTTGCAAACACCTACTATCAACATGTCTTCAGCATATACATGTAGGTATCATCAAGCTTCTTCACATAACAAAAATGATCCACCTGGCACCTCAAGAAACCATTAATACTCATAAAGGTGTCAAACTTCTTATACCATTGTCTTGGAGCTTGTTTAAGACCATGAAAACTCTTTTGAAGTTTGCACACCATTTTCTCCTTTCCTTGTGCTTTGAAACCCTGTGGTTTCATCATGTAAATATCTTCCTCCAAATCACCATGAAGAAAGGTTGCCTTTACATCCAACTGCTCTAATGCAAGTCTTCATTTGCCACTAGTCCGAGCACTGTTCGAATAGTAGTCAATTTCATTACTAGAGAGAAAATCTCAATGTAGCCAATGTCATTTTTTTTGTTGAAAACCCTTTACCACCAGTCTTGCCTTGTACTGCTTGCTAACATTATGTTCATCTTTTATTTGGTACACCCATTTATTCTGCAAGGCCTTCTTCCCTTTTGGTAACTCAATCAACTGACATGTCTTATTTGATAACAGTGAATCCATCTCGTCCTTTATGGCCACTCCCACTTGGTTGATTCATCGACTTGCACAAATTTCTCATAACTCTCTGGTTCACCTTTATCAGTCAATAACATATAATTTAGTGCAGGGGAGTACCTTTGTGGTGGTCTGCTAGTTCTGGTAAATCTTCTGAGTTCAGTCACGGGAATGTTCTGATTTACTTATAGGGATATGTTCTCTTGGTCTTCTTGAGCAATATTCTTCATCTCAATAGTTGGAAGAACTCTCAACTCAATCACTTCAAACTTCTTGGTTTCATCACTTGAGCTCTTAGACTCTTGTTATGGACTCCATAACATCACGAGTTATCCATAGGCATAGGAATTAAATTATGTCAATTTACTTTTCATGTAATTTCAATTCGATTTGGTTTACTTTATTTGGTTTGGTTTAACGTGGGTTGGTTCAGTGTAATGTGGTGTGAACCACTTGTCCTAATGGGTCATCTTTGTATTTTCGTCCTCAACCCTATTTAGGGGGACGTGAAGGAAAAGAGAGGCAAGTATTGAGAAAATTATATTTTATAGGTCTGATTCTCCCTCAGAGGTCAAGGTCGGATTCTCCCTTTGAGGTCCAAGGTTGAGCTTCCTCCAAAGCTCCTTCATTCTAAATTGAGTTCCACCATTACTCGTTCAAGAAACAAGGTTTCTCTTCCAACGTCAAGATCATCCATGGAGGGAAGAGAGGAAAGAAGGGTGACTCGATCCATGGCAAGGGAAGAACCTAACATCTTGGTATCAGACAGGTCCACCCTTGGGGATTCCTCTTCCCCTGACGATTTGAGACAGTTAGTGGAAGATAATAGGCAAAGGACAGATAACCAGGCTCATGCCCTGGAAGAGGTGCGTCAAACAACCTCTGATTTGCGTGAGGCAATAAAATCAATGGATGCTGCCATCCAAGCTCTCCTTTGGGGACAAGAGGACCATGATACACGAGCCCAACCTCCAGCTGCCTACTCTCCACCGGCCGAACACCATCCATTCCACCCACCACCTCCCCCACAACCACCAATGCGTCAACACCATTCCCATCTGGGGCCTGCCGTTCAAGGACCAAACACTGTGCCCAGGTATTTAAAACTTGACTTTCCTACGTATGATGGGTCTAAGGACCCTTTGATTTGGTTAGCCAAGTGTGATCAGTTCTTTTACCATCAAAAAACACCTGCAGATGAGAAAGTGTGTTTGGCCGCCTACCACATGCGTGATGAAGCGCTTCTATGGTACCACCAATTTCGAAATGACCAAGTGGTTCAGGATTGGGCAACTTTTAGACAGTCTTGCATGATGAGATTTGGTCCTCCTGCTAGTTGCAATCCATTGGGCGAATTAATCAATTACAAACAAACTGGAACACTAGAGGTGTACCAAAAAACCTTCTAGGAAAGGTTAGCCCGAGCAAACCAGTTTGTTAGCCACACACAGTATGTTCATATTTTTACTGCTAGTTTGACAAAAGCTCTGTGTTTAGAAGTTGAATTACATGCTCCTATAGATTTAGACCACGCTATGAATTTAGCCAGAGCAATTGATCACAAGCAGCGTGTTCTAAAGGAGTCACTGGTCAGAAAACCAGCTTGGCTAGGACGGCACAATGCCTCTGCACCAAACCATTCCTATGGACCTCCAGGATTTAGAGACAGTGCAGCCCCACGCCCAGACATCTCTAATTCAGCTCCACCTGCTCCTTACTTCAAAAAACTTACTAGACAGGAAATGGAGCAGAGAAAGGCCAAGGGCCTCTGTTTTAATTGTGATGAACAGTATGTTTTCAGTCACCACTGCAAACGATTATTCAGTATATGTCTGTGGGAGGATGGAGACGAAATACCACAAGAGGAAGAAATTGTGGAAACTCACCACGAAGATCCAGAGATTTCCCTTCATGCTATGACTGGTCTACGCAGTGCAAGCACAATGTAGGTTAAAGCCCAATTACATCATTTATAATTACTGGCTTTAGTTGACTCGGGTAGTACACATAATTTCATCAGTCAGCAGGCGGCAGAACAACTTGGGTTAGTAGTATAGCAACAGAATGATCTTTCTGTATCAGTAGCCAATGGGGCTAAAATTACTAGTGTAGGCATATCACCAGCCACACACTTTGATACTTGACTTTTCTGTCGAGTATAAATCGGGAAGTTTGAATGTAGGGGCTGATGCCTTATCTCGTCGGGACGTTCTAGAGCCGCAATTAAACGCCATCAGTCAGCCCAGAGCTCTCTTGTTGGATTCTATACAGGAAGAGGCACAACAGTACCTAGATATTATCTCCTTATGCAAGGATATCCAGCAGGGCACAACGACACCACATTGGACGGTTCAGGACAATCTCGTCCTCTACAAAAACAGAATTTTTCTACACCACACATCCCCTCTGATTAACAACATTTTGGCCTCCTTCCATCACAGTACACATGAGGGCCGACAGAAAACATATTTTCGAATCAGTAGGGAATTTTATTGGAGGGGCATGAAGCACAGTATAGCTGATTATGTGGCGGGTTGTCAGACTTGTCAACGGAATAAAGCAGAAACATTAAGTCCAGCGGGATTGCTCCAACCACTTCAGCTTCCGTCACAGGTCTGGTCTGATATTTCTATGGACTTCATAGATGGACTTCCCTCTTCGTCAGGTAAATCTGTTATCCTGGTAGTGGTGAATCATTTCTCTAAATATGGGCATTTCATTCCTCTGGCACATCCTTACACTGCAACGCAGGTAGCTCAAATTTTTATGGATAACATTGTACGATTACATGGGATGCCTAATTCAATTACCAGTGATAGGGATGCAATCTTTACAAGTACATTCTGGAAAGAACTCTTCAAGTTACAAGGCACAACGTTAGCCTTTTCTTCAGCCTACCATCCACAGACTGATGGTCAGACAGAGGTCGTCAATAGAACCATTGAAATGTATCTCCGCTGTTTCATGGGGGACTCACCTAAGAGGTGGGTTAAGTGGCTCGCGTGGGCTGAGTTCTGTTACAACACCTCCTACCACAGTGCTCTCGGCACAACCCCATTCAAGGTGGTATATGGTAGAGAACCTCCCCGTCTTTTAGCCTATGAACCAGGGGCCTCGAAAGTCACAACTTTGGACCAAGCATTGGCTGAAAGAGACACTTTCATCACAGAGGTGTGCACTCATCTACAGAATGCACAAAATTCTATGAAACAATATTATGACAAGAAGCACCGGGAAGTCTTCTTTTCTCCTGGAGATTATGTTTGGTTGCGTCTCCAACACTGCAGGCAACTGTCATTGATAGCCTACAAACGTCACAAGCTCTCTCCAAAATATTATGGTCCTTTTCAGGTGATGGACCGCATTGGGACAGTGGCCTACAGATAGCAACTTCCGCCAGAGGCCAGAATTCACAACGTCTTCCATGTCTCACAATTAAAGGCCTTCCATGGTGATTCGCCCATGATGCACACCCCGCTGCCACCACTCCATAAGGGACGTGTACTTTCTACCCCAGCACAGGTATTACAAACTCGTCGTATTCACGGTGATTGGGAGATCTTAGTGCAATGGGCTGATGCTGACCCCAGTGACATGACATGGGAGCCATTAGCGGCGTTTCACACCCTCTACCTATACTTTGAGCTTGAGGACAAGCTCTTTCTCCAAGGGGGGGTGATGTTATGGACTCCATAGCATCACGAGTTATCCATAGGCATAGGAATTAAATTATGTCAATTTACTTTTCATGTAATTTCAATTCGGTTTGGTTTACTTTATTTGGTTTGGTTTAATGTGGGTTGGTTCAGTGTAATGTGGCGTGAACCACTTGACTTAATGGGTCATCTTTGTATTTTCATCCTCAGCCCTATTTAGGGAGACGTGAAGGAAAAGAGAGGCAAGTATTGAGAAAATTATATTTTACAGGTTTGATTCTCCCTCAGAGGTCAAGGTCAGATTCTCCCTTTGAGGTCCAAGGTTGAGCTTCCTCCAAAGCTCCTTCATTCTAAATTGAGTTCCACCATTACTCGTTCAAGAAACAAGGTTTCTCTTCCAACGTCAAGATCATCCATGGAGGGAAGAGAGGAAAGAAGGGTGACTCGATCCATGGCAAGGGAAGAACCTAACAACTCTGTTATCAATATGTCTTTATACAAGGCACCTTCATTGAATATCATGTCCTTGCCCTTGATAACCTTACGACTTTGGTCATCCCAAAAGTGATAACAAAACTTGGTACCACCATAGCCAATAAAGAAACATATCTTAGATTTAGCATCAAATTTATTTCTAGAAACATAATCAATATGAATATAAGAAACACAACCAAACACTTTCAAGAAATAAAGGTTTACCTCTTTTGCTGCTCTAGACCTCTTTTGGTATTTTGCAATCCAATGCTGTTGAGAGACCTCTGTTTATAAAATAGGCAGCGGTGATAATAGCCTCATACCAGAATATCTTCAGCAATTCCGCATATAATCTCATGCTCCTAGCACACTCGTTGAAAGTTTTGTTTATCCTCTCAGCCACACCATGTTAAGTTGTGGAACCTAATTAACACCCTACATTGAGTTGGTCGTGGTCAAGTAGTCGGCCCCCCTCGTGGGGGTGGACCCTCCGCCTTGTCCAAGATATATTAATTGTTGTTTCATTAAGATCAATTTTGGAATTTTACTCTTGCATCACGGTTGCCCTAATTTTTTTTTTATAATTAAGGGGCACTGCTATTAAGGTTTTGTCACTTTATCTGAGGAGCATCTCAAGTTGCAGCCCAAGAGGTTAGAGAGAAACACCTATAAGTGTGAGATTTCTCTTGTAAACTATTTCATCTTCATAGTGGATTATTGCAGTGATGGAAGATAAGACGTAGTCTCACCTTGAGGCAAACCTGTATAAATCTTGTTGTGCTTTTTCATGCTTATTTTTTCCCTTCTTTTGCATTTATTAATATTGATCTCATTAGTTTGGAATTAGGTGTCTAATTCCTAACAAGTAGTATCAGAGCTTCCATGGGGCTTGGAAGGGGGAGCGAGGAGCTCCCCTCCTGTGGGTTAAGGGGACAGAGCCCTCAAAAGGTCAACAATATATTGACTGCTATTTCATTAAAGGGTTGAGGATTTAACACTTGTAATCCAATTGCCCTAATTTTTTCTTTATATTTGGTGGTGCCATTGTAAGATTTTTTTCACCTGGAGTATTATCATTGGAGCAGCAGCATCTATTGCAACCAAAGAGGTTAGAGAAGCGATTTCTCTTGAAAACAATTTCATCATTATAGTGGAATTGTAGTGGCAAAAGACAAGACATAGTCTGTTATGCACGCAATAACATTATTAAGAGTCTAATTAAAATTTTTTCATTCATTTACTTTATTTTATTTTAGTTAAAAAATTAATAGGTCATAGGGGCATTTTTGTAATATTTTATCTTGAACCTTGTAAGGGTGAACCCTATTTAAGGGGTAAGAGTAATGAGAAAAGACAAGCATTGATTTAGCATAAACAAGGATTTTGAGTTCTCCTCAATCAGCTTAGGGGTGTGCATTTTCCTCAAAGAACCTTGGGTTTTCAAGCTTCCCTTCGGCTTGATTTTTGTCTTTCTTTTCTTCCTCCCTACGAATCATCGTGTCAGATCTAGGACCATAACAACTGGTATCAGAGTTATACCTCTATAACCAGTGTCTCTAGAGTGGGCCACCAAGGACATCGACTCATAACGGTGGGAGTATTGTTATAATCCTTGGGTTAAGTACTTGGCTTTTCGCTACCTACCAGGCCGGTCTTTTGGGTAGTATTGGCTAGGTGCTTAACATTTGGTATTAGAGTGGGAACACAATGAGCGATTCTTCATCCCAAGGAAAATGGATTGTCGTGATCGATATATTGGAAGAAATACGTGCAGGACTATAGTATGGGAAGAAGCCTTGCAGGATGGAATGCGTAAAACTTCCATTAAAATTTTTGCAATTGAGAAGCATCTCACTGCTGCAGAAAAGGTCAAACGACCTAAACTCGCTCGAGACGCCGTCTCGGACAGGCAAAAAGAAGGGCTAGAAAATTTGACAATCTCCGAGCAGGCCAAGCCATTGAAACAGTCCCAAGCCCCTGGAAATTCAAAATCGGAGGCTTATACTGCAAACACCTCATCGGTAAGGGCAGATTTGCTTTCAACTTCAAAAAAATCCTTCTCACGGGACGCAAAACGTCTCCCAGAACAAGAGACGCAAAAAATCTGAGAGCCCACTGTCTCGGAAAATCTACAAATGGAGAGGCCCCAAAGGGGTGTTGTTCACCGTCAGAAAAGGTGCAAATTTTTCGGAAAAAGGTCTGGTGGGTTGTGGCTTCTGGACTCTCCCTCTCAATCTCACTCTCAGCAGCCCAACGGGGTACCAACTTCAACGCATTTTGGGGTAATTTTCTAAAACACCCTCAATTGGTATGTCTAAAAGATTCTTCCATGGGGGTGAAGGGACTCCAAGGGGTTGAGTAGTAGTGATGCTGCTCAAATTTTTGGCCTGGTGCTTTTCTGTTCCGTGAAGCAGAGAAACAGTCCATTTTTTACGGAATTCGAATTGTAGTGTCTGAACTGATAAAAAAAAAATTGGGAATTCCAGGAATGATAAAAAAATTTATTGGGGTGATTTGTTTTTTTGTTGATGCGAACAGGACATGTGCGTTATTTCTTGGTCAAATTGACAACGTTGTGCTCAATTTTTTGGGTCTCATGTATGCTGCTCGGGCCCGGTTCGGTGGGAGTTCTGAATATGAGAAGGTAGCCAACATGGAAAAAACAGGAGATAATAAATTTTTGGGTGTGCTGGGAATGATTTGTTGATGAATTATATCACTTTTTATGGGACGCATTCTATTGTTGTGGATGAACATAACAATAGTGTGTCTGTTTATGGTCATTTTTCCAGCAATAACAGTCAATTTCAGAACGTTATGTTAAATTTTTTGGATGATATGTATGCTGCTCGACCACTGTTTGTCAAAATTCTTCAACCAAGTGTGAGTTATGGAAATGAAAATTTTTTGGGTATTCCGGGAATGGTCGAGATAATTCTATGGGAGATGAATGATTTTTCTATGGGTGGGTTGAATAGTAGGATGAATTGTCCACTGGCTGCTGCTATTATAGAGTAGAAATGGGCTCCAGCAGATAGACGGGTTGGAGCTAATCCAGAGGAGATAAGAAATTTGGAAGATGACGGACCGTTCTATGATGAAATGCCTAGCAGACAAGGGGAGTACTACAATTCTCTGCTTAGCAGTTTGGGTTTTGTGGAAATGGCGGAAAATATGATGGGAGGGATGATTTTAATTACTGTTGTGGTTGATGGGCTCTATAAAGAAGGATGTCTTAAAGTGGCTTTAGTTCTCTATGAGAGGATGAGAGCCAAGGGTCTCCATCGCAATATAGTTACTTATAATGCAGTGATTAATGGTTTGTGCCATGAGGGATGTCTAGTGCAAGCATTTAAGTTGTTTGATTCATTAGAGAAAATTAATGTTCTTCCCTCTGTTGCTACATATTCAACTTTGATAGATGTTGTATGTAAAGAAGGCCTCCCATAAGATGCAAATGTTGGAGCTTCTGACTTAGATGGAAGCATTCGGGAGAGGAGACAGGAGGAAGCTGCTGGTTTTGCAACACTTGGGTTATTCCACCAATTTTTTTGTGTTGGTGCTATGGCACTACAGAAACTAGTGCTGTCAACAGTGCCACTGCTGAAAACAGTGCTGATAATTCTACGAGTAGTACCATTAGTGACTTATGGAACACAATTATCTGTTGTTGTGGGCACAATAGATACTCCTCTGCAGGATGTGGCTAATTCTGGCTGGAACGAGACAGCAACAAAAATATTTTTTGTTATTACTGCATGTACTATTAGTGGAGCTCTTGAGCTCAAGATTATGCTGATATTTAAAATTGTTGTTGCCATTGCAGTGAAGATAAGGGTACACTAGCAAAAAATACAAAGTGAAAAATATAATGCAGATGAGCACCACCTTGAATATTCTGACTTTGACCAAATGAGACAAGACTTGAATGTGTTTGTGCATGGTGGGAACATTGATGATGCTCGTGGTGTATTTAATGAGTTACCTGCCATTGATCTAGTCTCAAATGCACTCTTATGTGGCAGAGGGGTTGTCTTTGGTAAAGAATATCTTGATACCATTGATTTTGAGAAATTGTTGGCAGATAGGGAAACTCTCAATGATGAAGATTCTCTTGGCCATATTTTGAATGTTATGTTGTGGGAACTGATTTTTATGGTTGTTGACGGGAAAAATATTAAATTCTGGGCGGCGTCTAAATAGAGTATAAGTGTTGCTGCTGTGGCACTGCTACAACCAGTGCTGACAACAATGGCACTGCTGAAAACTGTGCTGATAGTTCTGAGAGTAGAACCAGCAGTGCCTTATGAAGTCCATGATGTTTTCTATTTGGGAGAGGCTCATAGGTTCTTCCACTAAACACAGTGATGTTGTGCCAAGGCCACAATGCTGCCAGACAGCCAAGGACACAGTGCTACTATGGCAGTGCAGAACACAATGTTGCCAGACAGCCACGCAAACCATGATGCAGTAGCAATGCTGAATGAAATAGGTGTTGTTAATTCTGGAAATCTAAATAACTCTTTGGCGGTAATTGCACAGATGCTCCAGAAATTTTTTTGATCTTTAACAGCCTTAGTGTTGGGGTTGGATCGCCATGCATCCTTGGACGACGCTGCCGGTTTTCCAGCCCATGTTAGCATGCGGGTTTGCAAAATGCAAGCATGCTATGCTAGGTTTCCAGAAACTGTGCCAATCAGAACTGTGAAACATCAAGGTTCTTCTAGCCCTCAAGTTGTTACTACTGTTGTTGCCGCTATACAAGCTGGCTTCGATGACATAAGACTTGGCGCTGGATTAGATTCGATGACCACAAATACTATGACGTGGGAAGGCTCAATCCACCCTAAGCTAAAGAATTTCCAGCAAGCTTCAGATTTTCCTCCTCTGGGTATTACTTCTGAATATGTTCCTCATCGAATTGGTGTCACCAGGCAAGATCAAGACCACTCTGCTATTCTCTCCCATAATTGTTGTAGCAACTACTTCAGTGGCTACAAAGATCATTGACACTAAAAATCAGGAGGACAAAAATGTTGTGCTTTCTGTGGATGATGGTTGTTTCATAATGCATTTGTGTCCGACCAGACTAAGCGAAAGATGGTTGTCAAGAAGGATGGCACAATCACTGCTGGTAACTCAAGCCAAGTAGGTGTTGGTGCTGGTGCAATCCTCTTTATGAGAAGTTTAATTGCAGAGCAGAAGGCATTATCATTTCTTGGTGTATTCAGCAATTTTATTGTTGTTGGTGTGGACCCTTCTATAATGGGCATAAATCAACCTGTTGCAATTTCTATTGCGGTGAAGGCGCTGTCTAGGGAAGTAGTTCCTGCATTCCATATCATGGTGCTTTACCGTATTGGGGTGTGCTACAGCAAGTGATGCTGGCAACGTAAAAAAAAAAAATTCGGGTGGAATGCTCCAGTTTTTTTTTCCAAGGGCTGACACAGATACTGCGGATTCTACTTGGGAACAAGTGGAGACGTCGGCACAGGCAAGCATACCCTACCTTCGAGCTTGAGGACAAAAATTTTCTCCCAAGAGGGGTGTAATGTTATGCACATAGTAACATTATTAAGAGTCTAATTAATTTTTTTCTTTAATTTACTTTATTTTATTTCGGTTAAATAATTAATAGGCCACAGGGGTATTTTTGTAATATTTTATCTTGAACCTTATAAGGGTGAACCCTATTTAAGGGGCAAGAGTAATGAGAAAATACAAGCATTCATTTAGTGTAAACAAGGATTTTGAGTTCTCCTCAATGAGCTCAGGGGTGTGCGTTCTCCTCAAAGAACCTAGGGTTGTCAAGTTTCCCTTCGGCTTGATTTTCGTCTTTCTCTTCTTCCTCCCTACGAATCGTCATGTCAGATCCGGGATCATAACAGACCAACAACATGAATGGGTCCTTTGACACTCTTATGGACCCCAACGGCAAATTGTATGTAGAATCCAAAAATGAAGTTGATGTTGGCAAGTTTCAAAGGTTGGTTGGTAAGCTGATTTATTTCATTGTTACTATATCATATATTTCTTTTGCTATAAGTGTTATCATCCAGTTCATGTGTATACCTCAACATTCTCAATTGCAAGGATATTGAGGTATTTGAAGAAGAGTTCAAGGCAAGGATTATTGTATAAGAACCATGAGAATTTTAGAGTTGAAAGATTTGTAGATGCAGATTGGGCAGGTTCCCCTGGTGACAAGAAATCTACCTCTAGTTTTTGTATAATGGTTGATGGTAAGCTAGTGACCCAATGTAGTAAGAAACAAAGTGTCGTAGCTCGATCCAATGCAGAGGCCGAATACAAGTGTTATGGCACGAGCAGTTAGTGAGATACTATGCCTTCAATCTTTACTTACATGACTTAGTTTTCTAGTAGAGACCCACATGCAACTTCGTTGTGACAATCAAGTAGCTCTTCATATTACTAGAAATTCAGTGTTTCATGAGAGGATAAAAGACAATGAGATTGATTGTCATTTTATTCATGAGAAACTCAAGATTAGAGCTCTTACTATGCACTACATTCAATAATCAACTTGCAGACATTTTCACCAAAGCATATTGCAGCAACTACAGTTCAATAGTCATGTTTCATGCTTGGGGTGTTTAATATCTTTGCACCACCAGTTTGAGGGGGAATATTGAGAAAATATGATGTAATTTGGTCATCAAATCAATGTTATGTTATTTTTCTCTCTAAGTGGCCAAGAGGCATTCTAGTAATTTTTATCAAAGACTTATCAATATAAATTAAGGTGAGAGGATCTAACCCTAATTAGAGAACCTAGGAGGAAAGCTTTTTCTCTCAAGCCTTTCAGTTCTCTCTTTGTCCTCACTACTCATCCACTCTCTTTTCCTCTTTCTCTCTTCTTCTCTCATCATCTTCTTCTTCTCCTTCTCTCTTCTCCTCTTACCACTAGCCTCTATAATGGATTAAACCCTATAATCTAACATTTGTGAAAGGGCCACTTTGTTTTTTTATAAAACTCAACAAATTCTTGATTAAAAATCATGAGAAAATACATGAAAGGTCACTTATAGATTTTGGTTATCGAAGTTGGATCAAAGTTTGAAATATTTTCAATAAGGTAATTGGTCATACAACTCAAACGGTATTCAATCCCCATCCAAACGATCTCTCTATTATATCATATGGCATTCAAAAATTCAAATCATGCATTAGAATGGTCTATCTTTCAGTCCTTTTTTTTTTTTTTTTTTTTTGCTTCAATTATTCAAATGTCTAATGTTGTTGGCTGAACGGCGGTGCCTTTTTTCTTCATTTTGATTCACTTAAACATTTGGATGATGTCGTAGGTCTCCTTCAATTCGAACAACACTAACATTGCAAAACAGGTATACTTTTATTATTATATTTTTCAAAAATTATGTATATCTCTCGTACTTGCCCCTAATCTTCCGTAACGCAATACACCATTTTCCAATACCCCACCCCAGCTCTGCTTTAAATGCATGTAGGGTTCCTCTGCGTCACTAGTCCAGGAACTCCACGCCAGCTCCAGGGATCAATCGTCATTCGGAACTCAATCATACAATAAAAATAACAATAAACAACGAAGAAATTCGGCAGTCCTCCGCTTTAACTAATTCCTCTTTACTTAACACAACGGACAACACAAACTCCGAAGAAAAGCCAACCCTGCCAACCGTCGAATATGCTTTGATCCGTCCACTACCCACACTCCCTCCAACCAATTCCTCGAATATGGAGCAAAATACCGTTATTGTGTGTAGAAAACAACAAATACTCGCATCTGCAAGCTGTTGCCATCATCAGCTCAAACGCGGGTCAGTCTTTCTCTCTGGCGACATATTAAAAGATCTCCAAGTCAAATGCTAGACACCAGTAGGGTGTTGAGAGGACAAACTGGACAGCCATTACCATGGAGGAGGTACCGCAGACAAAACCCACCCCCGATCACCTTCTCGACTGGCTCCACGATTCCATCTCAATCGTTCCGTCGATTCTTGACGACCCATATACCTCCCAATGGTGGGAAGGTGATCACCTTTCGCAAGCCGTTGTCGATTCTTCTCCCAACACATCCGACCTCATCACCGCCAGCACCGGCGCTGGCAGCGGCTCCTCCAACTCCTCGACGAAGAAACGGAAACCTTCCCCCAATTCGGCGACTGTTAATCAGAACCAAAGGCGGAGAAACCACGGAGACGACAACGAGGAAGAGAGGTGCAATAGGAGAACCCAGAACGTGAAGAAATTATCGGTGGCTAAGAATGGTCACAACGGTCAGGGAAATGGCAGCGTCAACGGAAGTAAGGACTCACGGTGGGCAGAACAACTGCTCAATCCCTGCGCTGAAGCCATAGCCGCCGGTAACCTGTCGAGAGTACAGCACTACCTGTGCGTTCTTCAAGAGCTGACTTCCCTCTCTGGCGACGCCAATTACCGCCTAGCGGCACACGGCCTGCAGGCTCTAACTCAACATCTATCGTGTTCGACTGCATTCCCTCCAAGCAGTGGCAGTGTAGCACCGACATTTGCCGCGACCGATCCGAAGCTGTTTCATGACTCGCTGATCCGATTTAACGAAATCAGCCCATGGTTCTCCTTCCCAAACACACTGGCCAACGCCTCCATCGTGCAGACTCTTAGTTCGGGACCCTGCAAGGACCGGTCGAATCTTCGGATAGTCGACATAGGTGTCTCCCATGGCATGCAGTGGCCGACGCTGCTGGAGGCACTCACTCGCCGACCTGGAGGACCACCGGCACTCGTCCGCCTAACCGTAGTCCCTTCGACATCATCCGAAACCCCCGTCCCCTTTTCTGTAGGTCCTGCCGGAGACGACTTCCCCTCCCGGCTTCTCCGATACGCCAAACACATCGATCTAAATCTCCAAATTGACCAGCTCGATGACTTGGACGGAGGCCTGCCGCTGCAGGCCCTGATATCTCAACTGTGCGCGTCGCGTAAAAACGACGAAACACTCGTGGTGTGCGCGCAATTTCGGCTGCATCAACTGGGCCATCACCACGACAGCGACGACGATGCGTTACCGGCAAGAGGCGAGGAGGAAGCCGAGAGGAGCGATTTTTTGCGAGGAGTGACGAGAGTGGGGCCAGATTTGGTGGTTCTGAGCGAGCACGAGGGGCAGTGCGGTTGCTCACGGTGCGGGGACTACGCAACCGGGTTCTCACGGCGAGTAGAGTTTCTGTGGCGATTCTTGGACTCGACGAGCGCAGCGTTCAAGGGGAGAGAGTGCGAGGAGCGGAGGGTGCTGGAAGGGGAGGCAGCGAGCGTGCTGGGAAGCGCCAGAGAGACGAAGGAAGGGAGAGAGCGGTGGTGTGAGCGGATGCGGAGGGCTGGATTTGTGAGCGACGGATTCGGCGAAGACGCTACCGATGGAGGACGAGCGTTGTTACGGAAATACGACGGGAATTGGGAGATGAAGATGGAAAGCGGACTCGTCTGCTTGTGTTGGAAGGGACAGCCCGTTTCGTTTTGCTCGCTGTGGAAGCTGCCCACTGCCCAACCCGTTAGGAGAGCTGAATTAAGTGAAAGGACAATATAGTGTCCAGAGGAGAGACAAGTGAATGGACACTCGGACTGGGAAGGGGTTTTAGTTGACAAAAAAAAATAGGAGCCAAAATCCTACACAGCTCTCCTCTCGTTTGGCTGATGCAACAAATAAAAAAGGGTAACGGGTCTCACGCCCTTTCCTCTCGTTAATTCTCTGATAGATCCTATATTCAATGAAGTTACCTTGGACAGAACTCTGATGAAGCCATATCTTATAAACTAGAATCACCACCAAATCCGAACCATTACAAGCTCAATAAGTTTGCCACTTAGTTGAAAGTCGAGCTAAACCATCATATTCCCTTTAAGGAGCCAAACACACCCAAGACAGGCAATTATATACATGATTTCACTTCATCGGTTAATGGCGTAAGTGTTAGTTTACAAAGTAATGAAATGTAACTTTAAGTTTAAACCTAGATGATAAAAGATTAATAGGATTATTAATTTTTTTATAAACAACTGAGACTTTAAATCAAATTCAAAAGTACCAATAACATGCATTAATCAGCCGCACTACTCTTAGGATGCTATAATTGCCAATACACTCTCCCAAATTCTCATTAAAAATTCACTGGAAAAAGAAAAACGACATGTACAGAAATAGACCAAAAGTCCAAATCATAATACCAATCCAATTACTTTGGACTTATAGACAGCAATTAACACAATTACTTAATAGTGTCAATTCAAAATCCTTAAAAAAAAAAAAATAGTATAAATTCACAATTTGATCTACTAAACACAATGGCAGATCACTCATATCTTATAATGATCTATGTTAGCCAAATCAAATATCTTAGTCAGCAATACCTTTTGTTTCTTCATGCCTTTGTGCACCTTGCTTATCCCATCATCCAAAGCGATTGATCACATCTCTCTCTTCTCGTTTGGTGATGCAACAATTGAACAATAACACCTCATCTGATTGTACAATATTTTTGCCTGCGTCATTCAACCAACAGTGGCCCAGTCAGACGGAAATATAGCCAATTTGTTTTCCAAATCTTTTTCAGTCCACATTATTTATTTAAATTTCACAATTAGTTCCTAGGTTTTGTTATCATCAAATTAACTTCATAAAGATCTTTTAGGCAAACACTTCACAGAAATAAACACTAATTTAATACAACTATTAAGGTAGACAGTAACACAGCTACAAGGTTAAGTAAAACATATAAACCATATTCCAAGGTTCCAGCAGCAAGAGACCATCTTCCTCTTTCCCGAATGTGGGGCTCAATGTGTTAGTAACGAAACAATGACAACAGAGGAAATAAAATAATATACTTAAGATTTACATATATAAAACATACAGCAACATTAAAGATAAATTACATTGAAAATGGTGCAGTTCTAATGGGTTTAAATATTTATTTTGATCCGAGCATTTCTGAAAGCGTCTAGACCTAATTACTGAAACTAAAAGCCTTACAAAATCAATCACTATATAATAAAAGATATAAACTCCATGAAATAGATTGCACAACAGAAAATTATACCACCCCGAAAGTGAAACTATTGGGCGTATGAGAGCATATACATCTGACAGGAGTCAACATACACATGGCATGATCGAGAAAAGTGATGAAAAAGGTGTAGCTCAAGTCTGACACTAGCCTAAAAAACCCTCCTTTATATCATCACTTCCATTTTGAATCTTTTGTATACAACATGAAATCTTTGAAAACTTGCCACATAATAAATGGAATTGAAAGGAGTGCACTTGCCTTTTTTTTTTTAAATAAATAAATAAATAATGAAAATAGCATTTGCCTGTTAACAAGAATTTTTGGTATCGAATATTATTGAACAAGGACGAAAAAATAGAATGAATTGTGAATTCTGTACATAGCTCAAAGTAAAATCATAAAACAAATTATAATATCGAATTATACAGTATAGTTTTCATCTTTTTCTCAGTATACAAAATGCAATCTAGTGACCCAAGAAAAATGTGGAGAAGCCCAATCACAAATGTAATTGAATGGCAATTATCATGAATTTTCAGTAACATAAGTATGAAAAGTGAATTTTATGCCTGACTTACATCATAAAGCTTAAATTGTACAAAATTCATAGAGTCTACCAAATGGATCTTGAAAGGAGAAACAGAACCCAAGCCAACAACTGGAAAGTTAGCCAGACTTTTTCTTTTGCAAAGAACAGAAGCAAGACTCAACTGGTTAAGAATACTTTGCACGGGTACTACTACTTTTAGCAAACAATTACTTGAGCAGGTTCTTGTATCAGAATGTCAAATATAAATATCAAGTATTTGACCGCATTTAGAAACAGAAAGTGGTGGTAGGCGGTAGGCACCCCTTACCCTGATGCCCCATAGAATCTGCTCTAATCCCAGAGAAAATGGCTAGCTCTGATACCAGATGATACAATTTCCACAAATAAAATAAGAGGAAAGAAGTGAAAAGAGAACGGAAAAAGAAAAAAACATCTGTGAAAAGTGATGATATTAATGACGCCAATTAGAGAAGGATCTGTCTCTAAAATCAAAACCAAAAGTTCGTTGGAAATTGTCTAATCTCTGGAGCAGCACATTAGGTTTTTTATTAATGAGAAATAAAAAAGATCAAATGATACCTAATTAGCTTTACAAACTTGCCCACTTAATCCCTACACAAATTCATCCACCTAAAAAGATCTTTTTGCCCCTTACAAACACTTGTAACTAAATGCACCAATAACAACTTAGAACAACGAGTAATAACATAATCAAAGCAAATAATAAATGTTAAAGAGCATAATTTCATGGCAAAAAATAAATAACTACTAAAAGTGAAAGCTCACCAGACTGCAGTAATGATGGAGGATCCATTTCCCTCTTTCAGATAATAATATATTTACTTCTGATTAAGGGACTCTCATGTGGAATTTTTATGAACCTTGTCCACTTCCTAAGATAAGAGAAAAAGAGAAAGGAATAACAAAGAAAACATAAAGAAAGATGAGAACGTAAAGAAGGCAAAGAAATCCAACTCAAAGCAGAGAAAGGAAAGGAAAAGTAAAAGTGAGTTCCTGACCTGCTTCATTAATATCATTAACAGTAGAATCAAAATAAAGATCTAGAAATATATGCATGTTATACCATAGTAATAACAATATTTTTTTCAAAGGCCCAATAAAAAATATTTAAATAACAAGTATTAATGATTCTTTTTTTCCAGCTTCAAAAAGTTCTTCTCAGAGGAAACGCTTCTCAGTAAACTTATGAAATAAGTAAAACACAAAAAATGCAAATAAAAGAAAATTAAATAAATTTACCGATATACAACAGCAGGTAAGTGGCTGCACCAGAGAGATTCACAAAGCTCCTTGGAGAGTTAGATGATACCAGAGATGAAAGTTCTGGAAAAGAAGGGAGAGAGATGGGAGAGAGAGAGAGGGAGGGAGAGTGGGTGAAGAAAAGAGGAACCGAGAAGAGAAAAGGAAAGAGAAAAAAATTCAGAGATGAAGGGAAAGAGAAGGGAAAAAGCAGATAATTGGCAGAGAAATCATCCAGAGAGGATATTCAGCAGATATTGCAGCAGGCAAGAGAAGGAGTAAAGGAGAAAAGAGAGCTCACTGGAAGAGGGAATAATTTCCAGAGTTTAGGCAGGTGAGAACATAAAGTTGGAAGGAAAATAGGGAAAGAAAAGAGAACAGAAAGAGATAAAAGACACCAATCTCTGGAACCATCAAAATACGTTGGATTGATAGGAAATCTCAAAAACAACTAAAGTGAGATGAGAATGAGTAGCCCACAAATTTCAGAACTGTTCATATGAACAATGAAAAGTGGTCGGTTGTTATAGATTAGAAAAAAAAAAAAAAAAATCTACCTCACCTACATTGACAAGACATGCTATTGATAAATACAAGAACAGAACAATGTGGCTAGGATCTCAGGAAGGTTTATAAGTATGCTGATTAGGACCTAGAAGAGCTTTACAAGTATGTTGATGCCATCAAATGCGCTTTTCAAGAAGCATAAATCCTCAAAGAAGTCCTAATTGCCTGCCTACATACAGGACACTTAGGATGTAAGTCCCGCTCCACTGAGAGTGCACATCTTGGACAACAAACAAGATGCCCACACGGAACAAAAGCTGATCTTCTTCTTGTCATGAGACAAATAACACACAGTTCACCATCTGGAACATCTCCGGCCTCATCTTCCCCACTATTTTCAGGAAGTACACTTTGCTGCTCTTGGACATGCTGCCTTCGATGCCTCCACTGTTTCCATCTGGCCCAGTTCCTGACATCAAACCCGAAAATATTGCAATGAAAATTTTCACATCCTTCTTCTACAGTTAGTTAGCCCATATACACATCAATAGCAAGGGAAAACCCCATAGAAACTTCCTACCACTGATTTTCTTCTTTTCTTTTTAATGGCAATTTCCTAGTATTCACTGGTGCCCAAAAGAAAATCTTGTTTTTTTTTTCTTGGGGCAGTGCTAGACAAGTAATTACCAAATCACATACAGAAATCTTCAGTTTATGCAAGTGAAGTGATCTGTTCAATACTTAGTAAAGCAAAACTGGCAGCAACCATGGAGGATAAATAGGTATAAGATCCAAAAATATTTCTTTTTTTTCTTGGGGCAGTGCTAAACAAGTAATTACCAAATCATGTACAGAAATCTTCAGTTCATGCAAGTTATGCCATCTGTTCAATACTTAGTAAAGCAAAACTGGCAGCAACCACGGAGGAAAAATTGGTAAGAGATTCAAATATGATCAATTCAACAAAAAGCAGAACTTTCTTCAATTTTCAGTCAAGTTGGTGGTAGTACAACTTACAAGAACAAGCTTACTGTCAGATTGCGGGCAAGGAGTAAGAGAGAGATATTTAGAAGAAAACAGGTAAATCAGTGGCTTCAATTTGTTAGAAGTACAGGACAAGTATGGTCTCTTCGATAATTTATGAAATATTTAGCTTGTATTTTTTCATTTATTTTGAGCAGTTATTGCCAATTTTCATGAGCTTCTAGCCCACTCTGTTCTTCTTTTGTATCTCTTCCTTTTTGCTAGTACAATCATCCAACATGCACCGGAAAAAATGAAGTACTAAAGTGTTAAGAGTAGGGGTGGCATCGAATCGAGCCGAGCCTGAACCTACCTATGTTCGAGTTGGGCTTGATTTAAATATTTTGAACTCGAGCTCATGCCGAGCCTAGCCTCGAGCCTAAAATTGTAATCGAGTTCGAACCCAATCATTTTAACCGAATTCGAGTTCGAGCTCGAGCCGAGTTCGAGCTCAAACCTACATTTAAAACTTTGCATAAAATACATGTCAAATAAACTATATATAAAATTATGCATACATTTTTAAAAAAATAGGACATGGCCTCTACCTAAAATTAACCCTGCTTAAAATTGTATATGCACCTCAATGACAAGAGAATTTTCTCCTTCCAATCAGTATAATTGTCTCCATTCAGAGGAATAATATAGGAGGAATCAAAATTTAGAACAAATAAAATTTGAACAACTGCAAAATAAACAAAAAGCTTACTAAAATATGCAATGAAACCAAATATTGAATATTTATCCATGTAAATAAATTCAAACAAATAAATCAATATGTCATTATAATCTTTGATGTGGATTTAGGTTATAACACAAACGATTTATATCACTTTATGATGGGATAAAATTTGTAAAGAAATTTTCTAGGTCTGTAGGCAACTATAATTTTTTTTTTTTTAGTATTTCTATCCCTTCTTGATTAATCACTTAAATATAACATTTACATTGTGGGGTTAAATTATTATATCTCCATAATTAATCACATTTTTTATGTCATTAACTTTATGTGACTAAGTTTAATTTCACTAGACATTTTCATAATTAAGAATGTTGTGGCTATTACTCAATTATTCAAATGTAAACAAAAATATGACATCAAGATAATTGACTAAAATTGATGCCAATTATTAATTCCTTATATTTAGATCAACCAAAAATATGTATAGAAAATTAAGTCTGCATAAAAGCCTAAATAAATTTTTATGCATTTATACATTCATATTTACATGTAAAATTATTTAATTCATATGAAGTAAATGAGAAATAGCATAAAAAAATATATTGATTTTCCAGTTATTCAAATATTTATTAAATGTATCCAAGATATCACTTAAGGTGAGATGGATTAGAGGTCATTTCCTTAAATTTTAAGTTGAGGTCGTGGGTTCAAATCCCACACTTCACAAGAAAAATTTTCTTTTTTTTCTTAGGATTTCCGAGTAGACCAGGCGAACCCGAATCAACTCAATTCGAACCCTGGAGGTTGTCTTCAACCTCCAGCCCTGCGCCGGCCTCCGTCACCGGCCATCGATGTAATTGATGCTGGCACACCCAACAAACAGAAATTTCCTCCACAAATTTTAAACCCACAGAGCCAAGAAAGCACAACGCAGGCTCCACTACTGAGAGGCCTCAACGAACTCTAATAACTACTCCCCCAGAAAGGTGTTTCTCTGTTTCTGAAGAATCCAAACAGGTCCAAGTCCTCTATCTGCACATAACAACAAACAAAAATTTTCTGCAAAATTTCAACCCATATCCCTTCTATTCATCCCCATCGTTCACCATCTCTCTGATCGTGATTCACGACGGACAACACGCAAGGAAATCTGCCACTGTCGACATCACAACCGACACTCAACCAATGCACCACCTGTCTTAGCCAAGGATCGGCCATGCCGGGAAGCTGAGTCCGTCGACAAGTCGACACTGGCACGATGGAATGCAGGGTTGCAACAGTTGAAAATTCGGGAGATGGAAAGTTTGGAGTCCGGTCCTGACTCCTGACCTAGGGTTTAAGTAAACGAGCTGGTTCACAAGCTCGCAAACCGAACCGAGCCTCGTTCAAGTTCAACTCGTTTACTTAAACAAGTCGGAAACCCGATCTTGAATTCGATTCGAGATCAGGTTTATTTGAATCAAACCGAGCCGAACTCGAGCTATTTGCGAACCAGCTCAGTTCGATGCAACCCCTAGTTAAGAGTGCATACAAACAGACTTCTAGTTCCCATATTTAGGGACCTGATAGGAAACAAAATGTTTTAATTGGTTATGAAGAGAAATGTGCTAACTCCAACAAGCTAACAGTAATGAGTATGGGCCATTTCTAAGAAAAGTTAAGTAGTGTTTCCTTAAAAAAGCAAAATTTGTGTAAGACATAGTTTAGTAACAGGACTGTTTCTCTTGAACTAGGGGCTGACATTGAAAAAACTAAAGTTTTGAGAGTGCATACAAACAGACTCCATGTTCTCAAATTTAGGGACCTGATAAGAAATCATATGTTTTAATTGGTAATGTAAACAAATTTGTCTAACTCCAACAAGGTAACAGTTATGAGTATATGCCATTTCAAAGAGAAGTAGATGTTTCCTCGACAAAATTTCTTGTAACACATAGTTCAGCAAAAAGACTCTTTCTTTTGAACTGAAGTTGACATTATATGTCAAGATCTCAACTTATTGTATGGTTGAAGAGCAATAATAACAGATATTAAAACACAAAAAGAAAGACACCTATCTAATCTTGATAAGACAAACAGTAAGACTTAACAATGAAACATAAGCAGCTAGTGCATTCATCAAATCAAGTACAATTTCTACAATACCTTGCTAAGGAACAATTAGCAGCATGTAGTTGTTGGCATCATTTTCCTCTAAATGTTTAGTTTTTTTGCCTTGTTGTTTTCTTTTGTTTAGTTTTTCCTTTTGGTGCTGGTCCTCAAAACCAGTATCATGTAAATTTTGTATATTATTCCTTCTGTTAATGAATTTTTCACTAATTTTTCATAAATTTTCAAAAAAAAACAAAACAAAAAAGAATTAGCTAAGAAAATACCCAATATGCCACATGAAAAAGAGCCAACAAACACCAGTCCCCAAAAATTGCCAAGCAGTAAACATATTCATAGGATCTGGTCCCATAATTTTAATACCTCAATAAGGAATAACCCAGTATGCCAAATGATAACATGCCAAGGACAACACCACTCCATAACAGAGTTTTAATGTTGACAGCAAGTTCTACCTCCATTTGGTCCTTTGTCATTTCAGACCTACAAAAAGTAGCATGAGCTCAAGATGTTTCCAATGTGGCAATTACACCAATAAAGAAACAACATAAAATCCAAAGACTCGACCTAAGCAGGATACACTTGGGTGTTTAGACTGAACTTGGTCCATCTCTTAGGCCATTTCTGCCTTTAGAGAGAGCCAGTTATATGTAAAGTAAATACTGGTTTCTCATTTTCACAGCAGATAGACCTAGTTTCACCTCAACATCGAGCTATGTAAACCAAAAAGGAGCTCTCAAGCAGCGAGGGAACCAGAACGTAAGTGTAAATAAAGTAAACTGAATTCTACTAAGAGGCCCAAAGAGTTAAGAGACTAAGATCCACTATCAACACAAAAATTAAGTCAAAGGGATAATCATGCTAGTGCAAAGAGAAAACATCCATTTTTATACTGGGTAACTTGTTACGAACCCTCTAAAGTCTCCAATGGAGAGGGAAGATAGTGCTCAATAAAATAACAGTTTCCCGAAGGAAAAAGAAGAAGACAAGTTCATTGGAGCTTATGCTTTACTTTTGCAAAAATTAGATGTAGAGACAAAAAAAAAAAATATATAAGTAGGGTTTCTTTATGTGATCCTACTAAACCACAAATTCCTCATTAAATACATCATTACATGTTAAGATTAACCTTATATTGATACCTAATGACTATAGTACCCCTATCAACTAAAGTTATTCCCCCTTATGTCCTACTTATGTCCAACTTCCTAAACTACCATTACATAAGCATAAGAACACGCATACAGTATTGGCTTGTCTACCATAGATTTTGGATGTTTCTAGCTCATTTCTTTATATTTGAAATTTTGTTCTGAGATCAGCTAATCATCTTGTTGACTCACTTGCTAAGCAAGGAGTATCCTTCCAATCTCTCATTATAATAGAAACTCCTCTTAACCTATGTTTCTTGTTCTTTACCCTCAGACTTTGAAACAAAACTTCGCCTTTCACAAAATAAAAACAAAAAATAAAAATAACAAAACTACCCTTACAGTGATATCTGACATAGCTAAATGTACCAACAAGTGAATGCATGCATGTACCTTTGTGTGTATGTGTGTAAATACCAATGTCTCTATGTTGCATGTTTACTAATCATTCATATGAATAATTTGTGAAAAGCAAAAGGATGCAGTTATTCCAAATAAATATACATAACATGACACATAGTGAGCCCCCAGTATATTAAGTGATATTTATGCATAGCAACTGATGAAAATTCAAAATCCACTAACAGGATGACTAGAACATAGTGACACTCATTTTGGACCATGATGAATTAGCACTAAAGATCCTCAAATCTTGTAGTATTAAACATCTTATGGTATTTTAAAACCCAATAGAGGTGTTAAAAAAAAAAAACAATTTAGGTTACTCTCTATAACCGATACCTACTCCGATTAGTGTGTCTGTGAACAGACACCAAATCTTTTTTAAAAAAATAAAAGAGAGAAAAAGAGCCTTTCCAAAGTGAACTATCAGGTTATTATTAAAAGCAAACCCTTACAAGAAATAAGGAATCTCCTTTGAAGATTTAATCTCCAATACACCATCTTGTGATCTGCAAATGCCAACCGCTGTGACCTCCTGCCCAACTGGAAGGATTTTCTGTTCATCTAATAGACCAACCTTTCAAGAACAAAACAACACCAAATCAAAAACATTCCAGAAAAAAAACATAGATAAGGAGAGAACAGCAAGACCATGTATCCCTTGCTTCAGACATAAAAGATGAAACAGGTTAGGTACATTATTTAGTAAAACTTTCTTTTCTTCAGCCAACATTAGACATATAACTAAATACATCTGTTAAAGGTAAAAATGTCTAATACATGAATGAAAAAAACAATATATACAAGCAGCACATACAAAGAATAAAGGGCTAAAACAACGCATTTACAAACAGCTGGAAGGGGAGAGTGAATCTCATCAAGAGATTGGCAAAACACTATTTACTGCAATATTATTTGAAAAAAACATATTCTGCATTGAAGTTTCAACCTAGAAAACTCAACTAATTGACCCTAAAGTACTGAAAAAAAAAAAAGACAGAAAAGTTTAAAATACAGCTACTTGCACAAATCCGCCCTAAAGAAAGGAAGACAAAAGAACAACACCAACTTACAGGATAACCATGACCAAAAACTGCTTGCAAAAATGTAAAGGCAGAAGCTTGAACTGGATGCATCTGATTATAAATGGTTGTGAGTGGTAAAGGGTGGTTTGACCCATTCAAGTTAACAATAACACAATCAGACTCTGGCTCAGTCTCCCTTGTAGTAAGAACAAAAGGCACCTGATGAAAGTGAAAAAAATGAACAACCATCAGCTTATTATTTATAGAATATTTCCTCGTTTTCTTGAGTATGATACAGAACATCATCCATCTAGTCTGAATAAAGTTTTTAGGACACGAAAAAATCAAAATTCACAGTTCTTGAGTATCATACAGAACATCATCCATCTAGTCTGAATAAAGATTTTAGGACACTAACAGACCAAGATTCACAAAATCTCCATCTAAGAGGTTTTTAGAATGCCTACCATCCAATTTTGAAAAGTTGTCTAGTACCCTTTACTACGGGTAGCAAGACTCTTCATGGTACTAGCAACACTTCTAGTGGTACTAGAAAGACTCCTAAAGGTACTAGAGAGACTCCTAGTGGCAGATAAAACATACTTTGACTTTCAACATGCCGAGCCAACTAAAAAGCAAGCATATAAATAATAATAGCTACCTGAAGTCGTTGACTTAAGAAAGGTCCTAAATGGATTTTGCTTCATTTATCACACACAATAATAAGAAATTTACATGTGTCTCTCAATGAAACAGTCATCAGAATTTTTTTCAATGAGAGAAAAATGAAACAAAATGATGCAAAATCAATTTATTTTATGATAAAGAAGCAACAACGTATCATATCATGATGCTCCAAGCATCAAAAGGCCAGACTGGTCAGATATAAGAAAATGAACAAGAGCGGTCGTGTAAAGAATTTACCATTCTCAAAGAAGTAGATTGATGTTTTTTCCTATGTCTTCCAAACAAAGTACGTAGATCATACGTCAACCAAATCAGGCCCCTCCATTCATTATATAAACACTTGCAAAGGAAAACAGAGATTCATTTAGAAAATGAAGTTAGTATTCAAAATATAGCCCATCACTTTACAACAAAAAATCTTTAAAAATGCCTGAATAGCTTCTAATGTAATTCCCAGAAATTAAACAGACACACGTGACCTTAAATCAAAAACTGAAAATAGCTATGAATATGAATGTTAATTCTGAACAAACTTTTTTTATGGAAATTTTTATTCAATAATAACATTTTTAGGATAAATCAATAATGATGATTTTATTAGAAACAAAATATTTTTAAGAATAATACTAACAAAAGAAAAAAATAGACTTTCTTTGCAGAAACAATAGGTCATGCTCTACAGATTGCAGTAATGAAAGACTGTTCAACAGTAATTTAGATTGTTCCTCCATGACAGATGTCTCGCATACCTGCCCAAAAACTATAGGGAGAATGAATCATTTAAAAAAATATACTAGTATTTTTCTCACACTGAGCCGAACTTACATGCAAAGCGTGTAAGTTCTTTCTTTGGCTCTAGGCATTTTGCGAGAAGGAATGTAACTGTAAACCACAGAAAAAGACAAGAGTTACAGGTTTCTGTAATTTTTATTTTTTTTAACGAAAGAGTGTGAATATTCAATAAAACAGTGAGAGAAATACAACCTAATGGGGTGGGTCGACCTCCACAACAAGGTGTTGGAGGGAAGATCCCCGTTTAGCATGTAAGTCTGCCAAATGATTGGCAGATCTTGGGGTGTAGGTCCACGTACAATTTAGATGAGAAGTTATGTTACAAATTTCGAAATAAATGTCCCAATGTCTCTAGGGGGCAAATTCCTTTTGCACACCAATCGATGACAACCTTAGAGTCCCCTTCAATGATGAGGGGCCCAATGAGATGGTCTTGGAAGACGCTAAGCCCTTGAAGCATTCCGTTGAGTTCTGCTGTAGTAGAGTCAGAGATCCCCAGAAGGCCCATAAAAGTGTAGAGAAGATAGTTATTATCATCAAGAATAACTCCTTCGAACCCAGCCGGACTTGGGCAGCCAATAGTAGTACCATCAAAGTTCAACTTGAAGTGGCCCAGTGGAGGAGGGGACCATATCTTCATGGTTGGGGGGCAAGGGCAATCAGTCATCTCGGCAATCAGCTGCCAATTTCCTCTAAAATCAGTGTTGCTAAGATGAGTAGATGACTTCTGGGTCAGTAACCAAGCAGAGACCTGACCAGCAATGTTATCAACAATTACTTCAATAAGGGAGGTTTTGAATTGAAATTTTCAATTGTTCCTTTCTTTCCAGAGGGCCGAAGGGATGTGGCCCACACAACTGGAGATTAACATTTTTTCAAGTTTTGGGATACGAGTATTTGTGATGAATAGGATCATTGAAGGCAAATTTTGAGGCACACAGTATTTAACTCCAATTTTTTTTAGGAGGTTGGACCAAACTGTTCGTGCGAAGTGGCAATGGAGGAGGACATGGGTGGCAGTTTCTAGGTTATTTTGACAAAAAGGGCAGGAAGGGTCTTGTACGGGAGTGCCCCGTCTGATGAGGAAATCGGATGTGAGTATCTTACCTCTGCAAGCACACCAGATAAAAAAATTCATGTGGGATGGGGCAACCAAAGACCAGGCAATCATCACTGGGAAGGGTCGGGGTTGCGAAGAAGGTTGTAGGCAGAAGCTGTAGAAAATGATCCTATAGGGCAAGGGGTCCAAATGAGGGTATCAGACATATGCTCATGGATTTTGACTTTAGAGAGGCAAGTCAGAAGATTTGAGGCCAGTAGAGCTTCCGAATCTGTAAGGGCTCTCCAAAGGTTAAGATTCCAGCTACTATGTTCAGACTATAAGTCCGAGATAGAAACATTTTTATCTCTGGCCAATAAGGAGATAGGACCAAAGCTAATATCAAGGATTTTGTCCCCCAACCATAAATCCGTCCAAAATTTTGTGGTACAGCCATTACCCGGGAAGCATTTGATTGCCTTGCTGAAAGCAGGGAGCAGGAGCGAAATTTTCCTCCAAACAAGCGACGGCCCCCTTCAGTCCACCAACCGCTTGATTTATTCACTTTGGCAGCACCAAATACCCTCCAGACCAATTTTGGAGATGACTTAAATCTCCAAAATCTATTTCAGAAGGTAAGTTGAGTTGGTTGTTGCAATATCACGGACTCCGAGACCACCATGATGTGAGGGTTGACACACTTCATCCCATTTTATTAAGTGATATTTTCTTTCTCCATTGGGTCCACCCCACAATCTTCTTTTGAGACTTTCTAGCCAGTTTTTAATTGTTGCAGGGCAGTGGAATAGAGAGAGAAAGTAGCTCAGTATTCCGTGAAGGCATGATTTGTTAGAGTGATCTTACCCGCCTTTGACAAAAAATTTCCCCTCCAAGTGGCCAAGCGCCCTTCCATACGCTCGATAACTGGGTGTCAATTGTTTTTGGATGGCATGCCAAGAGTCAGCGGAAGACCCAAATAAGTGCTTGGAAGATTTACAGCCCAGGTAGTTGGCCATTGAGTACAGGACATGATTGTCCATGTTGAAGCAAAAGATGGAGGATTTTGACCAGCTCACTCTTTGCCCAGAGGAGAGTTCAAACAGGTTGAGAAGTGCTTTTATGTGCGTAATTTGATCCATATTGCCAATGCCGAAGAAGATAGTGTGATCAGCATATTGCAGGAGGGAAACATCCTGCTCGGGATCAGAAGAGATTGCACTGAGCCAGCCAGAGCCTTTGGCGCAGCAAACCATGGACACCAAGTATTCTGCAATAAGAGTGAAGACAAAGAGACATAGTGGGTCCCCTTGGCGGAATCCCCTTGTACCTTTGAAGTACCCGCATGATTTGCCATTAACAAGGAGTGAGAATGAGGCATTTGAAATAAAGATTCTCATCCAGAACCGCAAGGGAGTGCCAAATCCCATTTGACCAAATAGATGATCAAGAAGATTCCAATTGACCCGATCGAAAGCCTTCTCAAAATCAAGTTTGATAACGATTCTCAGGAGATTAGATTTCTTGAAAGACTCAAGCAACTCATGGGCAGCCATTGCCAAATCTAGGATATTCCGACCTCTGATGAAAGCGCTTTGGCAAGGGTTGATTATTTGAGGGAGGGTGGAACGCAGGCGGTTAGCAAAAATACGTGTTATGATTTTATAGGAGCTGGTGGTGAGGCTAATAGGCCTGCAATCTTGGGGTTGGACTGAGTTTGTTTTTTTCGGGATTAAGGCGATAAAGGATGTGCCAAGTGCAGCAAGGTCAATTTCTTTTGCAGTGAAAGGGCACTCCAAGCGATCAGCGTTCCCAATAGTGATGCGGCATAAATAGAGTTGGCAAAGGACTAGCCGGTTGAAAGACTCCTCGGTGTAGAGATCTGAAAAATACTTGACAAGAGTGCAGAAATGGAGAAGCTATCCGTTTCACCTGATCTCCACAACAGAGGGAGGTGATACGGTTAGCTCTTCGCCTAACTGAAGTGATGGCATGGAAAAATTTGGTATTTCCATCCCCATCAGCCAACCAACAGAATTTGGACCGCTGCTTCTAATGAATTATTTCATTACGCAATAAAGCAAAGAGATCATGATCTAAATGATTTCGAAGAGTAAGTTCAGGGTTAGAAAGGGGCCTTTGCTCCTCGGTGAGATCAAGATCAGAGATTCGGCGACGAATAGATTCTTGTGGGTGAGCAGCAGCAGCAGCATGGCAGACGATTGACCAGTTGCAAACTTTGGATTTTAGGGCTTTCAATTTTAATGGAAAGGACCAGCCTGGGTTTGGGTTATGAGGTATTTCTTGCCACCAAGAGGCGAGGTTGATAGCAAAGTTTTCTTCATGAAGCCATGAATTCTCAAAACAAAACGGGGTTCGACCCCAAGTGGGGGGGTGAGTGTTGATTTGAATCAGCCAATGGTTAGCTGGAGCCGTTCTGGGTTGGCGAGGAATCTATCAAGTTTGGACAAAATCAGGGAGACTGACCGTTTGACCAAGTATATTCTTTCTCGAATAGAGGGATTTATGAGAGTTTGAGGCTACCAATGAGGTACAAAAAAGGCACACATGGTGGGGATTATTTTTCTGGGGGGGAGGGGGGGGGGGGGGGGGGGGGGTTCTGAGCAAAAAACAGATAGCATTAAAATCTCCAACAAGGAGCCAGGGTAAGTCCCAGAGTTGGACGAGAAGAAGGACTTCCTCCCAGAATTGTGAACGGTGATGATAGCAAGTCGGACCATAAATCCCAGTGAGGGTCCACTGGTATCCCAAAGACTGATCATGGAAGCGGATCCCAATAGAGAAAGAGGCGGGGTTAATTTGATAGAGTTTGGGTTCCAAATAACAAGAATGCCACCAGAGTGGCCAATCGCATCAACAACGACCCATTCAGGATCAAAAGAGTACCAAAGTTCTCGAATGATAGAGACATCATGAGATTGGAGTTTTGTTTCTTGCAAAATTACAATAATAGACCTTAACTAAACAAGAACAGCTTTGACTACAGTGCGCTTGGAGTGTGAACCAATTCCCCTGATATTCCAAGAAAACACGATCATATTAGGGGAAAGGGGGTGAATTTCTCCTTCGGGTAGCACAGGCAGCCGTTATAGTACTTGCAGAAGTCCCGGGCGAGCTCCTTCATCATCTCCCACTCATGTGGTGGGTAGTTACGGGCCTCTGGTTCGATGGCCTTGATGAAGTTCTGGGTGCGCTCACTGTGAGACAGCTTCGGCCGACACGTAGGGTCTGGGAGGGGAAGGGTTGTTCATGGATTCACTTGACTCCACTGGAGCCAAGTCCTCCCCATTGCGCTTGTTCCAGCGACGGGAATATGTGAACTGGAAGGGGGTGGTAGATGGATTGTTAGAAGACTCAGCATCGAAGGCGTCAGCCTTGGGGTTCTGTAATTAGTGTTGTTCTGCCGTTGAGGGGGGAATTACATGTCTATGGTTGATAATACCGTGCTGCGTCGTTTTTTCTATAAATTCAACAGAAAGTGAAAAATGGTTTTGAAAAGAAAAAGGAGGAAACAAGAGAAAAGAAAAAGATAAGAGCATTACTGTTTGCGTTCTCTGTACGATGACAGCCCTCTCCCCAGTCTCCTCAGATACGAGCACCTTATCTCGAAACCCCATCCATTTTCCATCAACAGCCGACTTTGGCTGCACTTGACCACGAACTATAACAAGATTTTCATCTATGGCAGAGGAGTTCTCATCGGGAGAGGATGGGACAAGGGAGCGTAGACCAGAGATGCTTACCGACGGAGCCCGTCGGATTCTAGCGAGAGCTGAAGATGAACTTCGGTACTTCAGGATGGTTTTGATGGCGGCGATTGCAAGGGTCATACCGACAAAAGCACCATCGTAGGCTAGGGCAATTTGCGTGAGCGTCGCCGCCACAGCCTGGTCGTATGAAGACATCTCTTGCTTATGCGTGCCTTACAGTTTTCTCATTTTCCCTCGCTCTCGAACTGTTGAACGGAATGGTATTGGTGTTGGTACTGGTGTTGGTCTGCTTCTGTGCCGGGGGCGTCTGGACGAGGAGCGGTGGCCGGAAATTAGTAAGATGAGTCACTTATAGGAAATGATAAAATTTCAGTATTTTTATTTTACTGGTTATATATTAATTTTTTAAATAAATTAATATTCTTATATTAGTTTTACGATGTCAATATTTATATTTTAGGACAGAAAAATACCCTTACTTTAAAATTATATACTTTTTTCTTAGACCTTAACAAATTCATAAGCTATTTGCAAGATGTAAAATTAAAGCACAATGCTAATAAGTCACAATGCATAATAGACATAGTAAGACTCGTATCAATGTATTTGAGGTCTATGATAGAATCTCAAGACAAAATAATGATCAATTAAGTTACCAAGTCAAAACCCCAAGAAAAACCTCATTGAAGATTGATGCTGAGAAGAACTTACAAAAAGAAGAAGATTGAAGACTTGAAGATAAAGTTAAAGTTAAGTGGAAAATCTCAAAAACTCTTGATATGTAAATAGATAGCATCTAAATTTTAATTCTTAATCACAAGTATGTTATGGAGCATTAGGACATTCATATTCTCAAAACTATACTCAAGAATCATCACATAAATATTATAGAAAGGTTTTAGAATTATGACATAAGTTTTCACCAATATAAACTTCACTTGAAACTCAAATCTCATTCTTTTGTATCATATCGATCTCTGAATTCAAGAAAAAGCATTAGGGAAGCCAATGTTTTGCAAAAATGTGTTTTTGATTGCATATAAATATTTTAGAAATTTCTAGACCCTTAGCGATGGTTTATGTTGAAGATGCATTAGTGGTATATCTTGTAATTAAGTAGATGAGTGGCACAACTTGTTATTATGAAGTACTTTTAAGTTCTTTTTCTTCCTTATATACAAGGTTTTCTAACCCCCTACTATAAATAAGAAGGGGGTGAAGTGCTCATACATGAGTTCCCCATCAAGCCTCCTAGTCCCTTCTCTAAGTTGAATTTCTAAAAAAAAAAAAAAATACTTTGTTAACTTGTTCTAATTTGAAAATAATGGGCCTCCATTTATAATAAAGGAAACAAGTAAAATCCAATTATAGTTAAATTACCATTATCCTAATTACACCTAAAGTTAAACACTAAAAATAAGTCCTAGAACAGTTGAATAACTAAACATAAATAAAAAACAAGCAAAACAAAAACACCTTTAATTGAGACTCTTTTGTGAGACGTCCTCCTGAGATTCCTGTAAGACTCCACCATATTAATTTTGGCTCTATGAGACTTCTTGTTGTGAGAGTCAAGTAAGACTCTTCCATGCCTGCTCTTTAACACTCCTCGAACTAGAGTTTATAACTTCAGTTTGCAATGAAAAATATTTTTGGTCTTCAATATTTATTGGCTTAAAATATTTTCATAGAAGCAAAATCTTCATATTTTGTTCTCTCCCTTTCTTGAATATTTTGGTTACATAAAAAATTACCACAACATGTGGAATAAAATACATCTTTCTTGTGCTTCTTCTTTTACTTTACCCTTCAAGCAGAGGATAAAAGGGACATAGTGCTTGGACAAAACACAATATGTGAGAAGAAAATCACTCCAAGCCATATGACAAAGTTTTATACGCCAATCAAAACGGTCATAGTCTAAAACATACTCCACTAAATTTTAAAGGCATAAAAACAGTCCAACTTTAGGACAACAAAAAGGCTACTCATTTTTTAAGGGTACCTCAAACACAAATCACCTTTTGGGTGAAGAATAAAAGACTTAATTTAAGTTGGATGTAGGACACACAACTAGACTTTTTTATAGTATATAGGCATTGCTCTATAGTGATAAAAACATAAGATGATAAATTGAAGAAATACTAAAGGAAAACAACTTTAACAAGAAGGAGGTCTATGCAACACTCATACTTCCAAAAGAATCTAGAATGTAATATTTGTTTTTGTTGAAAAACTCAGAAAACTATAATGGTAGAACTTAATAAATTTGATCAAGTATAACTTTTTTTTGGAGTTGACGATGTGAAAGATACAACTAAGTAACAAAAAGACAAAACTTGAAAACAATATTGAAGTAGGATATTGCATACCTTAAATGAGCACATTATGGAGTGATTAAGTCTAATAAAAACACTCTAATTATAAGAAAAATTGGCTAAAAACTAGGATTCTAAGAGAAAAGGAAACTCAATTCACGTCAATGCAAGGAGAGATAATAGGAGAGAAAATAGGAAAAGGAGAGATTTTAGACAAAACTGACCTTAGGTACTTTTGATATTGATATCTCCAAAAATATAGTTCAAAATCATAAAAGGTTTATTTCTCAATAAACTAGACTCAAATAGCTTTAAATTGATACCTAATTTGACATAAAAAAAACTTTGTTTTTGAATTTGTTATGACATCTTGATTTGCTTCGTTCAATAGCAACACCCTTTCTAACTTCCATGCGAATATATACTTACACATAGATCAGATTGATATGATATGAAATTTGCTCCTTCTAAAACTATATTTGACAAATTTCATTAAATTATAATATTTATTTATAAAATACATTTTTAGAGAAATAATCTGGTAGATTTCAGACTCTGTAATTTGGTTGAACTATGTAATCTTCCTTCTTTGGCTAGCATGACCATCGACTCTTCCAATATTAATATCTCCTTCTAGAAAACTCAGATTGGGAATGAATTTTATAGGTAAAAATATAGACTTATAGATCTTTCTTTTGACATTTAATTCTCCATATAAAGTTGGTGTGTTGTGTCAAACAACCAAAAATAAAACCTATTCTCCTAAAAATATATGTAGCAGTGCGAGTAAGAATCGATCCCACGAAGAGTGATTAGTTTATTTTTATGCTTTGTGAACAAGGATGGGGGGGTTTGAGTATAACGAAAACACTTTTAAGAAAATAACTAAGAAACAATTCAAATTAAAGAATCAAAATCAATCAAAAGAACAAACCTTGGTCTAAGTCAACATCCACCATCGAAATTTCACAACTGATCATCGATGCATGCATATATCAATTCGCACTTGAATATTCACCATTGGAACTATCTTCCTATCTCTCCTTTCATAGTTAATTAGAAAACAAGCGATCCAATTAACCCTAACTACAAAACAACCGAAGACAAGCGCTAAAGGTTTAATCTAGCAGCAGCCTTAAGAGTTAGAGACATCGATGAAACTAAACAACACAAGCACAAGTGGCTGCATTTAATTTAGTCCAACATTCTTCTTAAGATCTAATTATTCCTGATGCAGCAAATCATCAAATCTCAATTGCTTCACAAGTTAGAGAGATCAAACAATTACGGATTTGATATCTAACCTAGCAGTAGATTGCACCAAGTAATAAACTTGTAGGCCCCTTAGTGATTAAACGAGACAATCATGAAAGAAAATTACAGAAGAACATCAGATACTCAAAACATAAATTGAACGATGAAAAAAAATCAGATCTCACAGTTGTATTGATTCCGATGGCTTCAATTTTCTTTGACCAAGTCTGAAAGTTTAGCCACGCAGGGCCAAGCAGAAAATTGAGGGAAAAACTAGAGAAAAGAGGATGAGAAGCTGGAGAGGAGACCAAGAGGGGGCGTCCTTCCGAACACCTTTTGTGCCTCTTTTTATTTCCCCCCTTTTTCCCATTCCTTGGTTTAGGGTTTTTTCGTGCATTCGATCTGGTCTAGGACATCACAATGCACATTCTGCAACTTTAAACCATATTTCGACCTAGATGCAGCCAGTATCTCTCAAAATTTAAAACATAAAAGTTGTA